>NC_044035.1:160683747-161883747 GCF_901765095.1 Microcaecilia unicolor
AACAGGTGATGGCAGGACTTTTCACACTAGTGTAGCAGGCCTCAGATTTTGAGTTAATAGAGTTTGCTTTACTTTTGTAACCTGTCTGACTGTATAATCTGAATGCCAACCCTCAACCCTCGCTCACGTTATCACATGTTGTGGCAGTGGTGGGATTGGAGCTTATCCTGCAAGAGGGAGCCAGGATCCTTGAGCTCTGGGCCTTATACAGATGCTGTACTGTGCTGGAACATTGAGCAAAATGGGCTAGTTGGTGGGGGGGGGGGGGGGGGGGGGGGGGGGTGGGATTATAGCTAGTGCCAGCACAGCAAAAACTTGAAAAGGCTACTCCAACCTTAGTGGAAGGTTAGCAGCATCTGCAACAAGTAGTAAGAGGCAATGGAAGCCCAGCAGGTGTCCCAGAGATCTCTAGAAGCCCAACAGAACTCTCTGACCCAAGTGATTCATGCCTTTCCGCACTTCCAGGTTACATGCTCTGTTCCTGGTGTTACCAAAGATGGTACCAGAGGTGACCTGGACTATTTCCTGATCAATTTTGAAAGAACCGTCTACCTGGTTGGTTGACCAGAAGCATCATGGACAGCTTATTTGGGGAATCTATTAACCAGCAACAGCCAAACTGCATTTCAAGATGTCAATTCCGGTGGGACGGCCACCTATGCAGAAGTAAAGGCCGCCGTTCTGGAGTGGGCAGGCTGCATCCAAGAGGCCTACTGGCAGCAGTTTTGGAAGGGGTCTCTGCAAGTTAAAGAGACACCCCCTCCCCCCGGAGTTTCTTCTTAAGGAAGTGATGTGGAGATAACTGCAACTGGAAGGCAAGACGGGCCCGGAGATAGCAAGAGACATCTTCCAGGCGTAGTTCCTTGAAGGGCTACTCCTGTTTATTAAACAGTGGGTGAGGTGGCACCCTAAACTGACCCCAGAGAGTGCTGTAGAAGCGGCCAAAACCTTCTGCCAAGTACAGCCAGAGTCTGAACTCTACCAGGAAAAGAAGCGAGCTGGGACTCCTGGGATGAAAAGAAAAAGGCTGGATTGGACAACCCGAGGGACCAGAAACCACCTTCCAGCTCGGGGTCCTCAAGGAAGGGGTCAGAGTGATGGAAGCCCTCATCCCCATTAACACACTGCACACCTCTGACCCGGTTGCAGGATCCTTACTCCTCCATCTGTTTCAGGTGTGGGGGGAAGGCGTCATATAGCCAGGGACTTCTAGGATCTAGCTGAAGAAACCATGGATATGAATATATATCTACACACAGTTGCAATGTGGATGCTTTTCATCCAGAGAGCAGAAACTGTGTATTATAAATTGAGTTTAAGGGCACTAGTAGACTCTGGCAATTTCAAGATGCTCGTTTGGAGAAAAATACTCCCCCTGCAATTGAACTGTGAGCAGAATGTGACATTGGCATGTGTACATGGTGACCAGAGGCAGTATCCTACAGCTCAAATATCCTTTAAAGTACCAGTAGGGCAAGCTCTGCTGGAAGTAGCAGTCTTGCCCTTGCTATCCTACCCAGTAGTTCTGGGTCGAGATTTTTCAAAGTTTGGAGCCATCTGGGCCCAGCTGATCACTGGCCCAAAGAAGAGGAGGAGTCTTTCCCTGAGATCTTCCCACTGGAAGATCCTGACTTGTATATCGAAAGCCCAGAAACTGCCAAAATCTCGCTGTCAGTGGCGGTTGGAGAAACTGCATTGTTCTCTGAATTTAGAAGCTTCAGTGGATGGAGATCCAGAGCCAGGTGAAGACAGCAATCTGGACACCCCAGACCTATTAGATAGTCTGCTCGAGTGGAGTAGCGAATGAACCAAAGAGAACTTTAAAAGAGCCCAGTCAGAGAATAAGCCCCTTAGAGCAGCACAAGCTAGGGCTGTGACAGTAGATTGGAATCCCATGGGCAACCAAGACCCCTCTAAGATGACCTTCCCGTATTTCACAATAAAGAATGACTTGCGGTGATCAAGGGAACCCTGGAGTAGGAGGAGGAGTAGAGCAAACTGTTAGTCCTGCATCCCTATCTTAGGCAGGTCATGAAATTAGCCCACAGATACCTGTTAGCATAAACGCTACCTTATAAAAGAGTGCCTAGTACATTTGCATGCAAAAATGCCAATTAAGGTGCAAGAAACACATAAGTGCACACACCCAGATATAGAATTGCCCTTCACACTATTTATGTGATTGTTCCTGGCCCTTCCTTCCCATCAACGACTACATACAAAAATTCTCCATTCTACATGAGTCACAATCGGGCTTCCGTCCAGCCCACAGCACAGAAACTGTCCTACTCACCCTAACATCCTAATTCAGACAAGAAATTGCATTTGGAAACAGCATCCTCCTTCTACAATTTGACTTATCCAGTGCATTTGACATGGTAGATCACAACACTAACCAAATTATGGACAAACTTGGAATCGGCGGTAACAGTATTAACTGGATAAAAGGATTCATCACCTCAAGATCCTATCAAATTAAATCACCCACTGATATCTCATCCCCCTGGTCACCTATCTGCAGAGTACCTCAAGGATCCCCTTTATTGCTGATACTCTTCAATCTAATGATGATCCCACTAGCCAAAGCCCTATTCAGACATGGTCTAAACCCTTTCATTTATGCTGATGATGTTACTTTATTCATTCCCTTTAAATCAAACCTAACAGAAATCTCTGATAGAATATCCATGGGCATGAACATCTTAACCTCCTGGGCCAACGCCTTTAGGATGAAATTGAACAAAGAAAAAAACACAGTGGGTGAGGTGGCACCCTAAACTGACCCCAGAGAGTGCTGTAGAAGCGGCCAAAACCTTCTGCCAAGTACAGCCAGAGTCTGAACTCTACCAGGAAAGAAGCGAGCTGGGACTCCTGGGATGAAAAGAGAAAAGGCTGGATTGGACAACCCGAGGGACCAGAAACCACCTTCCAGCTCGGGTCCTCAAGGAAGGGGTCAGAGTGATGGAAGCCTTTCATCTCAGCACTCCACAATTCCCCCATCGAATCTCACCATCTACGGCACTACAATCCCCATTTCTGAAAACCTGAAAATCCTTGGAGTGACACTAGACAGCCACATCTCCCTCAACAATCACGCCACATCCACCACAAAGAAAATGTTCACAATGATGTGGATATTGAAATGCGTAAAACTATATCTACCCCAGAAAACATTCCAGATTTAGTGCAATCCACGGTACTTACCCATGCTGATTACTGCAACAGTATTTTCTTAGGCTGCAAAGCCTATATCCTAAAAAAACTTCAGACCGCTCAAATACTTACTTCTTATCAGCAGCAAGTCTAATCTTTGGCAGATCACGTTTTGAGAGTGCAACTCCTCTCCGAGCAAGACTGCACTGGCTCCCAATCAAAGAACGTATCAATTTCAAAGCCCAGACTTTAATCCACAAGATAATACACGGAGAATCTCTGAACTATAAGATAAATCTGGTCGACCTTCCAGCAAGAAACATGTCTGTATCCTCATGAAAGTACCTCAGCCTGCACTACCCCAGCTGTAAAGGTCTCAAGTACAAAACTTATGGATCCAATTTCATTTCTCCTTCCTGGGCAGCCGTCTATGGAACGCTCCCCTAGATCTATCTGAGCAATCCATGACCACCTACCATTCAGAAAAGCACTAAAAACCCACTATTCAAACAAGCCTACCCAAAAGACCCAGATTAATCTCATGAACCCATCTACCTTACATATACTGAAGAGAAAACGACATTGACCCAGAATCTATCTCCCACCTTACCCCCTCTCTCTATCACCTGTCTGTACCTGCATACCCATCCATTTACTACCCATCCATCCTTCTATTATGTTATACTTAATTTCCTACTTTACATAACAAAATTCTGTGTTACCTATTACTATGTAAGCCGCATTGAGCCTGCTTTTAGTGGGAACGTGCGGAATACAAATATAATAAATAAATAAAATAAATCCTTTCCCCTATTCCCATGCTGTTTTTGTCCTAAGAGGCACCTGCACTCTTTATTCACTACCTTAAAATGCCATGACTGTGTTTATTGTGGCTTCTGAAATGTTGGTGGGTCTGTGGCTTTATGTAGTCAGCCTGCCTTTACCAGGAGCAAACAAAAGCTTTTTCCAGCTGCTGGTGCCTCCAGGGCTTTGGCTGGCTTTGCAGTCAGTTGGAATGTATGATGGGCATTGTATTCGTTTGAGGGATAATGACAGTGGCGTCTCTTGACAGCTGGATTTCATTCTGCCAAAAGAGAAGGATTTAGAAATACTTCTCTTCCAACCCAATGGCTTTTCAGGAACAGACATGGAAAGGGAATCTGCTGTGTGCGCTTTGTGTTCTGGGTACCAGTGCATACTTGTCCTCTGCAAAAAAATACAGACCAGTGGAAAACTGGGATGCACAACTGTAATTCCAATTTGCAACATGTTCCTGGCTATGGAATTAATTTCTGTTCTAGCAATGTTCTGTTTATAAAATATTTTAACTACTCCCAATGGTGTTCTTGAAAGATAAATCTACTCTATCATAATTTGCTGTAGTACCTTCTTGAATGCTTTTTAGAAGTGATTTAAATGTACAGAACAGTGTTTTATGGTCTTAGAAAATTGCCCAAGGAATATTCATGCATAAAATCAGGTTCTCAGAAAACATATAGGGTAATTCTGTAAATGGCACCTGTTTGGGGGGAAAAAAACCCACATGTAAGTTGTAGCATTTAAACACAGAACCTCCTCATTCTATAAAGTTGTGCACCCAACTTGATGCATAGCGTGCAAAATTCTGTACCCACGTTATATAATAATGTTAGTTATGCATGTAACATAATTGAATAATTAGAAGCAAATTGGCTGTATCAACTAATTATTAGCTCTAATTGGTTAATTGGCATTAATTAGCAGTTACGTAACTGACCTTAGTCGGTATTCTACAAAATATGTGTGCAATTTCCATAGTGTGCAACTGCAAGAGGGCATGGACCTAGGAGCGGCATGGGTGGATCGGGGACATGCTTGGCATGTTAGCACTTATCCCTGGATTCTCTATATTGTGCATGCCATGATAACATCAAGACTGGGTTACTGTAATGCTGGTCTGACTTCAAAGAGTCTGCACCAGTTCCAATTGATTCAGAATGTTGCAGCAAGACTAACAATGTGACAACATCACACAATCTTTGCAAAAATTTCTGTGGCTACCAGTACTATACAGGGCTAAGTTTTAAAACTCTATGTCTGATCTTCAAGCAGTGGTGTTCCTAGGGGGGGCTGACACCCGGGGATCGCCGATGCGCCCCGCCCCCCGGGTGCAGCGCCCCCCCCCCCCGGAACAGCATGATGCCCATCCCCCGGCGAAAGAATTCCCGATCCCCCGCGAAAGAACCCCCCCCCCCCGGGTGCACGCCGGTGGGGGAGGGTGCCACGTGCCTGCCGCTTTTCGTTTTCATGCTCCCTCTGCCCCGGAACAGGAAGTAACCTGTTCTGGGGCAAAGGGAGCATGAAAACAAAGAGCCGGCAGGCGTGCGGCACCCCCCCCCCAGCGGCATGCACCCGGGGCAGACCGCCCCCACCGCCCCCCCCCTTGATACGCCACTGTCTTCAAGGCCCTTAAAGGAAATGGCCCAGAGTACTTGAAGACAGGATCATCCTCTATACACTTCCAAGTACACTAAGGTTCCCAAGGAGTATCCCTAACCACACCCTCTCCAAAGGACATTACATGATGTGATACCCGCAAGCGAGCCTTCTCCGGAGAAGCCCCCACACTCTGGAATGCATTCGCTGAAAGGCTTTGCTTAACACAAGACTATCTCTGCTTCAGGAAGCAGGTGAAAGCTTGACTGTTCAACCAAGCCTTAAATGGAAGAAGTAACTAACTTGTTACTCTCACACACATACACAAGAAGTGAAGTGGGCTGCACATACTGCAACAGGACATATTTATCCACGCCTATCCTAGCTGAGATCATATTTAAGCACCTCTCTGACTTCATGTGCAACTTTAACCCTCTTATTTTCTAACTCCTCTTATTCTCTTACCTATCTATGGGGTCCTTTCACAAAGCCACAGTAAAATGGCCTGCGGTAGTGTGGGTACGTGTTTTGGGTTCACGCTGGGTCACTTTTTACCGTGGATGGGAAAAAGGCCATTTTTAATGGGCCGGAAAATTGGTGTGCACAAAAATTAAAACTAGCACACGCCTATTTACGGCATGAGCCCTTACTGCCGGTCATTGACTTAGCGGTAAGGGCTCACGCACTACCCGTGTGGTAACCATGCACGTGTGCCAACATGGCTGCGCTGCCAATTACTGGCAGGAATGCTCCTGCAGTCGAAAATAGAAAAAATATTTTCTACTGCGGGATTCGGCATTCACCAAACTTGGGATTACCACTGGGTGCATGCACTACCCTGATGGTAGTGCCGATTTGGCACGTGATCCCCACTCAGCCCGCCTGCGGCTTTGTAAAATGGCCCCTATATGTTCCATTTCATACCCTGTGCTGTCTATTAAAATGTTTATTACGTATTGTGTTGACATTATAAGTAGCATACTATGCCTTTGTATTGTTATCTGAATATTTTTACTCCTTTAATTGCCTATTGCTTATGTTTGATTTATTCTTACTGTACACCACCTGAGTGAATTCCTTAAAAAAGACAGTAAATAAATGAACATATGGCATCCATATTTGCACGCCCAAATTTGTGCACACACCAAAGATACATCCGCAAATTAATTGAGTAACGAGCCCTTAACTGTCAACAATTGTGTGCTAACAACCAATAAATGAATTTTATTGAGATGAGTACTATCCTTTCAAATATTTTTTTGAAAACTATTGAAGAAGTACACGGACTATTAGTTTTCAGGAGTAAAGATTTAAATTGGAACTCTACAGCAGACTGGTTGGACTATTATATAAGAGAACGATTATTACCTTTGAGTAGGCGCTCATGAGATAGAGAACCATTATTGTTATTTTTTGGTTATACCCGTTATTGCACAGCGTTGCACTCAGGGGCGTAGCCAGACTTTGGCGGGAGGGGAGACCAGAGCCCAAAGTGAGGGGGCACATTTTAGCCACCCCCCCCCCTGCACCACCGACCCTGCCACTTTTGACCCCGTCCTTTTCGACCCCCCTCCCGCCGTCTCCAACCCTCCCCCCACCAGGTACCTTTGCTGGTGGGGGTCCCCAACCCCCGCCAGCCGAAGTCCCCTTCAGCGCCAGTCTCTGAGTCCGGTGCGTTCGCTGATCTGGATTCTGTTTCTGTGAGTCCTGACGTCCTGCACGTAGGAACGTGCAGGACGTCAGGACTCACAGAAACAGAATCCAGATCAGCAACGCACCGGAGACCGGTGCTGAAGAGGACTTCTGCTGGCGGGGGTTGGGGATCCCTGCCAGCAAAGGTACATGACAGTGGCGGCGGGGGAGGGTTGGCGGCGGCGGGAGGGGGGGGGGTCAAATGTGGCGGGGGAGGGGCGGTGGCGGGGGGGGGGGGCGAAAAGAGACAGTTGTGCCCTTCGGGCTTTATTATGCTTTTCAACTGTTACCACTCATTGGATGTGGGAGGGGGGCTGGACTGAGAGCTCCATTTTATATACAAAATATTTTTTCAATAAATTGAAAATTTTAGCAGTTCTCATCCCGTTAGAGCTTCTTTATGAGCAAGGAAAATTTTGTTTTGTGTTGTACTGTAGTTTTGTTCTGGGTTTTTGTTTTTTGTTGGTTCCTAAAGTTAGGCACAGGATTCAGAGCTAAGCACAAATCTATAAAGGGTGCTCTCTCTTTATAGAATCGTGCTTGGTGCCAATTTTTTCCAGTCATGAATTTTTGAATGCCATTTATAGCATTCCCTCCACATAGTATAGATCAGTGCTTCACAACCCAGTCTGATATAGATACTTGCATATAAGCATCTAACTTCCTAGAGTTAGGTATGCACTTTACACCAGCCATTGAGCCAACATAATTCTCGTGCCTAAAGTTATGCGCGAAACTGCGGAATTATGCTAGTATTCCATAATGTAACAGGATCCACTATGAACGTACTTGGTCAGACAGAAGAGTAGCGTGATCAACACAGCTCTTCCAATAATACCAGTGGTGTTCCTAGGTTGGCTGCCACATGGGGCAGATGAACGCTGTGCCCCCCCCCCCCCGGTGTTTCACCCCCAGTGAATCACCCCCTTCACAAATAATGACACCCCCCAGCGCATCACCTCCACCCCCTCCCCCAAGTGCATCGCTCTTAACCATCTGGGGGTGCAGGGAGCAGTTGCGCGGCTGTTGGCTCTGCCGGTTCTGCGCCCTGGAACAGGGAGTAATATCAGAAAGAGCAGGGAACCGGTGGAGCCACGCGGCTGCTCCCTGCACCTCCTTGCAGTGTGCACCTGGGGCGGACTGCCCCCACCGCCCTGCCCTTGGTACGCAACTGAATAATACCAGGGAGCTGGAAAATGTCATATACACTTTATTACATGAATGAGATGGTACTAAAAATGTTGATTCGACGTGGCACCTTGTTTCAGCTAAAGCGCCTGCCTCAAGAATCTGTGTATATATGATAGAATCCAAAAGTAGCAAAGAATGCTTTGCAAAATTGCACAATTGGGTGCTCATATTTCAGCGCCACTTGCTCATGTGAACTTTACAGATGACCTACATGCTCATGGGTAAGTGGACACTTAAGGGCCCTTTTATTAAGGCGCGTAGGCAGCTACGCGCGTCCAATGCACATCAATTTGGAACTACCACCTGGCTACCTTGTGCCCCGGGCGTTAATTCCATTTTTTACATGTGTCCGATACATGCGGAAGAAAATATTTTTTTTATTTTCTACCGCATGGCGCTAACCGGGTGGTAATCGGCAGTGTATGTACGCTGACGATTACCACCCAGTTAACATGTGAGACCTTACTGCTAAGTCAATGGGTAGCAGTAAGGTCTCAGGCCCAAAATGGACGCTCACTAATTTTTATTTTGTCGCACGTGCATTTTAGGCCAAAAAAAGGTCTTTTTTTTACAGGCGTGCTGGAAAATGGACCTGCGCACATCCCAAACATGTGCCTACACCAGTACAACCCGCGCTTTCCCACTTGTTAGCAGGCTCAATTCGGCTTACAATAAAACAAAAATTTACAAGATAGCACAAAATGGATAAAACATTTAAATATAGTATATATTCTGTGATATTCTGTTCTGTGATAGTGCGCATAAGTGGCATGGGGGAAATTTTATATATGGCACTGAACGTTAGGTGCTACTTCCACATTGAATTATCAGCGCGGTATTCATGCAGTGTGCACCAATGTGGCTACTACTACTACTATTAAACACGCTGCTGATTACCACCAGGAATGCCCCTCCCCCCCCCCACGGTAGAAAATAGAAACATATTTTCTACTGCGGGAAACAGCGTGCGCCAGCTTAGAAACTACCACAGGGCGCTAGCGGTACCCGCACGTTAGCCCTACCACTGCTTAGTAAAAGGACCCCTAAATGATAAGACGCCCATAGGAATGTAATGGGCATCTTATCATTTAGCGCATACTAATCATTAGCGTACGCTAAATCCATTGGCGCTCTGTAGTAAAAGGACCGCCGAGTATTTAATTCAAAAATTAAATGTTTTTCTTGTAACAATTTCTTATCTAAATTGCCTCCCCTCCATGAGGTATGAATCATCCTTAATCCCAAAGATTTCAAGTCATTAAAACTATAGTTAAAGGACAGGCAAGGTTCTGTCTTTTTAAATTAATTTTGTGCTCCAGCATTCTAATATGAATTTGCCTCATAATTTGACCAATATATAATAACTTACAGACATATAATGACATAAACCACATTTTGTAAATAACAGAGAGATGATTAATAAAATATTGTTGACCTGTAGTTGGATGTTTGAAAATATCAGTATTGAATGAATTGGGGCAAACTGAGCATCGGCCAGATTGATAATGACATTTAGTATCAGCGGTAGAAAACAGACCTGAGTCCAGAGCAGCGGGTGGGAGAGTGTGCACAGTAGAGACCTGGATTATTCATATTCAAATAATGTTTTCAGGGCCAAATTGGTTTGAATACGAATATTCGGTACAGCTCTAGCACATATACATGCAGAGGGGCTTAGAAAGAATTCCATAAGCCATGCTCTGCATGCTTTTACCCCTTGTTTCTTCGTAGGAGGAGCTGAATTTCTATTTTATTTCTGCGGAAGCTACTTAGTTCCTGTCTTTTTTCAATACTCTTCTCTATGCATGGAAGAAATTGTAATTTGTTTTCATTTCATTTTTATGAATTTATTTATTTAGGGGATGTTTTACTAAAGCTTAGCTCGAGTTATCTTCAGCAGGGCCCATAGGAATAAAATGGGCCCTGCTGCAGATTACTCAAGCTAAGCTTTAGTAAAAGACCCCCTTAGTTTTACTGAAATTTGGACATTTTTTCAAGCCCTTTCAGAAAAGAATGTGTGTAAAATTTGCTTCAAGCTCATAAAAATGTTTTAATATGTATAAATCAGCTTCATACACAATAATTCAGAGGTTTTATATGTATAGACATAATTTAGTGTACATTCTTTATGTGCATAAAATTTTCTGATCTGAAATCACTGTATGACCACTGACTCTGTATGACCTTGGGCAAATTATTTTGGGGCTCGTTTTCGAAAGATAAAAACTTTTAAAAAGTGGCATAAATTGGCATTTGGATGTTTTGCTTTCCAAAATGTTCAACTCGCTATTTTCGAAACCCATTTCTTTAAACGTTTTGCCACAGTTTATTTCCTTCTTTGACTGGGTAATAATAACAATAATAATTATAATCTGCTTGGAACTCTTTTGGGCAAAGTGTAATATAAATGCTCAAATTAAATGATATATATGGACTGATATTAAGTGGATTGGTACTTGTCAAATTTATCCCTATAAACTATCAGGATATTTTTAACAAGATATTCAGTGAACTTAACCTGATAAGTCCAACAATTGAATATTACCAGTTAAAGTTATCCAGATAGGTTTATCTGTAAACTTACAGGATAGTTGTTTTGGTGGCCTGATTTACCTAATTACATTTTTTGGGGGGGGGGGAGTAGTTATCAACAGGAGCATTGCAAGCATCAAACGCGCCCTGTGCAACATGCCCCCAACTGATGCAGTGTGCTCGTGCCCAGCCTACTTTGGGGACATCAGTGCAAGGGAAGCCGGTTAGATGGCTTCCCTTGCACCTTGTTCGGCCGCATCGGCTGCACCTAGCTTGCTATAGACCTGGTTATCAACAAGGACTACCATTAACGTGTGTTATTTTACTGTTAAAGGCAAAGCAAAAGGAGTAGGAATGATCAGATGGATGAACGGATGGTCTATCACTGATTCTCCTGAAAAAGTCATCTATAGCAAATCATTGATAGACCATCCCATTCATCCATCTGGTCATTCCCACTCCTTTTGCTTTGCCTGGTACTTTGTGGTTTATTTTGGTTCTTCTAGTTTTGTGTTATTTTACTGTTAACAAGAGCAATTAGTAACTGGATCTCATTGCATAACATGGGACATCTTAACATTAGCCCATGCCCCTTAGCTTGGTAGTACTGATATACAGCACTACTCAGCTAAATTAAAACCCCAGCCCAGAACATGCAAAGTGCTGTCTCTTAACTAGATAAGTTTGGTGTGGCCCACGAGTAGACCAGACAAAATTTACCTGGTCAGCAGAGCAGAATTTTGAAAGGCCGAGATTTGTCTGTGTACCAGACAAATCTTTTGAATGTCAGCCTCTGTTGCTCATTCTTCAGTCCAGGGTACTGATAGACAACTACGATGACTGCAGTATGTTACTGAATTGTACAAGTATGTTGGAATTTTCTGTGGATAAAGGGTGCTGTGTAATCCAAACTTTCCTAAATTCATCAGTAGGAGAGAAAGAGGCAAATTGATATTCTAAAGAACATACAGTAGATAAGATCTCCAGGTTTATGTTATTTCTTCAGGTTTCCTTCGTACTGCAAGGCAGTGCAGACTCTACCTGATTTTAGATGTCACCATTGGTAATATCCTTTCTTCCTATTACATGTTTTGCTGTAGAGGTTAGGCATTGAATTATTTGCTGAGAGAGAACCACTGTGGTGTTGCATAAAAATAAACCTAAAAATAAAAATGGAGGATCTAAAAAGCATCCTAACACCTCTTTTCCTCCCTCCAGTCTCCAGCTTTGACCTGGGCGAGCTCCCAAATTCACTAGACCTGATTGAGAGCAGGCTTGGGGAAGCAGAGCGCAGAAAGAGGCATGCCACAAAGGATGATTACAACATGGAGGTGCTGCTGGCGGTAGATGATTCAATCGTGCGTTTCCATGGGAAGGAGCATGTGCAGAACTACGTCCTAACCCTTATGAACATAGTAAGGTTTTTAAAGAGTTTTATAGTTTTCTTTAAAAAAATTATTATTTATACAAACATAACAAACAGTAAGAAGGTTAACATTTTGGTTCCAGTCTGATTGTTTAAAAAATAATTATGCCTGGGAACTCATCTGTTTTCATTCATAAACTAAAATTCAGTGTGAAGAAGTGGTGGCACTTAGTCCTTTGGCTTTAATTGTTGAGGGAGCCACTTCTGGAGCAAGTTGTCTCCATAGGTCACCTTCACATGTTATATTTGTTTATTTATAAAACTAAAATTGCCTTTTCTGTGTGTCCACTTAATATTTCAAAAGTGCAAATCCTTTAATACTGTCCCTCTACCAAATATATTTCTGGAAGCTGCTTCCTTGCTAGTTCCTGTATACTTTGGAATAACTGTGATCGGAAAAGAGTAATCAATTCATGTGTCATTGGTGACACCATAGCCAGTGATGGTCAATTATAGCCAGTGTGTATGATATCATTGGTGGAATGGTAGCCATATACCAGATCCGTTTACGATACTGTTACCCACCAGCAGCATTTTATTGGTTTCCCTCTGTTTGTTTTGCATATTGATACTTTTTTTGCCACATAGAATATTTCGTTCTTCCCTGCATAACCTTCTGACCATCCCTTTTCACTTTAAAATTAGACTTCACCTGAAGTCATGCTTCAGTGTGCTGGCTCCAGGTCTGTGGAACGTTTTGCCCTTTGACCTCGGAAATGAATCCTCTTTTAAGAAGTTCATTTTGGTCTGGCATTTCCTCAGGAGTAAATGAGGTTATTCATCCTTAGGGCCGAACTATTCTTGGTGTGCTATGGCATGTCCTTGTAGCTTCCCTCTTCACCCTTCATATCCACTAGTTTAGTTCCTATTGTTCAGTCCCTCGTCCTGTGTTCCTTCACTACTTGTCCTCTTGTCTTTGTTTAGTTAATATCTCCTCATTGCAATTTATAATTTGTAAACTGCTTAGATTTTCTTTTAGGGGCCCTTTTACTAAGCTGTGATAAACGCTAACATGAGCTTACCGCAGCTTAAAATAGCTTAATGTGGATGCGCTCAGGCTTCCTTCAGTAAATTAAAAAATTGGCACACCAACTGCATGCTAAAAACTATTTAAAAACTTTTGTTGAAGGGGGAATGTCTGTGTGTGGAGCAGGGGCGTATCTGGACCGCCGTTAGGGGGGTCCAGAGCCAAGGTAAGGGGGCACATTTTAGCCCCCTCCCCCCGGCGCCACTGCCGACCCCCCCCCCCGCCGCTGCCAGAACCACCTCCAACAACTGTGGCCCGCCTGCCGTGATGTCACCTACCTTTGCTGGCGGGGAACCCCAACCCCCCGCCAGCCGAAGTCTTCCTGCTTTGTTTGGTTTCTGAGTCTCTGACATCCTCCACGTACAACGTGCAGGACGTCAGACTCACAGAAACAGAATGAAGCCCTGCAGATCGCAAGGCTTCATTCTGTTTCTGTGAGTCTGACGTCCTGCATGTTGTGTACGTGCAGGATGTCAGACAGACTCAGAAACCAAACAAAGCAAGAAGACTTCGGCTGGCGGGGGTTGGGGCCCCCCACCAGCAAAGGTAGCAGACGGCGACGGCAAGTTGACGACGGGTTGGCGGTGGGGGGGGGGGGGGGTTGATAGGGTCGTTGGCAGGGGGTCCAGGGCCAAATCTACGGGGGCCCTGGCCCCTGTGGCCCCATAGCAGCTACACCCCTGGGTGGAGTGGGCATTCCTGTGCTATTCAGTTCATCTACGTTACAGTGCACTAACTGGTTAGTGCAGGACTAGTATGTGAGCCTTACTGCCTACAAAATGGATGTTGGTAAGTACAAATGCACACATTTTTTAATGGCTGAGCCGTAATGGCAACATTAGCGCTTGGAGTCCACAAAGAAGCCACAAAGATCTGCAACAGAGCAGACGCAAAAAGAGAGCAGATCCCAAATCCAAGATATAAAATCATGCCTTTATTTAAAAATACCTGACAAGGTCCACGTTTCGCCCATGCATAGGCTGCATCAGGGGTTACCCTACACCAGGAAGGAGTGCCTGGGATACACACTCCTAATTTAAATCTGTTAGTGCTCAGCACAGGCTGTTTCTTTCACAGCCGCAGCAGTAGACATACTGGTCTCTGCTCTAACAGCTGTGAAGGAAACAGCCTGAACTTAGTTGTGCTTCAAGCTGTTGTGCTGTGCTCTAACACATTTAGGGCTCCTTTTACCAAGCGGTGGTAAAAGGGGCTCTGTGGTGGCATCAGCACATGGGTTTGCTGTACGCCGAAGCCTCCTATTACTGCTGCCTGGTAGAAGGACATTTCCAGATAGAGGAAGGAAATGGTTGTGTGGTAAGTTAAACACTTGCCACACAGCCATTTCCTGGGGGAGTCCTTAACTACGTCTTATTTAGGAGGTGGGTAAGGGCTCCTGTGCTAACCTGGTGGTAACCGGGCAGCGCTGATTACCTTCGGGTGTCCATGCCACTGAAAAAAAAAATTCTGTCATGTAGGAAATGGCACAGGGTGGGGGTGGGAACTACTTCCAACGGTAGAGCCGAATGGGCACACGGCAAGCCCGTGGTAGGCTTGTCATGCCTTTGCAAAAGGGCCCTTTAGATTTGGAGTGTATATCCCAGGCGCTCCTCTCTGGTGTAGTGTAACCCCTGATGCAGCCCATGCATGGGTGAAACATGGACCACGTCAAGTATTTTAAAATAAAGGCATCATTTTACATATTGGATGTGGATGTACTCTCTTTTTGCATGTGCAACATTAGCGCTTGGACATTAACACAAAAACTGGAAATTTGGCCATTTTACTACTGTGGTAAATATGGCTTTATCACGTGAGGAAAAACCTGCGCAAGGGTGTGCTAAGGCCATTTTTTACAGCAGCTTAGTAAAAGGACCCCTTAATAAGTAAAAGATTAAAACCTTTCTTCCCGAGACATATCTTCCGCACCCTGGTACAGTCAATAGTAATAAGTCACCTGGACTACTGTAATGCACTATACGCCGGCTGCAAAGAACAAACTATCAAAAAACTCCAAACAGCCCAGAATACAGCCACCAGACTCATATTTGGAAAAAATAAATATGAAAGTGCTAAACCCCTAAGAGAGACACTCCATTGGCTCCCACTCAAAGAACGCGTTGAGTTCAAGATCTGCATGATAGTACACAAAATTATACACACAGACGCCCCAATCTACATGCTAAACCTTGTGGACTTGCCTCCCAGAAACGCTGTAAGATCATCCCGCAAATATCTCAACCTGCACTTCCCCAGCTGCAAAGGACTAAAATACAAGCTGACACACGCCACCACCTTCTCCTACTTGAGCACGCAGCTGTGGACTGCTCTACCTACAGACCTGAAAGCTATTTACGAAATAATTAACTTCCGCAAATCTCTGAAGGCTCATCTCTTCCAAAAGGCCTATAAGGAAAATACATAGCCTACAAAACTACTTCAACAATCCACACAGTTACTGCAGCTCACCTCTAACTTACCTAACACTTTCCGTCTATCCTCCCTTACCTAATCTTTAAACAGTAATAATTGTACTTGTTATCATGAAACGACTATGCCTATCTTATCTTACCAACATTCAAACTATAAGAATTGTACCTGTTATCACGAAATGATTATGTCATATCCACATTCTGTAAGCCACTTTGAGCCTGCAAATAGGTGGGAACAGGTGGGATACAAATGCAATAAATAAATAAATAATAAATAATGATTAGCACTCTATCCAATATACATGAAACATTTGTTTCATGTAAATATAGGCACCTATGTTTCAATATGGTTGGGGATGCAGAGAATACAAATGACCCCTCCCTGGACATTATGTGGGAACTTGCTCAATATTGAGGGTGCTCAGCACCCACTGGCACCCACAGAACTGGTTCTTATGCATCTGTGGAACCTCGGGCTAACTTGGCAGCTTTTCCAGGATGCGGAATGGCAGGAAGAATGTTAAAAGATGTTAGAAAGAGTGAATTGTTATCATGTGCCATGTATATTATTGAAATACCACACAATGCAGAATAAGAACATTTCTTGTTGTTTGAAATTCTAGTTCCATTCTGTTTTCTACTGTAGTAAAAACTTTGTGGCACAGGAGAGCCATGATGAGAGCAGTAGCACCTCAAATACCAGCTGTGTATTCTTACTTAAGTACAGAGTGCAGAGACTCATCACAGCCTGTTACAGAACTGGTGATATCTGTGGGCATCTCCATATTCAGTAGTGGTGTGGGCTGTGGGATGCTTGCATGAATCGGCGATATTTTGCTGGTTTGCACTGTGAGTGCTCTCTCTTGATATCGGGTGTTTGCTGATACAGAGAACTGCTTTTAGAAAGCTTGAGAATGTACTGTAATAGGATGGCACTGCCCTCACTGGCACTGGAGCTGCACACGATTCAATGTCCTTCTATGTCCTTGTCCCTATACTACCTCCATGCCCAGCATCTCTTTTCTGTGTGCCTGTCCCTGTCCATCCCTTCTCTCTTCCCTTCCTCCTGCACAATCCACCCTCTCTTGCTGTCTCTCCCCTGATCCCCTCTTGGTCTGGCATCTCTCCCTCCCTCCATGGGTCCTGTGTCTCACTCCCTTTCCACCCCCAGGACTAGTCTGGTTCTTTCTCTCCCCTCCCTCCGCCTGACAGATTCAGCATCTCTTCCCCCCGCCCTTCTCAGTTGGATCCAGCATCTCTCCTCCTGATAAGTTCAGCATTTCTTGAGTTCCTCCTGGCAGATACGGAATTTTTTTCTCCCCTCTCTCTCCTTCCTGTTCTCAAGCAGATCCAGCATCTCTCTTTCTCTGTCTTTTCTCCATGGATGAGTTCATCAGCTCTTGAGTCCCTCTCCCTTCTTCTCCTGGTCCAGACAGCATTTCTCTTGCTGTCTCTGTCTCCCTACCCCTCCCCCTAGGTCCTTCCAGCATCTCTCCCTCTCCCTCTGCACCTCCCGGGTCCCGAAACATGCCTTCACTGACAAGCGACAGCCACAGTGATTCAAGCAAGCAGCTTCTGCCTGCATTTGGGGCATTCACTTGGCCGTGTCCTGCTTCCTATGATGCAACTTTCTGTTGCTGCACAGGCAGGATGTGACCAAGGGAAGGCTCTGAATGCAAATAGAAGCTGCTTGCTTGAATCAGTGCGGCTGTGGGAACATTTCAGGACCCAGGAGGTGCACGAGAAGAGGGGGGGACGGCAAATTTTATAGGAAAGGAGTCATTCATAAAACAACAGAGAATTGAAAAAGAAAAAGAAAACACTCACAATATTTTATTTATTTATTTGTTGCATTTGTATCCCACATTTTCCCACCTCTTTGCAGGCTCATTGTGGCTTACATAGTACCATAAACGGCGTTAACCGATTCCGGTATGAACAAATACAATGTAAGAACAATTACAAGGTGATTTCATGGTAGAATGAGCTTACATGTATGCTAGAGACAATTGGGGAGAACTTAGAGATGGCGAGGAAGAGTTAGGATATGTCCGTTATGGTCTTTGCTTACGTTGTGTCGCAAGTGTCCAGGTTTTTTATGTTGGGTCAGTGGGATATGCCCTTCTGAATAGATCTGTTTTTAATGCTTTCTGGAAATTCAGGTGGTCGAGCGTAGTTTTCATTACTTTTGGTAGTGTGTTCCACAGTTGTGTGCTCAAGTAGGAAAAGCTAGATGCATAAGTGGATTTGTATTTGAGGCCTTTGTTGCTTGGGTAGTGGAGGTTTAGGTATGATCGTGCTGATTTTGTGGTGTTTCTGATTGGCAGGTCGATGAGGTCTGTCATGTATCCCGGTGCCTCGCCGTAAATGATTTTATGAACTGTCGTGCAGATTTTGAAAACAATGCGTTCCTTAATTGGAAGCCAGTGCAGTTTTTCTTGGAGTGGTTTGGCACTGTCAAAATGCGGTTTTCCAAATATAAGCCTTGCTGCTGTGTTTTGGGCGGTCTGAAGTTTCTTTATAATTTGTTCTTTGCATCCCGCATAGATACCATTACAGTAGTCTGTGTGGCTTAGTACCATGGACTGTACCAAGTTGCGAAATATTTCCCTCGGGAAGAATGGTTTCACAAGTTTGAGTTTCCAAATTGAGAGAAACATTTTCTTTATGGTGGATTTAGCTTGGGTCTCAAGTGATAGGTTTCGGTCGATTGTTACTCCGAGAATTTTCAGGCTGTCTGAGATAGGGAGGGTGTATCCTGGGGTGTTGAGGTTTGTGGGTTTGTATGTATTGTATTGGGATGAGATGATGAGAGTGTGTTTTTTCTGATTTGAGTTTTAGTTGCATAGATAGACTAAAATAGACTTAAAAAATAAAATAAGAGGAGAAAGTGGGTCAGTGTACTTGAGGTGACACACCACTGATCAATCACCATCCCGAAAGCCTCTTGATGTTTTTATCAAATGGGGTTATAAGAAATGTTCTAAATAAATAAAGTTTCATGCTGCATGTGGAGCTGAAGAAAAATACACTGTCAGTCCTCATCTTCCTCCGATGTACCCTGAAACTTTTGTGTGGGGAGTACACCAGATGCCAAAGTTATTAGGGGGCACACAGACATAGCAATTTCATAAACCTCATTTTCCTTTTGAAATTATTTTAACAGCTGCTCAAGTTTTTAAATATTTTGCTAAGGAGTTAGTGAAACCTAAAGAGTGGTATTTATTTTATTATTTCAAATAATTTTTATTGTTATTAGAAACATAATAAACAATGCATTAAGATATGGGTACATCAACCAAATAGCTTTGTAAAAAAATATACATGAATTATAAAGTAAAGCTTCAATATAAGAGCGGAAACTTGTTATATGTAAAGGAACCAACAATAAAGGTGAACCAGAGACAAAAAGAAACAAATCCCAGAGAGAGTTTCCAGTACACCAGGAAGGGAAATGCTATCTCAATCCACTAAGTCCTCAAGGGTCCTGTTTACTAAGCAATGTTATAGGCTCGTTAACATTTTTAATGTGCGTTAACCATGTACATGCGTTAACCTTGTACAAGCCTACAATATCCCTATAGACACCTACATGTTTAGCGCATACACTAAGAGGGGCATAATCGAACGGGGCGCCCAAGTTTTCCTAGGCGAAGGGGCGGGGAAACCCATATTATCAAAGCAAGACGGGCGTCCATCTTTCGTTTCGATAATACGGTCGGGGACGCCCAAATCTCCACATTTAGGTCAACCTTAGAGATGGTCATCCCCGATTTTCGGAATTAATGGAACCCAAGGACACCCATCTCAGAAATGACCAAATCCAAGCCCTTTGGTCGTGGGAGGAGCCAGCATTCGTAGTGCACTGGTCCCCCTGACATGTCAGGATACCAACCAGGCACCCTAGGGGGCACTGCAGTGGACGTCAGAAAAAGCTCCCAGATGCATAGCTCCCTTGCCTTGTGTGCTGAGCCCCCCAAAACCCCGCCAAAACCCACTCCCCACAACTGTACAACAGTACCATAGCCGTAAGGGGTGAAGAGGGGCACCTACATGTGGGTACAGTGGGTTTGTGGTGGGTTTTGAAGGGCTCACATTTACCACCACAAGTTTAACAGGGGGGGGGGGGGGATGGGCCTGGGTCCGCCTGCCTGAAGTGCACTGCAGTACCAAGTAAAACTGCTCCAGGGACCTGCATACTGTTGTCATAGAGCTGGGTATGATATTTGAGGCTAGCATAGAGGCTGGAAAAATATTTTAACATTTGTTTAGGGTGGGAGGGGGTTAGTGACCACTGAGGGAGTAGGGGGAGGTCATCCCCGATTCCCTCCGGTGGTCATCTGGTCATTTAGGGCACATTTTTGTGGCTTGGTTCTATAACAAAATGGACCAAGTAAGTCGGCCAAGTGTTCATCAGGGACGCCCTTCTTTTTTCCATTATCGGCCGAGGATGCCCATGTGTTAAGCACGCCACAATCCCGCCTTCGCTATGCTTCTAACACGCCCCCGGGAACTTTGGTCGTCCCCGCGATGGAAAGCAGTTGAGGGCGCCCAAAATCGGCTTTCGATTATGCCAATTTGGGTGACCCTGGGAGAAGGACGCCCATCTTCCGATTTGTTGGGCGCCCTTCTCTTTCAAAAATGAGCCCATAAGTGTAGGCACACTAAAACACTAACACATTTTAGTAAACAAGGCCCTACGTATTTGAGCTGCTAATATAAACTATATAGGGAAAGGATGTACACAATGACTTTAGTGAGGACTAAATCATCCATGCAGATTATTTTAAGAAGGTAGAGAAAACTGAAAAAGGGGTGACCAGAAATGAGTACATCTCCAAGGTTGTCGCTTTTGTAGCCAAAATAACCTTTTCCCATTCTTTACAAACTTTATCTGGCAAAAATGCTGGGAAGGTAATATAGAGTTTTCCCATTTTTGTGCAAGCTTATAATTGGTACAGTTAGTGGGATCTCTCTGATCTTTTGGGATAACTGTTATAGTCACAGAGTAAAAAGTCTCAGGTAAACGGTGGGCTTCAGTGACCTTATTAAACACTTACGTTAAAAAAGGAGCAAAGTGAGTTGCTAGACTTTCATATAATTCAGCTGGAAGCCTATCAGGACCCGTCACCTTGTTCTGTTTTAATTTTGTAATAGCTGAGCTTACTTCAGCACTCGTTAAAGGTCTATGATTCATTTGACTTTGCATTCGGGTTCTCAGTGCTAGAGCTGCCATTAGTGCAGGTTTTCTCCTTTCCTTGGAATATTCCCCCCCCCCCCCCTCCCGAGAGTTGTAGTTTTCATTAAAATGCCACAGCCAGGCTGGTGGGATATAACCTCTATCTGGGCACCAGATGTTGCCTTCTAAGACATTCCTTCAACCTTATTGCCCCTCCCGCCTCTCATTGATTGTTGGGAGAATCTGGAGCACTGAGTCAGCATGCAAAGGACAGAACTAGTCAGCTCCCACTCACAACTCTAATTCAGATAAATAGAATATGGGTCATGGTCAGTCAGAACTGCATTTACCCTGAAGACAGCTAGCTGCAGTCTTTTAAAAACTGAGTCATCACCCCTCCGAAGGGACACCACCTTGTAAGTGGTGGAGGGGCTTCCGTGTTTCAATGACTTAGAGGGCTACGCTGAAGGGTTACCCATATCAGACAGGCCTCTGAGGAGAAACCAGACAAAGAGTGTCCCAAACTGGAGAATCCAAGATGGTGTCGAGGGAGGATGTACGTTAGTTGAGTTCCCGTTTTACACCAGAATACCTGAAGAAGTAGGCGCGCTCCCCAGAGAATGGGGAAGAAAAAAGGCAAAGCCGTGATGTTGTCCTTCTCGAACACGGCTGGGGTTCCCACCACTTCTCAGTCTACTTTGGAGAGATCCGGGGTCATTACGTCGGGGATATCGGTTCCTGCTTCGGGGAACAGCAAGGCTTTATCGCCGAATCTCAGTGGAGAGGGAGTGACTTTGAGTCCCCCTGTTGGCATGACCTCTCCAAGACCCGGAAACAGTAACGCTTCGCTATGGAGGTCAACAGTGGAAACGCCTGAAGTGGGTTAGGATTCTCACGCGATCCGAGGAGGTCCTGGCGCAGCATTAACTCCAGATAATAAACCAGCTGGGGGATTGGAGAGTGAGCTCTTCCCCCCCGAAGATATCTGGAGTGGTTTCTGTGGAGAAATTGGACCTGGTGAAGCCAAAAAAATGTCATAATGGACGCACTATGGGAAGTGCTGCAGAGTGTGAATAATTCTCTTCTTCAGATGTCAAACATTTTTCAGGAATAAATATGTGATTATATCAACACTTACCTAACAAAGTGCAAGTCCAAGATATAAAAATAGAGACTTTGATTACGGAAATGGTTTCTCTACGAAAATCAGTTAATCTGGTAATGAAGGACAGTCATGTTTCTTGTAAAAAAGTGGAACTTCTGCAGAACCAATTAAGGAAAAATAACTTGAGAATGATAAATCTTCCTAAAATACCCTATATAGAGAGTTATATTACTAGTGACTTTTGCCTTTGGTTTAGATAGGAACAATGCTTTGAAATTGTATTTCTGATACATGGCTGATAGTTTTTTGGGTTCAAAGATAAATATATTTCCTGATATATCAAGGGAATCGCAGACTAGGAGGTGTGAACTCTTGGCTTTTAAGCCAAGAATCATTGCCCTAGGTGGGACCTTCCTAGAGCGATTCCCTTGTAAGTGTTTTATTTCCTTATTACTTATTTGTTGAACCCAAGAAATTACAAGAGTTTGTGGAGTTAAAAGAACAGATGAAGAACCCTCTGCAGCAACTTCCTTTAGTTACCACTGTACCGGCTGCAATTACCGATTAACCTTCCTCCCTCAGAAAATGAATTTGTAAGATTAACCACTTGGTGTTTTTCTTATTTTCTTTGAGATTGTTTTCCTGATCTTGGATCCCCCAATTGTGGACAATTATATATATATTGTTGAGAGAAAATATTTTTTTTTCCTTATATTAATTTCTGTTTTTCCTTACATTTACTTGATAAATGTGAATGTAATTAAGTAAAATAAATAAAAAATTAAAAGAAAAAACAACTGAGTCATCAGTCAGATCCAACCAAGGGCCCTGTTTACTACGGTGTGCTAGCATTTTTAGTGCGTGCTAAAACTTAGCACGCTGTAACAGTGTAGACACCCATAGCAATATTATGGGCATCTACACAGTTAGCGCAAACTAAAAAGCGCGCCTCTAGCGTGGCTTCGTAAAATGGCTCCAAGTAATTTGGAAAAGTTCTTCCAGTAATAAATGTTACTGTGTACATATGCAGCTTTCCAGTGGCAGTAGCAATATAACATAGTAACAAAGTAAATGACGGCAGATAAACATCTGTACAGTCCATCCAGTCTGCCCAACAAGATAAACTCATTTTACATGGTATGTGATACTTTATATTTCAACAGTTTTTATTGATGACAACTCCAAGAATACAAATCCACCTTAACATAGCAGTCTCAAAACAGTTGTACAGAGCTCAGTGGAACAACATTTCAAACATGCAACTTTACGTACAGCCATCAAATTTTGTAATATAACACTTATCCCTCCCTCCCCCCAAACCCTCTTCTGTATTTAACATTTATGTATTATCTATTGTTATGGATGAATACTCATTACTAGCAATCCTTTATTAAACAATAAAAGTCTGATAACAAATAGTTCTATCTTAACCCATAAACTTCCATATTAAACTCCAAACATTGTGTCTCGTATTTTGCTCTGTGTATTATTACCTCGTTTAAGACCCAACCAGGTTTACAGACGCGACTACTGAATATTTTCTTCAATAAACAAACTTCTCCAAGCTATTATTGTATGTAACTCTTCAATTTACATAGAATCTTTCTTTTTCCAAAACTATATCCCCTTCCTCCCTCCCCCACCCCCCTCCCCTCTATCCTCTTAAACCAACTTTTAACTTCATGGCGTCCCTCTACCTCTCCCCTCAGTATAATACTCAGAGTGTAGGTTAACGAGTCTGAATTCCCCTGGGTATGTGATACTTTATATGTATACCCGCGTTTGGTTTGTCCTTGCCATTTTCAGGGAACAGACCGTAGAAGTCTGTCTAGCACTGTTCTTGTGTTATTTATAAAACTGTAACTGTTGTTCTACTAATGTTGTAAACTGCATTGAACCCTAAACAGGGGATATTAGTGGTATATAAGACCTAAATTGAATTCCTCTTATTCCCCAGTCTTTCACTAACTCTATTCTCTTCTCCCTTCCAGCAACTCCCCCTTTTCTTTCTTCCCCTTCCATCCAGAATATCCCTTCTCTCTCTCCACTCTCTGTCTCTACCTTCCATTCAGCACCTCCCCTCCCTTTCCTTCCTCCATCCAGCATTTCCCCTCCCTTTCCTTCCTCCATCCACTCTCTTCACCCCTTTCATCCAGCATTTCTTTTCTCCCCCCCTACATCCAGCATTTCTCCCCCTTCCATCTAGCATCTCCCTTGTCTCTTCCCTTCCACAGCATCAGCCTCTTCCATCCAACATCTCCATCCCTTCTCTATCTCTCTCCCCCCTTCCATGCAGTGTGTCTACTCTCCCTCCCCTATCCACTCTTGACATCTTCTGCCCCTTCCCCAGGTCCCTGACATTCCCTTTCCAACCCCTCACACCCTGGCCACTGCTGCTTTCTGGGACCAGCAGCAACAATAAAAGACAAAAGGCATGAGACATCGATCTCTGCGCATAACAGCCAGCTCTACCTATCCTGCCCTTTCTGAATATGATCATAGTTCCTCTTTGAGGGCATCCCTGGGTCTGGGGCCTCCCTGGTGGGATTTCCCTCCTTTCCTCCTGAGAAAAATTCAGACTTGTGTGACTGTGAACAAGGCTGGATAGAAATATTTAAATGTTTATTCAGTTTAGACAATCCTATGTTTATGGTGAGTACTGATAGGGCAATGAAATAGTGGAAATATTAAACTAGGTCTGTACCTTATATTCATATTCAATTCAATTCAGCCCCGAATAGTGCCCCGAATACATTATTTGTATCCGTCCGAATAGTGATTTAAATTTGAATATGAACAATCTGGGGCTGTACTATGCTAAATCCTACTAAATAAAACAATTGATCTCTGATTTCACGTTGCTTCTTTTATTATTTGTTATGTTAAAGCTCAATTCCATTAGTTGTATTCAGCCAAATAGTAAAATATGCTATTCAGTACAGCTCTATATTAAACTCTGTGAAATAAAACAATTTAAAGAACAATACATATCTCCTATATAATAGGAGACGTTCCTAGAAGACATCAGTTAACCATTCAGACTATTTGTGGTACCTATCCTAGCGTAACATTATCAGCTAAATAAGGAATAGTGACATTGCCCCCCCGCCCGTATCCCATTACTAGTTATTCTCCCCATTCTCTTTCCCCACTATGCCCCAAGACCCACCCTTAGGCTGGAGTACAATTGGATTAGTGGCTGCTGAAAGTGCTGGGAAGATCTGTGGCGCCTGGCTTGCCTCTGTTGTTCTTCTGTCTGGTCCCAAAACTCCACCTCTCAAAGATCCTACTCTCCTGATTTGTGACTTTGCTGTCTGTGAGCTGTTGGACCTCCCTCTTGTCTGGAGGGGGTGCTGTTCTGTCACCTCTCAACTGCTGGGTCTGCCTCCTGCCTGGAGGGGTTGCTTCTCTGCCACCTCTGCTTCTTCCACCACTGGACCCCACAACTCCACCTGAGCTGCCTAGTTCCATCTGCTGCTGCCATCTCCCTTTGGGCTGTGTCTTCTGAGCACTGTCTTCCTGTGTCCACCTGACCTCTATGCTGTGTCTTCTGTGCTGCCTCTTCACTGCTATCCTGCCTGCAGGCTGTGTCCATTGTGTGCTGCTTCTCTGCTGCTGTCTCACCTTCAATCTGTGTCCTCTAGCTAGCACCTTTCTGCCAGTACAGCTCCACTTCTGGGCTGCGTTCTATGGGTGCTGCCTCTCTTCCTCAAAATTTTGCATGCCTTTATTGTCTCTATTTACATGGGTAGTATACCTGCTAGATCCGTTTGTGTTTTTTTTAATTTCAGCTCTTTATTATTCCAGTTCATAGAGCCTATGGACTGCAGTTCAGACACCCCTCCCCTCTCACCCTAAAGGCCAAGAATTAGATAGAAACAATAACACGAGGTCTCACCTGAAATTTGTTCTGTTCTGGTGAACACACAAGTAGCTCTGAAGCCAAATAATGAGACAAAACCTTAGTCCTTTCTGGTTGTGGTGAACTTTGTCTTCTCCACTGAACACATTCCTGCCATCTCCTTGCACTATGTACATATTCCAATACATACATTTTCATTCTTCAGCTTTGAAGGATATCATTTATGTGCTTAAATAATAGTGGAATGTGATTTTTCTCACAGCAGTGAGAGCCAACAATTTGCATGTTCTGCCCCTGCTGTCCCCTCTAATTTGGGCACAACAATTGTTTATTTACTTACTGAGGTATCAGATTATAGCTTGTATCGTCTGCTCTCCTGTGCTGGCAGTTTATTCCAGCTGCCGGACGTGGAAAGGACTGACATGGTGATAGCTCTTTCTCAATTCTGTGGGTAGTGATGCTTGACCGTTCTTAGTTGTTGGAGCAATTTGTCTGGTTAATTCCGATAACGAATGAGACTCCTCCATGCTAACTAGTTATGTGGCCCCTGGCACAAGGTGCTATACTCACTCCCACACTCTTCAAAATATTTATGCCCCCATTACTTGCCTTCATCCAATCATTGGATCTGACCCCTTATGTTTACACATATGACATATAGATCTTTGGCACTCTTGACTATAACTCAACTTCATATGTTACTGCAGTAAATAATAAGATTGATCTCATTGCTGTTTGGCTGTCATCTCATAAACTAAAACTCAATCCCAACAAGACACAATGAGGCGTATTTTCAAAGCACTTAGACTTACAAACTTACAAGTTTACACAGTAACCTATAGAACTTTGTAAGTCTAAGTTCTTTGAAAATGAGCCCCATAGTGTCATGTTTTATATGAAAGGTGACCCTGCACCAGTAATTCCCATTACTACTGCAGGATCTGAAATTGTATTTCAATCAACCATCAAAGTTCTGGGTGTCATTTTGGATCAGCACCTTAACTTCAGACCATAAATATCTAATATTGTACACTCTTGTTTTTATAAACTACTGATGCTTCATTCCGTAAAATGTGTATTCTCTCAGGGAGCTCTTTGAGTACTAACTCATGCTTTCGTTATCAGTAAACATGACTATTTCAACATCCTCCTGAATGGTGCCCATTCTTCTTACGTCCGATGCCTACAGATTGTGTAAAACTCAGCTGTTAAACTTATTACTATTTCACGCAAATTTGACCACGTAACTCCTTTACTGCACCATGAACACTGACTGCCAGTTGCCCACAGGATAACCTACAAGATTCTTGCTCTCACCCATAAAATTCATCACTCAGGACAACCACTGTATCTTTCTCGCTTACTGACTCCCTATACCCCTTCACGATCTCTTAGGTCATCACAGCACAACTGTTTAACAATTCTTTGTTTCCGCACTATAGGTCTATATACCATTCAAACAAGAACCTTCAGCATAATAGCCCCTACACTTTGGAACTCCCTGCCAATATCCTTGAGGCCAGAACCCTCTCACTCAACCTTCAAACTGGAACTAAAAACTTTTCTATTCCGTGATGCATTCCATAACTAAACTGCACTCTATATGGACTTGGTAAATTCTCTTCCTAGTTTTGCCTCTCTTGGTGATCAGGGTATCAGCCACTACTGAAAGTGTGTGTGTGTCTTTTCTGTCTCTTATGCTATAACACTGTCCTTGACTGCCTCTTTCTTATCAATTCATTTTCATATTCTCCTACTGGATTTTGTTAATTCTTAATTGTAAACTGCTCAGATACTTCTCTCTTGAGCAGTATATCAAAACATAAATAAACTTGAAACTTACTTCCAGTGATAGCCCCTTCATTTTCTTCCTACAAAAAACAGTTTACTCCAGCAAAATAATCTTTTATCTCTGTAAAATCCCTAGGTGGAAGGGGGGGGCACTTCATGAAAAATGTTCAAAATAAAAGCCACGTCTGGCAAATGAGCCATAAAATTGTTGGGTTTACCTAAAACCTTACATGAAATGGGAAAAGAGAAGTTAGCATGGTGACAGTCCTCAACTTCTCACCTAGCTCATTATGGCTTTGTGCGTTCCTGCATTTCAGGAAGTACATGCCAACACTCCAAGTATTCTAGTTTGTGGCTACTGCCTGACTCCTGCCAACTCCAGTAGCACTGATGTCTGATCCGAGGGGTGGGGGGGGGGGGGGGGAAAGCGAGGCAATTTGAACACAGACATTGCATTAGGGGGAATGCAAATAACAATTCCAGGAGCTATGTCTCCAAGGCGAGAGCTTAGTGATTCTAGCCAGCTAAGCCCAAGGCCTCCAGTTAAGCTTTCACCACCACAAGGCCCAGAACCAAGAGGGAAAAATATATAGAATATGTATAACTTCACCTTCTATGCAGGCAATTTTTTTCCCTTGGCTTGAAACTCACCTATACACATCTTGGTTAGAGAAAGAATCTACCTGCCAGTGATTGCATTTCTGAAAGTTTTATCTCACTCTCACCAACATGTATATCACTCTGTATCACTCAATGGTGCAACCTCACCTTGAGTGTTGCATTTAATTCTGGTCACCGTATCTCAAAAAAGATATAGCGGAATTAGAAAAGGTACAAAGAAGAGTGACCAAAATGATAAAGGAGGATGAAACTCCTCTCAAATGAAGAAAGGCTAAAGAGGTTACAGCTCTTCAGCTTGGAAAAGAGACAGCTGAGGGGAGATATGATTGAGGCCTACAAAATCCTGAGTAGTGTAGAATGGGTAAAATGAATCAATTTTCACTTTTCAAAAAGTACAAGGCAGAACCTAGTCCCTCAGATCAGGAATAAAGAAGGGCTAGGATTGCTATTGTAGTTGTTGTTTCAATCATTAGGAATGTAGATAGCTGGGTGGCTTATGGATGCGAGAATTGCTTGGTAACTTGTCCATCTGGTGTGAGGGTGGTGGACCTTACACGTCATCTTCATAAGATTTTAAATGTTGCTGGGAAGGAGCTGGCTGTTGTGGTACATAAGATGACCAATGACATAGGAAGAGAGGGAGGTTCAGAAGCCAAATTTAGGCTTTTAGTAAGAAAATGAAATTCAAAACCTCAGGGTGGAATTCTCAGTAATAATCCCTATTCACACACAGGACCTTAGAGAGAAGCAGCACTCTGCAGTCTCAATGCATGGATAAGATGATGGTGTAGGGAAGACAACTTTAGATTTGCTAGAAGCTGAATGGCATTTTAGGAAGAGAAAGCCTATTCTGAAAGAATGGGCTATACTTTAACCAGGGTGGAACAAAACTGCTGGTGCTAACATTTCAAAAAAAGATAGAACAGCTTTTAATTTAGTACATGGGGGGGGGGGGGCTGACAGTCGCTAAGCAGCATTTGGAGTGAGGTTACAATATCATTGAAGGATACTAACAAAACAGAGAAGTTAGAGATCACAACAGCGAGGATGCAATAAAGTGAAAAGTAGTTTAGGTATTTTAGTAAAGAGCAAACAGAGTTGAAAAATTCTAAATTACCCCTGTCAGCTGCTGGGCAGATTATAAAAAAAAAAACAAAAAACATACTTTGAAATGCCTGTATGCGAATCCTAGAAGTCTAAAAAGTAAGGCAGGAGAGTCTGATTGTATATTGCTGAATGGAGAGGTAGATATAATTGGCATCTCAGAAACCTGGTGGAAGCAGGATAATCAGTGGGACACTATAATTCCGGGGTGCAGATTATATCCCAATGAAAGGGTGGATCAAATTAGTGGAGGGATGATACTGTATGTTAAAGAGGGCGTTGAGTCAAACAGGATTAAAGTTCTTCAGGGAACAGATTGCACTCAAAATCTTTATGGATAGAAATTCCAGTGTGAAGGGGAAGAGAATACTGGGTGATAAATGCTATCTGGCTGACTGGAATGAACAGATGATGAAATGCTAACAAAAGTTAGGAGAGTCGACAAAGTTGGCAATGTAAAGATAATGAGTAATTTCAGCAACCTCAAGATTGACTGAGTAAATGTAATACCAGGGAATGCAAGGGAGGGAAAGTTTTTATTTTATTTAGTTCAAATATCTTTTATTGTTTTAACAAAAAAAACATCTGCTTATTTCTGATCTGAAGAAGGTATTGCCTTCGAAAGCTAATCAAAAAATGTATTAAGATAGTACAATAAAAAAGGTCTCTTATTTTCTTTCTATGTTTTGTTTTATTTGTATTTATTACCTATATAAAATAAAGTAAAACACTGACAGCAATAAATACGAGCCAGAGTACAATCAAAACAGGTACAGTTTCATCAACAACAGCAACAGAAGCATCTAATTTTTCCCGTGGTTGTTGACTTGGACCCATACTTAATCTTTATTTTTTGTGTGCCGCTCCCTCATATTTATGATGCAAAGAAATAGTATTCCACCACTGATTTTCTGTCAAGACACTGGTATTCTTCCAATTCATTACTATTAACTTCAGCGCAGTAGCAATCAGAAAATCCAGTAATCAAGCATCAGCATAAGACAAAGAAGTTATCATACCTGTCAACTTCCATATTACAATCTTAAAGTAAAGGGTTCCTGGAGATTCAAACTTGAGTAATTTATTCCAGATACTATCTCAGTAATATATCATACGAGAAAGCGTTCTATGACAGACCTGCATGTCCAACATTTGTTATCAGAGTCTTTCTATATTTTGGCTGTACCATAAGGACTCCAATAAGTCTTGTGTGCAAGAAATACTGACACAATATTATTGGCGATCGGTGATATGCAGTTTCCCATTCCACAATTCAGCCATGTACCAGTATCCAAAGATTGTTGATACTCATGTTCCTGTGTTTTCTCCAATCCAGTACAACTTGCCAAAAATTTAAACTGAAGGAATTATAAAAGTTGGACCCGGAGACCATGTGATGCATAGAGCACAGCGGCTGTGTTATCTCATGCTCTGGGAGCCTCACTCTTTTCTTCCTATTTATTGGGGTTTTATAACATTGGGATATTATCTAAAAGTTTCTTCCCTGCTCTTTGGACTTATGGACAAATTTTTAGTGTGGCCTGGGAAAAGAGATGGTTGGTAAAGCCGTGATAAAAAAATAAGGAGACGGCCAGGGGAAGTGAAGACAAAATGGTGGATGGGGCATCAACCTCCGCAGTTGCATTTATTGACAGTCAATTAGCACAAGTCACTGCGGCAGTGGATAAAGCCCTGGAGCCCAATTTAAGCCACCTGCCCCAACAATGACTGTAGTGAAGATTTTACAGGGTGCTTCAATATTTCTGTAATAGCCAGGACATAGTAATGATGTGGCTGTGGATAGAGTGAGCAATTATCTGACATCTAACATGGACTGTGTGAGAATATACTGTCAGGTGCAATTTAGTGTGTGCCTATGACCAATGAAGTAATTATCTTAATTGCATAAGGTCTGATGAAATGTGGGTTTGATGCTATGTTATTGGTATGTTTTTATTTTCCATTTCAATTTGTGTTTTAAATTGTGTATATTGCTATTGTGATGTGCCAAGAACACTTGGACCATGCAGGATAGTAAATGAGAGAAATAAATAAATATCTTCCCTGATTTGCAGCAGCTCTTAGGAGACTTGAGCATTCCAGTTAATGAATCTGCCATAGCATCAGCAATTTCTGTAAGGCAGTGTCCAAACTACTGTGAAATAACAGGACTTTGCAGAAGGGATCAGCTTATGCACCAGAACTTGGATGTTGTGGAATCTTGAACTTCAAATCCCATTCCTTGCCTCCATCACTCCCCACTTTAGCATAATTTTGTTGTCTGCATTTTCCCAATGCCACTTATTGTTTGCATTTTCTGACTAAAAAGTTGATGGAAATGAAATACTAGCAGTGGTATAAAGGATTTATAGAGCAGAGGCTGAGAGCATCAGCAAGAAGGCTGCAGGCCAGCAGACCTCAGCACAGAGCTGCCAAAAGGCCTGATATTTGAGAGGAAGATTTAAAAATCTGCTTAAGCTGCCCCCAGCACCAACCACTCTGGTTCCTGGCTCCACCCCCTGATTCACCAAAACTTCTGCAGCCATGATGCCAACAAGACACCTCCTCCTCCGGCAACACCTAAACATTAGTTCTTATCCCATCAGTCACGACAGACCTGACTGAGGTGGTTCTAGTGTTGACAAAGAAGGATAAAGTACATAAGTATTGCCATACTGGGAAAGACCAAAAGTCCATCAAGTCCAGCATCCTGTTTCCAACAGTGGCCAATCCAGGTCATAAGTACCTGGCAAGATCCCAAAACAGTACAATACATTTTATGCTGCTTATTCTAGTAATAAGCAGTGGATTTTCCCCAAGTCCATTTTAATAATGGTCTATGGACTTTTCTTTTAGGAAGCCATCCAAACCTTTTTTAAACCCCACTAAGCTAACTGCTTTTACTACATTATCTGGCAACAGATTCCAGAGTTTAATTACACATTGAGTGAAGAAATATTTTCTCTGATTCATTTTAAATGTACTACTTTGTAGCTTCATTGCATGCCCCCTAGTCCTAGTATTTTTGTAAAGAATAAACAATTCACGTCTACCTGTTCCACTCCATTCATTATTTTATAGACCTCTATCATATCTCCCCTCAGCCGTCTTTTCTCCAGGCTGAAGAGTCCTAGCTGCTTTAGCCTTTCCTCATAAGGAAGTTGTCCCATCCCCTTTATCATTTTCATCACCCTTCTCTGTACCTTTTCTAATTCCACTATATCTTTTTTGAGATGCGGTGACCAGAATTGCACACAATATTTGAGGTGCGGTCACTCCATGAAGCGATACAAAGGCATTATAACGTCCTCATTTTTGTTTTCTATTCCTTTCCTAATAATAACTAACATTCTATTTGCTTTCTTAGCCACCGCTGCCACACAGTGAGCAGAGGGTTTCAACGTATCATCAACGATGATGCCTAGATCCTTTTCTTGGTCAGTGACTCTTAATGTGGAACCTTGCATTACGTAACTATAATTCAGACTGATGCAGTGCTGTAGTGAGCTGAAGGTTGAATAACTCAAAAGTGTGAGGGATTAAAATAAGAGTGTCTGGCTGGAAAGACTCCTGGAATTTCCTTCCAAGCATATCCTTGGCACAAGACCTTGCTGTGGGGGATGGTCAAAATTGCACTACATTACTGACAGGGAAAGATTCAAACTGCCCTGCATACTCAGCACCGTGATTCGGCCGACAGCACAGTTCCTCTTTCCTCTTTCTGAGGTGGTAGATGTGAAAAGCTGTTGGGGGGAAGGAGAAAGAATGTGGATTTGCTTCTTTTGATTAGTTGTGCATCATGTTTTATTTACTGTTAACTGTAAACAGCTTGTAGTTTACATTTGTACATAGACTAACATATGTGCCACCCTTTGCGCCCAGTATATGAAAGATCACAGCTGGCATGTCCTGCAAATTATGTTCAGTTTTCTTAGAACCCTGGGCCTTGATGCAGTAAGCGATGCATTAGCAAAATGGGTTCTGCCCTTCAATGTAGTGTTTTAATGCACACACTACACATGCTACACATGCATACAGTAAACTAATTGAAGAGGTGAATTCCAAAATCTGACAAATGCAAGTTTTTATTTTCAAGAATTCTATCCAACATAAGTACTTTTTTTTTTCACTGATTATCATATACTTTTTGAAAAAGGCCTTTTAGTGCAAATTTCACTCATCCTATGGCTATCTATAGAGTCAGTCTGTTTCTGGTATGAATTCATTTTTGAAAAAAAAATATACCTGTTTTGGAACTTACCTCTTCAATTGCATTCAAATTACAGTGATGTTAAAAAGTTACACTATTAGAAAATTTGGCTCCCCATGTGCGATTTGGCTCACACACTGACAGGAAAGGAAACATTTTAAACAACAAGGCTAGCCAGACTACCTAACCTGCACCCCCAGTCCCCTACCTCACAAAGATTCTGTAGTGGCACATTGAGACCCAGACCCCTGCTCCGCTTCCCAAAAATTCCCTGGTGCCTCAGTGGTCACTGGACTCCTGTGACCCCTACCCCAGTATATCTGGTTTGGGCCACCCCTGCTCCAGGCACCCTGGGCACCACAGAGCCCCTAGAGTGGTAGACTAGACACTGCCCCCCTCCCCTCACCCCAGAACAATTATACATACCTGGTATGGGGAGTTATCCAGTGGTGTTCCTCTCTTTATTCCACCATCTTGGAAAATTATAGTGCCTGACCTCTTCTAACACTGCATCAGGACACACAGTCTGACCAATAAGGGAGTGATTTCCTTATTTGGCTAGTCTAGACTTATTTGACAAATTGATCCCTAGTGTGCATCCCGATGTACTATGAGGGGTGCCCTTTTTAAATACACACGCGCTCAGGAGCTAGCACTTATTTCTATGTTGCTGGCCTGCAAGAACCTGTGTCTATAAGAGGACAGACTCAGAGGGGGCATATTCTTTGTTTACATCAGTGGCCCAACGAGGGGAAAGACTGATCTCTAGATAGGACAGTTCACCCCAGTGTGTCTACCTTTTCCTTAAGTGAAGCAGTGTGGAGGTGACTTGCACTTGTGGTTAATCAAAGCAACCCCCATTTATAGTAATGTTCATGTAGCACCTTTCAGTTGATTAGAAAGAAAAGCACTGAGAAAAAAATAATGATGGAAAAGCAGGATCATATTTTGGTAATAACTATAAAATCTAGAGTCTTCTGATGAATCCTGTAAGAATACCAGAGCAGACTAACTCTCATCACACATCCCCTAAGCCAAATACTCCCGCAGTCTCCTGTTTTTGAGAGAGAAAACTGCCGTGCAGGGTGCAGCTGCTTTCACTGGTACTTTCTAGACCACAATTACTGTAAGTGTTGCCATAAGAGTAGAAATTGGCTCTTGATCCTCTGGCTCAAAGGTTTAAGTTTTGAACTGTGCTTACTGTTGTTTGGACAAGCACTAGGTATATAAACTGTGACAAGCATGGAAGCCAGCACACAACATTAGCTGCTGGATCATCTATCTGGCCTTAGGTGAAATCAACATTCTCTCATAGTATTTTCCACATTTCTGTATGTCTCCATTCTTGGATTATTGTGTTAAGTGATTAAGGTATGTGCTTGGCTTTGGGGCTGGAAGGGGGGCCCCTGCCAATCCTGAATGCTATAATGCTTTTTCCTTTTGTGAGACCAAAATCAGCTGTACCTTAATTTCTTCAGCTTTAAGATATAGAAAATCACTACCTACTTAACATATATTATTGCCAAGCCATAGGAGCAGATCTATATGGTATTAAGGAAAAACAATGCTCCTCAAAGCAAATGGGGTTACCACTTCCAACTCCAATGTCCCCCATTCTTTTTGGATAAGCAGATAAAATACTAATAAGGTCAATATTCAAAAGGTCTAGGTGCTGAGATCTTCCAGAATAAAAAAATGTTCCTTGCAGAGCTGCTAAGTTTAAAAATGGGCAGGGCCAGGATGGGGGGGATGTTAGTGGAGGAGTGGCCTGGTGGTGAAAGCACTAGTCTTGCAATCCAGAGGTGGCCAGTTCAATTCCCACTGCTTCTCCTTGTGATCTTGGGCAAGTCACTTAACCCTCCATTGCCTCAGGTACAAACTTAGATTGTGAGCCCTCCTGGGACAGAGAAATATCCAGAGTACCTGAATGTAACTCACCTTGAGCTACTACTGAAAAAGGTGTGAGCAAAATCTAAATAAATAGTACTGATTTAAAGCCCTTGGCATCTAACTTAGGTCCCTTTTACTAAAACATGTTGAGAAATAGGTTGACCATGTTGTAACATGGGATTTTTTCCATTTGCTAAGCCCATATTTATTATGGCCCAAAAATAGGGCTTAGAGCATTTTAGTAAAAGGGCTTCTTTGGTATCTAAGCATAAAAAATCCTGTCCTAAATTTAGGAGCCTCAGTTTTAGGCACCTAAATGTGTATTAAGAGCCTATTTTTCACCCATAATAAGTAGAGAGGTGTGGTAGCCGTGTTAGTCCACTCTTAAAGGTTATCAATAGAAATCAAACAAAATAAAACATGGAAAAGAAAATAAGATGATACCTTTTTTATTGGACATAACTTAATACATTTCTTGATTAGATCTGAGGAAGAAGGGCAACCTTCGAAAGCTAATCAAGAAATGTATTAAGTTACCACCCATAATATAAGTATCTAAGATCAGCTGAAAAAGATGCCCAATAGGGATGTGCATGGCAAAATTTTGATTTGGCTTCTCTTTGGGCCAGTCACCCTGTTTTTAAAATGTTCTCCTCCTCTCATTTTGCAGTGCACACATTTTGCAGTGTGTGCCTATAGGCAGTGGTGTGCTGATAAATGTTTAACAACAGGCTCTCTCTCCCCCCCCCCCAAAAAAAAAAGAAATAAAAACCCTGGTGCACCCAAAGCGTCACTGCACTTCCCTTACTGTGCTCAGCAGGAAGAAAACCCCATGACCCCCCCCCCCCCCATGGCACACTCTCCCTTTTTGTCTGCCCCAAACACCCTTCACTCTGTCCCCAGTATCCACTCCCCTGCTTATGATTCATCCCTTTACTCTGCCCCCAATCTCCCACTCATGACTCACCAATTACATGACCTGTTATCCATGACTCACCCACAATATATTGAATATAATCAATGACAATTAATTCTGTAGCTATTTAAGAAGGAGAATGCTATTCCCAAATGTTCTCACTTAGAAATGACTACTGTAATAGATACTTTGTGAGGTAATATTTGAAATTGAGCTTCAGTATATAGGTCTTTGTGTATTAAAAATGTGATCCAGCTTTCAAAATTAGACTCATGACCCATCTAACCAGCACATTTTCGACTCATTTGACCCGTTGACCAATTACTTCCTCTGAGCATTCCTTTGCTGCAGCCACGTCCACCCTCTACACAGACTGTTTCAAGAGAACTTTTAACTACCAAGAAAAAATCTGTTGTGGAAGGAAAACATATAATTATTATCAGCAAAACTGACCAGTTTTAAAGTGATGATGAAGTGAAGATGTGGAACTATTTACAGTAGGTGCTTTCCTCAGGCTTCTTCAGCACCTGAAGAAGAGACCTGCGCAGACCCAAAAATATACAACGTTACATCATCTCAACCCTAATACTTATCCTTTACCAACAAACATTGTATTTTAAATCTTTAATACCTGATTCCCTGCCACTCCCCCAAATCCCTAAGAGAGCAGCCATGTTTGGAACCATGGGATGCAATTGAAATGTTTCATGCCGTGTGTGTGATGTCATTTGTGATCTCATAATCAACACTGAAGCCAAGTGGAGTCTGTAAATGTAACACAATTTGAGAATCTGAATAACAAGGTTGCTTTTAGCAGTTTGGAGGAACTGCATGAGAAAACACTCACCTTTTCTCTGCCTCTTCTCATTTTCAGCCACTGCAGAGGCTCTGCTTCACTCTCTCTTCCTCTCCCCTGCTAAGCCCCCCCATCAAGGAGGAAGTGAACCACGGCCCAGCGGATCACTCCTCCTGAGCAAACTAAGACCTGGTCTAAGCTTGTGCAGGAGGTGGAAGTGACCCGCTGTGCTATGGATCTTTTTCTCCTCTTGCTGCACTGCATTGGAGCGGGCTTAACAACCGGCTCGCAAAATTCAGAAAAAATTAACAACCGGCTCTTGCAAGCCGGTGCGAGCCAGCTCCAGCACACCACTGCCTATAGAGTAGACCCACAGCCAGACAGCCTTAGAGATTCTTACAGGAATCACTTTGCTGTGACATTGAGGGAAAACCAGTGTGCTAGTGCCTGTTTATTTCAGGGATTTCTCTGTGCTGTTGTGAGATTTTGGCCAATGCACAAAGCTTACCATGCTTGCAATGTTTGCTTTAGACCAGTTGTAGCTGGTGTAAAGCAAACATTATGTAGCATCTAATGCACAAAGGGGTTTTGCGGGGCTTTAACCATTTGCCGTAGCAGCTACAGAGAATGCTATGCACATGCATTACAACAAGCTCATTAATATTATAATGAGTATTCCGTGTAGTGCACCGTGTACCGCAGGGATCCCCCCTCTCACCAACTATTTTCAACCTAATGATGATCCCCTTGGCAAAACTTCTATCAAACCATAACCTCAACCCTTACATATATGCCGATGATGTAACGATATATATCCCTTTCAAACAAGACATTAACGAAATATCCAACGAAATCAACCAAAGTCTATACATCATGAACACCTGGGCAGATGCATTCCGATTGAAACTGAACGCAGAAAAAACTCAATGCCTCATACTTACCTCCCAATACAACACGAATAAATTTACCGCTGTAAACACACCTAAACTAAATCTGCCAATCTCAGAAACTTTAAAAATCCTTGGAGTCACCATTGACCGCCACCTAACACTTGAGACTCATGCGAACAACACAACCAAAAAGATGTTCTACTCCATGAGGAAACTGAAAAGAATAAGACCATTCTTTCCAAGATCTGTCTTCTGCAGCCTAGTGCAATCACTCGTACTCAGTCATCTGGATTACTGCAACTCACTATACGCAGGCTGCAAAGAGCAAATACCGAGGAAACTTCAAACAGCCCAGAATACAGCAGCCAGACTCATCTTCGGAAAATCAAAATACAAAAGTGCAAAACCCTTACGTGAGAAATTACACTGGCTCCCACTCAAGGAACACATCACCTTTAAAGTATGCACCTTGGTTCACAAAATCATTCACGGTGAAGCCCCTGCATACATGTCTGATTTAATAGACCTGCCACCCAGAAACGCTAAAAGATCTTCCCGAACTTTCCTCAATCTGCACTTCCCTAAGTGCAAGGGCATAAAATACAAAGTACTGCATGCATCAACCTTCTCTTATATGAGCACGCAATTCTGGAATACACTGCCACGGAACCTGAGGACAATCTACGAATTAACCGACTTCCGCAAACTTTTGAAAACTCATCTCTTTGAGAAAATTTACTGCAAGGATCAAAACACATGAAGACCATACACACTAATAGAAATGCACCAATACACTCTCTTCAGAATTCTCTTCCCCCATATTTTCACCACACTTAAAACTCTACCCACAGATAAAAAATTATCATACCCTATGTTCTCTTGCTATTGTTCTATCGCCTTATCATCTCCCCATTGTTACATTCCATTGTTCTATTCCCCAAATGATGTTTTGACTTTGTCTTCCCAAAACTCCTCACAATGTAACCCATAATCGCACTGTAACAAATTGTATTTCCATCATTCACAATGTATTGTAAGCCACACTGAGCCCGCAAATAGGTGGGAAAATGTGGGATACAAATGCAATAAATAAATAAATAAAGGAGCACCTACCTTTAATGTGCTAGAATTTACAGCAGGTCTGGAGCTGTCGTTTGGTGTAGTCTGCTTGCGTTTTTCAATAGCAGGAGGAGCAAGAAAGCAGAGAACAGAATAGAGGGGCGGAGAAACAAAAGCAGACAGCCTATCGGCTGAGGAAAGCCCCTATGATGTCAGCTGTGAGCCTTAAGCAAGGAGGAGATTCCCGAGCACACAGACAAAATCGTGGAGGCAGCCAGAGGGAAAGCAAGTAAGTTGAACACTGCAGGGGAACGGAGCAGCGGGTCAAAATGATACCTGGGCACGCGCAGAACATAGATTCTTATCGAGAGGCTGTTCTGTGCATGTTCTAGGTGCTTTCTCTACCGAGCCACTTGCAGATTTTCCGTGCATCTCATTTGTGTGCGATTTCCTTTGAGCATTGGTTGCTGTTTAGAAATCGGTAAGTTCAACTACAGCTGCAGTATTTAACAGGGACTTTTGAGCATCGAGGCCTTAATATATTTTTTTCAAGTTTCTATCCAGCACATTTCTCTCTGTCTGAATACAAGGTAGAAAAAGATGCTGTGCTGTGGCTTTGTTCCACTTTTCTAGTCAGGTGTTGATGACATCATCAGCCGTATGATTTGGGAGAATGGTAGCAGGGATAGGTTTGTTTGCTTGCCAGAGATTTCAGCATGATTGGTGAAGTGCCTCATACTTCTGCCTTCTCCTCCCAAAGTTGCTCTGGTTTGTCTGCCTTCTCCCTTCCCTGTGAGCACAACTTGTCCCTGAAAATGAATGGGAGGAATGAGGAATTAGCTCTAACTAGCCCTTCATTAATTTGTTCTTTAAAGGTATATGAACCCAATGTCCTGATTTATTGGGCTGTACTGTTTGTCCAAAAACAAATGCGTATCCCTAGTCTCTGTTTTAAAGTTATCCCCTGCAGCCTATAAGCTTATCTAGAGCTCTGAAACAGAAAATGTTTTAAATCTTCAGAAATCTAACCAGTAAGGACATTACAGTCCAAGAGCCAGCCTGAAAAAAATAGGTTTTCAAGGAGGCTCGGAAAGAGGTATAAGAGTCATCTAACCTTAAATATTGGGGAAGCGAGTTCCAGAGGGCAGGTGCAAGAAAGAAAAAAACAGATGATCGAGTACACTCCCATCGTGCCTTAGAAGGGTGAGGTATCACAAGCCTATTATCCATAAGTGAACGAAGGGTATAAGAAGGAGTGTAGGGAACAATCAAAGAGACCAAGTAGGAAGGAGTAGAAGTGTGCAGGATTTTATCTGTCATTGCAAGAATCTTATATTTTATTTGAAACTCGATAGGTAACCAATGAAGATGTTGCAACAGTGGAGAAACGCAATCATAATGTTTTGCACGAAAGGTTATACAGTATTGATACATATACTGGAATTCCCATACCTAGAGACAAGTACCTTTATGTTGACACTTTCTAGATAGAATAACTCCCAAAGTGCTTAAATTTAGCCTGATATAAACTAGGCATCTCTGGAGTGTGTTTATGACTTAGATGGTTAGCACTGCTTTTTTCAACACTAATCCCCGGAGTTTAATCACCTTACCCCATCCTCACAAATAGCAGCCTAAATCAAACAATCCAAATTGTGATGGGCTATATTTTGGAAAAGGGGATAGGGACTGTCACAAAAATTACTTAAGAGGACTGGCCTAGTGGTTAGGGTGGTGGACTTTGGTCCTAGGGAACTGAGGAACTGAGTTCAATTCCCACTTCAGGCACAGGCAGCTCCTTGTGACTCTGGGCAAGTCACTTAACCCTCCATTGCCCCATGTAAGCTGCATTGAGCCTGCCATGAGTGGGAAAGCGCAGGGTACAAATGTAACAAAAAAAAAAGATGCACAGTATTTTCCAAATAACATGAAAGAGTCTAGATTTTGTTCAGCAGCTTCACAAAGAGGGGCATAATCAAACGTGGCGCCCAGGTTTTTCTGAGGCATCCTCGCAGGACATCCTCGGGAAGGGGCGGGGAAACCCGGAATTATCGAAACAAGATGGGCTTCCATCTTTCGTTTTGATAATACAGTCGGGGAAGCCCAAATCTTAACATTTAGGTCAACCTTAGAGATGATTGTCCCTGGTTTTCAGCGATAATGGAAACCAAGGATGCCCATCTCAGAAACAACCAAATCCAAGCCCTTTAATCGTGGGAGGAGCCAGTATTCATAGTGCACTGGTCCCCCTGACATGCCAGGACACCAACCGGGCACCCTAGGGGGCACTGCAGTGGACTTCCTAGATTGCTCCCAGGTGCATAGTTCCCTTGCCTTGTGTGCTGAGCCCCCCAAAACCCCGCCAAAACCCACTCCCCACAACTGTACAACTGTACAACACTACCATAGCCCTAAGGGGTGATGGGGGGGGCACCTACATGTGGGTACAGTGGGTTTGTGGTGGGTTTTGAAGGGCTCACATTTACCACCACAAGTTTAACAGGTGGGGGGGGGGGGGGGATGGGCCTGGGTCCACCTGCCTGAAGTGCACTGCAGTACCCACTAAAACTGCTCCAGGGACCTGCATACTGCTGTGATGGAACTGGGTATGATATTTGAGGCTGGCAAAAAATATTTTAAAAGTTTTTTTTAGGGTTGGAGGGGGCTAGTGACCACTAGGGGAGTAAGGGGAGGTCATCCCCGATTCCCTCCGGTGGTCATCTGGTCACTTCAGGCACCTTTTTGAGGCTTGGTCGCAAGAAAAAATGGACCAAGTAAAGTCAGCCAAGTGTTCGTTAGGGCTGCCCTTCTTTTTTCCATTATTGGCAGAGGACGCCCATGTGTTAAGCATGCCCCATTTAAGCTACACTTCCGACACGCCCCCAGGAACTTTGGTTATCCCCACGATGGAAAGTTGGGGACGCTCAAAATCGGCTTTCAATTATGCCAATTTGGGCGACCCTGGGAGAAGGACGCCCATCTTCCAATTTGTGTCGAAAGATGGGCGCCCTTCTCTTTCAAAAATAAGCCTAAAAGTGTCATTCCCATGTTCCCATCTGCTTATCAGTTTCTTTTTTCATGAGCCATTATCTCCTGCCACTTTAATCTGATTAGAACTGGAAAATCCTCCCCAACCAATTTCATGGCCTGCCAGCCTCACTGCTTAGGAATTACAGTTTGGTGCAGAAGAGGTTTCTGACTAACCATAATGATCTAGAGAACTGGGGAATAATTTCAGAGAAAGGCAAGATCATCAAGAAAATAATAATAATAATAAATACATAGGAATAGGTCCTCATACATTGGCAGGATTACCTGAACAGCTTTTCAACAATGCTGTAAATCAGAAAGAATGATGAGGATGCTTAAAGTATGTCATTTCACTGGAGGATATCTATTTGGTTTGCACTTTTCATTTGGAAAAGTATATATTGTAAAGAATATGTGGAGAACAGTAGAGAGCAGGAAGAAAAGGGGGGAGAACGACCCTGCAAACCCCAAAAAGCCCCAGAGGAGTCTCGCACTTACAGGCAGATTTTACCCAGGAGAAGACTTCAAATTAGAAACTACAACTCCCAGCATCCACTTTGGGTACAAGGGAGACAAACCAGGGCGTACTCCCATGAGGCGCCAGAGGGGGGCTGCCAGGGAAGGAGAAATACTAATTCTACAACCTGGGGGAGGGGGAACAGGTGGGAAAAGGTTAATGAGGAAAAGGAGGAGCAGCTGGGAGAAAGGTGGGGCGAAGAGAGCATGGACTGGGCTCCTGAGAAAGAGGAGAGGGAAGGGGGGCCTTGGGAGATGGAGGTAACCGCCCAGGAGCAGGCCCTGGAGGAGCCCATGGACATTTCTGCCCTGGCCCAGAGGAGGGCATAGAAGTAAGAAGGGCCCTGGAAAAGAGAGGATCCGGGCCAAAGAAAGAGGGGTCAAAGCGGGAGGAGGTCAGGTGAGAAAGAGAGACTGACCAAGAGGGAGGGACCCCAGGCTTTGAGTCCACAATGGCTACATGAACTGTGGATTTAAAAGCCAAGTTATATTGAACTGTTTTGAGAGCTTGGCTACATGGACTGTGGATTTAAAAGCCAAGTTATATTGCACTGTTTTGAGAGCTTGGCTACATGAACTGTGGATTTAAAAGCCAAGTTATATTGCACTGTTTTGAGAGCTTGGATACATGAACTGTGGATTTAAAAGCCCAAAGTATATTGAACTGTTTTGAGAGCTTGGTTACAGGAACTGTGGATTTAAAGCCAAGTTATATTGAGCTGTTTTGGGCCAGCCGTACTTGCCGGAACTAGGCTTAAGGAAACCAGGCTGTAGGGGGGGCAGTGTTCTGATAAACCTGACCGGCCCGGATAGGGTTTCTGGACGGGTCCGCTGCTTCTCCCAAGACTAAAGGGGGAAGAGGGGAATCAGCGGCGGAAGCCCGGGCTGGGTTCTACCTAGCTGAAGGATAAAAAATAAAAGGAAAGTTATTGTTTGATCCTGTGGTTTTCCTGTTTTTTTTTTTTGAGAAGAAATGTATGATAGAGGAGGCTGAGAAAGGCGAATAGTCCCAGAGGCGGAGAGACGCTCAGCACCTTTACAATATATATATATATATATATATATATATATATATATATATATATATATATATATATATATATATATATATATATATATAAAGAATGTGGGCACTAAATTGACTTTATACTCATAAAACCTCCACATGAATGCATATAAAGTTGATTTTCCAACCATAAGTCGAACTGAATCAACACACAAGTGGGTGACATCATCTGACGATGCTGAGATGGAAATGCTATCTCAGAGCTCAGAATTTAGTGAAATGTTAGGAACATATATTTAGCTCTTCCCATGCCCAGCATCTTCCTCAGCTCTTCAGCTCATCTTGACAGTCAACAGTTGTATGGAATGTGGTCAAAATATGAGACAACTCTTCATATGAACCAGTTGGAACTCAAGGCATTCTTCTATGTCTTACGGGTGTTCCTTCTCCACCATCACAATTCCTCTGTACTTATTCAAAAAGACACTTAAAAGGCAATGCTTTATATGTACAAGCCAGGGGACAAAGACTTCCTGCGCTTTTGCAGAGAAGCAGTCAGAGTCTTGGATTCTGCTGTAGCCAACCAGGTAGAGATACAGGCTGCTTATATATATATATTTTTTGTTACATTTGTACCCCGCGCTTTCCCACTCATGGCAGGCTCAATGCAGCTTACATGGGGCAATGGAGGGTTAAGTGACTTGCCCAGAGTCACAAGGAGCTGCCTGTGCCTGAAGTGGGAATTGAACTTAGTTCCTCAGGACCAAAGTCCACCACCCTAACCACTAGGCCACTCCTATATCTGGGCTACAGAATCAGTTACACGAGAAACTCACCAGAGTGCTTTGTCCTTAAGTGGTCCCTGGATGCAGTGACTTTTGAGTTCTTTCTTTTAGGATTAGGGAAAATGTCAGATTGAGATTTCTTCCAAAAAATGGAATATAAAACGTCTCTGCTATTGTTCTCTTCTCCCTTCCCCCCAATAACATCTAGGTCCAGATGCCCTATATGAAAAAATGTAGATGCAATGGACCACAAATAAAACAGAAGACAAACAGAATAGTCCCAAAAAACAAAAAACACTGTAATTATTCTGTGAACAGGTTATTAAAATTTAAGAGAATAAAACATCCAAAATGGCAATGTTTTATCCAAATGACTGCATCAGAAGTAATAAACAAAATAAGCAGGTGAAATATCACAAGGATTAATTCATGAAATACAACAGTCTCCAGGAAAGAAATCATGCTCACCTGCAGAGTAGCTAATTGGGACCTCTGCTGGTGAACTCAATTTATGTTTTCTGGAGAGTACTTCCTGGCACTATTGGTTAGATTTTTGGTACCTCTCCACTTGTCTTCTGGTAACTCTATAAACTTGCTCATTCCTCTGTGCTTATTCTCCAATTCCTCTCATACTAAGAGCTCTGCACAAGTTCCAGAGGTGATGGAGCACCATTCTACCTCCTCGTGAGTTGCTTCAGTTCCTATCACTACTGATTTAACAGAAGGGCTGCCTTCTTCATTCACACCTAAAGTCTCTAGCCCTCCGAGCCTGGAAATTGAACAGTCTCTAGTTTCTGCTCTTAAGGTTCCACAGCACATTTAGGACATCTTAATAGGGGCTTGGAAACCTTTCAGTCTGATTCCTTACTAATGTCCATGACCCTGTTATGGGTCTTTCTACAAATAAACTGCAGTGCTCATACCGCTTATAACTTCTTCACATCAGACCTCTTCTGTTAGAACACTCTTCCGAGTACTGTCAATTTATCATGGTTTGGTGGATAACCTTCCAGCATCACAAGCCTATATAGTGGTTCATTCATGAAAGACATGCTTCATGTAATGCCCCCCACTATGGAACCCTCTATGCCATGGGACCTAAATTTGATGCTCGCTTCGCTAATAAAATCTTTTTATGAATCTCTGGGCATTGCACCCATGAAGTTCATAACTTGAAAATAGAAATCTTTCTAATAGAAATCATTTCAAGAAGTCTTCAGGTGTTGGTAACATGAGCAACTGATGAATAATGCATAGTCTTACTTCCTATGAGACCCGGATTGAAAATAGAGAAATATTTGTCAATCAATATCTCTTGCTGTTAAAAAAAGGGGAATTAATAGCCTATGTGGGTTTGTGAAAAAGTAAATAACAAAGATATTAACAATAAAATATAGAAAAATAGAAAAAATAGAAAAATGGAAAATAAAAAAATAAAAAATGGAAAATAAAAAATATATGCATACAAAATATATGTATATATTGCAATGATGCAAATGTTATGAACTTGGAGACAGGGAGTCACCTCACATTCCATTCATGCCTGAATAGATAAACTCATATTAAACATCATTGATTTGTACAAATAAAATCATCTTCAATGCACATTGGATCATGATCTGATGTGAAAAATATCACTAAATTGAATCTGTAACACTACATTTCGACAATACACAACAAGTACATGTAAAAAAACTACTAAATTGTTGTAAAGCATATCAATAAGAAGTTATATCCCATATAAATACATAATGAATGAGAATAAGATTTAAAAAAAAATTAAAAGATGTATAACTGGTATGAACTAACCCACAAATACATGTGAAAACTTGATTTTTGTTAATGTCAGAAAAATGCATCATGCATGGCAATTATTCAGGTAAACATTATGAACAATAATATGGAGAACTACAGAGGTTTCCATTGTAGACCAATAATAATAATAATAAATAATAAATACTACTACTACTACTAATAATAATAAAAAATAAAAATAAAAGGATAATCTAAATGACGCTGACATGGAACTGAATGTATATATTGTCATCATATGATGGTGTAATTGGTATTGAAAAAGGACATTACACTAAATACATGATATAAAATTTTCGGAAGCATCATGAATTATAAAGTAATTATAATGGTCTAAGCGAATAAATATCAATACAGAGTGCAAATTGGCTGATTGTAAAAGGAGAACGTATGGGTCAGTGGTAATGTAAAAGATTGTATGTGCCAGTGAAATGAAATGAAACAATAAAAATATGTCATTAGAATTGAATACGAAAGTGAGCCAATAATATAAAATGAATTAGGTTGTTGGGTTCATCTAAGGAAGTATCTCTATAAAAACAGACAATTAAACTTGATTACTATGCATAAAAACTATGAAAAAATATGTATAAAAATATTATTGTTGAAATCCTTTTGACAAATCTTGCTTTTAAAATGACTGGATGATTAAAGAAAGTGTACTAATTCTAAAGCTGCATTTAGCCCTCGTGGGCTCAATGAATTCAATTCAAAAATAGCTCTCTGTTTCTCCCTTAGTAACTGGTTGTTGAAATCTCCACCTCTCCATGATCTTTTTAGAACTTTAAACACCAAGAATTTTAAATCTGCAATTCAGGGGCGTAGGCAAACAACAGATTTTGGGTGGGCCTAGGCAAGAAGTGGGTGGGCACCAAGTGTTCTCCTTCCCCCCCCCCCCCCCACCACCACCACCACCCAAAAAAATATCTCAGCTGGCAGGAAAACATTTCTTTCCACCTTGGCAGTCTGCAGCAGGCATGTGCTGAAAACTGAGCAGGCACAGATGCCAGTATTATGGAGAGTAGCATTTTCGTTACCACCAGGGGGAAGTCTTCAGCTGATGGAGCTTGGGATCCCCATCAGCTACCGCTAAACGTGCGCTACTGTTGGGTGGGCCTGAGTGGGCCCTGAGTGGGCCACGGACCACCCAGGCCCACCTGTAGCTACACCACTGCTGCAATTGCGTGATATTCTTCTTTCCAATGTTGGACTAAAGGGGCACTGATGACTTGACGGCCAATGCAGCTTCCGTGCTCAATAAAGCGTGTTTTAATCACTTGCGTAGTCTTCCCTACATATATCATCGGGCAGGGGCATATGATGATGTAAACCACTCCACTGGTGTTGCAGTCCGAGGAATGGTTTAACTTGTATTCCTTCAAAGTGAGTGGATGGTGGAATGCCGAGCTTGTCATTGCATGTGAGCAAACGCTGCAACGGCCGCACGGTCTATGGCCGAATCTAAGTGTAGGAAATGCTTCAGATGTAGGAAACAGGGTGGAAGATGTCTCCTTCTGCAGTCTTTTTTTTGTAGCTGACGGCAGAATTCCCAGCCAGAGTTATAGAGGCAAAATTTTTTTTTCCTGAACACATGCCCTCTGGTTCTTTTCTGTGCTCTGTTTCTGTCCCATTGTTCACAGCCTAAAGCTCTGGACATGGAGTTTGGCTGTTCCCCAAGAGCCTATGGAACACTGGCACATGGAAGGAAATAAACTTCCCTACAGATGACCACAGTGGGAGATGAAACAGGATGGGAAGCTGGTACTTTCCTGCCTCAGTTACCATCTTTCCAGAGTGTCCTCATGCAGGGACATCAGCTCTCTCCCTTTTCAGTGCACTTTGGCTATTCTTTTCATCTCTTTAATCCCTGTAAGGGGATTTCACAGAAGTTGTTTCCTCTGAGTCCTGTGGTCCTCAAAACCAAGAGAAGACTGATAAGCAGCAATATGGGCAAAGAAGGTGATGTGGGTCAAGTGCATTTACTAGAATTCTTTAAAATTTCCCTTTATTTGGCTTCCTGCTAATTTTTTTTAACTTAGTTGTTCTCATCCTGTTCCATTGGGCATCCAGCTGAACTGAAACCAGGGCTGAGATCCAGACGTCAGGAATCTTTATTTAAAATTACCCCGGGATTTTTCTGGTATTTCATATCCTCCCAATATACCTTGTCCAGTCCTTGCATTGACTTTCCTGGGCCACAGGCCATACACCAGGCTCCTTCTGGAACCCTTCAATCATGATTCTGGAATCTGACCATTTAAACAAGGGCCCTGTCTCCCTTCCTCCTAAGGGTATGAGTATGAGTGGTGGTAAGGGCTCTCTCCCCTGAAATGGTCGTACGTGGTGTTTCACTTACTGTGCAGCCATTTTTTTCCCTCAAAAATAGCTTTTTATCTGCTGCGGTAAAAGGGGTCCGCAAAGCGTATCAAAAATGCTGACTCTAGTGCAGGCCCCTTTTACTACAGCTTAGTAAAAGGGCCCCTTATTGCTTTCTGTCTGGCTATCATCAGGGAGCCATCATGCATAGTCATTGTCCATTCAGCTCTGCCTCTTATCATAGAACCAACATGCTTGTTATACCTGTAGATTAAATAAATTGAGTTAATTCCAGTGCTGCTCTTTGAAGGGCCAGGAAGTGTCATTGTGAAAAGAGCAACTAGTTACTGCTTTTCACTTCATTTGCAATCCTCAGTCTCCCTCCTCCTTCCCCAGAAATAAAGATCTAGATTTAAGATTAAGCCAAAGTCACATCTTGAGCTCTTGAGCTACCTCAATATGTTATGCTGAGGTTTTTGCCTGGTAGCAGAATTGATGTCAAGCACAAGATTTGCACTCTTTAAACATTGCCAAATTGTGGCATTTGGGTGTAGTTTTAAGGAAGGCCTATGTTACATATTCTGGTCATTTAAAAAGTAGTAATTCAGGTGCAGTTTTTGCCAAAGTAAGCATTTAAATAAAATTTAAGCTTTGAGCACAGTCAAGAAACCTGGATTGTATTCTTTTTATATTTATTTTTTGTTTCAGCAATTTTTGCTTGGAGTTGCCTTTATACAGCATATAACCAAAACAGGCTTTCATGACCTTTGAAGTAGTTAAAATTACAATATCATATGCTATACCTTTCCAAGGCTTCTTTCTTAATACCAAACAGATGCTTTGTACTTTTGAAAAGATGTTAAAATTTGAGAGTCTCTATTCAGTTTTAGAAACATTTTTTTTCACCATGAAAGCAATTCAAGGGACAGGAGAAGGCCTCACACACAATTTATTTATTTCTCAGGAGAAATAATTGCAGTCCCAAGGGGTCAGTATTCAATTGGCACAGTCACTGCATTGCATTCAGTGCTGGCACTGGTGTTTAATTTAGTCAGTATATGCAACATGGTGCCTGCACCATCCATGTAGTTTAGATCTGCTGAATATCACTCCTATCCAGATAATTTTTAGGGACACCTTCACTCTTCCTTCAACCCAGTTCACAATTATATGGATAGTACTGGGCTGTTTAGCAATTTAAACAGTCCGATACAATCCGTATAGTTTTTAAAGTGTGTTTTGCATCAGTCAGTCTTGTCTGTCTGTCTGTCCATACATGTCTGTTTGCTTACGCATATACAAACAGACATATATGTGCTGAGTAAATGAATATGAAGTCCTCAGCTCCTGCTACTGAATATATCAGGCTAGAGCCTTGGCAGAGTGCAGTGCCACACTGCCAAGAGAAAATTAAAGGGCCCACTGGTACAAGTTAGAAACATCTCCCAGACATCATCCCCCATAGTCAAATCAGCTTCACGTCAGATAAACACATGGCTTGATCTCTTTTCTTTTTCCTCTTTTATACTTCAATTATTGACATGTATTGTAAAGATGAGGAAATGTTTACAGAAATTAAGAAAGCTGGCAAATTGGGCAACACTATAATAATGGGTGATTTCAATTTCCCCAATATTGACTGGATAAATGTTACATCACGGAAAACTAGGGAGGTAAAATTCCTAGATGTAACAAATGACTGCTTCTTGGAGCAACTCATGCAGGATCCGACAAGAGCGGGAGCCATTTTAGATTTAGTCCTTAGTGGAATGCAGGGCATAGTACAAGAGGTAACAATGTTGGTTCACTGGGAAACAGTGATCAAATTAGAGCTGATAGCTGGAGTGAAATCACTAAGGAAATCTATTGTGACAGCATTTAATTTTCAAAAGGGTGACTATGATAAAAAGAGGAAAATGATTAAAAAGAAGCTAAAAGGATTGGCTGCAAAGGTTAGGACTTTAAATCAGGCATGGACACTGTTTAAAAATACTATCTTGGAAGCCCAGACCAGATGTATTCCACGTATTAACAAAGGTGCAAAGAGCAAACAACAGTCAGCATGGTTAAAAGGTGAAGTGAAAGAGGCTTTTAGAGCCAAAAGAACATCTTTCAAAGAATGGAAAAAAGATCCAAATGAAGAAAATAAGAAGCAGCATAAGCACTGGCAATATAGATGCAAGGCATTGATAAAGAAGGCTAAAAGAGAATGTGAAAAGACACATTGTTAGATCATCAAGGAGCAAAAGGGCACTCAGGGAAGATGTCCATAGCGGAGAGACTGAATGAATTATTTACTTTGGTCTTTATGGAATAAGATGTAAGAGATCTACCTGTACCAGAAAAGGTTTTCAAGGGTGACGATGCGGAGAAACTGAAAGAAATCCTGTGAACCGGGAAGACGTATTGAACCAAATCGAGAATTGGAGGGATTAGTACTGTTGTATTTTTTGCTGAAGAATAGGCATGTTATTTACTTTTTGTATTTTACTAATAAAAATTATACATTGAAAAAAATTTGCAAAATTAAAGAGTAGGAAATCACCTGGACCAGATGGTATGTACTCTAGGGAACTGAAAGAACTCAAACATAAAATTGCTAATCTGCTGTTAGTGATCTGTAACCTGTCATTAATATTGTCCATAGCACCTGATGATTGATGGGTGGCCAAAGCAATGATTTTTAGAAAGGGTTCTAGGGTGATCCGGGAAATTACAGACTGTTAAGCCTGACTTCAGTTCTGGGCATAATAATGGAAACTGTTATAAAGAATAAAATTATAGAACACATGGACAAACATGGTTTAATGGGACAGAGTCAGCATGGATTTAGCCAAGGGAAGTCTTGCCTCACCAATTTGCTTCATTTCATTGAAGGCATGAATAAACATGTGTATGAAGGTGAGCCGGTTGACGTAGTGTATCCAGATTTTTAAAAAGCTTTTGACAAAATTCCTCATGAGAGACTCCTGAGAAAATTAAAGTCATGGAATTAGGAATTTGTTATTCGACAGAAAACAGAGGGAGGAAGGTGAATAGTGGAGTGCTGCATGGCTCTGTAGTTGAACCAGTGCTATTTATCATATTTATAAATGATCTGGAAATGAGAATGACAAGTGAGGTGATTAAATTTGCAGATAACTATTCAAAGTTGTAAAACACATGCGGACTGTGAAAAATTGCAGGATGACCTTAGGAAATTGAAAGACTGGGCATCCAAAAGGCAGATTAAATTTAATGTGGACAAATGCAAAGTGATGCACAATGGGAAGAATAATCCAAATCATAGTTACCTGATCAGTACCCAAGAAAAAGACCTAGGTGTCATGTAGACAATACGCTGAAATCTTCTGCCCAGTGTGCAGCCGCACCCAAAAAAGCAAATAAGATCCTAGGAATTATTAGGAAAGGGATGGAAAATAAGGCCAAGAATATTATAATACATCTTTATTGCTCCATGGTGCGACCTCACCTTAAGTATTGCATTCAATTATAGCAGAATTAGAAAAGATTCAAAGAAGAGTGACCAAATGACAAGGGGATGGAACTCCTCTCATATGAGGAAAGGCTAAAGAGGTTAAGGCTCTTCAACTTGGAAGAGAGATGGCTGAGGGGGCATATGATTAAGGTTTATAAAATCCTGAGTGGTGTAGAACGAGTAAAAGTGAATCAATTTTTTACTCTTTCAAAAAGTACAATGGAGACACTCAATGAAGTTACATGGAAATAATTGTAAAATAAATAGGAGGAAATACTTTTTCATTCAATGAATAGTTAAGCTGTGGAACTTGTTGCCAGAGGATGTGGTAACAGTGATTAACATATCTGGGTTTAAAAAAAGGTTTGGACAAGTTCCTGGAGGAAAAGTCTATAATCTGCTATTGAGATAGACATGGGGGAAGCCACTGCTTACTCTGGGATCAATAGCTTGGAATGTCGCTACTATTTGGGTTTCTGCCAGGTACTTGTGACTGTCGGAAGGATACTGAGCTAGATAGACCATTGGTCTGACCTAGTATGGCTATTCCTATGTTCTAAATTAGGACATCTATGTTGGGGTCTTCTAAAGTTGCAGTGTAGTTTATTAAAAGGGTCGTTGAAGCCTTTTGTAAAATAAATATAAGGCCATGGAAAATATACATGTATTTAGTGGCACATAGAATGGGAGCAGCCATACACATATTTGTGATAGCTTTTCCCAAATCACTACCTATGTGCTTAATCCTTAAAAAAAACACCTCTTACGCTACATGAAAGAAACATCCATAACGGAAAAGGAACCTTTAGGATAGTTTCTATAGGCTAAGGAAAAGATATATGAAAATCCAAGAGACTGCAGAATTGATTTGTCTTGGAATTTGCATTGAAATAACTTAGGGTCTTTTTTACTAAAACACGCAGCAAATTCGACAAAGCCCATTCAAAATGAATGGGTTGCAATGCATTAGCTGTGCCAGGAACTGTTAGCATGATTTAGAAAAAGAGCTGTCCTTTGGTTTGACACATATGATGCAAATTTATTGTAGAAGCATGGGATTATTTTTTTAGTTTTACATTTGGCACCAAGGAAAGAGTAACTGTGTCTATGAGTTCTTTTTGCCTTGCTTTTATCCCCCTAATCCTTAACCTTAGCTGTGAATCTTTAATGTCATCTACTTACTTAGCAGAAATCCCAGCAGTTTCCTGTAGGATATAATACCTCGGTCTGAAGTTAATTGTGATTCTGTTTAGGCATTTTCTGACATGCTCTGTTCTCCCTTCCCACCCCTGCTATGCTTAAGTTGTGGTTAAAGCCTGGGGTGGGAGAGTGTTCAGTATTCCCTCCCCAGTGCATCAGTGTTGTTATTCAGAGCCTGTGTTTTTACCCATTGTTTAGGGGTTGTCATGGATGTGTCACAATGAGTCATTGTTGTGCCAGGAGACAGCAGTTTCTCTCCATGAGTTCTGTCAAACATCTCACTTTTACCAGAGCTCCTGTTTCTTTTGCTTTTTTCTCACTAATAAAGCAGAAATTAGCAAGAATGTACAAATCTGTGGCCCCGATATTCCAAACCCATTATGAAGAAGACAACTGGCAGTGCTGACTGCATAAGTGTTCAGTAAATATAAGCACGCTAGATATTACTTTATAAGTTTTTGGTTTCATGACAACAGAATTTCATATGATTGAACCGAAAAGAAATGCAAATACAGTAGTTGAGTTGTGAGTGGATACCCCGGAATGGCGATCGCCATGACGGAACAATGTAAGTCACACAGCCTGCAAATGGGTGGGAAAATGTGGGATACAAATACAGTAAATAAATAAATAAGCAACTTTAAAAAAATATCCTTGATGGTAATACAGATAAGTGCCACCTCATAAATTAATCTGCTCTTACATTTGTCTGTATACAAAAAGAGTGGCGTGAGGGATGTACTGGGAGCTGATAGAAGAGTTGCAATGTAGAATGGCAAAATTCAGCTAGTCTGCATATAACCTCTAAGCATAAGTTAGACACAGAAAATGCAAATCTAATATGTGTGGAGATGCAGCATACATGTTTATTCAGCAATGATATTAAAACAGCCACCTCCACTGAATATACACACATTAGAGGCCAACCGAATTTCTTTTTCGACACCGAAACCAAACCAAAATCCGGTTTCGTGTTTTGACCTAAAATGCCTGTGCATTTTTGGCTGAAATCCGAAACTCCTTCCCTCTCACGATCACCCCCCCCCCCCCCCCCCCCACCATCCCACCTAGGAAGGCACAGTGGGATGGTGGTATCTTCAGAGGCAGGAACAAACCCCACTCATTCCTGCCTCATGCTGCTGCTCCATCGCAGTGGCTGCTGAAACTTCCTGCAGCAGCCTTATGAGACTGCTGCAGGAGGTCCCAGCATCTATTTTACAAATGGAACCAGTACAGAGAGGAGGGAGGTGGAGAGAGAAGGGGGTCACTGCCGGGCGGGGGGGGGGGGAGGGGGAGTGGATTGGGAGGGAGCTTTTTTGGTCAGGTGTGGGAGAGTAGGGGCGGGTTTTTTACGGTTTCAGTTTCTGCTGAAACCGAGCGGTCAGTTTCAGTTGCAGATTCGGTTTTGGCAGAAACTGAACACACATAAAAGTAAATGCTAGCACTTAACTTGATGTGTTGCCCAGACCTTCTGCTTACATTGAAGTACTTAATTTAGCTATAGGGGTGCTCCCTTGCAAGTGTATCCTGCTTTATTTATTTATACAAAATTCTTATTTTGCACTTATTGTAAATGTTCTAGGCAGATTACAATTTTTCATATATATAATACAATAAAAGAATTTAAAGCAAACAACTACATACAAAACCTCTCTCATGTAACAATTCACCTTCGTTCAATCATCATTTAATACTTTGACCTCTTCTATTTAACCTTCATCAGAGTTTCATCACATCTCCTTAAATTTAACAGATAAATTCCGGACTTCCGGTTTGCACAAAATGGCTGCCTGATATTCATGCTTCCACACCAGGTCTGCATTTCTCAACTATATCCTCCCCTCACAAACATCAATCTCTAACTCAACACTTTATAGTGCTCTATCAACATATTCAGAATGAAATAAAAACCTAATCGGACAGCAGTTTCAACATGAATTCCAACCTTAAAAGACTGAAGTCAAATCCACCATCTCCAGACAAGTCAATTGGGCCTAGTCACACTTCTTCAACAGAAGACCTGGTTGTCACTGAACAATGCAGTATCAAGGAGCTCATGCACAACCATATGGCGATTTTGCGTGACATGTGCCAAGAACTAGAGACCTTGTATTCCGGCGGGGCTGGTGGTTGGGAGGCGGGGATAGTGCTGGCCAGACTTATACGGTCTGTGCCAGAGCCGGTGGTGGGAGGCGGGGATAGTGCTGGGCAGACTTGTACGGTCTGTGCCCTGAAAATGACAGTTACAAATCAAGGTAAGATATACTCAAAAACTAGCACATATGAGTTTGTCTTGTTGGGCAGACAGGATGGACCGTGCAGGTCTTTTTCTGCCGTCATCTACTATGTTACTGTGTTACTATGTTAAGTCAAATCCACCATCTCCAGACAAGTCAATTGGGCCTAGTCAACAGAAGACCCGGTTGTCACTGAACAATGCAGTATCAAGGAGCTCATGCACAACCATATGGCGATTTTGCATGGCATGTGCCAAGAACTAGAGACCTTGTATTCCCAGATCGCCTCCTCACAGCAATCCATTGAGGATCTTTCATACCATGAGGCTTGAATTAGTGATCCCTCAAGTTACTAACAACTCAACCCTGATCGCCAGACTCAGGGATGACTTGGAGGATTTGGCCTGAAGGGGCCTAGGGCCTAGGGTTCAGATGTTTCCTCCTTCCTTGAAACCTGGCTTCTGAAATTCTTAGACCTAGAATTTTCAACTGCTCTGGAGATTGAGAAAGTGCACCGTATGCCATCAAGACTGCAACAAGGCGCCAAATGCCTGAGGCCTATTGCGGTGTGCCTTCTTCATTATCCCCACATTCTTCAGATTCTTCTTGAGGCCAAAAGCAATCTCTTCTACACCAAGGTCGGCAAATCTTGTGCCTGATTTAGTTGCTAACATCGCAGTGAAAAGGAAATCTTTCCTCACTCAGCGACAAGATCTGGAAGATCTTGATGCACAATTCGGACTTCTTTTTCCCTGCAAAATGAAAATTACTCATCATAATCACACAGTAACCTACATTGATCCGGACCTACTCTGCAAATGGATTCTAGAGGTTTCTCCTATCAAATGCTCCTTACTCGCTAGCCTTTTTTCCTTGAAACTTCATCTACAGTTACGAATACTGTGAAGATGCCTATCGTGGTTTGTTAGAAATATAATATCTTTTTCTTTTATGTACTATTTCTCAGTCGGTTCTAATACTATTAAGAGGGAAATAATTCAAACCCCATTTAAATGCGGTTGCTCTTTGTTTTGGGCTGCTTATATGTTTGTGCCTCTGGTTAGTACTCACTTTTTTCTAAAGTCCTTTTGGGAGGTTTTCATAATGGATTTATTTATGTACCAGGTTCCAATGTGTACTATTCTAACCCCTTTTTTCACAGGTTTTGTGTTCAATGCCCATTAATCTTTTTCTTTCACAGATTCAAATCTCAATAATTTTTTATATCATTGTCATATCAATAGTACTACATGACTTCTTTACAATTTGCCACGTGGAATGTCAATGGCCTTAATCATCCAATAAAGAGACATAAAGGGCCAGATTCTATATATGGTCCCTAGAAAATCTGCGCAGAAAACATTTCCATCTAAGTGTATTCTATAAGTGGTGCCTACATTTAGATGTGGTAAATAGAATACACTGAGTTAATATTCTAGTGCCTAAAACCACATGCCTTCATTTACACCAGCGAAAATGTGGCATAAATCCCGGTGCATAGATTTAGGTGCAGAGGGTCATACTCTATAACAACACACATAAATTTTGGAATGCTCACAAAATGCCCATGCCCCTTTTTGCCTGCATGCATTATTTAGGCAGTGTGTTACAGAATATGCTCATTATTACTTGTTAAGTACTGTTAAGAATGCTGATTGGCTTGTTAAGCCAATTAAGTTGCATGCATTGAATATGTTTGGATTTTGGCGCACTATATAGAATCGGGGAGAAAGATTATGTTCATAATAAAAAGATTGACATTCTGTTTCTTCAAGAGACTCATCTAAACTTGGAGGACTGTTGGAAAACATCTTTTTCCTTGGCTGGTATTCATCTTTTTTCTGCAGCCACCTCTAAAAAGAGAGGCGTCTCCAACAATGTGTGTGATATCGATGGCAGATGGATCATTGCAGTAATTCAGATTGGCTCTTTATCCTTTGCTCTCCTGAACTTATATGCACCAAATATTGATTCTTCTTTTTTTAATATCTATTCATGAAATCCTTATGGAATATAGTTCAACAGAGGTGACTTTATTATGCCCCTAGACATCATTCTAAACAGGCAATCTACATGCTCCTACAGACCTCCTAAAATGTGGCATTATGTGACTCATGGGATCAATGTACTCCACTAACAAAGACTTCACTTTTTTTTCCTCCCCACATCAATCTTACTCCAAGATTGGCTTTTTCCTCATATCCAAGTCCCTTCTACTATTGACTGTTTCTGCTCATATATTTCCTATCACTATCTCGGACCACTCTCTAGTATCTTTGCACCTAAATATTCAACACACTAAACCAACTGGCAGATGGAGATTGAATACATCACTCCTTTCTGATGTTGCTTTTATAGAAAAAATTAATCTTTTCATTAAATACTTCTTTGGTACTTATGCTTCTTCAATTCCCTCAATTAATACTACTTGGGAAGCTTTTAAATCCTGTCTACAGGGAGAAATCCTTAGTTACTCTGCTTTGAAAAAGAAACAAGTTCAAGCTTGTCTCTCCTTGCTTGAGAGAGAAGTCTATAAACTGGAAAAAGATCATATTTCATCAGGTTCACGTTCAGTTCCTCCACAACTACTTTCCCTTACATTTGAATTTAACAAACTGCAGTCATAGGGTTCAACAGAATATTCTAATCCAAAAATCAGGACAATACTCTACTTGCAACAAAGCTGGTGTAAGGGGCTGCTGAGAGGATGACCTCAAAGAAAGCAAGAGCAGCCCTGGAAGGAGCTAAAGAGGCAGGCACACATCCCTTATAGGCAGGAAGCTCGCCCCCTGGTGGGTAAGAGATTGATTAGAATGAGGAGTAAGGCTAGGGACTACCATCCCCACAATGCACCTGACCCAATACAGGAAGTAGAGGGGGAAGGGGCAGGATTGGGAGATGGTTTCTGATCAGGGGGATAAGGAGCAGCTGAGGGAGCCCTGGGTGGAGGAGGAAGAGATGGAATGGGATAAAATGGGAGAAGGCAGAAGGGAGTAAGGAGGAGAGGATGAAGGTGTCTGCATTCGCCCAGGCTGCCGGTGCTAAGGTGAGGGGTTTACTGGCTGCTGTATTTCCTCAACTGATTAAAATTGGAAGGAGAGAATTGAGGCAGCTGGGAAAGAATCTGTGGCAGCGAGTAACCCAGAGCATTAAGGGAGCTGGAAAGTAAAACTGTATGTTGGAATGAACTTTTGATCAGCAGGACAACTAGTAGCTACCTGAAGAGGGATAAGTTGGCATTAAAGTGTACAGAACTATATTCAGCAAGGTTTGAGATGAACCTCAATTGGGCATTGTAAATGTGCTCAACTCATGGAGAAATATCGTTTGCCTCAATCAGAATTTTTTTGCTGGTATTAACTTCATCATTGATTTTCATCAATTTTTAGATTCCCTAGTACCTGCCCTAAGAGTTCTGATTTGGTGAAACTTTGTTCTCTTGGCTTTTCACAAGGTTATACCACTTCATTATTTTATAAATCTCGTTCAGCTAAAAATGATCCATTACAAAATTATGCTGGTTCACTGTGGTCTAATAAATCTAATTGGAAATGCGATGATCACACTTGGAACATTTTTTTCAAATGTGTTTTATGTCCCACTGCTTCCACTAGCCTTATGCTTGCTTTTACCCCCTCCCCCGCCACACATACAGATAAGTGGCTTTCTGCTGGAAACAGAACCGTCTAGTATGTAGCTGATAGCTGTGGAGCCTACTGCTCGCTAATCCAGAACTACCGCAGCAGCCCGGCGGTAGTTCTCACCTCAGCATATGCTACTTCCGGCGCAACAAAAATATTTTTATTTCTGTAGCATCAGTGTGTACCCAGCAGCAATTGTGCAGTACTGCCTGCTGCACGGTTACCGCCAGGTTAGTGCAGGAGTCCTTACTGCTCCCTCAATGCCCCCCCAAAATGGCCGCTCGGCAAGTAGTTCACTTGCTGCACAGCTATTTCTTTTCTTTTTTTTTTTTAATCATCTTTATTGATAGATCAACAGATAACATATTAGATTGCCATGTTCACATATACCACCGAGGAAATCAACATCAAGTTTAACATGTAACAATGTTAGCAAACATTTTCTTATTTCTTTCCTTTGTTTTCCCCTCCCCTCCCCACCCCCAATCCCTACCCGTCTACCCTACCTATCTACCCTTCCCATAGCCCCCCTCATAAATTCAAGATTCTACTTCGGGCCACTGGGGTGAGTGTATCCCAAAAAGGGGACCAGGTTTCGCAGAAAACAGTTCCTTGTTTGGACGCTAAATCTTTTATGCTTCTTTTTTCCAGTAAAAGGGGCCTCAGTGCATATCAAAAACTCACGCTGACGCCAGCACAGGCCCCCTTTTACTGCAGCTTGGTAAAAGGGCCCCATAATTTGTATTATATAGGATAAGAGCACGTTGGTAGCAGGGCAATGAGTTAAGTCAAGGATAAAAAAATATCTGTCTCCTGCAGGAATAACCAAAATGTCAAGCAGCTTCAGTGTGTTTTTGAATAAGGCAATTGGTGCAAAATTAACTAAACACAATGTTGTTTTGGATAGGGGAACTAGGTATTGAAGCTTACCATGGCTATCCTGACCATCAGAAACCATCTTCAACCCTGCTGTTGTCAGATTACCTCTAGGGATAACAAAGGAAACTAGTATTCACACTCTGGTCAATATTCAAAGCAATTTAACATAGCAGGAGAACTAGAATGGTCCTTGGCCAGAGCTTGGACGATACATTACCAGTCAGCATGATATTCAGACCACTAACTGATTAAGTAAGTGACTAAAGTTAGGACAGCAAAAAGGCTGCCTAACTTTAGCCTCCAAGCTAACCAGACACCAGTCTGAATTTTGGCCGGTGCTCAGTTTACTTGCAGGTAGCAGCATCAGAATTTCTGGTTTCCTCTCCCTTCTCAAGATCTGGACGTTGCAATGGCCATTTTGTGATTGAAGCCTGATGGGCAGGAGTGAGTGTGCATCGCTTCTGCCTGTAGGAGCACCCTCCCCCAGACTACCAGGGTTATACAAGGTAGGCCCAGGAGGGCCAATGAGGGTACAGGGGGTTGGGGGCTTGGTCAGGGCCTTCTGTTGTTGGGGGTGGGAAGGGAGAGCCATATCATGGGAAGGATGGGGACTTGGAGATGGTGAGGGCACCTTCTTTCCTTATGTGGGTCCTGGTTGATATTCAGCTGGAGCCCGCATAAGTTTCTTATACTGGCAGCCAGTATATGCCGGCATGGCCCCAGATCTTCAAATCCAGTGCCTGGACATGGCTTGGCTTTGACTGTCCAAGACTAATTCTATCTGCTCACTGCTGCTGGCTAATCAGGATTTTGGTCATTATTTATTTATTTTTTGTGTGTGTGATGTAGAGACTGTCTATCTTACTGGGAACACTGAAAAAAACACTAAGGTATTTCAGAAGTAATCAATCAAACCACCACATAAATGGAATCAGGAATTCAGTGTATCCCTGAGCCGCACCAATGAGTATCTTTCTGTTTGTGTGTAATAGCCAGAAAGGAAGGTGCCACAGACTTTAGCAAGCTAAACACATGTTGGTTATTATGTTTTGTAATTTTTCCTCTCTTGACTTCTACTGAAGTTAAAACGTGCAGAAAGTAAATACATGAAAATGGATTAATCTTTTGATTTGTTCAGACAAGTCTAGTTAAATACGAATAACCAGCCCTTGCTAGATTTCTGTCATTTACCTGCTCTGACCTCTCTCACTCTCATTCACAAATCCTCTCAGCTGAGATGATGAGGTAACTTAGAGTTCTTTTGGCAGTTTAAATCAGAGCTGGCAGGATCCACAATGCCTGGCTCTGTAATTCTCTTGGAACTGTGTCAATCCCTTTTGGGAAAAAGGATGTGTGAAGAAATTGCTATCACTGGGATTCTGGAAGCATTTATGATGTTGACCTGTGAGGGAGAAAGGGATTTGTTGCAGGTATTTACTTGTGAAATATAAGGGCTGGCGGAGGAGTGGGAGAGAGTTCATCCTTCTTGAGTTCCTTGTAACTTTTACGAAAGGAGAAGGAAAAGTGAGGGGATAAGAACTAAGTACATAAGTACATTAGTATTGCCATACTGGGACAGACCGAAGGTCCATCAAGCCCAGCATCCTGTTCCCAACAGTGGCCAATCCCGGTTACAAGTACCTGGCAAGATCCTAAAACAGTACAATACATTTTATGTTGTTTATCCTAGAAATAAGCAGTGGATTTTTCCCAAGTCCATTTTAATTATGGCTTATGGACTTTTCTTTTAGGAAGTTAGCCAAACATTTTTTAAACCCCACTAAGCTAACCGCTTTTACTATATTCTCTACAACGAATTCCAGAGTTTAATTACATATTGAGTGAAGAAATATTTTCTCCGATTCATTTTAAATTTAGTACTCGATATGGTTAGGGCTCCTTGCAGGTATCAGAGTTCAAGGAAGGTCAGGGATGAGTAAATGAGAAACCTCTGTTGCAGGTTCCTTTAGAAAAAAGAGAAATGAGAGCAAGCTCACCATTTTTGATAATCAGGATAGAAAAAGAAAGAGAGGATTCTTCCTTCTCTCCCTCCACATCACCACCCATTTGTACTCCTTGCAGAGTTTGATGGGTCTGTGGAGGTATGGGAGAGTAGTTAGGTTCTTTGAGTTTCAGAGTTTGGAGAGGCCATAAGGGGAAGAAAGTAAAACAAACATGGTGATTTTATTTGGGCTGCTCATGAAGTTCAGAGATGGGTGTGAAAGAGATGAATGTGGTGGGCTCTTTGCAGCATTCTGAAGAGGGGTCAGGGGTGGGGTGATCAGGTTCCTTGTGAAGACATAATAGCCCTTGGTTGTATAACAGAAAGCATTTACAGCCATTTTTCAGGAAGAAGGGAATATTTAATTATTTCTTCTAAAACCCTACTTTCCGGATTAGTGAATTCTCATTAAAATATAAATGCTGTTTCAGAATGAGAAAGTCTGGGCCTCCACACAGAATAGCTCTACTTGTATCAGCTCAGGAGGAGCATATGGGATTCAGGGTGGTTTAGAATGGAACTAAAATATGGTGTTAATAAACTTTTACCAACCTTCTCCTCTTCTTGGATATTATCTACTCTTTAAGTCTGAAAAGTCACCATGGATATACAATTTTTATTCAAGCAACAAAGCCCGTTTCGTGAAAAATGAAATGGGCCGTAGGAAGGCTGTCGTCTAAGCGATTTCTCCTCTCTCCCCTGCCCTCCCCTCCATGTCCAGCAATTCTCCTCTGCCCTGCAGTCCCCTCTGTGCCCCGTGATTCTGGCCTCCCCTCCATGTCCAGCAGTTCTCCTGTGCCCTGCCTTCCCCTCTGTGTCCCGCGATTCTGGCCTCCCCTCCATATCCATCGATTCTCCTGTGCCCTGCCCTCCCCTCAGTGTCCCGCAATTCTGGCCTCCCCTCCATATCCATCGATTCTCCTGTGCCCTGCCCTCCCCTCAGTGTCCCGCAATTCTGGCCACCCCTCCATGTCCAGCAATTCTCCTCTGCCCTGCCCTCCCATCCCATCCATGTCCTGCGATTCTCCCCTTCCCTCCATGGCCAGCAATTCTCCTGTGCCTTGCCGTCCCCTCTGTGTCCTATGATTCTGGCCTCCCCTCCATGTCCAGCGATTCTCCTCTGCCCTGCCATCCCCTCTGTGTCCCGCGATTCTGGCCTCCCCTCCATTTCCACAATTCTCCTCTGCCCTGCCCTCCTATCCATGTCCCGCGATTCTTCTCTCGCCTCCCATCTCCTCCATGTCCAGCGATTTTCCCCTCCCCTTCATGGCCAGTGACTCTGTCCTTCCTGCCGCCCAGCCTTTAAGCCGTTCATCTTACCTGAGGTCGCAGTGGCGGCAGGTTGGGCTCGCGTCGCCTCCAGCCTTCCCTTGCCATCCCTCGCCATCCCTCTCAGTGTCCCACCCTCCTCTGACGTCATTTCATCTTTACGTGAGGGCGGGACACTGAGAGGGAAGGGAGCACTGCAGGCGATTTGACATCAGCATGCTGTTACGAACCCAGCCAGCCAACCATTCAGGGAAGCAGAGTTACAAATTATTATATAGATAATTTCTAAAAACCCATATTCTTGATTTACAAATTTAACTGATGCATAAATAATTGTGAGGATAATTTTGAAAATTCCAGGTAAATAGGTATTTGCCTGGATAAAATTGCTTGGATGATAATTAGGTTCCTGGTTAAATAGTTGAATTCCTGTAGGCATATTTAAGTCAGGAGGGGAAAACAAGACACATAAAATAAGTGTAAAGTGTATGGCCACTTTTAGAGTATATGCTTTACATCTACAAATTTTCAGAGAAATAATGCATAAAGGTTTTTACAACCTGCATGGGCAAAAAGTGTCGGCATACATTGCAAGCAATGCGGGCTATTCACAATTACCCTGTAAATACTCATGTTCCTTCCCTCCCCCCCCCCCCCCCCCCCCCCCCCCCCCCCCGTTACCTTTCTGGTTCATAAAGTCATGATGAACATTTATTCATTGCGAACAATGTGAATGTGCCTATAACATCCCTAGCTTTAAAAAACACGATGGATACATAATCAAGATGATAAGGTCAAGCCTCACTATAGCATTTCTGACTTGTTAAGTCACCATAGTTATAAATCTATTATTTGCAGTAATGCCTCCATTCAACTTCCTTGAATTAAGTCATTAAAGCCTTACTGTAGCATCCAGGGCTTATAAGATTACCTTGGATCAAAAGTTGTGGCTTTTTAAATTTTGACTGAAATCCATGTAAGCTAGCAGAAAGTCTGGCTACATTTTATAGCTCAGTGGTTTCCATCACACATGGATGTAGAGTCACTGCATTCATTTCTTCTGAATAGTATATCTTAGTTCTGTTGAGGTGTATCCTCAAACTTTACACCCATTCAGCATGGAAAATTAGAAAAAGGTAAGACCATGAGAGGACTAGTGTGCATGCTCCAGATGAGTATTCAAAGAGCTAGTTAGTTCCCATCTCCTGAGAGAAAGCAATGTAGAAGAGTCAATTGAAGGAATGAAAGTGTAACCAGAGGTCTAGTTATGTTTGAAAGAATTCATGATTTATTGAAGTCATTCTAATCTTTCACTCTTTTTTTCCGATGACTTCTCTGTGGGGTGAGATGTAGTGTCCATAGATGTGGTTATTTTAGCTATTGGAGATGAAAACTTTAAATAATAATAGGAATTCTCTACTTGCCAAAATATATGGAGCAGAAACTGGGCATGCAACTGAACACATGTCTTCTACATAGCAACATGAGCACTATCACATGGCAGTGGATATTAATTATTTAAACAAGGCCTTTGGCAAATTTATATGGAGGAAATAAAAACAAGACTCCAGTTTTATGGCTCAGAAAACCCAGAAGGCAGCAGCTAGCGGCTTTAATGATTTACAGTTATTAATTGTGCCCCGTTTTCCTGTAATTGTGTGGTCACTGTAAAGGCCACGGAATCTGGAGTTTTCAGGAACTAGGTTAAATAAGCTCCACCTACTTTTCTGATGACTCATGCAGTGCCTCTTCTGACAGCCATCATGCCTAATGCAGCTTCAGCCTGTGTAGAGCCTCTTATTTATTTATTTATTTATTTATTTGTTACTTATATCCCACATTTTCCCACTCATGCAGGCGCAATGTGGCTTACAGAGAATTAAATAAGAGTACAAACTTAAAAGCTTAGTGGCTTGCTCAGAAGCTTCATCTATCTTACTCAGGGCTTCTTGGGATGACCCATGCAGGGTATCCATCTCCAGGCCATGTAAGGTCTCTTTTGACAGCCCACCCCATACAGAGCTGGTACTGCTGCCACCCACATGTTCACCTCTGTGCATTGGCAGTTAAATAGCTCTGTGGAGCAGTCTCCAAATGAGTTCATTTTACCTGTACCACTCAGTAAATCCCAATACCTTTGCTTCTAGAATTTTTAAAGTGGACCTTTGGTTAGGATTAATAATTTAAACAAACAGAAGCCTCAACCACCCCGTGGAAAGTCATAGACCTTTTAACAATCCTCAATGGGGACTGGCTTCAGTCCGTCTGAAAAAAACAATGGTGGAAAACAACTCCCTTATTTATTAAAAGGATTTATGAAGTCAAGCCTGGAGAGAAGGGACGTTATGAAGATTTTTGTGGATCCTACAAGCAATGTCAAATAGCTGTTATAGGCAAAGCTAAGTACTGATTGAGTCCCGTTTTTTGGCTTTTTTTCAAGGAACTGTAAAATTAGTGACTTACGGAACTGAGTTAAATGGATACTTTGCTTTTAGGAGTTTTGAGTCTGTGCTGTGTTTTTTCAATGGTGTTTTTTTGTCCTTTTAATAAATAAGGGAGTTGTTCCAGGATATGGTCAGCGAGCAACAATTCTTTTGTCAGCCAGTCATCGAGCCAGGTGGTGAGATTATGCTCTGGGACTTGCTCTGGCAGCCTAATGGTATGGAGATCATTCCTGGGGGAATGGTTCTCTAGGTTCCAATTTAGCTTCCTGATCCCAGACATGCTGTTCAAGGTGCGCCATTATGGAGCTCAGTTCATTCGCATCATCCTCCAGGGTACAAAGTCGTGTCTCGAGCACGCCAGCATAGGATGCAATGCCATCCAAGGCAGCCTGGAATGAGTCCTTTTTGTGGGATAGTGCACCCAGTCTGGGCTCAAGAGCTTTGTCCACTACCAACGTAAGTTGCGCTAACTGTGTGTCAGATAAAGCTGCAGGAATTGAGAGCGGGGTCTCCACCATCTTTGGTTCACTGCTGTGTGTGCGTCCCTTTTCCTGCTTCACTGGTTTATTGGCCGTAGCATTGGTCGATTTCTCCCCAATTTTTCCATGCAGTCTGTCATGTTCCCTGCCTGCGCAAGATATGGGCATCTGAAGAGATGGCGGCCATCTTGGATTTGGGCATATACAGGAGAGGGCGGCCATCTCAGAGGTGGGCGTCTTAGGAAGGGGCGGCCATCTTGGTGTTGGGCAGCCGCAAGAAGGAAGCCCATGTTTGGGCTTGAGGGCATCTCCGTTTGGGGCAGCCATCTTGAAGACAGCTGTGCATGTTTGGGCCTAATTCCTTCACTATTTAAAGCCAGGCCACCAGTCCTCCCACGCTTCAGCTTCTATTCAGTTCTCTGGGTAGTTGCAGTGCTTCTGGTTTTTCTACTGTTTGCTGCCTGGTATTGACCTTTGCCTGATTCTGGATTTGCTTCTGTCTGCTGCCTGGTATTGACCTTTGCCTGATCCTGGATTTTCTGTCTGCTGCCTGGTATTGACCACTGTTTGTGCCTGGATCTTCTATGCCCGCTGCCTGGCTGGGCCCCGTGGACTCTGTTCTGGACTCAGTTCTTCCTGCTGTTGGCTTCCTGCACCTAGGGGCTCAACCCCTGGGGAACGGAGGGAGACACAGGGGGAACTCTGGGTTGGCCGACAGCTCGGTGGGAATTCTTCCTCCATCGGGCACAAGGGCTCACATCTCTACTTGGTGTGCCTGACACAGTCCATGGAGAATTAACGCTAAGTGGGTCAAGTTTGCTTGTCAAAAAATAGCATAAGATAGCACTAATAGAAGAGGAGGGCTCCCGGAGCTGCAGAATAACCCAGCTGCTGAGCTCACTGCATCACATGATCTCCTTATAAACCAACTTATAAGATGCGTTCCAATCATAGGGGCCGTTTTACTAAAGTGTGCTGAAATTTGAACTTAACGCATTCTAACATAGGACTTTCTCATGCACTAAGCCCAGATTTAATGTTCCACTTTTTAAGGCCTTTTAAAAAAAATAATTTTAAGTCTTGCATTAATGTTATCAGCACCATGCGAGACCTGCAAAAAGTTAACTCAGGAGCACTTACCGCCTCCCACATTAACCCTTCGTTATCCAGTTAGCATGCGCTAATCTGAATGCACTTGCCAGATAATGCAAGAATGTGTAATGTATTTCCCAGGAGAGGTGAGCCCTTGTACTCGATGAAGAAAATCCCTCACCAGGCTGTCGGCCAAAACCCTGAGTCCTCCCTGTGCCTCCCACCATTCCCCAGGAGTTGAGCTCCTGAGTGCGAGTAGCCAGCAGCAGAGAGAACAAAGTCCAGCACAAAGTCCACAGGGTTAGACCAAGCAGCAGATTACAGCAAAACCAGGGCTAGGCAAAGGTCAGTACCAGGCACCGGTTAATAGCAGGTCCAGGAACAGGCAGCAGTCAGAAGTAGATCCAGAAGCACTGCAACTATCCAGCGAACTGAGTAGAAGCCGAAGCACAGATGGACTGAGGGCAGAGCCTTAAATAGAGAAGGAATTAGGCTCAACCAAGCACAGCTGAAAACAAGATGGCAGCCCCCATCGGAAACACCCTATGACCAAATAAGGGCTTCCTTCCTGAAGCTGCCACACTCCAAGATGGCTGCCCTGGCCTAATAGGCCCTCTTCTAAGATGGCCACCAAACCCCGGAATATGCCCAAATCCAAGATGGCCGTCTGATCCTCTGATGCCCATACTCTGCAAAGACAGGGAACATGACAGAATGCCCTCTCTCTGCATATGACACATCCCCTCTAGAAGAATAGTTTTTAAAAATAGTTAATGCATGCTTAAACCCTAATTCTATAAAAGATTCTAAAAATTACACACGCAAATTTCGGCACGTGTCCAATGTGTGTGCGCAATTTAATTGAATAATGAGCTAATTTGTGCTGATAATTGGCTTGTTAAGCAATTATTGGAACTAATTAGAATTAATTGGAATATATGCGTAAATTTTACATGTGAGTTCAAAAATGGGGCGCAAAAATTGGAGGGTTGTGAGCAGAGCACGGATGTTCCTAACATTTATGCGTGCTGTTATAGAATGAGGGGGGATATGCGCCTGATTTAGGCATGTATGTTTACACTACATTTCAGTTGGTGTAACTGGCCGTACCTAAAGTTAGCCTTGATTCCTGGGTGTAAGTGCTATTCTGTAAACTGTGCCTAACTTTAAGCTTGGTTTATAGACTATCACTTTTACTGCACTGATTTTTTTGGTGTCATATTTTTTATTTTTTTTTTATTTTTTGTTACATTTGCACCCCGCGCTTTCCCACTCATGGCAGGCTCAATGCGGCTTACTTATACAGGTACTTATTTGTACCTGGGGCAATGGAGGGTTAAGTGACTTGCCCAGAGTCACAAGGAGCTGTCTGTGCCTGAAGTGGGAATCGAACTCAGTTCCCCAGGACCAGAGTCCACCACCCTAACCATTAGGCCACGCCTCCATTCCATCCATATATAGAATTCACCCCTTAGCATTCGAAAACAGACAGAATATTGCAAAATGCTTTAATGTGATAGCCTGTTTTCCTGTGCTAAAGTCATGTTAAGAGCTTAACACCCTTTAGTAACAAAAAAAAAAATGCTCATACAAATTTCCATGTAATTCTTTTATTTCTCTCTTTTTCTCACACTCTATTTCTTCTTTCGTAAACAACTCTGCTCAGCTAGTCTGAAGGTAATCTTGAGAAGTTTCTAACGTCAATTGAATATGAGTTTGCAGGAAGGGGTGAAGGACACACTGTGTGAGCGCTTTGGAATTGTATATACTGTAAGTGCAACCATGGAGACTACCTAAACTGAGTTTTGATCTTTGTTTCTTTATTTGGTGCTAATTCTGTATGAAATGCATCTTGTCCCTAGAGCATTGCTGGGACAATCAACACTATGTTCTTGGCATGAAAGGTAGTTGCAAACGGGGATATATGATAGCAGGCTCAGAAGGATAGGAATACCACCTTGATCTTTCTTTGCCAATTGCAGTTTCTTCAAAGTTTGCCAAGTCACTTAATTTTAACCCTTTGTCTCCAGGTCAGATGAGGTCTTCAAACTCTTTAGAGGTGGCAGGACTGTGAAACAAGTAGGCATTAACCAGAGAGGAGATGTTTTACTGAAGTGTGTTAAGCAGTTAACATGCCAATTAGCGTACGTTAACTACTACCACACAAGCGTGTTAACTGTTCCCATGGTGGTTGAGCAATTAGCACAATACGAATTTGTATGTCAAGTGCATTCTATGTTTTTCACTTATTTGCAATTGAATGTCTTCCCATTATTTGACATTAAATAAAGACAAAACTAAGTTTCTGTTAATACAAACGATGCCGATTCAGGAACTAAAATCTAACCTGATAATTGATGGGGAAAGCTTTACTCTCAATCAATCTATAAAGATATTTTGGGTACTATGTTGGATAGCAGTTTAACTTTGGAACCTCAAATAAATTCCCTTGTTAAGAATCCTTTTTGTATGGAAATGGGACTTGATATACCACCTTTCTGCGGTTTTTGCAACTACATTCAAAGCAGTTTACATATATTCGGGTACTTATTTTTTTGTACCAGGGGCAATGGGAGGGTTAAGTGACTTGCCCACAGTCAAAAGGAGCTGCAGTGAGAATTGAACTCAGTTCCCCAGGATCAAAGTCCACTGCACTAACCACTAGGCTACTCCTCCACTCCTATTATGAGAAGGCTAAGAGTTATTCGCAAATTTTTATCAATTGATCAGTTCAGACTTGTAGTTCAGTCCCTAATTCTTAGTAGACTGGAGTACTGTAATATTATCTATTTGGGACTGCCAAAATATTTATTGAAAAAGCTACAAACAATCCAGAATGTGGCGGTTCATTTGATTTATTCCCTTAGAAAATCAGACAGAATTACAACTTGCTACAGAAAACTGCATTGGCTTCCTGTTGAGGCCAAGACAACTTTTAAACTAGGATGTATGTTGTGGAAAATTGCACAGGGATTAGTACCGCAATATTTAATATCTTTCGTACACTACATATTAGGAAGAAAGTTATATAATACTCATAATTCCCTTCTGTTTGATTTTCCGAGTCCCAAGGGTATCCCTGGGAGGAAACATTTTATATGTCTGTTTGTGTACCGGGTAGCCAAGCTTTGGAAATCTTTGCCTATCAATTTACGGTTTTAATTATCTTATGATATGTTTAAGAAGGGGGCCTTAAGACTTCATTGTTTTCTCAATATATGGATAGGAAATAGTGGGTGTCAGCTTTGTTATGTTTTCTTTAAATATGTTACATCCTAGTCATTTTGTGGACTAGAGTTTTTCTGTAATCTGCTATGAACTATGCAAATGGAATTAGTGGAATACAAGAAAAATAATTGTAACTGTTTGTGAACCAGGTGGGACATAGGTGAAGAATGGACATGGATAGCATGTTGTAGTCGATGCAGGGTACATACCACACACTGTCACTTGTGCAGTTAGTGTGGGTTCACTTAATGCCTTCTTAATACTAGGTGCTAAGTGTGTATGCACTAATTGTATCAGAGATAATATGCGCTAATGAACATTTCTGTGTGAGAACTGCAGAGGACATGCTGGACACACCCCCAACAGTTACCACGCTGCCTTTGAAGTTTCCACGTGTTTGCTGTTAAGGTGCAGTCAGTGCAAAACTTAATTTAGTAGAAGGGCCCTAGAATGTTGAAAACTTGGGCACAGTAGTTTCTGCTTCTGCAGGTCTCAGTCTCATTCCCTGTGTTTTTAAACATCTGTCTAAAGCATTCAATTAAAGCAGTGACTGCTCAAAATGGGGTATCAATTCTAAAATATAAAATGAGAAAGCTTTACCTCGTGTGTATGTGTCTCTTTAGCTCATGAAAAGCACTCCTGTCAAAGAGAAATACCACGCATCAAAATGTATATTTAAATACACACATGGAAGTTCTGAATGTGGGGTATTTATTTATAGTGTATATGGTTCTCCAGTAAACATAATTTGGTTAACTTTTTAAAATATGTTTTCTTTAATGAAAACAAGCATACTTTCAAACCAAAACAGATACAAAAATATGTTATGGTCCTTACATAATTCTGAACTCCCTTAACAACAATCCAACAGTTTTATAAGTCTCCCCCTCTCCCAGGCTCTGTTCCTGAAACCTAACTATATTTCCAAACTTGGTAGCTCTTATCCAAATCTGGAACAAATAATGAAGTGGTGTGTTCAAGAGTGAATTAAACAAAGTCAATCAACAATTTAAAATCCAACTGTAGGTAGGATGGCAGCATCGCTGTCCAAACTGGTTCCCAGATCTTCTGGAATGTTCTCCATCATAAAGGGCAAGCCCAGCTGGCTTTCTGACATTCCAGGACCATGGTGGCATATATTAAATTCTGCCACTGTGTAACATTAGATGGCAAGTGACAAATACAGAAGAACTTCACACAGGTCAAGCAAAGCAAACATGCAAAACGAAGGAGACGAGAAGGATGATGACAACAACCTCTAATGGATTCAAAGAGTTCACATTGTGAAGATGAGGCTATTGTGAAGATGAAGCTCCCACCTCAGGATCCCAGGTCCCTCTTTCACTCAGGGTGAGCTGGTTCACAGTATGCAGATTTTATGCAAATTATTCTACTACCCCTTTCTGCTCAGGGTGACCTGCTTCTCAAAAGGCAAACACAGTCAGGTCTCACCAACAGGATATTTCTCATACAAATCTTTTATTCCCCCTTCCTGGGGCACACATCTTCCAGCTTAAAACACTTTTTACAAGCTTAAACAGTCCTTCCAGCTTAAACATTTCTTCCTAGTCAGTTCAATCTTCCAGCTTAAGCACCTGGACACTCAGTCCTTCCTTGTAACATGGACACCCAGTCCTTCCTTGTAACCTGAACACCCAGTCCTTCCTTGTAACACACAGTTCTTATACCTGACACTCTAGGGTCTTCTTACCCCAGCCAGCTTCCTTGCTTTGTACACAGTTCACCACCAGTCCAAAGGGCTCAGCCAGTACTTCTCATGGGGATCCTCCTGCTTCAGTTACCAGCTCTCTTCTTCAGCTGCTAGCTCTCCTCTCTCTCGCACATTCTGGTGGGGTCTTAAGGGGTTAATGGCTAAACAGGACCCAGCCCATAACCTGCTGCACCTGTTTCCTCCTCCAGGACTCTCCCCCGTCCTAGCGACCGCCAGCTATAATACATCCCCTTACTGGCTCCCTTTAGTGACTCACCCAGCCCTTCTCCCTGGACATTTTATGGGAACAGCGCCCTCTAGGGGCCTAACCAGGGTAGGATAGCCTCTTCCTTATCACAACATCAAAAGTTTATTGCTAAAAACTGGACTCGTCGTGTTTCAGGGCTGCTCAGGCCTGTTCAGGAGTCCCTGTAGTTTGTATCTATGGTGATTTCTAGAAGCACCACTGTTCCTCAGAATTGTATATCAGATTGGAATAACAATACAATTATAAACTTGACTCGAATGTACGTCGCCAACTCTGGTGAGCACCATCAAAAGATGTCTTTTGATGGTGTTTGTCAGAGTTGTGAGTGCTGTTGGGTCATATGTGTCCTGTCCACATGTGATGTCCCCTCTCTCCCTTTCCCAGCCCCAGTCCTATCCTGCTGTGAGTATGTACTGGTGTTGTCTCTGGTGTATCTGCCAATCAAACCCACTTGTACCAATTTTTCACATGAATTCAGTTTCAGACACATCTATTTCCCTTATATATCTTATCTAGGGCTCCAAGCCCTGCCCCTCTGTTGCAGCTTATCTCTCTGCAGAATGATGCTTGTCTCTGTTGTATCTGATGCTCACCTTCTTCCAGGACCTTCTCATTCTAAAATGGTCCCTGCTCTGGCCAGTACAGGGAACAATGTGTGTTCCAGTCACAGGAACAACCTGACCAAGAGAACGGTGTCAGTGGGTCCAGAATTTGGTAGTCAAGCAATTGCAGTCATTTGTGAGATTCTTCACACCTGTGACATCAACGCATATGTCACATACATTCATGCACAGATCACTGGATGCCCCACTGCCTATGGATGTTTACATTTTTTTTTACAGTATATGGACCTATTCTATAAAGGTCATGCCCAGATGTGTGGCCTCTATGGAATACAGACTTACTTTTTGATGCTGCCATTATTTACGCATTCCCCTATTTAACTGATTAAAGTGATGTGGTAGCCGTGTTGGTCCACTTTTAAAGGTAATAAATAGAAATAAAACAAAACATAGAAAAGAAAATAAGATGATACCTTTTTTATTGGACTAACTTAACCCACCCAACCCTCTTCCTGTGAGAGTGTCATTGGAATGCTTTTGTGTTTCACTTTTATATTCTGATATTTGTCAACATTTGCTTATTTCCGATCTGAAGAAGAAGGGTTACCTTTGAAAGCTAATCAAAAATGTATTAAGTTAGTCCAATAAAAAGGTATCATCTTATTTTCTTTTTTATGTTTTGTTTTATTTCTATTTATTTCCCTATTTAAATGAATGCCCTTTTTAGAACTGCCCTTATATGCATACGTTTAGGGGCATAAACTCCAAGTTGTTTTATGGCCATCTGGGCATAAAACACTGGTTTACTTGTGTAAATGCCTTTTAAAATTACTCAAAATTGGAATGCACGAGAGCTTTTGTTGTGCGATGCGCCAGATGTATAAAGAAGAGGCCACTGGACAGCTACTCAACTGATCTGAATGAGACAAGAGTGAGACATGAAAGAGAGCATTTGTCTAACGCAGTGGTTCCCAAGCCTGGTGCTGGAGGAACCCCAGCCAGACAGGTTTTTGGGATATCCACAATGAATATTCATGAGAGATATTTGCATACACTCCTGCAGATCTCTGTCATGAATAGTCATTGTGGATATCCCAAAAACGTGACTGGCTGGGGTGCCTCCAGGATCAGGTTTGGGAACCACTGGTCTAACATACAATACAGCTGTCATGTGCCTGCATATTTTTTTACTATATGTCTGCTCTCTCTGGGATGTATTTGTTATTGATTATAGATGTACAATGATATACATGTGTGCCCATTTATTGTAACATATAAGTACATTATATTGATAATATATTTGCATGTGCAGCTTTTGGAAAGAAGTGCTCTGTTTTCTGCCACTCTGTCACTAGATATTGTGCAACAAGGCTTTTCTGATTCTGTTTAAACCAGTTTTTTTTTCATCCTAGGTAGATGAAATTTACCATGATGAATCCTTGGGGGTCCACATCAACATTGTGTTAGTCCGAATGATCATACTGGGATACCGGCAGGTAAACATCAATACCACATTGGGGTTTAACAAAAAAATAAAGCCCTTGAACCTGATCGCAATTGGATTTTGAGACGTCATTTCAACTGTAGAGCTGCTTTGTTTGTTAGTCAACATATATTTATATTTCCTGATTTCTCTAGACCCCCACAGGTCAGGCACAAGGTCTTTTTAGCTTTGTGGCCACAGGTGGTAGCTCTGCGGGCTACTTTTTTCCTATAATTTCCTTGTAAATGTTTCTGAGTGGGAGTGGGTAATTTAGGTATTTAATGCTGAAAATCACTACTAAGCTCCTAACTTTTGTTCTTTGCTCTGAATTCATCCCTGTTGCCACCCACCTTTTAAGCTCCTAAATTTAGTAGTTTAATGAACTTTTCAGCATAAGTTTAGGTACTCAGCTCTAATGAATTTTCAGAGACTCATTTAGGAGTCTAACTTAGGACACTTAGGTGCCCTTTTACTAAGCTGTGTAAGGGCCTACGCACGTGCAGTGTGCGCTAAATCAGCACTGCCACCCGGCTAGCGCATAAGTCATACGGTAATTCCGAATTTGGCACGAGCTGGACCCCGTGGCAGAAAAGAATTTTCTATTTTCTACTGCTGTCTGCAAACCTGGCGGTAAGCAGCAGTTGGTGCGTGCTGCATGCTTACCGCGTGGGTAGCACGTGAGACGTTACCGCTAGGTCAGTGGGTAGCGGTACGGTTTCAAGCCGAAAGTGGACACGTGCTGGTTTCAATTTTAGCATATGTCCATTTTCTGGCCCCTTAAAAAAGGCCCTTTTCCCAGTAAAAAGTGGCCCAGTGCGTGCCCGAAAGATGCGCTCACACTACTGCAGGCCACTTTTTACCATGGCTTAGTAAAAGGATCCCTAAACCCTTAAAAATTGATCCCAGAATTATATAAATATTTTAGAAACAGTTCTGGGACAGTTTGACGATTTTTGCAGAGAAGCAGCTTGAAAGTGCTGAGTGTTCAAAAACATGAATTGAAAGAGGAGTGGATTGTCCTAGGACTGCAGGAGGTCACCATTTCAAATCTAGCTCAGGTTGTGATCTGAAAGCCATGCCTTGGCCTATGTGAACTGAATTGGTAGTCCACAGTGCTAACAACCTGCCATCACTATTTGGTGCTGCTGGTTGGCACTGTTATTGATAGTCTCTGCATTAAGGCCAGTGTTCAATTCTGGTTGCCGCTTCTCAAAAAAGATATAGTGGAATTAGAAGAGGTACAGAGAAGGGTGACGAAAATGATAAAGGGGATGGGATGACTTCCCTATGAGGAAATGCTGAAGCATCTAGGGCTCTTCAGCTTAGAGAAAAGACGGCTGAGGGGAGATATGATAGAGGTCTATAAAACAATGAGTGGAGTGGAACGGGTAGACGTGAATAGTTTGTTTACTCTTTCCAAAAATACTAGGACTAGGGGGCATGCGATGAAGCTACAAAGCAGTAAATTTAATACGAATCAGAGAAAATGTTTCTTCACTCAGTGTGAAATTAAACTCTGAAATTCATTGCCAGAGAATGTGGTAAAGACGGTTAGCTTAGTAGGGTTTAAAAAAGGTCTGGACGGCTTCCAAAAGGAAAAGTCCATAGACCATTATAAAATTGACTTGGGGAAAATCCATTGCTATTTCTGGGATAAGCAGCATAAAATGTATTGAACCTTTTTGGGATGTTGCCAGATATTTGTGATCTGGATTGGCCACTGTTGGAAACAGGATGCTGGGCTTGATGGACCTTTCATCTGTCCCAGTATGGGAATACTTATGTACTTATGACTGAGCGGGCCTAGAATTTGAATTACACTTTTACCCTTTAATGGCTTAGGCAGCACTGGGTAGGGCAATATAGGAAAACATGCAATGCTATTGCCTGTTCTGTATCCATTCTATGAATTAATAAAGGACATGAAGGGTACACTGGCACCTAGACCTACAAAACTAAATGCCACTTTAATTGGTTCTAACATTTGTATGTTAACTTGTATGTGTATGTGAGGGAGTCTATTGGACGCTGCCACTTCCCCTTGATAACACTCCCTCACAGTTTCAGAACCACCTTAAGACTTCTGCCCAGGGGGAAGTGAGATGAGAGGACAGGAGCTAGTATGGTCCAGGAAGTATAAAAGATAAGGCCACAGCTAAGTTGAGGGAGGCCCAGAGGGAAAGAACTACGCCCATGGCATATGCCTCCACCACCTATTTGTGAACTGAAACTGCTACAGTCAGATAGGCCAAGTTCAAATTGGAACCTTGCAGATTTGGATTTTAATTTTGATACGAGTAATTGCTAGAGACTACATTAGTAACTCTGGGGAACCAGGCCAGAGACAAGTAGTGTGCTGCCATGCTGAGAAACAGTAATATATACTGAGGCCCTGCAGGAGCAGGTCACTGGAGAACATTATTATGTCTAAGGAATATTTTGGGGTTTATTTCTCCCTCCACTTGTGAATGGAACAGGATCCCCTACTTGATACTTTTAATAAATATTGTTTTCTTTCACCTTAGCCATGCTGTGTGGATCCATTTAAGCCAGGTTCTGTCCCTGCCCTCACTCACGTTACCAAAGTGCACTAGGCACTTTCTATAAGGTAGTGCAATTTATGGTAAGTAACTGCAGGGGAGTGTAAACATAGGCGTGGCACCAATATATGCAAGTAATTTGTAGAATGCTCTAAGCAGTGCTTGCCTCATTTATTTATTTATTTGCTGCGCTTGTATCCCACATTTTCCCACCCATTTGCAGGCTCAATGTGGCTTACAAAATGTTACGACATTCACATTAATAGAATAAGAATTTCAGAATATAAATACAGAAAAGGTGCATAAAAATATCATAGCAATCATATTAACGGAATAATAATTTCAGAATCATTACAAATAAAGGTGCATAGGTATATCATGTAGGAATGGAAGTGGGTAATTAGATAAAACATAACATAATGATATCAAGACAAGATATAGTATTCAATAATAATATTCAGTAATGAGGATGTATTTCAAATAAACAAATTGGAGAGTTCCATAATAGATGTATTGGGGTAATTTGTGAGTCAGATCGTTATGGGGGATCTTTTTTGTATGTCTTTATGAATAAGTAGGTCTTCAGTAATTTTCGGAAGGGTGTCGAGTCGTGTGTTGTTTTTATGTTGATCGGTAATTCATTCCATAATTGTGTGCAGATGTATGAGAAACTAGATGTATGTATAGATTTGTATTTAAGTCTTCTACAGCTGGGATAGTGAAGGTTTAAGCAAGTGCGTGATGAACTTTTGTTGTTTCTCTCTGGTAAGTCTATTAGGTCTGACATGTAAGATGGGGCATCTCCATAAATAATTTTATGAACTAAGGTACAAATTTTGAATGCAATTCGATCCTTCAGTGGGAGCCAATGCAGTTTTTCTCTAAGGGGTCTGGCACTTTCATATTTCGCCTTTCCAAATATCAATCTGGCTGCAGTGTTCTGGGCTGTCTGGAGTTTCTTGATGGTTTGTGGTGCTCGTAGGCATGCTCACTTATGCTAGAACTGACCTGGTATAAGTGGTCGCACCTAAACATTGGCATGCCAGAGCTGCTCTGTGGTAGTATTTCTATAACGACTTAGTTGGTATGGAACTGTCACTCTGTGATGCCATTGTGGCACCTTATTAAAGCTCATAAAATTATCCTGGGTTATAGTCCTTTTCAATTCCTATTGTCTTCTAGTCTACCAAAAAAAAGAAACCTTGATTGTATTTTTTATATATATATTGCCTTAATTAAAATTAAAACTAAATATATGTTAAATATCGTGATAAGTGCTCAGTTTTTAGTGTATTACACTAACCAAAGTCATCTACTAGTAATATCACCAATCCACCATCTTAGCACCATACATGATACACTGCAAAAAAATATATACATTTAACATTACTGTAGAACAATCATATAACCAAAATATGATAAATAGTACAAACGATACAGTAATGCTAACAGCTTGCCATGCTATCAGCATATATTATGGCACATTATCATCTGTTCCACCCTTTCCACCCCTTTCCTTTTGTTAACATAAAATCAGGAGTTGGGTATATAACATGGGATTTAGGGTTAGATTCAGTAAATGGCGCTCAAAAATGGGTATGGAGAAAAAGTTGGCGCTAAGCACGATTCTGTAAAGGGTACTTAAGCCCTGATCTTGTGCCTAACTTTGAGCACCAGACTTACGCTTGCTGAAACCAAGTGCAAATGCTGGCACACAAGTTAGACGCGCTCAGGCAGTATTCTGTAATTGCGCATATAACTTTTTGAAATGCCCTGACACACCCCGGTCACACCCCCTTTAAAGATACATGCCATGGGATTTAGGCACTGCGCCTTATAGAATAGAGTGCAGCCAGAAGCGCACACAATCCTGATTGTTGCCAATTAACTGCAATAATGGGTTGTTAGCACCTAATTATTGCTAGTTAAGGGCTTGTTAATCGGTTAACTTACGCATGCATCTTGGGCATGCACCCAAATTTAGGTGTGCAAATTAGGGTGTCATATATAGAATCAGGGGGTTAACATGCATTTCTGGTATTTGGCAATCATTTTTTTTTTTAACATGAGTTAACGGCATAACGCACGTTAAAACCCGTGTTAAATGCCTAACACATGTCAGTAAATAGGGTCCATTATGGAAGTATGCATTCTTTAAAGCAGCTAAAATGTGTATATCACAAATTGTATATTCTCCATTAACTCCATGTAATGTTCCTTCTACAGTCAGTTGGCTTGATAGAGCGAGGAAACCCATCTCGGAGTTTGGAGCAGGTGTGTCGTTGGGCCAACTCTCAGCAGCACTCAGACCCAGCCCATGCTGAACACCATGATCACGCTGTGTTCCTGACTAGGCAAGATTTTGGTCCTGCAGGTATGCAAGGTACTGTACAGGGTGTCTCCCCGATCAGGTATGTGCGGTCCTCTGGCTCAGGAAGGGGAATACCTGCCTATCTGAAAAGCTTTTCTGAACTGTCAGATCCACCAATTATATCACCACACCAGGAACCTGTTAATTATCCAGGGTTATAAACATAGAAACGGCTACACTCTTTCCGTGTAGATATGCTATTTAGCCAGTAAGATTAAGAAAATACAACATGGAAGAAAACTGAAACTAGGCATCTTATACAATGATTGTAGTTATTCTTCCTGATTTGCCCATAAACCTCCCAAAATAAAAGTTCCCAAAACATTTAACAGAATCTGTATGTATAGCAAACTCCTCTCTCAAGAATTTAAACCAAGCATTTCAAATATGAAGAATTTATCTCACAGCAGATCATGTGATTTTCTAAGAATATAGAATGTTATATTCCGTTAGATTAACCATTGTGTTCAGAATTAAAGTGTTCATCTTCTACCACATTAAGGAGCTCATTTTTGAAACAGAAAAACATCCAAAAAGCAGCACAGAGCAGCAGATGGACATTTGTTTTTGCCAAAACATCCAAATCACTATTTTCGAAACCCATTTTTAAGATGATTTTTTTTCTCTCTCCTTTATTTGTTCTCATTTTTCTATCTGATCTCTTCACCCTTTCTTTTTCACTCTTTCTAGGACTATTTTTTTAATGTTTTTTTTTTTCATTTCTTTATTCTCTCAGGTTATGCCCCTGTGACAGGCATGTGCCACCCACTTCGCAGCTGTACTCTAAACCATGAGGATGGATTCTCTTCTGCATTTGTGATTGCACACGAGACTGGGCATGTGTAAGTCTGTATGCTTGAAAGCTGGGTGTTGAGCAGTTCAGCAAGGGTAACGTGGAGCTCTTCCATATTTAAGCGATAATCTGGGCTAGTGACACTTTCAAGAATATAGTGGTGTGCCCTGTGTTTATTTATTTATTAAGATGACTGGTAAAATTGGAACGTTAATACTCTATGAACCCAGGAAGGTGTCTATTGCAACAGGCAGTAATAATCAGTTATTTTGGGTTTTATTTTAAGAAGCAGTGATCCAGCCTCAATAAAAAATAAGGGACCTCTGATCTTAATTGTTATAGGCCGATTTTGCATCAACCTTTTTTAGGTAACTTACATAAGAAGGTTGTACTGAGCCAGTTATCTGATTATCTGGAAGAGCATAAAATTCTTTTAGGTGGTCAGTTTGGTTTCCTGTAGATCATAGTGCAGAGGCAGCACATGTTCCTGGTTGATTTCCTGCTTAGATGAACGGATAAGGGCATGGGAATATAGAGGTGTCCTTAGATCTTACCACTGACTTTGACAATGTAGACCATGACAGGCTAGATCAGTGTTCTTTCATAGTGGCCCGCGGGACATCTGGGGTGTCCCCCATTATCTTTCTGTTGATTGTTCAGGAGAGAAAGGGGAAGATGGATGGGGGAAGAGCCACATACTTGAAGGACAAGGCATTTCTCAATAGATAAAAGAATGCATTTGGAAATGCTCACAACCTTGAGGATACCCCCCAGTGAAGTTTGAGGGTAGGTTGGTGGGTATGGATTTCATTGACACACACTGGTCTGCAGTGTGGTAGCCCCACCTGGGAAGATTTTTGGTAGCTCTCCTTCAGCTCATTAAAATCCAACGTGGTCCCTACTTAAAAATTAATGAAGACCACTGGGTAGATTATCTGCTTGGGGGATTGGAGAGAAGCCCTGTCCTGGTTTCAGTCTTGTTTAACAGGAAGACTGCAACAGTTGATGATAGATGATAAATGGGATAAGATTATTGCAAACCTGAATTTCTGTTTAAAGGATAAAGAAGTTTGAATGATGCTGCATAGGTGAAAAAATCATCTGTATGTCAATGCTACTCAGAAATGAGAGTAGGGGTGTAATGTTGGTTTTGAGATTAAGGTTTTAGGAGACTGGTTGGACTTGGCTTTGAGTATGCAGAGCAGTGGCATAGCCAGACAGCCAGTTTTGGGTGAGCCTGAGCCCAAAGTGGGTGGGCACAAAATTTTCTCTGCTCCGCCCTCCCTCCACCACTATACCCACCATTTCTCCCTCCTCTCCACCCCTATGCCTACCATTTCTCCCCCTCCCCACCTATCCCCTCTGTATGCAGCATGTGTCCCTCCCCTCCACCTCATACACAGCCAAGACTTCTCCCTTCCTCACCCCTCCACCCCTTTGCTGCATCTCTCCCTTTTTCCCTGTGCATCTCCCTCACCCACCAACCAAGCCTCATCTTTCCCTCTTCCCTCCCCCCTGTGCAGCATCTTTCTTTCCATCTTCCCTTCCCCCTGTGCAGCTGCTGTGTCCCCCGTCTTCCCTCCCCCATGCGACATCTTTCCCTCATCATCCCTCCCCCCCACCCCGTGCACCTGCAGCATCTCACCCTCCTTGCAGGCCCGCCCAGCAGCAGTGTTCCTGACGGCGATTCTACTCATAGGCTCCGCTCGCAGTCGCAGCGATTCCCACACGCTGCCTGCCGGCTGCCACTCAACAATCTCCTTGCGCTACTAAGTGCTAACCCAGAAGTCTCTCCTGCAGAGGAGAAACTTCCGGGTTAGCGCTTAGTAGCGCAAGGAGATTGAGCGGCAGCCAGCACTGGCAGGCAGCGTGTGGGAATCACTGCGACTGCGAGCGGAGCCTGCGAGTAGAATCGCCGTCAGGAACTTTGCTGCTGGGCGGGCCTGACCCGAAATTGGGTTGGGCCAGGCCCACCCGGACCTGCCCGTGGCTACGCCCCTGATGCAGAGGCAGTTGAGTTATGTAGTGAGACCATGTTTTTCTCATCTTTGGACTATTTGCCATTTGTCCGCCTGCACACAAGTATGCTTGGTCGGTCCGGCATCTCTCTCTCCCCTCCAGGACTACTGGCGACTTTCCCTTCCTCTTTCTTTCCATTTCCTACCGGTTTAACCTTTTCATTTTGAATAAGTCTCCGCCCTGCAGCTGTATTGAAATGCTGCCTTGGCCTTCATCAGACCTTTCTTTCTGACCTATCCTGCCCCCTTCTGAAATGGGAAGTTGCATCAGAAGGGGGCAGGCTGGGTCAGAGAGAAAGACCCAGTGCAGGCCGAGGCAGTGTTTCAATACAGCTGTTGCTGCAGGGCAAAAATGAAAAGGTAAACCGAGAGGGAAAGGGAGGAGAGAGATAGCCGACAGCAGTCTGGGGATAGGAGGGAGAGATGCTGGACCGACCACATGTCCATGCATGGGACGGAGGGAGGGTGGCTAATTATTAGTCATGATTAAATGTTTAAATTGCAATTAATAATTAATGCATTAATTGTGGCATTAGTCATGATTAATGTGCGGCCCTAGTGTGTTAAGTGTGAGTCCCACCCAGGCTCTGTCCATGTGTATGCTTCTCGTGTAAATACATGCTATGCAAGATAGAGACATATTTACAGCATAGTGCTTAAGTGGAAATTTGACATCTGTGCATGGTATGTGCACAAGTAAGTGTACACGAAGTACTATTCCAAATATTTATGCCCATGCCCCCTTATTGCCACTAATTTCAGCATGTGACTGCCTAATGGGAAGAGGGGTGTGGAATGGGAAGGGAATGTGCCTTATAATTAACACAGAAGTAGTTGCTCTGCATTAACTGTTAATGTGGCTGTGAGGGAGTAGGTGGTGCATGGCTGGGTCCCATAGGATCACTCTCTCATGGAGACAGAGACTTAGCCACCTTAGGGTAGGTGGAATTACGCTTGCTGAGTCAGAGGGGTGGAGCTCAGGCAGGGAGGTGGTTAAATGCCCTGAGGTAGAACAGATCAGGGAGGCCGCAAGGCAAGATGTCTCCAAGGAAGTAGCAAGAGAGGCCTGAGTCAAGATGCCTCTAGGGAGCAGCCCTGAGAGAAGACTTTCTAGCATCAATACAGAGAGAGAGAGAGAGAGAGTAGGCTACAGTACCCGAGGGAAGTGCCAGGGAAGAGGAGTAGCCTGTGCCTAAGGGTTCTCCTGGTTTTCCTGTATCTGTCCAGTCAGTCTGCAGGAGTTCATTATCTATATGGAAAGAAGACTGCCAAGGTAGGAGAGAATCATGAAGGGTATTCCTAAAGTGTATACATTTAATGTGTGTTCTGAAGGGATTGGGACTGTATTGAGAGAGAGACTCTACTTTAAAGGACTAAGCCTATGAAGTAACAGAGCTGACTACAACCCCTTTTGTGTACATAAATAAACTACTTTTTACTTTTATCTGCAGTCTGTGTATGTGTGTGCCACACTTCTATAAGATCCTGCAGCCAGCCGTGAGCCACACTGCCACAGTGGCAGATAACGTGGTGCAGTTAATGTCACCTGAATAGGTGTAGCTACCTACATTGTTATCCACCATTCAATTAACTTATGGTAAAGAACTTTCTTCATCATTTATTGAATGGCAAAATGTTGGGAACACCTCTAACAGTTTACATAAAGGCTTTGCAGTTACCCCTTGTTAACAAAGGCCGTTAGCCCACACAAACTGTCAAATCTTACCACATTTCAGGAAATAAGTACCTTAGACTTCTTCCATGCCTATCCTGAGGTTCTGCAGGCCTAAACCATACTTTGGATCACGTTACCAGTTGAGTGGAGGTTCACCGCAGCAGACTGAGCCAGGCTTGGTTTGAAGCATCCATCTCACTTGATGAATGACTTTTCTTTAGTAAATCAGGACTACAAATCCTCATATGCTGTGAGCCAACATCCTAAATAGTTCAATCTGTCCTTGATGACCTGTAATTATCTGGTCATATTCTTGGATTATATTTTCATCTAACCCCAGGGATAGGAGGCTAGAATAGGCTGTCTACAGTGATGACAGCTGTTGCTTTGAAGCCTGAACTGATCCTGTTCATGCCTCTGATTTATAGTAAAACTTTCTGCATCTGTTTTGATTGTGAATACAGCCCCCTTCCCCTCCCCTGTACACACAAATAACATTTTCCTGCACTATAAAACTTTATTTCCTAATCCCATTATTTGGAGCCAACACATAAGGAAGCCCCATTTTAGATAGAATGTGGAAATTGGAATTGACATGTCCAAGTCTGGATGTATGCAGTTTTGGTAGTATGTTAGAACAGGATCTGACATGCAGCCTGTTCTGAAATACAAGCAGAAATACATTTATTGTGGTGATATGTGTGGCAGCATTATCCACCTTTCAACTCTAAACATGGAAAATACCAATGGAGATTATATGAGTACATACATGTGTAAGTGCCAACACATACATATCTGGGTACATACATGTGTAAGTGCCAACATGTACATATATAAATTGAAAAGTACCAACTTACATGTATAAGTGTTGGCACAAACATGTGTATGTCAGCCATTTTGAAAACTACAGATAGAGATGCTGCCAACATGACACGGAGGCCATAATTTTCTGTTAATTCCAAATTGAAGGGGCCAGTGAATAGTATGAATTCTATAGAGTCTGGGCAGGGCACCAAGACTATGTTACAGAATTAAGCATAATTTGGCATTAGTCTGTCAATATTTAGATGCTATCACTTATGCCATGTAAAAGGCAGGCATAAAAGTTAGCACATAAATGTTGCACTTTAGTGTGTAATTTAAGTATTCCATAAGTTATGCATTTAAGTGTGGGATACACCCATGCCCTGACTAGATGTATGCCCCCCCCCCTTATAGTTTATTTATTTATTTGTAGCATTTGTATCCCACATTTTCCCACCAATTTAAAGGCTCAATGTGGCCTACATTTGCCGTAGTGGCGATTGCCATTTCCGGTTAACAGAAATTACAAATGGTATTTTATTAAGGTGCGTGCATACATGGTAAAGATGAATACATTATGGTATTGCATATAGGTTCCTGAGTGATAGATAGGATTGTAACATATGTTAGGTCATCAATTATAGATAGGTCATTTTCGGCATAATGATTAAAGTGGTATTGCATTAAGGTGCGTACATACATGGTAGAGAAGAATACATTATGGTAATTGCATATAAGTTCCTGAGTAATAGATTGGGTTGATTTAGTTGCACTCTTTCCCCTAGATTCCATATAGCGCGCTTAGGTTTAGGCGCCAAAATTGGTGCAGATTCTGTAACACTGTTCATAACTTAATTGGCTTAACAAGCTAATAAGTACTGATATCGCTATGGGAGCAACCATGGCTCCCGACATTGCAATTCTGTATGTTGCACATTTTGAACAACAATTTTTAGAATCACATTCCTTTAAAGAGGAAGTCTATGAAAATGCTATATTGATGATATTTTGATGTTTTGGAGATGAATTCCATGCTTGGCTCAATACATTGGATTCAAATCTCAAATTTACTATGCATTACCATCAGGAATTCATTCCATTTTTAGATATAAGCATCAAGAAAAATAGATATGGTTTTGACACATCAATTTATTTAAAAAACCCACTTCAGTAGTTTCCATAACAGAAGCCTCAAGGAAAACCTCCCCTATTTTCAATTTTTGCACTTAAGGTGACTTTGCAGTAATTTTGAAGAATTTGAATCACAATCCAAACTATTGATGAAAAGGTTTCAAGATAGAGGTTATCCTTTGCGCTGTATTAAGAAGGGTTTCTTCAAAGCAAGGGCAGTAGACAGAGAAGGCTTATTTTCACCATGCACTGACAAGGATTCACCTGACATTATATGCAGCTTAAGATTTTCGAACCTTTCTGGTGATATTAAGAAGATATTAAGCAAGAACTGGCATATTCTCAAAGGCCATCAATGTTTTCACAATAAGAAAGTGACTGTAGCATTTATCCATGGAAGAAACATCAAAGAAATTATTGCTCCGTCAACACTACATGATCCTATTGCTCAGCTGAACTCAGAGGAGAGCCATTCAGAGGTAGGCCATCATCCGTGTGGTGGTTGTTCAGTTTGTTCTTCATCATTGGATATTACAGAATTTCAACATCCACACTCTGGTAAGACTTATTTGTTAAAAAAAATCATACAGACTGCAATACAGAACAAGTTGTTTACATCATCATTTGTCCATTCTCACTACTTTATGTGGGAAAGACAAAAAGGAAAATCAAAACACGCATGATAGAACATAGAAGTAACCTTACTGCCCCACTTGTCCAACACTGCACGGACTTCTCACACTCTTTTTCCGATCTCAGATTCTTTATTTATCAAGTTGTTAATACCCCATGGCGTGGAGATGATGTGGATTCATTGCTGTTACAGAAAGAACAGAGCTGTATTTTTGAGATGAACACTGTTTCTCCTGCAGGTCTTAATGACAAAATAGATTTATCTGTCTTCTAGTTAAATTGCAGTCAACCAGAATAATGTTGCAACCTTTTATAATTTTTTTATAATTTAATGTGCTCATGAGGTGCTTGGCAAATATTAAGTGGTTTAGTTTATCAGTGTATTATATCTTTATTTTTTACCTCTTTCAGTGTGTCTATTTTTTGATGAAATTTTAGTTTCTCTGACAAATATGAATGTTTTAGTTTTATTTGGAATTGGAATTGTAGTTCCTCTGATAAATATGAATGTTTTAGTTTTATTTGTAATTTAAATTTTTATTAAGCACAGTGGCATATTTTACTTATAATGTGGTTTTCCCATTGTATCTATGCATATGTTCATTAATACTGTTATGACATTAATGTCTTAAAGTATATGCTTGTACATTTAAGTTTTTATAAGAATATTTAAGCAAAAATAAGCTCAACTCAGCAGTGAAATGTTTTAACACCACGTTGATATAGTCATGCTTATTTTGGAATATGTACATTTCTTCCTATGTTATGAATTGTCCAAACATTCAATTATTTTAATTGTTCATTTGTTGAGCATTGACAACATTTGATTAATCGCCAAGTTTGGACTAGCCAAGTCTAGGTGATGTACAAAATAAAATCAACAACAGCACAGAAAATTAACTCCAATAAAAATAGGAAAGGCATACATACATCCCAACAAAGAGAGAGAACATAGCATAGTGGTTACTCCTATCATTCCCCACCCAGCATTCCTGAATGAGAGTTAAAAATATCAGCAAAAATGTGAGTTTTCATATCAACTTTAAATTGTTTGTAAGACATTTCAGAGCGAAGTCCCAAGGTCAAAGCATTCCAGAGAGTAGGTACCATAAAGAAAATGCACTGGCTCTAGTAGACTCCCAATGTACTTGTAAAGGGGATGGGAGAACTAATCAATGGTCATTTAGGACTAGATTCTATATATCATGCCTAGACATTCAGCGCCAAAATGAAATTCGGTTAAGTGTATTTTATAAAGTAAGCCCTAATTTAGTTGTACTTTGTAGAATAAGTCAAACTTTACATGCACTGAGTGCCAGTTAACGCAACTAAATTTAGTCACGGCCAATTATGCCAAGTAAAACCTGGTGTAAGTCTTGACGCCTAAATTAGGCATGGAGTGGGTGTATTCTATAATAATGTTCCTAGATTTTAGATATGCCCACAATCTGCCCATTCCACACTTATGGCCATGTCTCCTTTTCAACTATGTGACTAAGAATTTACGTGCACCATATTACAGAATATGCTTAGCAAGTAGTGTGCATAAATTCTAATTAATCCCAATTAGTGCTGATAATTGGTTATTAACATCCAATTATCAGTGCTGATTAGCTTGTTAACCAATTAGCTTCTGCACATTGTTATGGAATATGTTTCGATTTTTGCATGGAAATCTCAGCACGATATATAGAATTCCAGGGTTAATGGCCACAAAATCCACAATGATACGTAAGGTATAGTAAGATTAAACAGATAGTCTGGGGTGGGGTACCAATCCAAAGCTCTCTGAAAGTTAGTAACATGATTTTAAACTGAATCCTGGAACAAACAGGAAGCCCAATGTACATGTCCAATGTAGTGAAGTAACATGATCCCTACATTTGGCTTGACAAAAAAAATGAGTTACTTCTGTAATGATTTTGTAATGATTACAATCTTTTTAAGGTAAATTGCCCACAAAGATCACATTACAGTAGTCTAATCACGAGTTCACATGAGCATGGTATAAGGTATATAGTCTACTACTACTACTTATCATTTCTATAGAGCTATTAGATGTATGCTATAGAACGTCTGAGGTAAGGAAAGGATAACCTGAATACAGTTACTTTAATGCATTAAAGCCAGCTCAAAGGTACAGAGGAAATTTGCATAGCGAAAATCAAATGATAGTCGATAATAACGCCCAAATATCTAAAAGAGTCAACCGGTGGTTGGGGTAGACCAAAAAGAGGAGGAACAATAGCAGGTGGAGGTAAATGGTTAGAAACCCAGCATGCAACAGTTAAAGATCTTTCAGCCACATTGCTACAGCCTGCAGACATGACTGTAAAGGGTGAAGGTCTATGGCCGTAGGGTTAGTATGATACACCAAAGGGATGTCATCACCATAAAGGTATGTAGAAATAATAAAAGACTGAATAAGCATTCCTAATGGATCTAAAAAGATGTTAAATAGACTAGGTGACAGAATAGATCCCTGCAGAACTCTGCATGTTATCGGAAAAGATGAAGAGGTAATACTTGTCCAAAAACAACAAGGAGAGTCCAAATCTCCCACAAATCCAAACAACAAATCAAGCAGAAGATATCCAGAAAGACCAGACTGAAGTCTTAGATGTTAAAAGCCAAAATGATCTATTAGGGTCTTAATAAATCATTTTGGCTTTAACATCTATCACTTCAGTCTGGTCTTTCTGGATATCTTCCGCTTGATTTGTTGTTTTCTTGAGGTAATACTTGTAACAGTTGCTGAAAAGGTTTGATCTTTAAGAAAAGAATTGAACCAGTCAAGAACTATACCTGATACCCCTATTGATGGCAGCCTCTGGAAAGGAAGGGAATGAATAACTAAATCAAAGGCTGCCAATAAGTCTATGGAAACCGAGAAGGTAATCAAACCTTTATCTAGACTTCTGTATATTTCACTCAAAAGAGAATCCAAAGTGGTCTGCATACTGTGACCCATACAAAAGCCTAATTGTCTCAGATGTAAGCAATGAATCAATTCCACATGGGAGAGAAGTTGTTGAAATGCCAATTTTAGTCTAAAGATGGGTAGTTTTAATTGAATTTTCTGTATTTTAGTTTATATTTTTGATTGTATTTTCTTTTATTTAAATTGAATTGTTTGAAATGTTGTAAACTACACGGGACCCTTTTTAGGGGAGGGTGGCAGAAGTATGGGTTGGTACTGGTATCTTTGAGAGAAAAGGAATAGTAGAGACTGGACGGTAATTAGCTGGGAGTGTAACATCAAGTGATGGTTTCTTCAATATTTGCTGGACAGCTGCAGCTTTCCATGGTACTGGCACCTGTCCTGATGACAGACTTAAGAAAACAATTTGTAAAATAATTGGCAAAAGACCCAAGGAAGAGACCTTTAACCAATTTGGAGGAATTAGATCCAGTCAATTCATGGAGAAAATAAGTTTCTTTAATGACATAGAAGTCAGAAGATGAAAATGACACCATGTCGAGACTGGAACAATGGAGGAGAGAGGCGAGAAAGAAAAAGGTTTCTCAAGGGTAGGGAAAGATGACTCTTAGTAATTTTGAAAGATAAATATGATACTAGGAGGCTCATTTATGAAATAGAAAAATATCTAAAAAGTGGCAGAAAGCAACATTTGGATGGTTTTATTCTCAAAACATCCAAATCGCTATTTTCAAAACCCATTTTAAGATGTTTTTCTATGAAGTTCATCTGAAGTTGTCCAAATCACAAGGGGACATGTCAGGGGCATCTTGGAGATGGGATTTGGGCATTCCAAACACTTGCATCTTTTTCTGCAATAATGGAACAAAGCAAAAATGTCCAGGGCTAAAACCTATGTTTTGGGCTAGACCTATTTTAATAATGACTAAGTCACAAAAAAGTGCCCCAAATAACTAAATGACCACTGGCCCCCCTTACTCCCCCAGTGATTCCTGACTCCCTCCCACCCCCCACCCCCCAAAGATGTAAAAGAAACAGTACATACCCAGTTCTATGACAGCTTCAGATGTTATGGCCAGGCCTATTAGAGAAGCAAGCAGGTCCCTAGAGTAGCCTAGTGATCAGTGCAGTGCATTGTAGAGAAGGGGACCCAGGCCCATATCCCACTGTAACTAGTACACATGGTGGAATGTGTGAGCCCTCCAAAACTCACCAAAAACCTATGGTACCTATATATAAGGGCAATTATATATGAGGGCATAAGGGCAATTATAGTGGTGTACAGTTGGGTACCATAGGTTTTTGGTGGGTTTTGGAGGGCTCGCTATACAATATAAGGTGGTAATGGTGAGATGTGTACCTGGGATCTTTTATGTGAAGTCCACTGCACTGCTCCCTAGGATACCCCACTGCTCTGCTGGGATGTCTGTGTGGCCAGTCTCTTAAGAATGCTGGCTCCTCCTATATCCCAAAGGCTTGATTTTGTGCATTTTTCACTTGTACCTTTTTTTTTTTTTTTTCAAAGATGATCCAAAAAGATAGATGAACTGAGCACAACAACATCTAGAAAAATCATTTTTCAGGTTTGAAAATAACCATGTTCGCTACTGGATTTTTGGATGTTTTGCGGAAAACAGATTTAGATGTCATATTGAAAGTGCCTCGCTAGGTTCGTGCTGTTGGAATCCCAGAGGGGAGGGAGGTTCTAGGATGTGTCGATTTAGCAAATAAATCAAATAGTTGTTTAGTGGGGTTAGGTGACTTCCCAAATAGATTAGATTAATAATTATTTTTGGCTTTTGTTAACTGGAACTCATAATGTTTCTTTTGGACCCTATAATGCTGGAGATGATCAGGTGTTTTGAACTTACGCCAATCACACTCAACTTTCAATATGTGTCATTCAATAGTTGAAGACTGTGATGATACCATAGTTGTTTTCAACGTGAGGAGGATACTATAAACTGCAAGGGGGCTAGGTGATCAAGAAAAATGTTTTAGAGAGGCATTCCAAATGTCTGCTTGAATATCTAAAGATAATTCAGAAATGAGGGCTCAGAAGCATTGGTGCCTCAAGAAGCTCATTTATATTGCAGGCATGAAGCGAAAATGCATTTCATCACTGCCACTCAATATCCCAATAGTCTTTTTCAATCCTTTGACACTAATCCCATTTTGTCCAAAATATCATGCATTTCCAATCTTCCAAAAACATTTAAGTTCAAAAATGCAACAATCTTATTAGATTTCTCATCCTCCCATATCAAAATTGAAATGCACAAACACATATCCTATATGTGCAGATCTTCCCATGAGGTTGCTCTGCTATCATAAAAGGAACCCAAAGAGCTGTTCCTTCACAGGCATCAATATGATCATGTATACAGGTGTACTGCTTTGACCGGTTCAGTGGTTTTACCCTTCAATTGGCTTCCTCAGGGAGCTACCGATTAAAAATTCAAAAAATAAAAATTAAAGTTTCAAACATATAAATTAAAGCATGCATCATCAATTTCTCACTTACTTCCAAAAAACAACTCTTATAGTAGACAGAAAAGATAAAAAATGTGAGTTCATGCACCCTATGGCCCATAGCTTTTAAAAGCATACTGATGCATTTTACATTCATCTGTCAAATAGTCCAATCAAAGGAACACTGCCACTGTCTTTCAGAATTGAGTCCAAGTGGAGATAAAGAACTGCACATATTGGATAAGTGTTTGTGTACTTGAATTTTCATATGAGAGGATGGCGAATCTCATCATAAGATGGCTGTATTTTTTTTAACTTAAATGTTTTTGGAAGGTTGGAAATAGTGATATTTTGGTCACAATGGGATGCATGTCAAAGGATTGTAAAAGACTTGGGAAATTTAGAGGCAGTGATGAAAATGGTTTTGGCTGGATGCCGACATTGTAAATGAGCTTTGTGAGGCATCAAAGCTTTTGAGCCCTCACTTCTCTTTTTATTCAATTTTTGTTTAAGAAAATTTATTAAATTGTGGTCTGTGAAATATTAAATATAAATTAGTGGTATATTTCACATTTGTATTTCTAAATATTATTGCTTGCTTTTTGTTTATGCAATATTAATTTGTGAGATTTTGGTTTCGGTGACTTGAGGTTAAAACTTTTTAATGCATACTAATTGATCTAGCACACTAAGAGGGGCAAAATGGAAAGATCGTCCAAGTACGAATTAGGGCGTTCTTACGATAACATCCAAAAATAGACCTGTATAATGGAAAAATAGTATGGGCGTTTTTCGATAATCGATTATCCCTGTAAGAAAACAATCAAATGACGAGCGCATAAGCGTGACTAAATTGGGCGCCCTAAGATGGTCGATTATTGCAGGTGCAAATGACCAAATCACGTGGTGTGTAAAATAATGTACAAAGGTGTATCGCAAGTACAGTACATGTTGTTCAGGCCATCCGGGTACGGAAATATATGAGGAACGCATATATGTGTCAACTACAGACATATCATGCTGCTCCACCCATACTTTCATCATATGTGCCCATCTGAATGTCCGGATCTGCATGCACTGTACACCTACTGAACATGCAGTAAATGCATATTGTGTATATGTGAAAAGGGTCGGGTGGGGTGCGTCATACTCATCTATATAAGGCACGTTTCACACTCCTGCAGGCATGTGCACGTCAAAGACGTCTATGCTTACGAGGGCGTCCACGTGCTGATAGGGGCCATATATGGAATGGTCATCCATATATGGAGCTGTGCATGAAACGACGTCCCTCACGCAAGGTCGTCTATATAAGGCACTTCTTTTCCAACACGTGGAAAAATGGCACAACGGCGAGAGCCGAATTTCGGAGAGGAGGAGAGTTTGCTCCTCGTCAGGCTGTGCCTAAGGCACCGCCACACCCTCTTCATACAGCACCACCACCTGCCCCCCAGGCTGCAGGCCATGCGAGCCTGGTCCCGCATCCAGGAAAGGTTACAAAGGTAAGGTTATGGCCCAACCCCCTTCCCCTCCTGTACCTACACACATAACAGCTCCGTCATCAATGTTACCAGCAGTAACTGGAGTGTCCATGCAAGGATCATGAGTAATATAGGAATATGCACAATCACTAATAATTTGTATGTTATTTAAACGACCACCATTCCCACATCCCTACCTACAAGAATGTATTTCGTTAGGTTAGTATCGTGACTATGCTATTAGTGTTATGTGAAAATATCGTTAGTTATGTGAAGGCCACATTTTCCAACCCCTCTTTGCAGCCAGTGGGTTACAACGCCTCCGAATAGTGGAAGCATGAGACCAATGAAACCTATACCATACTTTATAACATGGTCATGATAACACATATAAAGTAGTTTAACAAGCATACATTATAATGTATACAAACGGTATTGTCTGGCCTCATGCCCACCTCTCTGGCATCATCTGCATAGGAACCAACTCGGTGGCTGCTGTGGGTGCTTCACCACCCCACCCCCAATCAATATCAAATATGTATGGAGGGAGGGGTCATCTCCACTGGGGGTTCCACCCCCCAAAATGGTAAAAAGGTGGCTCCTATGATTTACTACCAATGGAGGTGCCCCCCCCCCCCCCAACACTGTAGACCCTCTCTCTCTGGTATGTGAATAGCAAATGAATGTGTGCAGAGGACAAAAAGGACCAACACCCCTGACCCCTGCTCTACAAACTTATATTTTACAGACGCTTTGGAGTCCACCGGGACCTCGAGTCCCTAAGGAGGCGGTTCCGCCGGGTGAGGCGGGAGAGGCCCGACCTCATCCGGGCGGTGCGAAGGCACCTCAGGGCTCGCCGTAAGTATTCAAAAACAGGACACCTGTACACATTACTACATACATTTCATGAATAAAGCAAATGTGTTGTACAATATCATTTCCCATGTGCCTAATAGCCACCTAGTAATACCATATCTGTCCCAGATCAAGGATGCAGGTTGCAGGGGTTCTCCCATGAGCGTGCTTGCAACGTCCGACCATCCCCCCGAGATGAATGAGATGATATGCCCCACTTTACTATTCCCCTTATTGTGGTGGCTGATTACTGTGTCCTGGTACAGCTGCCTGAGGCCCTACTTTTACTGCATGTTATGGCCTAAATCACATAAAAGAATTGTGCTCAACACCCTTCCCACTGCCCCCCCCCCCCCCAATAACTCCTACAACAACTGCCCATCAACCCCTCGTTGCATCTCACAATGCAAACATGCTGGTCAGCAATGAATTTGGTATGGCCACATGTCCTGCGTGGTGTGTGTCAGAGGAGGGTCCAGGGTTCTGTTTCATGTCATCTGATGCAGCTCATTCCCCATGGGCATAGGCTACGCCTTACCACACCCTGCCCCATCCCCTGCCTCACGCCACCCAGCTACTGCACTATGCAAGCCATGGTGTATGCACTGATCTCAATCACACTCCTTTTTACATACACAGGGCTCCACCAGCAGGAAGCTGAGCGGCAGGATGAGGAGGGCCACCACCTCCAGGAGGAGGAGCAGGAGGAGCAGGAGGAGCAGGAGCACATGGATGAGGAGGAGGAGGAGGAGGAGTAGCAGCCAGGCCAGGAGGCGGCCCACCAGGAGGAGGAGGAGGACTCGGAGGAGGGAGTCCTCATCATAGATGAGGACAATCATGAGGACCCCTCCCCACCTGCAGCTCCGTGTGAGGCCTCTCCCTCCCCTCAGGCAGCGCCATCGCCATCGCCATCGCCTGGCCCACCTCCATCCCCTGGGCCAGCGTCCGTTTCCCCTGGCCCACCTCCATCCCCTGGGCCAGCTTCCGTGTCCCCTGGGCCATCTTCCGTGTCCCCTGGCCCACCTCCAGCCTTTGGGCCAGCTACTGTGGTCCGCCTCCTGCAGCAGCTGGTAGATGGCCAGCAGCAGCTTATAGTTGGCCAGCACCAGCTGCTGCAGGAGGTGAGAGCCCTACGGCAGGGCAATGAGCAGCTCCAGGGCCCACTAAGGGTACTGCTGGGGCTGCTCATTGCCCTGCTACAGAGGGCCTTGCTAAGAGGGCGTGGCCGCCCTTAATTGAAATAGGGGGGGCCTGTTGGGGGTGTGGGGAGTGTGTGGGGGAGGGAATTGTTGGGGTTGTGTGTGTGGGAGGGAAATGTTGGGGTTGTGTGTGTGGGGGGAGGGAATTGTTGGGGGTTCTGTGGGGGGTGGGGGAGGGAAATGTTGGGGTTGTGTGTGTGGGGGGAGGGAAATGTTGGGGGTTCTGTGGGGGGTGGGGGAGGGAATTGTTGGGGTTGTGTGGGGAGTTGTGGGGGGGAGGAGGGCATTGTTGGGGCTTATTTTGTAGGGGTGGGGGTGGGGGGAAATAAATGTTTTGTTACAATATAACTATCAGTGTGTGTGTGTGTGTTTGTCTCCCTTGTGCATTACATATCACCAAATGGTGCTGTTGAGTTGAGAGGAAGGAGGCAGCAATATGCATAGCATTAAATGTGCTGTGTGAATGAGAAGGTGATGTATGTCTGAGAATGTTGGCCATACAGAACGTCACCTGTTCATTCCAACCTGCATGCCCATATGTGCAGGGGGGTTGGGCCAGGGAGGCTGGATGGATATTTGTGTTCATTAATAAAAATGGCCAGCCAGCATCTCTCTCTCCCTCCCACCCCTCCACCATACTGACCCACAATACAGAGTGCCATCAATAAGAGATTAATAGTGTACCACGTGTGATCTGCCAGGTACACACTTCCACATAACTCCAGGTACCACATACACAGTGTTTGCTGTCTGATGGACACATATCCTTACCCACAATCCACATTGGTGGGGGGGGGGGGGGGGGGGGCCCAAGAAGGACCTACAAACAGCTGGCTCATATTTTCACATTGAATACATCAGCTATGGTATATAATGCTGAGGAGCAAAAGGGAAACAATGGGAAACCCAATAGATGGATGGTTACTTCATCACAGTTGCAATGTAATACTTGTGTTAGGGAAGGGCACAAATAAAAATGGTGCTCATTATTTGCACGTGTGATCACACTTTCTCCACTAGTCGATCAAGGTGTGTTACATTCAAGTATTCTGGGTTTGTGTCAAACTTTGTCCCTGAACTGACTTGCCTTAGGTGGGATTTGAACCAGCAACCTTATGATTATAAGGCTGGTGCTCTAACCACTAGGCCACAGCAGCCACCAGGCTTTAGCCACCACCAGTTACTTTGGGTTGGTACCTGTACACACACCCCTTTCCCTCACCACCACGTCATAGGCCTCAGTGGCACTACCTGTAGCCACCTCGATCATTTTGTCCAGGCTACCGATTAAAAACAATGTAATGTGCATGTTCCCTACCCTACTACCTATGGAGCAATTTAGGAAGGTGTTCCATAATGTGCTATACACATCCATTGCATTAATCATTCTCCCCTCCCCCGCCTATGGACCTTGAGAATGGGTGGCCACTTCATAAATGGGGACTGGGGTACACCACATAAACAAGGAAGATGGAAGCTACCGGGAACCAATACAGCACCTCCAACAGCTGGCCCACACCACTGAGAACCTGCCAACCCCACAGTACAGTGCACAGGAACCTGGTGAAAAGAGACCTACCTAACATCTGACTCCAGACTACATACATACAGTGAATGCACACTCCTTGACTATGAGCACAAAGAGAAGAGGTGGCAGACAAATGAGAGCTTACCATGAACGTCTGTTTCAAGACTGTGTAGTGCGCCTTTTATCTTCTGGAACATTAGCTGCACATCTCCCTGATTGAAATGACCCTCACCGAGGGGTGTTTGATTTGGGCCGACTGTACTAAATTGTTCGCCCCCACACACTGCCTGCTACAACTAGGCAGAGAGAATGGGAGAAAGAAAGGGAGCATCAGGGGATGTGGAAGACAGGAAACGGAAGGCGTGGTGGCTGAGGGCCAACAATAATTTCCCCCCCCCCCCTAAATACACAGGTGTACCCAAGCATACTTAGCTAAACACATACCTTCATATAAGTGAGGGTAAAACCCTGTAACTGATTATTACGAACATCGGGCAAGGTCTAAGTGCAGGAAATGGCAGGTAAAATGGCAATGAAGAAAGGGAAGGCAGGTGGAGACGCCCATACTTATCTACTCATAATCGAAACCATGTGTTCCTAATCGCTATCTGAGCTGGGCACGCTTAGGAATTATGTGTATAATTGAAAAAGTAGCGCCCAAATCAGAAACGCCTATTCCCCCGTCTCAATGGGCGTTCTTGGCGCCTATATAAACGCCCACTCCGTATTTTCGAAAACCCCATTGGTACAATGCCACCACGCATGCCGCCGACCCGGAAGGGTAATTTTCTCGAGGCAGAGGTGGAGCTCCTGGTGCAAGAAATTGTACAGCGGCACCGGAGTCTGTTTGCTCCCACAGGGCAGAGGCTGGCAGCAACAGTAAAGCAGCGGGAATGGGAGGCAGTACGGGACAGCCTGAATGCTGTCTTCCATGCTGGGAGAGACGTGGAGGACTGCAAGAGGAAGTGGCGGAAGCTGAGGAGGGATGTTCGGAGGAAGGCGGGGGCCAATCCCCCAGGCAATGACACTGCCAACCTTACACCCATGGAGCTGATGGTGTACTCCCTCCTACCCCAGGAGGGCATCCACGGGATTGGCTCCATGGACACCTCGGGCCAGGCTGAGGACTCAGGTAGGTGTTTCATTATGCAGTTGGGGTATCTGTTGTGCTGCAGTACACTTGTGTTATAGAAGTTGGGGTCAGGGGGAGGGAGGTGAGGAGTGGGGGGCAGGAGGAGGGAGGGAGATAGGTGGGTGGGGGGGGGGAAGTATCTCTGGCTGTCTTTATGTATATTAACAGGCCACCTTTATGATGCTGTTGTGACCTGGTAACCCCTACTCACTAGCTGTCTACTCTTACTCCCTATCCCTACCGTTGTCATTGGGTTTCCTCTTACTTGTCCTGTGTGCCCATATTTATAGAATTAATTGTAAGCTCTATTTGAGTAGTGGTAGTGGTCATGTGTGTTATAGGAGCAAGCAGACAGGGTGGGTGCTGTGTGTGTGTGTGAGCACCCCCAATATTGAGGAAAGATCATGTAGCTGTGCAGGGAGGAGTGTTGGTCACTGGGCTTAGCACCCCCAATACTACTTTTCAGTTGGCTCCTATGGGTGTGTGTAGGTTACTACTGTGGCAGAACTCTGGGGGCCGTCCTTCCCTACTTCTCCCTCCTATTTTCCCATTACCAAACTGTGCCTAGTTCCTCCTGTGACCTCTGTGCTCTACTGAGTGTGGGCCACATGCATTCAACTGAAGGAGCCTGTAATGGGGGTCATAAAGCAGTTCTATGCAGTTTAGCAAGTCAGTAGTAACACAACACATGCTGCAATGTTGTTCAATTTAACAATTATACAACTAACAGCTTGAGCATAACGTTGTGAGTGGTGTCCTTCTCTTGGCTGCTCATCCACCACCTCTACCCAGCTGCCTGCGGGCCTCTCTCTTTCGTACCCGTGTCAATTCCATTCCTCCTCACCATCTCTTTGCTGGGTCATCAGGTTGGGGGACATACCAATGTATATGAATGCTGAAAGACAAAAGTGGGTTATTTGCACCAACACTATTCCTCACTCTTGTGCTATACAGGTGAAGACTCAGAGGAGGCTGGCCCTAGTGGCCTGCAAGGCCAACGCCCTACACCATCCGTCCAGCCTCAACCTCCACAGCCTGCAGCACCAGCAGTCCAACCTCCACCACCTGCACCAGCTGTGCATCCTCCGCGTCCACCACCACCTGCACCAGCTGTCCAGCCTCTACCACCTGCACCAGCTGTGCATCCTCCGCGTCCACCACCACCTGCACCAGCTGTCCAGCCTCTGCCACCACCACCACCACCTGCACCAGCAGAGGCCGCACCTCCAGCACCGGAGGACTTTGTTGAGGAGGAGGAGGGCCCAGCTCCCCGCCAGAGGCCATCTGGCCAAAGGAGGCAACTCCTGCGGCTGGCCACGGAGCTACTCCGCCACAACGTGCGCTTGGAGGAGTACCGCCAGCAGAAACTGGAGCTGCAGCGCCAAGCACTGGAGGCACAGCAGCGAGCACACCAGGAACTCCTCCAGGCGCACCGTGAAGGCCACCAGGAGGTGCTCCAGCAACTGAGACGGCTGGAGCAGAGCATCCAACACCTGTGCCCTCAGGGCACCGCGCCTACTCCAGCCCCCGTGCTGCTGGAGCAGCCCCTGCCATCAACATCCTCCTCCACTGACCACCAGCAACCACCAGCTAAGAGGTGGGCATTGCGCTCCTCAGCCTCCGCACCCACTCCTGCAGCACCCGCGAAATCTGCTCCCATTCTGGGTCCTGTGCCCAGACCACTAGAAGCAAGAAGGTGGCCCGATTTCCACGGTGCAGCCGAAGCCGCAGGCTGCCGTGGGGATAGGGAGGAGGACACTGGGAGCAGCAGCTCAGAAGAGACTTCCCATGCAGCAGCAGCTGCAAAGGAAGGGCGTGGGAGGGGTAGGAGGGGACGGGGGAAGGGAAGGGGAAAATGATGGGACATGCTGTAGGGTGAGGGTTGGTGGGAGGGGGGTGGATGTGGGAGGGGGGTGGTGGTGGTGGTGGTGGTGGGGTTGACCAAACACATATGCACTGTATGTACAAAATAAATGTTCACTTACATTCACCTAAAACTTGTTTCAATGAGTCTTTGTCTTGCTCTTACGCCAAGCTGGTAGGCATTGAGCTCTGCTCTGTGGGCTGGGGGTGGAGGGGGCTCCTCTTCCAGCTCATCTGGGGCCTCTTCTGGTGGTGGCTGTGGCTCCTCTGGGAGAGGCTGTCCTCTGCGCTGGGCCAAATTGTGTAACATACAGCACGCCACAAAGATCTTGGCCACCTTTTCTGGACTGTAGAGCAGCTCTCCTCCAGACCGGTCCAGACAGCGGAAGCGGTTTTTTCAATAAACCAAAGGTGCGCTCAATGATCCCCCGGGTGCTGTGATGTTTCCTGTTGTAGGTTTCTTCTGGCCCTGGTTGTGGGTGGATCAGGGGGGTCATAAGCCATGTCCTCTGCGGGTAGCCTCGGTCACCTTTGCAGAAAAGCAGAATGAGATAGATGAGTGTGTATCGCTTGGAGCAGGTACAGGGGGGGCGGGGGGATTTGGATAGTGGGTTGTGGTGGAGGAAGCCAGGGCGGAGGGTTGCCCAGTGGAGGAGGTCTAGTATGGGTGGTACATGTATGTTGCACTTACCTAGTAGCCATCCACCAATGAACTCCCCTCACTCGAACCTGCGGAAGATGCCCGAGTGCTGTAGGATGTAGGCATCGTGGCTGGAGCCGGGGTACCTGGCACACACGTCTAATATCTCCCCCTGGGCATCACATACAACTTGCATGTTCATAGAATGAAATGCCTTCCTATTTCTGTAGGTGGCTTCGTGTGCCCGGGGGGGGTCTGAGGGCTACGTGTGTGCAGTCTATCACACCAATGACCGAGGGGAATCTAGCAACAGCATAGAAGGCGGCCATGTTGTTGTGCAGGGCCTGGGGGGGGGGTGGGGAAAGTGATGTAGTGTGAGGTGTGAGTCATGAAGGCATCCAGGAACTGGGTGAGACAGTGTGAAATAGAAGCCTGGGTGAGGCCTGTGTTAGCAGCTAATACGGATTGAAAACTGCCAGTGGCCAGGACAGAGAGAGCGGAAGTGATTTTGAGGTGGGCAGGGATGGGGTTATTCCTACGTGTCTGGGGCTGAAGGAGGGGTGTCAGCTGCTCACACAGCTGACGAATGGTGGCCCTATCAAAAACCTTGTTAGACACTGCTGGTCAGTGAGGTGTAGGAAGGTGGTGCGGGGCCTAAACACTCGGGGCCGTGAATACCTCCTGCGGTGGGTGGCCTCTTCGTGTAGCATGCATGCCACAAGTGCATTAAGTGCATCCATATCCCCACCACCAGTGCAAGTATTAGGACTAGTAGTCAAACAAACAGCAACACACACAGATCTGTCACTTCCAGCCACCACGCCCTCTGGCCACTCACTCGCCAAACAGTACAGGAACACAGAGACAAACGGAGGTCAGGGAATAGAGTATACACGTGGGAGGAGTGAATGGGGAGGGATAGGGGGAGGGGAAGGGGGCGATGGAGCAAAGGAGTAGGAGTAAGGAACGGTGAAAGGGTATGACACAAAAAGAGGCAGGGCACACAGACGACCGTCACAGGTACTCAACACGCTCGGCTTTCTCTCTGCAACCACCACTTCAGCTCTTCCACCAACAATATCGCCACTCTCCAACTACACACAATCGCTAATGGGTCTAAAGAAGCTTTCCCCCTTGCTCTGGTCGCTTTTATTTCGGGTCCATCATATTACGCCCATCTTCCCGCTCAACCAGAGCCCTTTCGCTATTCGTTATACGTTGTACCCGGCCACGTCGTATCACCGCCCCTAACACGCCCCCGACACGCCTCTTATTTGGACGTTTTTACGTCCACGTACGAGCGACACGGGCGCACTGAAACATTGCTTTCAATTATATGGATTTACTCGTTTTTGTGAGATTAACGTCCATCTCCCGATTTAGGTCGACTCTTGGGCGTTTTTTTCGTTCGATTATAAGCAGGTAAGAGGCATATTTTCAAAGCACTTAGCCTCCCAAAGTTCCATAGAAACCTATGGAACTTAGCCTCCCAAAGTGCTTTGAAAATATGCCTCTATGGTGCTAATTTTTAAAAGAGGAAAACATCTCAAAAAAGGCATAAAGCACCAGATGGATGTTTTTCATGGAAAAATGTCCAGGTTGCCATTTTTGAAACTCAGATTCAAAATGGTTTTCTCTGCAGTTCATTTAAATCAAAAGGGGGCGTGTTTTCAGCGGGATTTAGGTGAGCCCAGAATTTAAACATTTTCCCAGGATAATGGAACAAGATAAAAATGTCTAGGGCAAAAATCAGGACTTTTTCTCTGGAACCTGTTTCAGTCACAACTAAGTCACAAAAGGGTGCCCTAATTGACCCACTGTCCACTGAAGGGATTAAGTCATGACCCTCCCTTAATCCGTTAGTGTCACTGACCCCCCCCCCCCCCAAAATGTGACAGTGACAGAACATACCAGGTTCTGTGACAAGTTCAGATATTATGGCCATTCCTAGTAGAGCATAGAGCTGATCCCAAGAGTAGGCTAATGGTCAGTACAGTGGACTGTAGAGAAAGGGATCCAGGTCCATATCCTACTGTAACTAGTAAACTGGTGATGGAAATTGTGAGCCTTCCAATACCAACTGTATCTACAGATAAGAAACACCTGCAGACCTGAAGGCTTTTGTAGTGGTGTACAGTTAGGTACTGTAGGTTTTTAGGTGTTTCTGGAGGGCTCGCAATACAAAATAAGGGTGTTAAGATGGGATTTGTACCTGGGTCCCTTTATGTGAAGTCCTCTGTACTGACCACTAAGCTGCCCCTCTGCTCTGCTGGGATGTCGGTATGGCCAGATTACAAGGAATGGTGCCACACAGCCATCCCTACGGCTTCTTTTTGTGCATTTTTCTCTAGGATTTTTTTTAAATAGTACCTAAAGAAATATGTACTAAGCACACAAACATCCTGTTCGAAAATTGCTATGTTCAGGATGAGAAAATTAGATGTTTTTACCAAAATGTCTACAGTTTGGATGTCATATTGAAAATGCCCTTTCACGGATCCCTTTTACTAAGCTGTGGTAAGCACTAATGTGTGCATAACTCAGTAAAAAATGGCTTACTATGGGGCACACTGAGATGTCCCATGGTAAGTTTTGGATATGCGGCACTACCCGTGTGCTAAAACGTTTACTTTTTAGTGCTGGGGACATGTCTGGGGGTGGAGAGTGGGTGTGTTCTACACCAATCAGTTAGCGCAGCTACATTGCTGTGTGCTATCAAATTAGCGCATGCTTAGTGTGTGAGCCCTTATCGCCTACATAAAGGGTGGCAGTAAGGGCTTACACACTAATGGTCACACTCTATTGGGAAAATTAGCACATGGCTATGAATACAGAAAATAGAAATATCAGCCATTTTACCTCAGCGGTAAAAATGGCCTTAGCACGCGGAAATGACCTGTGTAAGGATGTGCTAAGGTCACTTTTTACCACGGTTTGGTAAAAGGGTCCCTAAATTGTTCAAGGTGCTGTAGCAAATCAAATATGCTGAATGTGATAGGGATGTGCGTTTTGTAGCAATGTTTTGCTGTGTCCATGAGCAGTGCTTGACAGCTATACCCAAAGCTTACTAAGTGGGGGGAAAAATATCACCTGCCTGATTTTCTTTCCCAGCTTCAACTTCTTTTTCCCTTCTCCCATTTCTCTCTCTCCCAACCTCTCTCCCTCACTTCCTCCCAATAACCTCTTTTCTTCCTCACTCAACTCACTCAGGGGCCCTTTTACTAAGCTGCGGTAAGTACTGCCATGCGCTTAACGCAGCTTAAAATGGCTTACCATGGGACGCACTCAGGCGTCCTGTGGTAATTTTTGGATTTGCATGAGCAAACCACGTGCTAGAAAATAGCGCAGAAGGGGCATGTCTGGGGCAGAGAGTAGGTGTTTCTGCATTAATCAGTTACCACATCTACATTACCGTGCACTAACTGATTAGTGCAGGATCAGCACATAAGCGCATACCGTCTACAAAATAGGTGGTGCCCATCTCATAAATGACCAAATCCAAGCCCTTTGGTCGTGGGAGGAGCCAGAATTCGTAGTGCACTGGTCCCCTTGACATGCTAGGACACCAACTGGGCACCCTAGGGGGCACTGCAGTGGACTTTACAAATTGCTCCCAGGTGCATAGCTCCCTTACCTTGGGTGCTGAGCCCCCCCAAACCCACTCCCCACAACTGTACACCACTACCATAGCCCTAATGGTGAAGGGGGGCACCTACATGTGGGTACAGTGGGTTTCAGGTGGGTTTTGGAGGGCTCACATTTACCACCACAAGTGTAACAGGTAGGGGGGGATGGGCCTGGGTCCGCCTGGCTGGAGTGCACTGCACCTACTAAAACTGCTCCAGGGACCTGCATACTGCTGTCATGGAGCTGGGTATGACATTAGAGGCTGGCAAAAAAAAAATGTAAGTTTTATTTTAGGGTGGGAGGAGTTTGGTGACCATTGGGGGAGTAAGGGGAGGTCATCCCCGATTCCCTCCAGTGGTCTTCTGGTCAGTTTGGGCACCTTTTTGAGCCTTGGTCGCAAGAAAAAATGGACCAAGTCGGCCAAGTGCTCATCAGGGACGCCCTTCTTTTTTTCATTATTGGCCGAGGACGCCCATCTCTTAATCACGTCCCAGTCCTGACTTTGCTATGGTGTCGACACGCCCCCGTGAACTTTGGTCGTCCCCACGACGGAAAGCAGTTGAGGACGCCCAAAATCGGCTTTCGATTATGCCGATTTGGGCGACCCTGAGAGAAGGATGCCCATCTCCCGATTTGTGTCGAAAGATGGGCGCCCTTCTCTTTCGAAAATAAGCCTGCTAGGGAGTTTAATACCCTTGCACTGGCCTCACTCTGATAGTTCAATTGCAGTAATTCATGACTACTGCTTTTCAAAGCTGCTTACCACTTGCTGGTGAATAATGTAGGTAGAATACGGTATACAACTTTGAAAAACTAGCAAGTCCGAGCACCTTGTACCAGCAGAGCCAAAGCAGATGCCACTATTATGAAGGGTTGGGCTTCCATTGCTCCAGAGGAAGTTGAGAGGCTAAGAAGAGGGGAGGAAGTGGCATTGCCACAGGGGGAAGAGGAAGTGGTATGAAGCTGCAGAGATGGAAGAATGAGAGGAAAGAGGATACATGAAAGACCATATGAACTGGGAGAAAGGTAGAAAGGAGGTCTTTGTATGACAAAGACTGGGTTATGCAGCTCTTTCATTCCCACTCCTTCTGCTGGCAGGAAGACTGTACTCTCTTCCTGTTATCATATAGTTCTGAGACAGGAAGAACCTTGTAGCATTTTTGAAGCCCTTGAAAATCCATTCTTTACTAGGGCACAGATGAGTGAATGTTTCAAACCATCTCCATAAGAATAGTAGTTAATAAATAAATAAATAATGGCCCAAATGGGGAGGCTGCATGTCTGTTTCACTTGGCTTCTTCTGAGTAGAATAATGGTCTTGGTGCAGTGCTGGCTTTGGAGGATGGAGGATTGGGTGAAGCTATTAATATAAGTACAACCAGATGTGGAGTGTAGAGAATATAATGGTACTCTCTTCAGCCAATCAGCTGATAACCTGTAACATATGTGTAAATGTTTTTGACTGTCAGGGAATCACTTTAGTTTAAAATTCGGACTTATTTTTTTTAACAGGCTAGGTATGGAACACGATGGCCAAGGGAACCGCTGTGCTGATGAGACCAGCATGGGCAGCATTATGGCACCTCTAGTGCAGGCTGCATTCCATCGCTATCATTGGTCCCGCTGCAGCAAACAGGAGCTCAACCGATATATACAGTAAGTATTCTCCAAACATTTTATTCTCATTTAAGAGTGTGTGTATTGTTTGCATGCAGACAATAAAAACCTATGGGCCCCATATTCAAAGGATTTATTCTTCTTTGAGAGTTAAGGGAGCAATTTTATAACTTGGCACCAAGATGTAGGTGCCACAATAGGGCACGCTTAGTACCAATTGTATAATGCAGTGGTCTTCAGTAACTTTTATGTCAGGGCCGCTCTGGATCAACATGAGCTGAAGCAGAGCCACCAAGTATCTTTTCATACAGGGCCATGACACAGCTGATCAATGCATGTCAACACCATCCAACCCAACCAGCTCCCTTCAAACTTTGCACTGGGGTATCCTTACAGAGGTGAGCATTTCCAAATGCATTCTTTTCACGTACAGTAGTGAGAAATGCCTTGTACTCTAAGCATACAACTCTTTTTCCTTTTGGTCATGAGCTATGGAGAAGAGACAGAGTATCAGCAAAAAACAAAAGAAACAAAACTGAAACCATAATGATGATGGGAGCTGCCCCAGAGGTCTCCAGGGACCACCATTGGCCCCCAGGCCTTGCATTGAAGAACACCTATGGTTTCATGGTACACCTAAGCCATTGTAGAATAATAGCACAAAGCCATGTTGGCACACCAAAATACAGGTGCACTTGCGACAAGTTAATGGCTGAATTAAGCTGGCACTCCTAAGAGCACCATGCAATGTATGCAACTGATAGTATTCTATAAAAAAGCAAAGAGGAAGCTAGGAATTATTAGGAAAGGGATGGTAAATAAGATCGAGAATACTATAATGCAGTGGCGTAGCCAGAAGTCAATTTTTGGTTGGGCCAACAGGTTGGATGGGTGGGCACTAGACAGTGGTGTGCTGGTAAATGTTTAACAACAGGCTCTCTCCCCGGTCCTCCTCTGCGCCCCCCCCCCCCCCCCCCCCCCCCCCGCGTCCACCTGTGCACCTCCCCTCAAAATTGCAGAGCTGGCTATAGCTGGGGAGAGAACCTGGGGGGTGGAGGAGGCAATGCATTACTCTCTCCAGGAAAAAAAACATTAACTGATCCCAGGTTCCAATCTAATTCATGTTTAATGTGGGATAAAATGCCATAAATAAGTAAATAAATATAAACTTTTAATGTTGAGCACCTGACTCTCAAAGTGGACATGTTCCAATCATTATAATGAAAATAAAATGATTTTTTTCTACCTTTGCTGTCTGGTGACTTTGTTTTTCTGATCATACTGGCCCAGTATCTGATTCTGCTGCTATCTGTCCTCTTTACTCCGTTTCCAGGGCTTCCTTTCCATTTATTTCTTTACTTTCTGCCTTTCTTCTTCTTTTCTTGCTCTGGGTCCTCCGCAGACTTGACTGTCCAGTGCATCCAGCTTCTGCCTATTTTCTTCATCCATGTGCAATTTTCTCCTCTCTTCCTTTTCCCTCATCTCATCTCCTTCCTCACTCTTCCCTCCCCTCCATCCATGTTCAGCATTTCTTCTCTCTCCCTTCCCTCTCCTCCATCCATATCCAGCAGCCTCCTCTCTCCTGCCCTTCCCTCCATTCATCCATGTCCAGCAACCTTCCTCTGCCCCCTGCCCTCCCCTCCATCCACCCATGTCCAGCAACCTTCCTCTCTCCTCTTCCCTCCCCTCCATCCACCCATGTCCAGCAACTCTCCTCTCCCCTCCATCCATCCATACCCAGCAATTCTCTTCTCTCCCCTGCCCCTATCCATCCATCCATCCCCAGCAATTCTGTTCTTGCCCCTGTCCCCTCCCTCCATCCATCCATTCCCAGCAATTCTCCTCTCTCCCCTGCCCCCACCTCCATCCATCCATCCCCAGAAATTATCCTCTCTCCCCTGCCCCCCACCTCCATCCATCCCTAGCAATTCTCCTCTCTCCCCTGCCCCCACCTCCATCCATCCATCCCCAGCAATTCTCCTCTCTCCCCTGCCTCCCACCTCCATCCATCCATCCCCAGCAATTCTCCTCTCTCCCCTGACCCCCACCTCCATCCATCCATCCCATGACTCTCCTCTCTCCCCTCCCATCCATGTGTCCAGCGATTCTCCTTCACCCCCATGCATCCTTTCCTCCCATTCCACCTGCCCGCCCTCTTTCTGACGGCAGCGCTTCCCAGACGCTGCCTACCACCGCCACGATCTACCTCCTCCCTCTGTCTCACTCTCAACAGCAGCGATAGCGATTCAAACACGCTACCTCCTGCTTCTAACCCGGAAGCATCTCCTCAGCAGAGGAGACGCTTCCGGGTTAGAAGCAGGAGGCAGCGTGTTTGAATCGCGACGCTACTGCTGCTGTTGAGAGTGACAGAGGGAGGAGGTAGATCGTGGCGGTGGTAGGCAGCTTCTGGGAAGCGCTGCCGTCAGAGAGAAGGAGGCAGATGCAGGATCAGCGCTGCCTGCTCCCTCCGCTCCGCTGCTGGGTGGGCCTGAACCCAAACTGGGTGGGCCTAGGCCCATCCAGGCCCACCCGTGGCTACGCCCCTGCTATAATGCCTCTGAATCACTCCATGGTACGACCTCACCTTGAGTATTTTGTTCAGTTTCGATCACCATATCTCAAAAAAGATATATTGGAATTAAAAAAGGTTCAAAGAAGAGCGACCAAAATGACAAATGGGATGTAACTCTTCTCGATGTGAAGAAAGGCTAAAGAGGTTAGGGCTCTTCAGCTTGGAAAAGAGACAGCTGAGGGGAGGTATACAACATTCTGAGTGGTGTAGGACGGGTAGAAGTGAATCGATTTTTTCACTCTTTCAAAAAGTTCAATGACCAGGGGGCGCTCAATGAAGTTACATGGAAATACTTTTAAAACAAATAGGAGGAAATATTTTTTCACTCAAAGAATAGTTAAGCTCTGGAACTCATTGTCGGAGGATGTGGTATCAGTGGTTAGCGTATCTGCGTTTAAAAAAGGTTTGGACAAGTTCCTGGAGGAAAAGTCTATAGTCTGCTGTTGAGATAGACATGGGGAAGCCACTACTTGCCCTGGGATCAGTAGCAGGGAATGTTGCTACTATTTGGGATTCTGTCATGTACTTGTGACCTGGATTGGCCACTTTTGGAAACAGGATACTGGGCTAGATGCAACACTGGTCTGACCCAATATGGCTATTCTTATGTTCTTATTTGTGTCGCTTTGCAACATGCATGTGGCCTGCTCATGCTTCACTCCTGTATATACTCCCTCACAGTTGTGCGCTAAGTGACTGGTTTATATGTTATAGAATAGTGCCTAGCATTTACTACTACTACTACTACTATTTAGCATTTTTATAGCGCTACAACATGTGTAACGGCCGCTTATTGGCACCTCTGACATGTATGAGTGCTATTATTCTATAACCAACATGTGCAGTTGGCACTTAATTTAGGCACCAAGTTATACAATGAAGGGGTAAGTTCCTAAATTGGCATCTGAAAATGTACTAGGGCACAGTGCCTAAAATTATACTTAAAATGTCACTAACCCCGAGATTCTATATATGGCACCTTAATTTCTGTGTGGACATCGAAGCTCATTCTATAACAATGCACGTAAAGTAATTGGTTAGCTAATCAGCACTGTTAATTGGATGTTAAAAAGCAATTAGCACTAATTGGCATTAAGATTTACGCACACAACTCGCTAAGCGTATTCTGTAATGTGGTATGCATAAATTGTAAGTCATGTAGTTGAAAAGGGGCGTGGCCATGGGTGGGACATTGGCATTTCTAAAATCTATGCACGTTGTTATAGAATACACCCATTCTGCGCCTACTGCATGGATATTTAAGCCTATTCTATAAAATTTAGGAGTACTTTACAGAATACGCCTAGGCATATATTTTTTTCCATGTGGAATTTTCAGTCACCATATATAGAATCTAGCCCTAAACTCCTAAATTAGGAGCATAAAAAGTGGGAGGCAACAGGCGTGTTTAGGACAAGTTAGGAGCTTAGCACTAATTTTCAGCACTAGGCTCATAAATCTAGGCAAATGAATGGCAAGACTATATATGTAGGGGGCAGTAGCTAGTGGTAGTTAGTATTAAATATCTGAGTATGTGTGACCAGCCGGCACTTAACCAGATAAGTGCCAGTTTTCAGCCCTTAACTGGATAAGTTAAACTAGACAAAAATAGGACTGCTATTTATGCCTGGTTAGCTTATCTGAATATTCAAGCCAAGTGCTGACTGTGCCCCAGCTCTGCCCCGGATAAGCCACACATCTCCGAAAACTACGCTCAATTAGAAACTCAATTGACAAAGCTTCATTATGTACACTAACACATGCATATATCACAACACGCCTGGACTATTGTAATAGTGTTTATGCAGGACTTACAAAGATAAATATAAAACATTTACAGATGATACAGAACACTGCAGCTCGTGTCATCTGCAGGGCCTCAAAATACGACAGAATGATGCCACTTTTATATCAACTTCACTGGCTTCCAGTTGAATCCAGAATAAAATTTAAAATCTTTACATTGATTCACAAAGCACTATATTCACTAATTCCATCGTATCTATCAAATCTTATCCTGCCATATTCGCCCAGGCGAACTCTTCGTTCACTTACAGATAACAGATTGATTATCCCATCACCACAGAAGGCTAGATAGGAGTCTAATAGAAATTCAGCATTTTTTTTTTCTTGGCCCCCTCTCTCTGGAATTGTCTCCCAAAACATCTTAGATTGGAAGAGTCCTACATTCAATTTCGAAAATTTTTGAAAACGTATTTATTCCAGGAGACGGTCGAAAATAATCTGTGATAAAACGGCAACACTAGGTAGAATTGATTATGCAGTAAAAATTTATGTTAGCCATGTATTTGTTATGAATGGCTGTTTAGCAAAATTGGTGTTTTATCTTTTAAGAATGGCTGTTTTAGTTTGCTTTCCTATCAATTTGATGGAGTTCTTTTATGTTTTTATTACTACTTTTATATTAATATGTAAACCGTTTTTGTTTTGTAACTACAATTTGAGACGGTATAGTAAAATGAATAAACGATAATAGCTGGTTTCAACTTTAGCAGTTAGAGGGGATATTCAGCAGCAGTATCTGGGGCCCGTTCAGCGAGACTTAATTAGATAAGAGCCTCTCTTTTAAGATCCTACTTTAAGATGAATTTTCTGCTGAAGACTTATGCTAAGTTTAGCTGAAAATAGGGCACAAATTTAGGAGCCTAGCTTAGGAGCATATACTTAGGAACTGAGCTTTTTTCGAATATTGGGCCCTATAAGTGTATATGCACACTATTGTTCCATGCTTATGCAGATAGGAGCCCTTTTACTAAGCTGCAGTAAAAGGGGGGCCTGCACTATTGTCAGTGCGTGTTTTTGACACATGCTGAGGCCCCCTTTTACCGCAGTGGGTAAAAGGCTGGGTTTAAAAAAAAAAAGAAATGGATGTGCGGTAAGTGAACCACTGTGCTAACCCAGCGATAACCAGGCAGCGCGCGGCACTGCCCAATTACTGCCAAGTAAGCTCTAGCTCTACAAAATAGTGCCAGAAATGGCATTTGCTGGGGGTGGGAACTACCGCCGGGCTCCTGCGGTAGCCCGGCAGTAGTTCCTGGATTGGCCTTTGGCAAGCCTATTGCCATGTGTCAACCCTTTAGAAAAAGGGCCTCAACATTTCTGAAAATACAGTGTACAAATCCAATCTATACTCCATCATCTTGGAACTTAGGGATCATCTGACAAGCCATGTGTCTGGGTCTTTTCTGGCAGTAGGGGGAAATAGTCTTTCAAGATTCTCTAAGCTTGCGGAAATCTACTGACCATCTCCCAGTGAAATCGCAAAAGCCACACAATCACTCTGGATGAAGTTCTGGCATTAAACACTGTACTAGAGTACTTCGATGCAGATATTTGAGTGAAAGCTACATGTAAGTCTGGTGCAGTCCATACAGACAGCAATTGTCTGTATGATTCACAATAGTAATCATTGGAAATATGCACACACAGAGATTTTCTTCACTAGCCACTTCCTAGCAAAGGCACTGCTTGGAGAGGGAGTACCCTGTGTCTTCCATGTATTGGTATCAATATAGCTCAGGGGTTCTCAGCTGGTCCTCAGGATACTGCAAGCCAGTCAGGTTTTCAGGATACCTACAATGAATATATATGAGGTAAGTCTGCATATACTGCACCATTGCATGCAAATATATCTTGTGCATATTTATTGTACATATCTTAAAAACCTATCTTGATGTGTCTCAAGACTAAGGCAAGAACCCTTGATATAAATTGATGCAGACTCTTTTTTTCAATAGAACACTTGAGATACTTCTCAAGAAACTCAGCACAGATGAGAACCTATAGCAATCTCTGTTAGGCAGCAGATCTGTAGCAGTGCCACCGTTCTAAAAGTCCTTTGTTCTTTCAGCTAATAAATCTACTATTTTAGACATTTTAGATAACTCTTCAATGAAATCAAGGAATATGGGAATAGCTTATCTTTCACCCTTATCACCACTAATCCACCTCTGAATCCTCCAGTGAAATACTCCTATTCCCTAATGCAGTCCATGTCCTGGATGCCAGAAAACTCTTCCTGTGAGCCTTAGCACCAGTGGCATAGTGAGTTCCTCTGCTGTCCAGGAGCCAGTTTTGTATTTACACTCCTACCCCAGGGTAACCAAATCTTAACTGACAGCAGGAGAGTAGAGATGGCAGCACAGTGGGTCCAGGGCTTCTCTAATCCACTCTTGCTCTCCATGGTGTCTCTCCTGCCCATGCAGTCAACTCATATCAGTTGTTTGGCCTGCAGTGGTGTTCCATAGATCTCTACAGTGCACTGGGTGGTTCAGAGGGTTTTGAATAAATGGGAAGTATCACTGGTAACAGGAAGAGCAGGTAAGAGAAGTGCCTCCCCATCACATGGCTGATTTCATAAGAAAGCGAATGTGTCGAAGAAACAAAATGTGCCTATTTTATATATATTTTATGAAGGTCAGCAACTTTATACCTAGCTATCCAGATAAACCAAATTTTCAATATGGACCTTCAGAGGTGGACTTTCAGAGGTATTTGTCAAACAGTTCTGACTCCTCAAAAAAGGTGAACACTATCAGTTTTCATCAGGTCAAACTATGAAAATTAAAAAAAAAATGTCTAACAACATTCTCCAATACTTATCAATACTTATCAATATTCTTCAATAAGTTTCAATATCATCAATATCAGTAAACTGAATTTCAATATTTATTTTCATAGGATTAATTCTACTTAACTATCGCAAAGCAACTTTCAATAGTCCATTTCATAGGAACCAAAGAGTAATTCAAACTCAACCGGAGATATTTTCACTCAAGGTTGCATCATGGAAAGGTCTCCTTCAATAAATATATACTACCCAATTGTGATTGTGGTAAGGACTTCCACGTACCTTCCACAGGGAAGGGCTAGGTAGAAAAAAGCTGACTTATGAGTGGATTCCCATTTAGCTTGGGCTGGAACTGGCCGAACAAGGCCGTGGTCAGTGATTGATCATAAAAGTGGTGAGAGTGTAGGGAATCATGAGGGTTATTTTACTGCCTGGGAGCATTAGGCCGTATAGTTTCCAGGCTGGAGACTGAGAGCTTTCAGAGCTTTCCCCCCTCCCTGAGCACATCTCCCCCCTGATTAAATTCCCCCACCCTCCTGGAGCACATCCCCACCCCCTCGATTGATTTCCCAAGCCCTCCACCACCCCAAAGAGTCCCCCACCTCCTGACAGGACCTATTAAATGGATTCCCTGGTGGTCCAGTGGTGATCAGGCAGGAGCGATCCCCAGTTGCTCCTGCCCTATCCGGTGCTGTATCCAAAATGGCACCCCTAGTGGTAGTCTCGTGCTATTGTAGCTTCAAAAGTTTGTCACTGTTCAGCTTAAGTCCTTGACACAGTACTGTCAAAACCGGTGCACAGTCAGGTGATAGAGGGACAAAGAATGGCATCAGAAAAACATTTTTATACAGACTGGTTAAGGAGATAAGTAACATTTTTTGTCTTTGCCGTTTGGTGGCTTCATTCTTTTTATGCTGTGGTATTCTGCTGTGAATTTTAATAGTGAGTGACAAAATGATAAAGTGAAAATAAGGAATGCAGTAATTCTGAACACAAAAAAATTCACATCTTGCACATTTGTAGAGCAGCCGAGAGTACCTGTGATTGGAGAAATAAAGCCCTATAAAGTGTTGAACTTGGGAACTTTGGAACAAATGTAAGAAGTGAAAAGAACAATAAAACATTCATTTTTTTATCTTCTTGCATTGTAAACCCCTGTTGGTCATGTCTTCATGTTCTAGGGTGATCATTAATTTTTACAGAAATTAGTACTGTATCATATTCAGTATTTCTGTAATATAACCTATTTTGCCTGTGTATAGAAATTGGTTTTATACAAGGTGGAGGCAATTTTATAAAGCTTCTTCTGCCTATAAAGCCTGTTTTACAAAGCACAAAAAGAGAAAACCAAAAAGGATCCCACAGGTCACAAACGGTAGCAATATACTGTTGGAAACACTAGGCAGACAAGCAATGGGTCCAAATTAAACAGCTCTTTATTGTAGAAACTTGTAAACAGGACTCGACTTGAATCGTGTTTCGGCTTTACCACCTTCATCAGAAGTCCATAGAACACAATACAGTGCTCTAAAAGTATTTGAAATTGGAGTGCTGTGTCAAATAATACAATATGATATTTTGAGCATACTGCACAGCATTCCAGAAACAAGAAAGACTGTTTTACACACAGAAAAGGGCCTTTATAATGTTGCACGATTGCATTTGTGTATAAAAATATGCACACAGATTGCATCTGCCTTTTTACAGTCTGTGTATTGATGTTCCCAGAGGTGCAGTTTTTGTGGAGTGGGGGTAGAGCTGCAATGTACATGCATATTTATATCTTTTTTAGAGCAGGTAAAAAGTTACGTGTGGGCACTGGTGTGCAATGTACATGCATATTTATATCTTTTTTAGAGCAGGTAAAAAGTTACGTGTGGGCACTGGTGTGCTGCTGGGGCAGGTTCTGGTGTTGCCTTTATAAAATAAGCTTAAAATAGTCCTTTATGGACTTCTCACATTGGCATCTTATTATTAAATTACCCCCATACGTGCATTGGATGTATGGGAGTGCACATAAGTATGGATTTTGTATGTGCCGTTATGAAGGTATCCTGCACATATATGTAACAGTATGTAAGGATGTGAATATAGAAGAACCAGATCATGGCTGGCCCAAGGCAAGATGCCGCCTGAGGCAGAGCTAACATGCCGTCCTCCCGGGCCGAGATGCGGCCCCTCTCTCTGAAGTGTTGTACCTCATCATGGTGACGTTCAAAACCCAGCAGCAGCAGCAGCGGTTCCCATACACTGCCCTGCCACCGCTGGCACCCGCCTCTTCCCTTTACTGCAACTGCCTAAGCAAAATAGGAAGTTACTTCAGGTGGCTGCAGTAAAGGAAAGAGGCGGGTTCCAATGGTGGCAGGGCAGCAAATGGAAATCACTTCCACTGCTGGGTTTGAAACATCACCATGACAAGGTAAAACGCCGCAAAGCCACCCCTGAGATGCCATGCCTGAAGAGTGCCATCTGAGGCCCCCGCCTCAGGTGGCTTAATGATCAGGGCACCCCTGAACCAGATCAGTCACTATCAGTGGCGTAGCCAGGAATTTTTTACAGGGGTGTACAGCCATTTCTTTTCCTCAAAAATGGCCAGCCTTTTACCCTCTGTGGTAAAATAAGGCCTCGGCATGCGTCAAAAACACATGTTGATGCTAGCACAGGCCCCCTTTTACCGCAGCTTTGTAAAAAGACCCCTTAAAGCACAGAATTTCGGTTCCTATCTTAGGGTGCCATTGACAGAATCTAGCCCTTTATCTCACTTCCTTGTTAGATCGTATACCCTCCGTATCACTATGATTATTCCATTTTGCATTGCCTGTAATGTGTTAACCTGGTAGTGCAAGGTTTTCACAGAGTAAAATTATGAATTTATGAAGAAGTGGCTGCTACCTTCTGAACCTGCTTGTTTGCTGTCCTGTGTTGCTGCAGTTCCTATGACTGTCTTCTGGATGATCCTTTTGAACACAAGTGGCCCAAATTGCCTGAGCTGCCTGGAATCAACTACCCCATGGATGAGCAGTGCCGCTTTGATTTTGGGGTGGGCTACAAAATGTGTACCGCTGTGAGTATGACCTCCTGATTGCTAGAAATGTAAGTGGGATGGTTTGAGGATATCAAGCACCCTGCAGGGCTGTAGCAATGCTCTTATTATTGTGCAGTGCAGGTTATTAAACAGCTAGGGATTTCCATAACCAGTTGGTGGATATCCACAAGCAAATACATGAAGATGAAGTAGAACTGCAGGCAGTATCGATCTCTGACAAGGTGGCAGACAGCCTCTCTTAAGAAGAACTGAAGGGCATCTGCACTGTAGTTTAGTGAGTCTGAGATACTGAGGGTATATGTTTGTTTTGAAATGAAGGGAAATATACAAGAAAAAGGCTTGTTTGAACTGAAAAAAGACTACAGCAAAATTAGGATTTTGTTACATTTTGGGGCCTTTATACCAAGCAGTGATAAAATGTGGCCATTCTGGTGTCGGTACATGGGATTGCTGTGTGCCAAGGCCACACGCCGCACAATAAAAGTGTTTTTTCTTAAGGAGGCAATAAATAACTGTGAAGTAATTAAAAAATTGCCACACGGTTATGTACTACTGCTGGAACCCTTGCTGCCTTCTATTTAGGAGGCTGTGAGGGCTCCGGCAGTAACCCGGCAGTAATCGGGCAGCATGCAGCACTGACTGATTACTGCTGGGCACACCCGCTACCCGGAAATGGTGCTCGGCAAACCCGTAACTACTGCCAGGCTCCTGGGCGAGCCTGGTGGTAGGGCCGATTTGCCATGCGAAAACCCAGCGGTAGCTCTACCGCTGGGTGATAAAAGGGTCCTTTTGTTTTTAATAGGTGTTATTTGCAAGTATTCTCCAGAGCTCCCTAGACTGCAGTAAGTATTTGTGCCTTGAATATAAGTCATTGCTGTACTTTTTCTTTTTATTATTTCTCATAAGTTCATACATAGGGTTGTACATAACTCAGGAGGCTGTTCAGGTCCCTCAGTTTTGTCCCTCAGTCTCTGGTCTCAAGTTCAGGCAGAGCTGGCTCAGGCAAGAACAGCTGCACCTTCCACACTCAGCTATTCCTGGTAGGAAGTTATGCTCCCCAGCTTGGGAACTGTAAGACCCTCCCTCCTTGGCCTTGATTAGTACACAGTGGACCCCAGGGTGGGGTAGTACTCTTAGAGGTTGGATCCACATAGGACAAGGAGATGTGATGACTGGAAATGACATGAGCCTATCTGGTCCATTATCTGGGCTGAAGCCAGTAGGTGCAGCTTGCCACCATATTGATTAGTCCAAAACAATAGCTAATGCTACTGAAAAAATTAGCAAACTTGTGAGGTTTATATTGTTTTGCATTCTTTCTTTTAGGAGGGGATCAGGGGAGGTGTAAAAGGAGTTTGGGGGGGGGGGCTTGGAGAGGGGTCTGTGAAAGGGGGTAGGATTATAGTCAAAATGTTTTTGACATTGCTCAAGTCCTTGCTTTGTTATTTGCAATGCTGTATTGTAGATTTCAGTTCTATGCTATATGGCTTTATTTTTGCTTATGACAATAAAGATATTTCTACATAAAAACAATAACAAGCGCTTATGACTGCCTATATGGTGCATCTGTAAAAAGTCTAAAGCTATTGTAGTTGGATAGGCAGTACCTTAAAAGGTGGAGGATAAACGATTTTTTTTAAAATTTATTTGACAGCTTTTTTATTTATTTGAAAGCTTCCCACATACAGATATGTACACAGCTGCCAAGTTACCCATTCCAGGAGGGAGATTATTTGGCCAGTCCTGATTTTAAACTTGCATCCCAAAGCAGTGTAGTATTTGAAGTCCATGATTCTATCCATTGAAATCAGTGCTGCAGGTCCCATAATGCACCAGGATGAAGTTGACAGAAATCCAGGACCAGCCAAAAAGTCTCCCTCCTGGAATGGGTAACTTGGCAGCTCTGCAATGTATCGTGAAACAAAATTGAAAATCACTAAAACAGACACAGGACAGGAGAGGGAGTAGAGGTAGGGTTACCATATTTTGTCCCCCCAAAAGGAGGACACATGCCCCACTCCCTTTCACACCCCACCCCACCCCTTTCACACCCGCCCCACCCCTTCCACGCCCTCGCTCCGCCCCCTGTCACATTTCCCCTCCCCCGTCGCACACCCCGTCACTCCCCCTCCCCATCACCCCCTCCCCTTACCAAGAGAAAAACGTCCAAAAGACAGCCATTGGGATGTCTGGCGGCCATCATTCTTAGTAGATTGGCTACACAGACATCCTAGCAGAGCAGTGGAGCAACCTAGGGGGCACTACAGTGACTTCACATAAAAGGTACACATCTCAGTATAACCACCTTATGTTGCATGTTGTGAGATCTCAAGGATCAGAAAAATACCTACTGTACCCAACTGTACACCTCTAGAATAGCTCTCAAATTTGCAGGTGTCACCTATATGTAGGTACAGTAGGTATTTAGTTAGAGTGAGATATGGGCCTGAGTCCCCTTCGCTACAGTTCACTGCATCGACTACTAGGCTACTCCTGGGACCTGCCTGCTGCTCTAATAAGAATGGCCATTTTATCTGAAGCTGTCATAGAGCCTGATATGTACTTTCACTGTAACAAATTAGGGGGGGGGGCGGGAAGGCGTCTCTGACCATTGGGGGAGTAAGGAAGAGTTACGCCTTAATCCCTCCAATGGTCATTTAGGGCACCTTTTGATCACTTAGTTTTGACTGAAACAGGTCTAGCCCAAAATGTCTTAATTTTGGACCTAGATATTTTCATTTTATTTGGTTATTGCAGAAAAACATATCTCTTTTAGTGTCACCCATGTCTCACCCAAAACATGCCCCCAACACACCCTCTTGAAATTTGGATGAACTGTGGAGAAAAACATCTAAAATCAGCATGTCGAAAATTGTAATTTGGACATTATTGAGAGAAAAACACCCATCTGCAACTGCAACCTTATCATGTTTTCTGGACTTTTCTTTTTTGTTTGTTTTTGTTTTGAAAATGAGCCCCATAATCTCCTGCTTATTAATAGAACTGTGAATTCTTAACCTGATAATGTATTGTTTTCCATTTATCTCTGTACATTCCTATATCTTCCCCAGTACCACTAATCACTTCTGATCTATGAATTTCTCTATCATATATGCATGGGTACATCTGCATGAAATCTACAATTAGACATGTTTATTCACAAAGCAGTACATTCTCTCAGTGAATGGGGAGGAAGAGAGTGCCAGTAACAATTTCTACCTACTGAAATGACAAAACCATTCTTTGTTCTGCAGTTCAGGACCTTTGACCCTTGCAAGCAACTATGGTGCAGCCACCCAGATAACCCATACTTTTGCAAAACCAAAAAGGGTCCTCCACTGGATGGGACAGAATGCGCCTCAGCAAAGGTACATGCAGCACTGCATTTAACATGTGGACCACATAGTGCTTGTGAACAGACTTTTATAAGGGAAGAGGGACAACAAACTGAAAACAAGATGTGTGAACATTTCATGACTGGTTTCCTTCTTTGATACAGAAATTTACACGTGGTTATAATGGTATTCATTATATCTAGCATTCCTAGGGCGGGGCAGGGTGGTCCGCCCTAGGTGCCAGCAGCAGGGGAGTGCATGGAACAGGTGCACGGCTGTCGGCTTTGCTGGATCCCTGCTCCCTCTGAGGTCAACTTTCTGTTCCAGGCAGGAGACCAGCATAGCCAACAGCCATGTGCCTGCTCCGCACACCCCCTGCTTGGAAGTGGGGGTGCGCTCAGCCTGGGTTGGGGGTGCATACGTGCAGTGTCCGGGGGGTTGGGCTGTGCCCCATCTCAGGTGGCATATAAGGTAGGTACGCCACTTTTCATTATATAAGTTTTTGTGTAATAAGTGCTCCATCAAACACTTGAGAATTTTTTTTTTTTACTCAATAGTAAAGTAGGCAGGAAACAGAGTAATCAGGAGACCATAGGGATTAACTAATAGCAAACCACCTTTACAAATGCTCCTTGTCAGTTAATGGCAAGACAGCTTTAAAAAATATAAGAGGGCAGTCCATGAAACTAATAACCAGAAGACTGAAAACAGATTGTAGAATATTTTTTATTCAAGCAGCATATAATTGAGCTTTCAGGTAACTAACATAGCCCAAAAATCCTTATTAAATTCTAGCACGTACATTTGTATGTCCTGCCCCGCCATTTACACCTGCCATAGGCGTAAATGAGGGCTCCTGAACATGGCATGCAAGTGGGCAACTTACTGTATTTTGTAAGTTGCCTGCCTTAGGAGCCTTTTTACCAAGCGGCGGTAGAGCTACCACATGGATAGTGCATGGCAAAACAGCATTACTGCCAGGCTTGGCCAGGTGCCTGGCGATAGTTCTGAGTTCGCCATGTGCTAGCGCAGGGGGGCAGGGAATAGGCATTCCTGGTGGTAATTTGGCAGCGTAGGCACATTACCTCCAGGTTAGCACATGAACCCTTACTACCTACTAGATAGGTGATGGTAAGGGCTCGGGCAGTAAATGGTCGGATGCTAATTTTGATATTAGCACATGGCCATTAATGACTCCAATACAATAAATGCCTTTTCCCTGCTGCTGTAAAAAGTGGCCTCAGTGCGTGGCAATTCCACATACCAACACTACCATAGTAAAATGGCCCCTAAGTATCTACCCTGCCTATGGCCTGACCATGCCCCCCCCTTCATTATAAATATGTGCTATGCTGTTTGAGTGCCTGTTTGTAGAATATCGCTTAGAGGGGCATAATCAAACGTCGCCGGCGATCTATTTTGGCAGCGGTGCAACAGCTGGCCGGAACCATATTTTCGAAAAAGATGGCCGGCCATCTTTTTTTTCGATAATACGGTTTAGCTCGGCCAAATGCCAGAGTTCGCCGGTTTTGTTTTTCAGTGATAATGAAAAAAAACTGCCGGCCATCTCAAACCCGGCGAAATGCAAGGCATTTGGTCATGGGAGGAGCCAGCATTCATAGTGCACTGGCCCTCCTGACATGCCAGGACACCAGCTGGGCACCTGGTCAGTGCGGTGGACTTCAGAAAAACCTCCCACATGCATAGCTCCCTTACTTTGGGTGCTGAGCCCCCCAACTCCCCCCCCCCAAACCCACTACCCACAAATGTACTTAGGGGTGAAGGGGGCAACTACATGTGGGTACAGTGGGTTTTGGAGGGCTCCCATTTACCAGCACAAGTGTTACAGGTGGGGGGGGATGGGCCTGGGTCCGCCTGCCTTAAGTGCACTGCGGTACCCACTAAAAGTGCTCCAGGGACCTGCATACACGCTGGCCTCTAGGACTTGTTGCTGCTGTATAACCTTGGCACACCAGTTGACACCTGAAGACTAATCTCTGAAAAAGTCCTTTATTTGAATAAGTACGTTTACTCACAGTTAACTGCAGATCAGAGGTTGTGCCCCACTGGCAAAGAGTCTCCCTGGTACTGAGATTAGCAGTAGGTCAGAGCTGGCAGAATGGTGTACAATGCCCTCTTTCAGCAACATTCAAGGTAATAACTAAGTTCTCTAACGTGGGTAACACATGAAAGGGATCTCAAAGTGGCTTACAAAAATGGCCACTACCTCATGGACTACCGGAAACAAAACTGGACACTCTCTGACCCAGTTAGCAGGGGGAAAAGCACCATGGGAGTACAGCCCACTACCCTACACCCACCACAATGCAGAAAAGGTGTCACACTCACCCGAGAGCCACATCACAACCAGGAAAAGGCTGTCAGAGGATAGAACACATTCTGCTGTACGGCATTTGAGGCTGGCATACAGGCTGGCAAAAAAGGTTTTTAGTTTTATTGTTTTAGTGTGGGAGGGGGTTGGTAACCACTGGGGGGGAGTACGGGGAGGTCATCCCCGATTCCTTCCGGTGATCATCTGATGAGTTGGGGCACCTTTTTGAGGCTTGGTCGTGAAACTAAAAGGACCAAGTAAACCCGGCGAAATACTACGGAACGCCGCTTTTTTTTTTCCATTATCGGCAAAAGCCGGCCATTTGGTAGCCACGCCCATGCCCACCCATGTCCCGCCTTCGCTAAGCTACCGACACGCCCCCTTGAACTTTTGCCGGCAAAGCGATGGGAAAGCGGCGATGCTGTCAAAAATGCCGCTTTCGATTATACCGATTTCGCCGCTTTTAAGAAATCACCGGCCATCTCCCGATTTTTGTCAGGAAATGGCCGGCGATCACTTTCGAAAATGAGCTGGTTAGGTGCCCAAATGATATTTTTGTGGGTCAGTGTACACTTAGACACCTAAATGTCAGTATTCTGTACATTTAGGTGCACAGGTGGTATGTAAATGTAAGATTTCCCTGAGTTGCACCAACAAATAGTGAATTACAGTAATCTAGCCTGTAAACTCCTAGTGCATGAATTAGCGTCCTCAGGGCTCGGAGATCCAGAAATAGGTGCAGGGAGTGAATCTTCTAAGGGCAAAAATGGATGCCTTTACTACATATGAGATATATGCGGCAAAGGAGAGATGGAGGTTGAACTACACTCCCAGTGATCGAAGGGTATCTTTAATCAGAACCTCTAATCCTGCAGCAGTGGACCAATAAATTAAACATTTACCGTATTTTTCGGACTATAAGACGCACTTTTTTCCCCCCAAATTTGGGAGGAAAATGGGGGGTGCGTCTTATAGTCCGAAGGTAGCGAGTTCCGAGTTCGGGATCGCCCTCCCCCCGAGTTCGGGATCGCCCTCCCCTACTCACGTCACGCGATGTTCCCTGGTGGTCTAGTGACATCGGGGCAGGAAAGAGCCCCCTCTTTCCTGCCCAGCGCGCTGCTCTCTGTCCTCATGTATGCTGCCTGACTTCAATTCTCGGCGGCCATTTTGAATCTCGCCGAGACCGTCAGGCAGCATACAGGAGGACGGAGAGCAGCGCGCTGGGCAGGAAAGAGGGGGCTCTTTCCTGCCCCGACGTCACTAGACCACCAGGGAACATCGCGTGACGTGAGTAGGGGAGGGCGATCCCGAACTCGGGGGGAGGGCGATCCCGAACTCGGACAAGATGCACCGGAGCACCTAGGTTTTAGAGGAGGGAAAAAGGAAAAAAAAAATTTTTCCTATTTCCCTCCTCTAAAACCTAGGTGCGTCTTATGGTCCGGTGCGTCTTATAGTCCGAAAAATACGGTAACTATATCTGTATTTTTTTCAGTTGTATTTTCTGTTTCAAATTTGGTCCTATTTTCCACTGACTAATTAATGTTCATGCTGTGATATTTTCTAGAATAGATTACTGTAATTCATTGTATTTAGGTCTTTCCAAAATACGGCAGCAAGAGTACTTCATAAATCCAAATTTGATAAAGTTAACATCATTGTTGAGAGCTTCGCACTGGCTTCCATGGCAGCTAGAATTGAGTTCAGAGTTTTGTGTTTAGTTTTTAAAATCTTGTATGGTTGCTGCCCTGCATATATGTCATCACTAGTTTTCTTGAGGACAGGTCATTACTCTAGTAGATTAATTCATAAGAACAAGCTTTGTCTACTTGAACTTTCAACCCAAAGTCTTACTTCCTCTCATAAAAAAAACTGTGATGTTATGGAACTTGTCAACAGAACTTAAACTGGGGCAAGATTATTTTAGGTTTTGAAGTCTTGGCTTTTCAAAATGTACTTAGATTGTTGGTTAGGTTTTTTGTTTTCTAGAAAGATTTTAGATTTGTAGTTAGGTTTGTTTATATCTAGAAAAATTATACTATTATTTTACTGTGTGTAATTATGTCTCAGGGGTGGCCCAAGGCAATCTGCCGCCTGAGGCAGAAATGAGATGGCACCCCTGGCATACCGCCCCCCCCCCCCCCCCGCCCCGGTCCAACATTCCTCCCTTCACACTCTTTCTCCCTCCCTCCCCCACCCCTCCATGGTCTGGTCTCTCTCCCCTTCCATCCTCCCCCAAATCCTATCCCTTGAGTTTACCTTCTTTTTCTGAATTCCAAAAGTCGGAGGCAGCAGCGATTCCTATACGCTGCCATGCCACCAGCACCAGCTTCTTCTCTGTACTGTGGCCTGCCCTTGAGGAAACCGGAAGTTACATCAGAGGGGCACCAGTGTATGGGGATCGCTGCTACTGCCGACTTTTGAAAATCAAAAAGGTAAAACTTAGGGAAGGGGGGAAGCCAGACCGCGGTCAGTGTAAGGGTGGAAAGGAGTGATGCTGCTCCATAAAGAATGCTTCTGCCTCAGTTGGCCTAATGGTAGGATCACCACTGATCTGTTTTTGACAATTAATTGTCCTGTCAACCATTCTGAGCTATAGGTTGAGACAGTATAGAAACATTTTCTATGTTAGGTGGAGGTGGCCTGTTTCTAATGAACCTAATCATCATGACACGATAGCTATCATTCATGAGAAGATTTACTGTTAGTTATATGTTTTTAATTATAACTGCCAGGGGGCAGAGGCAGCTCCCTTCCCTTTCCTTCCTGGTATACATTCTCCCCTACTACTACTACTATTTAGCATTTCTATAGCGCTACAAAGCATACACAGCGCTGCACAAACATAGAAGAAAGACAGTCCCTGCTCAAAGAGCTTACAATCTAATCACCTTCTTTGGAAGTTTGCAACTTGTGCTGCCTCTGTAACAGCTGTTCGGTTTTGTTCTAGCCCTGTATGATTCTCAATGAGTTTGAAACATGTAGAGCTCAACTCCTGTTCCCTTCTCTTGAGATTGTGAGAACAATGCAGGAGTTCAGGCACTGGGTAGCTTGGACTCAATGAGAGCCACTTGGTCATGGAAGAAAACAGAACAGGGGCTCAAAAGGAGCATCAGCATTAAGTATTCCATCTTAGCTGTAGTAATTATGTACGTACAATATGGGATCATGGCAGTGAGATGCTGCTTGAATCTTTAGATCTTACTATAGCTTTCGATCTTTTCAATCATTCAGTTCTTCTAAGTCGTCTGGTCAGTTTAGGAGTTTCAGGTTCAGTATTGTCTTGATTTCAATCTTATTTGAGGGATTTGCTTACTTTATTTTTTGTCTATTAGATTGTAAGCTCTTTGAGCAGGGACTGTCTTTCTTCTATGTTTGTGCAGCGCTGCGTACGCCTTGTAGCGCTATAGAAATGCTAAATAGTAGTAGTAGTAGATAGATCTTGTCAGGTACAATGATATAGGACACTGTCAAAGAAATATACTTTTTTATACGGTGTTCCGCAAGACTCAGACTACGTTATTAAACAGCAGCTTGATGACAGATAGAACCTTGGATGCGTACTTGTTTAATGTCTGTCTTCCTTACTTCTAGTGGTGTTTTAAAGGTCACTGTATCTGGAAGACCTTTGACCAGCTCTACGGCCACGATGGAAGCTGGAGTACCTGGTCCAGATTCAGTTCATGCTCCCGGACATGTGGAGGAGGTGTACGTTCACGCAGTCGGCAATGCAGCAACCCACCGTAAGTAATAGGGTAACTACCATGCCCAGTGCCACAAGAAACCCAGAAACACCATTGATGCAAAACAGCATGGAAGTGCAGTGTATATTGCAGAAGGCTCTATCCAATACTAGGAATCACCAAATATTCAACTCTTCCCCCTTAGTACATATAGATAAATAGGAAAAAACTCAGCTGATTTTGATGATTTATTTTTTCACCCTCATCCATGCCAATATCGCTCCATCTACCCCAAACTCTACCATCCCATTCAGCAGCCATGCTGAGGATGCTTCTCCAACAGAAAAGTTTCAGCTATGGGAAGTCCAAGTTACTCATTGAAATTCCCTTAATTACTTTTTTGCACATCTCAATAGTGTAGTTGATTGCTTTTCTTTCAAACTCATTACAGGGTCTATGTACTATTTATTTATTTATCCCCCCCACCACCACCACCACAAAAAAACGTATATCCTGTGTATCTAAAATTTTAAGTGAGCATAATGGATAATGTGCATGTTAAGTGTTAGTATACTGAATGCATGCATGCTAGAAATAACATGATCAGCTTAAAAATGAATGTCTCTGTTTTAAATATGCAAATACCATGGGAATGATTCATTACCACAGTTCTAGTAGTTCTTTAGAGTTTATATATGCTGTTTATATGTTATTGAGTAGTTTCTACTTGAGGTGCACTTGAGGCTGCTTGTATCATATGGCAATGGAGCATGAAATAAATGCAGGGGTCAATATTCAATGCGATTTAACCAACCAGAAACAGCTCTTGGCCGGTTAAAGCACCTGTTCAGGGTTAACCACTCTTTTTCGGCAGCACTTAACCAGTTAGTGCCAAACTCAGAACTGGCTATTTTGGAGGTTTTCCAGGGGTGGAGTCGGCAATTGGCTGGTTAAGTGCCGATATTCAGAACTTAACCAACCAGGATAACCACATAAATAGGACCCCATAGAAGTCAGTCCTATCTTTATGCGGTAACCAATAGCTGGTTAAGTGTTGAATATTGCACGTAACCGACTAGGTGTTAGCCGGCTCCTCAAACCTGGAAATCCATTACTGGTGCTCGGACTGGGTCTGCAAGCTAGCTGGTAACAACCTGTAAGGTAGTAGAAGCAATGTCCTGGACTTCCCCTTGCAAGTATGCATTTTCACTATTCCTCATTCTCCACCTCCCCATGTAAAAAACACCCTGTACCTCACCACCTCCAAGCTTCTACAGCCTTTCCAACCCATAGTGCAGGTTACCCTTCAGTTTTAATATGCTTTACTACATAGGCCCCAAAATGGTCATTAAGTATATTTAAGGTCCGATATTCAGCCAGCGGCACTTAGCATTACCCTTGTTGGAGTTATGCCCAGAAATTAAATGCCAAACTATGTCTGTGCTTCGGCATTAAATTTCCAGGTTTGCGGAGCCAGCTAATGCATATCTAGTTGTTCAATATTCAGCACTTAACCAGCTGTGTGGCACTGTATAAAGATAGGACTGACTTTTATGCAGCCCTATTTATGTAGTTTATGAATATTGACACTTGATGGGCCAAGTGCTGACTTCACCCCCAGAATGGTAAAATAACAAAATACAGTGACCTACCAATTGAAGTGGAAAGATGTTGGAGTAAAAAACTGATGGTAATACCAATTGTGATTGGAGGTTGTAAAGCAATACCAATTGGACTCTTAAAATGTTTGGAAATTTTTAATTTAAAAGACATAACATCATCATTTGGAATTTTTAAAAAATCTACCCTTCTCTGGAGGAACTTACATTTTGCAATGATATCTGTATGATTCACTGGTCCTTGAATAGGATCTGAATTAATGGAATTAAAACCAGTCAACATAATAAAGGCACAATAATCATAAAAATTATTATTTTTATAGTGTTACTGGATGTATACAGCACAGTACATAGTAACATAGTAGATGACGGCAGAAAAAGACCTGCACGGTCCATCCAGTCTGCCCAACAAGATAACTCATATTTGCTGTTTTTTGTGTATACCCTACTTTGATTTGTACCTGTGCTCTTCAGGGCACAGACCGTATAAGTCTGCCCCGCACTACCCCCGCCTCCCAACCACCAGCCCCACCTCCCAACCACCGGCTCTGGCACAGGCACAAACCGTATAAGTCTGCCCAGCACTATCCTCACCTCCCCACCACCAGCCCTGCCTCCCAACCACCGGCTCTGGCACAGACCGTATAAGTCTGCCCAGCCCTATCCCCGCCTCCCCACCACCAGCCCTGCCTCCCAACCACCGGCTCTGGCACAGACCGTACAAGTCTGTCCAGCACTATCCCCGCCTCCCAACCACCAGTCCCGCTTCCCACCACCGGCTCTGGCACAGACCGTATAAGTCTGCCCCGCACTATCCCCGCCTCCCAACCACCAGCCCCACCTCCCAACCACCGGCTCTGGCACAGGCACAAACCGTATAAGTCTGCCCAGCACTATCCTCACCTCCCCACCACCAGCCCTGCCTCCCAACCACCGGCTCTGGCACAGACCGTACAAGTCTGCCCAGCCCTATCCCCGCCTCCCAACCACCAGCCCTGCCTCCCGATCTTGACTAAGCTCCTGAGGATCCATTCCTTCGGCACAGGATTCCTTTATGCTTATCCCACGCATGTTTGAATTCCGTTACCGTTTTCATTTCCACCACCTCCCGCGGGAGGGCATTCCAAGCATCCACTACTCTCTCCGTGAAAAAATACTTCCTGACATTTTTCTTGAGTCTGCCCCCCTTCAATCTCATTTCAAGTCCTCTCGTTCTACAATAAGTGATCAAGTATAATATTTCTAATTCTAAGTAGATACCTGATCTATATGAGCATGTGCAGACACCTCAATGCCTTATAGATTCTGTGCTATTTAATTCCAATATAATTGAGCCTTTGGATCACTGAACTGATGAAGAAAGTGTAGTTCTTGAAGCCAGGCACAGGTGTATTGCGTTATTCCAGTAAAAAAGTGTCACAGCCTGTTTTTTTACCCTTATTTTTGCATATTCAAGGGAACTAACATGGAAACCACAATACTTTGCTCAAATTTGAATGAGATATTAAAAGTCTAGTTAAAATAGCAACTCAAATGGTTTTTGGAAAGTCCTTCTCCAGCTATTTCCAGATGGATTCCCATTTTTGAATCATGACCTGAATATATGTGGAAGATAAAAATCTTCAAAATGCTTGATAGCATCTGTTCCAGAATACATGCTCACACTTACTTTTCCTTTTCTTTTGCTTTCAATTTCTTCATTACCCAGCCCAGTCTATGGAGGCCGTGAATGTCCTGGAGCCAGCTATGAATACCAGGTGTGCAACAGTGAAGAGTGTCGAGGACCTTATGAGGACTTCCGAGCCCAACAGTGCTCCCAACGCAATTCATACTATAGCCACCAGGGTTCTAAACATACCTGGCTACCTCACGAGTATCCTGATGGTGAGAGGGGAGAAGGAGAACAGACACTTGGAAAGGGCAGAAATTGTTACAGTAGAATGCGTAGTCTAGATAAAGATTTTCATCATCCAGAATTCATAGCATTGGAAGCACTTTCTCATATGTCCAGGCTGGGAAGATATAAGTATCCTTTACTGGGAATGGATTGGGTGTGTCCTTTTAGACCCTGTCCTTGGAAAAACAAACCCGATCGGTAATTAGTTTATTATGACTCACAATAATATTTCACTGGTCATTGTATGTCCTGGTAGATTTAAGCCATGTTGAGAGTCCAAGTCCTGCAGCCTCATAGTAGTCTCAACAACTTTTACCATATTTTCATTGCACAGGTAATACTTGGTGCTTATGTTTCCATTTCAGTTCTGATTTTCTTCCCACAGATGCACAGAAGTGTGAGCTCATTTGCCAGTCCAATGAAACAGGGGAGGTGGTTTTTATGAATCAAGTGGTACATGACGGCACAAGATGTAGCTACAATGATCCCTACAGTGTGTGTGCCCGAGGAGAGTGTGTGGTAAGAGTTATTTCTAGTGCGTAATTTTGCTGTGCATGACATGCAGCTGCATTTTAGAAAAGATGCAGAAAGTGGAATTTAGATATTCAGGTCAGGACATCTCAAGTTCCTCTAGTATTTTAGAACAGGATTTGCCTCTTCTAAAATACATCCAAGAATAGATGTGTATGTACTGGTTACATAAGGCCAGAGAATCCATTTCACAAGTATCAATGTCTAAAATATCAGCTGGCACATCATGGCAATAAAAATGTGTATGTGCCAGTATTTCAGAACATATACATCCATGTGCCAGCACATACATGGGTATATCATTTTACAAACGTAAACATTCTCGTTGCCAAAGCCCTTTTCCAGTGTCTTTCTGCTGTACGGACAGCGTTTTAATAGCCCATGTGAAACCAAGGTTGGCGCATATGGATGGAATAATTTGAATTATATAATGGAGCAAAGGAGTTTAGTTTATAGCTTAGTATGGAATCTCAGCACTGAGCATGATCTTCCAGTGAATGGGTAGAAAAATATTGAGGAAATAGATTTGTAAAGGATGGTAATGTTGAAAGATCCAATAAGTGGAGACGTTGTCCAGTAATCAGAACGATAACTGAAATTAGGAATAGGCTGCACAAAAAGTGAGAATGATTGAAAATGGTGATTGGACCAAGAGATTGAGGTAGAAGAGAAATCATCCAGCCATATTGTAGATGAAAGTCATGAAAGTATAAGTCAAGGGTATGTCCAGTGGCATGTGTAGGTGTTTAAATATGTTGTCGGAGACCCAGATCACATTGGAAAAAAACAAACTGGGCTGCTCTAGGGCATTCAACAGTATCTTCATGCTGACTGAAATCTCCTATATTGAGGAGGCTGGGGAATCTAGTGTTGGCAAGTGGTAAAGAATGATATACCAATTCCCATTTGGCACTCGAAAGAGGAGGGCAATAAAAAAAATCAATAAATGTAGTGAAGGGTGACCAAGCAGTTCTGCCACCAACAGTTTGGGATAAGTGAGGAGTATGGCTCCTGAAAATGGCTACCAGGAGATTGTGTGTGCTACAAGTGGGCAGAGGAGAGACCAGCCTGGGAGCAGGAGATTTGAGCCAGGGAGAGCTCGGTCCAGAGACCAGGATGGATCCAGAGAGGGGTCACCACTGGCAGAGGGTCAGACCAGAGGAGGGTGTGAACCCACAGAGTTTGAGTCTTTATAGAAAAGGAGGAGACGCAGCCAGGGGGAAGAACACTGCTGAAGGGATAGGCATGAATAGGAGAACTGTATATATGTACATATTCCCTATTGGGAACTTGCCCTTGTAAATAAACCTGAGGAGAAAAGTGGTAAAGCAGTTTCCCTGAGGAACAACAGAAGATTTGGAACAGAGTTTGTATATACCTGGAGTTGGATAACAAAAGACTATTTGGTGTTGCTGCTGTTGCAAAGTTGGAAAATAAAAGTTTGAGTTCTTGCATAGACTGCGGATTACAATGCGTCTTTGGGGACCAAGAAGTGAGAGTGAACCGATCCCAGAGAACATGAGTGTCTCCCAAACCCCCGAATCTTTATTCCTGACCATTGACCCACTCCCAAGCTTAATTGCATGTATACTGGAATTGATGAGTGAGGGGAGAATGGCCCTGAATGTGACTAATCTGCTTTGTGGCCCAGAGCCAGAGCTAGCACATGGGTGAGACCCGGGTTACAAATAGAAAAGAGATTTTCCAAATCCATTTTTTTCTATGGGCAGTTCCTGCAGGGTAGATTACCCAATTATGTGAGAATTTAGCTATGACGCAGGATTAACTTTTTTTTACTTTTGAAACGGTGTGTTGGGGTCCATAAAATGTGTGCATTATACCTGGTTTTAGTTGTTCAGCTCATCAAAATGACAGCTCCAGCATCAGTAACAAAGTTAGAGAATTCAGCATCCTGGCCTGAAATAGCAGGAAGCCCCCTACCCCCTTTTACTAAATGAGCAACTATACCACTAAACTGGTCAGTGGTCTTCATCATCAAGTATATGGGAACAGACTTAAAGATCTCAAAATGTATACTTTGGAAGAAAGGTGGGAGAGGGAAGATATGATAAAGACATTTACATACCTATGTGTCATAAATGCACAGGAGGCGAGTCTCTTTCAGTGGAAAGGAAGCTCTGGAACAAGGAAGCATAGGGTGAAGGTGAAAGAGGATAGACTCGGAAGTAATCTGAGGAAATACTTCTTCATGGAAAGGGTGGTGAATTCATAGAATGGCCTCCTGGTAGAAGAGGTGGAGATGAAAACAGTACAGTATCTGAATTCAAGAGAGCTTGACACAAGTACATAGGATCTCCAAGGCAGTGATAGGGAGAGTAGATGGCATGGATGGGCAGACTGAATAAGCCATATGGTCTTTATATGCTTACATTTTTCTGTGTTTCTATGATAGTGAAAGTCCTGCATGGGCAATTCCTTAAGTGCTAAAGAATTGGAGAAAATAGCCACAAGGCCGCCTCAACATTTAGACTATCGGGAGAGGGATAGTTGCAAGCAATCAGGGGGAAGACATCATAAAAGATAGGGTTCTTCCCCTGGTAAAAGCCAAGTCTCAGTTAAACATAAGAGAACCGTATATTAACAGCTTTTTTTCTAGAGAGACTGGCAATTCAGTAGGCTGCATGAAATGGGAGTGGTGGTATTTGGTCCAGATGGTGCTGGGAAGCAAGATAAAATGTCATTTACATTTCTAGTGAGAGATGGATGCTGAAAAGAGAAGAGCAGTCGACAGTCCCAGATAACTGGAATTTACTGGCATCCTTTGATGTAACCATAGGATTAACGAGGACAAGGAGTTGTAGAATGAAAAAAAGAAAACAAAATATGAACTGGAAACTCCTAAAAATAGAATGAGCCATTGTTAATCAGGAGGAGTTGCAGAAGATTCTGCTACCCCATGGAGCAGGCACAAAATGTCGCAATTTCTTTCAGTTCCTCCACATCATCACCCTTGAAGACCATTTCTGGTACAGACAGATCTCATATATCTTCTTCCGTAAAGACAGAAGCAAGGAATTCATTCAGTTTCTCGGCTATGGCTTTCCTCCCTGAGTTCCCCTTTTGCTCCATCGTGATCTAACAGTCCCATGGATTCCCTCACAGGCTTTCTGCTTCTGATGTACCTGCAGCAAGTTTCTCTTCATATTCTTTTTAGCCTTCTTTATTAATGCTTTACATCTGACTTGCCAGTGCTTACGTTGCTTCTTATTTGCGTCATTTGGGTCCTTTTTCCATTCTTTGAAGGATAATCTTTTGCTGTAATAGCTTTTGCTTCACCATTTAACCATTCTGGCTGTCGTTTTCTCTTCTTTGCACCTTTGCAAATACATGGAATGCCTCTAGTCTGGGCTACCAAGATAGTATTTTTGAATAACACCCACACCTGATTTAGTGTCCTAACCTTAGCAGCCGATCCTTTTAGTTACCTTTTTAACCACTTTCCACATTTTATTATAGTCACCCTTTCAAAAATTAAATGCAGCTACAGTAGATTTCCTTTGTGGGTTCATTCCAGATAGTAGCTCAAACTTGATCATGTTATGATCACTGTATCCAAGGAGACCTAATAGCGCAACCTCTCGCACTATGCCCTGCATGCCACCAAGGACCACATCCAAAATGGTTCCCCGTCTTGTCAGTTCCTGGACCAGTTGCTCCAAGAAACAGTTGTTTATTACTGTTGGATTATTTGTAGTAAATAATTAGCAGATTTTAGTACACACAGCTTCAGCTTTAGAAATGTTAATTTCTTTCTTCATCTCTCTCTCATTCACCCCTGAATAATTCACTGCTGAGTCACTTTAAAGTTGAAGTAACAAAACATCTGTTTACTCACAGTTTGTAGTTAGATTATAATCAGACAGGCTTATATATACATATTACTATACATTTGTATTATCAGCTCCTTCCATGTGCTTAGATGGTAATGGATGCTCACACCACCATAGATCCTCTCAGGTTAGGAGAGATCATGAGCTCCATGTGCTCCATGTGCTGCATCTGCTGCATCTAACCCCCACAGGAAGTTGCATAGCTGTGTGACCTCTCTAAGTAATTCACATCAGAGGTCACAGAGTAATCACAGAGAAATAATAGGTGACAGGCAATGCATGTAAAATACAATTACATTCCAACAAACCCCTTCTCATGCATAACTGTCATGCAATTATTTATTCATACAAAGTCCAAGCTTTATACGCAGATTCACAAAATGTTCTCTGGGTAACGGTTTGGTCATGATGTCAGCTGTCATCTCACTGGTGTGACAATAGTGTAGACTGATGACCCCTTCTTTCGCCAACTCTCGCACGTTGTGGTATTTCGTTGCGATGTGCTTGGTGCGTGACTGAACCTTGTCATTCTGTGACAGTCGGATGCAGCTCTGATTATCTTCCATTATCTGGATTGGTCTCTGTTCAGCTATTCCGAAATCCAGCAAAAGTTTTTCAATCCATATCAGTTCTCTGCACGCTTCCGATACGGCCACGTATTCAGCTTCTGTAGAAGACAAACTCACAATACTTTGTTTATGACTGGCCCATGAAATGTGTACATTTCCATACATAAACACATATCCACTTGTGGATTTATAATCAGAATGATCCCCTGCCCAATCTGAATCACAGTAACATATTAGTTTTGGATTACTATTGGCTGAAATCTTTAATTTACAATCAATGGTACCTTTTAAATACCTTACCATCCTTTTAACTGCAGTCCAATCTGATTTGGTAGGTGAGCTGACCCTTCTGCTCAAAATTCCTACTGCATTTGCTATATCAGCCCTGTATGTGGTAGCTAGATATAAAAGCTTACCTATGGCTGATCTATATTGGATGTTATCTGGTAAAGGTTCTCTTACTGTTTCATCCTTCAGAAAATCAGTGATCATGGGAGTGCTTACAACTTGGGCATCTTGCATACCTAAACTTTCAATAAGCTCATTTATTTTCTGCTTCTGGCTTAGAAGATAAGAACCATCATTTTGTTTCTCAATTTCTATACCAAGATAGTATGACACATTACCCAGTTCTTTTATCTCAACATTGAGGTTTAAACACTTTACAATGTCCTTGTACTGTTGCTCACTTTTGCTTGCAATGAGCAGATCATCAACAAAAGCTAAAATGTATGCATATTGTCCATTTGTGCACCTAGTGTACAAGCATTTATCTGCTTCACCTTGCTTAAATCCCAAATTTGTCAATATTTCATGCAATTTTTCATTCCAACATTTTGCACTTTGCTTTAATCCATAAAGACCTTTGTTTAATTTACACACTAGCTGTCTTTGTTTTGTATTTATGAAACCTGTTGGCTGTTCCATGTACAAGTCTTCAGTTATATCTCCGTGAAGAAACGCTGTTTTCACATCAATGTGGTTGACTTGCATGCCTTTTGAGACTGCAATGCTCAGAAGTGTTCTGATTGTCGTGTGTTTCACTACAGGTGCAAACACTTCATCAAAATCTTCTCCATATTTTTGAAGATATCCCTTTGCCACTAATCTGGCTTTATACCTTTCCACTTTTCCTTGTGCATTCCTTTTTAACTTGAATACCCATTTGCATCCTATAGCTTTCTTGCCAGGAGGTAATTTTGTAAGAATCCAAGTATTATTTTTATCCAATGCATCAATTTCTTCTTGTGCAGCTTTATGCCATTCAGCAGCTTCTTCTGCTGGCATTTTCTCAATCTCATCCCATGTTAAGGGCTCTTGAGCTTCTGCTGACTTTGTTAGGTAAGACAGTCTTGGGGGTGGAACACCTTTGTTTTCCCTGGATGAGCGTCTGACAACAGGTTGGTCCGACCTTTCTGCATCCTCTATATCTGAGAGTTCTTCTCCAATTGATTCCCCTTCTCCAACTGTACTGTCTTCTTCAATGATCCTTTCTGTGTCTGCTTCCTCTGCCTGTTCCTCGTTAGATACAGATGAGTTGCTTTCAGACATCTGCCTTGGTATGGCATTTATATACACTGGCATGTCTATTATGGTTCTAGTTTCATATTCTGGATGATAAGGCTCATCTGGGATAATCCAGCCTTTATCAACCCTTTTGTTTTCATCAAAATATGTAACATGTCTTATGCCAACAATGCCAGTTTTCAGATTCAAAATTCTATATCCTTTGTGTCCTGGAGTATAGCCAACTAAAATGCCCCTTTCTGTTGTGGAATCCAGCTTATGCCTTTTTTGCTTTGGTATATGAGCATATGCTGTACTTCCAAATGTTCTTATGTGTGACAGGTTTGGCTTCCTACCATGCCATGTCTCATGTGGTGTGCGCTCAGCGCCTTTAGTTGGCATTCTGTTTTGTAGGTACACTGCTGTGAGAATGGCTTCCCCCCATAGTCTTTTAGGGAGATTGCTATCTGACAGCATACATCTGGTCATTTCCACAAGTGACCTAAATTTTCTCTCTGCAACAGAATTTTGCTCTGGTGTATAAGCTACTGTTGTGATATGTTGAATGCCTTCTTGTTCTAGAAATGTGCGCATGCTTTGTGAAGTGAACTCACCACCATTGTCGGTCTGAAGAACCTTTGGTTTTCTTTCAAATTTATTTCTCACCATGGCTACGTATTTCTTCAGCATGTCTGTGACTTGACTTTTTTCTTTCAGCAAATAGGCCACACAATATCTAGAGAAATCATCCAAGAATATTAGCACAAATCTGTTATTTCCCAATGATGGGATATTAAACGGTCCACATAAGTCACTGTGTATTAAGTCCAGTACTTTATTACTCCTATTTCCTGTGTATGCAGGAAATGAGGGTCTCACACCTTTTTGAGTAACACAGTCTATGCATTTCTCCATTTTACCAGCATTTGCACTTATCTGAATGTCAGTGGCTAGTTGCTTACTGTAAAGATCCTGGATCACCTTAGAATCACGATGTCCCAGGCGGCGGTGCCAGATTTCCAGACTACATTTACCATCATTCTTCCTTACTTGCGCCATATGTGAGGCTTCACCTGAAATGCTCAGTTTATAAACATCATTATGCATAAAAGCTTCAGCATACACTTCATCATTTTTAGAAATTGTGCACTTACTGTTTTCAAAATGAATCGCAAATCCCTTCTTATCTAATGTAGATACACTAAGCATATTGCAAACTGCTTGGGGAATATACAAGACATCACTTACAGGAATTTCTTTAACTTCATTAGACACTTTGCATTTTAAGAATCCAATACCTTTTGCTTGGATCTTAGCAGTCCCTGCGTTTGCAGTTTTAAGAATACCTTCCTCTGGACACATTTCCTGAAAGAAATCCTTACAATTGGTTAAATGGCATGTGCTCCCCGAATCCAAAATCCAAGTACTTTCATTTGAATTATTATTTACCATAGTCAAAGATTTTTCTGCCATTAGAAAGCCCTTGTGTTTATCTTTGTCCTTCATACATTTCCTGGTTTGAAAATTCTTTAGTTCCATTGGCTTAGGTGAGCTAGAGGGAGTGTTTTGTGTTTCCTTACACCATTTAGATACATGTCCCTCCTTTCCACATGAGTAGCAAATCAGCTTGCCCTTGGGTGGAGTTTTCCCATAGCTCCGCCTTCCTCTGTTCTTTGCCAAGAAATTTGTTTCATTTCTCTCTGACTGACTTTGGGAACACATCTCCTCAGAATCATTTATTATGCATTCCTGCCTTAGTTTTGATGTTGCCTGTTCAAAAGATTGCCCTTCAATGGCCTCATTTACAGACCTAAAAACATCAAACTTCTTTGATAGTGAGGTAAAAAGAAATGCTCTTTTCAATGCATCACACATGGGAATTCCAGAAAGTTCTAGCTTTTGAAATGAAGACATAAGATGCATAATGTGATCATTACATTTACTTTTATCCCTTAATTTGGTTTCATTCAACTCTGCCAACCAAATTGGTTGCTGCTTTGCATATGTAGTTGCATACATAGTTCTCAGTTTATATAAAATGTCCTTTGGTGTATCTTTTCCCTCCACTAATATGGCTTGTTTCTCTGAGAGAGCTTCCAAAAGCATGCACTTCACATAATAGTTTGCATTGTCCCATTCAGCCATATTTTCAGCTGTTCTGTCTTGGTCTAAGCATATATTTAATCTTTTTGCTCGAAGGAGACATATGAATCTTAATTCCCACTGCTGATAATTAAACTCAGTTAATTTAGGCACCTTGAGAGAATAGAACAATGGTGAATTTCTTCCCTCAGCCATTTTCTTAGCCTTCTGTCTGCTGTGTGGGGGGGAGAGAGAGACAGACTGAATCTTTCCTTTAAAACTTAAGAGAAAAATGTGGCCTTTTTTTCTGCCTGGTAATATTTCTCTTCTTTTTCAATTCCTGGCCCCTGGGCCCATAACCCTTTTGTTGGATTATTTGTAGTAAATAATTAGCAGATTTTAGTACACACAGCTTCAGCTTTAGAAATGTTAATTTCTTTCTTCATCTCTCTCTCATTCACCCCTGAATAATTCACTGCTGAGTCACTTTAAAGTTGAAGTAACAAAACATCTGTTTACTCACAGTTTGTAGTTAGATTATAATCAGACAGGCTTATATATACATATTACTATACATTTGTATTATCAGCTCCTTCCATGTGCTTAGATGGTAATGGATGCTCACACCACCATAGATCCTCTCAGGTTAGGAGAGATCATGAGCTCCATGTGCTCCATGTGCTGCATCTGCTGCATCTAACCCCCACAGGAAGTTGCATAGCTGTGTGACCTCTCTAAGTAATTCACATCAGAGGTCACAGAGTAATCACAGAGAAATAATAGGTGACAGGCAATGCATGTAAAATACAATTACATTCCAACAATTACATCTAGAAATTTTATCTCCCTGACTCTTCCTGATGTAACATTTATCCAGTCAATATTTGGGTAATTGAAATCATCCATTATTATAGTGTTGTCCAGCTTTCCTAATCTCTGTAAACATTTCTTTATCTGTCTGTTCATTCTATCCCAGCGGATGGTATTACAGCCGTACAAGAATACTCCTTCCCTTCACACATGGAATTTCTATCCATAATGATTCCACGCTGCTATCTGTTTCATGTGGAATGTTTATTTTATTTGATTCAATTCCCTCTTTAACATATAGCGCAATGCCCCCTCCAATTTGATCCTCTCTATCATTGCAATACAATTTGTAACCTGCTAATACAGTGTCCCATTGATTGTCCCTTTTGCAACAAGTCTCTGAGAAGCCTATTATATCTACCTCATCATTTAGTGCTATATACTCAAACTCTCCCATCTTATTTTTTAGGCTTCTAGCATTTGTATACAGGCACTTCAGATTGTGTTTTTTCCTTAGATTTATATGCTGCTTAGAAGTTGATGGGGATAATGTGCAACCTTTATCCTGCTCTCTCATTAAGCACACCTGGCTTACTTTCAGCATCGTTGAAACCGCTCTACTGGGATTCCTTAAATGTCTGTTTCAATAGTATCCTTAGAAGATGCTCCACACCGAACCATGCGCTCTTTGTCTTTAATGTTTTGAGGTCTAGAAGATGTTGACATGCCCAGTTTTCGACCACTTCAACACAATCCTGAATAAAATCATGAGATAGTGGGACCAAAACAAATATATCATCTGCATAGAAATACCCATAAAACTGCGAAGAAGTTATAATTGCCCTAGAGAACTCATGAAAAATGCTTGATACCTGAATTGAGTCCCATCTCCTGCCTAGAGATATTTGAGAGGTTTCCACTGTGTTAAGAGGAAGCAAGGAGAAAGAAACTGGGAATGTGAACAGTAACTTTTGTTTTACACATATCAGTTTGCAAGCTGTTCAAGTATTTAAAGACTTGGTTCAGAACAAATATCTACACAATAATGTACGTGTTTAGTAGTGGAGAAAAATGAAGCAAGTGATCCTCGGGACTAATTCCCTCCCAGCCTCAAGAGTTGCGAACCTAGCATGGAGAGAGCTGTTTCTCTTGAAATATGTACCCCTGTTCCCCACTCTTCCCAAAGAGTGAGCTACTGTATCTGGTGAGAGGTGACTGACTTGGAGAAGCATTTATGGGACTACATAATTCAAATGGGATAGAAGTAGCCCCCAATTGTTCCTGCCACACTGAGTAAGCATTTCAAAATAGCACCAGATGGTTCTGATGCTGATGCCATTTTGTGGTGATATTAAGGTTATATTTGAAAATAATGGTTCCCCCATTCATAGAGAGGAATATTAGAGGTTAAATGTTAGTATAGTAAATAAGATGGAAAATGACTAAATGCTGTCTTTACCAGATGCAGGAAACTGTTATTAGATATAAACATGTTTGGAAGAAAACAGGGAAGTGAATGCGATGTATGCAGATGTCTGAGCTTACAGATGATGCATGGAATAATGTATGATAGTTCCGCATTCCTATAAATATTAGATTTTCATTGGAACCACTAGCAGTTTTGGAAAGTACCCTGAATCCCCTGAACTTGCAGATATAAGCAGAATATAATCTAGTCAATGATTTTTCAGAGTTTGTGTCCCATGATTTGTGATGTAACCAGTTAATTTATGACAATGCATCCTTAATAAAAGAGCAGAAGACCTGAGGGATATTGAGACAGTTCTGGATGAGCTAACTGTCATTAAGTGGGACCCACACTCTCTTCCAAAGGCCTTTGATGTATGTATGTATATATATACTGTATATATATATATATATATATATATATATATATATATATATATATATATATATATATATATATATATATATATATGTAATATTTTTTTTGGTGATGTATGTGTGGATGTCTTTCCTTTGGCCTCCTAGAGATTGGAGTAAAGAGCCAGGTATATAACCTGCCTAATGGGGTCTTAGAAAAGCCTTCAATAAATATAACACAACACTGTTCTACCACCAAAAAGCAGCTGCTTAACAACAATGATAGTCAGATAATAAAGAGCCAAAAATAAATCAGACTTCTCCGAAATGTCCAAATCTGTGTCCAATTCTGTTGACATCATTTAGACAGTTCCGGTTCCGTTTATTATCATTTTTGGAGACACCATATCTGAAAAAGCTTCTGTGTGTAGTGAGTGTATAGTGGAGTTACTGCATCACAACTATCTAAAGATTCAAATATTTAACAAGAAGCACATAGAAAAATAAAAAAAATTGAATTTGGTAGGAGGGGGTATAGTCGATGATTATATGTGGCACCATTGGGCAACACCCTAATAAAGGGTTGCAAGAAGTTACATTGAAGCCCGGGTGATTTAACAAAACTTTTTTCCCCTTAGATCAAATTAAAGATTGAACTATTTGACTATCATTGTTGTTAATGGGGTCTTAGGCAATCAGTGGTATAGTACATATTTCAAAATAATGCAGGCCTCAGGGTCCATCAGCACCATTTTGAAATAGTGACCTGGTAGAAAAGAATAAATTGTACATTTGCATTTTGAAGACCTCTTGGATAAGGTAAGATGCACCTAGGAGTGGTTTTTGTTACGTTTTACATCTTTTCAGTGTGCAGTAGTCAAGTCCGGCTTTTCTCTATTGTTTACCACCAGCCACATCAGTGACACATCTTTAGAACTGTGTGACTCCTGATGCAGGCACTGTTTGCCAAAACACAGCAATGTTGTGTCCTTTTATTTGTGCAACAAATATTGGTTGATGAATTGAGTTTTAAAGACTTCTTGGTATCCCAATTGGGGATTGTTTCCATTTGATTATTCACCTCATTATTTTACCTTGGTGTTGTTTAGGTAGGGACTTTATCCTTCTAAATACCATCACATGTAAATATACAAAATACTGTCATTTCTTCCTAAGCACTATTCTGTAAGGTTGCACCTAAGTGGCATAGCACCTAAATTTAAGGGGCGGGGGTGTTCACAGGGGTGTAGCATGGGTGGTACATGAGTGGGGCTTCCACTTAAGCATATATCTTACAGAGTACATTAAGTTACATGCCGCCTTGCCAATTTTGGCATCTGCAGTTACACCAGGTCTATTGTTGATATAACTGTGGGTGCCTAAATTTTAAGTAACCCATACTGGGTTACACTAGTATACTTTAATGGTATCTGTGTGCCCAGATGCCATTATAGAATAGGCTCTCACCCTTCGGCATCAGGGCACCTAAATAGAGGTGTCCACTTATAGAAATGCCTCCTAATTGCATTGAACAGGCAGTGCAGCTTAGTAAATAGGGTAGAAGAGACTTAAAAAAACTATTGTAAAAAGTTTGATATTTTTCATACAAACATTCGTTACACAGTTATTGCATTCATACAAATGCAAGATTTATACTAGAATACCAACCAGTCAACAAAGATAGTGAGCTCGATTGGAGAGGCCTAAGACACACACGAGAGAGATGGCAGGGAAAAAATAAGCCCTCCCCCAACACCACTAAGTATAGGGAAACCAGTAGTGTAACCACCCCACCTGAAGGGGAAAGGGGGTAGGGCTAGAAAGGAAAATCCAATGCACTCATGCAGAAGATAGACACAAATATAAGATTTCTTTGATAAATGTAGCTTTTATTTTAAAAAGAAGTCAATACCCAGTAATTGGAATACAAAATGTTCTCAATACAGAAGCTTAAACAGGCCTAAATCAGTTCTTTATTGTTATTAGAAAAATTTACAGTATTCCTAGAGGACATTGTAAGCCATACTAAACAGTGTGTTGTTAATCCCTGCCACCAGGCCTTCCTTCTTTGAAACTGCAAAAATGTCGTAGAGATAGCTGCTAATTAGGAACTCTTGCCTTGCTAGGAGGCAGATAAAAAAATCTGTATTTTGTGCTCTTTTTGGATTTAACTTATGTGCTTCTGCTTTGTTTTTGTTTTTTTAATTTCTTCTTCTTTTTTTTTTTGTGCCTGACAGCATGTCGGATGTGATAGGGAGATTGGATCACTGAAGGAGGATGATAAATGCGGAGTTTGTGGTGGAGATAATTCTCATTGTCGGACAGTAAAAGGAACCATGGTCAAGACTCCAAAACATCCAGGTAAGGAAACTGCAAACCTTTGCAAAAAGATTGCTGTAAAGAAGGGTGTCTTGTCTGTGGAGAGTAGTGATATGTTGTATCCTATGGAAGGATGTCTTTAGAATGAAAGAAGATTGCCTTGTCTATGGAGAGTTAATAATATCTTATGGGAGGATGTCTGTAGAAAGAAGGATACCTTGTCCATGGAGAATAGAGATGTCTCATATCCTATGGGAGAATATGTAGAAAGAATGCATTGTCTATGAAGAGCAGTGATGTGTCATATCCTATGGGGGGTATCTGTAGAAAAAAGATTGCCTTGTCTATGGAAAGTTGTATGCGTCCTATGGGAGGATGTCTGTAGAAAGGTGGAGAATAGTGATGCATCATATCCGATGGGAGGATGTCTTTAGAAAGAATGCTTTTGTCTATGGAGACCAATAATAAGTCCAGCTCCTATCAGTATTTCTTATCAGCAAACATTTTGAGTTGTGATTATAAACTTACTATTAGATCCAACAAATATGCATGTTTCAACCTCTAGGCTAATTTCTTTTGAGCCTGGCATAGATAAGGGTGAGCATGTAATCGTCATCAAGCCACTGTAAATTTTTTACATTTTCATTTTCTTCCCACATATAAAATAGATCAATTAATTAGCTTAACTTCATCATAAGCCTTCATTATGAGGTACTTGAAAAATCATTGAGGAGACACATCACAACTGACATGAATTCATGTTTCGCCACTGGCTGTCTCAAGGTCAGTCTCCATATAGGTCCTTGTTCATCGCGGGTTTAAAACATGATGTGTTGTATCCTATGGGAGGATTTCTGTAGAAAGATTGCATTGTCTATGAAGAGTGGTGTTGTATCCTATAGGAGGATGGCTGTAGAGAATAGTAATTGCTGCCCTATAGGATGATAACTATGATCAGGAGCAGTGTGTAGTATCCTGTAGGAGGATGGCTATGGAGAGTACCAGTACCTTCCCCCAAAGAGAAGGATTATTCTAGAGAACAGCAATGCTTCTCCGGTGAGGGTGCTGCTGTAGAGAGAAGTGGTGCCTCTCCTTTGTAGATGGATCTGGAAAGCAGATACATCTGCTCTTTAGGAATTTCTCTACTAATGATAGCTGCCATGCTATTGGTTAGTGGTCGGGGAAATCTGATCCTGATCTTGGTTTATGGTTTATTAAATTTAATATACCACTTTCCTTGCAAGCAAAACAAAGTGGTTTACAATGAAACCAATAAAAAACAAATAAATTAAAAAGGCAGAAAGGAACTCTATTTGCCATTATCACTCACACACTAAGAGCTAGGCATAAAAGTAATCACATCAACCAAACATGCATACTGAAGCAGTGACGTTACAAGAGAGATCATATAATCAAACATACAGACAGAGACATAGACAACCCAGACAAACACCATCCAACCTAATTTAGCCTAACATTAACATCCCATTGCAGGAACAGCCCAGACTCATGTATGAAATGCTTGCTGGAGCAAATAAATTTTCAGTAGTGCACAAAAAGACGAGAGAGTGAAAGAGTGCCCAAGCCACCCACGGCCTTTTCACTAACCTGTTCAGTGAGACAAACCTCAACCCTCAGGGAGCACAGAACAAAATAGTTAGAGATAACACTAAAGGGATGTTAGCACAGAAGACCTGTTGCCACATAGAACAGGGAGAAGGAGGAACTCCAGGTTTAATCTTTGCCCCAAAGTTATATACCAACTGACAAAGGAGATCTGTGAAGAAGAGGTTGCAGTAGTCCAATCAGGAGATGATGGCATGATAGTTCAGAAATAAAAGGGTAAATTTGGTGGTGATGTAGAAAAAAGACACATTATGTGTTATCAATGCTTTGGATGTGTGCAAAGGAGATAGAGAACTCAAAGATGATCCCAAGGCCAAGAGGACAGTGAGGATGATAGCATTAACCATTCAATCTGAAAAGTATGTAAGGGTGGAAGTCGGTTTTGAAGTAAATATAAGAAGTTCAGGGGGGAAATTATCAATGTGAGCTACCACTAAGATGTGTTATTATACAACCAACTCGTGCTATTTTAGCAGAAGTCATGAGACCTAGTTACTAATAACCTGGATTAACAGTAAAATAACCCATTTTAACAGTAGCCTATGTTGATAACTTTCCCCCTTAATTTTGCCATGCTAAGTTTGAGTTGTTGGTAGGATATTGTCACACTAGTGAGGAGAAGTGAGCCGAGGGGTGGCGGCGGCAGGAGAATCACCCAAAACAAGAGACAAGGCAGAACACAGACAGTCAGATACAACCAGGACTGGAGCAGCCGGACTGAAGCTGTAGCTGAAGTAGAGCAAGCTGGAACAGGCAGGGCAGGGCACAGTAGAAGCTTCCAGGAAACTAAACAGAGTCTTAGGCTGGCGGCAAGCAGTAGAATAAACCAGGGAACAAGCCGAGTCTTGGGCAGGCAGCAGGTAGTAGAAATAAACCAGGAAACACGCTGAGTCTTGGGCAGGCAGCAAGCAGTAGACATAAACCAGCAAACATGTCGAGTCTTGGACAGGCAACAAGCAGGAGAAATAAACCCCCGGAAAACAAACAGGGCAGGTCCACCCCAGGATAAGGAGAACAGGAAGCACTGCAACAACTCTCACCGACGAGAAGCTCATCAGATGACCTCTGTTGCCAAGGCAAAGTAGAAAGTTTCCAGGTGGTTCATAAAGGCAACCGACAAGGGAGTTCACCAGGTAAGGGTGCTGCTAAGTTCCAAAAATCACAAGACAGTCTGGAAGGCTGGAAGATCCGGACCGGACCGGCATGACTTCTGGAACATGGGAAACAGCAACCAGACAGTCCATTGCAGCCACCAGGTCTGACCCCCAGGGGGCGAAATGAATGAGCGCATGAAACATGTCCACAATCTTGACAGATAATAGGGATATGCATTCGGGGTTGATTAGGAAATTTTTGTGCACATAAAGAATGTGCTCTAAATTAAATGCACATATGCATCAAACTTTTTGGCATGCTAATCAAATTTTGCATGCATAAATAACTGAGGCAAACCAAAAAATATAAATATATCCACAATCTGAAAATGATATGAAACAAACCAAAAGATTTTGTCCCTGCATACTCCTATATGATTTCAAGGCACCTGTATCAGATAAAGAAACCAAGATGTCATACTCAAGTTTGGCTGAAGGTTCTGGTTTACAGAGTTGGATTCAGAAGTCATCATCATAAAAGATTTTATAGCCACAGAAGGAGATTAGAGCACCAAGTGAACAACTATAAAAAGAGAGGAGAGTCCAGAAGAATGCCAAGGAGACAGACCGAGGGAGCAGAACCTTCTGGCGCCGGACCCCCCTTGAAGGTTGGGCCCGGGGAATCTTGCCCCCACCCCTCCCCCTCTCGGTAGCCCTATATGTATAAGTACATGCCCTCTTTTTGGTGTACATACTTGAATCTATGCATCTGGCTGCACAGTTTTGTAAGAACCATTTTTCACTTATAAAACATGCTTTACATGTAGAAAATTCTTTATATAATTATCCTCTACATGCAGTGGTGTGCTGGTAAATTTTTAACAACAGGCTCTCTCCCCGGTCCACCTCGGCGCCCCCCCCCCCCCCCATCCACCTCGGTGCCCTCCCATCCACCACTGCCCCCCCCCCACCTCTGCACCCCTCCCCTCGAAACAAAATTTGCAGAGCTGGCTATACCTGGGGGGGGGGGGGGGTGGCGGCCAACACATTACTCTCTCCAGGAAAAAAAAATTAAATGATCCCAGGTTCCAATCTAATTCATGTTTAATATGGGATAAAATGCCATAAATAAGTAAATAAACATAAACTTTTAACGTTCAGCACCTGATTCTCAAAGTGGACATATTCCAAACACTATAATGAAAATAAAATAATTTTTTTTCTACCTTTGTTGTCTGGTGACTTTGTTTCTCTGATCATGCTGGTCCAGTATCTGATTCTGCTGCTCTCTATCTGTTCCCTTGACTCCGTTTCCAGGGCTTCCTGTCCATTTATTTCTTTTCTTTCCTCCTTTCTTCTTCATTTCTGGTCCTCCGCATACTTGACTGTACAGTGGATCCAGCTTCTGCCTATTTTCTCCATCCATGTGCAGTTTCTCTCCTCACTTCCTTTTCCCTCATCTAATCTCCTTTCTCTATCTTCCCTCCATGTCCAGCATTTCTTCTCTCTCCCTTCCCTCCCCTCCATCCATGTCCAGAATTTCTCTTGCTCTCCCCGCCATCCATGTCCTGAAACTCTCCTCTCTCCCCTGCCCCTCTCTATCCATCCATACCCAGCAATTCTCTTCTCTCCCCTGCCCCCCTCTGCCCATCCATGCCCAGCAATTCTCTCCTCTGCCCATCCATGCCCAGCAATTCTCTTCTCTCCCCTGCCCCCCTCTGCCCATCCATGCCCAGCAATTTTCTCCCCTGCCCCCCTCTGCCCATCCATGCCCAGCAATTCTCTCCCCTGCCTCCCTCTGCCCATCCATGCCCAGCAATTCTCTCCTCTGCCCATCCATGCCCAGCAGTTCTCTCCCCTGCCCCCCTCTGCCCAGCAATTCTCTCCCCTGCCCATCCATGCCCAGCAATTCTCTCCCCTGCCCCCCTCTGCCCATCCATGCCCAGCAGTTCTCCTCCCTCCCCTGCCCTCCCGCTCCCATCCATGTGTAGCGATGTCCTTCGCCCCCCCATCCTCCCCTGCCGCTCCCATCCGTTAGTTTCAAATACCTGCCTCGAAGCGCCGCTTTATTTAAAGCCCTGCTGCCCGTCTCCAGCTGCCTTTCCTGATTGCTTCTCAGGAGTTCGGTTCTTTGCGCCGTTAGTCCCGCCGCGGGAAAAGGAAATGACGTCAGAATGACGTCAGAAGGCGGGACTAAGAGCGCGAACCGAACTCCTGAGAAGCAATCAGGAAAGGCAACTGGAGACGGGCAGCAGGGCTTTAAATAAGGCGGCGCTTCCAGACAGGTATTTGAAACTGATGGATGGGAGCGGCAGGGGAGGATAGGGGGGCGAAGGACATCGCTACTACTACTACTACTATTTAGCATTTCTATAGCGCTACAAGGCATACGCAGCGCTGTACAAACATCGCTACAAATGGATGGGAGCGGGAGGGGAGGTAAGCATGGCACCCTCCTGCCATGCTTACCTCGTGCAATGGAGCCGGCTCGCCCCTTACAACAACCGGCTCGCAAGAGCTGTCAAAATTTAACAAGCGGCTCTTGCGAGCCGGTGCGAGCCGGCTCCAGCACACCACTGTTACATGTCACTGTAATTTTCTTGAGTGTCCCTTTTCCCAGGAGGTTGCAAACCCAAGGATTGAACAAGAAACCCTGCACATGATGAATCACAAAGCTAGACCAACTTACCATTTCTAACAATTTTTTTGTTTCTAATTTTCAACAGGTGTTGTGAAAATGTTTGAAATTCCAGCAGGGGCTCGACATGTTCAAATATGGGAAACTAAACCCTCAAATTACAGTATTGGTAAGTATAACAACTGACCGCTGAGATAGATACAGAGAGACCAAGGAAGGAGGTGACAGAGAAAAGGTAGGAGTCAGAGAGAGAGAGAAGAGGAAGACAGGAAAATGAGGGAGAGAGCTTCACAGGGCTGGCTTAACCTATAGACCAGGTGAGGTTCTGGCCCAGGGCGCTGGAGATTCTGTGATGTCACTGGCCGTATAGGTTAAGCTGGCTTAGAGCTTTCCTGGCGGCATTGTGTGTGAAGAGAAAAAAGAAGAGCTGGCAACTCCCTTCCTTTTTTTGTCTCAGACCACCTTCCCCCATCTACCTTTAAAGACAGTTTTCTCCTCCCAAACACAGACAACTCCCATGTCAACCCGGCATCCTCCTTCTACCGTGAGGCACCCCGCCCTTCCATTGACATAACTTCCTGTTTCCACAGGGGCGTGGCAAAGGGAACATGCAGGGGCTAATGCAGCTAGCAGTAGATGAAACACTGTTAGTATTCAGGAGGGGAAAACTGCCTTTAAAGGTAGGCCGGGGGGAGGATGGTTTGAGGGGGGGGACATCATTGGGAAGGTAACAAACCAAAAGTTGGCTCAGGGCACCATGGTCCCTTGAGCTGGCCCTGCTCTCAATGAAGGAAGACAGAAAGGACAGGAAGGAGACAGGGAAGGGAAGATGTGTCAAACAGAAGATGATCAAAGTAAAAGGGTTGAAGTGAAGAAAGTAAGAGAAAGAACAATGCTGGATACTGTGAGAAAAGAAAAGATAATAGGACATCATGAATAGCCTTGAATTCAAAGATGCTGAGCAGTGTGAGAGAAATTGGGCAATAATGATAGAACAAGGAAATGGTGAAGATACTCTGACCAATATTCAGCACTATTTAACTGGCCAGAAACAGCCGTTGGCTGGTTAAATAGCATTTCAGCACCTAACCAGTTATCTCTGCTGAATATTGCCAGTTAGGACTGAAAAGATAACTTGTTATGTCGCGTGATAACTGGCAGTTTTCATTGCTGACCTGCTAAGTTTAGCAGCCAATTCGGACTGCCTAAATAGCAGTCCTATCTTTGGCCACTATAAACTTAACAGTCTAGTGCTGAATATTGACATAGCCGGTTAAGTTTGAGCGGGCCAAAATAAATCCCCAGATATTTAATGCTGATCACTGGAAATAGCCCGGCATTGAATATTGGGGGTCGATCTCAGCACTTAGGCGTTCTGCCTCTCACAGGCTGAATATCGGCCTCACTGTAAAGAGGAAAAGATACTATGGTCATGTTTTACTGCTAGGGTTTTTTTTTTTTTGCTACAAAGTGAAAAACCAGTGTCATACATAGCACTTGCAGAGACCGATAATAATAGTAGCTGTTCCTTATTGGTGTTAAAAAATAAATAAAGCCCAAAGCTCCCTAATCTATTCTTTCTTGTCTGACCCATCTTTTTTTTTTTTTTTTTTTTTAAATCTTTGCTTTAAAAAAAAATTCATTAGTCATTCATCTGCAGCTGTGGTTATCGAACTGGTTACTGCTTCCACGTCCATCCACTCTCCTCCCATTCCCTACCTATGCCATGTACCCGCCACAAAAATCTTCAAAAATATAAATACCATGTGCTTAGTATGCAGGTGACAAATTTAGGTTTCAAAAATTGTCTTCTATTTTCAACCAAACGTTTTAGGAGCCTTTCTTCCCCTTCAAAGGATAATCAACTAGAATCCCACTGTGGAGGAAATTTGGGAGAGTCAACTAATTTCAGCTGGTCATATAGCCATATGGTATCAACAAGTCACATCACCCCCATGGAATGCCTCCATTTGAGGCAAGCTATATGGACCTTACCCACTCAGTGCACTGAGTCTACAGGAAACATCTAGGATGTTACATCTGTCACTGCTCCTTTATGGCAGGACTTGACAAATCCCAGGCACCAGGTCACCATGGCACCTAACAAAATTAGGCCTGGTGCCTATTTTTTTGTCCCCACCCGCAATACTTCTCTCTCTACTCCTGGGCCCAGCTGCCATTTCTCTCCATCTCCCTACCTCCAGCCTCCTCAATCCAGCAGTTCTTTCTCATCCACCTTATCTACCCCACCCAAAAATTGCCTTGATTCCTAGCGTCAGCAGTGGCAGCCATCAAGAAGTTGCTCTTATTGGCATCAAGGCCAATCCTCTTCTGGGTCTCGCCTGTGAGGAAGCAGGAAGTTATCTCACAGAAGGCGGGACCCGACAGAGGGAAGGCCCAATGCCGGCCAGAACAGCGCCTTGATGGCTGCTGTTGCCAAATTCTGGGGATTGAGGCAATATTTGAGGATCCAGGAGGGCAGGGTGTGTGAGGGGGAGATGCTGGATTCAAAGGAGGGGAATGAGTGAGAAAGATATGTTGGACCCATGGGGGGAGACTGGAGGGAGATGGAGATGTGATGGACCTAGACGTGGGGGGGGGGGGGGGCTGGAGATGAAGATGTGCTGGACCCTAGGATGGAGGGGGTCTGGATGAAGATGTGCTGAATTGGGAGGCTGGAGGAACATGGAGATGTGCTGGACCAGGAGTGGTGCTGGGGGGGGGGGGGGCTGGAGAGACATGAAGATGTATTGGACCTGGTGGGGGGGGGGGAACTGGAAGGAGACGGAGATGTGCTGGATTGAGGAGGTGGGGCTGGAGGTAGACAGAGTTATGCTGGAACAGGGGGGGAGTGGGCTGGAGGGACACAAAGATATGTGGACCGGGAAGGGGGTGGGCCGGAGTGACACAGAGATGTGCTGGACCTGAAAGGAAGGGAAGCACAAGAAGAGAGAGAGAGAGAGACTGGGGGAGGGGAGAGACAGAGACTGGATCAGGAGTTGGGAGTTAGAACAGAGGAGGAGAGATGCTGGACCCACAGACAGAGAGAGAGAGTGATTCTTAGGATCTCCGGGCCCATCTTGCCCTATGGTTTCAGCCATCTCCTTGAGTCAGTAGGGATCCCTTCCGGAAACGCTGTCAGTAGGCCTCTTGCGTGCAGCCCATCCTCTCCAAAATGGCGGCTTTTACTTCCACATAGGTAGTCGTCCTGCACAGCTTATCTATGAAATTTACTGACTGGTAGCAGCCAGATGGCATTCCAAGATGTCAGTCCTGGTTGGATGACCACCTATGTGGAACCTATGCAGAAGTAAAAGCCTCGCTCCATTGCCAGGTGGTAGGCTGGGGGTGGGTGGATGAAGGGGAGCAGTTGCCTCCCATCTGTTCCTTCCCTGCTACTGTGTTAAACAACTTGCTGTGCATCATCTTGAGCACATTGTGAATCTGCAATTTATAAATGTCATAAATGAATAAAAATTCCAGTCATTACAAGTCTGGCTCCTAGATTTGTGGGTTGGCTCCTAGAGCCTAAGAAACTTTGTTGAGCCCTGGCATAGACCATTTTGTTTGATATGAACAAACATAATGCCCTTCAGGGTCTCTTTTGAGTTGTACTAGTTGAATAGTCAAACAGTTATGAAAAAGAAGAGCAACTCCCCTCTTTTTAGCACTAGAGGCATCTGAAGCAAACCAAACCCTGGAGAAGTGAGCATGATAAAATAGATGTTCATGGTTTTTTCTTAAAATGTGTTCCTCGCAGCATGACTACCAATGGAGTGGAGGACCACAACTCTCGAAGCACCAGTTGTCACTTTCTAGGAGAGTTGAGTCCCTTCACATTCCAAGTCATACTTTAAAAGTAAGCCCCATCAATCAATATCAAAACCAAGTTATTGAAATAGAAAAGGAGCTGGTTAGCGGTTACCAACCCAAATAACCCAAAAAGCGCCCTCCTATTCCCCTATCCCAACACTGATACCATCCCATACCAACTAGTTCTCCTAAGCAGGAAAGTTCTAAAACAATACACACACACACACACACACACAAACACATAAAAAGACCCTTTCTCCAGACAACCAGTAAAGGAATCCGGGTACGGCCCAGTGCTGAATATAAAAAGCCCGCAGCAGCTGGCATTTAAAAAAAAATTATTGACAGCCACAGGCTGAATATTAACCTGTTTGTATCTGGTTTGCAGCTTTAAAGAACCAGGCACAGGGTAACTACATTCTGGGAGCAAAAGGCCAGGATGCCAATCCCAAAACTTTCATTGAATTGGGTCTGGAGTGGGAGTACAGCATTGATGATGGCAAGGAGAGTTTGAAGACCAGCGGTCCCTTGCATGCGACCGTTGTGGTTTTGGTAAGTAAATTCTCACTAGTATACCATTTTCTATATACCTTTTGGGAAAATGACTAAAGTACCATGAGGACAGGTATGGCTAACTCCACAATGGTGTTCCTGGTGGCCCAGGAAATTAATCCCTATATATTTAGGAAGCACATAGACTAGAGCAGGGGTTCTCAATCCAGTCCTTGGGACACACTTAACCAGTCAGGTTTTCAGGTTACCCACAATGAATATGCATGAGATAAATGTGTATACATTGGCGGTAGGGCATGTAAACCTATCTCATGCATATTTATTGGGGGTATCCTGAAAACCTGACTGGCTAGGTGTATCCTGAGGACTGCAAACTCTAAAACTCCTGCCCACTCACTTTCCCAGTCTGAGGATAAAGTATCTGGGGGGGGGGGGGGAGGAATTTCTGCATTAGTGGAAAAGTGGTCTAATGGTTGGAGCAGCAGGCTGAGAACCAGGAAAACCAAGTTCAAATCTCACTGCTGCTCCTTGTGATCTGCTCCATTACCTTGGATATAAACTTAGATTGTTAAGTCGTTTGGGAACAGGAAAATAACTATTGTATTTGAATGTACCCTGCCTTAAACTACCTCTGAAAAAGGTCCCTTCCTGTCCAATGAAATCCACTCAAGAATTGTGACACAATCACAGGGCTTGTTATGCAATTACATTTCTCCAAATTCATATTTTGTAGCCATTTCCTCCGAAGTTTTATGCTGTGAATGTTATAATGTTTATTCTCTTTAGACTAATACACAAACTAGAGCTTAGAAAAATACTGTAATCTGATTGTGCTGCATTTTCTTTTCTATTTTATTCATGGAGAATCATCTTGTGACATCCTTACAAGTTCACAGCCCCTCCAGAGCTAGGAATCACTACCTTAGGCCTCTGGGTTTGTGGAGGGGGGGTCATAAAGCTACTGTCAGAAAGATACCATTAAGGCACCATAAGTTTCCAGAAACTATTAGAACCCTATAGAACAGTTGAGGGGTTTCTGGAAGTTGGTAGAATATAGGAATGCCTTATGATAATTAGGGGGAAGGATGTGGTGGCAGTAGTAGCCCCCCTCTTCCTATATAATAAAAAGCACCTCCAACATTCTGAAGCTGACTCTGTGGCACTGTGGCAGTATAAGGTTTGTAAGTCTGTAGTTCAGCGTTTCATTGGCTCTCACTGTCCCCGCCCTCATGTCGAGGAAACGGAATGCTGCATAGTTGCCAAGCAAACAAACGCGACATCACACGAACGAAGAACCAATCAGACAGAACGGAACTTGGAGGAGGGAAGTGGAGTGGATTGAATCTCTAACAAACAATCATATATAGAGTAGTTACTTACCTGTAGCAGGTGTTCTCCGAAGACAGCAGGCTGCATATTCTCACAAGTGAGTGACGTCACGTCGGCCCCGGATGATTTTCAAGCAAAATCTAAAAATCTTTTCAACGGCATTCCATCGCGTGCACACATCTTCCCGCTCGCCGCGTGGACACGTCCCTCAGTTAAATCCAAAAGATGAAGGAGACAACTCCAAAAGGGGAGGTGGGAGGGTTTGTGAGAATATGCAGCCTGCTGTCTTCGGAGAACACCTGCTACAGGTAAGTAACTACTCTTTCTCCGAAGACAAACAGGCTGATATTCTCACAAGTGGGGTATCCCTAGCTCCCAGGCTTACACAACACAACAAACAGTGGTCAATTGAGCCTCGCAACGGCGAGGACAGAATAAAAATTGACCTGAAAAGAAGAAACATCTAAATGAGAGTGTAGCCTGGAACAGAATAAAAATGGGCCTAAGAGGGTTGGAGTTGGATTCTAAAACCCCAAACAATTTCTGGAGCCCCGACTGCCCAAACTGACTGTCGCGTCGGCTATCCTGCTGAAGGCAGTAGTGAGATGTGAATATGTGGACTGATGACCACACCGCAGCCTAGCAGATCTCTTCAATAATGACTTATCTTAGATGAGCCACCAACTCAGCCAAGGCTCTAATAAAGGGAGTCGTGACATGGCCCTCTATAGTCAGTCCAGCCTGGACAAAAGCGAAGGAGATGCAATCTGCTAGCCAATTAGAAATGGTGTGGTCCCCGACAGCAACTCCCCTCTATTGGCATTAAGCAAAATAAACAACTGGGCGGACTGTCTGTGGGAGCTTGTCCGATCCACGTAAAGGCCAACGCTCCTTTGCAGTCCAAAGTGTGCAGCTTGCTTTCACCAGGACTTGTATGAGGGCGAGGAAAAAATGCTGGCAAGACAATTGACTGGTTCAGATGGAAACTCCAACACCACCTTTGGCAAGAACTTAGAGTGCGTGCGGAGGACTACTCTGTTATGATGAAATTTAAGGAAAGGAGCATGAACCACTAGAGCCTGAAGCTCACTGACCCTACGAGCTGAGGAAACAGCCACCAAGAAAATGACCTTCCAGGTCAAGTACTTCAGATGGCAGGACTCAGTGGCTCGAAAGGAGCTTCCATCAGTTGGGAGAGAACGACGTTGAGATCCCATGACACTGTAGGAGGTTTGACAGTGGGCTTTGACAAAAGCAAGCCTCTCATGAAGCGAAGAACTAAAGGCTGTCCAGAGATAGGCTTACCCTCTACATGACAATGAGAAGCACTAATTGCACTAAGGTGAACCCTTACTGAGGTAGTCTTAAGACCAGACTCTGATAGGTGTAGAAGGTACTCAAGGAAGGTCTGTGTAGGACAAGAAAAAGGATCTAGGACCTTGCTGTCACACCAGACGGCAAACCTCTTCCATTTAAAAGAGTAACACCTCTTAGTGGAATCTTTCCTGGAAGCAAGCAAGACTCGGGAGACACCCTCAGAAAGACCCAAGGAGGCGAACTCTAAGCTCTCAACATCCAGGCCGTGAGAGCCAGAGACCAGAGGTTGGGATGCAGAAGCGCCCCCTCGTTCTGAGTAATGAGGGATGGAAAACATTCCAATCTCTACGGTTCTTCTGTATATAACTCCAGAAGAAGAGGGAACCAGATCTGACGGGGCCAAAACAGCGCCATCATAATCATGTTCCTTCGGTCTTGCTTGAGTTTCAGCAAAGTCTTCCCTACCAGGTGTATGGGAGGATACGCATACAGAAGGCCTGTCCCCCAATGAAGGAGAAAGGCATCCGATGCTAGCCTGCCATGGGCCTGCAGTCTGAAACAGAACTGAGGGACTTTGTGATTGGACTAAGTGGCAAAAAGTTCCACTGAGTGGCACTGATTAGCACTGATATTGACTTTTAACAAGCAATTATTGGTGCTAATTAGAATTAGTTAAAATGTGTGTGCCTAAATTTTACACATGAGTCAAAAAAGGGGGCGCGGAAATGGGAGGGTCATGGGCAGACTGGGGGCATTTCTTTCAGTTACGTGTGTAATTATAGCTGGGATCCGTGCCTAAATGTAGGTGCAAGCATTTGCTCACATTTCCATTGGTGTAAATGGCAGCACCTAAATGTAGTTGTGGTTTCAGGGCATATGCAGTATTCTATAAACTGCACCTAACTTTAACACAAGTTTATAGAATAGTGCTGAGTGGTTTTCTTTTTGGCGCCGATTTTTTAATGGCCATATCTAGAATTTAGTCCTTGGTGTAGACTGAATTTATTGAGTGGCGTACAAAGTCTGACGTATGCTTGTTTGGCCTTCTAGGGAAATCCTAGTCTTGGCCCTGATCCCATAATTATAAATAAGAGTGTCTGCCCCTCATCCCAGCTGTTCTGGGTTTTCACTAAGCGTCTGCCTAAGGGTATCAAATAAAGAGGTTACAATTGAATGTTCCAAAAAGAGCTGAGTGAAACTCTCTATCCTGCTGTCCCCACAGTGCTATTATCACCAACACAGATTAGCATCAGATAAGCCAGAGAAAATGAAAGGAGTTTGAAAAATTGTCAAAAAGGACCCTTGACAGAAAACAGTGTGTGATTTATTGTCTTATAATGTGTTGGGGTTATTTTTATGTTGGTTTAATAAAAAAAAATCACAGTTTACAAAAATTTAATTTTTCTCCTGGATTCATACAACTATTAGAAGTCTGCACTAACATTCAATGTCACACAGACTTCATGAAGAGACTGTTTATGGTGTATATGTAATCTGTTTCAAGAAATCCCATATTGTAAAGAAACTGAGAAGAGAGCAAAAAAAATCTATCCCAAAACTTTTTCCTTTTTTCTAAATGTACATAAATGTCATGAGGACCATGTACTGTACAATATCACATGGTTCCATATATGATGGTCACCGTACTATGTTGCTCACTGTGTCAATTGTTTTCTCTTTTACTTTACTCTCTCCTACCTGCCTTAATCTAGATTGTCTACAGGGAGGAGATAGAGACCAAGAGCACCCTGACTTATAAGTACATTATCCACGAGGACTTACTGCCATTGATCGGAAACAATAATGTTCTTCTGGAGGACATGGATGCTCATGAGTGGGCCCTCAAAAGCTGGTCCCAGTGCACAAAAGCTTGTGGAGGAGGTGTGTTCATTTATTTTGTCAATGTCTAACTCTTTCTTTCTTTTTTTAATTTTTATTTTAACTTAGCTGTTTCCTATTTTGTTAACAAGGCAATGCGAATCATCTATTAAGACTTAGTGAGTCACTATAACATCACTCCTGTGAATTAGCAAACCGTCATTATCCAAGCCACTGTTACATCACAGATGAGGGTGGCAGTGATATCTGTAATATGACCATCTGGTGCTGTCTTGAAGATGTTATGTAGTGTGCAGGAGCAACTGGTCTTCTGTCTTACACCAATCAAGCTTCTACTGCTACTACGACTCAGTTTGGACCAGTGGGGCAGGAATAACTAGGGATCATTCCTGCCCCATTTAAGCTACTACAATTGCTGCCATGACCTGATTTAACAGGAATTATTAGAGATTGCTTCTTTCCTATTTTTGGATGATTTGGGATGTCTAGATGAGTACACTAGTATTGCTGGCTATTTAGATTATTACCTAACTTTATGGTTAGTCATGGATAAAGTGGGGTATGGGAGGAAACTAAGTTAGAATCTTGTATGCTTATCTCTGCACATAGTGATGCAGGGCCAGCCCAAAAGTATCTGGTATCCTAAGTGAATCTTCAAGCATGTGCCCAGGGATCGCCCATAGCCTAAAGGAAATAGCCTACAGCTCAAGTCTTTTCCCACATACACAGTGATCAGCACCTCTTTCTTTCCCTACTTCCCTCTCCCCTTGATCTCCAACATCTGTTTGCAGTCCCCGAGAATCCCCCCCTCCCCCGGTGTCTACCATCTCTCTGTTTCCTCCCCCCCCCCCCCCCCCCATGGTCTCCAACATCTCTCTTGTACAGAGGAATTTTAAAAAATGTTCTTACCTGGGATGAGGGCTTTAGTGCCCTGTTTGAAGGAGAGGGCTCCTAGGCTGGCTGATTGCATCGAGGTTGGCATCCCGATGCAACCATTGAAACTGATTGGTGGACAGTAGAGAAGGGAGGTGCTGTAACACTCACAGACCGTAAGTGCTCAAACCTGCGAGTGCTACTATCCTCCGGGTCCGTGGAATTTCTGTAATCTGGGCTGGCTTGCTTGTTCGTCTCCAGGAGTCGCTGGGGAGCGAGGCATGAGGCAGGGACAGGAACTGTGGCACTTGCTGGTGCTGCAGGTGGAAGGACAAGTCATGCACATGCAATAAATGTGCATACACAAGAAATGGAGCAGAGGCAGAGGCCTGAGCCGGAGAGAGGCGGTTGCTCTTGGGTGCATGCACAGTTGTGCACAATGACATTGGCATGCAGGTGTGCACACTTGGACATGTTAGTTTGCACTGCCAGCTTGGAATTTTACATTTTAAGCTCTGCTCAGTGCTGCGGCAAATAAGAAAGCAAATAAAATGTTAGGTATTATATGAAAGGAATGGAAAACAAAAATGAGGATGTTACAATGCCTTTGTATCGCTCCATGGTGTGACCACACCTCAAATACTGTGTACAATTCTGGTCACCACATCTCAAAAAAAATATAGTGGAATTAGAAAAGGTACAGAGAAGGGTGACAAAAATTATAAAGGGGGTGGGGCGATTTCCCTATGAGGAAAGGCTAAAGCGACTAGGGCTCTTTAGCTTGGAGAGCAGACAGCTGAGGGGGGATATGATAGAAGTCTATAAAATAATGAGTGGGCATTGGGCAGGGGTGAGATGCCACCATTTTGAAGAAGGTGGGATCAGAGGCAGGAGGGAGTAGGCATCCCTCCTGTCTCCTACCTTGGAAGGTTCTGCGGGATGGGATTCCAGTAGTCCATCAGGGCCAATGGTGGCTAAGGCATCAGGCTTGGCTCGGATGAGCCTGGCATACAGTATCCGGGCTTGATCTGACATGGCCACTAGGTTAGGTCAGGTCAGGGTAGTAGGCCCACTGGATCACAAAGCTATTCTTTTGTGAGGGAGGTGGCTGGGTGAGGGTGAGGGGGAGGAAGGCTTGGGTGTGCATTTATGGGGAAGTCCGTCTAGGGCAGGGTGATTGGGTTGGTGGGAGAGACAGGGTGCTGTTAGACACCCCTTCTCTCAACTAACCCTCAACACTGCCCCAGACCAGGTGTTAGGCTTCTGGTGCTAAATGTGTTGAGTTTTTTTAAGCATTACTGCGGGCTTTATAATGACCGCATTTATATGCATTTAAATGTGGTCTGCACTAATGGTTTTAGCACCAGTGCTGGAACCATTAGAACATTCAGGGAACACAAGCGCCAGCGGTAGTCTGACACTAATCAACTTTAGCGCTGGTGTTAGGTTTTGAGCATCTGGGCCTTAGTGAGGAAGGTCTCTGACAAAGGTGCTCACAGCTGTTAAATATACTTTCATTGTGACCATCTCCATGATTAATTAGTTAAGGAACAAGACCTTTAAGGTCAGAGAACTTGGTGTTCAGAATTAAAGCTCTGAAACAAAATTTAGATTTACTGTTACATTATTTATGAAAATAATTTAATTTGAGAAGGGTAAGTAATTTATTGGCTTGCTAATCTAACAGGACCAACCAGAATTTGTGTCTCTTAGGTGAAGTCTGTCAGAGTTTGTTGAGTGGGTTGGAAGATTATCTGAACTAATTTAAACCCAGATACAGTAGCAGAGGAACTCGAAATGTTTAACTGACTGTTTTGGTTTAGAGATTTTCATTGCTAGAAAGGAGTCAAGTGAGCCTCAGAAGAGTTCTTACCTTCTCAGAAATGTGCTTTGATTTTTACCTAATATTAAAATACAAGACAGCTCTACCATTTATTTGAAAGAATTTGTGTAGTAAAACTATTGAGTTTTTAAAGGTAGTGTAGTAGATGTAGAGCCAAGGCATTGGTGGAAGACAGAGAAGTGGAAGAACAGAAGAAGAAGAATCATCTCCCATCTGACTAGATTGTCTTTGTTGTTTGCTGGCCTCTGCAAGACAGATTTTCGAGGAAGTAAAAGAAATTTAAGTGGCAGAGCTACTTAAATTGACAAAATGAGTGCACACTGACAAACAATAGGAAATACATAGTGAGGACAGAGATATAAAGCTAGAGAAGAACATAAGTAGAGAGAGAGAGAAAGAGAGAAAGAAAAAACAGAGAAACTTGCCTGGTCTAACATCTTGCGTAAATACCTGAGGAGTTGAATGTGAAAAACAAAATGAGAAAGAGAAAACAATTACAGTTTCTGGTCTATAGACAGGCTAATTTAATGCAGTAATTCTATGAAAAGAAAATACCAGAATTGTTTTATTAAAATACTTATCTAAGCACTTAATAGATGTGACCTGGGTTTTGATGCTGAAGAGAAGTACTCCTGTAGTTCTGAAATACATGTTATTGTAGGTTTATTTAAACCACCTCAATGCAAAAACTGTTAAGCTTGTGTTTATCCCATATGTTAGTTGAAAAACATCTTTTATTACTACTACTACTGCTACTACTACTTATCATTTCTATAGCACTACTAGACGTACGCAGCGCTGTACACTTGAACATGAAGAGACAGTCCCTGCTCGACAGAGCTTACAATCTAATTAGGACAGACAAACAGGACAAACAAGAGATAAGGGAATATTAAGGTGAGGATGATAAAATAAGGGTACTGAACAAGTGAATAAGGGTTAGGAGTTAAAAGCAGCATCAAAAAGGTAGGCTTTTAGCTTAAATTTGAAGACGGCCAGAGATGGAGCATGACGTACCGGCTCAGGAAGTCTATTCCAGGCATATGGTGCAGCAAGATAAAAGGAACGGAGTCTGGAGTTAACGGTGGAGGAGAAGGGTGCAGATAAGAGAGATTTACCCAGCGAACGGAGTTCCCGGGGAGGAGTGTAGGGAGAGATGAGAGTGGAGAGGTACTGAGGAGCTGCAGAGTGAATGCAGTTATAAGTCAATAAGAGGGGTTTGAACTGTATGCAGAAATGGATAGGGAGCCAGTGAAGTGAACTGAGGAGAGGGCTAATATGAGCATAGTGACACTGGAGGAATATAAGTCGTGCAGCAGAATTTTGAACAGATTGAAGAGGAGAGAGATGGCTAATTGGGAGACCTGTGAGAAGGAAGTTGCAATAGTCTAGTGAGAGGTGATAAGAGTGTGGATGAAGGTTCTGGTAGTGTGCTCAGAAAGGAAAGGGTGAATTTTGGTGATATTATAGAGAAAGAAATGACAGATTTTAGTGGTCTGCTGAATATGTGCAGAGAAGGAGAGAGAGGAGTCAAAGATGACCCCAAGATTACGAGCTGATGAGACAGGGAGAATGAGAGTGTTATCCACAGAAATAGAGAATGTGGGAAGCGGAGAGGTTGGTTTAGGGGGAAAGATAAGAAGCTCAGTCATGGTCATGTTTAGTTTCAGATGGCGGTGAGACATCCAGGAAGCAATGTCAGACAGGCAGGCTGATACTTTGGCCTGGATTCCTGCTGAGATTTCTGGTGTGGAGAGGTAGATCTGGGAGTCATCAGTGTAAAGATGATACTGAAAACCATGGGATGAGATCAGAGTACCAAGGGAAGAAGTATAGATGGAGAAAAGAAGAGGTCCCAGGACAGATCCCTGAGGTACACCAACTGACAGTGGGATAGAAATAGAGGAGGATCCACCAGGGTATACACTAAATGTACGCTGGGAGAGATAAGAAGAAAACCAGGAAATAACAGAGCCCTGAAATCCAAGTGAGGACAGCGTATCAAGGAGTAGACTGTGATCAACAGTGTCAAAAGCAGCAGATAGATCGAGAAGGATGAGGATAGAATAGAGGCCTTTGGATCTGGCCAGGAACAGGTCATTGGAGACTTTAGCAAGTGCTGTTTCAGTTGAATGGAGGGGGCGAAAGCCAGATTGAAGTGGATCAAGAATAGCTTGAGATGAAAGAAAGTCAAGGCAACGGCAGTGAACAGCACGTTCAAGTATCTTGGATAGGAAAGGGAGGAGGGAGATGGGGCGATAGTTGGTAGGACAGGCAGGGTCCAATGAAGGTTTTTTTTTAAGGTGTGACTACGGTATGTTTGAAGGCATCAGGAACAGTCGCAGTGGAAAGTGAAAGATTGAGGATATGACAGATGAAAGGGATGACAGTAGGATAGATAGTGTTAAGTAGATGGGTGGGAATAGGATAAGAGGAACAGGTAGTTAGTTTCGAGGAGGAAAGAAGATGTGTAGTTTCCTCTTCAGTGATTTCAGAAAAGGAAGAAAAGGAGGCAGGGGTTGGAGGGTTGAGAGAGTGGACTAAGGGAAGGAGAGGTGGCGGTGACCTGGTTGAGAATTCGAGTTTAATCTTGTGAACTTTATCATGAAAGTACTCAGCCAGAGTCTGGGGAGAAAGTGAAGGGGGAGTTGGAGGTGAAGGCACTTTGAGGAGAGAGTTCAGTGTGGCAAAGAGATGTCGAGGGTTTGAGCCAAGAGAATTTGTCAACTGGATGTAATAGTCCTGTTTGGCAAGTAAAAGAGCAGACTGTAAAGAGGTCAGCAAGAATTTGAAATGTATGAAGTCAGCACGGGCATGGGATTTCAGCCAAAGGCATTTGGCAGAGTGGGCACAGGAACGTAGGTAGCGGATTCTAGAGGTCAGCCAAGGCTGGGGTTTGGTATGGTTTACAGAACGGGGAATAGGAGGAGCAGAGGAGAAAATAGTATTATAGGAAGAGACAGCCTCATTGACAGACTTGGATAACATAGTGGTAGAGAAGAGATTTGAAACACTGGAGGACAGAGTAGAAGGGTCAGTAGCCTGAAGATTCCTAAATGTATTGGTTAAGATTGGACGGGACTGGGGAGGAGGGTGTTTAAGTGTGAAAGTTATCAGATGATGGTCAGAGAGGGGAAGAGTTGAGGCACAGAAACTGGAGAGTGAGCAATTTGAGAAGAGGATAAGATCAAGACAGTGGCCATTCTGGTGAGTGGGGGTAGTGGAGCACAGTTGAAGATTGAAAGAGGATATTAAAGCAAGAAACTTTATATCTTTATATTATTATTCATTAATACATATCACATAATGTTTTGCTAAATTCCTTGGTTTACTATTGATTTAGACTGGAAACCCCATTTACCATCTTTGACTGTGATAAGAGCTAATTCTTAAAGTGTAACACCACCCACAAATGGCATCACGGACAAGATTTCTTGGCAGTCTGTCATCTTAGCAAGGGATCCTGAATTTTGTTTTTCAAGAAAAATTTTGTAAGTTTTGGTGGTATAGGCCCTGTTCTTGTGGCAATTAGTGAACCTCTGATTTTGGCTGTCCAATATGGAACCAGAATGAAGAAGAGAGTTCGAGTTTATGAAGGAAAGGTATCAAGAATAGGAGAGAAGAATGCAGGAGCAGGCTGCAGCTTTTCTGCAAATGCAGGAAGACCAGTAGGAATATTGTTGGCAGGCCATGAGAGTATTGTAGTAATTTGGACAAGCATCACCAGCTCTGCAAACTCCACAAGTTCCAGCATTATATATACCCAGAGATAAATGCATCTCTGATTGTGGAGGTTCTCAGCAAAAGATCAAGAGATCTCTCAGTTGGAATCTGAGTAGAAAAGACCAGATCAGCTTTAAAAGTTCTTCATGTTCCAGATGAAAATCAGTGGGAGATCGTGTTGGATCACTTAAAAGGACCGGCTTATAATCTAATGAAACTGTATCAGCCTAAAGAGAGGAAGAATGTTGAAGAACTGTTCCAAAGGCTACAAAAAGAATTTGGGGCAAGTTTTCCTTACATATAAGAAAGAAAAAGTTCAGTGCTGTATGTTTGGCTGTTGTCTGCAGGAGAAAATGTCCAAAATTGAATGTAAATTGACCACCTCCAAACTTCATTGGGGGGTATCCTCAAGGGTTGTGAACATTTCCAAATGCATTCTCTTTTGTTTATTGAGAAATGCCGTGTCCTTCAAGCATGCGCTCTCCCACACTAATCCACTTTCCCCTTTCTGTCCTGAACCTGGGTAGAGAGGCAGAGTAGCAGAAAAAAACCCTGAAAGAAAATGGAGACAGCTCCAGAGTAACATAGTAGATGACGGCAGAAAAAGACCTGCACGGTCCATCCAGTCTGCCCGACAAGATAACTCATATTTGCTGCTTTTTTGTGTATACCCTACTTTGATTTGTACCTGTGCTCTTCAGGGCACAGACCGTATAAGTCTGGTCTCCGGGAGCCACTATTGGCCCCCGGGCTTTACATCGAAGTACACTGAACTAGTGGAAGAGTATGTGCCATGTTTTGATGGTGCATGCACATGGGCAGAGTTTGTATGGAGGTGGAGCATGAGCAGAGTGCACAAAAGCACTCATAAATTATAGCAATTATAAAGGGATGAGATTTGATATACCACCTCCCTGTGGTACAATCAAAGCAATTTACATATTATATATATATAGGTACTTATTTTTTTACCTGGGGCAATGGAGGGTTAAATGAGTTGCCCAGAGTCACAAGGAGCTGCAGTAGGAACCAAATGTGTGTATATTTTAACATGTAGACACGGGCAATTACACCAACTATAAGGGTGATATACATGATTGCTCCTTAAATGTAAATGTGCTTTCTGCCACTTACGCTAGTGTTCTATGTAGAGAAGTAGACACCTGCTTTTCTTTATAGAATAAGCTTAACTCTCTTATCTGTTATAGAATTACCCTCATACTATATTAGTTGTAATATATTCAATAAAATGTTATTTTAAAAAGTTTAAGGAAGTGTGCCTAGACAAGTTAATATCCAGTTAGTACACTGGGCTTAAGCAATTGGCAAAATAGAGCTTCTAGTGGCTGTACCTCTATTTCTGTTAACAGGCCTCTTTGTGGGCTCTGTTCACCCAAATTGAAGACTTGAAAAATTATTAGTAGAACAATTTATCATCCTGGATTAAACAAAAAGCAGCTCAGAACCCCCTCCCCCCTCCCCCGGTGTGCTAGAAAAAACACATAAGCCTTCCTTATGTGCCCATAAGCAAACTCCAGCTTGGAATTTCATAAAACATTATCAAATTCATTAACATCTGTATGAACCTTATTCCTTCTGAATATGTAGCTTTGGTGTCCTGATATCTCCAACATCTGGAATTGGTCAGAAGAATCCCACTGATCATCCTTTTGCCTTTATGTCAGACTGAGGACTGAAAATACAAAATACTTCCTCCACAGTGCAAATTTTCTTGTTGGGGGAGATGCACAGGGCTGTGCCCCATTGAAATGAAAGTAATTACTCCAGCAGTTTTTGGTAGCAGTAAATGTTTTAGTGACAGATTGAACAAAGCAAACATCTTCTGGATAGGATGCAAAAAGTTGGCAGTATTGTTGCTCTGGGAAAGCTAACTCAGGTATTAAGGGGAAGCCAATCAAATTCGAAGCTGTTCGGGTGCCCTTCTTTGGTTTTGTGAAGGGTTGACAGTCTTGTTAGATTTATTTATGGAGACAGCCTTCCTTTCTGGTTGCCTGTTTGCTTTTTGATGTTTCATCCTTTGTATAGCTTGGGATTTGTTATTCTCTTGGGGTTTGGAATTTCAGTAGATACCTGAGGAATAATTCTATACTTTGGCGCATCCACTTGGACATGCCAATACCACATGCTGAGTGCCAATTCTATAATGGTACCTGTGTGCCAAGATGCCATTATAGAATGCTAACATAAGCCTGAATTGGCAATCTTAAATTTAGGTACAACCATTTATGCCCACTCCAAAGTGTATAATTTATTCTGTTTTATAAGTTACATGCATATGTTGGAGACATGCTCATAACCTATCCATCTTCGCCCACCTGCGGTAAATTCCAGGTTAGCATGTGCACACGTCCCATTTAAAAATTATTTTTACTTTTAGGGGACATTATGGAGGCAGAGCATGGGCCTTTCTGCAGTAATCAGTTAGTGCAGCTACATTGCGTGATTAGTGCATGAGTCCTTACTGCCTTCAAAATAGGTTAAGGGGATGGAATTCCTCTTATATGAGGAAAAGCTGAAGAGGTTAGGAATCTTCAACTTGGAAAAGAGATGACTGAGAGTGGATATGATAGAGGAATACAAAATACTTAGTGGGGTAAACGTAAATCGATTTTTTACTTTTTCAGGAAGTACAAAGACCAGGGTACACTCTATGAAATTACATGGAAATACTTTAAAAACAAACAAGAGAAAATGGTTTTTCATTCTGTAAAGGGTGTTAAAAATAATTTTTAAAAAAAAGTAATTGTAGGCTCACCGCGGAAGTTGTTGGGTTTTTTTGTTTTTTGCTAATATGTGAAAGTAAATGTAGTACAGAGACTGTGGAATGTTGTGGATGTCACATCTGCTTGCTGAGTCTCCCTGCGTTGCCCTATTAACCAAGGGTAAAACATTCTGTTAGGAGCTGTTTGTGGACAGTTAGGAGGGAAGCAAAGTACTGACTGGATGTGTACACTTTGAGGTTTCCTGTCAAGCCAAAAAATACCTTTAAACTTGATTATATTGGTATCAGAGGCTGACAGAAGATACCAAGGCACAGGTGTGAGTGAGAGTGAGATAGAGAGTTGCACGGGGACAGAAATCTTATCCATTCCCACCCGTCCCTGCTGGAATCTTACTCGTCCCCACTGGAATCTTACCCATCCCCATCCATCCCCGCAAAAATGTAACCCATCCCAACCCGTCCCCGCAAGAATTTAAACCATCCCCACCCATCACTGTAAGAATTTAATGATACATAAAAGAAAATTCCAGTCAGCTCCCTCAGTCTCTCTCTGGATTTGAGCTACAGCACTGTAGGCAAGGAAGGAATGGAAGCTGAAACTTGGAACATTCTGGTGTGCACATGTAAGATTTGTCTCTGATTTACTGGCACTGTGTGCTGAGAGGTCACCACATGCACGCGCCAGTAGGTCAGGTGACATCTGATGTTCATGCCTGTGTCAGAGCTGAGGTCTGCTCATCAGCCCGGGAGCAAGGAGGATTAATTGTAACATAGTAAGTGACAGCAAATAAAGACCTGAATGGTCCATCCAGTCTGCCCAATAGTCATACTCATTATCAATTCATGATTAAATCAACGAGTGTGATATTATATATTTGATTATGGTCTTTCTTTTGTGTTTCTGGAACATAGACCATAGAAGTCTATCTGGCCCCCTTATGTTCCAACTGCTGAAGTTGTTATTGAAGCCCACTCCAGTCTATTCGTCTTCTCATTAGTGGGACACAGATCGTAAAAATCTGTCCAGAACTGTCCTTATGTTCCAGCCACTAAAGTTGCTGTCTAAGCCCTTTCCAGCCCATCCTAAACCAGACTTCCATATGGTAGACACAGACCATACAAGTCTGCCCGGTATCGGCCCTAGTTAATCACAGCCAGAGTCACCATCTAAGCATTACTTCACTTATCCACACACATGCAGCCATTTAAGGTTAGGTTTTTTATAACTTCCATTTTCTAATTAGAGATCCTCTGTGTTCATCCCAGGCCTTTTTGAATTCCATCATCATTGGTGTCTCTGCCACCTCATTAATGGAAGACTTTCCACATTTGTGCTGTTAAAGCAAGGAGGAAGAGGAGGAGAAGGAGACAGCATTCAAAGAACTTGGTACTCAGTAGATGAGAGGCTGGTGCAGGTGTAGCTTACACTTCCACGGGAACCCCGCAGAACTGCTTCCGTCCCCGTGGGAACCCCACAGAACTGCTTCCATCCCTGCGGGAATCCCGCGGAACTCGCAGGATTCCCGCAAACCCCGTTCCCGTGCAGCTCTCTAGAGTGAGGTTTAGTTTAGCTCTTCCAGACTGGTAAGTGCATGAGAAGTGTAGCCAGAGCTGCGTGAAACTCTGGAGAGCCCCATGGTAGTGTATTGAGCTCTCGAGCAGTTGTGTGTAAGAAAACAGAGCCCTGACAAGTTTCACACTGTAGAGAACATTTTGTTTCAGAGATATCAGCCCAGAAACTCTTTGAAAGATTTCTGACCCTTAAAGTTAGCACTTTTGGGGCTGAACTGAGAAGGGTTTTACTGAAGGCAACTCAATAAAGAAGCAGACTAAAATAGTTGAAACAGAGTGGGAGCCTTACAGAGGGGGCCTGTCTATTTGCTACCCCAGCTTATGAATTGTAGGTTGGGGCAGCACATGGTCACTGCTGGTGTTTGAAGCCTGGTGCCAGATCACTGAAGTTGATGGTGATGCCATGTTAAAGTGACATCACTGTTATTTTATTTAGCAGAGGAATTACTGCATCCATGCAGAGATTTTAATCTATATAAATAATTCTCACCTCAAACATTCTGAAGCTCACTCTGTGGCAGGGAAACACTGGAGCCCTGCACTTAGGCTGTCACCACTCACTGTCAGTCAGGCACCACTCACTCTCACTGATAGCCCCGCCCTCAACCACGCCCCTTCCGCACATAATTCCCTACCTGAACGTTCTATGAAGCTGCAACTTCCGGTTTGTGAATTGTGAGGTGCCAGAGATCGGAATTTATCCCCATTACTGTTTGCCCCGCCCTCGCGTCAAACGTGATGACGTTGAGGGCGGAACAGTAATTGGCTGCCCAATGCACAGCAGCAAACAGCGACCCACGCAGGGGGAGGAGTACATGTTTCCCTACTCCTGCTCCTGCATACGAATCACTGGAGACTGCTGCCTGCCAGATGCCGCTCCTCTGCACCACCCCCCTCTCCCCCTGAGAGAAGTCGCCGGTGCAGGGAGAAAAAAAACTAGCTGCTCACCCCCCACCCACACACACACACAACTGGCTCGCAGAACACTGAAACACCCTCCCCCCTCACATTCTGCTCAGCTGCCCATCCCACACACTCAAACGAAAAGGGAAACTGCTCAGCTCGCCTTCCCATGGACGAGAAGAAAAAAAAAAAAGTGAAAAAGCACTGAGTGAAGCCTGAACCCCCCCCCCCCCCCCCCCCCGGAACACTGGTGCCGGCACTGAAGCGGTGAAAAGCCTACCTGCAAACAAAATGTTTAGCTGCCGATCCCACGAGAAGAAAAGAGAAAAACCTAAATAAATAAAATGAAAGCTATGCACACCCTCCCTCCACAGTTAACACTGTGCTGCCCAAAGCAAACAAACACGGAACAAAGGTAAGCAGCTAGGCACCATGGCTAAATACAATAATCTCTGTCTTCAAGTAGGACCCAAGAGGGAGGGGGCCTCCAACACACACATAAGGACAGCAACGGAAGGAGGGGGTCATGGAAATCACTATCTCTCACACACACAAACACACAGTCTCTATCACACCCACACAGACACACTCTTTCAATCCCTCTGTCTCACTATCACACACACTCACTCTCGGACTCACACAGGCTGTCTCTCTGTCTTACACACACTCTCACTCACACAAACAAATGCTGTCACAATGACTGCCCCTGTGGTCCTGCACACACACTCTCTCACATCAGGGGGTCATGGAACTCTGTTCCACACTGTCTCTATGACCGCCCCTGTGGTCGGCCACACACACTGTCACAACAGATGGAATTACAGCAAAGGAAGGAAGGGGGCCAACAAAATCAGTTCCACACACACACTCTCTATCTCTCTGTCACACAAACACACAGTCTGTATAACACACACACTCTTTCAATCCCTCTGTCTCACACACTTACTCTCGGACTCACACAGTCTGTCTCTCTGTCTTCCACACACTCTCACCCACACAAACAGTCTATCACAATGACCGCCCCTGGTCTTACAACATGGAAACACATCATTTACAAATGAAACAAGTATTGCATCTCCTTAAAACGCTTTTATACAAACTGTATGGTGACAAAAAAAAAAAAAAAAAAACTTTGCTAGCGCCCGTTTCCTTTAAAACAGAAACGGGCCTTTTTTACTAGTAAACTAATAAATGGTGAAGCCGTTGTGTGAGGAGAATAGCCAGTCTGTGAGTTTGAGAGTATGAATGGCCAAATTTGAAAGGGAACTGGAAGGGTTAATTAGGGAAACCAATTACCATTTCCTTTCCTTGATCTAGACAGTGACTTTATAGAGCAGGGGAGAGAGTTTAACACCACCAAAGCTGAGTATATTACAAAGTTGTAATTAACTGAGATATAGGAATAGTTAGTTAAGGTCTTCCTTCTTTGAGTTCTTCAAGTTAGGAAGTAGGTGCAGCGGGAGCAGAACATTGCAGCTAGAGACAAAGGAAGACGGTAAGGGCACATGTACTAATCTTTTTTTTTTTTTTTTTAAATAAATTTCAACATAAACGTTACAAGTAGAACCACTTGAATAAGCAAAACAGATTGGGGTATATAGAGAGAAAAAAATACAGAAGGAAACCAGAAATGTAGGGGGAAAAAATCTTCCTTACACCACAAAATAAAGAGGGGCTAGTCCAAAGCTCAGGAGTAGCTAATTAACATAATGGAAATAAAGAAAAGGGCTTAAAACGCAGAGAAACATGCCTCTCCCCCCCCCCCCCCCCACACTATATATTTATCCCAATGTAAGCTGGACATTAGCAGTACTATTTTCTTCAAATCAAGAAGCGCTCTTAGCTGTTCTGAGGAGAAAAATTCATATTTCACTTCCAAACATTGAACTACACATGTACAAGGGAAGGCAAGTAGGAAGTACACTCCTAGTGCCACAGTCTCGGATCTCATTGCCAGAAAATTCTTTCTCCTTTCTTGAGTTTGCCCTGTGACATCAGGATACATCCAGATTTTTTCCCACAAAACATAGCTTGTGCGTTTCGAAAATAAAGACATATCACCAAATTTAAGTCTTGTTCATATACAAACAACACCAGTACAGTTGCACTCTCAGCAGTATCCATTAGTGAAGTTTCCAGCAATTCAGAAACATTCAACAAATCCTTCTTACCCACTTCTTGAACCTGTGCCCCCAGGGTCTCCCCCGACAGAGGCATGGAGGGAACTTTGTATATCCAATTTAATGGAGGAATAGTGTTGGGGAATTTTCAAGACCTCAGTCAACCATCTTTTAAGTACGTCTAGGGGAGTAATACCTGGGGATTTAGGAAAGTTCATCTGCAGTTGTAATTTTCCATCTCCTCAATCCTTTTCTGCAGAGTTACTTTATCTTTTACTATGGCAGCAGTCAAATCTTGCAAATTCTTTATATCTTGTTTTAACCCTGAGCTTTCAGCTGTAAATTCCACTTTAGCTCCCTCTAAAAATTTAGATAAGTTCTCAACTGTACTTACTAAAGTGGAGACGTGTGTAGACTTAGTCACCGTTAAGTCCATCTTCTGGAGAGCACTTTTAATGCTATCCAGCATCAACACCTCGAGTTTCATCTTCAGAACTAAAAGCTCCACTGGAACTTCCACAGATCTCTGTATTCCATCTGGTGCTGCAGCTTCAGCTCCTTGAATAGGGGACCTTTCTTCAGTGGCTTCCGCATTGGAAGGCCCATGCTGAAGAACTGAACCATCTGGGCGAGGCGGTGGATTGGGAACTGGAGGGGAGAGAGTGACATCTAGACCCAGGTCTTAGGGGTCTCCCAAATCCAGAGCAACAGCAGGGATCTTTCCAGTCAGCATTGGGGTTCTAGTGGCAAATCTCTCTGTAGATTGCTGCAACAGCAAATACGTTTGTACCATTAAGGACCTGGTCCTGACTGTCCCCTTATGTTTTGGTGTGTGACATAGCAAAGACAAGAAAGAATTTTGCCCGCAGCAGGTAGAGAGGCTCAAGCAGCTAGAGAGAGCATTCCACCATTTTGACATCCCCCATTAATCTTTTTTAATGACGTCTAGGGGATGGGCTTGCTGATCTCATCTCATGGTTTCCAATATCATCTTTATGCTGACGACACCCAGCTTTATCTCTCCACACCAGACATCACTGCGGAAACCCAGGCCAAAGTATTGGCCTGCTTATCCGACATTGCTGCCTGGATGTCCAACCGCCACCTGAAACTGAACATGGCCAAGACCGAGCTCATTGTCTTTCCACCCAAACCCACTTCTCCTCTCCCTCCACTCTCTCTTTCAGTCGATAACACTCTCATCCTCCCCGTCTCATCTGCCCGCAACCTCGGAGTCATCTTTGACTCCTTCCTCTCCTCTGCCCATATCCAGCAGACAGCCAAGACCTGTCTCTTCTTTCTCTATAACATCAGCAAAATTCGCCCTTTCCTCTCTGAGCACACCACCCGAACTCTCATCCACTGTCTCATTACCTCTCGCCTTGACTACTGCAACCTACTCCTCACTGGCCTCCCACTTAACCATCTATCCCCCCTTCAATCCGTTCAGAACTCTGCTGCGTGTCTTATCTTCCGCCTAGACCGATATGCTCATATCACCCCTCTCCTCAAGTCACTTCACTGGCTTCCGATCAGGTACCGCATACAGTTCAAGCTTCTCCTACTAACCTACAAATGCACTCAATCTGCAGCCCCTCAGTACCTCTCTACCCTCATCTCCCCTTACACTCCTACCCGTAACCTCCGCTCACAGGACAAATCCCTCCTCTCAGTACCCTTCTCCACCACCGCCAACTACAGACTCCGCCCTTTCTGTCTCGCCTCACCCTATGTTTGGAATAAACTCCCTGAGCCCATACGCTAAGCTCCCTCCCTACCCATCTTCAAATCCTTGCTCAAAGCCCACCTCTTCAATGTCGCTTTCGGCACCTAACCATTGTACCTCTATCCAGGAAATCTAGACTGCCTCAATCTTGATTGACTGCACTTTTTGTCCTTTAGATTGTAAGCTCCTTTGAGCAGGGACTGTCCTTCTTTGTTAATTGTACAGCGCTGCGCAACCCTGGTAGCACTTTAGAAATGTTAAATAGTAGTAGTAGTAGTAGTACATTAGCACATGAACATTAATACAAATATTCTAACTTGATCATTTTACTGCTGCGTTAAAAATGGCCTTAGCGTGCAGGAAAGACCTGCATAAGAGCACACTAAGGCCACTTTATAGCGCTGCTTTGTAAAAGGACCCCTATGTTATTTAGTCATGACCTTATAGCATAGCATCTACTGTAATAGTGCATGTAACTGCCAATTATGACATGTCTAATGTGATATACGTGATGGGTAAATGTTGGCACCAAGTTAGAGAATCACTCTCTAAGGAGATAATTCCATAAGTGGGTGCCTTCTTATAAGCGTCCTAAAGCCACACTTTGAGAGCCTATTCTATAATGACATCTGGGGACCATTATAAAATACTAGCGAAACCTGGTATCAGAGGGGCCAATGTTCAGCCAGCAGTCAGTGCTGAGCCCAGATATTCAATGCTGGGCCATTTCCAGTGACTGGCATTGAATATCCTTTTCTTTTTTTGGCCGCTATAAACTTAACCGGCTAAGTTAATATTTAGCGCTGGCCAATTAAGTTTATAGCGGCCAGAGATAGTGCTGCTACTTATGTGGTCTGATATGGCCACTTAATTTAGCTGGCGAAGCGCTGAATATTCGTGCTTAGCCAGGTATGTCGCATGATCTCAATTCCTACTACTCTCTAAAAAGGATCCTATGTATTACTAGTGGAAAATATGATACAAATCAAATCAATTTAAATAATTAAAGGGTAAGAAATCACTCAGTGTGTCACCAAAGTGCACAGCAGTGCATCATTAAAGCAGAACAGAGCTATTAGCTACTTCTGCTAACAATGGTGACTATGTTCACACATCCTTGTGATTTCTTATATGAACATGACAAATATCATAAAGAAATAAATGTTGAAAATCTCACCTAACATATCCACAAAACAATATCATAGAATGTGTATTAATTGTGCCATAAAATATAACATAATCGTAAGTCTCTGTAAAAAGCACGATCAAAGTTCCAAACACTTAGCTGTGGCAATCCTGAACTTGCCTGCAGCTCTGTGAGGTGCCCCATTTCATATTCCTTCATCAGGAGCTATATTTGCAACCAAAACATATTCAGTTCCTAAATCACCATCATGAACATCATTCCATTAAAGACAAGGGCGGAGGGGTCCTTTTACTAAGGTGCACTGAAAAATGGCCTGCGCTGGTGTAGACACGTGTATTGGACACGTGCAGGTCCATTTTTCAGCGCACCTGCAAAAAGCCTTTTTTCTTTTGGACAAAAATGGACGTTCGGCAAAATAAAAATTGGCGTGTGTCCATTTTGGGCCTGAGACCTTACCCCCACCCATTGAATTAGCGGTAAAGTCTCACGTGTTAACTGGGCATTGCTACTCATTACGCTTTGTCATGTTTTGGTAAGATATGCAGAAATACGTTTTTAATTTTGGCAATATTACCAGGAGTAGTAATTAAGGAGATCAATATTCAAAGCGATTTAACTGGCCAAAATGGCTCTTGGTCGGTTAAATTGCTTGTTTGGGACTATCCACTGATATTCAGATCCAGCTATTATGTGAGTGGTCCAGGGACAGAGTCAACACTTATGCCTAGGTTTAGCTATTAAATCAGACTGCATAAAAGTCAGTCTTATCTTTATGTGGTTAAGTGCTGATTATCGCACTTAACTGCAAAAGAGATAACCTGCCGCATATACCTGACTATTCAATGCTGGTGCCTAAACATGGCCTGTCACTGAATATCCAGGTTTGATCTAGCTAGCAGCGGACACCACCAGCTGAATATTCACCTGACTGTCAGACTTGTGAGTTCTTGTACCAAGTAGAGCGCTGCTGAGCCCGGTACTCGGACCAGGTTCTGCTTGGCAGCTGGACAACCCCAGGTTTCACCTGCACTGACCGCTGTTCCCCAGAGGTTGAGCCCCTAGGTGCGGGCGGCCTGCAGGACTTACGGGACAGAGCTGGAAGCGGGGTGATGAATATATCAGCCAGGCAGAGAGTAATCCAGGTACAAGCGGCAGTCAGTAGGCAGGCGGCAAGCAAGAGAGTAATCCAGGTACAGGCGAACGTCAGTAGGCAGGCGGCAGGCAAGAGAGTAATCCAGGTACAGGCGAAAGTAAGTAGGCAGGTGGCAGGCAAGAGAGTAATCCAGGTACAGGCGAAAGTCAGTAACGAGGGACCCGTAGATAAGAAGCAGGCTACAGAGTTAGAAACACCTACCAAAGTAGAAGCCAAAGCATGGAGTCCAGGGAGAGCTCAGCTGATAAAGTGCTGGCGTCTGACATCAGCAGGGAGAAGGGGCAAAGCCAAAGGACAAGAGCAGGGGAAGGAGGAACCGGAAGACCAATAGGAGAGAAGCAAGGGAAGCCAGGCAGAGGAAGAGCAGACCCAGGTGGGTGGAAGCAAAGCAATCAAGGAGCCTGGAAGCCAGGCAGAGAGAGAGAGCTGAAACAGGTGCATGGAAGCAAAGCAATTAAGGAGCCTGCAACCACCGCTCTCTGAACAAACCCAGAGAGGACTACACACACATGGCTCAGGCAGTGCCAGTCAAGTGTGCGTGTCGACGGGACCCCACACAGCCCGAGGACGCCGCTTGCGTTGAGGTAGGGGACATGACACTGACATTCTTATATACATTGTACTTTGCAGATTTCATGGTGATCATAATTTGCTTGCACACGCTCTTTCTCTCTTTTCATTGCCCTTTTCTGTTCTGCTTGGTTCTTTGTAGGCATCCAGTACACCAAGTATGGCTGTCGGCAGAAGAGCAATAATCGACTGGTGCATCGCAACTTCTGTGACAACAGTAAAAAACCCAAGCCAATTCGCAGACGCTGTAACCTGCAGGAGTGCTCCCAACCAGGGTGAGAGAGCAGTGTATGAACATAAGAATATCCATACTGTGTCAGACCAATGGTCCATCTAGCCCAGTATCCTGCTTCCAACAGTGGCCAATTCAGATTACGAGTACCTGACAGAATCCCAAATAGTGGCAACATTCATGCTACTGATTCCAGAGACAAGCAGTAGTTTTTCCCATGTCTATCTCAATAGCAGACTATGGACTTTTCCTCCAGGAGCTTGTCCAAACCTTTTTTAAACCCAGATACGCTAACCACCGTTACTACATTCTCTGGTAATGAGTTCCAGAGCTTAACTGTTCTTTGAGTGAAAAAAATATTTTCTCCTGTTCATTTTAAGAGTAATACCATGTAACTTCCTTGAGTGTGCCATAGTCTTTGCACATTTTGAAAGAGTAAAAAATCGATTTACATATACCTGTTCTATACCACTAAGCATTTTGTAGACCTCTATCATATCCTCCCTCAGCCATCTTTTTTCCAAGCTGAAGAGTCCTCATATGAGAGGAGTTCCATCTCCTTAATCATTTTGGTCACCCTTTTTTGAACCTTTCCTAATTCTGCTATATCTTTTTCAAGATACAGTGACTAAAATTGAATGCAACACAGTAGGTGTGGTTGCACCAGGGAGCAATACAGAGGCATTATAATATTGTTTGTCTTATTTACCATCCCTTTCTTAATAATTCCTAGCATTGTGTTTACTTTTTTGGCCACCACCACACACTGGCCAGAAGATTTCAGCGTATTGTCCACGATGACACCTACATCTTTTTCTTGGGTGCTGACTCCTAGGGTGGAACCTAGCATTAAATAACTATGATTTGGATTATTCTTCCCAATGTGCATCAGTTTGCACTTGTTCACATTAAATCTCATCTGCCATTTGGATACCCAGTCTTCCAACTTCCTACGGTCTTCCTGGAATTTTTCACAGTCCTCATGATTGTGCACAACTTTGAATATTTTTGTGTCTTCAAATTTAATCACCTCACTCGTTTCCATATCCAAAGCATTAATAAACATGTTAAATAGCACTGGTCCCAGTACAGATCCCTGGGGCACTCCACTATTCACCCTCCTCCACTGAGAGAATTGGCCATTTAACCCTACCCTCTGTTTTCTATCCATCAACCAATTCCTAATCCACAACAGCACATTGCCTCCTATCCCATGGTTTTTAATTTTCTCAAAAGTCTTTCATGAGGGTCTTTGTCAAATGCTTTCTAAAAGTCTAGATACACTACATCAACCATCTCACCATTATCTACAGGTTTATTCATGCCTTCAAAGAACTGAAGCAAATTGGTGAGGCAAGACTTCCCTTGGCTAAATCCATGTTGACTGTCTCATTAAACCATGTTTCTCTATGTGTTTAGTGATTTTATTCTTTATAATAGTTTCCACTATTTTGCCCAGCATAGACGTCAGACTTACTGGTCTGTAATTTCCTGGATTACCTCTGGATCCCTTTTTAAAAATAGCCGTTACAGTGGCCACCTTCCAATCTTCAGATACTATGGACAATTTTAACAACAGGTTACAGATCACTAACATCAGACCCGCAAATTCATATTTGAGTCCCTTCAGCACCCTGGGGTATATACCATCTGGTCCAGATAATTTACTACTCCTTTATTTGCTGGTTTGACTCAGCACGTCTTCCAGATTCACCAAGATTTCTTTCAGTTCCTCATCATCACCCTTGAAAACCGTCTCTCTTGCATCTTCTTCAGTAAACATCAAGGGAAAGAATTCATTCTGCTTCTGCTACACCTGAAAAAGTTATCACTATGAGTTTTTGCTTCCGAGGCAAGTTTGGCCTTTTTTATCAAAGCTTTGCATCTAACTTCCCAGTGCTTATTTTGCTTCTTGTTTTCTTCATTTGGATCTTTTTTCCATATTCTGAAAGATGTTCTTTTGACTCTAATAGCCTCTTTCACTTCTTCCCTTAACTATGCTAGCTGTCGTTTGCTCTTGCTCTTCTTTCCACCTTTATTAATACCATATATGTAAAAAATAATGCATGTATGATTATGTATTTGCTCCCGGTTAACCACATGTTCTTCATATGTGTTTGATTTTATATACATTTATCTTTATAGTGTTCACTGCACATGCATTATTTTTTGCATATATGGTATTTATTTTATATCCCATTATATGACCTTCATTTATGTTTGATTTTTGACTCCTGAGGCAGGTGCTTCATGTGCCAAAACACACAACTGCATCGAGTCAGTATTTTAGCTTGTGTATTTTAAATAAGCTTTGCCCTTGTGTTGGAATGTGAGTGGTCATTCCTCAATTTCTTTTGTTTTTCCAATTATAATAGTATGCTCCTGGCTCTCCCCCCCCCCCCCCCTCAAACTCTAGGCATTAAATACCATTCAATGTGATCACAAAAACAGGGGCATTTTTCTGTTCAGATTTAAGAACTAAATACAAAGCAGGAGCACTCTGTAGTCTTAACCACTGGAATTATACTTTAATTGCAAAGAAGATAGAGACCCCCTGATATATTCAAAGCTATTTAACCAGCAAGACATGGCTGCTGACCAGTTAAATAGCATATCGATGCATAACCATGGATGTTCAATGGGAGATAACCTGTTATATCCCGCTAAATATCGGCAGTTAGTGGCTAGCCGCTAACCTGCTATATTGTGCAACATGGTTGGTTAGGCGTGGATATTCAGCGCTTAAACAGCTATGTTCAACAGTTGAAATAGGCAAACTTTTTAGCGATTAAAAAAACTCCGGATATTCAGTGCTGGTCGCCAGAAATGGCCCAGCATTGAATATCCAGATTTAACACCGTTGGTGGACAGCAAAAACACTGCCCACTGCTGGCTGAATATTGAGCCCATATTGTTCCGTGCTCAACCAAACTGTAGTTAGTACAAGCACAAAATATTTGCCTTTGATGCCTTTGTTAACTATATTGTAGTTATGCTGCAGGTGCACTACGCAGTGCTTAGCTAACAATTATTTGGGAATATTTTGATACTGAAAGTGAATGATGCTAAGTATATTGCTTACCAGTGTGTATGCTGGTGCTAGAAATAAAAAAAAATAATATTGTTATTTCTTTCAGGTGGGTAACAGAGGATTGGGGAGCCTGCAGCAAAACCTGTGGCAAGGTTGGGCTGAAAACCCGTATGGTTCAATGCGTCCAGCAACTGCAGAATGGTACCAATCAAACTGTGCCTAACAAATACTGCACCAGTGAACGGCCAGACACAAGGACTCCATGCAACCGATTGCCCTGCCCCTCCCAGTGGAAAACAGGAGCCTGGTCCCAAGTGAGTTCCAGCTGCTCTGGAATTGGGTTCCTCATTCTCTTGGTGGGATAGTTACTGCAGAAACGGGGCTGGTGGTAGTGCTGCTGGGTGTGGGTGGGGGTTATTTAATTGAAACCAAGACTAGAACTAATTCACTAGAAGCAAGTAATGCTCCATTGTGGATTAAAGTTAAGGGGACAGGGATAGCCTAGTTGCTCAGTGAACACTTCCATTTGAACATTTTTGCTCATTGGTTCTTCATGGTACAATACATGCACACAGTTTGGGAAGAGTACAAGGCTTTTCCTCTAGTTTACCTACCCAAACACAGTCTGAGCTGGCATATATTCTAGCTGGAGCAGATGAATGTGGAGCTCATCCCTTCTGCTTATTGTGTCTTTTACACCTCATCTAAAGTCTCAGCTTCAGTTATTGCCACCAGAAGACTGGCATGGCTATGAGCTTTGGCAGCGGCATAGAAAGGGCGGGGTGGTGGGGGTGGTCCGCCCCAGGTGCACGCCGCTGGAGGGGTGCAGAGAGCTGCCACTGTTTACCTGCTTACTCTGCCCCGGAACAGGTTACTTCCTGTTCCGGGGCAGAAGGAGCAGGGAGCCAGCGGAGCCGAGAGCCGCGCGGCTGCTCCCAGCAGCCAAGAATGCACCCGGGGGGGGGGTGCACATCGGCGATCCGCCCCAGGTGGCAGCCGACCTAGGAACGTCACTGAGCCTTGGACTTATGAGAAGACATAAATGCAAAGCTGGTGAATGCACCTTGCAGTGGAGATAATCTATATGGTGGCAAGGTGATCCACCCCAGTAGCAAAAGAGGAAGCGATTTCCAACTGTCTAAAATTTTGCGCATTTGAGTCAAGAAGGGGATAATATTTTCTTTCTATAACTTTAAAGGATCAGCTGTTAAATGAATCCCCAGATACTTAAAGGAACCCTCTACCCAATGCAATGGAAAGGTACCAACCCAGTTATTCTGCATTGCCTGTGTAATGCTTCAGAGTTACTAATATTAAGGCCAGAAAAGGAGCCAAATACTTCCATCTCACCCATCAAGGTTGCCAAAGACCTTTGGAGATTCAATAAATGAACTAAAATATCACCTGCAAACGCATCAATCTTAAACTGTTATTGGCCAATCTAGATGCCTTCTATTGCAGGGTTACCCACCACTGCCTGGAGAAGAGACTGAATAGAAAGTAAAAATCAAAGCAGTGAAAGAGATAAGCCTGCCAAGTCCCCCTCTCCAAATTCAAAACAAAGATATTATACTATTAGCTACCACTGCCATCCTTGGTTCCCAGTACAAAGCCAAAGCCACAGCCAAAAAAATGGCCTGTATAGCCAAAATCACTGCCTAAAGGTAATCCCAGTTTACACAATCAAAACCTTTTTCTGTGTTGAAACTGATCAGCATCAAAGGTACCTTAGCTATGAAACTGGTTTCTATAGATGCCAATAAAAGCCTCTTATTTTTGACCAGATAGTGATGCCAAAAAAAACCCTGGCCAGCCAGTTAGCAAGCACCTTGGCCATTATCTTCATGTCAAAATTAATGAGTGAGATGGATACTTTCCTGGTTTAGCAACCAATGTAATGTGAGCAATATTGGTATCATTCAGCAGTACTTGTTGGTCCACTAAGTGATAGAATAATTGAGTCAGAACTTCCACTACTTTCTCCTTAAGATTCTTATAATCCTCACTACTGAAACCATCTGGTCCTGGCACTTTGTCTAGAGTTGGTAATTGTATAACCCCTGCTACCTCCTCCTCTGTAATCAGATCATTCAACAGCGCTTGATTGGCCCTATTCCTAGGTTCCTTTTTATATAGTTGAAGGAAAAATTGGTGAAATGTATTAGTGATCTGGGGCTCATTATTAGTCAATACCCCTACTCCATTATCTAGCACTGTAATTCTGCATATCCCCTCTCATTTCCTTGTGAGAGAAGCAAACAGTTTACCTGGTCTATAACCATATCGAAGCAGCTTATATTTATAATAGATTATAGATTTTTTTTGACTCACTGTTGTAATAGGGTGTTTAATTTCATAGGCCCTGCCATCACTTGCTCTTGCAAGGCTTGTGATGGGTGGTTTGCCAGAGTCCTGCAATCCCTTCGGATCTGATTTTAAAAAGTCAAAATTCTTTTGTCCAAAGTACTTTTTTATGGATTATATAAGCTATTATTTCCCCCCATAATGTGGGCTTTGCTGCATTCCAAAAAAGGGTGGGATTCTCCAGGTAGTATTAATTAAACTCATAATAAGTTTCCCAATTCTTATGTAAGAACTCATTGAAAGCACTATCCTCATATACGAAGATGGGGAACCACCAGTGGAATGATCCCCAGTCCCCAAAGTTAGATCAACTCAGATCATCTAGTGATCAGAGATCATTAGGGAACCTATAGTTAAGACATCCTTCATTATCAGCACGTCAAATAGGCCCTTGAAATGTGGGTGCAATCCCTTTCCGTGGGGTGCAGCATTCTCCAAGCATCTATTAGGTCCAGACACTCACAGAAATTGGGTAACTCCTTCCTCTACTAAAAAGAAATAATGTGGAGATTGTATGTTTTATCCATTTGTGAATCATACGCTATACTGAAATCACCCCCAACAATAATATCATGAGTCTCAAATTGTTCTAATAATCTCCCTATTTTGGGGAAGAATCTGGAATAAGTGTCACCAAGGCACCCTCCAGAAAGCAGTGAACAATAACATGGAGGGGCATTTTTGATATGATGTCTAAGTCTGAATTGAGACTTTTACCAAAAATGTTTAGCTCACAGCCATAATTGAACCAGACAAATGTCTACATTTCTGGTTCAATTATGGCTGTGAGCTAGAGTTTTCAGGCTTAACATGTCCATCTGTAAGTACCATTTTTGAAAAAAAAAAAAAAAAGCCCCATGGAAAAACATAGAACAACAACCCAAAGAGATGTCTGTCTGACAGCACCCCTAATAAACTGGTCATACAGACATCCCAGCAATGCAGAGGGGCAGCTTAGTGATCACTGCAATGAACTTCATATGAAGACACCCAGGTAAAAATCCCACCTAAACCCCTTCATATTGTATAGTGAGCCCTCCAGGCTTGCAGGTTACTCATGTATTTAGGTATAGGAGGTATTTCTATATTCCAGGAGGGCTCAAAAATTCTACAGAAATGAAAGAGCTATAGTGGGAATTGAACCTGGGTCCATTGTTTCACTGTCCACTGCACTGACCACTGGGCTACGCCACTTGTTTGCTGCTTTCTTAGGAATGGCTATAATATCTGGAGCTGTCACAGAGCCTGGTATGTGCTATCACTGTCACATCTTTGTGGAGTGGGAGGAGATCAGTGACCACTGGGGGATTAAGGGGAGGTCATGCCTTCATCTGTCCAGTGGCCAGCTGGTCAGTTAAGGCACCTTTTTCTGATATAGTCATGACTGAAACATATCTAGATAAAAATGTACTTCGTTTCTGCCCTGGACCTTTTTTTCTATTCCATTATCACAGAAAAGCGTCCACATTATAAGCCTGCCAAAGTCTCACCCAAAACACTCTTAGCAAATTATGCATGTAAATTCTAATTAGTTCCAATTAGTGCCATAATTATTGTTAATAGCCAGTTATCGGCATTGATTGGCTCATTAATTAAGTTGCATGCACAATTTGGCCAAAATTGCATATTTAACTCTAGTCGCTATATATAGAATCTGGTGGATAATGTATTTGGGGCACTATTCGGGATTGAATTGAATATGAGTATTCGGTACAGCCTTAGTTAATTAGCAACAATCTAGATCTGCACATTCATCTTGCTAAGCACTATTCTTTGCATGCACATCTTTATAGCATGCAAAGTTTTTAGCATGTAACTGAAAAGGGGGTATGACCATGGGAGGGGCATGGGTGGGTCAGGAGTGTTCACTAAAGATGCACGCAGTATTGTAGAATTTGGGGGATCCACATCTAATTTGAGCATGAGGATTTACACACCAGGTTTCAGTTGGTATAAATCCTTACCCCTAAAGATGGGCGTGGATCTCAGTTCTAAGTTCTGTTCTATGAATGGCACCCAACTCTAAGCACAAGGAATAAAAATGAGAACTCCAAACCTCACGAACAATGAAGACTGGTACAATACACATAGGACTAAAGCTTATCAAGCGGCTACATAAGCTAGTCCTATGTGTATTTTATTGTACCAGTCTTCATTGTTCATACAACTGTTTCTGTGGTAGCTAAGATAAGGCTCCTGATGAAGGCACACCAGCCAAAACACAGCTGTGTTGAGGAGGAGTAGCCTAGTGGTTAATGCAGTGGATTTTTGATCCTGGGGAACTGAGTTTGATTCCCACTGCAGTTCCTTGTGTCTCTGGGCAAGTCACTTAACCCTCCAATGCCCCTGGCACAAAACAAGTACCTGAATATATGTAAACCGCTTTGAATGTAGTTGCAAAAACCTCAGAAAGGCGATATATCAAGTCCCATTTCCCTTTCAGTACTTGGCTTGCAACATTTTAAAAGCAATAAAGACTTGATTATTTATACTAGCTTTGGTTTCCTCTTTTTTTTGATCCCTCGCCCTTGGTGGTTGACCCAGCTTGAAGCACCATTCATAGAATAGTGCTCAGCATGCATTTTTTTCGGCACCCACATTTGGGCACCATTTACTGAATCTAGTCTTATCTGTGTAAGTTTTCATAATATCAGCAAATACACATTTACATGACAATATTCTGCCTATGCACTATTCTTCAAATACTTGTGTATCTTGTATAGTGAGTATTTGACAAATAGGTGTACACATGGGCAGAGTTTGAGCAGAACTCACATTTACATGTGTATCTTATAGAATACTATAAGATTCGATATGGCTCCAGCACCCAGGTGTAATCATCTACACCAGTTCTGACAGGGTATAAGTGATTGAGCCTAGGCGCAAATGCCCACACGTAACCAATACACTAGCATTTTATAAAGGAAAGTAGACCCTTAAGTTTGTACCTGTTGAATAGTGAAGGTGATTGGTTGTTAGGATTGGTGGAGTTCTTGGTGATATTGTCCATCGGTTGTTTCTTAGAACTGTTGCAAGGGTTGATGTTATTTCTCATTAATGAATTGTTGGGACTACTGAATGTGTTGTTATTATTTTTCACCTCTTGGCAGTGTTCGTCCAGCTGTGGTGAGGGTATCCAGCAGCGAAAGGTGTCATGCAAGGCCAGCGATAACAGCATCGGGCAGTGTGATGGTGAGAAGCCAGACAGCTCTCAAGTCTGCAAGATGGCACCTTGTCCAGGTAAAGAATTCAAAAGCCCACAACAGGTGATCAGGAATAGAAGGCATTCTTTTAGCACTCCAGTCTGTTTCTCCTATTTCTTTCTTTTTCATGGAGAGGCCATTCTGTGTTCATACTAAGGATGTGCATCAAACTGTAGAATAATTTGGAACTTTCACAAAACTTCAGAGCCTTTCACTCTGAGACCTAGATGCAGTGACATTTCTAGCCTCGACAACACCCGGGGCGGATCGCCGATGCGCGCCCCCCCCCCCCCCCCCAGCGAAATGACACCCCCCCCCCTGGGTGCACGCCACTGGGGGGGGTGCCGCGGCGCGCGCCTGTCGGCTGCAAGTTCGAATTGCTACGCTAAATTCTCTCGTTCGGTGCAGCTCCCTCCCTCTGCCCCGGAACTTTCCTGTTCCGGGGCAGAGGGAGGGAGCTGCAGCGAACGAGAGAATTTAGCGTAGCGATTCGAACTCGCAGCCGACAGGCGCGCGCCATGGCACCCCCCAGCGGCGTGCACCCAAGGCAGACCGCCCCCACCGCCCCCCCCCCCCCCCCCCCCCCTTGGTACGCCACTGCCTAGATGTCCCAGAGGATTTACACAAGGATGAATCATATTTGCACATTTTAAAAACGCTTTCCAGAATACAGATAAGATGGCCTAATGCTGGCGTTTATATTACCTGGTGCCAAAACTTAAATGGTCAAAGAAGTTAAACCACCCTTTTGTTCTTAGAGACTGTCCTTCCATACCAGGAATGAGAATGATTAGTAAGACAAATTCTGAAAACTTGCACTGATTCCTCATGTTTGTAACTGTCTGTTCTGTGGATTCGTGAAGATTCTCACTGCTGTCAGTCCAGTACTCTTGACAGTCAAATGTTAAATATGTAGTCTCTTCATACTTTGGATTTGTGTAACAAATTTTCAACTAATGCCATACCAGCTGTCTTAAGAATTAAAGGTACTCTTGCATATCCTTACCTGATATCTCTGGAAGCAACGAGAACCAATATGTAATGTTTTTATTTTATTTATTGCATTTGTATCCCACATTATCCCACCTATTTGCAGGCTCAATGTGGCTTACATAGTTTTGTTATGACATTGTCATTCCAGAATATCAGATACAGTTAGTAGTGTGTAGAGATTAAGTAGAGAAGAAAGAGAAAGTGATTGGGCGGGTGATAGTAGAAGTGGATTTTCATAACTGGTTGGGTTGGGAAAGTGAATTAGTGAAGCTGTTGGTTCTCGTTGTAGGCCTTGTTGAAGAAGTGTGTCTTCAGAGATTTGCGAAAATTATTTGTTTTGACAATTGATTTCAGGTCTGTGGGTAGAGCATTCCATATTTGCGTGCTCGTGTAGGAGAAGGTAGTGGCATGCATCAGCTTGTATTTTAGTCTTTTACAGCTGGAGAAGTTCAAATTGAGAAATTTGTGGGATGTTGATATTGCTACAACCCAAATAAGAGATTACACTGACACAAAGAGACAGAGGTCTCAGTGGAAGTCCGGCATCCTTACTTCTAATTGCAAAATGTACTAGAATTGATTTTGAGTTCTGCGCTTTTGTAGAAGCTCTTTATTTTGGTAAGCATATTACGTTTTCCTTTATACTGAGGGGCTACTGAGGGGTAAAATGGAGGCCTTTGTCTTCCTTCTGTTTCTCATACCTTGCCCCCAGAGGCATAGCCAGACTTTGGCAGGAGGGGAGTCCAGAGCCCGAAGTGAGAGGGCACATTTTAGCCCCCCCCCCCCCCGGTGCCACCGACCCCCCCCCCCCCCCCCCACCACCACCACTTTTGACCCTTCCCGGCGCCACTGCCCCTCCCCCATCCCTTTCGACCCCCCCCCTTCCCACTGCCACCAATCCTCCCCCGCCAGATACCTTTACTGGCGGGGGTCCCCAATCCCCGCCAGCCGAAGTCCCCTTCAGCACTGGTCTCCGAGTCCGGCTCATTTGCCGATCTGGATTCTGTTTCTGTGAGTTCTGACATCCTGCACATTCCTAAGTGCAGGACGTCAGGACTCACAGAAACAGAATCCAGATCAGCAACGCACCAGAGACCGGCGCTGAAGAGAACTTCTGCTGGCGGAGGTTGGGGACCCCCACCAGCAAAGGTACCTGACTGGTGGCGGGGGAGGGTTGGTGGTGGCGGGAGGGGGGCAGTCGAATGCGATGTGGGAGCATCAGCGGTGGGGGGGGGGTGAACGCAAGGGGGCCAGCTCTAAATCTGCAGGGGCCCATGCCCCCGTGGCCCCACCTAGCTACGCCCCTGCTTGCCCTTTCATAGCAAGTCTACACAGAGAAAGTGTGCTGGAGTAAGAATGGAACCTCTCTGTCCCTGTGAGTCTGATAATTTCCTCCTCTTCTACATAGGCTGGTTGCATCAAACTGATATCACATCTTTAAGCCTCACTACCATCAAATTACTGCGTACTATTTTGCAACATTCTCTGTAAATATTAATACAATACTACCCGGTTCTTTTTTAACTTTTTCTTTTTCCAACCCAATCCCAGTAATGTCAACAACGCTTGCTTCACATGCAAATACCAAAGAAGCCATCACTCCCAAAGTCCAGAGGGTGCCACCTCCAGATGACCAAAAGAATTCCATCAGCAAGATCTCTTCCAGTAAGTTACCTTCAGAACTGCAAAGTACTAAAACAATGACACAGTAACCTTCAGAGTCTGTAAACTCTGTGATTCTCTCTGTAGTTACAATGTATTCCTGAAAAGAATCTTCTCTACAGGCATCAACAAATGAGTTCCTGCAGAAATTCATGTGTGTCACAGGGTGAGGATGGGGAAAGAGACACATTATAGCTAAGAGAATGGTTGTGTTCTTCAGTTTAGCATTTTTATTTATTTATTTATTGCATTTGTATCCCACATTTTGCCACCTATTTGCAGTCTCAATGTGGCTTACAATATTACATATAAATATAGAAACACAGTTACAAATATGTAAACATAAGAGTATCCTTTCTGGAGGAAAACGCCTCGAGAAGCACCTCTCCCGTATTTATTGCAGGATGAGGGCTAGGACTTCATCATCATCGGCGGCTAAAAACCTCCTTATTTTTAATATTTTTCAATTTCTAAATAAATACACAGCACTGCCGTACAGTCATAGAAGATTACTTAACTTAGGTAGGCGAACAGCCTTCTTCAACCAAGACCGTGATCAGACCGTGGTAAGTAATCTTCTATGACTGTACGGCAGTGCTGTGTATTTATTTAGAAATTGAAAAATATTAAAAATAAGGAGGTTTTTAGCCGCCAATGATGATGAATAGCCCTCATCCTGCAATTAATACGGGAGAGGTGCTTCTCGAGGCGTTTTCCTCCAGAAAGGATACTCTTATGTTTACATATTTGTAACTGTGTTTCCATATTTATATGTATAGACTTGTGAGGAAACCAGTTCCCTTATAATACCTATAGTTTAGCTTACAATATTACAACATGACAGGCATCAATCAGCATAAGTAAACGAATTACATAAAGAAATAGATGTAACATAGAAGGGTAAAATCTTTACAGATGTCAGAAAACAGTCGAACTATCAAGAACGTAGTAATGTTTTACAGTTCTTATAATTGATTAATTATGATAAGCCTGATTAAAGAGAGAAGTTTTTAGTGTTTTTCGAAAGTTGTTTCTTTATGCCTGTCTAATTGCCATAAAAGCACCTCATCACATAAAAAAGAAAATCTATTTAGCCACAGGAGACAGATGCTTCAGTGGAGGCACTGAGAAGTAAATTCTATAAGTAGCGCCTAAAAATCGGCATTGAATATTTAACAGAGTATGCGTTCTTTATAGAATCATTCTTAGGGTTAAACCACACCTAACTGTAGGTGCCTACAATTAGACCTGCCATAAGCAGACTTAAATGCCAGCGCCTAACTGAGGCGCAGTTTGGCCATATTTTATATCAGTGCACATAAATTTGGAGTACACTTTCAGAAACACCCCCAAATAGTTATGCACGTTAGGATTTAGGCGCACTCCATTACAGAATCAGACATGCGTGTAAATTCTAATTATTGCCAATCAGGGGCATATCCAGACTTCGGCGAGAGGGGGGGTCCAGAGCCCGAGGTGAGGGGGCACATTTTAGCCCCCCCCCTAGCGCAATTGCCGACCCCCCCCCCCCCCGCCATTGCTGAACCCCCCCTCCGCCGCCACCACCAACAACAACTTTGAACCCCCCTGCCCCCCTGCCAATGACCCTCTCGACCCCCTCCCTCCCGCCACCAACCCTCCCCCGCCGCCTGCCTTTGCTGGCGGGGGATCCCAACCCCTGCCAGCTGAGGTCCTCTTCTTCCTTCATTCTGTTTCTGAGTCTGACGTAGGACATCAGACTTTCACAGAAACTGAATGAAGCCTTGTAGAACAGGGTTGAGAGGGTCGTTGGCAGGGACGTCCAGGGCCAAATCTACAGGGGCCCAGGCCCCCGTGGCCCCATGTAACTACGCCACTGTTGCCAATTAGTGCTAATTGATTGTTATCACCCAATTATCATCACTGATTGACTTGTTACTAAATTAAGTTACATGCATAAATTGGGTGCATGCCCAATTTAACACACATAACTCATAGCCCTATATATAGAATGTGGTCCTGAGTTTCTAGTATGGAATCAATATGTATACTGACGCTCAAGCCAGATGGTTTTAATAGTAATGTTATTTTGCCACCTAGTGGTCATGGCCTTCATTCTACAGAATCTCTCGGTAACAATGAATTATGATATCTGCTGGAGTTAGGTTAATAACGTGCCAGAGTTGTTTACAAGATGTTTGTGCGCTTCTTGATCTTGTCAAACAGGTGATTTTGCTTGACAGATTCAGACAACTGGCGCTGGCTGGAAAGTCCCATCACGCGTGGTCTGTTTTCTTAATAGCTTATTTTTTTCTTGCAGAGGAACCTTGTCTAGGCGATAAATCCATATTCTGTGAGATGGAAGTCCTGTCTCGCTACTGCTCCATCCCTGGATACAACAAACTCTGCTGTGAGTCCTGCAGCAAAAAGAACCCGAGCCCCAGCCTGCCACCTACCACAGAACAGGCTGCTACAGAAATCCAATCCTCAAAGGAAGCAGTGCCACCCACTGACATCCCACCCATGTTGTTTCTTCCCACCACTCCCAACAAACTTTTGACACAAGCTACAGCAGCTTATACACAGACACCACTCATTCACAGCCACCAAATTGAGTTTGGAGAGTCCACTACCAGTGAGATGTTTTCAGCCAGTTCCAAAGCACAGACTCAGAGCAGCAATACCTCCCCAGCTGGGACAGACAGACTACCTCATAGCCAGTTACCTGTCACTTCAATGATGGTAGCAGGGCAGAACATCAGTGAATTCTCAAGTAGTGCAACCATCCAGTGGAATAAGACTTCCGTCAACACACACAGCCAAGACAACTTTTCCACATACCAGGCTGCAGTGGGGCAGAAGCAGGGGGATATTGGTTCCCAGTCAGGCACCAATCTCCAAAACTCCACTGTGGTGACTTGAGTTTTAAATTCTCAGTAGAGGTTTGAATGACTTTCACAATGTCTTCTAAATTGACCAGTTGTCACATTATGATAACAGAGGAAAGGCTTCATTTTTAGAGGATTTTTATTTTCAGCTAGAGCACTTTTTTGATTCCAGAAATTGTAGTGGTTGATCTTCTAAAACAACAAAAAGCTACTGAGCTCTGAGATAACGCAGCCTACTGCTTACCTCACAGTGCAAGGTGAATATACTCATTGATGTCGTAAAGGTGCTACCAACAGGCTATAAAGAGAAACACAAAATGCAAACAGAAAAAAGAACATTTCTTTACCTCTCGCCTTAGCCTTTCCATCCAAATGGTGCTAGACCTGACTCCAAAGACTGTGGAGAACTTGTAATTCCCAAATGAAAATGGTGCTGAATTTAAATGCAAACAATTAAGGGCAGGAACAGGTGGGAAAGGTGCTTTATCATTACCCATTTGTATTCTTTTTTTTTTCTCCATTGCTATTGTCCAGGTCATAGGAGCCGACTCTGTGGGTGCTTGAGCACCCCCAATATTTAGAAAATTCCTTGTATGTATCCAGGGAGGGGATATTTCTATTGGGCTTAGCACCCCCAATAATTTTGAAAAGTTGGCTCCTATGGTCCAGGTAGCAGCACATCCATAGCCAAAGCACAGGCACTGAAAAAAGGACTCAGGAACCACCTTTCCTATTCCAGCTAATAAAGCAAAAAGCACGGTCAGGCAAGAGCTGCGCTATCTGTGTATAACATGTGAACTTCTTTGGTTGTACCACAGAAAGGCGGGGTATCAAATGCATGACCCTTAACCCCATTCACAGTTGCCCTGCCTATTAAGGTGCTGATATAGTGTACAGTAGGGAACCAATAAGTGAAACTCACAGCCTTTAACACTTGCAGCTTTGCACGAGTTCCTGTAGACAGCTGTACAGTAGATTTCCACAGATATCTAACACATTAAGTAGCTTCCACGCTACGTATTTTAACTGTTCAGTTTCTAGTGCAAGTAGGTTTTCAGCAGCAGTGATTTCCTGGCATTGCTGACATGGAACCTTTTTGAACCTGCAGGTGGAGTGGACGGTGGTGGTTGCTGTTGGTTTAAAAAAAAAAGAAAAGAAAATTACCTTGGGTTTCAAGACAGTTTGGTGAGATGGGAACAATGACTGAAAATTCATGCTAACCTAACAAATAACCTGTCCATATGTAGTACCATAGTTAAGGAGGCTCCCCTTTTTGTCAGTTTTCCCTTTCTAACAATAAGTCAAAGGCCTCCAGTTGGCTGAGGGCTAGAAGGGAAGCTCTTCTTCAAAACGAAATATCAGTATTAAGGATGTGTATTTGATTGAAGCAACAAGAGAGAGGGAATCCAAAGCACAAGAAATGAAACCAAGCAAAAAGAGTTCAATGGGCCTCCAAGAGTGGGTTAGCAGCCAAACTTTATTGAAGGACCCAACAAGGGCCATGTTTTGTTGAAATGCTTGCATCAGGGGTTGCCAATGTCATTAACATAGGTGATTGGTGACTCAGATGTTTGGGGAGGCTAATGAGGGTTGGAACTGGGTGGGGCTATGGTGAGGTGAGTGAGGATAAGAAGGGTTGGGATGGGGCAGAGTGTGTGTGTGGGGGGGGGGGGGAGGTTACACCTATATTGGCAGTAAATGGGTCACTTTTGAACACAGCAGGGAAGTATCCTTCCACTGTGTCCCTGTGGTGCTGCCTCCCTTCCTAGTAGCTCTATTACTGATGGTAATATGCACATTGAATATACTCCAGGGAATTACATGCCAACAAAAAAAGTGAAAACAATGCACCAAAACAATACAATATATAAAACAGACTAATATTTCAATATTCTGGACACATATGCAGGTACTTTAACACTTGGCACCCAGTCGACTGTAGACTCCCAGTCCAGCATCTTCCTGTTGGCCATGTTAACTGTAATGTTCAGCAACACTGTAACAGAAATCCTGTCGTTACTGGCAATTGCCTATCAGTGTTTTTGGTAGGTTGCCAAATGACCACCAGGCTTCAGATCTGCTGGCTTTTTAGGGCTTTTAGTTTATTGTTGAGCTACTAAACATGTTTAGAATATGCATTATCTGTATTAGCTGTATCTAATGGTTAGAGCAACAGGGTGAGGACCAGGGAAGCTAGCGTTCAACTATCAATGTTGCTTGGCAAGTCACTTAACGCTCCATTACCTCAGGTACAAACTTAGACCATAAGTCCTCCAGGGACAGGAAAATACCTCCTATACCTGAATGTAACTCACCTTGACCCACTACTAAGAAAGGCGTGAGCTAAATCCATATTGTGAAGCAATACAAAACCCTACAAAAATCCCTCAAGACCTATAAAGCATTCTACCATAAAATAATACACTAACTTGAAGGAATCACAAACAAGGGCCCACCTGAGAAAAGATAGCACAGTACATATTGCAGTGGGCAGTTGATCATCAATACACCATTAGGAAAACTAAATAAGCTGGATTAGTATATATCGATCCTACAAGGACATTCAATACCCTTTTCACACAAACAGAATACAGATACACCCCTCACCACCTATAGAATAAAACAACATAGACTAAGAATAGAAACATGTACACAAAAATTAGACTGAATCCCCCCCAAATCAGACTCTGCATATAGTGCAATACCAGAGAAAGACAAACAGTGATACATGTCCTCCTGTACTATGCAAATAAAGAAAAGTGATATAACATCAATCATAACATTACAAATTAACAAATCTAAAACAAATAATTGAAAATAAAGTCATACCATTTTGACTGTCTTTCAGAGGCCAAAACCATCTTCCTCAGGTCAGGTTCTATTCTGACCTGAGGAAGGAGGTTTTGGTCTCTAAAAGTGCTAGCTAAAGAATGTATTTAGTCCAATAAATAGATATCGCCTTATTTTCCATTTTCTGCTTTATTTTAATTTATTAACCTTTAAAGTGGACTAACATTGCTACCACACTACTTCATTCTAAATTAAAAATATTTTTTCTACCTTTGTTATCTGGCTATTTAATTTTTCTAATTGTGTAGGTCCCAGTCTCTGGTTACTGCTTTCCTGTCTTCTCTTAGCTCTCTTTCCAGGGTCTCCTGTTTGTTTTTCTTCTCTCTCTTTCTGTTTTCACTTCTTCCACTACATCCATCTCTGACTGATCTTTTCCTTTCAACTTTCTTCTATTTTTCTGCCTCTCTATCCATTCAAATTTCATTCACTCTTATTATCTAGTCATCCATCACACTTTATTCACTGCATCTACCTACAGTGTTCCATATCTTTCACTCTACCCAGGCTCTCTCATTCCTTTCCTCTTATTCCCCAGTCTCTCTTCTCCCCCATCCAGTATTACCCTCTATCTCTTTTACTTCCCATCCAGAATTACCCTTCTCTCTCTCTCTCTCTCTCTCTCTCTCTCTCTCTCCGGCATTACCACATCTCTCTCTTTCACATCACCCAGTATTATCCCCATTTGTTTTCTCGGTGTCCCTCTCTCTCTCATCCAGCATTACCCTGTGTCTGTCTGTCTCTCAATTCTCCCCATTCAGCATTACCCCATCTGTGTGTGTGTGTGTGTGAGTGTGTGTGTGTCCTTCTCCATCCAGCATTTCCTCATTTCCCTCTCCGTCTCTCTTCTCCCCATTCAGCATTATTCCCCCTCTGTCTCACATCACCCCATCCAGCATTATCCCCATCTCTCACTCTCTCTTTGCATCCCTTCTCCTTCATTAAACATCTCATCTCTCTCTTTTGCTCTACATAAGTACATAAGTATTGCCATACTGGGACAGACCAAAGGTCCATCAAGCCCAGCATCCTGTTTCCAACAGTGGCCAATCCAGGTCACAAATACCTGGCAAGATCCCAAAAAAAGTACAAAACATTTTATGCTGCTTATCCCAGAAATAGTGGATTTCCCCCAAGTCCAATTTAATAATGGTCTATGGACTTTTCCTTTAGGAAGCCGTCCAAACCTTTTAAAAACTCTGCTAAGCTAACCACCTTTACCACATTCTCTGGCAATGAATTCCAGAGTTTAATTTCATGATGAGTGAAGAAATATTTTCTCCGATTCATTTTAAATTTACTACTTTGTAGCTTCATTGCATGGCCCCTAGTCCTAGTATTTTTGGAAAGCGTAAACAGATGCTTCACGTCTACCCATTCCACTCCAGTCATTATTTTATAGACCTCTATCATATCTCCCCTCAGCTGTCTTTTCTCCAAGCTGAAGAGCCCTAGCTGCTTTAGGCTTTTTCTCATAGGGAAGTCGTCCCATCCCCTTTATCGTTATCGCCCTTCTCTGCACCTTTTCTAATTCCACTATATCTTTTTTGAGTTGCAGCAACCAGAATTGAACGCAATATTTGAGTTGCGGTCACACCATGGAGCGATACAAAGGCATTATAACGTCCTCATTTTTGTTTTCCATTCCTTTCCTAATAATACCTAACATTCTATTTGCTTTCTTAGCTGCAGCAGAACACTGAGCAGAAGGTTTCAATGTATCATCAACAACGACACCTAGATCCCTTTCTTGGTCAGTGACTCCTAACTTGGAACCTTGCATGAAGTAGCTATAATTCGGGTTCCTCTTTCCCACAGGCATCACTTTGCACTTGCTCACATTAAACATCATCTGCCATTTAGACTCCCAGTCTCATAAGGTCTTCTTGTAATTTTTCACAATCCTCCCGCGATTTAATGACTTTGAATAACTTTGTGTCATCAGCAAATTTAATTCCTTCACTAGTTATTCCCATCTCTTGGTCATTTATAAATATGTTGAAAAGCAGTGGTCCCAGCACAGACCCCGTGGGGAATCCCACTAACTACCCTTCTCCATTGAGAATACTGACCATTTAACCCTACTCTCTGTTTTCTATCTTTTAACCAGTTTTTAATCCACAATAGGATGGTACCTCCTATCCCATGACTCTCCAATTTCCTCTAGAGTCTTTCATGAGGTACTTTGTCAAATGCCTTCTGAAAATCCAGATACACAATCCAGCTTATTTTCGAAAGAGAAAAACGTCTATAGTGCGACCTAAATCGGGAGATAGATGTTTGTCTCGCAAAGGTGCCCAAATTGGTATAATCAAAAGCCGATTTTGGGCGTTTCCAACTGCACTCCGTCGCGGAAATGAATAAAGTTGATGGGGGCGTGTCAGAGGTGTGGTGGAGGCAGAACTGGGGCGTGGTTACCAGCCAAGGAGAGATGGGCGTCTTTAGCTGATAATCGGAAAAAAAGGCGTTTTTCCGTGATTTTGGGTCACTTTTTTTACCCTTTTTTTTCACGAACAAGTCCCAAAAAAGTGCTCCAGCTGCCCAGATGACCACTGGAGGGAATCGGGGATGACCTCCCCGGACTCCCCCAGTTATCACTAACCCCCTCCCACCAAAAAAACCCCACTTTAAAAACTTTTTTTCCAGCCTGTATGCCAGCCTCAAATGCCGTACCCACCTCCATGACAGCAGAATGTGTTCGATCCTGTCACAGCCTTTCCCTGGGTCAGATGTGGCTCTCGGGTGCAGTACAGGGTCACATCAGCATTGCATTGTGGTGGGTGTAGGGTATTGGGCTCCGTGATTTCATTAGCTTGTGTTACAGTCTAACGATGTTGGTAGCTGGTAGGCTCTTCTCCCATGGTGCTTTTCCCCCTGCCTACTGGGTCAGAGTGTGCCCTGTTGTGTTTTCTGTTGTAGTCCATGCGGTAGTGGCCATTTTTGTAAGCCAGTTTTAGTTCCCTTTCCTGTGTTAGCCACGTTACAGAACTTAGTTCTTCCCTTGAGTGTGGCTGAAAGAGGGCATTGTACAGCATTCTGCCAGCTCTGACCTACTGCTCATCTCAGTACCAGGGAGACTCGTTGCCAGTGGGGCACAACCTCTGATCTGCAAACTGTGAGTGAACGTGCCTATTCCAATAAAGGACGTTTTTGGAGAGATTAGTCTTCAGGTGTCAACTGGTGTGCCAATGTTATATAGCAGCAACCAGTCCTAGAGGCCTGTGTGTATGCAGGTCCCTGGAGCACTTTTAGTGGGTACCGCAGTGCACTTCAGCCAGGTGGCCCCAGGCCATCCCCCCCCCCACCTGTAACACTTGTGCTGGTAAATGGGAGGCCTCCAAAACCCACTGTACCCACATGTAAGTGCCCCCTTCACCCCTAAGAGCTATGGTAGTGTTGTACATTTGTGGGTAGTGGGTTTTGGGGGAGGGGGGTTGGGAGCTCAGCACCAGTGATAAGGGAGCTATGCATGTGGGAGCTTTTTCTGAAGTCCACCACACTGACCTAGGGTGCCCAGTTGATGTCCTGGCATATCAGGGGGGCCAGTGTACTACCAATCCTGGCCCCTCCCACAACCAAATGGCTCGGATTAGGACGTTTTTGAGGTGGGCGTTTTTAGTTTCCATTATCGATAAAAAAAGCAAACGCCCAGCTCAAAAACGTCCATTTTTTCGAAAATTCGGTTCAGCCCGCCCCTTCATGGACCTGTTCTCGGAGATAAACGCCCATGGAGATAGGCGTTTCCGTTCGATTATGCCCCTCAATATCAACTGGCTCACATTTATCCACATGTTTGCTCACCCCTTCAAAAAAATGTAGTAGTTTGGTGAGGCAAGATTTCCCTTCACTAAACCCATGTTGGCTTTGCCTCATTAATCCTTGCTTTTGAATATGCTCTATAATTTTGTTCTTTATAATAGTCTCTACCATTTTACCCGGCACCGACGTCAGGCTCACCATTCTATAATTTCCCAGATCTCCTCTGGAACCTTTTTAAAAAATTGGTGTTACATTGTCCACCCTCCAATCTTCTGGTACCACGCTCAATTTTAGAGATAAATTACATATCACTAACCATAGTTCCGCAAGTTCATTTTTCAGTTCTATCAGCACCCTGGGATGAATACCATCCGGTCCAGGAGATTTGCTACTCTTCAGTTTGTAGAACTGCCCTATTATATTCTCCAGGTTTATAGAGATTTCATTCAGTTTCTCTGACTCGTCAGCTTTGAATACCATTTCAGGCACTGGTATCTCTCCCAAATCTTCCTCGGTGAAGACCGAAGCAAAGATTTCAATTAATCTCTCTGCTATTGGTTTGTCTTCCCCAATCGCCCCTTTTACCCCTCGGTCATCTAGCGGTCCAACCAATTCTTTTGCTGGCTTCCTGCTTTTAATATACCTAAAAAAAAATTTACTATGTGTTTTTGCCTCCAACACAATCTTTTTTTCAAAGTCCTCTTTGCCTTCCTTATCAGCGCTTTGCATTTGACTTGACATTCCTTATGCTGTTTCTTATTATTTTCAGTCGGTTCCTTCTTCCATTTTCTGAAGGATATTAACCATGCCAGCTGTCGTTTGGTCTTCCGTCCTCCTTTTTTAATACGTGGAAAATATTTGGCCTGGGCTTTCAGGATGGTGTTTTTGAACAGCATCCATGCCTGATGTAAATTTTTGACCCTCGCAGCCGCTCTTCTAAGTTTTCTTTTTCACCATTCTTCTCATTTTATCATAGTCTCCTTTTTTAAAGTTAAATGCTAACGTATTGGGTTTCCTGTGTATACTTACTTCAAAGCTAATATCAAATCTGATCATATTATGATCACTGTTATCAAGCGGCCCCAGCACCATTACCTCCTGCACCAGATCATATGCTCCACTAAAGACTAGGTCTAGAATTGTTCCTTCTCTCATCGGCTCCTGTAGCAGCTGTGCCATAAAGCAGTCCTTGATTTCGTCACGGAATTTTACCTCCTTAGCATGCTCCAATGCTCTCTTATCTCTCTCGCTTTCTTGTGTCTCTTTTTCTTCATTCAGTATTGTCCCATTCCTCTCTCCTTCTCTTCACCCCATCCCATTCATGCAGCACCTCTCCTTTCCCTCCCGCTTACCCAGTTGCTGTTTTATGGGTTGGGTCAAGCCATATTATTTCTACAAGTAAAGATGTGCAGGACCATTTTCCTGCATGTGCTGCCACAAGTTCAGCTACTCCCATCCCTCTGATGTACACTTCTTAAGTCAGAAGGGCAGGAGCAGCTGAGCTTGCAGCACCACTTGCAGGAAACTGGTCCCGCACGTCTTTGCTTGTAGAAATGATGCCGCCCAACTTCCAACCTCAGAAAACATCAACAGGGTGAGCGGAGGGATGGGGAAAAAGAGAGAAAGGAGAGGTGCTGGGGGGGGGGGGGAGGTTGGAGGAAGAGAGATAGATGCACACAGCTGACCTGGGAAGATAGCAGGAGAGAGGGGAAGGGCACAATGGGGATGAGATGTAATATACTCACTATGAGGTTTGAGGAGGCTTGCTAAGGCTATAAAAAGACTAGAAGTGGTCCAAAGGAAGGCAACAAAAATGGTATGGGGTTTGCGCCAAACGACATACGAGAAGAGACTGGAAGACCTGAATATATATACCCTAGAGGAAAGAAGGAACAGGGGAGATATGATACAGACATTTAAATACTTGAAAGGTATTAATATAGAAACAAATCTTTTCCAGAAAAGAGAAAATGGTAAAATTAGAGGACGTGAATTGAGGTTGTGGGGCATGCCTACCATGCGGCAAAAAGCACTGCTGTGGGATGCGCTGAGCTATCCCCATGGCAGTGTGTCTATCAGCATGCACTTGTCCTGTGCTAAAAAATATTATTTATTTTTTAGCGTGGGAGGCATGACTATGGGGGGTACTAATCGGGTTGCGCGGGCACATTGCCCCACGCTGCCTGATTACCACATGGTTAGCGTGGGAGCCTTTAGTACCAACAAAATAGGTGTTGGTAAGGGCTCCCGTGGTAATGGCCACACGCTAATTTCCCAATTAGCGCATGGACATTAAAGAAACCTATGGAAATTCAGACATTTTACATCTGTGCTAAAAGTAGCCACAGCTCGTGGAAAACTCCTGCAATGAGAACAGCACCTGCCACTTTTTAGCACAGCTTCATAAGGAAGCCTCATAAGCAGCTGTAAAGCCCAAGGTTACATTACAATTATTGGTAGGAGCAAAAAAGCAGAATACCTGATGTTGTGTTACCAGCTGTGTTGGAGAATCATTCCTGTGCTTTGCTGTCCTCACTTTTATGGATTGTATAGTGTTTGTACATATAAGATACAGAGGTTTTAATATTTATTAATTATGTTGTTTTTGGAAAATGTAATGATGTTTTATTTTTGAGGGGGATGCTGAGAAATAAAATCAAGTAAAAAATAAATTGTATGAGTTTGTGTGTCATTGATGCTAGTGACCTTTTTCATCGTGACATGTTTTTTTCCTTCAACCCAAAGTCACAAACAACCTAGACCTCAAAGAGCTGAAGAATGAGCTGACTCTTCCCCCATTATAGAACCATTAGTCTAACTTCATTGCTGAAGAAAAAGATAGTGCTTCAGAAGCAGATTACAGGATAGACAACATGGCTACACCAGAGCAACATCTGCTCAGATTAAAATTAAACTGAGTTGGTGATCAAAGCGGTGAATGGGGTGGGGGGCAGTAGATTATGTATATCTGGATTTCAGTAAGGACTTATGACACTGTTTCACATAGAAGACTAGCCATAAGCTGGACAGTAGGAGAAAAGGTTGTAAGTTAGGCAAAGTGTTGGTTATGCAGCAGGACATAGAGAATGGTGGTTAATGAAGTACCTGGTAAAGGTAAGGTGGCTAGTGATGAAATCCTGGCTCAGCATTAGAGACCTTGCTCTCATCAATATCTTAATTTGAAACCTCTGAGAAATATTGGGGGAAAGAAGTGTCTGGAATAATGGTGCAACCATTTTTAACAGAGTACACATACAGGATGGGGTGAAAAAAAATGGAAGAGAATTTGAAAAAGCCGGAAGAATGGAACGGTCAGTGCTTTAGAAAATGAACTTCAGTGCTAAGTATATACATTGCATTTGGGATGCAAAACACTGTTAACTCTATATCAATTGATAGGATACACATTGGAAACTGTTAAACAAGAAACTAATCTAGGAGTAATATGGCCAGTCAGTACAGCAAAGTAGCCAGCAAAGATAACAATATTCTTGGTTGCATAACTAGAAATATGAACAAAAACAGTAAGGTAATACTGCACTAATATACTACCCACCTTGAGTACTGGGTTGGAGCCCATGGCTTTTTTTTTTTTAGTTCCATGTTTTTCTTCTCATGCATTAATCCAGTGGTCTCTAATATTTCTAAAACCTCACACTAACACTATTTGCTTTTGTCTCACCTAGAATGCAAACTGCACTGAACCCTGAAAAGAGGATATAAGCAGTATACAAGAATTGATTTGAATTAAATTGAATTAAAGGCTCCTATATTTTACAATAAGTAAATAAAATGTTAATCCGGTCTGTGAATGCTGATTCATATTTAGAAATAACATCATTCCATCAAGTATTAAAACAAATTTGGGAACAAGGCTTCAATTAGCTAGAATTGTCTGTAAGGCCGCAGAAACCAATATATCAAATATTTTTTCTGAGGTTTGCTAAGATCTGAGACCAATGCTAATGACCTCCATATACTTATGGGAAAGTCAGCTGCTCTTTTATATGAAAGATTTAGCAAATTTGGTTCCTTACCAGATGGCAGAAAGTTGGAGATTAGAGCAGAAAAATAACTTGAGACAATATGCTTCTTTTTGTTGAACAAAACAAGCATCTGTTAAAGCATTAACACTCATTTTTGCAATTTTATATGGTGTTCAGGCAGGTCCGCGTGCTACAAAATACAATGCTTGCATAAGAGAATCAGGTAGTTATGCTTTTATTGATTTTCCTATATAATAATTCTCACCTCTAACGTTCTATGTGTCTTCGGGGTTGGTCTGCTAAGCTCCGTAACACAGGCTGACGTCACCGCGAAAAGAAGCGCCCATTGGTCGGGAAAGAGCAGGGTGGGCAGCAGCAGCCAGGCTGCGGTGATCAGGAGCCACACCCGCCGCCAGCTCATAAAACAAAAAGGCTCGAGCCTGCCTGACGCCACTGACATGCTCAACAGTCTCCCTCCCGAAACACCTGGGGGGGTGCAGCATGACACCCCCCCTTGGCGCATCAACCCCCCCCCCCCCCGACGCATCACCCAAGCCCCCCCTCGGCGCATCAACCCCCCCTCAGCGCATCACCCAAGCAACACCCCCCCCCCCCCCGAGTGCATTCTTGCTTGCCGTGTGCACGCTGCTGGGGGGGGTGTCAGTTCTGCTGGTTCCCTGCTCCCTCTGCCCCGGAACAGGAAGTAACCTGTTCCGGGGCAGAGGGAGCAGTGAACCAGCGGAGCCAACACCCCCCCCCCCCCCCAGCGCCCCACCCTTGCTATGCCACTGGTCAAGGGGAAGATGCTGGATAGAGGAGTAGAGAGGATAGGGAACACAGGAGATACTGGATCAAGGAAGGATGGAAAGAAAGGAAATATGCTTGCTCAGGGAGAGAAGGGTAGATAGTAGACATGGTGGGAGTAGGGTAACAGAAGGGAGATGCTGAATTGGGATGGGGAAGAGAGAGGGAGGGAGGGAGGGGGACCCTGAAACTCAGAGGGAGGGGCCCTGAAACTCGGAGAGACCCTGAAACTCAGAGGGAGAGAGGGAGGGAGGGACCCTGAAACTTGGAGGGAGGGAGGGAGACCCTGAACCTCGGAGGGAAGGAGGAGGGACCCTGAAACTCGGAGGGAGGGAGGAGACGACCCTGAAACTCGGAGGGAGGGAGGGGAGGGGAGGGGACGACCCTGAAACACGGAGGGAGGGAGAGGATGACCCTGGCACACACTCTCATTCTCACACACACTCTCTCTCTCACACAGACACACTCGCACCCAGTCTCATTCTCTGTCACACACTCGCACATTCACTCTCTCTCACAGAGTCACTCTCTTACACACTCTCTCAAACATGCACACTCCGAGGAAAACCTTGCTAGCGCCCGTTTCATTTGTGTCAGAAACGGGCCTTTTTTACTAGTTTTAAATAATGTAAGGTCCAATTTTTGGTATCTAATGGCATCTTCAAATCACCTGACAAAATCTGTGGTCATTTCTATTCAGGGGATCCTTTTCTCCTGGCGTGTGTGACTTGAGTGAGAGTGTATTCAGGGAGATGCAGGGCATGGATGTGGATTTCAATAATGATTTACAGCTATTAAGGTCTGTAGTCAGAGTTGGAATAGAGTTGTGCTTAGAGTTTGTGACCTTTCAAGAGTTGGAAGGGATGTCATCAACCTTGGAGGACTGGGAGTCTTGAGTACAGCTGCCCCATTGGTAGACAGGTGGGTACAAGCCCTACGGGGAAAGGTGGTCAACCTGCAAGATAGATTGTGGTGCTGCACTATAAGGTTGCTGAGGATCTCAGAGAAGGAAAAGGGGAACAATATGGTAATATTTGTTCAGGATCTACTAGTGATCCTGCTGAAACCAGAGGACAGTGCCTCAGCTTTATCAGTAGGCTGAGTGCAGAGTTTCCAGGAGTCCCTGCAATCAGAAAGATAGGCCAAGAGTTTTTCTAGTCAATCTGTACTACTGTCAGAAAGAATAGTTTTTGAGGAGAACAAGAGCTTGATTTTCTACAACAAAATCATCAGGTTTTTCCATACTGTAGTGTAGAGATTTCAGCTTTTGCATAAATTTGGAGAGTTTAGTATGAGTGCAGATTAAATTTCATCCATTCTAACCTGCCTGAATGACCTTTATTATGAGGTACATGTCAGGTGGTGAGGTAGCTGCGAAGATTGTAAGGCGACATTGGGACATAATGAGGGCCCATCCACTTTTTGAAAAACATCGAGTACGGACTGCTTTTTCTCGAGCACGAAATCTCAGTGAATTACTGAGTCCAGCTGATCTCCCGAGGATAGCAGATACAGCCACTAGCATGACCGCAGGACATTTTAAATGTAAGAAAACAGGGTGCAAGACATGCGAACACTGCCGACACGCCCCCTTGAACTTTGTGTCGGAAGATGACCGGCCTTCTCCTTCGAAAATAAGCAGGATAGTAACATAGTAGATGATGGCAGAAAAAGACCTGCACAGTCCATCCAGTCTGCCCAACAAGATAAACTCATATGTGCTACTTTTTGTGTATACCTGACCGCACCTTGAGTATTGTGCTCAATTCTGGTCACTGCATCTCAAGAAAGATATAGTAGAATTGGAAAAGGTGCAGAGAAGGGCGACTAAAATGATAGCGGGGATGGGACGACTTCCCTATGAAGAAAGATTAAGGAGGCTAGGGCTATTCAGCTTGGAGAAGAGACGGATGAGGGGACACATGATAGAGGTATATAAAATAATGAGTGGAGTGGAACAGGTGGATGTGAAGTGTCTGTTCACGCTTTCCAGGGGGCATGCGATGAAACTACAGTGTAGTAAATTTAAAACAAATCGGAGAAAATATTTCTTCACCCAACGTATAATTAAACTCTGGAATTCGTTGCCGGAGAAATTGGTGAAGGTGGTTAGCTTAGCAGAGTTTAAAAGGGGTTGGACAGTTTCCTAAAGGACAAGTCCATAAACCACTACTAAATGGACTTGGGAAAAATCCACAATTCCTGGAATAACATGTATAGAATGTTTGTATGTTTGGGAAGCTTGCCAGGTGCCCTTGGCCTGGATTGGCCGCTGTCGTGGACAGGATGCTGGGCTCGATGGACCCTTGGTCTTTTCCCAGTATGGCATTACTTATGTACTTATGTATGTACTTATGACCTTGATTTGTATCTAACCACAATAATGCCTAAATAGGGACCACTGGTGAAATATTCTGATTCTAATGTTGTATTACCACGTGGTGTTCAAAATATTCTGCTTCCAACAACTGCTGCTGTAAATCACACTTGTTTATTCTTACTTTTATTAAGAGGACCTCAGATCTTCCCAGCTTGGCTGTTCTATTCAGAACTCTTTTGCATAATATTTTCTTACATGCGCTCAAGCTGTTTTCTGGAAGTATTTATTATCACCGGTCCTATATTTGCTATCAAATTCTTTCAGAGGTCAGGATTCTAAATCACTGAAAAAAACTCCCACTCGGAGAAAAACCAGTGATTCCTGCCCTCTGAAACACAGCTTCCCCTTGTGTCAAGCAGAATATTTTCTGCAACTGATTCTGTCCTACATTTACATTTAAATAGGGTTAAATGCAGTGCTCAATCTCCCAGCTTTTTGTTTGTAGGATCTCTATTCTCCCCAAACATAAACAGTCTGTACTTAGCTTCAGGGTATTCCGTGAACCGCCAGCTACAAGCTGTTCCGTGAACCACCAGCTACAAGCTGCATGTCACTGCTTCTTTCCTCTTTTCCATTGTGATGTATTCTGATTCCTTCTGTCCCTCCAACAAGAACGTCTCGTTTCGCTGCTCTCACTGCTGCGTCAGGAGGAAACACTATCTCTGACATCCTCCTTGCATTTTTTCAAAATGGCCGCAGTTTTTGTAACAAACGCTCGAGCTTGTTCTTATCCAATCAGCTATTCCATTATATTTAAAGGGCTATTGCTTTCACTTCTAGTACTTGAAAATCAACTTTCTAGAAAAACGCTTTCCATTCTACATTTTTATTTAAACCATATGGTTCTATTGTGTTGTACTGGTAAATTAGCTTTTGTTCTTTTTGCCATAGTTTTGATTTTATATCCCCCCCTCTCTTTCCCTGTTGTATCTGTTCAATCACCATGAATTTCAGTTGGTCAAATGTGTGTCCTGTTGTAATGCAATGCTGTGACATTGGTGCTTCCGGTCTTCTATGAGTTATGCCATGTCTGTGTTCTATCACTCTTGTCTTAAACTTTCGTGAAGTGTGTCCTATGTAGATTTTTTCACATGGACATACACAGGCATAGATCACATTCATGGACTCACAATCTGTGGTTCCTCTGATGGTTAAGCTTTTATTTCCATTATTCCATATTAATTGAGAACCTTCAATCATATTCTGACATACACTGCACCTTCCACACTTCCTGTGGATTCCCAGTTTCTGTTCATATTTCGACCACACATCTGAATTACATAATGTATCCTGGAGATTAGTGTTTCTGCTATAAGATATCATCAATCTCTGATCTTTGAATTGCTCTTTTGTCTGTAATATCTTCCAATGTTTTCTAATGATAGTAGCCACCTTCCTAGACTGGTCATTATACTTGAGAATACAATTTAAGTCAGTGGTCTGATGTTTTATTTTTGATCTCAGAAGCCAATCCCTATTGTTATATCTTGCTCTCTTCCGAGCTTTCCGCACTATTTTTGATGGATAACCTCTCTCCAGCAATCTCTTTTGTAATTCCTCCGATTTGTCATTATATACTTGTATATATACAAGTATATAATGACAAATCGGAGGAATTACAAAGAGATTGCTGGAGAGAGGTTATCCATCAAAAATAGTGCGGAAAGCTCGGAAGAGAGCAAGATATAACAATAGGGATTGGCTTCTGAGATCAAAAATAAAACATCAGACCACTGACTTAAATTGTATTCTCAAGTATAATGACCAGTCTAGGAAGGTGGCTACTATCATTAGAAAACATTGGAAGATATTACAGACAAAAGAGCAATTCAAAGATCAGAGATTGATGATATCTTATAGCAGAAACACTAATCTCCAGGATACATTATGTAATTCAGATGTGTGGTCGAAATATGAACAGAAACTGGGAATCCACAGGAAGTGTGGAAGGTGCAGTGTATGTCAGAATATGATTGAAGGTTCTCAATTAATATGGAATAATGGAAATAAAAGCTTAACCATCAGAGGAACCACAGATTGTGAGTCCATGAATGTGATCTATGCCTGTGTATGTCCATGTGAAAAAATCTACATAGGACACACTTCACGAAAGTTTAAGACAAGAGTGATAGAACACAGACATGGCATAACTCATAGAAGACCGGAAGCACCAATGTCACAGCATTGCATTACAACAGGACACACATTTGACCAACTGAAATTCATGGTGATTGAACAGATACAACAGGGAAAGAGAGGGGGGGATATAAAATCAAAACTATGGCAAAAAGAACAAAAGCTAATTTACCAGTACAACACAATAGAACCATATGGTTTAAATAAAAATGTAGAATGGAAAGCGTTTTTCTAGAAAGTTGATTTTCAAGTACTAGAAGTGAAAGCAATAGCCCTTTAAATATAATGGAATAGCTGATTGGATAAGAACAAGCTCGAGCGTTTGTTACAAAAACTGCGGCCATTTTGAAAAAATGCAAGGAGGATGTCAGAGATAGTGTTTCCTTCCTGACGCAGCAGTGAGAGCAGAGAAACGAGACGTTCTTGTTGGAGGGACAGAAGGAATCAGAATACATCACAATGGAAAAGAGGAAAGAAGCAGTGACATGCAGCTTGTAGCTGGTGGTTCACGGAACAGCTTGTAGCTGGCGGTTCACGGAATACCCTGAAGCTAAGTACAGACTGTTTATGTTTGGGGAGAATAGAGATCCTACAAACAAAAAGCTGGGAGATTGAGCACTGCATTTAACCCTATTTAAATGTAAATGTAGGACAGAATCAGTTGCAGAAAATATTCTGCTTGACACAAGGGGAAGCTGTGTTTCAGAGGGCAGGAATCACTGGTTTTTCTCCGAGTGGGAGTTTTTTTCAGTGATTTAGAATCCTGACCTCTGAAAGAATTTGATAGCAAATATAGGACCGGTGATAATAAATACTTCCAGAAAACAGCTTGAGCGCATGTAAGAAAATATTATGCAAAAGAGTTCTGAATAGAACAGCCAAGCTGGGAAGATCTGAGGTCCTCTTAATAAAAGTAAGAATAAACAAGTGTGATTTACAGCAGCAGTTGTTGGAAGCAGAATATTTTGAACACCACGTGGTAATACAACATTAGAACTTGATTTGTATCTGCCATTTTCAAGGCACAGACCGTAGAAGTCTGCCCAGCACTAGCCCCGCCTCCCACCACTGGCTCTGCCACCCAATCTCCGCTAAGCTTCTGAGGATCCATTCCTTCTGAACAGGATTCCTTTATGTTTATCCCACGCATGTTTGAATTCCATTACCGTTTTCATCTCCACCACCTCCCTCGGGAGGGCATTCCAAGTATCCATCACTCTCTCCGTGAAAAAATACTTCCTGACATTTTTCTTGAGTCTGCCCCCCTTCAATCTCATTTCATGTCCTCTCATTCTACCGCCTTCTCATCTACGGAAAAAGTTAGCTTGCGGATTAATACCTTTCAAATATTTGAACGTCTGTATCATATCACCCCTGTTTCTCCTTTCCTCCAGGGTATGCATGTTCAGGTCAGCAAGTCTCTCCTCATACGTCTTGTAACGCAAATCCCATACCATTCTTGTAGCTTTTCTTTGCACCGCTTCATTTAGTGCCACTGAAAATAACTGGCTTGCACCGAACTGAAAACCAGTTATTTTAGGAGCATTCCAGGGGTGGAGTTAGCACTTGGCTAGCATTTAACATCCAGGTTAACCATATAAATAGGACACATAAAAGTCAGTCCTATCTTTATGTGGTAACCCTTAGCTGGTTAAGAGTTAAGTATCACACTTAGGGGTCCTTTTACAAAGGTGCTATCATAAGTACATAAGTAGTGCCATACTGGGAAAGACCAAAGGTCCATCTAGCCCAGCATCCTGTCACCGACAGTGGCCAATCCAGGTCAAGGGCACCTGGCACGCTCCCCAAACGTAAAAACATTCCAGACAAGTTATACCTAAAAATGCGGAATTTTTCCAAGTCCATTTAATAGCGGTCTATGGACTTGTCCTTTAGGAATCTATCTAACCCCTTTTTAAACTCCGTCAAGCTAACCGCCCGTACCACGTTCTCCGGCAACGAATTCCAGAGTCTAATTACACGTTGGGTGAAGAAAAATTTTCTCCGATTCATTTTAAATTTACCACACTGTAGCTTCAACTCATGCCCTCTAGTCCTAGTATTTTTGGATAGCGTGAACAGTCGCTTCACATCCACCCGATCCATTCCACTCATTATTTTATACACTTCTATCATATCTCCCCTCAGCCGTCTCTTCTCCAAGCTGAAAAGCCCTAGCCTTCTCAGCCTCTCTTCATAGGAAAGTCGTCCCATCCCCACTATCATTTTCGTCGCCCTTCGCTGTACCTTTTCCAATTCTACTATATCTTTTTTGAGATACGGAGACCAGTACTGAACACAATACTCCAGGTGCGGTCGCACCATGGAGCGATACAACGGCATTATAACATCATTTTTAGCATGCATTAAAAATAAGCACACGCTAAATGTTAGAGACGCCCATATATTTCTATGGATGTCTCTAGCATTTAGTGCATGCTAATCATTAGCACGCACTAAAACCACTAGCATGCCTTTGTAAAAGTTATCTTAACTGGCTATGCATTAGCTGGCTACGGAAATCTGGAAATTGAAAGCTGGTGCCCAGACATGGCCCGGCATTGAATGTCTGGGTTTAACGCCAGCAGCGGTCAGAAAACACTGATCACCACAAGCTGAACATGAGGCCGTTAGAATACTAGCACTTAGGCACATGAATGTAACATTCATGCACTTCTTAGGCGCAATCTCTGCAGCAGGGGGTAGCCACAGGTGGGCCTGGGTGGGCCAAGGCCCACCCACTTAGGGCTCAGGCCCACTCAACAGTAGCACATATTTAGTGGTAGCTGGTAGGGATACCAAGCTCTGGCAGCAGAAGACTCCCCCCTGATGGTAATGAAAACGCTGCTCTCCACGATACCGGCACCTGCACATGTTTGTTTTCAGTGCATGCCTGCTGCAGACTGCCAAGGTGGAAAGAAGCGTTTTCCCGCCAGCTGAGATATTTTTCTGGTCGTAGTGGGGGAGTGGGGGAGAACACTTGGTGCCCACCCACTTCTTGCTTAGGCCCACCCAAAATCTGTTGTCTGGCTACAGCAGTATTCCATAATGTGATCACGCAAGTTGCACAGTGCGTAAATGCAAGAGGCATGCAAGGGAAAGGCGCTTGGGGGGCAGGGGTGTGTCACACTTTTATGTGCATAGGTTATAAAATACTAAAGTGCAACATTCACACCTGCTATTGGGAAGGCGTAAATGGGTGCCCCTAACAGTTAGTCAGAAAAAGCTGATACTAATATTTATTTTATTTATTTATTTGTAGCATTTGTATCCCACATTTTCCCACCTATTTGCAGGCTCAGTGTGGCTTACATTGTTCCGTATTGGTGATCACCAATTCCGGAAAAGAGAAATACATAGTTAAGATGGAGGTGACAGAGTGGATTAGATAATTCATGTGAAGAAAGTACATTTTTGTAATAAGAAATAAAAGGTATGGGATTAAACTTCAATCGTGATAAATAGGCTTGAACAATCAGGAATATTACACTTCAATCGTATTAATATTAATAATATAATATTAATATTCTCTGGGCACCCAGATGCCATTATAGAATTTGTGCTCAGTGCATTGCATTTTGGTGCCTATATTTTGGCACACTTTATAGAATTGTCCCTATAGACCCATTTAAAGACCTGGCCTTATGCATCTGGAAAATTCTTTGCTAAATTTGTTCCTTCCACATGTAGCTTCTATTTGCACTTTGTCCAGCAGATGGCAGGAGAAGGCCATAAGTGGGATTGGTTACTCCAACTTCACTGCTGCTCACCCAATATACAGTGCCTCTCCATCAACTGCAACCAATTCTGCTGTAACTTGTTATTATAGGGGTTTTCTTTCACTGCAGCAGAAAATATAGCAAAGAGAAGAAGTGTTGTCTTCCTTGTGAACAACAGGGCATTTTGCAGGGGGACTGAGCCAGGACTGAGCCATGTTCTGTTTTCAGCTTTTAAGTGTTTTTTTTTTTGGCCTTTGCCACTCAGCCAGTCACACAGTGCCATTCATCAACATTCCAGGGCTCTTATATCAGGGCTCCTACGTTGGACAAGTTAAATAAGGAGAACATTTGCAAAGAATCTGCTTTATTCCTTAACTGCAACATGTCCCCCTGCAAAACATTTTTGGGACAGTTTGCAGTGGTTTTAAACACCAGAGAGGTAACCACAATTGCCCTGTCTCAGTCACTGGTGCATACCCTGGGTCAAAAGAAGCAGCTACCTAATACTTAATCTGCCTCAGAGCCACTGTAAATAAGGAAGTGCAGATTTTTAAAAGCATTCTTATATGTCTTTGGTAAAATCAGAAATACACACATACTTTTCTGGCCAACTGAAACCCCACCCTCATTAAGCTCCCTTGGAAAGCTCCCTTGCAAATCTGTATTTCTATTTATGTATTTAATTTACCTTTCTAGTCCACTAATGCAAAGTCTTCAGCGGGTTCCAACAATACACATACAATAAAAATAAACATCACACAATATAGTAACATAGTAAATATGTCACACAGAGCTACAGAATATGAATACAATAATAAAATAGAAATAAGACCAGCCTAAAAATATTGTCTGCTCGATATTCAAAGCGATTTAAGCTTAAATTGTACTCAGTGGGCTGGTTGCCAATATTTAGCGGCATTTAACCAGGCACTACCACTGAATATTGGCTCTGACCATCCATTACTAAAGTGGTCAAGAGAAGGGCGTTCATAGGGTGGATTTGGGGAGGAGCTGGGGGCTATATGGTATTGGCAATATTCAGTGTCAGTGCACGCGTAGCTAAGCAACCAAACAGGACCACATAAAAAGCAGCTCTCACTTTGTTCAGTTAGGAACCCTTTTACTAAGGCACGTAGACACCTACTCACGTTCAACGTGCATCAATTTGGAACTACCACCCGGCTACCACGTGCCCTGGGCAGTAATTCCATTTTTTATGCACATCCGATACGTGCGGCAGAAAATATGTTTTACTGTCTACCAGGTGGCACTAACCGGGTGGTAATTGGCAGTGCACGCTAATGATTCTGCCCGGTTAACGTGTGAGACCTTACTGCTAAGTCAATGAGTGACAGTAAGGTCTCAGGCCCAAAATGGACGCGCCAATTGTTATTTGGCCACATGTCCATTTTCAGCCTACAACAGCACAGGCCATTTTTCGGCACACCTTAGTAAAAGGACCCCTTAGCTTTGTAGCTGCCAGCACTAAATAATGGCCAGCAGTCCTATAACTTCTGGGTAACAGCCAATGTTGTTGCACGCGATCCCCTCCCTCCCACTTCACCCGGCTGATAGTGACCCATCTCCTGAAGCCCCCTCCCCAAGATTAGCCCTGCCAAGATGAGCCCCCCCCCCCCCCCATGATGGCCTCCCCAAGATCTGTCTCTGCCCCAAGATAACCCCCAAGATGACTCCCCCCCCCCCCAAGATGCAACCTCCCAAGATGAGCCCAACCCTGAGATGGCCTGCTTGAGATCTGCTTCCCTCCGAGAGGCCCTCCCCAAAATGGGCCCATGGAGGGATCAGCCTTGAGAAAGGTGCCTCCGAGATAGCTCCCGTCTACATACCAGGCCCCCTCCCTCTCCAAACCAGACCCCCACCTTGTGACCTGGTGGTCCAGAAGGGGGTCTTCGAGGCAGCAGTGATCCCCACTCACTCCTGCCCCTAGCAGCTGCATGCCCTACAATGGTAGCCACAAGCTCTAGCAGTAGTATTGCAGTACTACCACTAGAGGTCAGCCTTTCATATAAGGGCTTCCTTTGCAAATGTCATTTAATTTTAGGCAACCTCATAGAATGAGGGGAATAGTTTTTGAGCAGAATACAAAGATGCAAATACCCCTGGTCCTGTGATTGCAGGGACCTTACGCGCTGATTTAATGTTAATGCAAACTTCAACACCAACAGAATGTCTAGCCACAATGCCTTAAAATTTAACCAGATTACTTTGAATTTATCCTGCAGCAGTGATCCAAGGAAGAACAAGACAGCAAAAGTTCACTTAAACATAACTTTAATGGAAACTGGACCCAACCTGGCTGTCAGGGGTCTACAAACAATAAATATAAATCCATATAAATTTAAAAACATCAATTGATCATCTGTCAAATAAAAGACACCAAAATAAAAATAGAAACATTACCATACTGGTTTCCAAATAGATTAACTTTTGTTGTCTCCTCCTTCCTTGAATCACTGCTGCTGTTTGTACTGTCTGCTTGGATACTGCAGCAGGTTGAATTTTCTTTTTAACTTGGCCACTCTTACCCACTCCAGTGATGTAGAGGGGGACTTCGACTCCCTTGTAACCATTAATTCAGATGACTTGGATCTCCAGGAGGTGGATAGATATTATGCTCTGGGGCACTAACCAGTTAAGATTACTATAAAATCTAATATAACTGACAAGACAGTCACGTTGCAATTAGATGTTTGCAGTATAGCCTCTTGTGAATCTTTAGAGTGGCAACGATGGTATTCTAAATTCTATGTTTACCTATGTACTTACACTGAAATGAGTAATTATGCATCTCCCATTAAAAATGAGCTTAGTGCATGGAAAGTCTCACGTTACAATGCGCTATGCCCATTTTTTAAACGCATTTCAGGGAAGCCCTTCTTTTTTCCATTATCGGCCGAGGACACATATCTCTTAATCACGCCCCAGTCCCGCCTTCGCTACGGTGCCAACCCCCCCCCCCCCCCCCCCGTGAACTTTGGTCGTCCCTGCGACAGGAAGCAGTTGAGGACGCCCAAAATCGGCTTTCGATTATGCCAATTTGGGCGACCCTGACAGAAGGATGCCCATCTCCCGATTTGTGTCGGAAGATGGGCGCCCTTCTCTTTCGAAAATGAGCCTGATAGTGTCATGCAAATTCTGCAAACTCTCTGGAGTTGAATGGAGAGATGTCACTAAACACCTTCTGGAATACCAAGATATTCAAAATACTTTTTCAGGCAATATATGATGTCCTTGCACTTCTTCCTATCTAGGAAATCAATTTCAAAGTAATTGCTCAAGTAGTCCACTACTAGTAGATAGTCAACTTTTTGAATTAAAATATGTTGACCACCAGGGTCCATCCAGATAGGTCCAGGGGGGACTCAGGCCCTCCATCTTCTTTCTTCAGGAAGGGAGATGGGAGGAAGGATTGGGATGGGAAAGGGATACTGTAGTTCCTAGGGGTGGTAGGGGGATCAGAAAGAAGAAGGGCAACTGGCACTTCTCTACTGCAATCTGGAAGTTAATTGGGCACCTGCCAATATTCAGATTGGTGCCTGGTTACCTCTGTGATTAGAGTGAGGACAATCTTTTTGCCTGCATTATAATGACAGTTTCTGATTTTAGGATTTAATGATAAACACTGATTGGAAAAAAAATATCAAATGCAAAAAAGAATTTAAAATAAGTCTGTCCAATATCAAAAGCCTTTTTGTTGTTCTAACTTTAGCAGCTGCTTAACTAGTTAGTGATCTGAATATTGCCACTAACCAGTTAAGTCCCTGCTCCTCCCGTATCCTCCCGAGCTCTGCCCATAGACCACCCCAGTACTAAACGGGATCTGTGGTGATATTCAGGGGCTCTGTCCAGTTATGTGCCACTGAACATCAGTGGATACCCCCGAACAAGCGATTTTAAACAGCCAGGAACCTCTCCTGGTTGTTTAAAAAGCTTTTGACATTGTACAGACTTATTTTAATTTTTTTTGGCGTTTGAGATTTTTTTTTTTTTCAATCGGTGTTTATCATTAAATCCTAAAATCAGAACATGTCATTATAATGCAGGCAATCTAATCCAGGCTTCTTGCAACTACACCACAATTTCTATTACTTGTCATACTTTCTACTTAATTTTCATGATTACAACTTGATGGATAACACCATACTTGACTCAATAAGTGTAAGCAGTCAGTTGTCTATGGCTTTTGCTAGTAAGACTGCAAAAACACTCTTTCTAGAAACTTCTCCTGATTACATGCACAAGAGAGTGCCTGCAGGCCCTAAAAGCAAACATGTAAACAATGTTATCAAATCCCTATCCAGCTTCTTGTGCATCATTTTGCTCATCTATACTTCTTTCAATGCAGATAAAATATATTCCCAATGGTATGTGCCAGTTAATTGGAAAGGCGGTGAGGGAAAATATAATTATTGTGTAGTGTTTGTTGATCATATTTCCTAGTACACTGTAAATCCTCTTTATAGGTCTTTTCAAAGCAGATGGAGATCATAATTTGTTAGATGCACAGCTCTTATGTGCTATATTCAAAGACAATTTTGGGTGGGCCTGGGCCCACGATGGGTAGTCAGAAGAACTCCGCCCTGTCCCATAAGTGATTTGGTCTCTCCCTCTCTCACCTGCATGCCATATGGTCTCTCAAACATCCCCCTCCCCCATACCTTTTAAATAGCAGATTTTCACTGGCAGCGAGCAGCAACTAATACACACTGCTCTTGTTGGCCCCACAGCCTTACCTCTGATGCAACTTCCTGTTTCCGCATAGCCGGGAATACATTAGAGGGAAGGCTGGTATGCAGGAAGGACAGTTGTTGGGAATTTTCGGCTGGTGGGGCTTGGGGATCTCTGCCAGTCACTTCATAGGTGTGCTGCTACTGGGTGGGCCTGAGCCCAAAGTGGGTGGGCCTGGCCCCACCCGGGCCCACCCTTGGCTATGCCATTTCAATGCAAGTTATGTATCTGCTAGAAGATGAAAATACATAACTCACCTATCCAGGTATTTTCAGTTATTATTCAGATAAGGTCTGGCTATTTACCAATCTAAGTGACCGATGTTATCCATATAATTAGGAGCCAGCTTTGGGGAGAAGTGAATTGGAGTTCGTAATTATATGTTTAGGGGGCATTCTATAAGTTGTGATGAAAAATGGATGCCGAAAAAAATCAGCCCTAAGCTCTGTTCTTTAAAGGGCATGTAGCACTGATTCCCATACCTAACTTTGGGCGCCAAATTTACGCCTGTTGTAAATGCTGGTGCCCAAGTGAGGCTTGCTTACCCAGTATGCTATAACTATGCATGTAACTTTTCAGAATATCCCTGACAAGCTTATGTCCCTCCCGTGTGGTCACGTTCCCTTTTGAGATACGTGCAATGGGAATTAGGCACCCTGTCACATAGAATAGCACACAGCCAGATGTGCATGCAAATTTTAATAAGTGCCAATTAACATCAATAGTTGGTTGTCGCCACCCAATTATTGATGGCTAAGAGCTTGTTGACCAATTAATTTGCATGCACATCTCGGCAGCATGCCCAAATTTGGGCGCCATATATAGAATCCGAGGGTTAGTGGTGTGATTCATCTACAGCGGGAAGTTATCAAGAAGGGCTACTGTTAAGATGGATTATTTTACTACTAATTCATGCTATTGTAGCATAGGTCTCATTTTATGCAATGAGACCTAGGGGTCCTTTTACCAAGTGGTGGCAAAAGGTGGCCTGCAGTGGCATTGGCATGTGGGATTGCCGTGTGCTGAGGCCACCTTTTACCGCAGTGGGTAAAAGAGCATTTTCTGATTTGGATCAGTAAATGACTGAGTGACAAAAGGAAACAAGGAAATTCAGAAAGTGTTTTACAGTGGTTGGCAATATGACTATTAATGTGTATGGAATACTCATTGAGTTTCTTGAGAAAGGTATGTCTTAGTTCTTTTCTTAAATGAAAAGATGTGTTACAGTTAGAGGTTGTGTTGTGTATTGTTGTTTCAGAATTATTAGTGCGTATTTTACTCAATGAACACAAATGCTTGTAGTCTAAGTAAAAAGGTTCAAGATCTGAAAGCCCTGATGTTTGAGGAAAACTTGGATATTGTTGTTATTACAGAGACGTGGTTCAATGATTCCCATGAATGGGATGTGAACGTACTAGGCTATAATCTTTTTAGGAAGGCTAGAGAGGGTGAAGAGGTGGAGGAGTGATGCTGTAAATGAGAAACAATATCAGAACAGCTGAAATGCGGGGAACCTGGAGAAAGGAAGAAGCTTTTTGGATCATCCTGGAAAGAGAGGATGGAACCTATATCCACACGGGTGTTATCTAAAGACCTCTGGCACTAATGGAGAAGCTGGATAAGGATCCGATATATGTGTTTTGACAACTTTGAATAATTTTGTACTATCTGCAGATTTAATCACTTCACTTATTCCAGTTTCCAGATCCTTTATAAATATATTAAACAGCACCAGTCCCATTACAGATCCCTGTGGCATTCCACTATTCACCATTGATAAAAATGGACATTTAACCCTGCCCTCTGTTTTCTGTCCAGCAACCAATTCCTAATCCACAATAGAACATTACCTCCTATTTAATTTTATCAAGAGTCTCTCATAAGGAACTTTATCAAAAGCTTTCTGAAAATCTAGATACACTACATCAACCGATTCACCTTTATTGACATGTTTATTCACACCTTCAAAGAAATTAAGCAAATTGATGAAGCAAGATTTCTCTCGGCTGAATCCATGCTGACTCTGTCCCATTAAACCATGTTTGTCTATGTGTTCCGTAATTTTATTCTTTATAATAGTTTCCACTATTTTGCCCAACACTGAAGTCAGGCTTACCAGTTTGTAATTTCCTGGATCACTCCTGGAACCCTTTTTAAAAATTGGTGTTACATTGGCCACCCTCCAATCTTTAGATATTATGGATGATTTTAATAGTGGGTAAAAAGACCCCATGTGGTAAGAGAACTCTGTTAGTGATATGTAACCTATTGTGGTAAAAGGGGCCCTGGTGTGTGGGAAAAATGGCCCCCGCTGCTAACGCAGGGTCCTTTTTCCTGCAGTTTGGTAAAAGGACCCCTTAGTGACTTCACTCCAGAAATTAGATCAATTTGATCATGTTGTGATTACTGTTTCCCAGCAGACCCAACACTGTTACCTCTTGTACTATGCCCTGTATTCCATTCAGGATTAGATCTTGTCAGTTCCTGGACCAGTTGCCCCAAGAAGCAGTCATTTATTACATCTAGGAAACAGTAAGGCAGGCGATCCATAAAATCCCTGCCCCTATCGCTGCTCAGAAGTGGGCGAAACTTGGCCGTGTCGGACTTTTAATATGCTTTATTTATGTGAATAAATGCTTTTGGTGAAGGACAATCTTCTGTGCCCTGATGTTTTTTGATGACAGATATCTTCCACCGATCTGCTTTCTTCTGCTTTCATTTATTATATCTTGGAATTTTACCTCTCTAATACTCTCTAATGTAACATTTATCCAGTTAACATTGGGGTAATTGAAATCACTCCCTTTTTAAATACTATGCAAATGTTATGGATTGAAAGTCACTGTAGAGCAACAAGGGCCAACAGAATAGCCCAAACTCTCAAAAATATTTAAAAAGTAGAAAAAAGACCTCAGTCAAAAAGCATGGCCTTCAAAACATGAAACAGCCAGCTCTATATTCATTCATCGGTTGAAAAAACTCTATTCAAATATCCCCTTCATATTAAAATGCCCCAAACAGTGACTACTGTTGTTTCATATTATTATAAAACTAGTAAAAAAAGGCCCGTTTCTGACACAAATGAAACAGGCGCTAGCAAGGTTTTTCTCGGCTCCCCTGCAGCCACCCATGTCCAGTGACCCTCCTCTCCCCCTGCAGCCACCCATGTCCAGCGAACCTCCTCTCTCCCCTGCCCCCCTCCTGCCACCCATGTCCAGCGACCCTCCTCTCTCCCCTGCCCCCAGCCACCCATGTCCAGCGACCCCCTGCCCCCCCTGCAACCACCCATGTCCAGCAAACATCCTCTCTCCCCTGCCCCCCCTCCTGCCACCCATGTCCAGCGACCCTCCTCTGGACATGGATCAGCTGTGAGGCATGGTTTTTTTTCCCCCGGTTTCTGAAGTTGACATCATAATGGCTACGGTGATGTCAGCCTGATCTACGGAGCCTAGCAGACCAACTCGGAATGAGCCACTGTCCCAGGCAGCAAGTCAGAACGTTGGAGGTGAGAATTATTATATAGGATAAATGAGTCCGACAAGAATCCTGTGATGCCTGTGATGTTGGTAATGTGGTTCCAGTCCTTCCCTGAGGCAGTGATTTTGAACTGCAAAACAGGATGCCTGCCAGAACTATCTATGGAACTTTGCAAGTCTAAGTGCTTTGAAAATGCGCCTCCACGTCACTTTGTAAGTCTAAGTGCTTTGAAAATACACTTCTATATAGTCTTCTACACTTAGCCATCTCAAGATGACAGGGAACAGAAATCATTATTATTCTTTGAAATGTCTGTGACACAGAACAGTTAAGTAGGATTTCTCCAAGCACTGATTCAGAATCCTTCAATTAATGTCGTGATTTGGGCATGGTGACATGCAAGAACATTGTTTAATTTAAACATAGTCTCCTTGGGTAGCGTATCCCTCCGGTAGCACAGCCAGGAACACTCCCAACTTTGTATAAGCAAACACTATGCTGGAAAGGCATGGTCGACTCACATTTGCATCCAGTAGGATGCTGAAGATAAAGTCTGGATTTCTTAATGTGTTTTGTCTGATTGCAAGCTAGTTGCTTCATCCATTGACTGCATTATAATTATACAGATTGCTTACAAAGCAGTACCTTGGGATCATCAATCTTATCTTTCAAACACTGAAACAATAAAATGTGGGGTTTTTTCATATATTATCAGTGACATGCTTGATTCTTATCCTAACTGACTCACAAATGGTTTACTGTCCGGGTAAGCACCTGAAGTCATTATTTTTGGTTCTACAAGTTGACTTTTCTACTGTGATTCAAAGTTCCTAACCTGGTGATACATGTCATAGGTTGTAATTTTCCACAACCCTTTGTAACCTATCTTCTGGATATTGTCGTACCAGCATACTTGGTCTGTTGTTTTGTAATAATGAAAATCTGTAGTCTACTGAAGTTGATGGAGAAGGTGAAATCTTAAATGATAGCACTGTGATAGCACTTTCTGAAGCCCCCTTCTCCCTCAGCAGAAGAAGCAAAATTGGAATGGAGACCACTAGAAAGCTACCATTCCTATTTTAGTCATATTACATTCATGTCATATTATGGGCCTTGATATACCACTTTTCTGTAGTTATAATCAAACCAGTTTATATATTATATACAGGTACTTATTTTGTATCTGGGGCAATGGAAGGTTAAGTGACTTGTCCAGAGTCACAAGCAGCTGCTTCTCTGTTGCTCTTGACCAGCTGTGCCCTAAAAAAAAGAAAAACAAGCAAAAAAAATCTATATCTCTCTATCTCTCTCTCTCTATATAGCTATATATATTTATAGATAGATAGATAGATAGATAGATATAAAACAAAACAAAAAAGCCTGCAAATGACACAGGAAACTAAACGAACTGAAAAATGTTTATGTGTGCATCCCTACTACTGAAGAGGGGCATAGCTACGGGGGGCCATGGGGGCCTAGGCCCCCCGCAAATTATGTCCTTACCTCCTGGTTTGGCTGGTGGGGGTCCCCAACCCCCATCAGCCAAAGCCTTCTTCAGCGCCATCTCCGGCGCAGCCGTGCTCCTGCCCTGCTCTTCTTGCTCCTCCTGTCCTGTGCACGCTGATGCTCCTTCTCAGTTTCACGTAAAGGAGCGTCAGCATGCACAGGACAGGAGGAACAAGAAGAGCAGGGCAAGAACGCTGCTGCACCGGAGACGGCGCTGAAGAAGGCTTCGGTTGGCAAGGGTTGGGGTCCCCCACCAGCAAAGGTGAGGCGAGGTGAGGGGGGTGCAAGAAAGCGTGAGGTGGTGGGGGGGAGGTGAGGCGAAGCGAGGCTTGGGGGGTGGCGGCGGGGCGGCACTCAAAATGTGCCCCCAACCTCAGGCTCTGGCCCCCTCCCACCGTAAGGTCTGGCTACGCCCCTGCTACTGAATAGGTGCGAGCTGACTCGAATAAGTCAATCAGGGGTCCTTTTATTAAGCTGCTTCAAACGGGGGCCTATGCTGGCGTCAGCGTGTGTTTTGATGCACAGTGAGACCCCTTTTACTGCAGCTGGTAAAAGGCTGTTTTTTAAAAAAGAAATGGCGGTGCAGCAAGTGAAGCACTTGCCGCGGGGCCATTTCAGGGGGAGGGAGCACTTACCGCCACCCATTGAGGTAATAATAAGGGCTCTCGCACTAACCAGGCGGTAACTAGGCAGCACGCGACACTGCCCATTACCGATGGGTAAACACTGTCGGTACAAAAATGTTAAAAGTTTTTGTAGCACCGGAAATGGTGCACGCTGGGGTGGGAATTACTGCCGGGCTGCTGCTGTAGCCCAGCGGTACTTCCAGTTTAGCGAGCAATAAGCCCGTGTTGGGCTTACTGCTACTTAGTAAAAGACTCCCTCAATAAATAATCTTTTTGAAGGATTAGCTTCCTAAATACATGGCTCTTTTTTATGTTATTACTATTAAAAAAAGGCCCATTTATGACACAAATGAAACGGGCACTAGCAAGGATTTCCTCGGCTCCCCTGCAGCCACCCATGTCCAGTGACCCTCCTTTCCCCCTGCGCCCACTGCAGCCACCCATGTCCAGTGAACCTCCTCTCTCCCCTGCCCCCCTCCTGCCACCCATGTCCAGCGACCCTCCTCTCTCCCCTGCCTCCCTCCAGCCACCCATGTCCAGCGACCCCCTGCCCCCCCTGCAGCTACCCATGTCAGGCGACCCTCCTCTTTCCCCTGCCCCCCCTGCAGCCACCCATGTCCAGCGACCCTCCTCTGGACATGGATCAGCTATGAGGCACGTTTTTTTCCCCCAGGTTCTGAAGTTGACATCATAATGGCTATGGTGATGTCAGCCTGATCTACGGAGCCTAGCAGACCAACTCGGAATGAGCCACGGTCCCAGGTAGCAAGTCAGAACGTTGGAGGTGAGAATTATTATATATTATATAGGATTATTTTTATTTTTCATGAGCCATTCCCTTCCACGACCTGAGATTTTAAAGGCAACTGGTGTAATATTATTTTCTCTTTCTATTATACGTATTATATTCTGCACAGCTCCTCCTTTTAATATATCCTGTGTTCTAATCCTGGTTCTGCTCTCTGAAATGTAAATAGAAACTACATATGGATAAGTGTATTTACTCCAAAGTAAAATGAAGTGAGTGACATAATTGGAATTTAAAACTTTAAGGGTCTCTTTTACTAAAACATGCTAATGATTCCTGGTGCAGCAAATGCACTGCAGCCCAGAATGTGCTGTGTTGCATTTACCACACAGGAATCGCTAGCGTGGTTTAGTAAGAGGCCCTAAACCACGGTAGCGTTTTTAGCTTGCTGTAGAAATCAGCTGGCAGAGATCCTCTAATTTTGTTAATGTATTCCTACAATGTTGCAAGCCATTTTATTTTATTTTTACATTTTCTTTATTAATATAATGAGATTTTGCAACATGTCTCCTTTCACTTGTCTGATGTGATGTCTTTGTTGCACAATGCTCTGATATAACCTTTGCTAGTGGCGGCTGGCACATGAATGCAGTCAGAGGGCTGAATCCTACCAGGTCAGACATGAGGCTATTATGAAATGTACTGGTGGAAATATTTCACTTTTTTAATCTACTTACAGCATTGTTCCCCTTATTCTTTTATTCACCTCTCACATGTCTTCTTAAAAGCTAAAGAAGGGGGGTAGGGGGTCCTGGGATTCAGTTTGAGCAGTATACATACTGTATATATATTTTAAAATATTTTAAGGTCTCCCAGTCTTCTGTAGGTAGAATTCTTATACTGTTTTCTCAAGATGGGTAAAATGTTAGGGGAAAAACTGTACTGAACCATTGCCCCAGTGGGTGGGCATTTTTTTCTTTGAGCTAGTTTAGTTTATTGCATTTGTATCCCACGTTTTCCCACCTCTTTGCAGGCTCAATGTGGCTTACAATACATCGTGAATAGTGGAAGCATGTACGAAGATATACAATTAGTAGTATAAAAGGATCTTGGGTAGTATGATAATGATAAAACATAATGGTAGTTTAACACGCGAACATGATAATGATGAGTCAAACTAGTAGATTGATAAGCTAGTGTTGTAAGGCATTTCTGGATAGATGTGTTGGAGTTCATATTTGTTGGTCTTTGGGTTATGCCTTGTTGAAGAGATGGGTCTTCACTGGTTTGCAGAAGTTAGTTAGTTCATAGAGCGTTTTTAGGTTGCGCAGCATGGTGTTCCAGAATTTTGTGCTCAGGTAGGAAAAGGTTGACGCATGTGTTGACTTGTATTTTAGACCTTTGCAGTTAGGGAGGTGAAGATTGAGGAATGTTCGGGATAATTTTTTGGCATTCCTGGTCGCTGGGGCGTCTCCATGGATGATTTTGTGAACTAGGGTACATGCTTTGAACGTGATGCGTTCTTTAAGTGGGAGCCAATGTAGCTTTTCTCATAGGAGTCTGGCACTTTCATATTTTGATTTACCAAATATGAGTCTGGCTGCCGTATTCTGAGCTGTCTGAAGTTTTTTGATTATTTGCTCTTTGCAGCCTGCGTAGAGTGCATTGCAGTAATCTAGATGACTGAGTACCATTGATTGTACCAGGTTGTGGAAGACGATTCTTGGGAAGAAAGGTCTTACTCTTTTTAGTTTCCACATTGAGTGGAACATCTTCTTGGTGGTGTTTTTCGCGTGACTCTCAAGTGTTAGGTGTTGATCTATGGTGACTCCAAGGATTTTTAGGGTGTCTGAAATTGGAAGATTCAATTTTGGTGTGTTGATGGTGGTAAATTTGTTCCTGTTTTGTTGCGAGGTTAGTATTAGGTATTGGGTTTTTTCTGCATTCAGTTGAAATGCGTCCGCCCGTGTGTGCATGATATGTAGGCTTTGGTTGATGTCATTGGAAATTTCCTTTAAATCTTGTTTAAATAGGATGTAGATCGTTACGTCATCTGCATATATGTATGGGTTGAGGTTTTGGTTTGATAGTAGTTTCGCCAAGGGTATCATCATTAAATTGAATAAGGTCAGTGAGAGGGGGGATCCCTGTGGGACTCCGTATTCAGGTATCCATGTAGCTGAGGTAGTCGAGTTAGATGTCACTTGGTATGATCACATGGTTAGGAACCCTCTGAACCAGTTGAGAACATTGCCTCCAATTCCAAAATACTCGAGAATAAAATACCCTTCAAATAAAATCACAGCGGTGTACAATAATAGAAAAAAAAGTAAATCATAAAATGTGGAGAAAGGAACTCCATTTAACACAGGAAAGCAAGAAGGGAGAAAGGTGGGGGGGGGGGTGCCAGAGCAGACAGTCAAGCCTTATTGGGAAGAAATATGACCAAATGAACACTCATGCTATTGGTTTAAGGGAGATTGTAAGACGATCAATTACTGAGGTTATTTTAATGTGCTTTTTAGGTGACATTCAGCAACCTGTGATACCAGGATCCTGTAGGTTGCTGAATCTTGTGAGAGATCAAGGTAAGGTAAAAAAAATGAACTTTTACCACATCTTGATGAATTCTTTCCTTGCTCCAAACTGTGGAACTGCAGCACGCATAATAAAAAACTGTATTCTCATTAACTGTGTGGCTCTAGCTACATCAAAAAATACATTTATCTTAATATTGAAGAAAAGATTTTCCCTATAACCTACCTACTAAACTCCTACCTGGCTAAAAGCAGATAGTTTTTATCATACAGTAGTTGTCCATTCGACAGAATCCAAGGATGATTCAAGAAAAACAGTCAAATCCAGGCTATGATACCTGTGACAAATCCAATTGATCACCAGCTTGTAAATCACACTTCAGCAGGTATGCAGAAAGCTGAAGATACAGGTTGTAAAGCTTCTGATGAAATTTTTGGTATAGCTACTAAATACTTTTTCAATACCTCTGTAGCAAGCAACTTAAGGACTTTAGGAAAATTAACAAATAGAAGATTTATCTTCTTTGAGGCATTTTCCAAATTCTTTCCCTAATAACAGCTCTTCTCAAGATAGTTTCTCCACTGTAAGTTCAATAATGTTCATTCTGGGCTTACGTGTTGAAACATCAGCTGCATGGGTATCTGATAAACTAGAAAGAGTTTGAGCATGATAAAGCAAATAAGAAAATTGCTTCAATAAGGCCTTATCAAGACCTTCAAATACAAAGCAAATAGATTTGAGCGAAATCATCCACAACTTGTTCAACTGAAATTCCATCTGGTTGCCAAACCCCTCTTCAGGTCTTGGCAGGGAGGAAACCAGTTTCAAAGACAAATGACCAGCCACTTGATCTCAAACACTGTTGGTTGGAGTTTTTTTTTTTTTTGTTACATTTGTACCCCGCGCTTTCCCACTCATGGCAAGCTCAATGCGGCTTACATGGGGCAATGGAGGGTTAAGTGACTTGCCCAGAGTCACAAGGAGCTGCCTGTGCCTGAAGTGGGAATTGAACTCAGTTCCTCAGGACCAAAGTCCACCACCCTAACCAGTAGGCCACTCCTGGTTTGTGCAATTATTAAGACTCTGCAGCTGTGTCTGTTCAGGTGTGCCATTAGGACATGTCTTCACTCTATGCCAAGGATGATGCCACCTCTGCCAAACCTATCGATGTTGGGTCTGGAGGCTGCCTTCTTTCCTTGGGGGTCAGAGTTATTTCAAAGGTCAAGTAAGACATCAGGCCCTCTTATCCCAGTAAGCTTTTCAAGGCCCCATCCTGGGTACTTGCATCGGCAGCCCATGGACAACAAAAGAGTCCAAAGGTCCAAGTAAAAAAGTGGAACCAGGATCAGCTGGAAAAACATGAGATCTCCCTTTCTGCTTAACCATGTGTAAAACACACAGGATCCTGCAGAGCCCAGGGATTATGCGTCTATCCTCTTGTTCTGCCCCCCCCCCCCCCCCCTCCAATGTTTCTATTTGATTGTTAATGGCTTTCATCTTCTTTTGTAATTGTGGTCAATCAAGTAATGGAATATAATAAATTTAAAATAAGTTCTGAATTCCAAGGGAAGGAAAAGAGTAGCCTGTCACTTCTGGACTATGAGAAAATGAGAGAAGCTGACCACCAGTCCTGAAGAGGTGGATAATGAAATGTGCAGGATTGAACAATGTTCAAAAAATGGTTGGCATCTTGGAATATTCCAGGTATAGCTTATCCCATAGTTCCCTTTTCTAGATAAAATTTAAAAACAAATTCATTCCATAAACATGTGTAACTCACCTAGGAAAACACAAGCAATTAAAATTCAATTATAATTTCTGAACTAAACTCACTGCATCCAGAATGGTTCTAGTCATAGCTGAGGTGGCATAATGTCAGCCAATAAAACCCTAATACTGAAACCACAAAAAAAAAAATGGGCACTGAGCTTCTTTTTGACTGTATTGCTAAAAAAGTAAAGGTACTTTGTTCATTTACTTTGATATCATGCTGAGCTTTGGAAAGAGAAGCTGATAAGAACTGGGTTGCTTCACAACTGGGGTGTATCCAAACCTTGAGGAGGGAGGGGGCCATAGCCCAAGGTTGGGGGGCATATTTTGGTCACCACCCCGCTGCCGCCCCCCTCCACCACCCACTGCCGCCGATCTACATCTTGGCTGGTGGAGGTCCCCAGCCCCCGCCAGCTGAAGACTTCATCCAGCTCTGGTCTCCGGTGCCGCCACATTGCCTGTCCTGCTCTCTCTTCCCCTCACGTCCTGCATGCTCTTTTTAGTGAAACTCTCAATTTCACTACAAGGAGCGTGTCTGACGTGAGAGGAAGAGAGATCAGGGCAGGCAATGCGGCGGTACCACCACAGACCAACACTAGATGAAGTCTTCAGCTAGCAGGGGTTGGGGACCCCTGCCAGCCAACCAGGGGCCCAGAGCAAATTTGGGGGGTCCAGGCCTCCGTGGCCCCACCTAGCTACTTGGGAAGTCTACACTGAAGTGGGTGGGACAAAGCAAACTGAGGGATCATTTCACTGACAAATGCCCTGCGGTAGTATAGACATGTGTTTTGGGTGCACGCAGATCCATTTTTTAGCGTGCCTGCAAAAAATGCCTTTTAAAAAAACATTTTTGCCAAAAATGGACCTGTGGCAAAATCAAAATTGGCACGTGTCCATTTTGGGTCTGAGACTTTACCACCAGCCATTGACCTAGCGGTAAAGTCTCACACGGTAACTGGGCGGTAATGACCTTTGCTCGTCAAATGCCACTTGGCACACGTAGCAGATGTGCGCCAGAAAATAAAAATTATTTTTCGGACGTGTGTATTGGACGAGCACCAAAAATGAAATTACCGCAAAAGCCATACGGTTGCTGGGTGGTAACTCAATTTTGTCTTTCCAGAGCTCAATATGACATAGAAGTGCATTGACAACATATCTTTGCCAAATGAGAGTTAAAAATAACATGCCTAAAATATTCCTTTTGGTGATGGTCAGTAATTTTGGAAAGTTTAGAGTACATAGGACTAACCATTCTTGAGTTATTTGTGAACATATATGCTGACAAACATGCATTTCATTTTATACATATGATATGATAAGTAATTGATTTTTCTATAGTTCAGTTGAGTTCAGAAGTGTCGTATGGGTTTTTGAGTAAGGTACAAAAAATACATTTAACCTAGCCCTGTGCATCAATCTAATACTGCACAGGGTACTATTCTGTCCTCTGAATCATCACTGAACCAGTGTCCCAGCATGGTGTAGAGGGCAATAGTCACTTAAACCCCCATGTTTCTTCAACCAGAACATGATCAATAACCCAGGATCTTTTTATAACCAGAAGTCAAGTTTAAGGCCGCCAAAATCCCCCCAATATTCAAAGCTATTTAACCGCAGACCAGTTAAAAAGCATGTCGGTGCCTAACTGTGGATATCCGTAGTTAGCCGCTAACAGGCCATATTGCGTGATGTGGAGGGGCATAATTGAACGAAAACGTCTATCTGCATGGGCATTTATCTCCGAGAACGGGTCCGTGAAGGGGCAGACCAAACCGTATTTTCGAAAAAAAATAGACGTCCATGTTTTATTCGACAATTTGTGAGCTGGGAGTTTTTGTTTTTCAGTGATAATGGAAAATGAAAGCGCCCAGCTCAAAAACGAATAAATCCAAGGCATTTGTTCATGGGAGGGGGCCAGGATTCGTAGTGCACTGGTCCCCCTCACATGCCAGGACACCAACCGGGCACCCTAGGGGGCACTTTTACAAAAACAAAAAAAAAAGGTAAAAGAGCTCCCAGGTGCATAGCACCCTTCCCTTGTGTGTTGAGCCCCCCAAATCCCCCTCAAAACCCACTGCCCACAAGTCTACACCATTACTATAGCCCTAAGGGATGAAGGGGGGCACCTACATGTGGGTACAGTGGGTTTGGGGGGGCTTGGACGACTAAGCATTAAGCAGCACAATTGTAACAGGTAGGGGGGGATGGGCCTGGGTCCACCTGCCTGAAGTCCACTGCACCCCCTAACAACTGCTCCAGGGACCTGCATACTGCTGCCAGGGAGGTGGGTATGACATTTGAGGGTGAAAATAAAAAGTTGTGAAACATCACTTTTTTGTGGTGGGAGGGGGTTAGTGACCACTGGGGGAGTCAGGGGAGGTCACCCCCGATTCCCTCTGGTGGTAATCTGGTCATTTAGGGCACTTTATGGGGCCTTATTCGTGAAAAAACAGGGTCCAGGAAAAGTGCCCTATATTCTAGCTACAAACGCATACTTTTTGTCCATTATTGGCGATAGGCACCCATCTCTCCTCGGCTGATAACCACGCCCCAGTTCCACCTTCGCCACGCCTCTGACACGCCCCCGTCAACTTTGTACGCTTCCACGATGGAGTGCAGTTGAAAACGTCCAAAATCGGCTTTCCATTATACCGATTTATTCATTTTTGTGAGATAAACGTCTATCTCCCGATTTGGGTCGAAATCTAGGCGTTTTTCTCTTTCAATTATAAGGTGGATAGTTGTTTAGGAGTGTCCTGGAGTGAATATGTGGGTTTCACAACTTTCACTCCATCAGTGGACAGCAAAAACGCTACCTGCTGCTGGCTGAATATCAGGCCCATGTTTGATTTTTTTTTAATATATATAAAATACTAGGGGGCCCAACGCGTGTCCAATGCATGTCAGTTTGGAACTACTGCCCAGCTACCACATGTCCCTGGCAGTAATTCCATTTTTTATGCGTATCTGATATGTGCAGCAGAAAATATTTTTTATTTTCTACCGCATTGGCGCTAACTGGACAGTAATTGGCAGTGTACGTGCGCTGATCATTACTGCCCGGTTAACGCGTGAGACCTTACTGCTAAGTCAATGGGTGGTGGTAAGGTCTCAGGCCCAAAATGGATGCGCGCTGATTTTTATTTTGCTGCACGTCCATTTTCGGCAAAAAAAAGGCCTTTTTTGCAGGTGTGCTGAAAAATGGACCTGTGTGCTTCCAGTACACAAGTCTACACCAGTGCGGGCCATTTTTCAGTGGCTGGTGAAAAAAAAAACCCTATAAGAAGCTCAGGAACTTGGAAAACATCTGCTCTTCCATGCCTGAAAGCAAGCATTAGAAGCTTTGAAAGGGGAAAGGGGAGACTAGAGATTGTCCTGAAGATAGGAAGTAAAACCCCCACTAGATTAAAGGACATAGGATGAGAAACTTTACTCGATTATCCTGGAAAACAGGGAATTAGTATCTAAGGAACGTAGGGACTCCCATAATTCTCTTAGAAGCTGGCACTGCCCCTGATCTGGTAAACGGCTAAGAGTAACCACAAAGCTCCAGGAGTTAAGAAAAGTCCTAAGGACCTCTTGCCCTTTATGAGTTGCAGAACCTGTATACTTTTAAGAAGCTAGAGATCATTTCTTCACCCAGGGTTTCACACTGCACCAATGATGGCCCAAGAAGGGGGAGGGCACATTACCCCTGAAATCCATAAAATTTCCATCCAAAGGGATAAGGAGAAAGAAGTGGATGGGGTCCTCCCCACCAGGACAGCCTCCGCAGGAGCTTGCCACCAAGAACTGAAACACAACTATGGACGCTGTCTGCCTCGGGTATCATTAATGCCCAAGCAAAGGGGGAGCAATCAGATGGCATTTGAACCATTTTGAAGCTCTTAGGAAGGAATGGAATTTAAAGATGGGAAAACAGACCTTTGCTTTCTGAGATTTTTTTGTTGTTGTTTTTTTAAAGAATAAAAGAGCCAAGGGGTGGAGGATAGTAACGTGGTTTGACTGCTGTTGTTTTTTCACTATCCTGGGGGAGGGGCTTCAACAGTTTGAGTGTCAGCCAGTCCTACATACAATAAAGGAACTGTGGACTTAACTATAGTATAGAGGCTGCAAAGCTAGGTAAATGAATTAAGACTGCGCCATGAACAGATATTCAGATAAACTGCCCCTAAGAAAAGGGACTTTTATTACATTTTATTAAAGTGAACTGTTTATGGAATGCAGCTGAAAAAGACAACGCCTGAGGGTTTTGTTTAGAAGGCAACAGCTAAGAGGAGCTGGGAAGCTCATTTGCATAGAACTTCTGATTTACTTTTCTGTATTCTAAATGTGGGAGAAAGGGCATTGGACCCTTATGGAGTGGAAGCTATGCATGTGTAGCAATGAATCTTTCCAAGTTATTTCATGGTCTGTAGATTGAACTTTAGTCTGATGTCACACCTTAAGTTACCAGGGACTATCCCACTCTCAGTAATCCAGTTTCCATTTCCTACCCAGCCCATCCACACCACACACTCTCTTCTCTCAAACCACCTCCACTTCTTTCTCAGACCCTTTCTCTTAACCTTTTCTTCCTTTCATATACTATTTTCCCCTCATTTCTTATTCCCTATGTTTATCTTGACTTACGTTTGGAGATAGAGTGCTTAAAATTTCCCTATCTACTCCTCTCCACCATCCTAAACTTCTCTACTTCTCCCCAAATCTGAGCTGCTCTGCTCTCTTCCAGCTTCTCTCTCCAGTTCCTGTAAGTAATGGTAAGGAAAAAGCTGAAGGATTCTACTGGGTTCTCTCTGGGATGTTTCAGAAAACTACCAGGTACTTTGCAAAGTAACACAAAGCCCTGCAAAAAGACATTCAGAACCTGTATAACAAACCTACTATACCATAACAACACTAATTCTTAAGCCACAATCAGCATAAACCCTACCTATACAAAGCAGCCACCAATATTACCACCCAGAGCACCAATATTACACCAACTCCAACTATGTAAAATTTTCATTGGCTGCTAGTGGTTTACAGAATTCAGTTTTAAGAATCTTTCCATGATTTATAAAATTCTGTTTTTCAATTGACCACTATCAGGCTCATTTTCGAAAGAGAAGGATACTCATCTTGTGACACAAATCGGAAGATGGGCGTCCTTCTCCCAGGGTCGTCCAAATCAGAATAATCAAAAGCAGATTTTGGACGTCCCCAACTGCTTTCCATCGCAGGGACGGCCAAAGTTCAAGAGGGCGTGTTGGAGGCATAGCGAAGGCGGAACTTGGGCGTGCCTAACACATGGACGTCCTTGACCCATAATAAGAAAAAAGGGCGTCCCTGATGAGCACTTGGATGCAGGGGCGTAGCTACGGGTGGGCCTGGGTGGGCCCGGGCCCACCCAATTTCAGCCCAGGCCCGCCCACCCAGCGTACACACAACTGCAGCAGCAGCAGCAGCCTAGCTGCCTAGCGTGACGGCAGAGAGACAGCACCCGACATGCAGTGCTCTGGCAGCTGATCTCAGGCTCCGTCCGATTCCGTCCTCAGGCCCGCCCACCACCCAAGCGCGCGCACACACACCGCATGCAGCAGAGCCTAGCGCCCTAGCGTACATCGCGGGCACCTGCACTCAGGGCAGGCTCAGAAGACATCATCAGCCCACGCCCACCTACCTTCGGGCTTAGAGAGAGGCAGTGCATCGGTGGCGTCGTTGTTGGTCGTACTGCATTCGTAGTAGCGGTATGACCTGTCCCGGATGTGGCTGTGCGCGGCGGCGTGCCTCAGCCTCGCTTTCACTCGGCTCCGCTTGCTCGACGTGACGTGGCATCTGAGGGAGGGCAGGGTAAGGCTAAAGCTGCACATGGCCACATGCACGTACGAAGGGTTCAGCCTGGCCCTGCCCTCCCTGGCCTGGAAACGTGGAAACAGAAGAAAGGTCTGTCGAAGACGAGCTCCTGTCTCCCGGCCCCAGGTAACTTACTGCCAAGCAGCAGCTGCCAGCCCAGCCCAGCCCAGCAGCAGGTAATAAAATGCTTTTTGGTTTTTTTTTGCATCTTATTTTTAACATTATCATGGTAATTTGTTTTTAAAATTAAGCTAGCTGGGGCCTGGTGGGCACTATTAAAATTTATTGTTGTGGAATTTCTGGGTGGGGTAAGCACTTCACTTCCTAGGGCAAAAAATGTATATATTTAATGATTAAAATATACCTTTTTTTGCCCCGCAGTGAAGAGCCCATCCCCACCCAGAAGCCCACCTATATATATATATATATATATATATATATAGTGCCCGCCCATATTAGCTCTGGGCCCAGCCAAAATGTCAGGTCTGGCTACGCCACTGCTTGGATGACTTTACCTGGTCCTGTTTTTCTTACGACCAAGGCACAAAAAGGTGGCCAAAATGACACTGGAGAGAATCGGGGATGACCTCCCCTTACTCCCCCAGTGGTCACTAACCCCCTTCCACCCTCAAAAAACATCTTTAAAAATATTTTTTGCCAGCCTTAGATGTCATACTCAGGTCCATGACAGCAATATGCAGGTACCAGGAGCAGTTTTAGTGGGTGCAGTGCACTTCAGGCAAGCAGACCCAGGCCCATCCCCCTCCCTGTTACATTTGTGGAGGAAACAGCGAGCTCTCCAAAACCCACCACAAACCCACTGTACCCACATCTAGGTGTCCCCCTTCACCCATAAGGGCTATGGTAATGGTGTACAGTTGTGGGTAGTGGGTTTGGGGGGGGGGGTTGGGGGACTCAGCACACAAGGTAAGGGAGCTATGTACCTGGGAGCAATTTATGAAATCCACTGCAGTGCCCCCTAGGGTGCCCGGTTGGTGTCCTGGCATGTCAGGGGGACCAGTGCACTACAAATGCTGGCTCCTCCCACGACCAAAGGGCTTGCATTCAGTCATTTCTGAGATGGTCATCCTTGGTTTCCATTATCGCCGAAAATCAGAAACGACCAAGTCTAGGGACGACCATCTCTAAGGACGACCTAAATTTCAAGATTTGGATGTCCCTGACCATATTATCGAAATGAAAGATAGACGTCCATCTTGTTTCGATAATACGGGTTTCCCCATCCCTCCATCAGGACGTTTTGCAAGGACATCCTCAACAAAACCTGGGCGTCCCTTTTGATTATGCCCCTCCACACCTCAAACATAAACATCCATCTTAAATACTAAATAACAAGACTTTACATGACATAGACACAAATAGAGTCTTACCACTTGACTGATTACCTCTGTGTTCCAAATATGCTATGCTACTTGTATGTTACCATGTTACCTCTCTGTTCCAAGCGTGCTATGCTACTTGTATGTTACCATGTATGTAGGTATACCGTTATCTGTTCCACATATGCATTACCAATTGTAATTCTGTTACCCGGAAATGGCAACCGCCATTACGGCAAATGTAAGCCACATTGAGCCTGCAAATTGGTGGGAAAATGTGGGATACAAATGCTACAAGTAATAATAATAATAAAGTCAGTTTACAGGTCAATATTCATAAATGAAGCCTGTGGTCTTCTGAAGAAGCTCCTCCCAAGCCCCATGTTCCTCTTCTCTGAAAAATATTAAATTAGTTGAAGGCAGATCACAACTTTTGGAATAGTAATTTCCGAAGGAATCAAGATTTATGAGTAATCGCATGAATTTTAGGAAAAATTGTAAGATTTTACAAAAAAAAAAACACAAATTTGACTTTTATAGACTGCTTTTGTTTGCAAAACAGTGAATAAGCAATTGCAACAAAGAGCAAAATCTCAAATACAATCTTACCCAAAACTAGCAAGACCAAACCCATAAATCTCTTCCCCTCCCCCCAAACAAGAACAAAGCAGGCTAGACCGTTTTCTACTCCATTCTGTATGCTAAAACAACACATAAAGTTTTGTAAATAAAAGCACCACTTTTTGCACATTAAATTCTCAAATTGTTCAGCAATCTACTTCTCAGATTTGGGGATAGAGGGTCCAAAAAGGGAGTCCACAATTTTATAAACAGTTTGATCTTTTTATCCCCTTTATTCAGGCCAGATAACCTTCTCCATACAAAGTAAGTGATATACAGTATTTGATTTCTCCACAAAATCACTAGAGGAGGTTTAGGGTGTATCCACTGCAATAGTATGCACCGCTTATTAAACATGTCTTCCTAACAAATAAACAGTGTTCCAAACCACACAATTCCATATTGTCTTCCCAGTGTAGAAGACACAACTTGACTTTTCTAAACAGCTTGACCAAGTAAGTGTTCCAAATGAATCCATAGATCTGCCTAAAACTAGTAAATATTGGTTCATTAATCTCATCCCATGGCTTTTCCTACCATCTCTATGCTGATGACTCCCAAATCTACCTTTCTACCCCTGATATCTCACCTTGCATCCAAACCAAAGTTTCAGCGTGCTTGTCTGACATTGCTGCCTGGATGTCTCAACGCCACCTGAAATTAAATATGACCAAAACCGAGCTTCTCATTTCCCCCCCCAAACCCACCTCCCCGCTCCCCCCGTTTTCTATTTCTGTTGATGGCTCTCTCATTCTCCCTGTCTCCTCAGCTCGAAACCTTGGGGTCATCTTTGACTCTTCTCTCTCCTTCTCTGCTCATATCCAGCAGACCGCCAAGACCTGTCGTTTCTTTCTTTACAACATCCGTAAAATCCGCCCCTTTCTTTCTGAGCACTCTACCAAAACCCTCGTCCACACCCTTGTCACCTCTCGTTTAGACTACTGCAATCTGCTTCTTGCTGGCCTCCCACTTAGTCACCTCTCCCCTCTCCAGTCGGTTCAAAACTCTGCTGCCCGTCTCATCTTCCGCCAGGGTCGCTTTACTCATGCTACCCCTCTCCTCAAGACCCTTAACTGGCTCCCTATCCGTTTTCGCATCCTGTTCAAACTTCTTCTACTAACCTATAAATGTATTCACTCTGCTGCTCCCCAGTATCTCTCCACACTCGTCCTTCCCTACACCCCTTCCCGTGCACTCCGCTCCATGGATAAATCCTTCTTATCTGTTCCCTTCTCCACTACTGCCAACTCCAGACTTCACACCTTCTGTCTCGCTGCACCCTACGCCTGGAATAAACTTCCTGAGCCCCTACGTCTTGCCCCATCCTTGGCCACCTTTAAATCTAGACTGAAAGCCCACCTCTTTAACATTGCTTTTGACTCGTAACCACTTGTAACCACTCGCCTCCACCTACCCTCCTCTCTTCCTTCCCGTTCACATTAATTGATTTGATTTGCTTACTTTATTTATTTTTTGTCTATTAGATTGTAAGCTCTTTGAGCAGGGACTGTCTTTCTTCTATGTTTGTGCAGCGCTGCGTATGCCTTGTAGCGCTATAGAAATGCTAAATAGTAGTAGTAGTAGTAAATAGTAGAACACGTCCACCAGCAATGACAATATGTTCACTCTGCTTAATCGCATTTAGGGCAGCTTGCAGGTTGATTTTTCTAAATTTTGTGTACCCAACCAGGATGCACATAAAGTCTATGTATCATATTGTAATTCCTGAAGTACAACACATTCTTCCAGTTCAATTCTCCATCTCACACCCTCTAAGAAATTTCCAGACGTATACATAAATTCTGCATTACATTTCCATATTAACTTCTTTATGTACCTCATCCTGTGGCCAAAATTGTTGAAAGAAACTATTGGTCCAAGGACCTGAATATTGGTCTGCAAGTGAGTGTATATAGGGGTAAATTCTCTATATGACGGAAAAAAAATCGCTGCCAATAAAATTGCTATCTGTAAACCACACTTAGAGTTAGGCATGGTTTATAGAATAGCGCTTAAGCACAGGGGTCGTGCGTAAATTTATGTACCACCATTTGCACCAATGAAAACATGGTGCAAATGCCAGTGTCTAAGTTTAGGCGCATTGCCCCAATTGTGCGCAGAACATGAATCCATGCCCATGATCCGCCCCAAAATGCCCATGACCCTCCCATTGTTGTACCCCCTTTTCCAAGATACGCATAAAATTTAGGCACAGATCATGTGTCTAAATTTACATGTGTACATCTTAATTGTTTCCAATTAGTGCCAATAAGTGCTTGTTAAAAAGCCAATCACTGGCGCTAATTGATTTGTTAAGCAATTAAGTTGTGGATGCAAATTGACAACCCGTGCTGATCTACGCACACAACTTTAGTCGCTGTTTAGAGAATCAGGGGGATAATGTCTCAATTGTATATATCAGTGGTTCCCAAACCTGATCCTGGAGGCACCTCAGCCAGTCAGGTTTTTGGGATATCCACAATGAATATTCATGAGAGATTTGCATGCAGTGGAGGCAGTGCATGCAAATATCACTCATGAATATTTATTGTGGATATCCCAAAACCCTGACTGGCTGAGATGCATCCAGGACCAGGTTTGGGAACCACTGGTGTATACTGATAACTATGCTTGTCAGCTAGACCATATTTAGTACATAACATCTCAAAAGATTGTATAGGCCTATCTCCTTCTTCCCTTACTTGTCATAACATTTTAAGCCCTTTTTGGACCCGATCATAAAACCCCATTCCATGCAAGCCAGGAGAAAAATCTCCATTGCCTCTTAAGGACAAATATGGGGAGCATTGAAGACAACCCAAAGCGTTTCCTACTTAGGGGTCCGTTTACTAAAGGGTTGGCACATGCCAATCAAGAATTACCGTCAGACTACTGCAGCAGCCTGGCAGTAATTCCACCCCTAGCATGCGCCATGTCCAGCACTATGGAAATTTATTTCCATGTTTTTACCATTGGGCAGTGGTTACCAGCAGGTTAGCGCAGGAGCCCTTAAGGCCACCTCAGTGGGTGGCAGTATGTGCTCCCCACAAAATGGTCCTGCAGCAAGTGCAAACTTACCATGGAGCCATTTCTTTTTTCGGCCTTTTTATCCTCTGTGCATGGCAAAAACACATACTGCTGCTAGTGCAGGGCCCTTTTTACTGCAGATTGGTGAAAGGGCCCCTTAGCTTCCATTTTATAGACTGTTTTGTTTGCATTTATTGCACATAGATATCATTTTTATGATTTGTCTTGATTTTGTTTTATTACGAGAGATTATATATGACTAATTTTGAATATTGTGCTGTCACTGTTGCTTTTTATATTGTCAGTTTTGGAAATATAGCAGTTGTATTTAATGTTGATTATTTATTATACATTCTGAGTTTATAGACTGATAATAAATAAAACATAAATGAAATACACTTTCTACTAGGGAAACAAAAAAATGGAATGCTCTATATCCACATGCCAAACTTGCATGCTGGTGAAATCTCTCACCTCACTCACACACACAAAACATGGACACACGCAGACTCCACACCTAATGCAGAATAAGAAAGCACAATTAGAAACTGAAATATGCAGACAAAATTGGAAATGGAAGCCCCTTGAAGCCAAGCCTTGTGAGCGGTGAAATACTGGAGCAAGAGAAATAATAATGTACTTTGCAAAATACAATAGTAATAGAGATGCAAATTTCCCAAAGCTGACACATGCAAATATCTGAAAATTTGAAAATATTTTTTTTCTACCTTTGTTTTCAGTTGAGCTGATTCTAGTCTGTTATCACTTTCATTTTTTTTTTTTTTGGCCTAAGATCCATTTACTCTCTCTCCTGTCTTTTTCCCTACATCTGACACTGATCTTTCCCCTTCATCTTTTTGTCGACTTCCCTCTTTGTACTCTCCACTAATAGTTAATTTTATCCCTCTTCTCCTTTTCTTACCCTCTAGTCTTACTTCTTCCTATTTTTACTTCTCCCATTCTCATCCTTCTGAGGCTTTCCCAGCCCTCCTATTACCCCTCTTTCTCCTTCCACGGCCTGCTATATCCCTTTGTTCTCAATCATTGTTTACCCTCTTTCTACCTTTTGTACTGATTCCTTTCCTAGCTGTCATCTACCTTCCTCTGATATGCCATCCTTACCATCCCAGCTTCTTTTCTGGCACTCATTCTGGCCTACAACTCTCTTGTTCTGTCTCTTACACCCTCCTTCACGACTCCATCTTTTCTACTTCCATCCTCTCTTCCCTTTCACAGAACTGTTTATTATCTCTGTTTCTCACCAACTCCATAACCTCTCAAACCTCCCAGGTCCTTCAAACCATCTCTCCACACCTTCTCACCGTACCCAGTCTGTCATCTCCCAACCCCTTTATAACCCCCAGCTAATAACCAAGTCCTGAGTCTATGCTCAGTCTCTGTCCTTATATCTCCTCTGCCATCAATCATTCCTCAAGTCTCCAGTCACTCTCTCACCTAAACTTTAAGTCCATGCTTTTCTGTTCTCCCACTCAATCCCCAAGTATACATGAAAAGGGCTGAATTCTGGGGAGGGGTGAAGGGTTGAATGCTACAGATAGCAGTGGGGATGAATTTTACAGGAAAAGGCATTATATTTGTAAACATATATCCACAAATTCTGTAAATGGTGCCTAAAGTTGGGTGTGCACATGCACACCAAGTTATAGAATACAGTTAGTTAGTTATGTGCATAACATAATTAGTTAATTACCAATTATTGGCCTTAAGCACTAATTGGCAGTAATTATCAGTTTCATGTGCAACTGACATTTTCCCCTTTTCTGTAAACTGAGCACCTAACTTCTCTCATGCACAACTCCAAAGGGGTGTGGCCAAGGGAGGGGCCTGGGCAGGTCATGGGCGTTTCCAAGATTTAGGCATGGAGTTATAGAATACTTCCATTTCCATGTCTGGCTGACAGTAGTTAGGTTTGAGCATTTAGACCAAGCTGTTAAAAGAATTTTATTTACAATACTCACAAATCCCAAGAGATCAAACAGGCTTAGACACAAACAGGTTTATTTCTTGCAAGAAAGAGACAAAAATCCAACATCAGTCCGGAGGTTGTCTGACTCTAAACACCCCCCCCCCCCCCCTCCCTCCTCTGCTCTTATAAATTTTTCCCTTACAATGCCTACTACTGTTCCACAGTGCCTGTGTGTCTCATCACAAATACATTTTCAACATGTTACAGTTCTAGACTGTTAGCATATCTAAGAACATTCAGTTCTACTTACAAGGTCAGAGCTGAACTGTTCCTCTTTAGCAATTGTAAGAATGATTAACCCTATATTAGCAAAACATTTTCTCTACAAGAATACTTCCATGTCCATGTCTGACTGACAGTAGTTAGGTGTGAGCATTTAGATGAGCCTTTGGCAAGCATAATGTTCACATCTAAAGTTATCATCAGAATCCATTTAACAGGACAAACTTAACTTCATCAGTGCAGGGGCAATGCTGTAATCAACAAAATAAATACACAGTCCCAGGCACTACAAATTTTCAATGATATCTACTTTTATCAGTGAGCATTCGAATATTCGTTTTGTATTTTATTATTTTGGTAATTCGTGTTTTTTTTTTTTTTTGGGGGGGGGGGGGGGAATCATCAGAATATCCTGCAACAAACACTGCTGAAAATCTTTCATGAAGCAGTGAAGTGCAAATCCTCATCGATCCACAAGTTTTTTTTTCTTTTTTTTGAAACCTCAATGAAATTATATGTAACTGATTTTTGTAGAACCTTTGCAGAATAAAAAGTGTAACGTTACTTAACTGGCAGCAGCTTTCAATAAAGAGAGAACCGCTGCCGACATGGCCAAGTTTCGAATTCTTTGTTAGGAAAGAGGTTCAGTTGCAGTTATACACATCATTCCCTCAAGCAAAAAGAAAAAATGGCATGAAAATGACTTAAGCTAGTGCTCTATAAAAACAAATCTGTGTGAAAGTGCCTTTATAGAATTTGCACTTAGCGCATATAATCCCAGTTGCCTAACTTTGGGTTATCAATAGAAATAAAACAAAATAATACATGGAAAAGAAAATAAGATGATACCTTTTTTTATTGGACATAACTTAATACATTTCTTGATTAGCTTTCGAAGGTTGCCCTTCTTCATCAGATCGGAAATAAGCAAATGTGGTAGCTGACAGTATATATAAGTGAAACATTAATTTACATAGACACCATATGAAAAATGCTAGTACCAATAAAGATGTCACGCCTGTGGGGCAGCACTTTACAAAACCAGAACATTGTACCAGTGATTTCATGGTAAGAATCCTGAAAGGGAACTTTAAAACAATACAGGAACGTAAGACCTTTGAAGTCAGAATGGTTAAATATTTTGGCACCCACCAGACAGGTCTTAACAAAGATCTGGGTTTTCTAGCCCATTATAAATCATAACATTGTACTGCTTTGTCACCCTCCTGTCTCCATGCATATCTCCATGTCCCTCATCCACCTGACTCTTCCTGTCTCTCACCTATCCACCCCATCAAGTTAGACTGTCACTGAAATGCTTAGATGTTTCACTTATATATACTGTCATCTACCAACATTTGCTTATTTCCAATCTGACGAAGAAGGGCAACCTTTGAAACCTAATCAAGAAATGTATTATGTCCAATAAAAAAGGTATCATCTTATTTTCTTTTCCATGTTTTATTTTTTTTGTTACATATGTACCCCGTGCTTTCCCACTCATGGCAGGCTCAATGTGGCTTACATGGAGGTAATGGAGGGTTAAGTAACTTGCCCAGAGTCACAAGGAGCTGCCTGTGCCTGAAGTGGGAATTGAACTCAGTTCCTCAGTTCCCCAGGACCAAAGTCCACCACCCTAACTAGGCCACTCCTCCACTCTATTGATTACCTTTAAAAGCGGACTAACACGGCTACCACACCTCTCTAACTTTGAGTTAAAACCACAAAAAGTGGAGGTGCACTGGATTCCTACGAAGGTCAGTCAGACGAGAGAAGGGGAGTAGGACAAGCTGGTTCTTTCCAAACAAACGAGGGAGACATATATGAGTCATTTGGTGTTTTCCAATAAAGGTTCATTTGTTTGGAAAGAGCCAGCTTGTCCTACTCCCCTTCTCTCGCCTAACCTTGGGTGCCAATTACTGAATCTACCCATAGTGGGCATTAAAAGATCTTAGATTTGAGCCCACTAAGGACAGAGAAAGTACCTGTATATAATATGTAAGCCACTTTGGCTGTACCACAGAAAGGTGGTATATCAAGAATCTAATAAACATAAGCTAAAGAAAAATGTATAGCAGGGGAAGGGGAAGCAAGGAAGTCTACACAGCTCTCTGGTCCTGCTAAGTGGAGTGGAGGAGTAGTCTAGTGATTAGAGCACCGGTCTTGATATCTAGAGGTGGCCAGTTTAAATCCCACTGCTGCTCCTTGTGATCTTGGGCAAGTCACTTAACCCTCCATTGCCTCAGGTACAAACTTAGATTGTGAGCCCTCCAGGGACAGAAAAATATCCAATGTACCTGAATGTAACTCACCTTTAGCTACTACTGAAAAAGGTGTGAGCAAAATCCAAATAAATAAATAAATCTACATTAGTCTCAGGAAGTGAATAGCATTCAGAAATTCTCAGGTGTAGCAAGAGGTTGAGATTATCCAGTGCCAGTAGGAGAGCTCTGCACTCTTATCTCTGAACCTGATTGCCTTAAGAAATGAGCCATGGTGAAGATTTTGGCTATGAATTCAAATTGAATATTGAGGCTCTGTCTTTGTCTAAAGATTGCCCTCTGTTTTAAGTGTTGTACAATAAAGGTGTGTCTTGGGAACTTTAAACCTCGTGGCGTGAGGATTTACACCAGGTTTCAGTGGGCGTAATTCCTTATGCACAAAGTTGGTCGTGGGAATCACCCATCTGAAAGAATCTCTCAGGAAAAATCAGCATACTTTAAGAGCCATACACCTGAAAGCTTTCTATTCAGCTTAGTTATGTTCAGTTCCTGATGTTTCTCACTTTAGTAACCAATCAGATGCGGGGTATCTACATATGCAAAAATGGATGTTAAACGGAGGGAAAAGCCTCAAACAAACCGCTAAGGCACTCCTTTTGTTAATAAATCAAATTTAGGGAGGCCTGCAGACTCATCACAGGCAAAAAACCTCCTGACCCACTACTTTATTATGATTCTTTAAGTCACTTCTTTAGATGATTTTGAAAAAACTTAGCTTTCCAGCTGTTCAGTTGCTTGGTTATGACTACCCGTAGCCCATCCAGTTGTTCAGGTAAGACTACCCCGCATCTGATTGCTTATTAGAACATATTGGTATTCTACAAGCTTCGTTAAGATATTTAGTTTCTCACTTTAGACCAGCAACTGCTTTTATGTAAGGTTTTCCACTAAGTTTCTTATTTAGCAGGAGTGATATGGATACTATCCATACAAATGATTATTTCCTATATCAGCACAGGGTATCCTTTATTGAACTATGTGCTAGAGAGAGAGATAGCATAGATATTCTCTTTATCTTACCTGGAGTCACTGTCCGGGGTGGGTACTGGATAGAGATAAGCAGATGACTATTCCACTTATCATAAGCTACAACATTTACATGATCATCCTATCCTCTTATTCAGTAATGTCAGTGAGTAACAAGTCTATTTAGCAATTCTCAAAATAAAAAAAAAATAAATAACAGGTTCTGTTAATGTTTTCCTCAGCTACAGCTTCATATATATAAGGAAGACACAAGGAATGCTGCCATATATTTATCTCAATGTTAGAGCAATTTTTCTAGTCATTAAGTAATAATTTTCCAGGCTTCAGTGGAATCCTTTGTGTGAATGCCAGCATTTTCCCCTGTCAGCATTTATACCGGCTGCATGGATCGAGGGGCTGCAGCAGTGACTGAAGGAGCAACTACACTTACACTGGGTGTCCTATACTGGTGTGGAGGAGTAGCCTAATGGTTAGTGCAGGGGGCTGATCTGGGGATCCAAGTTCAAGTTCCACTGCAGCTCCTTGTGACCCTGGGCAAGTCACTTAACCCTCCATTGCCCCAGGTACAGTTTATAGAATAGCGCTTAAATGCAGAGGTCATGTGTAAATTTAGGCATGTCCATTTGCACCAATAAAAATGTGGTTCAAATGCCCCACCTACGTTTATACGCAGAACCCCCTTATTCTATAATTGTACACGTAACTGGAATCCACGCCCATGCTCTTCCCCAAAATGTCCATGACCCTCCCATTTCTGCACCTCCTTTTCTGGGACACGTGTAAAATTTAAGTACATATCACATGCCTACATTTATGCATGTACATGTTGATTTCAATTAACTCCTATAATTGACTGTTTAACAAGCAATTATTGTCACTAATTGACTCTCTATTCAATGAAATTGTGTGCACAAAATAGGGCGTGCGTCCAAATATGTGCACGCAATTTTTGCCGACTTTTATAGAATTAGGGAGAAAACACATGAAATCATTGTACCAACATGGCAATGTTTCGCCCAAACCAAGGGCTGCTTCGGAATTAAAATAAGTCAAAAGTGGTCAATTATAGCGATTCAGACCAACTTTTTTTTTATTTTAAATATGTTTATTGAAAAGATAAATAAAGACAAAATGGCAAAGACACACTTTCCAATACAACCAATTGGCAAAAAACACCATTGAGCAAGAAGACAGCAAACAGTAGTAAAGCGAAAACAATCAACATCCTTGAACTTCTCAGTAAAAAACAAATTTTTAGAAACAAAATATCCACCTTCGATAGAGGAGGAAGGCTTGGACTCTTATAGCCTCCCCCAAACCCCACCACATCCCCTAATGCCTCAGGAAAGCCCCCCTACCAAAACACCTCTCTCCCCCTGATCCCGACCCTAATCCCCCCCCCCCCCCCAACTGTGGTCCCCAAATATAGAAAGCCCTTGCAAAAATAAATAAAAACACTAGAAAACAGCACTCTGCAGCCTATTTAAAACAAAACTCCAAGCCTTTGGAGGAAGAGACAGAACATAAGCAAATCAAATCACCAGACAACATTGAGGGCCCTGTCTACTAAGCCACAATGTAGGCGTGCACACTTTTTAGCACGTGCTAAAATTAGCATGCGCCAACGATAGAAACACCCATTATATTCCTAAGGGAGTGTCTAGTATTAGCGCACTCTAAAAAGTGTGCGCACCTACAGTGCAGCTTAGAAAAACAGGGTCCCCGAGTGATCAAAGTCCCCAGAAATCCTTTTTTCACAACAAATTCAGCTTAAGTAACATTAGAGTTAAACCACACCACTTTCCATTGGTTCTCTCAAAGGAAGGTGGTGTGGTTTCCCTCATGCTGGGTCAGTGATTTTATGTGTTTAGAATAAATTCTTCATATTTAGTGTTGTTCAAAGAACTAGGTCAAAATACTTAAGTAAAAGTAAAAATAAGTGTATATTTTAATACTTAATCAAAAGTAAAAGTACAGTAAAGTGACCGAACTCATCACTGTTCTGTTTGGCTGGAGACCAGTAACCAGTTCAACAAATACAGGCAATTCCACCGTTCGCATAGGCTATATTCGCTGAGCACCAAACTTTAAGATGAGATGATCCACTGTTTGTGTGACCAGGTTTGCAACAGCAAACTCACGTTTCCGGTTTTGCTGCTTTATTTGGTTTACTGAGGAATCGTCATTTACGTTTCGCTTCCGTTTTTACTTTTTACTTTTAACTGCAAGCATCAGATGTAACTGAGTAAAAGTAGTAAAAATTGGCAAGATTATTACTTCAGTAAAAGTAACAGATGTTTCCTGTACTTCTTTACATGTAAACGTGATAAAACATTTACTTAAATACAGTAACTATTTATATTTACTTAGTTACTAGACAACACTGTCCATATTTACAGTAGAAGTGGGTCTGCTCTCTTTTGGAATGTACTTCTTGTCTGCAGACCTTTGCCTCTCTTTGTTTGTAATATACCTGTGTAAATACTGGCATTAGAATTACTGGGCAAGGCTTCTAAAATGACCTCCTATATCTAATAAACTATTACCTTGCTTCATGAGCTCATTCTTTGGTGCAAGAGATCGCCAGATCATTTTAGATCATTAATTATTTAATATATCCACTCCCCAACTGAATTCCAAAATACTTGTATCCTGAAGCAATGAAACAACATGGAATACAGTGCTCCAACTTCTTTCAAACAGAACAGGCCTGATTAGCAATCTTTCCTACTTTTCTAGAAGCACTACGAAAATCAAAGTTTGTGTGCTAGAAGTCAAAAGCAGCACCTATGAAGAGTAAATCTATAACAAGGCATGTTGAGATAGGTGGCTGAAAGACACCTGATGGGAGACTATTCCATAAGGAAAGTTTTTAGGTGCGATCACTTAACATCCACCATAGAGCTGGTGTAAATCAGTAGTGGTCCTACCATTAGGCCAACTGAGGCGGGGGACCTTAGGCAACACTCTTCATGGAGCAACATCTTGCCGCCACTGCCAGCCAGCTGGCCTGACTGCTTACATCTCTCCTTCCTCCTGGTCCAGCATTGCTCCTTTCCACCCCCCACACCGGCCACAGTCTGGATTCTCCCCCCTTCCTTTCTCAACCCCCTTCCCTGAGTCTATCTTCTTTTTTTGTTTTCCAAAAGTCAGCGGCAGCAGTGATTCCATAGGCTACCCTGCCACTGGCACCGGCTTCTTCTCTGTACTGTGGCCCACCTCTCTGATGTAACTTCCTGTTTCATCAGAGACAGGCCACAGTAGAGAGAAGAAGTCAGTGCTGGTGGCAGGGCAGCATATGGGATTCGCTGCCAACGATGACTTTTGGAAAACAAAAAAGGAAGGTAAACTTGGGAAAGGGGGTTGAGGAAGGAAGGGGGAGATGCTAGACCGTGGCAGGGGAGGAGGGAGTTGGAAGAGAGAGAGAGTGTAAAGGGAGGGTTGCCTTGGGATTAAACCTTAGTTGCCAAATATTGGTCCATTCCTCCAGCTTCACTGGGTCCTTCCTCATGTCATTCACACCCTCCAGGGTGTCCACCCTGTTGCAGAGTTTAGTATCATCCGCAAAGAGACAAACCTTACCAGAAAGCCCTTCCGCAATATCAATCACAAAGACATTAAAAAGAGTCGGCCCTAGGACTGATCCCTGCGGTACTCCACTGACGACATCCTTTTCTTCAGAGCAAGCTCCATTTACCAATACCCTCTGTTTCCTGCCATTCAACCAATTTTTAACCCAATCAGTTACTCTAGGTCCCATACCAAGGGCACTCAATTTATTTATCAGAATCGTGTCAAAGGCTTTGCTGAAATCCAAGTATACCACATCAAGCGCCCCTCCCGCATTCAACTGTTTGGTCACCCAGTCGAAGAAGACGGTCAGATTCGTCTGACACAACCTGCCACTAGTGAAGCCATGCTGCCTCGGGTTCCGCATCATTCCATTTAGTTCAAAAAATCTCACAATCCTCCTCTTTAGAAGCGTTTCCATTAGCTTACTCACCCCCGAGGTCAGACTGACAGGTCTTGTAATTCCCAACCTCCTCCTTACTTCCACTCTTGTGCAAAGGAACCACATACGCCCTTCTCCAGTCCACCGGGACCACTCCAGTTTCTAAGGAAGCATTGAAGAGGTCTGTCAGTGGAGCCAACAGAACTTCTCCGAGTTCCTTAAGCACCCTCGGGTGTATCCCATCAGGCCCCATCGATCTGTCTACTTTTAGTTTGGCAAGCTCCTCACGAACACAGTCCTCTTCCGTAAACGGGTCTTGGTCTACCATACATCCATCCCCTTTAGCCTTTGTTTTCTGCAGCCCTACCCCCGATCTTTCATTTGTGAACTCAGAGCTAAAATAATTGTTAAACAGGTCAGCTTTATCCTTATCATCTTCCACATATTTCTCTCCCTCAGCTTTGAGCCTCACAATGCTATTATGGCACTTCCTCTTGTCACTTACATATCTGAAAAAGGTCTTGTCCCCCAATTTTACCGTATTAGCTATCTTTTCCTCTATTTGCTGCTTCGCTCTCCTGATAGCTTTTCCAGCTTCTCTTCGCTTATTTAGGTATTCTCTCCTGTCTTCATCTTTCTGAGTCATCTTATAACGTGCAAAGGCTAGCCTCCTTACCCTTATCTTTTCAGCTACTACATTCGAGTACCAAAGAGGCCTTCTTTTCCTCTTACTTTTATGTAATTTTCTAACTTAAAGGTTAGTTGCCTTTCAGTCTTGTCCATTGCTGTTCTACATCCTTCAGCTGTTCCCATCCCGCTAACTGTTCCTTGAGAAATTCCCCCATCTCGGCAAAATTAGTTCCTTTGAAATCCAGGACTTTCAATCTCGAATGAGCCTTCTCTTCTGTTTTAATATTGAACCATACCATACGATGATCACTAGATGCCAAATGGTCTGCCACCTTGACATCAGAATCTTACTCTCCATTCGTAAGCACCAGGTCCAGAACAGCTCCACCCCGCATCGGTTCCGTTACCCACTGTTGGAACAATTCTTCCTATAGGGAATCTAAGATCTCTTTGCTTCTAGACAACCCCGCAGCCAGGACACCCCAATCAACATCCGGCATATTGAAGTCACCTATCAGTAGTACTTCCCTTTTCCTAGCTATCTTGCAGATGTCTTCAATTAAGTCCCTGTCCATTTCCTCCAACTTTGAGGGTGGTCTATATATCACTCTGATATAGATACATTTTTCTTTCCCTCTTTCCAGTTTAACCCACAGCGCTTCTTCCATACCCCACATGTCCTGCAGTTCTGTCACTTGGATATCATTCTTAGCATATAATGCCACACCTCCACCCTTTTTTCCTACTCTGTCCTTCCTGAATAGATTATAGCCAGGTATAGCAACATCCCAGTTATGGTTCTCCGTGAACCACATCTCCGTGACTGCCACTAAATCCAAGTCCGCTTCCATCATTGGAGTGGAGGAGTAGCCTAGTGGTTAGTGCAATGGACTTTGATCCTGGGGAACTGGGTTCAATTCCCACTGCAGCTCCTTGAGACTCTGGGTAAGTCACTTAACCCTCCATTGCCCCTGGTACAAAATAAGTACCTGAATATATATAAACCGCTTTGAATGTAGTTGAAAAAACCTCAGAAAGGCAGTATATCAAGTCCCATTTCCCTTTCCCTCAAGATCTAGAAGTTTGTTTTCCCATACTACGGGCATTGGTATACAAGGCTTTCCAGATTTTACTCTTTTTATTCTCTTCTATAGAGGCATTAGATGTCCTACCTTCCTTGGGGTTAATTATGGCTTCGTGGCCTTTTATACCCATCCCCATCAATTTTAGTTTAAAGCCCTCTTTAGTACTTTAGCCAGCCTATTGCTGAAGACACTCCTTCCCTTCCTTGACAGATGGACACCATCACCGCTCAGTACCTCTTGGAAAATCATCCCATGGTCTACGAAACCAAAGCACTCTCATCGGCACCAACCACGCAGCCACACTTTTATCTCCAAGATGCGAGCTTCTCTCATTCAACCTTTACCTTCGACAGGGAGGATCAATGAGAACACCGCCTGTGCACCTAGATGCTTCACCCTCTAACCCAAAGCCACTAAGTCTCGTATGATATGTTCAATAGGATATTTAGCTGTATCATTTGTGCCAACATGGATGAGTAGCATAGGAGCGTGGTCCGTAGGCTTGATGAGTCTAGGCAATCTTTCCACAATATCGCGAATCTTGGCACCAGGCAGACAGCACACCTCTCTGTGCTGGGCAGACCTATACGGTCTGTGCCAAAGCTGGTGGTGGGAGGCGGGGATAGTGCTGGCCAGACTTATATGGTCTGTGCCAGAGCTGGTGATGGGAGGCGGGACTGGTAGTTGGGAGGTGGGGATAGTGCTGGGCAGACTTATACGGTCTGTGCCAGAGCCAGTGGTGGGAGGCGGGGCTGGTAGTTGGGAGGTGGGGATAGTGCTGGGCAGACTTATACGGTCTGTGCCAGAGCCAGTGGTGGGAGGCGGGGCTGGTAGTTGGGAGGCGGGGATAGTGCTGGGCAGACTTATATGGTCTGTGCCAGAGCCAGTGGTGGGAGGCAGGGCTGGTGGTTGGGAGGCGGAGATAGTGCTGGGCAGACTTATACGGTATGTGCCAGAGCTGGTGGTGGGAGGCGGGGCTGGTGGTTGGGAGGCGGGGATAGTGCTGGGCAGACTTATACGGTCTGTGCCAGAGCTGGTGGTGGGAGGCGGGGCTGGTGGTTGGGAGGCGGGGATAGTGCTGGGCAGACTTATACGGTCTGTGGCAGAGCTGGTGGTGGGAGGCGGGGCTGGTGGTTGGGAGGCGGGGATAGTGCTGGCCAGCCTTATACGGTCTGTGCCCTGAAGAGGACAGGGTGCTTCAGTACCCCTGAGAAGTGAATCTCCAACCACCACTACCTTTTTCTGGGCCAATTGTCCGACTGTGATGGCATTTTTGGTCATCGTTTCCTCCTGTTTTTTAGATGTTTCTAGCTCTTCTACCTCCAGGGCTGTGAACCGATTCTTTAGTTGAATAGAAGGTGGAGTTGAAGGATTGATCTTGTGAGTCTTGGTGACCTGCTTCCAGCTGTGCTCTGTCTGCCCAAGGTCTTCTCTCCCTTTGCTGGAAGTCCTCAATGTTTTGACCTGCGTCTCCGGAACAAATTTCTGCTTTTCCCATATGTTTCTTAGTCTTGCCACTTCTTCTCTTAGTTCTTGTACTTCTTCCACGAGGGACTCAATGTATGTACATTTATCACATGAAACCAGAATCTTGTCTTGGTCCAAGGGTTTGGTCTTGACAGTGGTAGAAGCAGTGGTAGAAGTTTTAGGGGTGGCTTTAACATCTGAGGCTGTCATAGAGGTAAGTCATATTTTTACATTTTTCGAGGGTGGGAAGGGGTCAGTGATCACTGGGGGTATTGGGGGGACACCCTGATTCCTTCCAGTGGTCATCTGGTCATTTAGGGCACCTTTTTGTGCCTTATTCTGAAAACAGGTCTAGACTCAAACATCTTAGTTTTAGTCCTGGACATTTTTGTTTTCTTCCATTATGGCTGTAAAAAGTCCAAGTGTTAGGGACGCCCTGATCCCACCTTTGAAATGCCCCTAACACACTCCCCTTGTGATTTGGATGCACTGCAGACAAATTGCATAGATAAACATCTGCAAAATAGGTTTCAAAAATACTGATTTGGACGTTTTAAAAAGAAAAATGTCCAAATGGCACTTTATAACATTTTTTGGGCATTTTTCTCTTTCAAAAATGAGTCTGATAGAAACATTAAGGTCCCCTACTCACACTTTTTTTTTTTGCTCCCACGCATCTTTGAGTAATATAAAGGGACTTAATGTAGGAAATAGTATGTCCAGGCCAGGACATTCACAGTTCCCTGAATAATTTACAAAAGGTTCTATTGAACACATAGCCTTTTATAAAATACATATAAGAGTTCTAACAAATACTTGTGTATTTTCCAGCACGATCAACAGGAGCATCAATTTCATAAAGAAACACATTCAAACGAGAGCACATATCATTCAGGCTTTTTTTTTTTTAATTCTTATTTATAAGGTTTAGAATGTCTATGTAAGAAACACAAGAAAAGAATAATTAGATAATCAAAGAAATTACACAGAAAGAAATATTCTTACAATTCTCATAACTAAAGTCCACAATAAAAAAGCTGAAGAAAAAAGAAAAAATAATGTCCAGTTCATGCATGTCTTAGGGAACAGTAGCACTAGAAGCACTAGGCATTTATCATTTAGGAAAAAAAAGTGTTGTAATGAATCAGAAAATACATAGTTAACATTCCTATTTCACAACACGTTTACATGGAATGTCAAAAGAGCTAATGCCCCAATTTGTTGAACTCTAGGCCTTATGATAAGATATTGCTTCCTGTTTTATCAGGTGGCCCTTGCTACATCAAGAAATACTGACAGATGAGTATTACAAAATAAAACATGCCTTTTCAACACAAGATCATGATCAGACTGAATGGCAAATTTAACCACTAGTGTAGCCAGAGAGAATTCTCCTCTGGTCAGACACATCCAAGCTGTCTGTTGAAATTACATTCACAATCTCATTCCTAATAATTGAATATAATAAACATGGAGTTACTTTCTTTTATTATTTTGGCGCAGTGCGCTTGGATCTTAGGATAAGGGGTGATACATTCACTTCTGACACTTCCCTAATCAATGCTAATCTAGTTGGGATCCATTTTTGTTATAACTTACACTAAGTGTCAGGTACCCCAATAACACCCTAAAACAAAGTGTATCTGTTTTGTGCCCACAGATTAAGCAGTACAGTTAATACTAGATAGTCAGCTACAAATGTTAGCAAGTTAGGAGTGTTCATGTTAAAATTGTTATAGTTAGCTGTGTTGATAGAATTATTGCATTGTAACTGTTCTGCAGCCATTGTTAATAAATTCCATCATTTCAGAAGAATTAAGTCTCATTGGCTTATTGTCACCGGGGGGGGGGGGGGGAGAAGAAGGGATGGGGGGAAGGCGTAGGGCAAAAAAATTCCAGTCAGTATTTATTCTATTTATATTTTTTATGAAAATTTTGCTCTTTGTATGTGTAATTTTTATTATGTATCTTGATTGGAACTTGCCTAAGTTTTAGGCAGGCTATAAGTTAAAAAAAATAACATTATTATTTTGCTGTCACACATGAGCAGCCCCATTTTAGAAAGGTCATAGAACGTAGGAATTGAGACATGCAAGTCTAAATTCTAAAATGTCTCTAGTATTTTAGAACAGAATCTGTTTATTTAGGGCCTGTTCTAAAATGCAGGAGAAATAGACTATGCACCAGGTATGTGGCAGCATAAACATCCATTTTAGAAAAATAACCCCCTGTACTAAGCCACGCTAGCGACTGCTGTGCACGAATGCCGACACAGCCCTTTCACTTTAAAGGGGCTGTCAGCATTGCCACGCAGCGGCTTAGTAAACAGGAGGGTAAATGTATAAAATATTGATGGATTCAAAGCCAGTACATAAATGCTTGTACTAGGGTTAAATGAAGCGTAACTTTTGTTTAAATGAAAATATTGTAATGAATAAAAAATGAAAATAATGATTGAAGCTTGTTCTTTTATTACATGTATTTACTTTTCTACATAGTCACCACTATTCACTATACATTTCTGCTAACAATGGACAGGTTTTTGAAAGTCATCACAAAAGAACTGCACAGCTTGTCACTTAGTTGCTCTCAGTCCTTTCCACTTCCTCATTCAATTTGAATAGATGCCATTGAAAGGGAAAGGGAAGAGGATGAGACATGATATACTGCCTTTCTGTGGTTACAATCAAAGTGGTTTATATATTATACTCGAGCAGTGGAGGGTTAAGTGACTTGCCCAGAGTCACAAGGAGCTGCAGCGAGAACTTAACCCTGTTTTACTGGTTCACAGGCCACAGCACTAACAATTAGGCTACTTCTACAAAGGTATTCCTTCAATTTTGAAAAATGAAATAAAACAAAACAGAGAAAAGAAAATAAGATGATATCTTGTTTATTGGACTATCAATACATTTTTATTAGCTTTCAAAGGTAATGTATTAAGTTAGTCCAATAAAAAAAGCATCATCTTATTTTCTTTTCTATGGCCCTGTTTACTAACCCGTGATGTAGATGCGCTAACTTTTTAGCTCACGCTACAAAGTTAGCGTGCCTACAGCATGGATTAGTAAACAGGGCCTTATATTTTGTTTTATTTCTATTTATTACCTTTAAATGTGGACTAACACAGCTATCACATCACTTTACTGGAAAAAGATGGAAATTGCATGGCTGGGGTTTGAACTCTGAGGTATTCCACAACCAAGCCTTTTTATTCTTTACCTCCCAGCTTTGGAACATACTATAGCAGAAAGGTTTGTACATTTTGTAAGACTGTGAGACCCATCTTCACAACTGCCTGTGTTTCATGCTATTTGAGTTTTCAAGTTTGCAATATAACGCTGAGCTGATGGTTATACCAGGTTCAGGGAGACTCATCCATTCTGTCATGGGTCACCCACTTCGTTTTTGTTCACACAAATCAGCCCTTCCCATTCCACAATCTTTATTCTTTTTGACACAATGATGCACAGTACTCACATCAACACAAAAAAAAACCACCTGCATAAGGCAGTGTATTTCAATTGGACTCCTTCAATAGTCAGAAATTCAATCACGGCACGTTGCTTAAATAGCACATTGCTTAAATTGCACCATATTTCACTTCACAAGCAATAGAAAAACAGCCTCTTCACACAGACATTTCTCGTCAACTGAGGTGAAGGAAGAGATTTCAAAGAACAAGTGAATTTGTATAGTACATCAGTGCTGCCATCTGCTAAATTATGGAGGTGGAGGCATTATTTTTCATTTAACCATCAAATAAGTTGCCCACATAACTGTTAGATCCTCCTCCCCATGTGAACGCCCCTGTGGTAATGTGAATGAGGGTGGGTCCAGAGCCCACGTAAGATACAGCCACAGAGCAGTTGCAGGAGGAGTCCTTCAGATTGAAATTCACTGCCTCATGCAGGTTGTTTATGGTGATGACTGTGTTGTGAGTACTGTGCATTGCTGGACCAAAAAAATTTAAAGATTGTGGACTGGGATGGGCTGATTCATGTGATCAAAAATTAAATGGATGACCTGTGACAGCAATAAACGAGTTTCAGGCGAGAAAATTTGACATACTCGTAAAAGACAAGTGGTTACTAAGGAAAAAGAGCTGACATTGACACCCTGGAGGGAGAATCAGAGTAAAGCCCAGCCCTAGGGGGCAGGGCCAGAAGCTAATAAAAGAGATTGGAGAAAATTCTGGTCTTTGGTAGCTAATGAGGTTGGATAAAACAGGAGACGAAGTGATGTCAACATGTTGCAGCCAATTTGGTTAATATCTGTTTCCCCTTCCCTGCACAGCCATCATCGCCATACACTCAAAACAAAGCAAGCAAATTTATGAGCTGCTGCATCCATGTTGTCATTCTGTATTGTTTGTAGCATTTTTATTTAATCTCACTTATATTTTCAAACATGCCGGCTTGTGCAGTATACAAATGTACACAGAGGAAGTATAATAATGGAATAACTTTTCATAGGGTAGTGATTTGGTATTAATTGTAATCAGTGTGTCATTTAGAGGGGCTGGTTATAGGGACACTCTAGCACTGTTATATTCGTGCAGGGATTATTTTTGCCTGTAAAATGCTACTAAAACAGACATCATGTTATGAGAATCAGGTACCCAACATTCAAAGTTTCTATCTATACGTACATCTGCTCAAACTGAGCCATGTACAAGCATTTTGTTTTTGAACATGAATATTATTTTCAAATTCAAGGGGTGGCTATGGGGGCCACAGTAGCTCCAACAATAATGTGCTTGTACATGGTTCAGTTTGAGCAGATGTATGTATACAACAGTAAATTCTCTTCTTATATTTTAGGGTGGAAACATTTTATAGATGACATTCATCTTATATGGGGTGGGGAGGAGGCAGAATTGAAGGAGTTTCTTCAATATCTTAATCAGTGTGATCAAAATATTACCTTTATTTCACAGATAGGAAGGGCTCAAGTAGAGTTTTTGGATGTTTGTATAAAATATGAAAAAGTAGAATTTTTGACAAAAGCTTAGCATAAACCTACAGATAGGAATACAATACTTCATTATAAAAGCTACCATCCTAGTCCATTAAAAATAGTATACCGGTAGATCAATTTTTAAGAATTAGGCTCTCAGAAACAAGATTTTTGTAGTGAAGCTCAAGAAATGAGCAATAGATTTGTACAATGGGGGTTTCCATGTAAGGTACTCCATAAGGCAATGAAAAGGGCATATAATGCTCAGAGATCTTGGTTGATTCAGCCCCAAGAGAAATCAGATTCTGAAGATAGAATGACTTGTATTTTACCCCTTACAAATCAGATAAAACAAATTTCAAGGTATGCCAAGGTTTGCATACACTAGGGGACCAAATTTGGGAGGAAAAATTAAAGAAAAAATACAAGACAGAGAAGGGATATCAGTCCAAATGTGCAGGATGTGCATATTGTCAATACACTTTAGAAACCACCTGTATTCAAATACCAAATCAAACCTGTGCTGGTCCAAATCTCAAAATGGTTGCTGGGACTTCCCACGGCAGTCTCAATGACCATTTCTACTAAGTTGTGACACTGAGCAGGAATGAGTGGGATTTGTTCCTACTTCAAAGAGGCCACCAGACCACCATGAGAAACAGATGTTCAAGTGCTGGCTATGGCCAAAATTAACATCCTTTTTACAAAATTAAATGTCCAAACTGTGAACAAGGCAAAAGAAGGGATATGAATGTCTTTTTAGTAGCATTAGAACATCCATATTATAGAATTGCTACACAGCCCTGTGGAACAGTAACCTAATAGTTAGAACACCCAGCTGCAAGGTAAAGCAGAGATTCAAAGCTTACAAGTTTAAGTCCCACTTTAGCCGTTTGTAACGTTCTCTTCTTTTATTTTTCTAAATTGTGAGCCGTCGAGGAACAGAATAGTACCTACCATGGCTTCCCTTACTCCCTCCAGTGGAGAACTCTCAATCGGAGCACCTTCCTGTAACCTGGATATGCCGAGTACTAGGCCTAAATACAGATGTTCAACTTTGTGGACATGGATGTCCCCTTCTGCTATTGGAGTTGAACGTCCATCTTTTAGCCTTTCCCTAGTTTCACCCAAAACACATCCAGACCACTCTGCTTTGTCATATGGATGCACTGTTTTAGACATCCACAACTTGGCTTTATAAAATTGGTATTTGGACATCATGCAATGTAGATATCTATATGCCAGTTTTCAGATGACCAAAACAGGAACGGAGCTTCTAAAATAACCACCTTAGAGTGATGCATGGATTTTCAGCAGTGTCACTTGTATGAATAGAACAGCTGAAAACTGTAAACAGATAACCTATCCATTTAAAGTTATGTGGGCGTCATTCCACTGAATATGGATCTCGTTTTGTCACGTTTTAGTGTGGTAGCTTTCAACTCTGGTATTTAGGATGTTTTTCAGGATTAATATTCACCAGAAATATTTACATATCATTGGTCATCAAAGGCTGTTAATTTGCATATTTTGGTAATTCTGAAAAGCAGACCTGTGTTTGGATCACAGAGACCAGATTCAAGAACGCTTGTGTTTATCATTACAACTCTTAAGACTCATACTGGGAAGGTTTTCCATTGGAAGATATTTTGGTGACTGCTTGAAATACTTAAAAGGGCTTACCTCGGGGCACACTGAGGCATCCTGCAGTAATTTTGCAATCTGATGAGCAGGCTTTTCAGTGAGATAAATAATTAATTATTATTTCAAATAGAGAGAAAACACGTTCTCTAACTCTTCAGGTGCAGAAGTTTCCTGATGTAGCTCAGTTTTCACAAGACAGGAAACATAATATGTGTGACCAGGCACAGAGATGTGACTCATATAGAGGTATTCATCTCATTGCAAAATACCATGCCTAATGCCACATGGAATAAACGACCATAAGTATATTTTTTATGATCCAGGGCATGTTGAGCAATTTTTGATTACTTGTAAATCATGTCTTGCTTAACCACGAGGATGAGTATTCATCATAAAGGCAGGTTATAAATTTGATAAATAAACAGAGTGGTTCTTGGTACGGAAACCCATTAGCTCCAATGCAATCAAACATGTCGACCTTAGCACGCATTTTGACACATTTTTAAAATGATATCTTTATTAAGCTTTACAACAGTATATCCCTACAATTTGAGATAAACAAGAAATATGGAAATTAATGAATGGAAATTAAAATGAACAAGGAAAACCCAATCTTAAACATTTCGACACATATTTTAGTACAGATTTTTTTCAGTGATCATTTTACTCTCCTATTTAATGTGGAGGGGCATAATTGAAGGCATAATTGAGGTGGGTATGACATTTGAGGGTGAAAATAAAAAGTTGTGAAACATCATTTTTTTGTGGTGGGAGGGGGTTAGTGACCACTGGGGGAGTCAGGGGAGGTCATCCCCGATTCCCTCTGGAGGTAATCTGGTCATTTAGGGCACTTTTTGGGGCCTTATTCGTGAAAAAACAGGGTCCAGAAATAGTGCCCTAAATTCTAGCTACAAACGCATACGTTTTTTCCATTATCAGCGAAAGGCACCCATCTCTGTTCAGGTGATAACCATGCCCCAGCCCCGCCTTCACCATGCCTCCGACATGCCCCCGTCAACTTTGTACGCTTCCGCGATGGAGTGCAGTTGAAAACGTCCAAGTTCGGCTTTCGATTATACCGCGTTATTTGTTTTTGTGAGATAAACGTCCATCTCCCGATTTAGGTCGGAACATGGGCGTTTTTCTCGTTCGATTATAAGCAGGATAGGGTTTAGCACTGAAAAAAATGTGCTTCTGAACACAAATCAAGAAATTTCATCCTCCTGGCTTGAGCATCACAAGACAGATGAGGGGAAAATTACATTCCATGCCCCATAACTAAGAATTGATGGTTCCCATAATAGAATCTGAGTCTACAACACAGCAGAGGGGTAGCCTGTGGCTAGCACATTGGGCTGATAATGAGGCAACCCAGTTCAAATCTTGCTGCTGCCCCTTATAATCTTGGGTAAGTCACTTAGAGGTCATTTTACAAAGGCATGCTAGCGGTTTTAGTGCAAGCTAATCAGCGTGCGCTAAACGCTAGAGATGCCCATAGAAATACATAGGAGACTCTAACATTTACCATGTGCTTATTTTTAGCGCGTGCTAAAAACGCTAGCATGCCTTTGTAAAAGGACCCCTTAATCCTCCACTTTCTAAGGTGTAAACCTAGATAATAAGCCCTCTGCAGATAGGGAAACACCTAATGTACCTGCATGTAACTCACCTTAAGCTACTACTGAAAAAGGTGTGCGTTAAATCCAAAAAATTTTTTAAAGTGTCCTTGTCCTACAGGAAAAAGAAGGGTGACTCTTTCCATGCTTTCACCCTCTGAAATGTCCAAGATAGCTGGAAAGTCCATGCTATCAGACTAAAAATCTCCATTTCCCTCCTGTGTCAACTTTCCCTCTTTTGTTCAGGGGACAAAAACAGATTTTCTCAATGAGGTAGATCTTCCTCCACAATCTTCAAAGTTTCCCTCATCTATCTCTGGAACAAATACAAAGGAGAGAGTAGGCATAGGAACATTTAAAAACCCTCAAATTAAGGGAAGATGGAATTTTCAGTGTTCTCCACCTGTGATGAGTAGCTGTCTTGTCCTGGATAAGCCCCACCTGCATAACCTGGAACCATTTTGCAACTTATTCCAGCTTCTCGATTTTAAACACCTAAGGCACTATTTGCTGTCCTGAGAGTGCAACTTAAAAGGTTTATCCAAAGTCAATGTAGCCACTGAGGGAGAAATTGTTCCATATCTGCCGTTCCAGATGCTCTCCAGTGTGATAACTGGAAGTTTAACTAATATTGATCTACTTTTAAGCTTATCTTTATGGACTTCCACAGGACTCTGTTTTGTCACCATTGTTGCTTTGTTAAAATTTATAATTGAGCCCAGTGGTTCAGAGAATTGAGAAATTTGGGTTATCCAATCATCTGATTGTATGATTATGTCTTACCATGTGGCCATTTCACGAGCTAACCCAGTGCTAACAAAAAAATATTTTCCAAACGCCAGAAATGGCACGTGGCACACAACCTGAACTACTGCCGAGCTCCTGTGGTAGCCCAGCAGGAGGGTCAATTTGCCACTTACCATTGCCGTGGTAGCCTTTCCATGGCTTTGTAAAAAAGGCTCTTAGTTACAGTGGGGGAAATAAGTATTTGATCCCTTGCTGATTTTGTAAGTTTGCCCACTGACAAAGACATGAGCAGCCCATAATTGAAGGGTAGGTTATTGGTAACAGTGAGAGATAGCACATCACAAATTAAATCCGGAAAATCACATTGTGGAAAGTATATGAATTTATTTGCATTCTGCAGAGGGAAATAAGTATTTGATCCCCCACCAACCAGTAAGAGATCTGGCCCCTACAGACCAGGTAGATGCTCCAAATCAACTCGTTACCTGCATGACAGACAGCTGTCGGCAATGGTCACCTGTATGAAAGACACCTGTCCACAGACTCAGTGAATCAGTCAGGCTCTTGGCCATTTTGTAGAGGTTAGAGTCTGACTGATTCACTGAGTCTGTGGACAGGTGTCTTTCATACAGGTGACCATTGCCGACAGCTGTCTGTCATGCAGGTAACGAGTTGATTTGGAGCAGGGACAAGATCATACACCTGCACAAGGCTGGAATGGGCTACAAAACCATCAGTAAGACGCTGGGCGAGAAGGAGACAACTGTTGGTGCCATAGTAAGAAAATGGAAGAAGTACAAAATGACTGTCAATCGACAAAGATCTGGGGCTCCACGCAAAATCTCACCTCGTGGGGTATCCTTGATCATGAGGAAGGTTAGAAATCAGCCTACAACTACAAGGGGGGAACTTGTCAATGATCTCAAGGCAGCTGGGACCACTGTCACCACGAAAACCATTGGTAACACATTACGACATAACGGATTGCAATCCTGCAGTGCCCGCAAGGTCCCCCTGCTCCGGAATGCACATGTGACGGCCCGTCTGAAGTTTGCCAGTGAACACCTGGATGATGCCGAGAGTGATTGGGAGAAGGTGCTGTGGTCAGATGAGACAAAAATTGAGCTCTTTGGCATGAACTCAACTCGCCGTGTTTGGAGGAAGAGAAATGCTGCCTATGACCCAAAGAACACCGTCCCCACTGTCAAGCATGGAGGTGGAAATGTTATGTTTTGGGGGTGTTTCTCTGCTAAGGGCACAGGACTACTTCACCGCATCAATGGGAGAATGGATGGGGCCATGTATCGTACAATTCTGAGTGACAACCTCCTTCCCTCCGCCAGGGCCTTAAAAATGGGTCGTGGCTGGGTCTTCCAGCACGACAATGACCCAAAACATACAGCCAAGGCAACAAAGGAGTGGCTCAGGAAGAAGCACATTAGGGTCATGGAGTGGCCTAGCCAGTCACCAGACCTTAATCCCATTGAAAACTTATGGAGGGAGCTGAAGCTGCGAGTTGCCAAGCGACAGCCCAGAACTCTTAATGATTTAGAGATGATCTGCAAAGAGGAGTGGACCAAAATTCCTCCTGACATGTGTGCAAACCTCATCATCAACTACAGAAGACGTCTGACCGCTGTGCTTGCCAACAAGGGTTTTGCCACCAAATATTAGGTCTTGTTTGCCAGAGGGATTAAATACTTATTTCCCTCTGCAGAATGCAAATAAATTCATATACTTTCCACAATGTGATTTTCCGGATTTAATTTGTGATGTGCTATCTCTCACTGTTACCAATAACCTACCCTTCAATTATGGGCTGCTCATGTCTTTGTCAGTGGGCAAACTTACAAAATCAGCAAGGGATCAAATACTTATTTCCCCCACTGTATGTTTCAACAAATGAGAGATCTGCATGAAACCAAATATTTATTTTTATTATTATGACTTATAAAATCACTTGTCCCTGAAACATTCTCAAAATAGAATAATCTATTTGTGTATCTAAATGTAAACCTCTACAAAAGAGATGAAGTGAAGATGTGATTCCATGTGCCACAGTGAAAGGAGAGTTTAATTTTACCGCCATTTAATTTTAATATATTCTATCTTAATAACACCAAGCTTCCCAAGGCAGATTACAACAGCAGTTAAGATGAACCCATCAGGATGCAGGATATCCTCACTGAGACTTGGCCATGCATTACTGTATTGTACAGAACAGTGTAGAAAAATGAGCACAAAATACAGGGAGTCTATTACTGCTGTTTCTACCAGCTACAATAATTGTGAATGCTGTTTTAGTGATTTTCAATTTTATTTCATGATACATATCTACATATGGGAAGCTTTCAAATAAATAAAAAAGCTGTCAAATTAAAAAAACATATAAGCATTTGCTATTATTTTCATATAGAAGTATCTTTATTGTTAGCATAAGCAAAAATAATGGGATATAGCACAGAACTGAAATCCACAATACAGCATTGCAAATACAAATCAAGCTCTGCAGCACTGAATAATTGATTTTGAATATAAACCTCCCCCCTTCACAGACCCCTCAAAAACTCCTCAAATCTCCTGCCCACCACGATCCCTTCCTAACAGAGAGAATGTAAAACCTAGGAGGATTAATAAACCAATATAAACCTCACATGTTTGCTATTGTTTTCAATAGCGATTGCTATGTTTTGTTCTGACCAATATGGCAACAAGCTCTGCCCATTGCCTTCAGCCCAGATAATGGGCTAGATAGGCTCATGCCATCTCCTGCCATTAAACCTCCTTGATGTGACAAGAGGGGCCTTCTAAAGCTCCTCCCCTACAGTTTTCCCATTGGCTGGATCATATCCAGCTTTACTGCTAGTTACCCTGGAAACAGGCAGCATAGGTGCACTCACACAGGCATAGGTGCCCCATATTTGAGGCTTGAGGAGGCTAATCCTCCCTAGCCCCAACCATCATCTTCCCTTCTCTCCCGCTGGCACCATTGTCTTCTGGATGGAGGCAGCAGTAAAAGCAACACAAAGACATGTGGGACCACTTTTCTCCATGTACTGACACTAGCTCTGTTGGTCAGAGGGGTTGGTCAAAGAGAATGGGCTTTGTCGGCATTACTGCACAGGGGACCGCTAGTGCAGTTTGATAAAAGAGGCCCTTAGTCCAGTTAAAAGTTAATAAATTAAAATAAAACAAAACACAGAAAATAAGGTGATACTTTTTCATTGGACTGTCAATACATTTTTGACTAGTTATCAGAGGCCAGAATCTAATCTGAAGAAGGTGGGTTTGGACTCTGAAAGCTAGTCAAAATGTATTGAATTAGTCCAATAAAAAGGTATCACCTTATTTTCTTTTTGTTTTTTTTATTTGTATTTGTTAATTTGTAATGTAGTGATTGGAATGTCAGTTTTTGAAAGTGACATCTGTTGTCTTTTTAGTTTGCACAGCAGGAACATGCACTACTTGTACTCTTTCTCTGGTGTTGCACTAAATGCAGAGTCTGGCTTCTTGGGGATTCAGTTTAACTTTTGTCTACTTATTTCTATTTTAAGTTTGTGGGTACTTATTCTATACTTGGTGAGGGTGTATTCTGTATGTGTGAAAAAGACATTGAATGATTGATACTAAGCTGGCTTATTTAATTTTCCCAATAGATGTATTGATGTTCTACTGCTCACTGCAATGTTTACAGTGCTGTCTTTCCCTAGATAGGCCCTTGTTATGTGACTTCTGGAAGTTAGTCCTATATGGCATGGTAGAATTGCTTTATAAGTCTTGAGTGACATCTGTGAAGTTTTATGTTGATTAACAATACGCAGCTGCACCAGCGCAGCACAGTGGAGGGTTCTTCCCTGCTGTGTTCAGAAGTGACCTGCTGTCTATTTACTGCTCGACATAGGTATCACATCCCCCTCCACAAAGATTTTAATCTGCTCCACCATGCCCCATCCCAGCCCTGCCCCATTTCACCTTAGCCCAGCCCCAGCCCCACCTCCACCCCTCTTTAGCTTCCCAAATGACTGAGTCACCGATCACCTATGCACACAGCGGAGAGAATTGGAGATCTGCAGACAGAGATTTTAAATTCAGAAAAATGTCCAGACAAGTTAGCCATCTTCTAGTTTATGGACAAGAATGGAAAAATCAGTATAACCCTAAAAAAGCCAGACAGTTGCTAATCCTATTCTCTTGAGTCATTAGCACATCTGACAGGACCACCCCCATCCAAAAAAACAAAAAACAAATAGACCCTGAGAATGTTTCTAGTTTGTCAGTGTCTTAATCTAGCCCTGCTAGATATTAATTGGTAGTACACATAGAGGGGCATTTTCGAAAGAAACATCTAAGTTGGGATTTGGACGTCTTTGTAAAACGTCCAAATCCAGAGGCGGAGAAAAGCGTATTTTTGAAAAAAGATGGACGTCCATCTTCCATTTCGAAAATACCAAGGACGTCCTTGGATTTGGATGTCTTTGACTTTTGGCGATTTTCGAAACCAAAGACATCCAAGTCAAAAACGTACAAATGCAAGCCATTTGGACGTGGGAGGAGCCAGCATTTCTAGTGCACTGGTCCCCCTGACATGCCTGGACAGCAATTGGGCACCCTAGGGGGCACTGCAGTGGACTTCATAAAATGCTCCAAGGTACATAGCTCCCTTACTTTGTCTGCTGAGCCCCCCCCCCCCCCCAAACCCCACTACCTTCAACTGTACACCACCACCATAGCCTTTACGGGTGAAGGGGGTACCTAAATGTGGGTACAGAGGGTTTCTGGTGGGTTTTGGGGGGCTCGCTGTTTCCTCCACAAATGTAACAGGTAGGGGGGTATGGGCCTGGGTCCACCTATCTGAAGTGCACTGCACCCACTAAAATTGCTCCAGGGACCTTGCATGTGCTGTCATAGACCTGAGTATGACATCTGAGGCTGGTATAGAAGCTGGCAAGTAATATTTTTAATAATGTTATTTGAGGGTGGGAGGGGGTTAGTGACCACTGGAGGAGTAAGAGGAGGTCATCCCCGATTCCCTCCAGTGGTCAACTGGTCATTCCAGGCACCTTTTTATGCCTTATTCGTAATAAAAGCAGGTCCAGGTGAAAACGTCCAAGTTGTAGTCATGGACGTCTCTGCTTTTTTCAATTATGGGTCAAAGATGTCCAAGTCTTTGGAATGCCCAAGTCCCGCCTTCACCACGCCTCCAATACGCCCCCTTGAAATTTGGACGTCCTTGCAATGGACTTCAGTTAGAGACGTCCAAAATCGGGTTTCGATTATACCAATTTGGACGTCTCTGAGAGATGGACGTCCAAGTACCGATTTATGTCGGAAGATGGACGTTCATCTCTTTCGAAAATGAGCCTGATAGCAACCGATAAGAATCAGTTCAGTCAGAAAGTTTCATAGTAGAAATAACAACAGAGAAAATTAAATATAGATAGAGCAAGAGATGAGTGACTTAAAATGCAGTATATCACAGCTAGGGAATTATTTGTAATTCCTGTGTGTGTGTGGTGTGCATGTGCTCGTGTGTCTGTACATGTATGTGTGCTTCTCTGTTTTGTGTTCTGTGTGTGCTCAGTATGTGTTGTGTCTGTGGAGGGTACATAAGTACATATAAGTACATAAGTAATGCCATACTGGGAAAAGACCAAAGGTCCATCGAGCCCAGCATCCTGTCCCTGTCAGCGGCCAATCCAGGTCAAGGGCACCTGGCAAGCTACCCAAATGTACAAACATTTTATACAAGTTATTCCCGAAATTGTGGATTTTCCCCATTTAGTAGCGGTCTATTGGCTTGTCCTTTAGGAAATCGTCCAACCCCTTTTTAAACTCTGCCAAGCTAACCGCTTTCACTTCATTCTCCAGTAACGAACTCCAGAGTTTAATTACGCATTGGGTGAAGAACAATTTTCTCCTATTTGTTTTAAATTTACTACACTGTAGTTTCATCGCATGCCCCCTAGTTCTAGTATTTTTGGAAAGCGTGAACAGACGCTTCACATCCACCTGTTCCACTCCACTCATTATTTTATATACTGCTATCATGTCTCCCCTCAGCTGTCTCTTCTCCAAGCTGAAAAGCCCTAGCCTCCTTAGTCTTTTTTCATAGGGAAGTCATCCCATCCCCGCTATCATTTTTGTCGCCCTTCGCTGCACCTTTTCCAGTTCTACTATATCTTTCTTGAGATGCGGCGACCAGAATTGAACACAAATGCGGTCGCACCATGGAGCGATACAACGGCATTATAACATCCTCACATCTGTTCTCCATACCTTTCCTAATAATACCCAACATTCTATTCACTTTCCTAGCCGCAGCAGCACACTGAGCAGAAGGTTTCAGTGTATTATCAACGATGACACCCAGATCCCTTTCTTGGTCCGTAACTCCTAATGTGGAACCTTGCATGACGTAGCTATAATTCAGGTTCTTTTTCCCACATGCATCACCTTGCACTTGTTCACATTAAATGTCATCTGCCATTTAGCCGCCCAGTCTCCCAGTCTTGAAAGGTCCTTCTGTAATTTTTCTCAATCCTCTTGCGAGTTAACGACTTTGAATAACTTTGTGTCGTCAGCAAATTTAATTACCTCACTAGTTACTCCCATCTCTAGGTCATTTATAAATATGTTAAAAAGCAGCGGTCCCAGCACAGACCCCTGGAGAACCCCACTAACTACCCTTCTCCATTGTGAATACTGCCCATTTAACCCCACTCTCTGTTTCCTATCCTTCAACCAGTTTTTAATCCACAATAGGACATTTCCTCCTACCCCATGACCTTCCAATTTCCTTGGTAGATGGAAGTGGTGAGGCAGTTTGTGGGGAAGTTGCAGGCTGTAATTTTTGGGAGTAGGGCGGGAAGTCTATGGGATTGAGGAGCAGTTGCAGAGTAGTTTTTGGAGATGGGAGCAATTTGCAGGGTGATGGGGCATTTACAGTGATAGTTTTTGTGGGTGGGATAGTTTGTGTGATGGTTGGGCAGTTGCCAGGGATAATTTTTGGGTATGGGGCAATTTGTGTGGTGATGGGGCAGTTGCAGAGGTAGTTGCAGGGGGGTGAGGCAGTTGCAGAGGTACTTTTGGAGAGTGGGAGCAGTATGCAGGTGGTGGGATAGTTTTTTGAAACAGGAAATATTTGTGTGGTAGTGGCACAGTTGCAGTAGTTTGGGGGGGGGCAGTTTGTGGAGTAGTGAGACAGTTGTGTGAGGGTAGTTTTTGCAGGTGCAGGCAGCTTGTAGGGAGGTAGGGCTGTTTGTGTAGATAGTTTATGGGGTGTGGTCGGTGGGCCAGTTGCAGGGATGTAGTTTGGAAGCATTTAATGGGGTTGGGGCAGTTGAAGAAGCGTGCAGTTTGGGGGGATTGGGAGATATAGAATAGGGGAAGCAGTTTGAGAGGAGGAATTCCCTAACTTGTGTTTCACTGTATGCAAGCTTCTATGCTACAGAAGCTGGAACTCCTTTTTCCATACAAATGCATTGGATCATTTTTTTTATGGATGGGGGGGGGGGGAGCTGGATTTCTCTGGAACCCCCTTCCTATTTGGGCTATTTTCAAACTTGGTGTGTCCTTTTACTGGTTTCCCCCACATGCCAAGTTTCATCCCATTCCCTTAAATTTTTGGAGACTAGTTTACCCATAGACACACATATCTGGACCCCTTTTCTGTAATTCTTTCCAACTTCGGTTGCGTTGGAAGGAATAAAGATACTTTTCTAAGAATGAAAAGAATTGTTACACGTGCTTACAGAATAGGGTGGCATCCATTGGGAGCTGAAATTTCTCACAGGGACTGGTTATTTTCCATTTCCACTGCGTAGCAGCCTTATATTCAGTTAGATCAAAATTATGCTGAACCTGTCTTAATTCAAAGGACACCAACTGCACAGAAGTGAAGAGGCAGGGACATAATTCACAAGCTTTGATCGCACACGTACATACGTATGCTCATGTCTGCCACAAGTAGTCACATTTTTTCTACAGCCTGCAAAGGGCTGAGAGAAAAGCTCCTTTGAGAAAACTTGATGGCGTCTAGGACCCGGGGGAACCGGAGCCAGTTATGATGACCCACTTCTTCTGAAAGGTAACTGTAGGTCATTGCCTCTCCAGGATCAGGTGCTTTTATATTCTGCTTTGCAAAAGCAGGAAAAAAAACACAATCAGGGATTGACAAAGCAGAAGTGAATCCCCGGCTTTTCGGGGCAGGTCTGAGATCACATGTATAGACACACACACACACACACACACACACACACATACACACACACACACACTCATTTCGAGAGCAGCATTACAGTCAAACAGCAGATTGCTGACAACCAATCAGAGCGACCGGATGGAGTGGCACCAAATTTCTCTGAGCCAATAGGGCTCCTGGGATCTTGCTAGCTTAACGTAAAGGCATTATTATCATTTCTCCCATCATCATCCTCGGAAACCTCACCACCTTTTTCTCAGCATAAAATGCGGTGGAGTGCACTGCCTCAGCCTCTTCCACTTCCACTGCCATTCAAGCCACTTGAAGCTAAAAGCGAGACTGGATTTTCCCAGCAGGACCAAATCTAAGAGAAAAGAACAACCTTCCTAGAAAGAGAAGCAAATTGACCGTCCACAGGCTGAAACGAACAGTTTTCTAGGACTGGGAAAATACTTTTGATTGCCAACAAATTCTGCATATTAACAGCAAAGCGCACAGAACCACGGTAAGTGCAGGAGGTTTATTCCTGTACAGTGTTTACTGCTATAATGAGTAGATGATGTAATTTTTGACAGCCTTCAAGAATTATGTTTCAAAACTAGTTTAAAAAATGTACTAAGTTCAACAAGTGATATGACCTACTATTTATTGGTTGACCTTCATCAATTCTAAATGGGCTGACATAGCCTCATCTTTATACAATAGGGAAATCAAACCTAGAAAAAAAAGTTGTGTGTCATTCTGAAATACAATTTTTTATCCTGCCTTTAACTTAGTTTTGATTTTTTTTTTCCTCACGTGGAGAAAAAGGGTTTTTATTCATACAGAGTCTGTGCTAGCCATGATGATAATAACTGCTTTGCATAGGTAAGTCGCCTGAGAAGCTAGTCTTGCAAACCCAGTCTTTCTAAGCTTTGAAATTCGAAACCAGGTTTGCATCAAAGGAAGTTTTGGCCTTCATCGTGCCTGGTCGGCCTCTGCATAAAGTTGATTGGCATGAACATTCATGCAGAGTTACAATTTAAGAAGTCCCAGTCTTTTCTAATTATTTTACTTAGGAGCAATGCCACTAGACCAGTTTTTGGCGCCTTTCTGTATCTAACTTTAGCTGTCCAACATCAAAGGAGGTTATTTTTTTTTATTTACATTTGTACCCTGTGCTTTCCCACTCATGGCAGGCTCAATGCTGCTTACATATACAGATACTTATTTGTACCTGGGGCAATGGAGGGTTAAGTGACTTGCCCAGAGTCACAAGGAGCTGTGCCTGAAGTGGGAATCAACTCAGTTTCCCAGGACCAGAGTCCACCACCCTAACCACTAGGCCACTCCTCCACTCAAAAAGAGGTTAAAAGAGAGAGTCAAGAAACCATGGTCAAGTGGGGTTGATATTATTCAGACAACAGCATATTGCTTAAGGCAGCTGGCTATTTTCAACTAATTTTCACTTGCAACTTCAGAGGTAATTTTAGAAAGGTTTTCCACATGTTGAACCAGGGTTGTTGGGTTTTTGTAATGCACTTGTTACACATGTAAAAGTATGCATAGATGGTGATTCTATGCATACTTTTAAACATGATTTAAATAAGTATTCTTGGAACTTGAGCTGGGCGGAGTTTAAAATTTACATGTGTTCTTTGCAATAATGCAAGTCTGGCAGATACAAACGTTTATATATTTACACCTTCTCTGGCTAGATCAGTGATTCCCAAACCAAATCCCAGCCTCAAACCAGCTGATGTTGAGGGCAATTCTAGAAACAGCTGTATAAGAGGATATAGCCACTGTATGTTTAAATAGCGACAGTTCAAAAAAGGGAAAGTAAACATATGTTTTCTCTTCTAAAATTGCCCACTTACCTTCATGAATATTCAGTGTGGATATCCTGAAAATCTGACTGGCTGGGGTGCCTCCAGGATCAGGTTTGGGAATCACTGGTTAGATTCAAATGTAAGTGGGCAATTTTAGAAGGGAAAGCATAACGAGAGGGATGACCAGCAGGAAAAAAGAGGTGATAGTGCCCTTGTATATGTCTCTGGCGAGGCCCCATTTAGAATACTGTGTGCAGCTCTGGAGACCGCACCTACGGAAAGATATAAACAGGATGGAGTCGGTCCAGAGGGCGGCTACAAAACTGGTAAGCGGTCTTGAACACAAAAAATATAGGGACAGGCTTATGAACCTCAACATGTATACACTGGAAGAAAGGAGGGAGAGAGGAGATATGATAGAGACGTTTAAATATCTCAAGGGTATTAATGTACAGGAAGTGAGCCTTTTTCAACTGAAGAAAAACTCTGGAACAAGGGGGCATACGATGGAGTTAAGAGGGAATACGCTTAGGATGGATCTAAAAAAGTATTATTTCATGGAAAGGGTGGTGGAAGCGTGGAATGGCCTCCTGGTGGAGGTCGTGGAGTCCAGGACTGTGTCAGAATATAAGAAAGCATGGGATAAGCACATGGGATCCCTTAGGAAAAGTTAGGGGTTACAGAGGATGGGTAGACTGGATGGGCCATTTGGCCTTTATCTGCCATCATGTTTCTATATGTTTACTTTCCCTATTTTGAATTGTCGCTGTTTATACATACACAGGCTCTATCTACTTGTACAGCCGTTTCTAGAATTGCGCTCCACATCAGCTGGTTTGAGACTGGGATTAGGTTTGAATCTAGTCATCTAAACCTAGCAACACTGAAGCCTGCTATGAAAGCATTCAGAGATGGCTGGCTAAATTGTTCCTATGACCAAACTCCACTCCCTGAAATTCCTGTTGTTTTAGCCATTGTTAGGCAGCTAAGTTGCACATATGCTGAGAGCAGCTGATTCAGAGCACTTTGCCCAAAATAGAAACTAGGGATGTGCATTTGTAGGAAACGACATGGGAAAATATCATTGATGTTTCTCATGTTGCTTCATGTTGGTTACTGTCTGGAATGGCTAGAACTCCCCCCACCTCCACCCCCTAAAAATATTGTCCAGGTTTTTTTTCTATATTGTAAACAGTGTGTACTATTTGCCATTATTTTCCATGGTACACACTTTTCCAAAAGAGTGCACACCATTCTTATTCCTAGGTTTCCTTTCTTTCTTGCTCTGCTACATTTCACTCGCTGTTCTCTTTAAAATAAAAAAAAAATGCTCCTCTAATTTTAGTCATATTTTCTCTGCTTTTTAAATCTGTCTGACCCATTGTGGGGTAAGGGATGCCCAATGCCTTAGACAAGCCTTCAGCCATTCACCCCCTTCCCTCACAAACCCAGAGGCAGCTCAAAGTCTTATTACCACTATCACCCCCTGCAGTCCAGCATCTCGATTTTCCCTCCCTACTCCCCAAACAGTACAGCACCTCCTTTTTTCCTACCTAGCCCCCCCCCCCCATTACAGTCCAGCATCTCCCCTTTTTGTTCTTTCTCTTATTGGCTCAGCTGCTACCCTCCCCCTTCTGGAGCTGAAAAGGAGTGGATTCAGCACCATCATGTGACCTTGGAGCACAGGCCAGTGCTGTTGTGTGGCGTCTCCCTTGGATGCAGGATTTCTTCTCAAAGGGAAAGTGATAGGACTTGGGTGCAGACCCTGAGCCACTTGGATTCCACTTTCCTTTTCATCTCTGGAATGGGGAGAAAAGTGGTGGTTGCAGGAGGAAGAGAATACAGGAGAGATAAGGTGCAGCAATCCTGTCCTGCTGCAGCCAACCCCAATTGCTGCTGCCTTAGTCTTCAGCTGTCCGTGCTCTCTATGAACCTTTCATGTATCCTTGGGGTTCTGATGAAAAGCAGCACAGCAGCACCTCCGTTTGTTTGCATTATCCAATGGTGGAAATAACCAAGGAGGGGAAACTTTAGGAATTATTAACTCCAATAGCTTATCAGAAATTAAAAATCAGACATAGGTTGCAGGAAGCCTATCAGAGAGGAGGGGGCAGAACAGTGAATGACTGTGCACAGACTCACATGCCTCTTGGTTTCTCTGTAAAGGAAAACTGAGTGAGCAGAAATGAAAGTAAGAAAAAACTACAGGAAAGATGTGGCTAAAAAGGTGATTTTCTAGTGACTAATACAAATAATCATAGGTGCCACCATTCAAAATGATTGGTGGTGTCAAATACAATATAAATTACCCCTCCCTGCTCGGCAATCACAGAGCTGGCTCCTATGGGATTAATTTATGGGTAAAATAAGCCTTTGGAGGTGTTTGAAGTAGTTGTAAACTTCCACACCAATATCTTATCATTGGTAAAATGGAGATCAAAAGGGAGAACAAAAATAAAATTCAGCAGCAGCTGGTAGATTGTTGTGCATCTCTGTAAAAGTCCTTGCGCTGTCTTATGGTACCTTTCTCCTGTTTAGCACTGGAAAGAAACGCTGTCTCCTTTAATGGGTAGTATGAGCCTGTGGGCAAGCCCAGTACTCTTCTCTCACTCTTTCTTAATGGTGGCAACAGTTCTTTTATGTTCTAACTCCCTTGGAGTTCATTCTGCTACTTTTGTTGGCTCTACGTTCTCTAGTATTTGTTCTCCGTTTAGGACGGGAGAATTGATAAGACCCGGGTGGGTACTATCTCCTGTTATTTAAGGTGTCACCACTTACCAGCTCCACTGCTTCCAGCTGTTGGGCCCTTCCCTGATAAGGACTTCCTTGTGGCAGCAGCTTCACTCTGTTTCTCTGTCTCCTTTGAAGAATCTGGATCAGGTCTCCCCGACAACTAATCCCTCCCTTCTTTCGGTTATTCTGTGCCTCAGGAGACGGTTGTGGATCATACTGACAACCCCTGATTAGTTTAGTCTTTTGTGAACAGGCCTTTCTTCTCCCAGTAGGACACAGGGAACAGCTGTAGACCATAGTGGTGATCCTTGTGTTGGTTTCTCCCTCTCCTAGGCTTCAAGAACAGGGAACTAAAACTTTTGTAGCCTTCAGAGTGGGGTAACCCCTCTGTTGTACTTTCTACCTACTATTTACTAGACCACTTCCAAGGAGGAAAGGACATAGCTGTTCCTTTACAGGGCCAGATCAATCTTATGGACCAGGCGAGGCACTGGATCAGGGTGCTGGTGAAAAAATCCCAGTCAGATCTATCTGCAGATTCCTAATAGGATAGATGTTAGACTGAGATTTCGGAACCCTCCTGAGCCAGTGCCTCACCTGGTCCAGCAGGAGGGGACTTGAGAGAGAGAGAGAGAGAGAAGGGAAGATACTGGATCACAGGTGGAGGGAGAGATACCAGATTACATTGAGGGGGGGGGGGGTGTCTGCTAAAGTTGGCTCAGGCACTACAGTCCCTTAAGCTGACCCTGTTCCCTTACATTACATTCAGGTACACTAGTAGGCTTATTTTCGAAAGAGAAGGGCGCCCATCTTCCGACACAAATCGGGAGATGGGCGTCCTTCTCTCAGGGTCACCCAAATCGGCATAATCGAAAGCCAATTTTGGGCGTCCTCAACTGCTTTCCGTCGCAGGGACGACCAAAGTTCAAGGGGGCGTGTTGCCACCGTAGCGAAGGTGGGACTGGGGCGTGATTAAGAGATGGGCGTCCTCAGCCGATAATGGAAAAAAGAAGGGCGTCCCTGGAGAGCACTTGGCTGACTTTACTTGGCTCATTTTTTCTTGCGACCAAGCCGTGAAAAGGTGCCCGAACTGACCAGATGACCACCGGAAGGAATCGGGGATGACCTCCCCTTACTCCCCCAGTGGTCACCAGCGCCCTCCCACCATAAAAAAAACTTTAAAAATATTTTTAGCCAGCCTCAAATCTCATACCCAGCTCCATGACAGCAGTATGCAGGTCCCTGGAGCAGTTTTAGTGGGTGCAGTGCAATTCAGCCAGGCAGACCCAGGCCCATCCCCCCCCCCACCTGTTACACTTGTGGTGGTAAATGTGAGCCCTCCAAAACCCACCCGAAACCCACTGTACCCACATGTAGGTGCCCCCCTTCACCCCTTAGGGCTATGGTAGTGGTGTACAGTTGTGGGGAGTGGGCTTTGGGGGGGGGGGCTCAGCACCCAAGGTAAGGGAGCTATGCACCTGGGAGCAATTTGTGAAGTCCACTGCAGTGCCCCCTAGGGTGCTCGGTTGGTGTCCTGGCATGTGAGGGGAACCAGTGAACTATGAATTCTGACTCCTCCCACGACCAAAGGGCTTGGATTTGGTCGTTTTTGAGATGGGCGTCCTCGGTTTCCATTATGGCTGAAAACCGGGGACTACCATCTCTAAGGTCAACCATCTCTAAGGTCGACCTAAATGTTGAGATTTGGGCGTCCCCGACCGTATTATTGAAACAAAAGATGGACGCCCATCTTGTTTCAATAATACGGGTTTCCCTGACCCTTCGCGGGGCCATCCTGCGAGGACGCCCTCATGAAAACTTGGGCACCCCGTTCGTTTATGCCCCTCTAGGTGTTTCCCTGTCCCTGGAGGGCTCACAATCTAAGTCTGTACCTGAGGCAAAGGAGGGTTAAGTGACTTATGCAAGACCAGAAGGAACAGCATCAGGATTCAACCCTGTCACAGAGCCCAGATTGTTTTTCTTGCAAGTGCACAGGAGAGCCCATTCCAATGTGATTAGTCTACAATGACAAGTGCATCTAAAACAGAAACGCAAAATAAATGAATATATATATATATATATTTAATTTGAGTTTCTGCTTTGAAATACCAATGCATTTTCTCATACTGGTATGCAAACTTATGTGTATTACAGACATGCCAAAGTCACACGTATTCAGTGTGTGGCACACACATTCGGGCCCCTTCTCCATCTCACATGTTTAAGGGGCCTGAACTCACGCATTGGCTTTCTCCAGCTTCCTTTTCACTATCGTGGCAGTGCGAGCAATAGCAGACTGTTTCAACCAATCCTGGGGGCCTTCAGACACATCCTACGCTCAAGGAGACAAGAAGTTGCTTCAGAAAGGGCAGGGAGTGGCTGAAGGAAGGCCCCCGGGATTAGTTGAAGCATCCTGCTGTTGCTGACACTGCTGCCAACCATGGAAAGGAAAAAGATGTAAAGAGAGAGACCAAAGAGAGAGAGATGCTGCATGGGGGGGGACAAGGAGAGAGAGAGGTACTGCATCAGGGGTTAAGGAGAGAGAGAGGTGCTGCATTGGGGGGGGGGGGCAAGGAGGGAGAGACGTGCTGCATTAGATTGGGTAAGGAGGGAGAGAGGTGCAGCATTGGGGGCGGGGAGGGAGGCGATGCTGAATCGGGGTGAGGAGGGGGAAAGGTGCTGGACAGGAGATCAGGTAGTGAAGATAGAGATCCAATATAGAGGGGTTAGGAAGAAAGAGGGCACAGAGAGGGAAAGAAATGCTGGACTGTGGCGGTGGGGGGGAGGGAGGACAATGAAAGAGAGAAATGCCAGGACCTGTGGGGAAAGAAGGAAGAGGGAGAGGTGCTGGCCCTGGAGTGAGGAACATGTGCTAGAACTCAGTGGGGGGGCGCAGAGGGAGGGAAGAGATGCTGGCCAGGAGAGGGAGACAGGAGGGAAGGAAGACAGAGAGAGAGGTGCTGGCACATGGGGGGGGGGGGGGGAGAGAATAGGGACACAAAATGATGTTGGATAGGGCAAGAAGAGGGACACAGAGATGGGTCGGTTAGATAGGGATGAAGAGAAAAGATGGATGGTGGACATTGAGAGAGAAGAAGTTCCAAATGGATAAGAAGACTGGCTAGACAGTTAATAGAAGAAAGAGGAAAGCAGAAATCAGAGACTAGGACCAACACAATAAGAAAAATAAAATGACCAGACAACAATTAGAATATGTCAGTTTTTGGAATGTGCATCTGCCAGAACTAGTTTTAGACATGGCTGAGGCCCTCAAAAAAAAAACCTCACTCATTGGCAAGTCCAATCACTATACAAAGTACCTATCAGAAGGAAGCAGTAAGAAATCAAATAGCATCAGCTTCACCATAGAAGTAGTTTTATATCAACATATATTGTAAACATGATGAGGCTATTGTGAAGAATGGTGAGGATGGAGCTCCCACCTCAGGCTCCCAGGTCCCTCTTTCACTCAGGGTGAGCTGGTTCTTAGTATGCAGATTTTATGCAAATTCAGATCCTACCCCTTTTTACTCGGGGTGACCTGGTTCTCAAAAAAAGCAAACAGAGTCAGGTCTTATCAACAGGATTTCTTCCATACAAATCTTTATTTCAGCCCATGGGGCACACCTCTCTTAGCTTAAAACACTTTCACAAGCTCAACAGTTCTTCCAGCTTAACCATTTCCTTTCTTCCTCTCAGTGCAATCTTCCAGTTTAAACATTTCTTCTTGCACAGTCCCATGTCCCTTTATTTCTTCCCCCTGAGCCCTTTCCCACTGGCATTTTGGCTCAGTACTAGCTCAGTCCAGGACACCCAGTCTCTTCTCAATAATAACTCTGGGACACACAGTACCTCTTCACTGTTCTAACCACAGCCTTGGCATCTGGGACACACAGTAGCTCTCTGAACACATAGTTCTTATCCTGGCACTCTAGGGCCTTCTTACCCCAGCCAGCTTCCCTGCCTTGCACCTAGTTCACCACAAGTCAAAAGGGCTCAGCCAGTACTTCACCTGGGGAGCTCCAGCCACCAGCTCCAGCTCCCAGCTCCTTCTTCAGCTGCTAACCCACTCCCCTTTCTCAGGTGGGGTATTAAGGGTTTAATGGCAAACAGGACCCAGCCAGGGTTGCCAGGTGGAAAATATTTTTCCAGCCTAAAGGAGCCCAAAATCCAGCCCAAAACCCGCCCAAACTCAAACCCCGCCCCTGACGCCCCCGCCGTCATCAACCCTGCCCCCGCCGTCATCGGCCCTGCCTTCCCCGTCACTAACCCCGCCTCCTACGTCACTAACCCTGCCTCCCATGTCTCTAACCCCGCCTCCCACGTCACTAACCCCGCCTCCCACGTCACTAACCCCGCCCACCGCGGCCGAAAAAGCCACCTAAAAAAACCGCCCGAAGCACAAAAACCAGCCCAAAAAACCGCAACCCGCCGCGGGCAAAAATTTCCCGCGGTGGGTCGCGGAAAACCGCCCAATTGGGCGGTAAAACCGCCCACCTGGCAACACTGGACCCAGCCCATAACCGGCTGCACCTGTTTCCACCCCCAGGACTCTCCCCGGTCCTAGCGAGCTCCAGCTATACCTCCCCTTTGACTCACCTAGCCCTTCTCCCTGGACATTTTAGGGGGGGTCAGCGCCCTCTAGGGGCCTAACCAGGGTAGGACAGCCTCATAATCCTTACAATATCCAACTTAAGACTCCTGAGGAAGGCCTTCGGGCTGAAACACGACTCATGTTGAGTCTTTGGATATTGAAATTAAAGGTGTTATTTTGGACATCGTCTGCTGCCCTTTCTTTTGTCACCCTTGTTTTGATTGTTTTGTCTGCGTGTTCACAAGGGTCATTGCTCTTCTGTTTTCCTGCCATTTAAACATAGGCCACCATGGTTATATGCCTGACAGCTAAGTTTGCTTCTCATTTGCAAGTTCAGTGGTGCCATATAAAAACACTAGGCCCAATGGTCAAAGGATTTATTCTCCTAATTTTGAGAGTTATGCTCATAAATTGGCCTGTTTTTGAAAAATTATTAGGGCTGAGTGCATAACATTTTACTTAAAATTCCACTCAGCTTAAATTTAGGAGCATAAAAAGTGGGTGGTAATGGAGCAGGTTTAAGCCACAGAAAAGAAGTTCAAATACAAGAGAGGAACAAAATTAAATACTGAAGGAAAGTCCACAATTGTTAATATTAGTTTTCAAAAAATTGTTACATTTATTAGTTGTCACAGTGTAAAGTGTTTTTGGCATGGGTGTATCACGTAAAAATGAATGTGCAATGATTATATGAATTGGTGGACTAACAATTGACTTTAACAAGCATTGACTTAGTCAGTGATGGTCCAGTTACTATTATGAGCACATTTCACAACATTATTAGTGCATAAGTTACATTTTGAATTTTGTGCTTTACTGTGGGTTATTTGATTTCAAATTTCAGAGAAAAAAAGCTAGCATTGATTTTTAGTACTAGGCTCATATATTAGGCTCACAGATCTAGACAAATGAATGGCAGGCTTAAATTTATGAGCATAACTTAAGCTCCAAAATTTAAGATGCATTTTCAACTGAAAACTTATGGTCACAAGTTAATAGGGCACAAATTTAGGAGCCTAACTTAGGAGCAAAAAATTAAGATCTCAGCACTTTCAGAATATTGGGCCCCTTAATAATAATAATCATAATAAGATTTTCTGTCTTCTGTCCCCCAGCTCTCGCTGAATTTCAAGATGACTAGCAGAGTCACTCAAGCCACCGTGACAACTATACAGCAAAAGCCTCCGGCACCTGAGGAGGTGACAGCAAATGGCGTCATGACAGATGACCTCTTTGATGAAAGCTACCGTGAGAAAGAAGGTCCAAAGCCTCCCATGAAAATAGTGTGGCGGAATGTGATTGCTATGTCGCTTCTCCACATAGGCGCCTTGTATGGCATGACACTGATACCGTCTGCAAGATTTTACACCTGGATGTGGTGTAAGTACAGCAAGCTTCTTACTTCCATTTCTCAGATTCCCCAAACAACCTATGTTCCTTGCACTTGGTGCATTTTTTTTTTCTAGCGACTGTCTGGTTGATATTCAAAATGACTTAACCTGCCAGAAACGACTGCTGACCAGTTAAATCACTTGTTTGGGCTATCCGCTCATTTTCAGTGGTACTTAAGTGTTTATCATCGCTGAAAATTGGCGGTTAGCACCTAAGTGAATGCCGGCTATTGTGGGGGCATTCCAAGCATGGAGTCGGTACTTGGCTGGTTAAGTGCCAATATTCAGCACTTAACTGGCCACGGTAACTGCATAAATGGGACCACATAAAACACAGTCCTATCTTTATGCGGCTGGTTAAGTTCTGAATATCGACTTAATCGGAGAAAGCAAGGAGTGGGAACAGAGTCAGGGTCTTCAAAACGGACCAGAGACACTGGAAAAGGGTGATAAACTGCAATAAATGATGACTCAACAAGGTACCATGTTTTGGCACACATGGTGCCTTCCTCAGGAGTCTTGGTTTATGTTTAAAAATAAATTGAGTCTTCCATGGGTGAAATCTGAGAGGAGGTGGTCGTTAGACAATGCAGTGCAGGTCTCCATGAGGCACTTATCTTAACTGCTGGATGACAAGCTAGCTGAATTGCATGCTTCGTTGGATGAGATCAAGGACAGTGTTGCAGGGCATGCGGTGCACTCGCAGCAGTCAGAGGAACACACATCTCAGCAGGAGGACAGAGCCCATGCGATGGAAGAGAGGGTGCGTGTTCTGGAGGCCCTGTTAAAGACCGGGAGCTGTTGGAGTTTGTGGAAACATGGATCCCCAAGACCTTGGGGCTTCCCCAAGATGTTGGACTGGCAAAGGTAGAATGTGTACATCGCATTGGAGTCCGTAGGGAGGAGAATAACAGACCCAGACTGGTCATTGCACACTTCTTGAATTATGTGATAAAGCCAAGCTAAGGGATTTATACAAGAGGCAGCACAATCGGGATTACAAAGGTGCTCAAGTCTTGCTTTTCCCAGACTTCTCACTAAGGGTCACCAAGCAGGGCAGGATGGTGGTGCCATTTTGCTCATAGTTGCTTGCAAGGGGAATAAAATTTGCTCTCCAGTACACTGCAAAAGTGCGAGTTACCTTTAAAAACTGCATGGTTACCATGAGTAAGAGCTGAATACATCGATACTAAAGGGACTCATGAGGCAGGCCTTTACGGCCGAAACACGATTTCATGTCGAGTCCATTGCATTCGATTCCTTTAATAGCAGGCAGTGTGGTGCGGTGATTTTCATCCATAAACGGGTTGCTTTCTAGGGCCATAAAAGTATTCAAGACCCGGAGGGCAGGTATGTGGTATGGCTTGGAGAGATTATAGGGAGAAAATTGCCTTGTGTTCACTGTATGCTCCTAACCAGTATTCTCATAAGTTCTCTTCTAATCTCATGGCTGTTGCGGCTCCACTGCAGGAATATCAGCTGGTGGTTTGAGGTGATTTCAGTATCCCCGCAGATCTTCTCGTACATTGTAATCCCCCCAAACCGAGACCTAAAGAGGGAAAAGGGAAAAGGGTTAATTTTATTATCAGTGAGCTAGGCCTCCTAGATCTATGGTGTGCCCTGCACCCGGAAGAGCATGATTTTACATTACACTCATACAAATTTATGTGCACCTGCCCCCTCAAGCTTAATTTGCATCTTATGTGCCTTAATTTACCAGTGCATTCATGATCATTTTGCCACAGGCATGCTGAAATCTTAAGTCTATCCTTAACCTACCAACACCCCTAAATGATCAATCTGGCATTGTGTTGGAGCATAAATCCCTAAAATGAACTGGAGTCATCTAATTCTAAATAATGGCTTGCCAGACCATAACATGTCTCTTATAACTGTGTTAATTTTAAGCCAGTTTTTGATTATCCAGTCACTGACTTTGCTCAAACAAGGCAGAAGTTTCCTAAGGGCTTCAAGATGACTACTGTCCCGTGTGAGAAGCAATAGTATATCATCTTCATATAATAAATATTTATTTATAGCATATTTCTTGGATGAGTTTCCTCAGTGGGTGGAAGTATATCAGTATTGCCATACTGGGAAAGACCAAAGGTCCTTCAAGCCCAGCATCCTGTTTCCAACAGTGGCCAATCCAGGTCACAAATACCTGGCATATATTAGGAAGCAGTGTAGAAATAAATGATTTCTGGGGAACTCCTCAGAAAACAGATCATGAATCAGATTCAAAATTCGTAAGCACAATTTGAGTTGTTGCTTCCAAAAATAAATAGCTTGGCATCCATTAATGTCATAAAAAGGTACAGTCTTAAGATAGCTCTGACATCAGGTCAAGCATTTTATTCTATGTATTAGAAAGCCACAAGACTCAATATTGGACTGGATAACTTTTAGCCTGCTGGCGTCAAATGATGAAAAGATATTGACAGTTCTGATGCAAAGCATTGTGGGACTTATCAAATGCATTAATAATGAGAGCGATAAAGAGAGCACTGGATGGCACATTGACAGGAGGAGTTCTATGGCAGCCCCAGAAGTCTGTGGCCTGGATTGTAAAGGTCTGCAGGAAGGAATCAGAATACAGTCATTAGAGCAATGAACAAGTCTCAAAATGCTTCATTGGCTTACACTTTTGTAGAATTGAACTGAAAATAATGTTGCGCCAGATTAACAGTAAAAAAATAATTTTTAAATCTTATTGAAAATTCTGTATTCTACTTTACAGAGTGGAAAAGTAGCCTATTGGTTAGAGCAATGGGCTGAGTACTTGGAAAGGCAGGGTTCAAATCCCACTGTAGCTCCTCATGTCCATGGGCAAGTCACTTTACCCTCCATTTCCTCAGGTACAAATTTAACCCCTGTTTATGAAGCCGTGCTAGTGGCTGCCGGTGCGGTAATGCTGACACAGCCCATTCACTTTGAATGGGCTGTGTCAGGATTGCCGCATGGCTTTGTAAACAGGGGGGTTAGATTGTGAGGTGAGCTCTCTGGAGACAGGAAAATATCTGGTGTACCTGAGGGTAATTTAACTCACATGGAATTAACTACTAAGAAAGGCATGAGCTAAATCCAAAATCCATTCCCCCTCATGTGCCACAAAAAACATTCCCCCCCCCCCCCCCCCGATATTCAATGCTATTTAACCGGTTAGAACGGCTGCTGACCGCTGGCTATCCCCCACTAAATATCCCCAGTTAGCGGCTAACAGCCAATTATATCGCCCAATATAAACTGGCTGTCCACCGATTTTTAAATCAGGTTTTGCGTCCATATTTGGCGGCTTGAAAAACTAACAGGCTTATTTTCGAAAAAGAAGGGCGCCCATCTTTTGACACAAATCGGGAGATGGGTGTCCTTCTCCCAGGGTCGCCCAAATCGGCATAATCGAAAGCCGATTTTGGGCGTCCTTAACTGCTTTCCGTCACAGGGACAGCCAAATTTCACGGGGGTGTGTCAGAAGCGTAGTGCATGCGGGACTGCATGGCATGCCTAACACATGGGTGTCCTCGACCGATATTGGAAAAAAGAAGGGCGTCCCTGACGAGCACTTGGCCGACTTTACTTGGTCTATTTTTTGTTACAACCAAGCCTCAAAAAGGTGCCCGAACTGACCAGATGACCACCAGAGGGAAACGGGGATGACCTCCCTTTACTCCCCCAGTGGTCACCAACCCCCTCCCACCCTAAAATAAAAAACTTTTTAGACATTTTTTGCCAGCCTCTATGCCAGCCTCAAATGTTATACCCAGCTCCATGACAGCAGTATGCAGGTCCTTGGAGCAGTTTTAGTGGGTGCAGTGCACTTCAGCCAGGCGGAGCCAGGCCCATCTCCCCCTACCTGTTACACTTGTGGTGGTAAATGTGAGCCCTTCAAAACCCACCAGAAATCCACTGTACCCACATGTAGGTGCCCCCCTTCACCCCTTAGGGCTATGGTAGTGTTGTACAGTTGTGGGGAATGGGTTTTGGGGGGCACAGCACACAACGTAAGGGACCTATGCACCTGGGATCAATTTGTGAAGTCCACTGCAGTGCCCCCTAGGGTGCCCGGTTGGAGTCCTGGCATGTGAGGGGGACCTGGCTCCTCCCACGACCAAGTGGCTTGGATTTGGTCATTTCTGAGATGGGTGTCCTCGGTTTCCATTATCGCCGAAAATCGGGGATGACCATCTCTAGGGTCGACCTAAATGTTGAGATTTGGGCGTTCCCGAACGTATTATCGAAACGAAAGATGGACGCCCATCTTGTTTCGATAATACGGGTTTCCCCGCCCCTTCATCGGGACGTGCTGCGAGGACGTCCTCAGGAAAACTTGGGCGCCCCTTTCGATTATGCCCCTCCTAGTATATCTTTGGCCAGTTTAAAGATAACCGGTAAGTCTGGATATCGACTTGTATGGTTATCTTTAAACCAGCCAAAAATAAACCAGATATTCAATGCCCATCACCGGAATGAATATCCAGACTTAGCGCCGACCCCAGGAGTTAGCCAGTCTTAACTCCCAAGGTCTGAATATCAGCCTCATTGTGTTCTTCTTCAGGTATCTCATTTCCAATTTCCAGTTAAAATTTGCATAAAACATTTGTGAGTCCACTCTGCTGGGACAGTTTATCAGGAGACCTTAGGTATCTAACAGATGTCTCTGTTTTTAGAAAGTGGCTGTTTGGGGCTTTTTTGGGAGAGGACATGCTGATCCTTTGATATGCCTGTTGGACTCTGGTTTTTTTACTGTTTCACTTGGTTTTAATTTATGTTATTGCTATTTATTGATGTATCGATTCCTGTGTTTTATAATTGCTGTACGCTGGTTTGTAGCCTTGTTGGGGGAAGACAGTTACAAGAATGTCAAATGAACAAACTGTGAGAAAGGATAGTGTCTGAAAACCATGTGATCAAATTCTCTTCAGCTATTGACTCTCCATGTGAACTCGGACAATGCCCTTTTCCTCCTGATGCCTTCCCTAGCCTGTACCATTAATAACATTGCTTCTTCTCCCCTTTGAAAGCTGTCTGATCAGGTACAAAAATTGATAGCCAGCCTCATCAATCCTAAAGTTAGCTGTGCATGTTTGTTTACAGTACAAAGACAACCAGGATCTAGTTTAGATGACTAATGCTATGTGAATCCAAATCATTATGATTATTAAGTACAAGCCACCTGCCTACCTAGCCATTAATGACGAAGTCCTTTAGATGAGCATTTCAGTCTGCTGAATCACTAATGCGTGTCACAGGCAGGTACAGAACATGTGGCAGTAGTGCAGGCTTGCTTTATGCACTTCCACCTCACAGAATAGGTACAACACAGCCAGAAGCAGTAAAAAAAACAAACAAACAACAAAAGAACAAAAAAAATGACACATCCATAAAAGGAATTTTCATCTCAGTAAAAGTATCATGAGCAACAGGGCTTCTGTCTGGTGCCATGGGCTTAGGCCCTGTAAAGCTGCAGTACCCAGGAGCTAGGGACTACGTCTCAGAGCAGAGAGGGATGAATCTCAGCATAGTGGAGATAGTTTTACATACCTTTTTTGCGTGTAAAATGCTGCGTTATGCTTGTAAAAGGCCTCTTAGAAAATTAGGTTGCACCTAAATGTACATACAATGCGTGTAGGTCAGTGATTCCCAAATCTGGTCCTGGAGGCACCCAGAAACCACATAGTGGCTGAACACAGGAATCCTACGAAGGAAACAAGCCAGAAAATAGAAGCGGGAGACCGAAAAAATGCTGTCATAAAAATATAAAAGTCTTTGGGCCCTGTTTACTGAGTTAGCTCGCCTACACTTAGTTTGCGCACTAACCGTGTAGGCGCCTATAGGGATATTGTAGACACGTACATGGTTAACGCGTGTACATGGCTAACACGCGTTTCAAATGTTCACGCACCTATAATGCTGCTTAGTAAACAAGGTCCTTTGCTCGTATTACATAAAAGATTTGACACGGCACCGTGTTTCGGCTTCTAGTGCCTGCCTCAGGAGTCTACAAAAAAAACAAACGTAGCCATAAATAAATGTACTTATACAAAATAAAAATGTACATGTAAAAAATGAAAAGGTAAAAAACAAACAAATTATGTAAATGTATCATCATATAAGAAAACAAGATATAAATCATGCAGATGACCAGGGATGCAGAATGAAATTAAAAGTACATAAAGAAATGCATGGCACGTAATGAAAAACTAAAATTAATAAGACCAACTTAATTAAAATGATATAACTGTAATATAAGCAAAGACGTTTATATTGTTATAACTAAGGACTATTTTACATGTTATTTTTATGTATTAAAGTACTGTTTTACATTTTTTTTAAGCCCCGTTGTTTGCTGAGCCTTCATCCATCTCCCACTTCTATTTTTTGGCCTGGAGGCACCTAGCCAGTCAGGTTTTCAGGATATCCACAATGAATATTCATGAGACAGGTTTGTGTGGCCATAGCAGCAGCACATGTAAATCTCTCTCATGAATATTCATTGTGGATATTCTGAAAACCTGACTGGCTGGGGTGTCTCCAGGACCAGGTTTGGGAATCACTGGGCCCCTTTTACAAAACGGCGGTAAGCCCAAGTCCGGCGGTACTTCCCACCCCCGCGCCGTTATATCTGGCACTAGAAAAGTATATTTTTGTAGCGCCGGTGTGTACCCGGCAATAATCAGGCAGTGCCGTGCGCTGCCCGGTTACTGCCGGGTTAGCGCGGGAACCCTTAGGTAAGGGCTCCCCCTGAAATGGCTACACGGCAAGTGCTTTACTTGCCGCACAGCCAATTCCTGCTGAAAAGAAAGACCTACCATTTTACCCACTGCGGTAAAAGGGGGCCTTGGCACGTCAAAAACACGTGCTGACACCAGCACATGCCCCCTTTTGCCGCAGCTTGGTAAAAGGGGCCCAGAAGTAGGGGCATCCTTGTAGAGTAGATGTGCCCAGGTAAGGAGTTTGAGTCAAGTCATAATTTACATACATATTTTATAAAATAAGTGCATATGTGTGCACTTTACATGGCAACATTTATGCCTGCTCCAGAGGCACTTTTCTGCAGGATTTGTGCTAGTATTTTATAAAGACACAGAAGTACCTGTGTCTTTGTAAAATAGGTGCGTTCTGCCCTACTAACATAGGCATTTTGTTATAAAATTACCCTCAGTAAGTCCAGCTGTGTAAAAAAAAAAAAAAAGTGAGATTGTTAGTATTGACTAAAAAAAAGAAGTCCATGAGTTTGTTGCCCTGTTTAGTGCGTCAAGGCCTCTTAAAGCTTAATATCCTTAAAGCTTTAATATCCAAGAAGTATAACCTTGGCACATCAGCACACACCTAAAGCCTCTTTATTTTCTGAAATTTACTTTATTGAATAAATGTAGCCAATTTACTCTGTCACAGTAGATCTTCAGAAGTTATTGCCCTGAGACAAGAGACTTCGTAATTCTGAGAGCTGTATCAGTGGTTGGAAATAGAGATATGAAGAAAGGAAGCTTTTATTGCAGAGGTGGGAGAGTTGTCAGATAGTTGAAAGCAGTTCAGAGATGGGGTGCTGGGTTTGTGCAATATCTTGAGAAAAAGAATGAATGAGGCAAAAAAAAAGAGTTTTCTTCAGGGGAGCAGAAGGACAAGTGTTGTCCATGGCAAGATGGAGAATGAGCCCCGTGGAGACAGGGAGGTCAAGAAACGTCCCACACAGGCCCAGGGAGGGGGAGATAAAGTGGTCAATAGAGACAGAACCTGCTGCTAGGTAGCAGAGATTGTCCCAGAGGGCAGCCCTCATTTGTAGAGAAAGGTCATACCCTGGCTGAGTCAGGAAATGGCAGTAGGTAAACAAACGAATCAAGCTTGGTAGAGACAGAGAGGAGGTTTTTGCAGGAGAATAGACCACTAGTTACAGACTTTATATAAATAAGTAGGGGTGGCTGCAGTACATGTGAGACTACATTTCACACAATGCATTGCTCATATATCTTTGCAGTGAGTGACTGCAATAGTGAAAATCCTTAGAAGTGAGAATAGCAGTAAAAGCATTAAACACATTTTAGGGCTACACTGTAAAACTATTGTAAGGCTGCCGGGTGGGCAGAACAGTGCCCTGGCACAAACCTCCCTCGCACATTGCTCCTCCTATGTACTTCAAGCCTGCTGTGTAACACCCACGCTTCAGAATGCAGCCATTCAGTTATTAGGGAAGGTATATTATAGGGACTATCATTTATTAGATATAATTGGTTTCCTATAATGTACCGTATTGATTTTAAAATATTAGTATTGGTACATAGAGCATTATTTGAGTTGACCCCACCTTATTTGTCATTGTTGGCTTTTCTCTGTGTTCCTGATAATCTTTTTAAGGTCACGTGGGGATAATAGAATGGTGGTTTCACATATTTCTCAGGCACAGTTGACGACCTCTAGGGATTGTGTGTTTTCCTGGAGGGCACTTTGGAATGGACTTCCTATTGATTTACGGAACATAGAAGTTTTAAGGCAGTTTAAAAGGCAATTTTAAAGGCATATTTCTTTGGAATAGCATTTAATTTGCCAAGTTGAGGGGTTCTGATTTAACCGGATATGCCTGTAGGTCAGGTTAAATAACTTCACTTACTGTGGGGCCATTTTACTAAGCAGCAGTAATCACTAACGCCTGCTTACCGCACGCTAAAAGGCACTACCGCTGGACATATTTCTGGGATCACCGCGCACTACCCACGCACTAAAAAATAGGTTTTATTTTTTTAGCACGGGGCATGTTTGGAGGTGGAGAGTAGGTGTGCCCTGTACTAATTGGGTAGCGTGGGTAAATCTGTGCGTACTGCTAATTAGCGATTAGCACATGAGCCCTTTCTACCTAGTAAATAGGTGGTGGTAAGAGCTCATGCGCTAATGGCCATGCACTAATTGGGAAATTAGCATGCGGCCATCAGTGGGGAAATAGAATTGCAGCCATTTACAGCTGCGCTAAAAATGACCTCAGCACACGGGAAAGCCCAGCGCTACTAATACCGCAGGTCACTTCTTAGCGCAGCTCGGAAAAAGGGCCCCTGTATTAGTTATTTTAAATGTGAGAGTGAAATCATGGCTGTTTGGATATACTTTTACTCGGGGCTTTTTTTGAGGGGGTACTGAGTACAGGCACCTTTTCCATCGTCTGCTAAAATTGACCCTTGGACCCCAAGTTTTAATGAAAGAGCTCAGGCTCTACACACCAATTCTGCCTTGTCATAGGTCCTGTGACTGGTTACAGGGGGCCTGGCGAGTGTGGGGTGGGTCCCTTGGTGATCACCCCACCCTTGAAGGGTGGCCTAGCACTTGAGTACCAGCCCCATTTTTCCTAGAAAAAATGCACTGCTTTTACTATTTTTTGTATTGGAGTTCTTTTTCTAATATATGTCCTTTTTTCTTTTTAATTATTGTAAACCATTTTGATCTTTGATGTAGCTAAGCAGCATATTAAATATTTTAATAAACATGAACATAAAACACTGTAGGACTAAGCTTTTGATATTTACGTTCCATGTTTATTCAGTTCTTGATGGCTCTGTTGACTTTCTGCTATGATACACCACTTTGAGTGAATTCCTTCAAAAAGGCGGTAAATAAATGCTAATAAATAAATAATTACTATAGACTATGCTGGTGGCTCTGATGATGTTAAGTAGTAGTAGTAGTAGTACCTGGCTCCTGGGGATAAGAAAGCAGGCCATAGACTTTTGGTGGTTCACAGCCTGAGCTAGGTTTGATTTTAGTAACATGTAGTTGAAAGATTCTGTGCCCCTTGTCAAGCTTCTGAGCCTCCTGTCTAACAGGGTACTAATTAGCCTGCGCTGTTCTTTCTGTTTCCACACAGCCCTGTTTTGCTTTGTGTGCAGCGCCCTGGGTATAACAGCTGGAGCTCATCGTCTTTGGAGCCATCGATCCTACAAAGCTAAGCTACCCCTTAGGATTTTTCTGGTCATGGCCAGCTCTATGTCATTTCAGGTAAGACGTTATCTCCCACTCTAGCATACTGCGGGGGGGGGGGGGGGGGGGGGACTGAAATGCTCAACATTATGTGCCAAGAGAGGAGTCAAGGACCCAGCTCTCATTTCAAAAGTTACCAAGCAAGGAAAATAAAATGCATCTTATTTCATATGCACCAGATATCCATATATTCTGTGCACACACCTAGGAGCTCTGGTTTTAGTTCTCTCTTTCTGTAATTTTCCCTACACAGCCCCTCTTCTAATTCATGTTCCTTGAGCAATAAACTATAGTGGTTCTCCTTGCTTCTTTCCCATCCATCCTCACATGCATGGCCTCTGTCAGAATAATGGCAATATACACACAGTCGAACACAAATCCTTGCAGACTCGAAAACGACACAGAAAACAGCAAAGCTGAGTCCTCTTTGCTGTTTCCTGTGTGGCTGTTTGAGGATAATATCATTTTCTGCCTTCATGTCCATCACTGATTAGGCTGAATCATAACACTGATTCCATTTTTACTTCTTCCCATTCAGCTTTCCTCAGGGGTCTTTTTACTAAGCCGTGGCAAAAAGTGGCCTGCGGTAGTGTGGGCGTGTGTTTTTGTCGCACGCCGGGTCAGTTTTTACCATGTCTGGGGGGAAACTGATTTTTTGTCAATGGGCCAGGAAAAGGGCGTGCGGTAAAATTGAAACCAGCACTCGCCTATTTACGGCCTGAACCCTTAACATCAGTCATTGATCTAGCGGTAAGGACTCACGCGCTACATGTGCGGTGACAGGTTAGTGCGTGCCAGCTGCTGATTAATGCTGGAAATGCCGCACGCAGTAGGAAATAAAAAAAATAATTTGTCCCAGTGCACCTTCCAGAGCCTATATGGTGCCTCTTTGCGCTGGCTAATCAATTGGCAGCTTAGAACTGCTTGATAAGACATCTGGTGAACCTCAGTCTTTGATGTGCTCTAAAGAAATGCACCAGCTGTTTTTGGACAGCTACAAAATCAAATATATTTTTTAAATTGTTCTTGGCTTTAATCCTCCACTGTTGTGGTGCAGTAGCACTCATTTAGGTATGACCTGCAGTTTTGTATGTAACAAAGCACAAAGGTGATAGGAATTACGCTACAACACACCCTTTGCTGTGTGTTATTGCTAGCTTGGCTGATAACCATGTCTTGATGATTGGTGTGTGTTGCAGAACAGAAGGAAGATATAAATATCATGCTGTCTACCTATTGAACTAATCATCTTCCCCTTTTCTGTGCCCAGAATGATGTCTATGAGTGGGCTCGAGACCACCGTGTCCATCATAAATACTCTGAGACAGACGCAGACCCTCACAACGCTTCCCGAGGCTTCTTCTTCTCCCACATTGGCTGGCTGCTTGTGCGCAAACACCCTGACGTTATTGAAAAGGGAAGCAAGCTGGACCTCAGTGACCTGAAGGCTGACAAAATTGTTATGTTCCAGAGAAGGTGAGCCACGGAGATCTTTAACTCTTTCCTTCTTATGTTAAACATGATGTATACTGGTAAAAGAATGGTTTTCACATAGCTGACATTGGGGCAGCTGGGTTGAAAATCTGCTTATTGCTGAAGGGTGCTTTGCCCATATACCTCCTTATAAAACACCTCTCTCCAAAGTACTTTCCCTAAAAAAAAGAAAACTCCTGGTGATGTGTAGCATTACTGGGAGACTCTACAGTTTTTCATAGTGCTTCCAGACAGACATAGTAGCTTGATTCTGACAAGCAATCTTGTGCTCTACACTACACACCATTTTCACCATTGTATCAGGGCCAGGGTGTGCTTGTGCTTAGAATAGTCAAGAACGGTGGAAGCACTTTGGAAGTAAAGGTCAATTGCAAATCATATTTTTAAATATATGTTATCACAGGCTCACAGTATTATTGTACACCTACGGGGAACGGATTTTAGAGCCATAAACTTTGGGGTCAGTATTCAAAAGGGTTTAACCAGACAGGAGAGGCTGCTGACTAGTTAAACCCCACTGAGCGAGCTGGCTGCTGATATTAAGTTGCACTTAACAGGTTACTGCCACTGAATATGTCCGCTAACCAGCAATCTCCTAACCAGATAGGCTAGGGGCAGGCTGGGGGCGCAGCATCAACCTAGCCAGTTAACAGCAATTTTTAGTCCTCTAACCAGCTAAGTAACTACATAAAGGGGCCCTTTTACTAAGGCATGTCAAAAAATGGCCTGCGCTGGTCTAGGCCTCATATTTTGGACGCGCGCAGGTCCATTTTCAGCGTGTCTGCAAAAAAGGCCTTTTTTGTGGCCAAAAATGGGCATGCAGCAAAATTAAAACCAGCGCGCGTCCATTTTTGGCATGAGACCTTACCACCACCCATTGACTTAGCGGTAAGGTCTTGTGCGTTAACCAGGCGGTAATCGTCAGTGTGCATACACTGCCGATTACTGCGTGTTTTGGACGCACGTCAAACATGGAGTTACCGCTCGAGGCGCGCAGTAGCCTGGCGGTAGTTCCAATTTGAAATGCGTTGTATTCGCGTAGGCGCCTATGTGCCTTAGTAAAAGGGCCCCAAAGTTAGGACAGCAAAACAACTGTCCAGCTTTGTATGGCGAGTTAACTTGGCAATGGTCTGAATATCGGCCAGAGCCCAGTTAACTTCCAAGTCGGCAGAATCACCTAGATATTCAGTGCTAGGAGCTGTAAATGCTCCAGCACTGAACGCTGGAAGCAGCTTGTAAGCCACTCACTGCCACAGGCTTTCAACCGCACATATTTATTAGATAAAATATGCATTTCTAGGTCCTGTATCTTATTTTGATTAGAAGACCCTTGGTATGTATTTGGGATGGTCTGAACTGGACCTGGACATGCCATTACACTACGCATGAAAGTGACCAGCACTTTCCAGAATTCGTATGAAATCTGCCATCTTTTCAATCAATGCTTAATTAAACTATGGAATTTTCTGCCAAAATTATGGTCAAGATGATTAATACAGCTGAGTTTTAAAAGAGGTTTGGACACGTTTCTAGACAGCAGGTCTATTCAGTATTATTTACAGCCTTATGTGTCGCCATGTCCCACTTCTGGCTATTTGAGATCTGGCATGCATTTCAGGTAACCTGGACTAGGTTGAGCCTCTTCATAAAGGCAGTTAATTAATCCCAATAAATAAATAGCCACTGTCAGGAACAGGATACTGGGCTTGATCGATCATTGATCTGCCCTTAATGTAGCTGACCTAACGGACGTCCATCTGCGGTTTTGTTTTAACGAAAGGATTGAATGGCCAGTTGTTGTTTTGCACTGTAACTACAGTAGTTGGTGATGGCAATGAATTAGAAGTTTTATAATGTGGTTGTCAGTGATGATAATGACTGATAGAGAACTTGACCTTTCCCTGTCACTGAACAGATTATCAGCAAGGGTTTCCTGAGACCTAGAGATATCTGGTTTTGCAAAGATAAACTTGGAAGAAATATCAGAGCTTCCCTATCCTTGCCGGCACCAATTCCCACCCCAGATGAGTTGCATAACTCAAAATAAACCACACAATAAAGTGGTGACTGGGCATTCAGCCAGCTGAGTCGCATGATACCAATCACGTGAGCGAACAACATCGCTTCTTGGCATTGTGGAAAAAATCCAAGTGTAAGATCTTGGCTATAAACTGACAACAGTCCCTTCTTGGCTGAGATGAAGAATCTGTACAATGTGGAAGGTTCAACATCCACTGAGGATAGGATGTTGGGGATTGTCAAAGCAGTAGGATCCCCCCTCATGCTATAAAAGAACTACAGTCTGAACCCCAAATTTTATAGGTTGTAAAATGGCTTTAAAAGGTTTGGACATGGGCTGATCCAATGGCTCAGTGCCAGTTCTGTGCATTGCAATAATGTGGATCTGTGTTAGACTCCCAGATTCGGTCTTCTGCTTCTCAGGCTTTCTAGGGTTGTCAATGTCACAGAGGCAGAGTTCAGATTCTTATGAGGGGAAGGGGAGAAATTTGATATTGTGTATCTGGATTTTCAGAAGGCATTTGACAAAGTACCTCTTGAAAGACTCCAGAGGAAATTGGAGACTCATGGGATAGGAGGTAGTGTTCTATTGTGGATTAAAAACTGGTTAAAAGATAGAAAACAGAGAGTAGGGTTAAATGGTCGTTATTCTCAATGGAGAAGGGTAGTTAGTGGGGTTCTCCAGGGGTCTGTGCTGGGACCGCTGCTTTTTAACATATTTATAAATGACCTAGAGATGGGAGTAACTAGTGAGGTAATTAGATTTGCTGATGACACAAAGTTATTCAAAGTCGTTAAATCGCAGGAGGATTGTGAAAAATTACAAGAGGACCTTACGAGACTGGGCATCTAAATGGCTGATGACGTTTAATGTGAGCAAGTGCAAAGTGATGCATGTGGGAAAGAGGAACCCGAATTATAGCTACGTCATGCAAGGTTCCACGTTAGGAGTCACGGACCAAGAAAGGGATCTAGGTGTTGTCGTTGATGATACGTTGAAACCATCTACTCGGTGTGCTGCTGCGGCTAAGAAAGCAAATACAATATTAGGTATTATTAGAAAAGGAATGGAAAACAAAAATGAGGATGTTATAATGCCTTTGTATTTCTCCATGGTGCGACCGCACCTCGAATATTGTGTTCAATTCTGGTCGCTGCATCTCAAAAAAGATATAGTGGAATTAGAAAAGGTGCAGGGAAGGGCGACGAAAATTATAAAGGGGATAGGATGACTTCCCTATGAGGAAAGGCTAAAGCAGCTAGGTCTCTTCAGCTTGGAGAAAAGACGGCTGAGGGGAGATATGATAGAGGTCTATAAAATAATGATTGGATTTGAACGGGTAGATGTGAAGCGTCTGTTCACGCTTTCCAAAAATACTAGGACTAGGGGGCATGCGATGAAGCTACAATGTAGTAACTTTAAAACTAATCGTGTAATTAAACTCTGGAATTTGTTGCCAGAGAATGTGGTAAAGGCGGGTAGCTTAGCGGAGTTTAAAAAAGGTTTGGCCGGCTTCCTAAAGGAAAAGTCCATAGACCGTTATTAAATGGACTTGGGGAAAGTCCACTATTTCTGGGATAAGCAGTATAAAATGTTTTGTACTTTTTTGGGATCTTGCCAGGTATTTGTGATCTGGATTGGCCACTGTTGGAAAGAAGATGCTGGGCTTGATGGACCTTTGGTCTTTCCCAGTATGGCAATACTTATGTACTTATCCATTGAACTTCACCTGCAAAGATATAATTATATGTTTCTGCTAATTATATGTCATGCTACTGTAGCACAGGGTCCCATTTTATGCAATGAGACCCTGTGCTAAAATAGCACAACTTGTGGTAAAATAACCCATCTTAACGATAGCCTACGTTGGTAACTACGCCCCTCAGACCAGTACTGAATTAAATTATATCTCTAAAACTATAAACAGAATATCACAGAGAGCTTACCACAAGGATTAAAATAGTCAACAAAATGTATTTAAAGTTTTAATTAAACCTCCTTAAATGTTTAGGTCTTTTTACCACCTCTACAAATCTTCATATATCAGTTACCCTCAATTTGCAGAGATAAAAGACCAAGGCTGCGCGTCTATGAGAGAGTTGTTTTATTCACTTACCAAGTATATTGATACAATTAATATTTTCTCATGGGAGGATAAAACTACTGCATAAATATGCTTACTGTATCTATCACTCCCACATACTGAACTAAAACAGCTATTTTTATACACTTGTGTTTACAATGATTTACAATGCCTCAACAAGCTATCTTACCCAGGATCATCCTGCCTTCTTTCAAAGTCATCTAGTTTCTCTCACCTGCTAAACCACATTCCCATGTTTGTTTAGGCTTCCTCCTTTCCCAGGCCTGTTTTGCCCGTAAGGATATCATATCAGATCATAAGTTCCTGGGCCTCCTGATTTATGGCCTTTGCCCTTTGACTGTACTCCAGGGTGCATAACTGTGTTTCTTATCTACAGTCTCCTCTTGAAGGCCTTTAGTAAGGGCTTCACCTGGTTGAAGTGAGAAGTATGCCCAATAGTTAGTGCCCCAGCCGCAGGCTGTCTTAGGTTACAAACCACTTAAATTCCATTGGCTGGAAAAGGTCCATCTTACCCATCCTGGCCACACGACCTCATGTATGGGCACTAAGAAGCATATGGGCCTAGATCGTACATGGGGAGATTATGGATACAAGTCATGTTCCATATCCACATAGAAAAATCGTGAGCAGGGATCGGGCTAAGTGTAACAAGACAATGTGGTTATAGTGAAATATATATTGCCCCTCTTCAACCTTCCCCAGGCCTAATGCTACTTACAATATCTTCCCATCTAAATGATCCTGGAGAAAGATAACAATGCTAGGCAAAGGAAATCATAAAAGATTTAAACATCATCATCAAAATACATCTTCAATCTGTGTTAATGTGTAGTTTCTCATATAGAACATAGGGTCCTATGGTTTCTCTCTTACTTAAACAGTTTCAATTAAACGTTGTACTAAGCTTCTGATACAAGGTATTACACAACAGCCAAGAAGTACAAATACAGCAATAACAATTATCATTGTGGTTAAACTAGATAATATGAAAGTTTTCCATTTCCCCAAAATATTGTCCATCCACCCGGTCCAGGTGGTATCTATACCAGAATTCTCAGCAAGTTCATGTGGCATCTAATTGAGCAGCAATACTTTTAACTGCATCTCGAGTATAATTAATGAAGTGCTGTTGATTATAATAAATGTAATTAAGCCAATCAACATTCTTGTTAATAGTGGACCACCAAGCAAAGAGAATTCAAAACCAATCTGGCATCCCCCTTGGTACACTTATAGGGTCAATATAAATTCTATCATCAGAGGAACCAGGGATTTCTCGCTTCTTTCTACAAAGAACTGGATTATCAACTGATTGGGTTGCTTTAGTAAGTGGAATCACTAATTGGACTAGACCACATTTGCCCTGCCAATTGGTGGGCAGCGTTGAATATAAAGTTTTGGTTCCACAATACCACCATATGTCAGCCCGAGGATGGGAAAAATCAGAAAAGTCAAGGTCAATGGTAGAGGTTAAGGTAGTGTTACATAGTGAAAGGTTACCAATTGAGTAAGGATTCAGGATTTTTTCTCGGGTTAGACAGGTCTCAAAAATTGTCCTAGGGACTGGTGGTCTGAATACCGGGGGTGTTTTTGCTCCCTTAGGTAAATCGGGGAACAGTAGGCTGAGAGAAAGGCAGTGTGGTTCAACAGTAATAATAATAATGCTCTAGTCAGAAACTAAGAAATTAAATTATACATCAACTTTACAAAAAGAAGCAAATGATAAAACCCCCAAAAGAAGAAATCATAAAGAATATGCAGGAACTAGAGTGATGGATGCTTGGAATGCCCTCCCGCGGGAGGTGGTGGAAATGAAAACGGTAACAGAATTCAAACATGTGTGGGATAAACATAAAGGAATCCTGTTCAGAAGGAATGGATCCTCAGGAGCTTAGCCGAGATTGGGTGGCAGAGCCGGTGGGAGGAGGCGGGGCTGGTGGTTGGGAGGCGGGGATAGTGCTGGGCAGACTTATACGGTCTGTGCCAGAGCCGGTGGTGGGAGGCGGGGCTGGTGGTTGGGAGGTGGGGATAGTGCTGGGCAGACTTATACGGTCTGTGCCAGAGCCGGTGGTGGGAGGCGGGGCTGGTGGTTGGGAGGCGGGGATAATGCTGGGCAGACTTATACGGTCTGTGCCCTGAAGAGGACAGGTACAAATCAAAGTAGGGTACACACAAAAGTAGCACATATGAGTTTATCTTGTTGGGCAGACTGGATGGACCGTGCAGGTCTTTTTCTGCCATCATCTACTATATATGTTACTATATAATAGGTTTACTGGAACCCTGGAGCAATTTTAATATGCACATGGTTCCATTGTAATCATTTACCAAATTTAAGGCAAAAGGGACTGCTTGAGGTTCAGGGCGAGAAGCAGAACAAACATAACAATCAGATACGTTTAAACTGCAGATAGTATACCGAATCCAATCTAGCTACACATTAGCTTCACCGAAACCAGACTCAAGAATAAAAGTTTCCTTAAGGCTGGTTACGTTGAGGAGCTTAATAGGAATCTTTGCTTCTGAAATTTGAGGTAGTAAGGGATTAAGTGAAGCAGTATTAGATAATAAGTACATTTTCCCTCTACTGGTTGTCAGACAAGGGTTATATTATGACGTAAACAATTATTCCAAGTCAATTGGTATTTTTCTATGGAAAAGTTGGGTCCGGTATACCACCATACATTAGCCCATGTCGAGCAAGAAGATGTATACTGACTCATTTCAACATAAGTACACAAATAAACATAATATTGACAATACCATCGTTGCCAGTCTAAAGATCCACAATTGGCTATGTTACAAACATCCAATTGTAATGTGACTATTTCATCAGTTAAATTTAACTTCATTATGGTCTTGACCAGTTATCTCCCCAAAACGTAGTACCCATCCACCTCTTGGGAATCTAAGTTATTATTGCCAAAAAAAGTCCTGAGGATTAAAGACGTGTGCTGATAGAAGTAAAACTAAGAAAAATGGAAAGCCAATAGATGGTATACATATTAATGGTTATGCTAAACAAAAATAATACAGTTCCTTTCTAATAACAATAATATCATGGCTAATAAGAAGGTGAAGATTAATAATAAATCCTATAACAGTGAGTCCCTAATCATAAACAGAAAAATTAACAACAGATAATACAATGTGTTTCTATCAGTATTAATACTAGCTCGAGCACAGCTATGCTCACAAACAGTAGTACCCAAATAGTAAACTTAAGTCTGTGGCTCCAAGCACTGTTGTTTCAGGGTTGGGGGCTGCATGAGGCAAAGATGTCTGTGCAGGAGACTGGTTGTCAGTTCGCTGCTATGGCTGACAGGGTCTCAGTTCGGAAAGGTCCAACATAAACAGGATCCTTCCAAGTTTTGTGGGTGTAGTGTTTGCGGTGTACTAGATTTCCTATTTTCAAGGCCTTGGTATTTGCTGTACCATCCCCCCTTCTGTCTGGCAGTTCCTGTGAAATGCAAGATAGAAATATGATTAGAAAGTTATAGTGCAGTGTAGGGATTAGGCCGTGGGGAGGCTCACACAGTCAGGCATCATGTTGCATCTAGAAGACTTCCATTTAGAGGGCCGCATGGTGTCCAGGAAGGTAAATAGTCCATATAATAGTTGTCCAATTCATGAGGAACATGTCATTAACTTAAAGATGTTCTCAGATTTCATTCGTTGCACAATTCAAGGTATATCAATATATATAAATGGCGAGTGTCGTACTCACTCGCAAATGCGCAGTAGAGACCCTCTCTGCCCCGCCCCCACGTCAATACGTGATGACGGGGGTGGAACAGAGAGGGTCTCTACTGCGCATTTGCGAGGGACACTGCCGTCGCTAATGCTCCCCCCACCCGGAGTCGCCGCCGCCACCCACCTTCCACCCGGTCGGGCCCTCGCTCCGCTATTGAAACAGCGAGGGCACGCAGCACACAGCTCTGCTGAGCTGCCGTCGGCCTTCCTTCTTCTTCTCTGCCTGTGTCCCGCCCTTGACGACGTTACGTCACACGAGGGCGGGACACAGGCAGAGAAGAAGAAGGAAGGCCACGGCAGCTCAGCAGTAGAGCTGTGTGCTGCGTGCCCTCGCTGTTTCAATAGCGGAGCGAGGGCCAGACCGGGTGGAAGGTGGGTGGCGACGGCTCCGGGGGGGGGGGGCAAACTCGGAGGGGGAGGGGGAGCGGCAACGGCGAACTCAGTGGCAGGGTGGGGGCCTTTCAACCCCTCCCCTTCCTATACTAGCTCGTTTTTATGGGCTGAACGGCTAGTATAGGATAAACAGTCAGTTGCATTAGTAATATTAAAACTGAGTGTGTTAACCGAAGAAAGAAATTAACATATGAGTTGACAGCTAGTAAGCAAAAAGGGCTTAGGGTCAGAAAAAGAGAACCAAAGAAAGAAATCATCATAACTCAAAATGTAGCATAAGTAATTAAAGATTATACAAAAAGTGTAATATTCCATCAAGTCAAATCAACTGTTTAAATGCTAGAGTTGAACAATTCACCCAATAAATGGAGTATGTCTTTAAAGCACACAAATGTGTCCAACTAAAAGTGTCCTTCCAGCAATGCAGCTGTAGGTGTCACTGTTTGGATACTATACAGTCCCGTATAGATTGGGTCTTGCCACATTTTATGGGTGAAATTATTCTTTTATACCAGCTAGTCAGGCTAATATTTGTAAACAGGGTGACATGATGCTTCTGAAAGGTGTCAATCTTTAAAGTAAATAAGGGTGCTTTGAATGAAAACAATTAAACAGAGCAATGTACTTAATATCTACCTAGTTTCTTTCAATGCTGTTTTCAGGTTTTATACTTTATGCAATTCTGGTTATACTTAATTTAGAATAAAATCAATTGCTATTCTGGTCTTAACTAAAAGAATATATCATAATTCATATACATATCCATGTTCAAAAGACTTCCATATATATTCACGTTGCTCATTCTTTCTAGCTAACTTGCAATATCTTTTCTATACATGCTGTTCCACCAGCCTGCACTTCCTCCATGTGACCACCCGCAGCATGCACCGTTAAACAGTTCACACAACTGGCCCATTTCTAGTTCATTACAAATAGACCGTCAAACATTTTGTAACTTTCTACATAAAATTTTCCAAAATTGATTGGGAAATTGCTTCCAACTTCTTCCCAAGGTTTCTCCATTCAATTCAAAACATAATTTTAAATCTTTATCATAGGGCTATTACAAACAAGCTTCTTAAAAGCGTTAGATAGGCATATTTCATTATGGAAAAACAAATTAGGGAAAAATTAAATTCTATGTTTGTAGTAAGAAAACTAATTCATAGCTGGCAGATCAAAGAAAATGAGGGCATCAAGTAGTTAGGAGCACAATTTCTCCATTTATACTAAACAAAGGGCACAAAGAATACAGAAAAAAAAGGGAAAAATAATTTAACATGACAGCTGTTTACAATGATCATCAAAAATTGTATATATGTTATTTTAAAGCATTCCTTTTGTTTCTGAAATAATATGGTGAAAGAGAAAGTAATTTAAACCAATTAGGGGCTAGGCAATCACCTAGAAAGACACTGTCTTTATTCTGGGGCAGTATAAAACATTTTCTTTCGAGGCACATAAAATATCTTAACTTCTTAATCTAAACATTCATCTAGATTTACTTTTCCTGTGAGGCAGTTTCTCTAGAATCTCAGCTACCTGAGGTAGAGTGACACCGATATTAATGAACTAAACACATTAAGTAAAACAGGATACAAATGTTACCTTGCATTATTAGCAAAACAAAAAGTTTCAGCAGGATTGTTGTAAATCCTGTGTTGATGAATCTCACTTGCAAATACAGCTGATCGCTCAGGGATATAAGAATGTAAACATATGGGAACAATAAAGCATATAGAAATAACAGAAAAATACAGGCAGGAACCTTCAAAGTTTAAAAAAAAAGAAAATATTTCTTCATATCCCACTGGTCTAGGATACACATGTACATGTTTAAAGCAGGCAGTTTACACTATGCCTTGTAGGGTGCTACACCCCTCACCACTATGTTTTGTGTGAATGAAATTTCACCTCTTGCTTTTTTTTTCTTTTTTTATACTTAATAGGTTTTACAAGACCTCTGTGTTGCTGATGTGTTTTATCACGCCCACTGTTGTGCCCTGGTACTTCTGGGGAGAGTCCCTAAAAAATGCTTTCTACATCTCGGCCATCTGGCGTTATGCTTTGACACTGAATTTTACATGGCTGGTGAACAGCGCTGCACATATGTACGGGAACCGACCCTATGACAAGTTCATTAACCCCCGGGAGAACTTACTGGTTGCTCTTGGTGCATGTGGTATGTATTGACGTCATTGACTGATCTGTTTTTTTGGGGGGTAGGAGGGAACTTAGTTCACTTTTTTCAGTAGTAGCTGAAGGCAAGTCACACTCATGTACAGTAAGTGTTTTCCTAACCTTGGAAAGCTTACAGCCTACAGCATGGGTTCCCAAACCTGTCTTGGGGGGAACCCCAGCCAGTCAGGTTTTCAGGATATCCACAATGAATATGCATGAGATAGATTTGCCCTCCATAGAGGCAGTGTATGCTAATTGACCTCATGAATATTCATTGTGGATGTCCTGAAAACCTGACAGGCTGGGGTTCCCCCAAGACAGGCTTGGGAATCACTGATCTAAGGTCTTGATGTCATAAGCTATGCATTAGAAGCTTCAGCACACAGCATTCCAACACATACACTAAATAAACCCTTTTATTCCCAAATCTGTAAACCAATGTTATGCAAACTACTTGGGAGCGTGAGCATGGGTGTGTCACCACATGACACGCACAACTTATAGAATACTATCAGTTGTGCGCATTGCATGGCACACGTAGGCACGCCAACTTACACCAGCCATTGACTGGCTTTGCCCCATTGTAGAATTGGCTTATAAACTTGCCACCTATACATATAGCAGTGCTGAGTACAAATATATATTTAAGCATCTGAATTAAAATGAAAACTGTCTGCTCCAGCTGAATGTTACCTACTACGTCTCGATGAATACAGCCTAAACAGCTAGAGTGATCTCAGCCAAGGGCCGTAATATTACAGAAATGTAGTTCAGCTGATTTGAACCTTATTATTCAAAGGAAAAATTAAAATGCATTGGGATAAAAAAATAAACAAACCAAAGGGATTCCTGGGAATAAGCTAAATAGAATAGGAAAATGAGTCCAGACATAGGAATCCTTTTATTAAGCTGTGTTAGGTACTAACACATGCCTATTGTAGAAAAAATGTCCAAACGTGGGGCATGCTACATGCAGTATTTTTTAAATTATTATTTGGGGGGGCCTTGTCTGGGGTGGAAAATGGGCAGAGTGTGACATGAAAGCGTTAACCAGCTAGTGCGCTGACATTACCGTATGCTAACTGGTTATTATGGACTTAAGGCGGGAGCTCTTGTGAGGCAGTAAGGGCTCTCATGTTAATTTTTTCAAATGGCCACATGCAAAAGTTAACAATAACACATGGCCAGAAATTAAACAAATGGAAAAAGCGCTATTTTACGGCCATGCTAGAAATGGGCTTAGTGCACAGAAAAGACCCGTGTAAGGGCATCATAAGCCCATTTCCTAACGCAGCTTAGTAAAAGGGCCACATAGTTAAGGTGATATTCTGAGGGTCTTTTACTAAACCTCGGTAGAAATCTGCTGACGGTAAACGCGTAGATGCCCATTAAATTCCTATTGGCAACTCGGCATTTACTGCCCTCTGATTTCTTCCGTGAGCTAAAAATGCTACCGAGGCTTAGTAAAAGATCCCCTAAGACAATGTCCTTGAGTTGCCTAGTGATGAGTGTGAATACTGGCTGGACCTGTGGTGTCAAATTACATCAGACCTATGTGAGCTGGTCGGCTCATTCTCTGCGCCTGGTTTATTCATATCAGTCCTATCAAAACACGGTTGTGTCCAGAGGAATTACAGGGCACTGGAAAGTAAGCCACTTTGGGGAGGGGGTGGGAACTAGAAAGGGCCAATGATAGGGGGTTGCTTATACAATGTTTTTTGTTTTGCTCTGGTTTCCAAAATAAATTTTCATTTTGGGGAGAAATGCTGCAAATAGCTTGCACTGTCCATGAAAATTAGCAGTTAACGCCAAGTGAAAACCAGTTATTTTGGGGGCATTCCGGGGGTAGAGTCAGCACTTAACCAGTCATGGGGACTGCATAAAAGTTAGTCCTATGTTTATGTGGTAACCCATGGCCAGTTAAGTAGTGAATATCGACTATGTGTTAGCCAGGTCTGCAAAAACCAGATATTCAGTTCCAAAGACGACGTGGCGTGGAATTGCATATCCAGGAATAACGCCACTGACGGTCAGCAAAATGCTCACCACCCCCTGCTGAATATTGACCCCCAACATTTCCCATTTTACACACTGATATTTTCCATGTTCATTTACTGGGATTTATTAACTGCCTTTATGAACAAATTCACCCAACAGATATAGTTTGACATAAAACTTACAATTTTCTTAACAGTATAAACAATAGTGTATTTATTTTTCTATTTGATCAATTTAATCAATGAGATAAACTTGAAGATGGCAAATGTTGTTTCGAACAAATGTGCATCCTTAGCATATTGTCTTTTTCCTGCCAACATGTGCTAATTTTCTATGCTTAAATCACCTGGAAAAGGTAAATCAGTCCTGTTTTTGATCAGCTTTTTATAACATGATGGGAATTTCTAAATTAAGAAAATATTTTGAAATCAAGTTAAAAATCCAGTTCTAGTTCTTCTCCTTCTTGTGATGGCGAACCATGTCGTCACCCCTCTGAGAAACTGAAAACATTTTGAAAGTGACTTAAGTGTAACATTTTAGTCGGCATGAAATTCCATGTGTTCTTCCTATTACCCAGCATCCTGTAGTGCCTTCCTTCAATGCTTTTTGCTTCATTCTTGCAGGAGAAGGCTTCCACAATTACCATCACACCTTCCCCTATGATTATTCTACCAGCGAGTTTGGCTGGCACTTCAACTTCACCACCTTCTTTATTGACTGTATGTGCTTCCTGGGCTTGGCCACCAGTTGCAGAAAGGTTTCCAAAGAGACTGTCCTGGCCCGCAGGCTTCGCACTGGTGACGGAAGCCACCGGAGTGGCTGAATGTGCCTTGCAAGACAGCCTGGCTTTTACGTGATATTCAAAGATGGACTCAAAAGTTGTCAGGATGCTAAAGATGCTGATTTTAACCTGCTCCAGTGGTATTTTCATTTAAAGTGTATTGTAAAGAACTGCAATGCCATATTTAGGATGCAAACATTTTTCTGTTCCCTCTTTCTCATTGATTTATCTCTCATGCTTTTATTGTTTTTCTTTTACTACCCTTTTTTCAGTTTCTATATTTTAATCTTTCCCTCCTGTTACCATGGGGGTTCCCCCCCCCCCCCCCCCCCAGTTTTTAATTCTCCTTGTCTCTTTCTGTCTTGTTTTTGACTTTCCCTCATGAATAGCTGATAATCTCTGTCCTGTGTAGGCAAATCTGGTTAGCCAATGGGCTAAATCAGAGGCATGGAGCCTCTTTCCTGTACCTGCCTTTCTGTTTCTCTAGGCTCTCTTCTATAAGGATTATACACTGGCAGAAATCTTTGTACGCACACACTAGCAGCCTCTTGTGCTGAAAGGAAAGTGTGTCTTGGCAGGAGAATTGTTACAGGACCCTTTCAATCGAAGCCTGTTTTTTTAAAGTTGCTTTTTTTTTAACCAAAAAGTACTTTGGAGTCTGAGCTTCTGTAGCCAGCTTGGGGTGGGTTCTGTTTTAGTTCTGGGGGGCAGAAGGATGTCCTGGTGATGAGGACAAGGATTCTGTTTGGGAAGTAGGTTGGAGGTGACATCATCCCATTAGTTTACATATTCTGGTTAAATGATTAGGATATTGTGATATAACTCTTATGCGAAGGAATTATGGGGTTAGCTCATGCCTTTTCCATTACAGGTTTAAGGCAATTTACATTCTTCTCCCCAGAGAGCTTACAATTTAATTTTGTACCTCAGCCAATAGAGGATCAAATGATCACAAGGAACAGCAGTGGGATTTGATCCCTGGCTTCCCTGGTTCTCAGTCTGCTGCTCTAAGAATGTGGCAGGAATTGATAGAAGATGGGAGACTAAAAAAAAAAAAAAAAAAACTCATGCTATCCCCATTAAAATGTCAACATGAACCCTTTTGTAAGTCAGAGGCCTATGAAGGTTCCTGATATGTAAAAGAGTAGTGGGGGTATTAGATATGCAGGTACCCAAAGCATGAAAACATAAAAGAAGAGAAAACCCCTAAGAATCAAGGCACAGAGCAAACATGACAGTAGGAGAGGACCAATACAATTCCAACTCAAGGGTAAAAAGCAATTTTATTAGTCGGATGCCGCAGATCTGCGTTTTGGTGTGGGTTGCCAGCCTCAGGAGCCAACAAATCAAACCAGATGGGTGTGGATAGCAATGTACACAAACTCATGCAGACACTTTACAAGGCATGTGGGGAAAAAAAACCAGTGTCCTTGATAATGCAGATATCAACAAAGTAAAATATTGTGTGCTGCAACTAAACTGCAGGTTTCAAACAAACATGGTTATAAGGAACAGCACCCAATGCACGCCACTGTGTTGAGCATTGTGCAGATTTTCAAACTAAACCATAAATGAACTTGGTCAAAATCCTGTCTACAGCTTTATAGTACTGGCTAATGCTACATGCTTTAACCTTCAAGGTCATGGCTACTTCTTGCTCAGGGAAAGGTGGGGGTGGGGGTAGCCTGAATAACTTGCAATATGACAGCAGGACTTGTGACCAGGACTTCCTCCACTCTCCATCTGTGCCAGGAAAAGCTGACTGCTTTTCTAGTTTGAGGGGAGAAGTAGCTATAGAGTTTTGTTTGTTGGCTTTGCTGCTTTCCAAAAGCCCTTTCCCCCTCAGTGCAGAGACCTTCCTCCATTTTTCTGCCTGAGTTAGAGGAACCTCTTTGCTTAGATCTGAGAGTGGAGACCCGACCTCAACGTTTGGGGGGGGGGGGTCTGGAGCCCAAAGTGTGGGGGGGGAGGGGCACAGTTCGGCCCACCTCCCTGCCGCAACCCCACATACCTTGTCTGGCGATGTCTCGCATGCTCAGTTTCACTAAAACCGAGCATGCACGCGACGTGACAGGAAGCAGGGCAAGCAATGTGCAGAGAACAGCGCTGGAGAAAGGCTTCAACTGGTGGGGGTTGGGGACCCCCGCCAGCCAAGCCAGAGGCCCCGGATCTAATATGGGAGGGCCCAAGGCCCCCCGTAGCTACGCCACTGGTGGAGAGCAGTTCAGCTTTCTTGGAGTCTGCTCCTTTCTCATTCCTGTTCTATGTATCTACTGTGGAGATAAACAAAGTAGATCAGTCAGTAATATAAATCAATCTTTATTATAGGGTAAACACCCCAATGAAAAATGCCCAACACAGGCTGTGTTTCGCCCAAAAGGGCTGTGTCAGGGGCTCTAAATTATGGTCTTCATACTCAGAAGTGGTTAAACGTATATGCCCTAGTTGCCACCAAATGTAGTAAATGGTCACAGAACTAAGGCACAATAGTAGGCGAAAAACCAGCATACAGGCTTCATCAGGGGTAAAATCGCATTCCAGAGAATGACAGCGCGTATCCACACACTTTTCAATCTCGCTAGCTATTTTAGGGACTGCACTGTCTAGAATGAGTTAGATTTTATAATCTGACCTGTAGGTGGTCATGGTTCAATGTTTGCTAGTTTGTGCTCCTTGCGCTGGTCAGAACCAGTGACGAAGCCAGATGTGCCAATCTGAGTGGGTCCGAGTCCAAAATGAATGGGCACACACAATTTCCCCAGCCCCTCCCTCCTGTGACCCCAAATTCAATAAATATCTGAGCTGGTGGAGATCCCCAAGCCCTGCCAGCTGAAAAGGTCCTGCTCTGGTGGCCCAGAATGCTCCCAACAGCACTGCAGCCAACAGCACTTTTTATGGGCCGCTGTTGGTTCACTCCCCTCCTGCACATGCTCATTGTTTGTGCATGCACTGGAAAGAGGAGGGCCAGCTTGGCAGCAGCCCATAAAAAGTGCTCCGGCTGCAGCAAGTATGGGAGCATTCTGGGCTGCCAGGGCATGTCCTAGGGGAATCCCCATGAGCCTTAATAAGAGTGCTATAATTTTACGCCACTGGTCAGAACTGAGAGGTTTTGTAGATAGAGGCTCACCTCCACAGGATGGGTATGGTGAAGGCAGAAATGCTGCAGGGAGATTAGCCTGCACCTAAGTCACTACTAAAGGCTTCAAATGTACCTGACCTTGTAGACTACGCCCAGGGAGCACCCATCAGTTCCTCTTTGCATTTCCTGAATCATTTTGGAAAGAAGACTACATTATGTCTAATACCGACAGACATCACCACACACTCATGAGGTTTACCATTAATCTCACTAGTGAGTTTCTGCTGTTATATTTGATTGTGTAAAAAAGGGGTCTCTTTCCTCTCCTCCTCCTCCATCATTTCAGCCATTTTTTAAATTTAAAGGGAAAAAATGTAAAATTCTGTTTTCTATTTGTTTTTAGTCGTAAGGAGGGAGTGGGGGGACACTTTTTGGACTTCTACTCATTTTTTTTTTTTTTTTAGATAGGAGAAAAATAATCCCACCACGAAAAGCAGTTCTTCAGATTACTACTGGCATAAAAGCTATAGGGTTTTGTTTTGTTTTTGCATGTGTGTTGCGTTTGTTTTTACCACACGGAGTTTTAGTTTTAAAAAAACTGAAGCTGGCCTCCTGCTGGGGCTGGACTTCTTCTCTTTGTAAGGGTGGATGCTTCACTTGAATAGAAATTCTTCTTATTGGCACTCCCTTTGAAGGAGTTGGCATTCCAGCTGAAATATGAAATGGATCCCGTGGGACGGCAATGCCTCTTATGTTCTAGGTCTGTGCTGTTTTTGGTTTTTGATGACAAACTGCACTTACTCCTAACTAAAATGGTTTTCACTCCTCAGCATGCACCAGGACATATTGCCAATATATGCAGAAATTTATCAGCAAATTTCCAGTCACTGTCAATAAATAAATAAGAGAAACCTTTTGAAAAGATTGTGACAGTAACTTGGCTGCACGTGGTTGAGACTGTCTGACTTCCTCATTCATGCATGGAGGGTCCTGGATTCATTTCCAGTTGTGCAATTTTTTTTTGTTATACATAAAGGTTAAAAAGTAGTGGTAGTAATTTATACTAATTTATATATCAATTTATAAATCTTAAATTTGTTGAACCATTAAATAAACTTCCATGTGAGATTAAAAACAAGTTTCATATTTGTATTTACAATGTAATTGTTTTTGGAAATAGAATGAAACAGCAGAGGATCACTAGCCAAGAGGACTTGATTAAAGTCAACGAGTCAGCTGCTTATGTACTGGTCATGGAGGGGTCCTTTTACTAAGGTGCGCCAAAAAGTGGCCTGCGCTGGTGTAGACTTCGTGTATTGGATGTGTTCAAGTCATTTTTCAGTGCACCTGCAAAAAAGGCTTTTTTTGGGGGGGGGGGGGGCAAAAATGGACGTGTGGCAAAATAAAAATTGGCACGCGTCTACTTTAGGCCTGAGACCTTACCGCCACCCATCGACTTAGCGGTAAGGTCTCACGTGTTAACTGGGCGGTAATCATCAGCACGCATACAATGCCGATTACCGCCCGGTTAGCACTGTGTGCCAGAAAATAAAATATATTTTCCAGCGCGCATAGTGGATGCACATACACGGCTTAGTAAAAGGGCCCCTGAGATCCTTAATGTGTTTCATTATGATAGATTCAACCTGAAACAGTCATTGTAAGATCAGGTTAATATAAAATGACATATATATGCACTGTGTCCGGAAATAAGTGAGCCCCCTAAACATTTTGCAATAACAACCATGTTGTGTGGTTTTGTAGAAATCCACCTTAACATTACTGGGATGTCAAATTTTAAAATAACACTACCCAAAAGTTAGAGATTTTCAACACAGTTAATGTCAACCTGACCAGTCCGAATGTTTAAATCTGAGCTTTTAGCGCTGTGTCCTTTTTCAACTCTGAGTCCCCTGTTTACTAAGCTGCACAAGCAGCTTCCTTGTGCTAATGCCAGCACAGCCCATTCACTTTGAATGAGCTGTGTCAGCATTGCCGCGTGAATTAGTAAACGGGGGGGGGGGGGGGGGTGAGTATTTTCATTAAAACTCAATCTTCTTTTGATAACATTTTGTTTGTTTATCAGTGCGCAATGACATCACATCATTGATGATGTCAGCAAGTAAGTAAGTAGTGTCGGAAACATCTGCAGTTTGTAAAAATTAAAACTCTCTTAAATGGGACAAGGGATTCTTATGTAATTTGGCATTGGTGACGCAAATAGATGTCACTTTGTGCATGTAAAATTTTAATTAATTCACTGCAGGTTCAAAGTTGTTATTGCAAAATGTTTAGGGGGCTCACTTTTTTCCAAACACAGTGTGTAATATATAAATATATAGAGAGAGAGACAGCGAGCATAAACCAGTATTTCAATGGTTGTCCATTAGATGTAATGTTTAGGGGCTTTTTTACTGAACCATGGTAACTGCTAGCACAGAGCCATATTAAGGGCCTTTGTGGTAATTTAGCGGTTATCACATGGTAAATCCAACGTTAAGTGCTTTGTTGTGTCACAGAGCATAGTATAGGTGGAGAGTGAGCAAGAAAGGCGTTTGGTAGTTAACAAGTTCCACTTACTGCTTGCTAACTGACTAACGTGGAGTTAAGGCGAGACCACTTACTCCTCCTAAATAGGAGGTGCTAACTGCTTCAGCATTAACTGGGAGCAGGTACCATTCATTATTGTGAATGTTAACACACGAGCTGCAATAGAAAATACTGGGAATGCCTCCGATAGATGCTGCATTGAATTTGCAACTACCACACAATGAAGTTGAAGAAAGACTAAGGAGGCTAGGGCTTTTCAGCTTGGAGAAGAGACGGCTGAGGGGAGACATGATAGAATTATAAAATAATGAGTGGAGTGGAACAGGTGGATGTGAAGCGTCTGTTCACGCTTTCCAAAAATACTATGACTAGGGGGCATGTGATGAAACTACAGTGTAGTAAATTTAAAACAAATCGGAGAAAATTTTTCTTCACCCAACACATAATTAAACTCTAGAATTCGTTGCCGGAGAATATGGTGAAGGCGGTTAGCTTGGCAGAGTTTAAAAAGGGGTTAGACGGTTTCCTAAAGGACAAGTCCATAAACCACTACTAAATGGACTTGGGAAAAATCCACAATTCCAGGAATAACATGTATAGAATGTTTGTATGTTTGGGAAGCTCGCCAGGTGCCCTTGGCCTGGATTGGCCGCTGTCGTGGACAGGATGCTGGGCTCGATGGACCCTTGATCTTTTCCCAGTGTGGCATTACTTATGTACTTATGTAAAGTTCTGTGGTAACTGCAAATTTTACCACGGTTTAGTAAAAGGGCCCCGATATCTATAGCAACCAGTAAGATCTTTCCTGGAATCAACGTTGGAACTGAAATTAATGACGAACAAAAGAATAAGAACTTTCTAAAATGAGTTTAAAAAACAGGTAAAACAACCAATGCATGTCTGCTTTTATTTATGGAAAGTAGAATGAGGAGGAGGAGGAGACAGTAGAGGGTGGTGGATGGAAGGAAAAGCAGCTGTTTAGGAGTACAGCCAGTTAAATTGGCCTCTTTGAAAACTTTCTATGGCTGAAAGCCTAAATTTATGCTCCTGGTTTCACTGGTTTCCTAGCAACAGGGGCACATTTAGGGCAGGGGCAAAAAAGGAGCTTAGCAGTGATTTTCAGCACTAGGTGCCTAAATGGAATCTGATGTATATCAATTCAAATATGCACTATGTAAGTTATGCAGGTATTTACCAAACAGGGCATAGGTGCTCTGCTGGCATTTTTGTGGTTAACAATATACTTACGTGCATAATTGCTATCATCCTAGACATTTACGCATGCAAGGAGTGTATAAATGTGGCAACTGTAGAATTTCCCTTCACATGCATAGAAAAAGAGAAAATGATGGGCCCATCCAGTATGCCATCGATACCAACCACTAAGCTCTACAATCCCTTCTCCTTTAAATATTGTCTGTGTATTTCCCATGCTTTCTTGAATTAAATTTCAGCACTCATGTCCACCATCTCTGCTGGGAGGCTGTTCCATGCATCCATTACCCTTTCGGTAAAAACATACTCATTCTGCCTCACACGAACCTTACTGAGCGGACCTAATATCCTAACAGTCTTTTTCAAGACCCATTTGTATTCTAATTTCCTATGATACTTGTTTCATGTTTTGGAGATTGTTATATAAAAGACCATTTGCAGAAACTCCTGAGGCAGGTCTGTGGCCGAAAAACACAGTATTGTGTTGAGTCTTCTGTTAATAAACGAGTTCAAGCATCTGAAGTCCCCTCGTTTATCTCTAGACTGCTAGGTCTATTTCCCACTCCTTGGCTTTTCTGTTTGTATTTCATGGGATCTCAGCATTCCTCTGGTCAGGCAGATTTTCAAGTACAACGTTTATAGACACTTATCCTATATGACTAAGGACCATTATTAATGCAACAGGGACTTCCATCAAGTACTGAGTCAAAAGGGTGTGAATATTTATGCACATAATACTTTTTATTCTTTCCAACCCAACGGAAATTTGGAAGAATTATACAAACAGGACTGAGAATGTCCTATCTGTGGGTAATATAAATCTAAAAATGTAATGAAATGGGATAAACCTTGGCATGTGACAAAAAATGGTAAAACGACACATTAGGTTCAAAAATGGTTCAGAAAGATTTGACTGGGTGTTGCAGAGAAATAAGCCCCCCACACACACACACACATAAAAGAATTCCATGAGCCATTCTCTGCACTCTTTCCCTACTTGTTATTTTCTTTATTACTTTGTGAATATTTCTAATATTGTTCTTTCACATTGAAAGTATATAGCAGTGCTTTTCAACCCAGGGCGCACTCAGCACTCAGGTTTTCAGGATATTTGCAATGCCAACTAGAAATGGGGGGAAGGCCGACAGTCGCTCAAAAGCGCATGGTTCGGGAAAAGGTATCTTGCAAAGATACATCACAAACAGGGAAGATAGGGTTTCTGGTTAGTGAGGTTGCACAACAGACCATGGTAGACCAGGTGCCCTTAAATACAACTAAAGATCAGACAAAAGATGTCAAATCAATAGTGTCAGGTACTAAGCATCATGCAAATAAGAACAACAAACATACTCTGAAATGTCTATATGCAAATGCTAGGAGTCTAAGAAATAAGATGGGAGAGTTGGAATATATTGCACTAAACAAAAAATTGGATATAATGGGCATTACTGAGACCTAGTGGAAGGAGGATAACCAGTGGGACACTGTCATACCAGGGTACAAAGTATATCGTAGTGACAGGGTGGACCGGACTGGTGGAGGGGTTGCATTGTATATTAACGAGAGCCTTGACTCAGATAGATTACAAATTCAGCAGGACACAAATCACACCTGTTAATATATGGCCTAGCTTTAAGGCTACCACTGGAATAGTGATGGCCAAAGCTATGCAGCCTAAAAACAACTGAAAAAGTACTGACCAGGCCAAACAACAAGTAAATGATGTAATATTTGAAGAATCTGCAAAAAGCAGGTCTGAACAATGAGTTCTGCCACAAATTGGTACAATTTTTAATTCAAATATAGCACCTGTAATGAAAGATCAGATGAATAAAATGGAGCTTATTAGTTTTGGTATACAATGATACAGAGGTAATACAGAGTTCATGAGAAAGGTATGAAAAGTATTGCAGCCGGAAGATGTGAAACTGTTATCTCAACGCTTCCCAAAACATGTTGATAATTAGCAGTAGCTGAGAACGGAAGGAGGTGGGCACATCAGATCGCAGATCGCATGGGAAAGTATGATCTCAGGAAGTTGAGACATATAAGGAGCTAGGTTCCTCACCATTCACTTCTATGGAGAGGATAGAGTATAAAAGGTGTGAGATTTTGACTTAGTTTGAGAGTCCTCTCCAGACGGCGAAGCCCTGTGCGGTTGAAAGCAGAATCTGATGTCTGTATTTGTATCAACTTGAAGACTTGTCTTTGGGTAAGAAATAAAATGTATTTATTTATTTAAACCTATCTCTGTCTTTATTTCTCTTGATTTTATCTTCTCTGTACCTTACATCTAGCCTACAAGGCAGATCACATACAAGTGACACTCAGTCTTTGGAGAAACTTGGACAGATTTTTAATAGGCTTTATGTGGGAGCACAAATGGCCCAGAATATACCTAGATCCAGAGAAACAGAAAGCAGTACTTATGGGAATTAGTTTTCAATTACAGCTCCTAATGCCACCCCAGAACAGACCCCCTTATGATTGGGTGACAATGGAGGTCAGAGAAACTATACAGAACCTGTTATATGGAATAAGTACCTTTAGTCCCCCGTGTGAAGGAGTCAGATAGAGGTCTAGCAGAGGGGAAATGAAAACACACCTTTGAATCATTGTGGGTTGAAATTCCATGTATAAAAGGGAAAAAAACGGTGATAGGAGTGTACTACCGTCCGCCTCGCCAGGATGAGCAGGTAGACGCAGAAATGATAAAAGAAATCAGAGACGCGAACAAAATGGCCAATGTGATAATAATGGGTGACTTCAATTATCCAAATATAGACTGGGTAAATGTAACATCGGGACACGCTACAGAGATACAATTCCTTGATGAAATCAAGGACCGCTTTATGGAGCAACTGGTGCAGGAGCCGACGAGAGAAGGAAAAATTCTAGACTTGGTCCTTAGTGGAGCGCATGATCTGATGAGGGATGTTATGGTACTGGGGCCGCTTGATAACAGTGACCATAATATGATCAGTTTTGATATCGACCTTGAAGTAACTGTACACAGAAAGTCAAATACGTTAGCGTTTAACTTTAAAAAAGGAGACTATGATAAAATGAGAAGAACGGTAAAAAAAAAACTTAGGGGGGCAACTGAGAGAGTAAAAACTGTACAACAGGCGTGGACACTGTTCAAAAATACCATCCTGGAGGCCCAGGCCATACATATTCCGTGAATTAGAAAAGAAAGACGGAACTCCAAAAGACAGCCGGCCTGGTTGAAAAGTGAGGTGAAGGAAGCTATTAGGGCTAAAAGAAACGCATTCAGAAAATGGAAGAAGGAACCGTCTGAAAATAACAAGAAGCAGCATAAGGAGTGTCAAAGCAAATGCAAGGCACAGATAAAGAAGGCCAAGAGGGATTACGAAAAAAAGATAGCATTAGAGGCAAAAAAACAGAGTAAAAAATTTTTTTCGGTATATTAAAAGCAGGAAGCTGGCAAAAGAATCGGTTGGGCCGCTGGATGACCGAGGGGTAAAAGGGGCGATCAAGGAAGACAAAGACGTAGCGGAGAGACTGAATGAATTCTTTGCTTCGGTCTTCACCGAGGAAGATTTGGGTGGGATACCGGTGTCGGAAATGGTATTTCAAGCGGACGAGTTGGAGAAACTTACTGACTTCACGGTAAACCTGGAGGACATAATGGGGCAGTTCGGCAAACTGAAGAGTAGCAAATCTCCTGGACCGGATGGTATTCATCCTAGAGTACTGATAGAACTGAAAAATGAGCTTGCGGAGCTACTGCTAGTGATATGCAACTTATCCTTAAAATCGAGTGTGGTACCGGAAGATTGGAGGGTGGCCAATGTAACGCCCATTTTTTAAAAAGGCTCCAGGGGAGATCCGGGAAATTATAGACCGGTGAGTCTGACGTCGGTGCCGGGGAAAATGGTAGAGGCTATTATTAAAAACAAAATTACAGAGCACATCCGAGGACATGGATTACTGAGACCGAGTCAGCACGGCTTTTGTGTGGGGAAATCTTGCCTGACCAATTTACTTCAATTCTTTGAAGGAGTAAACAAACATGTGGACAAAGGGGAGCCGGTTGATATTGTGTATCTGGATTTTCAAAAGGCGTTTGACAAGGTACCTCATGAAAGGCTACAGAGGAAACTGGAGGGTCATGGGATAGGAGGAAATGTCCTATTGTGGATTAAAAACTGGTTGAAGGATAGGAAACAGAGAGTGGGGTTAAATGGGCAGTATTCACAATGGAGAAGGGTAGTTAGTGGGGTTCCTCAGGGGTCTGTGCTAGGACCGCTGCTTTTTAATATATTTATAAATGATTTAGAGATGGGAGTAACTAGTGAGGCAATTAGATTTGCTGATGACACAAAGTTATTCAAAGTCGTTAACTCACGACAGGATTGTGAAAAATTACAAGAGGACCTTACGAGACTGGGAGACTGGGCGTCTAAATGGCTGATGACGTTTAATGTGAGCAAGTGCAAGGTGATGCATGTGGGAAAAAAGAACCTGAATTATAGCTATGTCATGCAAGGTTCCACGTTAGGAGTTACGGACCAAGAAAGGGATCTTGGTGTCGTCGTCGATAACACACTGAAACCTTCTGCTCAGTGTGCTGCTGCGGCTAGGAAAGCGAATAGAATGTTGGGTATTATTAGGAAAGGTATGGAAAACAGGTGTGAGGATATTATAATGCCGTTGTATCGCTCCATGGTGCGACCGCACCTTGAGTATTGTGTTCAATTCTGGTCGCCGCATCTCAAGAAAGATATAGTACAATTGGAAAAGGTGCAGCGAAGGGCGACTAAAATGATAGCGGGGATGGGACGACTTCCCTATGAAGAAAGACTAAGGAGGCTAGGGCTATTCAGCTTGGAGAAGAGACGGCTGAGGGGAGACATGATAGAGGTATATAAAATAATGAGTGGAGTGGAACAGGTGGATGTGAAGCGTCTGTTCACGCTTTCCAAAAATACTAGGACTAGGGGGCATGCGATTAAACTACAGTGTAGTAAATTTAAAACAAATCAGAGAAAATTTTTCTTCACCCAACGTGTAATTAAACTCTGGAATTCATTGCCGGAAAATGTGGTGAAGGCGGTTAGCTTAGCAGAGTTTAAAAAGGGGTTGGACGGTTTCCTAAAGGACAAGTCCATAAACCGCTACTAAACGGACTTGGAAAAATCCAAAATCCCAGGAATAACATGTATAGAATGTTTGTACGTTTGGGAAGCTTGCCAGGTGCCCTTGGCCTGGATTGGCTGCTGTCGTGGACAAGATGCTGGGCTCGATGGACCCTTGGTCTTTTCCCAGTATGGTATTACTTATGTACTTATATATGCATTTGATATAACTACCACTTCTCTAGTCAGTTTGATACTCACTTCTTTATTAATTGCAAATTATATAACATTAATTGCTGTACTGTGAATCCATGAACTCTAAACTAGAGCACTGCACATCACCTACGTCCCTTCAATACATATACCTTGCACAATATTCTGCTGGCTAAATTGAAAACTCGAAAACAGATCGCTCTACCATCACTAATATAATTGGCTGATGTATATATATCTCAAGTATACGTGAGAGTGGGATGTTTGACCACGGAAATTCAAATCCTGGAGACAAGAATCTTAAAAAGCATAGCATATCCTTCCAATATTTCATTCATATGCTTTGTACGTTTAGTCCCTATTCTATTCATTATTTATATGTATTCTATTGTACGCATTGATCTTGCAATATTTAGCACTTTATGAGAACATTGTATATGTGAACACATTTTTTTTACGTTTAGCAAATGATGTTATTCCCACATTTTATCTTTTGATTTTGTTTTTTATCATATGCTATTGCTTACTGTGGTCTTTTATCATATATGTTTTATGTTTTTACTTAATTTTTCTTTATTTGCATATGTATGTTTTATAGACTCCTGATGCAGGCCTGACGGCCGAAACACAACAGTTGTGTCGAGTCTTTTCATCAACAAACAAGCTTTTTAAGATTCTTGTCTCCAGGATTTGAATTTCCGTGGTCAAACATCCCACTTTCACTTATACTTGTGTTTTCCCGTGGGGAGTTCGAGTTCTTCGCTTGGCTGCGGATTCTTCTGTGTATATATATCTCATGCATATACATTGTCTAATTAAAAAAACTAGGTTCACAATCTAAAAAAAGTTGTGACCATATAAATCACTTGATGACCATATAAATCACTTGATATAGCTACCACTTCTCCAGTAAATCTGATAACTCACTTCTTTATTAATTACAATGATCATAAACCAATAAAATTATATAACATTAATTGCTGTACTGTGGATCCATGAACTCCAAACCAGAGCACTGCACATCACCTGCTTCCCTTCAGCACAATATTCTGCTGGTTGAATTGAATACTCGAAAACAGATCGCTCTACCATCACTAATATAACTGGCTGATGAAAGTGTCTTCAGGTATCCGTCATGATGCTGAATTCAGTTCACTGGGTCCATATAGTACTCAAATCAGTCAGGTTTCACAACAATTTCTTAGTCGATAACAATGCTGTGCAGGTGGGTAGTTGTTCCTCAGGGATCTCCATTCTCACCACAACTTTTTAATGTCTACATGAGTCATTTATCTGCATTTACTAAGGGGTCCTTTTACTAAGGTGCGCTGAAAAATGACCTGCGGCAGTGTAGGCGCGTGTTTGGGGTGCGTGCAAAATCATTTTCAGTGGATCTGCAAAAATGGCTTTTTAAAATTTTTGCCGAAAATGGACATGCCGCAAAATAAAAATTGCCGCGCATCCATTTTGGGTCTGAGACCTTACTTCCAGCCATTGACCTAGCAGTAAAGTCTCACATGGTAACTGGGCGGTAATGACCTACATGCATCAAATGCCACAGTACGCACGTCTGAAAATAAAAATTATTTTTGGGATGCACGTATCGGACACGTGCCAAAAATGAAATTACTGCAAGAGCCACATGGTAGCCGGGTGGTAACTCCATTTTGGCGTGCATTGGGCGAGTGTAGACGCTTACGTGGCTTAGTGAAAGGGCCCCTTAATATCTTCACTTTATTCTATGCTGATGATATTTTTGTTCTATGTCCTCTTCAGAAGACCTTGGAAACCACTCTTTTGTTGATAAAGAAATACATAAAGTTAGTGGAGAATTGGGCTTTTGCAAATTTTCTTAAGTTTAACACAAAGAAGACTAAACTGGTGTGGTCTGGCGATTATCAAAAGTTTCTTCTGAAAGAATAACTCTTTTTTCGAGTATATACTTGAAGATTGACTCTAAATCTAAAGTACTTGGTGTAATTTTGGACTCCAGACTTACATACAAATATCAGATTAATGCTCTAGTGAGAATTTGTTTTCCAGCTGCACAAACTTCAAGTGATTAGAGCGTCTTTGAGTTCTACTGGATTCCAAATAATGACACAAACAGCTTCCATTACTTGATTACTGCAATTCATTGTATTGTAATATCAATAAGCAACAACTAAGTACATAAATACATAAGCATCGCCATGCTGGGACAATCCAAGGATCCATCGAGCCCAGCGCCCTGTCACCGACAGTGGACAAAAGAACAAGCAATTTGTCCTGCCCATTCTAGAAATAGTGTATTGTTCCCTCATCCATTCAGTAACATTTTATGGCCTTTTCCTTTAGGAAGCCATCCAACCTTTTTTTAAAATCCGCTAAGTTAACCGCCTTAACCACTTTTTCCGGAAGCGAATTCCAGAGTTTAACTACGCGTTGAGTGAAGAAAAATTTCCTCCGATTTGTTTTAAATTTACCACACTGCAGCTTCATCGCATGCCCCCTTGTCCTAGTGTTTTTGGAAAGCATAAACAGACGCTCCATATCTACCCGTTCCATTCCACTCATTATCTTATAGACCTCTATCATATCTCCCCTCAGCCGCCTTTTCTTCAAGCTGAAGAGCTCCAGCCTCTTCAGCCTTTCCTCATAGGTAAGTCGTCCCCTGTATCATTTTTGTCGCCCTTCTCTGCACCTTTTCCAATTCCACTATATCTTTTTTGAGGTGCGGCAACCAGAATTGAACACAATACTCGAGGTGCAGTTGCACCATGGAGCGATACAACGGCAGAATAATATCCTTATTTTTGTTTTCAATCCCTTTCTTAATGATACCCAACATTCTATTTGCTTTCCTAGCCGCAGCAGCACATTGAGCAGAAGGTTTCAACATATCATCAACGATGACACCTAGATCCCTTTCTTGGTCCATGACTCCCAACGCTGAACCTTGCATGACGTAGTTATAGTATGGGTTCCTCTTTCCCACATGCATCACTTTGCACTTGTTCACATTAAACGTCATCTGCCATTTAGACGCCCAGTCTCCCAGTCTCGTAAGGTCCTCATGTAATTTTTCACAATCTTCCCGCGATTTGACGACTTTGAATAAAGTGAATGATACATACCTGTAGCAGGTATTCTCCGAGGACAGCACGCTGATTGTTCTCATGACTGGGTTGACGTCCACGGCAACCCCCACCAACCGGAACAAAACTTTGCGGGCGGTCCCGCATGCAGGGCACGCCCACCGCGCATGCGCGGCCGTCTTCCCGACCGTGCGCGACCGTTCCCGCTCAGTTGAATGACAAGCAAAAACATGAGTAAAACGCAACTCCAAAGGGGAGGAGGGAGGGTTGGTGAAAACAATCAGCCTGCTGCCCTCGGAGAACACCTGCTACAGGTATGTATCATTCGCTTTCTCCGAGGACAAGCAGGCTGCTTGTTCTCACGACTGCGGTATCCCTAGCTCTCAGGCTCACTCAAAACAAGAACCCAGGTCAATTGAACCTCGCAACGGCGAGGGCATAACAGAAATTGACCTACGAAGAACAACTAACTGAGAGTGCAGCCTGAACAGAACAAAATCGGGTCCTGGAGGGTGGAGTTGGATTCAAACCCCAAACAGATTCTGCAGCACCGACTGCCCGAACCGACTGTCGCATCGGGTATCCTGCTGGAGGCAGTAATGTGATGTGAATGTGTGGACAGATGACCATGTCGCAACCTTGCAAATCTCTTCAATAGTGGCTGACTTCAAGTGGGCCACTGACGCTGCCATGGCTCTAACACTATGAGCCGTGACATGACCCTCAAGAGCCAGCCCAGCCTGGGCGTAAGTGAAGGAAATGCAATCTGCTAGCCAATTGGAGATGGTGCATTTCCCGACAGCGACCCCTTTCCTATTGGGGTCGAAAGAAACAAACAATTGGGCGGACTGTCTGTGGGGCTGTGTCTGCTCCAGATAGAAGGCCAACGCTCGCTTACAGTCCAATGTGTGGAACTGACGTTCAGCAGGGCGGGTATGTGGTCTGGGAAAGAATGTTGGCAAGACAATTGACTGGTTAAGATGGAACTCCGACACCACCTTTGGCAGGAACTTAGGGTGAGTGCAGAGGACTACTCTGTTATGATGAAATTTGGTATAAGGAGCATGCGCTACCAGGGCCTGCAGCTCACTGACTCTACGAGCTGAAGTAACTGCCACCAAGAAAATGACCTTCCAGGTCAAGTACTTCAGATGGCATGAATTCAGTGGCTCAAAAGGAGGTTTCATCAGCTGGGTGAGGACGACGTTGAGATCCCATGACACTGCAGGAGGCTTGACAGGGGGCCGTGACAAAAGCAAGCCTCTCATGAATCGAACTACTAAAGGCTCTCCAGAGATGGCTTTACCCTCTACACGATGATGGTAAGCACTAATCGCACTAAGGTGATTCCTTACTGAGTTGGTCTTGAGACCAGACTCTGATAAGTGCAGAAGGTATTCAAGCAGGTTCTGTGCAGGGCAAGAACGAGGTTCTAGGGCCTTGCTCTCACACCAGATGACAAACCTCCTCCACTTGAAAAAGTAACTCTTTTTAGTGGAATCCCTTCTAGAGGCAAGCAAGACCCGGGAGACACCCTCAGACAAACCCAACGAAGCAAAATCTACACCCTCAACATCCAGGCCGTGAGAGCCAGGGACTGAAGGTTGGGGTGCAGAAGCGCTCCGTCGTTCTGCGAAATGAGAGTCGGAAAACACTCCAATCTCCACGGTTCTTCGGAGGACAACTCCAGAAGTAGAGGGAACCAGGTCTGACGGGGCCAAAAAGGCACTATCAGAATCATGGTGCTGTGGTCTTGCTTGAGCTTCAGTAAGGTCTTCCCCACCAAAGGTATGGGAGGATAAGCATACAGGAGGCCGGTCCCCCAATGGAGGAGAAAGGCATCCGACGCTAGCCTCCCGTGTGCCTGTAGTCTGGAACAGAACAGAGGCAGCTTGTGGTTGGTCTGAGAGGCGAAAAGGTCCACCAAGGGAGTGCCCCACTCTCGGAAGATCTTGCGTACCACTCTGGAATGGAGCGACCACTCGTGCGGTTGCATGACTCTGCTCAGTCTGTCGGCCAGACTGTTGTTTACGCCTGCCAGGTATGTGGCTTGGAGAAGCATGCCGAACTGGCAGGCCCAATGCCACATCCCGACGGCTTCCTTACACAGGGGGCGAGATCCGGTGCCCCCCTGCTTGTTGATGTAATACATTGCAACCTGATTGTCTGTCCGAATTTGGATAATTTGGTAGGACAGCCAATCTCTGAAGGCCTTCAGTGCGTTCCAGACAGCTCGGAGCTCCAGGAGGTTGATCTGAAGATCTTGTTCCTGGAGAGCCCACAGTCCCTGGGTGTGAAGCCCATCGACAGGAGCTCCCCACCCCAGGCGAGATGCATCCGTCGTCAGCACCTTCGTGGGCTGCGGAATTTGGAATGGACGTCCCAGGGTCAAATTGGTCCAAAGTGTCCACCAGTGCAGCAAATTGCGGCAACTGAGGGACAGGCGGATGACATCTTCTAGATTCCCGGTGGCTTGGCACCACTGGGAAGCTAGGGTCCATTGAGCAGATCTCATGTGAAGACGAGCCATGGGAGCCACATGCACTGTAGAGGCCATATGACCCAGGAGTCTCAACATCTGCCGAGCTGTGACCTGCTGAGACGCTCTGGTCTGGGAAGCGAGGGACAGGAGGTTGTGGGCCCTCGCTTCGGGAAGAAAGGCCTGAGCCGTCTGTGAATTCAGCAGAGCTCCTATGAATTCCAGAGATTGGACTGGCTGGAGATGGGACTTTGGGTAATTTATCACAAACCCCAGCAGCTCCAGGAGATGAAAAGTGCACTGCATGGACTGGAGAGCCCCTGCCTCTGAGGTGTTCTTGACCAGCCAATCGTCGAGATACGGGAACACGTGCTCTCCCAGCTTGCGTAGATACGCCGCGACCGCCACGAGGCACTTTGTGAACACCCGTGGGGCAGAGGCGAGCCCAAAGGGCAGCACACAGTACTGAAAATGCCGTGTCCCCAGACGGAATCTGAGATACTGTCTGTGGGCTGGCAGTATCGGGATGTGAGTATAAGCGTCCTTTAAATCCAGGGAACATAGCCAATCGTCTTTCTGAATCATTGGTAGAAGGATGCCCAAGGAAAGCATCCTGAACTTCTCTTTGACCAGGTATTTGTTCAGGCCTCTCAGGTCTAGGATGGGACGCATCCCCCCTGTTTCCTTTTCCACAAGGAAGTACTTGGAATAGAATCCCTGCCCTTCCTGCCCGGGTGGTACGGGCTCGACCGCATTGGCGCTGAGAAGGGCGGAGAGTTCCTCTGCAAGTACCTGCTTGTGATGGGAGCTGAAGGATTGGGCTCCCGGCGGGCAATTTGGTGGAGTGGAGGCCAAATTCAGGGCGTATCCGCACCGCACTATTTGGAGAACCCACTGGTCGGAGGTTATCAGAGGCCAACTTTGGTGAAAAACTTTTAACCTCCCCCCGACCGGCAGGTCGTCCGGTATGGACACTTTGGTGGCGGCTATGTTCCCGTGGATCCAGTCAAAAGCCCGTCCCCGGCTTTTGCTGTGGAGGCGCCGGGGGCTGCTTAGGCGCACGCTGTTGACGGGAACGAGCGCGCTGGGACTGTCCCTGTGCCTGAGGAGGCCTTTGGGCCGGCTGGGTGTACCTACGCTTGTTGTAGGCGTAGGGCGCAGCCTGCCTGGCCCGGGAAAAACGTCCACCTGCAGAGGTGGATGCTGAAGGCGCCCGGTGGGAGAGCTTGTCGAGGGCGGTTTCCCACTGGTGTAGTTGGTCCACCAACTGCTCGACCTTCTCGCCAAAAATATTATCCCCCCGGCAAGGGACATCTGCCAGTCGTTGCTGGGTGCGGTTGTCCAGGTCAGAGGCACGCAGCCATGAAAGTCTGCGCATCACTATACCTTGGGCCGCAGCTCGAGATGCCACATCACAGGTGTCATAGATACCCCTGGACAGGAACTTTCTGCACGCCTTCAGCTGCCTGACCACCTCCTGAAAGGGCCTGAACTGCTCCGGAGGGAGCTTGTCAACCAGGTCCGCCAGTTGCCTCACATTATTCCACATGTGAATGCTCGTGTAGAGTTGGTATGACTGAATGCGGGTCAGGAGCATGGAAGATTGGTAGGCCTTCCTCCCAAACGAGTCCAGAGTGCGAGACTCCCGACCCGGGGGCGCCGAGGCGGTATCCCTCGAACTCCGTGCTCTCTTGAGAGCAGAGTCCACAACTGCCGAGTCATGAGGCCGCATCAACTCTGGGTCAGAGTGGATCCTGTATTGGGACTCCGCTTTCTTGGGAATGGTGGGGTTAGATAATGGCTTCAGCCGGTTCCGAAGCAGTGTCTCTTTGAGGACATTGTGCAACGGCACCGTGGAAGACTCTCTAGGTGGTGATGGATAGTCGAGGACCTCGAGCATCTCAGCCCTCGGCTCATCCACAGAGACCACGGGAAAGAGAATGCATATAGACATATCCCTGATGAAGGAGGCAAAGGAGAGGCTCTCAGGGGGTGAGAGCTTCCTCTCCGGTGAAGGAGTGGGGTCGGAGGGAAGGCCCACAGACTCCTCTGAGGAGAAATATCTGGGGTCCTCCTCCTCCCCACCACGAGGCCTCTTCCTCAGTGTCGGACACGAGCTCTTGCAGCTCAGACCTCAACCGGGCCCGTCTTGACTGCGAGGAACCAAGTCCTCGGTGATGGCGTCGAGCGGTGGACTCCCGCACCGGCAGGGATGAAGCTCCCTCCATCGACATCGACTCCACCTGCATGGCGGTCGACACCGGTACCGCAAGCGGCGTCGGGGGCCGAGGCATCGGGCTAGAGCACACCGGCGCCTCCATCAACGGCGCCGGGGGCGCAAGCACCCCTGGTGCCGGCAGAGCCTGGTTCATCAGCCCTTCCAGAATCCCTGGAAGGATGGCTCGGAGGCACTCGTCAAGGCACGCTGTCGGGAAAGGCAGGGGGGCCGGTGTGGGTGTCGGTGCCGGAAGCTGCTCGGATCCAGGAGACGGTACCGAAGCACCGACGGACTGACGCAGCGACACCTCTTCAACCGAGGGGGAACGCTCCTCTCGGCACTGCCGCTTCCTCGGCGTCGAATCCTCTCTCCGATGACGGTGCTTTTTTGTTTTCTGCTTTTTTGTTTCCTTTCGGTGTCCGTCATCGGCGCTCGGCGGCAGGGATGACGAGGAGGTAGAACCCCCTCGGCCTTGATTGGCCACTGTTGGAAAAAAGATGCTGGGCTTGATGGACCTTTGGTCTGTCCCAGTATGGCAATACTTACGTACGTACTTATGTACTTATGGCCCTCTTCATGTGTTGGATGTATTCTGGTAAGTAATTATAGGCCAATTTCCCCTCTCCTTTTCTTTGCTAAAATGATTGAACAGATAGTGTATATTCAATTGGAAGAACATCTCCAAAAACACAATATTTTGTATGAAAACCAGTTTGGGTTCAGGGAACATCATGATACAGAGAGAGACACTTCTTATATTATTACTTGATCCAGTTAAAGCAGGTTTTGATAAAGGCAACAATTTTCTGTTGATTACCTTAGATATTTTGGTGGATTTGACACCATCAATCATAGCATTTTGCTTAATCAGCTGCAAGCAATAGGATTAGGAGGGAAAGTTTTGAAATTATTCCAATCCTTTCTCACTGGATGAAAATTTTGCATTATGAAGTCTGATCAGATGAGGTACAGTGCAGAACAGGAGTCCCTCAGGCCTCTTGTCTTTCAGCAGTATTGTTTAATATTTCCCTACTTCCCTTATGTCATCTTTTACTTTGCTTGGGTTTACAATTTAAAATATATGCTGATGATATTTATTTATTTGTTACATTTGTATCCCACATTTTCCCACATATTTGTAGGCTCAATGTGGCTTACATACAATGTGGCTTTGAAGCTTCACTTATATATACTACCAACTAACACATTTGCTTATTTCCGATCTGACGAAGAAGGGCAACCTTCGAAAGCTAATCAAGAAATGTATTAAGTTATGTCCAATAAAAAAGGTATCATCTTATTTTCTTTTCCATGTTTTATTTTGTTTGATTTCTATTGATAACCTTTAAGAGTGGACTAACACAGCTACCACCACACCTCTCTACTTAAAAGAATTTGAAACCTTGGAGTCATGTTGGACTCCACATTGACTATGAAGTTATCAGGTCACCACAATAATCCAACAGGTGTTATACAAGCTGAAGATAGTCAGAAGAATTAGGGATTATATGAATGGAACCAATTTTAGGAGGATAGTTCAGAGAATAGTCTGCCCTTCATTTGACTACTGTAATGTCTACTCATGGGAATTTCTAAAAGTTCCTTGAAAGCTCTTCAACTAGCGCAAAATGCAGTAATCAGAATAATTTCAGGAGTCTCACATTACACCCACATAAACCCTGTGTTAAAAACTCTACACTGGCTCCCAACTGAACAACAAATTGAGTTTAAAATTTTGCTTCTTCTCTTTAAAGTTTTAAACTAAAGCATTTCTGTTGCACTTTCCTCTAGCTTAAAATTATACCAGCTCTGTAGGTCCTTAAGATCATCACAAAAGTATTTATTAGATGTTCCCTCAGCATGAGTAATACCACTTAAAGAATATAGATCTTCTATTTTCTAGCCCCCCTGTTTACTAAGCCCCGCGCTAATGCCAACACAGCCCATTCACTTTGAATGGGCTGTGTCAGCGTTGCTACTCGGCAGTTGCTAGCACGGCTTAGTAAACAGGGGGGTATATTATTGGCCCTAAATTGTGCAATGCCTTGCCCTTTGAGCTGCGTGCTATTCAGACTACTCATACTTTAAAAGGGACCTGAAAACATTTTTTTATTCAGCAGGTATATGGGACTGAGCAAGTCATTGCACTGTTTGAGACTAATTTGTAGCATTTTTTCTCAAGAATATTGGACTACTACTACTACTACTTAACATTTCTAAAGCGCTACTAGGGTTACGCAGTGCTGTACAATTTAACATAGGACAGTCCCTGCTCAAAGAGCTTACAATTGTTTTTAATCTACCCCTCTATAGACCCCCGTGGGATCCTTCCACACGGAGGTGTACAGAGGGTCTGTTCTTCTACGATCTTGTGGACTGCCTCCATGAATTCCGGCGACACCCCTTCCCATGGGTATCGCTGTTGGGGAGGCATCAGAAGGCGCAGTTCAAATCTTATTCCCATGTCCACAGCTTTCTGTCTATTTGGATCTAAATGAATCTTTTGGCCATTTATGTTCCCACATAAATTCTATGAAAATTCTATAAAACTGTTTAAGTGAGAAATCTTACTTGTGTGTGTGTGTGTTAGTTTGCAAAACAGATAGAAGATAGAGAATAAATTGAAGCAAGGACAGAAACAGTGTAGTTAAAGAAATAGTCTTTTTATTCTTACCAAATCAGACTTTAAATCTGACTCCATCTCCAAATAGCATTAGTACTGGGGTAATCAGGGAATTGTGAAGTTCTAAGAGAAATTGCCACTGAGAGAGACGTTAGATCTAAGGGACCCGCATTAGTCCGCCTCTCAGCACTGGCAAGGAATAGATACCAGCCTTATGACAAACTGGATTTAGGCTACAGGTTATACAATGCAGCGAATGATAGCCTGATGTAGCAAAAGCATTTATACTTACAGCCTTTCATCATTAAGTGAAGCCCACAAATCATCATTTGGAATGAAGAGTTTATTTGCAAATCAGACTTTAATCAGGTACATTCAGCAGACAGATTCTGGGTTCAGCTGACCGGAGCTCTGCGTCCTAGATGCGTTGGGGAGAACCTCCAACGATCTATCTGATGCCCTTCTCTTATATAGTATCTGGTCCTAATACAAGTCTATGGGAAGGGACTTTTTTTCTAATCTTGCTCAATCTCTCTGAATCATACCCGGTCAGGTGCCCTTCTTTCCGTTTTAGCTATTGCAAGTTATTGTGCAATTTCCCTTTTTGTAAACACTTCCCTAGATACGGACATCCAAACATCCAAACATATCATCTTGTGATCTGGCTTAGGATCAATTCCTTGATCTTGGCTTTTGCACTGCTTTTGAATGTCACACTAAATTCTAATGAGGCTTATCAAGCAGCCCTGCTTCTGCAGGTGCTTAGCAACAAGGCCATCATCAGATTTTTAGGCCTAGTCAGTGCCTTTTAGCAGTTTAAGCTGTTTAAGGTATGTAAATTGACCCACCACTATTCCAGTGGATGGATCCCAAGCGGGGACACATATTAACTTACAGGAAAAGCACGTCCTTGCTCAGCCAGTCATAGATTTTTAAACCTAGCTGGTATTTTTACAGCCTGAGTCCTAAAATCTGGCCTTCCACCCTTCCGGTGGGCATCCAGTGAGGGCCTCTTTCTGTAGTATAATTATACATTCCCCACTTGTCACCCCCTCTGAGGAGGGGTGACACAAAGCTCGTCAAGCTTGTCATCATCCATTCCAGAAGGTGGCAAGCTATCAAACTAGAGGGGGAGTTTTGGTCTTACAAATTGCTAGAAGGTATGGTGCAAGACAGGAAACTTCATTCTTAGATGGTATATTTTTGAGCATATGGAATTCCCTTTATATTACCCCACCCACTTGGGCTTAATCCTGATGTCATCTCTCTTGAGGTTTTATGAATGGGACAAATCCATGAGTTCATCTACAAAATCTCATGAAGTATAGGTATATGGGTAATAGCAATTTCAGGTGGATCATGCTAATAAATACTTTCAGGTCTTTCTATGGCTTCTATTGTATCTGTAGCATAGTGCATGGGGAGATAATCTAATGTATCTATCTCACGTGAACAGTCAGTCTTATAGGGGCAGTCAAATTGGGGCAGTCTGGATTTCCTGAAAGAGTTAGGTGCCGAACGCAGCATTGAAGAGGTGGGCTTTAAGCAAAGACTTGAAGATGGGCAGGGAGGGGCTTGGCGTAAGGGCTCGGGAAGGTTGTTCCAAGCATAGGGTGAGGCGAGCCAGAATGAGCGGAGCCTGGAGTTGGCGGTGGTGGAGAAGGGTAATGAGAGGAGGGATTTGTCCTGTGAACGGAGGTTTCGGGCGGGAACGTAAGGGGAGATGAGGGTAGAGAGGTAGTGAGGGGCAGCAGACTGAGTGCATTTGTAGGTAAGAAGGAGAAGCTTGAACTGAATGTGGTATCTGATTGGAAGCCAGTGAAGTGACCTGAGGAGAGGGGTGATATGAGTATATCGGTTCTGGCGGAATATAAGACGTGCAGCAGAGTTCTGAACAGATTGAAGGGGGGATAGGTGGCTAAGTGGGAGGCCAGTGAGGAGTAAGTTGCAGTAGTCAAGGCGAGAGGTAATGAGAGCGTGGACGAGAGTTCGGGTGGTGTGTTCAGAGAGGAAAAGGCGAATTTTGCTGATGTTAAAGAGGAAGAAGCGACAGGTCTTGGCTATCTGCTGGATATGCGCAGAGAAGGAGAGGGAGGAGTCAAAGATGACTCCGAGGTTGCGGGCAGATGAGACGGGGAGGATGAGGGTGTTATCAACTGAGATAGAAAGTGGAGGAAGAGGAGAAGCGGGTTTTGGTGGAAAGACGATGAGCTTGGTCTTAGACATGTTCAGTTTCAGGTGGCGGTTGAACATCCAGGCAGCAATGTCGGATAAGCAGGCTGATACCTTTGCCTGGGTCTCCGCGGTGATGTCTGGTGTGGAGAGATACAGCTGGGTGTCATCAGCATAGAGATGATACTGGAAACCATGAGATGAGATCAGGAAGCCCAGGGAAGAGGTGTAGATTGAGAAGAGAAGGGGTCCAAGGACAGATCCCTGGGGAACACCAACAGATAGCGGGATGGGGGTGGAGGAGGATCCATGAGAGTGGACTCTGAAGGTGCGGTGGGAGAGACAGGAGGAGAACCAGGAGAGGACAGAGCCCTGGAACCCAAATGAGGACAGTGTGGCAAGAAGTAAATCATGATTGACAGTGTCAAAAGCGGCGGATAGATCGAGGAGGATGAGGATGGAATAGTGTCCTCTGGATTTGGCAAGGAACAGGTCATTACAGACTTTAGAGAGTGCTGTTTCTGTCGAGTGTAGAGGGCGAAAACCGGATTGAAGTGGATCGAGGATAGCATGAAAGGAGAGAAAATCAAGGCAGCGGCTGTGAACGGCGCGCTCTGTCAATTGTGGATATATTTTCAGTTGTGCAGTCTTGTAGCTGGAAAGTTACCTTTGCTAAATCGTCCACTGACACCTCAAAAAGCACAGCACCAAAAATATCGTTTTAAGCAAAGGTAGCTTTCCAGCTACAAGATTTCACAACTGAAAATATATCCACAATTGACACAGATACTATGACTCCTGAGGGAGGTATACCATTTGCTGAAACAAGAAACCGTGTCAAGTCTTTGGTCATTGGCAATAAAGATTTTATCTACTCAGCTTTTGGTGTCTCGCCTTGATTGGTTGCCCCATGTCCCTTCCCTACTCCTTTGAGAGCATATGCTGCAAAACTAACCCATTTGGAGATACTGCCCCATGAGATATGCTAAATAAAATGCAGATGATGATTGTGTTATGAATAAAATGCCACACTACACTACAACATGGAGTGGCATCAAATCTACTAGTCTTTCAGTGTCTCAAGGATCAACTGTTGTGGGAATTAGAGAGAATGGTTTGGTTATGTTGCTTGTGTGTCACTTTCATATTGGTTCTAGGTGCAGGAAGTCCCAGCAAGGCTTAGGGGCATAGTTATTATGTAGGCTAAGACCTAGGGGCCCTTTTACAAAGGTGTGTTAGGCTCTACGCGTGTGCAGCACGCACCACAACAAGACTACCACCAGGCTACTGCACCCCCTGGCAGTAATTTAGCGTGTGCAAATAATGCTTGGGTGATTTATTTCCTCCCATGTACATTTCCAGCGGTAATCGGCAGTTGGCACACGCCAACTGGCCACCATGCGTGTAGCAAGTCAGCCCTTACTGCTAAATCAATGGGTGGCGTTAAGGTCTCAGGCTGCTTTTAGGCCCGCACTGGTTTTAATTTTACTACATGCCCTTTTCCCGTCTCATTTAATAAAAGGCCCTTTTTTGCAGACATGGTAAAAATTGGCTTGGCGTGATCCAAAAACACATACCTACACTACCGCCGGCCACTTTTTACTGAGGCTTAGTAAAAGGACCCCTAGTTACTAATAACTGGGCTTAACAGTAAAACAGCATCAGGCTCATTTTCAAAAGAGAAGGACGCCCATCTTCCGACATAAATCGGAAGATGGACATCCTTCTCACAGAAACGTCCAAATCGGTATTATTGAAAGCTGATTTTGGACATCCCCAACTGCACTCTGTCGCAGGGACGGCCAAAGTTCAAGGGGGTGTGTCGGAGGCATAGCAAAGGCGGGACTTGGGCATGCCTAACACTTGGACGTCCTTGACCCATAATTGAAAAAAGAAGGACGTCCCTGACGAGCACGGACGTTTTCACCCGGACCTGTTTTTCTTACAACTAAGGCACAAAAAGGTGCCCGAAATGAACAGATGACCACCAGAGAGAATCAAGGATGACCACCCGTTACTCTCCCAGTAGTCACTAACCCCCTCCCACCCTCAAAAAACATCTGCATAAATATGTTGTGCCAGCCTCTATGTCAGCCTCAGATGTCATACTCAGGTCCATGACAGCAGTATGCAGATCCCTGGAGCAGTTTTAGTGGGTGCAGTGCACTTCAGACAGGCAGACCCAGCACCATCCCCCCCCCCCCACCTGTTACGTTTGTGGAGGAAACAGCGAGCCCTCCAAAACCCACCACAAACCCACTGTACCCCCATCTAGGTGCCCCCCTTCACCCGTAAGGGATATGGTAGTGGTATACAGTTGGGGGTAGTGGGTTTTTGGGGGGGGGGGGTTGGGGGGCTCAGTACACAAGGTAAAGGAGCTATGTTCCTGGGAGCATTTTATGAAGTCCACTGCAGTGCTCCCTAGGGTGGCCGGTTGGTTACCTGGCATGTCAGGGGGACCAGTGCACTACAAATGCTGGCTCCTCCAATGACCAAATGGCTTGCATTTGGTCGTTTCTGAGATGGACATCCTTGGTTTCGAAAATCGCCAAAAATCAGAAACATCCATGTCTAGGGACGTTCAAATCTAGGGATGGCGAAATTTAAGGATTTGGGTGTCCCTGACGGTATTTTCGAAATGAAAGATGGACATCCATCTTGTTTCGAAAATACGGGTCTCCCTGCCTATAGGTGCCAACTCCGTGGGTGCTGTGGGTGCTCGAGCACCCCCAATATTGCCGTCAGAACGAAGTTCCGGTTTCAACCCCAGCCCAACCTGCTCGCCGTCTTCTCCCTCAACAGTCCTCCATCCTTGCCTTTCTGCCGCCCAGAATTTAAAAGTAATTTTACCTCAGGTCGCAGCGGCAGTGAAAGGCGAGCACTGCAGGCTCGCTTTCAGCCTTCCCTTCCCTTCCTTATTCTCTCTCAGCTCTGGTCCCGCCCTCATTTCCTGTTTACGCGAGGGCGGGACCAGAGCTGAGAGAGAAGAAGGAAGGGAAGGCTGAAAGCGAGCCTGCGGTGCTCGCCTTTCACAGTCGCCGCAACCTGAGGTAAAATTAGTTTTAAATTCTGGGCGGCAGGAAGGTGAGGATGGAGGACTGTTGGTGGAGAAGACGTTGGGCTGGGGTTGGAACTTGGGGGGGGGGCTGAAAAGGGGCAGGTGGTGTTTGGGGCGAGTTACTGGACATGGAGGAGAGAGAGGCAAAATTGCTGGACGAGGGGAGGGAGAAATCGCTGGACATGGAAGAGAGGGCAGGGGAGAGATGACACTTGTTGGACATGGATGAAGGGATGGAGGGCAGGGGAGAGAGGAGAATTGCTGGATGTGGATGGAGGGGGGCAGGGCAGGGGAGAGAGGAGAATTGCTGGATATGGAGGGAGGGCAGGGGAGAGAGGAGAATTTCTGGATATGGATGGAGGAGAGGGCAGGGGAGAGAGGAGACTTGCTGGACATGGATGGATAGAGGGGAGGGCAGGGGAGAGAGGAGAATTGCTGGATATGAATGAAGGAGAGGGCAGGGGAGAGAGGAGACTTGCTGCACATGGATCGATGGAGGGGAGGGGAGAGAGAAGAAATCGCTGGACATGGATGGGAGGGCAGGGGAAAGAGGAGAATTGCTGGATACAGATGGAGGAGAGGGCAGGGAGAGGAGAGTTGCTGGACATGGATGGACAGGAGGGCAGGGAAGAGAAGAGAGTTGCTGTACATGGATGGAGGGGAAGGCTGGAGAAATGCTGGACATGTATTGAGGAGAGGGAAGACAGGAAGGAGATGCACATGGATGGAGGGCAGGGGAGAAAGGAGAAATGCTGGACTAGACATGGAGTGGAGGAAAGACAGAGGAAGTAGATGCACATGGAGGGGAGAGGAGAAATGCTGGACATGGATGGAGGGGAGGGAAGAGAGAGGAAGTGAGATGAACATGGATAGAGGGGCGGAGAGAGAGGAGAAATGCTGGGCATGGATGGAGGAGGTACAGGAAAAATGCTGGACATGGATGGAGGAGAGGGAAGAAAGAGGAAGGAGATGCATATGGTTGGAGGGGAGGAAAGAAAGAGGTAGGAGATGCATACTGACTGAGATGAGGGAAAGGGAAAAGAGGAGAAAAACTACACATGGATGGAATGGGGGAAGAGAGGGGGCAGATGCTGGATGGAAAGGGGGAAGAGAGGGGGACAGATACTGGATGGAAAGGGGAGAGAGAGGGGGTAGATGCTGGATGGAAAGGGGGGAGAGTTAAGATCGAGGAAAGAAGAAACAAGAGTCTGAGACCAACACAATTAGAAACAGTAAACGGCCAGACAACAAAGGTAGGAAAAAATGAATTTTATTTTTAGTTTAGTGTAAAGTAGTGTGGTAGCTCTGTTAATAAATACAGAAAATGGAAATAAGGTAATATCTTTATTGGACTAATTTTAATACATTTTTGACTAATGTTTAGAGACCAAACCCTCCTTTCCTATGTCAGAACATAATACCATAACAGCAGTATACTATCCTGACATGGGGAAAGAGGTTTTGGCCTCTGAAAGCTAATTGAAAAATGTATTTAGTCCAATAAAATGATATTATTATATTTTCCATTTTTTTGTTTTATTTGTATTTGTTAACCTATAGTATAGTGATTGAAATATGTCAGTTTTTGAAATTTGCATCTCCTTACATTTGCACAGTACAGGGGGACTGAGGGGCGGGACTGTTCAGGGAAGAAGTCCTGGTGCAGGTTGCAGGCAGCCTTTGAGTGGCACTGCCACTGCCCAGGTGAAGACTGCAGCAGACAGGATGTTAAGGTACCGTGGAGGGGGGAGGGGGAAATGCACCACCTGTAAAAAAAAATAAAAATTCAGCACCCCCAATCATTCTGAAAAGTTGGCTCCTATGTCCCCACCCCTGGATTGGGACGTTTTGCAAGGACGTCCAAATCGAAACTTGGACGTCCCTTTCGGAAATGCTCCTCCATGTCTTAACAGTGGCTCATGTTGATAACTTCCTCCCTTAATGTTTTTTGGCACCAACAAAGTAAACTACAGTGGTGGAAATAAGTATTTGATCCCTTGCTGATTTTGTAAGTTTGCCCACTGACAAAGACATGAGCAGCCCATAATTGAAGGGTAGGTTATTGGTAACAGTGAGAGATAGCACATCACAAATTAAATCCGGAAAATCACATTGTGGAAAGTATATGAATTTATTTGCATTCTGCAGAGGGAAATAAGTATTTGATCCCCCACCAACCAGTAAGAGATCTGGCCCCTACAGACCAGGTAGATGCTCCAAATCAACTCATTACCTGCATGACAGACAGCTGTCGGCAATGGTCACCTATATGAAAGACACCTGTCCACAGACTCAGTGAATCAGTCAGACTCTAACCTCTACAAAATGGCCAAGAGCAAGGAGCTGTCTAAGGATGTCAGGGACAAGATCATACACCTGCACAAGGCTGGAATGGGCTACAAAACCATCAGTAAGACGCTGGGCGAGAAGGAGACAACTGTTGGTGCCATAGTAAGAAAATGGAAGAAGTACAAAATGACTGTCAATCGACAAAGATCTGGGGCTCCACGCAAAATCTCACCTCGTGGGGTATCCTTGATCATGAGGAAGGTTAGAAATCAGCCTACAACTACAAGGGGGGAACTTGTCAATGATCTCAAGGCAGCTGGGACCACTGTCACCACGAAAACCATTGGTAACACATTACGACATAACGGATTGCAATCCTGCAGTGCCCGCAAGGTCCCCCTGCTCCGGAAGGCACATGTGACGGCCCGTCTGAAGTTTGCCAGTGAACACCTGGATGATGCCGAGAGTGATTGGGAGAAGGTGCTGTGGTCAGATGAGACAAAAATTGAGCTCTTTGGCATGAACTCAACTCGCCGTGTTTGGAGGAAGAGAAATGCTGCCTATGACCCAAAGAACACCGTCCCCACTGTCAAGCATGGAGGTGGAAATGTTATGTTTTGGGGGTGTTTCTCTGCTAAGGGCACAGGACTACTTCACCGCATCAATGGGAGAATGGATGGGGCCATGTACCGTACAATTCTGAGTGACAACCTCCTTCCCTCCGCCAGGGCCTTAAAAATGGGTCGTGGCTGGGTCTTCCAGCACGACAATGACCCAAAACATACAGCCAAGGCAACAAAGGAGTGGCTCAGGAAGAAGCACATTAGGGTCATGGAGTGGCCTAGCCAGTCACCAGACCTTAATCCCATTGAAAACTTATGGAGGGAGCTGAAGCTGCGAGTTGCCAAGCGACAGCCCAGAACTCTTAATGATTTAGAGATGATCTGCAAAGAGGAGTGGACCAAAATTCCTCCTGACATGTGTGCAAACCTCATCATCAACTACAGAAGACGTCTGACCGCTGTGCTTGCCAACAAGGGTTTTGCCACCAAGTATTAGGTCTTGTTTGCCAGAGGGATTAAATACTTATTTCCCTCTGCAGAATGCAAATAAATTCATATACTTTCCACAATGTGATTTTCCGGATTTAATTTGTGATGTGCTATCTCTCACTGTTACCAATAACCTACCCTTCAATTATGGGCTGCTCATGTCTTTGTCAGTGGGCAAACTTACAAAATCAGCAAGGGATCAAATACTTATTTCCACCACTGTAGGTGATTTCCTTGACAGCTTACAATATAAAGTTGCATGTTATTAACCCCTCTAGTCCAGCTGTCTGTTGGTCTTGACACTCCCAAACGGGTACTCTCAGGCATCTTATCTTTGAATGTGTGTGCCTTCACAAGTACTGGTCAGAAATCTGGTCCCAGCTGGTAGCCATTTTTCCCCTCCCTGGTTCCATCTCTTATCAATTTGTGATTCTTCGGGAACAGTCCTTTCGGGGTCAGTTAACTCCTAGTGAGGGGGCTCTTGTTAGTGCCATGGTCTCTTTGGCATTGAAGGTGATCTTCTCTCACTGGAAGTCCTTACATCAGGCCACTTATCAGGAATGGTGGAACTCATTGCTCCAAATGTACAAATTTGAATTACATCTGGCGAAGAAATTTTCTCGCTTCGCTTTCTATAGTTTTTTTTTTTTGTACCCCACACTTTCCCACTCATGGCAGGCTCAATGCAGCAGGCAATAGAGGGTTAAGTGACTTGCCCAGAGTCACAAGGAGCTGCCTGTGCTGGGAATCGAACTCAGCTCCTCAGGACCAAAGTCCACCACTAGACCACTATAGGGAAAAATGGCTGCCATTGGTGTCCTATTTTGCTTCGGTACAGGGATAAACACTGAGGTTGATGTATTTTGTGGCTTATGCATGCTCCATGTCTGGATTTGTATCCTTCATCACCCCCCCTCCTTTTTTTTTTTTTACTTCTCCACCTCCTCTTTCTTCCCCCCTTTTCTTAATATGTTTCTAGTTGTGGATAGTTGTTTTTTGAATGTGAGCTCCAGTTTTGCCATGTTTGTTGAACTGTGGTGCGCTCTTGCTTGTATTGTATTATGATAAAATCCAATAAAAGATATTAAAACAATATAAAGCTGTACCTAAGGGAATAGAACATTAAATGACTTGTGCAGGATCACAAGGCATCTCAGCAGAATTTGATCCCTGGCTCCCACCCACCCACCAACCAACCAAAGGTCCCAATCCACTGCACTAACCACTAGGCTACACCTCCATATCAGTGCCAGCTTGTTTTATTAAACCTTTACACAGAAGGTAAATATGGTTTGGAGCACTAGAGCCCATACAAATATAACCAAAGTTGATGTTTCAGTCCCCCCTTTCCCATTTTTTTTATTATAATCATTTTATCTCTCAACTTTCTGCCATGCATGGCTATTGCAGACATAGACCTGTTCAGAGTCTGGCTCTGCAGCTGACAACCAACTTTTGAAGCAGCAAAACAAATGGAGAAAGTATGCAAAGCATGGCTTAAAGAATTCTCTGCCTGTGCATGCACATGTTTGTCCATGTGTTTTGAAGTAGTTGAAGAGGTTAACTTTTGTGGGTGGAAGCAGCTTGTGAGGCACTTGTGGGGATAATATTTTGGGGTGGGGCTGATACTGGGAGTCGGTTTTGGGGGTGGGTGCAATTAGTGGGTGGTGAGTCAGTTCTGGAGGTAGTTTTGGGGTTTGGGACAATTTGTAGGGTGGTGGAGTAGTTGCAGGGGATAGTTTTTAAAGGTGAGGGTAGTTCACAGGATAGTGGGACAATTACAGGGTTTATTTTTGAGGGGTAGGGGTATGTGGTGGTAAGGCAGTTGAAATATGGCAGGTTTTGGGGGAGGGGTAGGGACAGTTTGCAGAAATGGTGAGGTAGCTGAGGGGTGTACTATTTTGAGATTAGGGCAATTGTGGGGGTAAATTTTGCATTTAGAATAGTTGTGGAGGATAGGTGTTTGAGGTGGGGCAATTTGTTGGATGATAGTGCAATTGTGATGGAGTAGGTTTTGGGGTTGGGGCAGTTGTGGTTAGGTAGTTTTTGTGAGTGGGACAATTGCAAGATGGTGGGACAGTTGCAGGGGAGATAGATCTTGGGGGTGAGACATTTCTGGGGGTCATTTTTGGTGGTAGAGTAGTTTTTGAAGTAGTGAAGAAGTTGCATTAGGTAGGTAATGGAGTTGAGGCAGTTGCAGAGGTAATTGGTAGAGTTGGAACAGTTTGTGGGGTGGTGGGGCAGTTGTAGAGGGTAGTAATTAGGGTGGGGCAGTTGTAGGAGGCAGTTTCTGAAGTTGGGTCATTTGTCAGGGTGGTGGGATACATTTTGGAGATAGGGAAGTTGTGGGGTAGTTATGGGGGTTAGGACAGTTTGCATAGTGGTGAGACAGTTACAGGGGACTGTTTTGGGGGTTGAGGCAGTTTGTGGGTGATGGGGCAGTTGTGGGGTAGTTTTGGGGGCTTGGGGCTGTTTGCAGGATAGTGGAGTAGTTTTGGGGGGGTGAGGAAGTTTGCAGGGGGTAATTGGGGATGGGGCAATTGTAGGAGAGAAAGTTTTGATGCTGAAGTTGAGGGGTGGCAATTTTGGGGGTTGGGTCAATTGTCAGGATGGTGGAATACATTTTTGGGGATAGGATAGTTTTCTAGATTGAGGCAGTCTGCATAGTGGTGAGAGAGTTGCAGGGGATCTTTTTTGGCACTGAAGCAGTTTGTGGGTGATGGGGCAGTTGTGGGGTTAATTTGTGAGGTTGGGGCAGTTTACAGGGTCGTGTGGGCAGTTGCAGGAGTTAATTTTTGGACCTGGAGTATTTTGGATGGGGTGGGGAAAGTAAAAGATGGAGACAGTTTAAAAGGAGCAATTCCCTAACTGCTATGTTTCACTCACACTGTATGTTAAGTTCCTATGCTGCAGAAGCTGGAGCTCATTCGCCCATTGAAATGTATTGAGATATTTTTGAAGGGGAGGGAGGAGACTCATTTCTCTGGAACCTCCTGCCCAATGTGGCCCGTTTTCGAACGATGTGTCTTTTTATCGTTTTTCCCTTACATGCCAAGTTTCATCCAATTCCTTTACATTTCAGTGAACTATTTCACCCCCGTCTCAACCCCTTTGTATAATTCTTTCCAATCTCCGTTGGGTTGTAAAGAATAAAAATGCCTATTTGAGGTACCAGTGCTGAATTATTTATCTCCCTTTTGGCTTTTATTCTTAGGGTTTGACATTTTCTCAGTTGGGATGGGGATAATACTGCTCACAAATATCCAAAGGGAGAAGCAATATTAATTGCTTCTATGACCTGTTATTGTTCTTTCTAGTTAAATAAAATGATTTAAACAAATAAATTAGCAGCCCAAACTCCCCTCCCCCACGCGCGGAGTGTCTTTAAGAAACCTGTACCGCCTCCTTATGCGCCCGCACCCCCTCGAGCCCGGGACATTTGATTGGCTGCTCTCCCTAGACGGGGCAGGTGGGAAGCGGCGCGCGCATGAATGGCGAGACCGCCTGGATTCACTCAGGGGTTACTTGCGTTCAAAGAGTTCGAGGGTGAGTTCACGATGACATCTGCCTATAGCGCCTGACTGAGCGTCGTCCACTCAGAGCGCACGAGGTCTGCTTGTCTGATTCGTGCGGAGCCAATCAGTAATCAGAGGGTTTCTGCTTCTCCCCCCGCCCCCTTGTGAATCACGCTGTTCGTGGCTCGGCCTCTTCCAAGTCTTAATTAAAAAAAAAAAAACTAAAACGAATGCTTTAATGCTGTCATGATGGCTTGATAATGGATCTTGGGCTGGCTGGGGTGATTTGGACTTTGCAGGATTTCGTGGACACCATGAGATTCGTGCTGCCCATGCCATAGGTACCACCATGCACCAGCTACTGCAAACAAACCTCGCGGCCAAGCCTTTGCTTTAACCAGATTTAATTCCTAATTACAATATACATAGCAATAAAATAACCTCTGTGCCTTATTAAAAATAGTACAACACCTTAGCTCACTTTAGAAAGCAGTGGAGTATTACTGACTTACATATCTACAATCAAATCTGTTCCATGTGCAGCGCATTCTACTCGGACAGGGCCAGTCTTAGCAAGTGCGGGGCCTTGTGCAGAGTCAGACCAATTTCGTGGGGTCCCATTCTAGCCCTGCCCCCACCCTGCCCTAGCTCCACCCCATGTTTTACTTATAAAGATAATTATCTGGGTACCAATGCTGAATATTGACAGTACCCATCTAGCTTTGCCCCTGCCCTGATCATCCTGACAATATCTGGATAGTTTCAAGGCAGTCAGAAGAGATTTTCAGTGGCATTATTCAGATAATATGCTGAAAATCAAGTGCCATTCATTAGGTCCAGCCACTCTTACCTATTGCTGCTGAATATTGACCCCGTATTTGCTGAAGCCTAAGGACATAAGGGTTAGTGCTAAATTTTAACTGAAGACAGAAAATTTGATATAGCAGTCAATTTAAAATTAAATGTTTACCCAGCACAGTAGTTTGATAAACTGTGTCAAAAAAGTTATCCAACATACTCAGTGGCTGACTACACTGAAATAACATAGTAGATGACGGCAGAAAAAGACCTGCATGGTCCATCCAGTCCGCCCAACAAGATAAACTCATATGTGCTACTTTTTGTGTATACCATACCCTGATTTGTACTTGTCCTTTTCAGGGCACAGACCGTGTAAGTCTGCCCAGCACTATCCCCGCCTCCCACCACCTTCTCTGGCACAGACCGTATAAGTCTGCCCAGCACTATCCCCGCCTTCCACCACCAGCTCTGCCACCCATAACCAACATAACATAACCAACTTACGAGCCAAGCTGAGGCTGGAAGTTACATCAGGGGTGGGCGGACCGCGTGGCAGACAGAAGTTCCGGCGGCAGAGGAGACAGCAGACCAGGTGGGGGGGCAGTGTGTCATTCAGGAGGACTGACCGACAAGTGTGCCTGCAGTGTAGTGCTTGCCATGCCATCGGCAGAGTGAGAGAAGAGTTTGCATATATGCGCAGCGGCAGCACAGCCAGGCATTGCAGCAGTCAGCAGACATTTGAGGCGGTGCCACGGCGGGCGTTGGGGGGGTCACGTTGTGATCATCACTGGGTGTCAGGTGGCGAGGAGGCTAAAACCTGGCTGGCATGCATGGCGCCGGCGCCACAGAACTTCATATCCGCTGAATGCATAGAGTCAAGAAGAGTCAGACAAGATGGCAGTCGGCAGAAATTATGTGGTGCTGGCTGGCGGTGGGAGAGGCCTGGGAGTGGGACCAGGAGGAGGCAGAGTTTGATCGAATTGCACACAACAGGGACACAACCAGCCGCGTGCCGCGGGGCCCCTGTGTACGCGAGGCCTTGAGTGGTTGCACCGGTCGCCCCTGCCTAAGACCGGCCCTGCACTCGGATCTCCTTCTCCAACCCACAGATGGCTAAGAGAATATTTTATTCCATTAGCAGTGAAAGACCACCTAGGATGCATAACTCATTCTCTCCGCCAGCTGGAGAAGGGGCGGGAGGAACGAAATATAATTTGGTACATGCCAGAAATACGTTGTGAGGAGTTTGTTAGGACAGCTGAAGAGTATGGAAGGTGATGTAGGTTTCTTGCTATTGAGCTGTAGAGAGAGATATCCACTGCTACGTCCCTTTGGTAAGAGTTCTATTAAATACTGCTACGTTTAAAAGACAAACTTTTCCTCCATATTCCCTTCTCTCTGGCAAGCTGGCAGTGTAGGGATACACAGGCTAATGCAGAAAGCTACCGCAGGTTGTGCACACACGTTATTGGCCAAGTAATGCAGAGAGGGGTTGTTGAGCACAGTTGTTAACTCACTGTCACACATAAGCCATGGCTGTACCTTACATTAAAATATATGGTAATGATGCCATTAAGTAATGCACAGAAGGAAACTGTCTTTTGAGGTGCATATAGTGCGAGAAACTTTTCGCTGGGGCCAGTGCAACATAGAAGGGTTGCTCAGGTGGATTTCATGTTCTTTTTACAATACAAATGCCTCATTTCTACTTTTCTTTTTCCCAGCCAGAAGAGCAGCTGCAACTTTAAAACACATGCAGGAGGTAACAGAAAAAAATGTGTGCATGTCTGAACAAAATGAAAATGCCAGTATACAGCTGCAGCTGTTGTGACCCAGTAGATGCATCCTGGGATGCACTGTGGGGTCAGTCTGCCAAATAAGGGAATTTCCCCCTTATTTGGTAGTCTGGGTGAAGACTACCAAACAAAGAAAAAATTCCCTTATTCGGCAGACTGACCCCACAGTGCATCCCAGGGTGCACCAGGCAAGTTCAGGTGCCATCAGTGGCATACCTAGGTTGGCTGCCACCCTGGCGTATCACCCCTCCCCCCCCTGAAGCGCATCACTTACCTCCCCCTCCTCCAAAGCGCATCATCCGCACAATCTGGGGGTGCACGGAGCAGTCACGTGACAGTTTACTCTGCCAGTCCCCTGCCCCGGAACAGGAAGTAAGGTCAGAGCTGACAGCCACGCAACTGTTCCGTGCACCCCCTTGCTGTCTGCACCCGGGGTGCACCGCCCCCACTGCCCTGCCCTTGGTACAACAGAGGGTGCCATCATTTTTTTTTCAAAACAGCACAGATGCAGGAGCAAGTGGGCAATACTCCTGCCTCTTAAAAATACACCAGGGGATAGGGTTTGGGAAGGGGTCTGATGCTAGACATCAGGGATTTATTTTTATGTTGGGGATAGGGACGGAGGGGGGCTGCAAGGCAACCAGGGATTACAGGGCTGGTGCAGAAAGCTGGGTTGGGGACCGGGGATAGAGTGGGAGAATGTAAATGTAACCCTGTCCAGCACATGAAGGCAGTGTGAAAGGCCCCAACCCAGAGCGAAGGAAGCGGACCCCTTTACACTATGCAACTGAGAAATGCGGCAAATATCCTTTACTATGCAACTGAGAAATGTGGCAAATATCCTTTTTTTTTTACCCTCTCTGATTTTATTAACATTGTGAACTTTCCTTTCTTCCTTCCCTTTTTTTGTCTTTCTTCTTTTTTATTTATCCCCTTTATTTAACTTGTTATTGTAAACCTCTTAGTTGGCCTAACAATAGGAAGTATATCAAGAATAAAGGAAACTTGAAACATGTGTGTAGGTTCTGTCTGATTAAATCTAGTATCCGTGTCAGAGTCCAGCTGTGAACATCTCACTGCACTATACTATACCATAGCGGTCTACTCAAGACTTTCCTGGAAATCCGAACAAGTGAGGTGATTACATTTGCAGATGACACAAAACTATTCAACGATGTCAAAACGCATGCGGACTGTGAAAAATTGAAGTACGACCTTAGGAAACTGGAAGACAGCATCCAAAAGGCAGATGAAATTTAATGTGGACAAATGCAAAGTGATGCATATTGGGAAGAATAATCCAAATCATAGTTACCCAATGCTAGGATCCACCTTAGAAGACAGCACTCAAGAAAAAGATCTAGGTGTCACTGTAGACAATACTCTGAAATCTTCTACCCAGTGTGAGATGGTGGCCAAAAAAAACAAACGATGCTAGGAATTATTAGGAAAGGGATGCAAAATAAGACCAAGGATATTATAATGCTTCTGTATCACTCCATGGTGCAATCTTACCCTGAGTACTGCGTTCAGTTCTGGTCACCGTATCTCAAAAAAGATATGGTGGAATTAGAAAAGGTTCAAAGAAGAGCGACCAAAATGATAAAGGGGATGGAATTCCTCTCAAATGAGGAAAGGCTAAACAGCTTAGGGCTCTTCAGCTTGGAAAAGAGACGGCTGAGGAGGGATATGATTGAGGACTACAAAATCCTGAATGATGTAGAACAGGTAAAAGTGAATTGATTTTTCACTCTTTCAAAAAGTACAAAGACCGGGGACACTCAATGAAATTACATGGAATACTTTTAAAACAAATTAGGAGGAAATATTTTTTCACTCAATAAATAGTTAAGCTATGGAACTCATTGCCAGAGGATATGGTAACAGCAGTTAGGGTTTAAAAAAGGTTTGGATAAGTTCCTGGATGAAAAGTTCATAGTCTGTTATTGAGATGAAAATGGGGGATGCCACTGCTTGCCCTGGAAATGGTAGCTACTATTTGGGTTTCTGCCAGGTACTTGTGACCTGGATTAACCACTGTTAGAAGCAGGATACTGGGCTAGATGGACAATTGGTCTGACCCAGTATAGCTATTCTTATTCTCTTATGCCAATGCAGAAAAGCTTCCAGTGTGGGAAAATCTGTGGTAAAACCACTGCATTAAAGGACAGCACAGAAGGCATGCAAATGAATGAATAGGAAATTGCTTCAGATGTATTTAAAAAATCCATGCTGAAACTTAGCACAGTTTTTTTATTCTTTCCTTTATGCTGGTCCTTTTACAACAAATCTGGAATAAGTATGCATTATGAGAGGTGAAGTACAGTTAATTTTCTGAAATATTCAGTTCTCCTGTTGCTAGTCAAAATATACAATTTTAGTACATTTCTCTTCTGGACTATCATTTTATTTATTTAGATTTTGCTCACACCTTTTTCAGTAGTAGCTCAAGGTGAGTCACATTCAGGTACTCTGGATATTTCTCTGTCCCAGGAGGGCTCACAATCTATGTTTGTACCTGAGACACTGGAGGGTTAAGTGACTTGCCCAAGATCACAAGGAGCAGCAGTGGGATTTGAACTGGCCACCTCTGGATTGCAAGACTGGTGCTCTAACCACTAGGCCACTCCTCCATATTTGTACTATAGGTGATGTCGTCAGCAAATGACCTCTTTACTGTGCTCTAGGGCCTCCCCACTCTTGGATTAAAAATCTTCTGCATGACTACTTAGAAAAGTTAAGGTGCCACTGCCACATGGTCAAACTCTTTATTCAGTGGTCAATGCAGTGTCAGCAACACCATTGATCAACGTGGCTATCTTTGTCATTTCTGCTCCACTCTCAACTGCACACAACTTTATTGGACTGACAGTTTTATAGTCCAAAGTAATACATAGTATTATTCTCAGACGCATTTCTATGGATAAAACAGTGCTTTAGCTGCAGAAATAGCCTTTTGTAAAATCAACACAGAGGGACCACCAGACCCCCTGAAACAGCAAGGCCCTGGTGGCCTAGTGCCCCCATGAAACCCCCACCCCAAGCCAGCAACACAGGGTCCCCCGACCCCCCCCCCCAACACAAGCCCACAAGATTCGGTGGATCTCCTGCCCCCTTAAACCCCTCTCGCACCCCCCCAAAAAAGCCCAGTTGGCTGCAAACCAAGTCCCTTCAATCTGGTGGTCTAGCAGCCCTCTTCCCTGCCCCCCTGTTCCTTTGTTGGAGGAGGGAGTAGTACACTCCCTCCTCTTCCAGCGCCGCCTGAAAATGGCAGCGCCTAGCCCTGCCCAGTGCATCCTGGGATGTGCTAGGTGGCGCTTCACCACCATATAAGGGTGGTGATCAAGCAATTATTTACGTTAATTGGCATTCATTCAGAGTTGCATGCACAACTGCCTAGAGACAATTCTATGAAGAATTGTGCCTAAATTCTCTCGTGTGCAACCCCAAAAGAGGTGTGGCTATGGGAGGGACATGGGGAGGTCAGGGGCATTCCAAAATGATATGTAAGGTGCAGTGTCGTTCCTAGGGGGGCGGACACCCGGGGCAGCGCCCCCCCGATGCAGGGCGGCACCCCGCCCCCCGGGTGCAGCCCCCCCGGCAAAAGAGCCTCTCCCATGAAAGAGCCCCCCCGGGTGCATGCCGCTGGGGGGGTGCCGCAGTGCGCGCCTGCTGCGAGTTTACTAACTTTGCTCGTTCGCTGCAGCTCCCTCTGCCCCGGAACAGGAAGTAACCTGTTCCGGGGCAGAGGGAGCTGCAGCGAACGAGAGAAGTTAGCAAACTCTCGCAGCAGGCGCGCGCCGCGGCACCCCCCAGCAGCGTGCACCCGGGGCGGACCGCCCCCACCGCCCCTGGTAAGGTGTTACAGAATTTGTGGGAAGTGCGCCCAACTTGCATGCCAGAACTTACACCTGGTTTCAGCAGGCGGAAGTCCTGGTGCACACATTTGGGCGTGAGAATCAGCACTACATGCTATTCGATAAAAGGTGCTTAGCCAGAACGCCTTTTTTTGAATAGCGCTGATTTTTCTTGGTGCCCAAAATAAGGCATCAGTTTACTGAATGTGGCCCTATATGCAGGTACTTTCTCTGTCCCCAGTGGTCTCACAATCTAAGGTGTTTTTTTATATCTGGGGCAATGGAGGGTTAAGTGACTTGCTCAGGGTCACAAGGAGCTACAGCGGGAATCAAATCCAGTTCCCTAGGTTCTCAGCCCACTGCACTAACCATTAGGCTACTGCTCCAAAGAGCAAACATGAACGCAAAGGCATAGGATCCTTGTGGTAATTTAAAATGCGGTCTCACAAAGAAAACTATGTACGTGCTTTTTACCTATGCCTGCAGTTATACATTTTTTAATCACTTTAAAAGAGAAAAAATAACAGTAAAATTACAGAGAGGATTACAACAAGAACAATTCCCAGGTGTTATCCTTGCTCCCTCCTTGTAGCATCAATGGTACCTGCCACTCTCAACACACGTGGGGCCACTGATATCTTCTGTCACTGTCGCCCACTCTCAAAAGTGCAGGACTTCAGGTCTCTCAGCCAAGTAACCTTGCTACTCATGACTTCTTTCCTCTTCAGCGTGGTAGCCCCCTTGACCCAATGAGGCCTTCATAGCCACTTTCCTTGCTGGCCTTTCTCCTGTAGCCCACACTGACATGACTCATTAGGCAGCGTGATGATGCCCTGTTCAACTGTTGTCAGCACCTGCTCCTGATCCCACACTTAACCTCTCCCCCAGCTGACTGCACAGCTCCTGCCCTTTTGTTGAGAAATGTTGGGCCACTGTTAGCCAGCCCAGGAAGTGAACACACATGTCTGAGTGTTAGAATGAAACAGAGGCCTTGTGACTGGTTGTATGGCTCATGTTGGGGACAGGGGGTTGGAACATAGAAGAGCACAAACACACACAATGGGGGGAGAGGAGGAAGAAGACAGGGATAGGGCAGACCTTGCCCAGTTTTTCCAGTTTATCAGTACCCCTCTCAGCTTGGCAGTCCTGGATACTAGGACCTGAGCTGCTGCTTTGCTCCTGGCCCACAGCTTCATGAGGCTTACCATTTGATAAGATAAACAGATGTCAAGAAGAAATAGGACCTTTAAATTAAAGCAGGGGACAACTGTAGGGAGTGAGGCTTACTGAGGCCATTTAGAAGAACAGTTATTTTTAATTTAATGTATTTATTATATTCTGGCTACACCTAGGCAGATCATAATAAAAACAATCACAATAAAATCACATACAACAAACACATATGTACTAACAGAAATAAGCTGCCTCGCCTTTAATAACTACCTTCCTTAAGTAGAAGAAAAGGCAAGAAGAAGTAAGTGTGTCTTCAGATACTCTTTGAACCATATAAAATTTGCACATAAACGCAGTTACCCAGGCAACCAACTCCACATTAGTGAACTAGCAACTGAAAATGCAGCTGCCTTGGTATCTGCATAATGTATATTTTGTAGGACCAAAATTTCCAACTGCTTTGCATTTTCTGATCTCAAAGAATGCGCTAGCTGATATAACTTTAATATCTGGGAAAAGTGCCAAGGAGAAGTTGCATAAATTACTTGATGTATAAGTGTCAGAATTTTAGCTGGTATTCACAGCTGCTTCAAAATCGGTGTCACATGGACAAACTTGGAAAAACTGCCACTGCTGCTGAATTATGAACAATTTGCAGAGCTGAATATTTTGAAGCTGAAATACCCAAATGCAATGCATTACAATAATTTATCTTTGTTAACACTAAACTCTGGACAACAATCTGAAAATCTAATTTAATCTCTTATATACCACCTGCAAGCCTTCAAAGTGGTGTACAATCAGGTAACACTGGGCATTTTCTGTCCCTGGGGCAGTAGCGTAACCAGACCTCAGTTTCTGAGTGGGCCTGAGGGTGGACAGGGTGGGCATTGCCCATGCATTTTCACTTCACCTGCTAATAAGTACCTGTATATAATAAATGTAAATCACTTTGATTGTAATCACAGAAAGGTGCTATATCAAATCCTATCCCCTTTTCTTACTCCCTCAAAGTGGTAAAGATTAATACCTTGGTTGGTAGGGATCCTCAAGCTCCGCCAGCTGAAGAATCTTCTCCAGAGCCCCAGCTGTCTCAACCCTGGGGCAGTCAGCAGCACATTTCTGTCTGCTGAAGCCAGCACCCCCTCCCTACCAGCCAGCATCCCCCCATGCACGCATGTGCAGGAGGTGCTGGTACTGAGCATGTGTGAGGGGGAGGGTGCTGGCGTCAGTGGCTGGAAATTTGCCTCTGATTGCTTCGGGGTTCAGACAGCTAAGGGGGGGGGGGGGCTCGGGAGAAGACATTTCAGCTAGCGGGGCTTGGGGATTCCACCAGCTACACTAAACTGGGTGGGCTTCTGCCCACCTATAACTACACCAGTGCTCTGGAGGGCTCACAGTTTCTTTGTACCTGAAGTAATGGAGGGTTAAATGACTTGGCCAAGATCACAAGGCGCTGTAGTGGAATTTGAACCAGGTAGTTCTCAGCCCACTTCTCTGACCATTAGACTATTTCTCTACTATAGTTTATGGGCAAGGAAAGGAGGCCATGTGCAGGGTGGAAATATTTTAAAAGGAGCCTCAAAGATCATGTCCTAAAGTTAAAGCTTTCTGGAAGAGTGTGCAGTATCAGATTTGTCATTGTACTGGTCACTAGGTGCCATAGGATTCGGGTATGTTTTTATTTAATAGAACTATCCCGGGTCTGAAGCGTGCTCAGTTGCAGCTGGTTTGCCATCTGCTCAGTGCTGCTAAATTCACCTTGGCGGCCTGTTGGAAGTGGGTTGAGCTGCACTCTATGCATATTTGGAGGGCTAAACTAAGCTATATTTATAGAATGGAACAACTCACTGCTCAAAGGTGTCATTGTATGCCTAGCAGGAAGAAAGTGTGGGGTCCCTTAAAGAATTCTCAGTTCACTTAAGGTTACATGGCTATACCCATAGTGGTGGGGGGAGGGGGGTTGGCTGGAAATGGGAGGAGTTGGTGGGGTTTGCTGTAGGGGTTTGTTTGTTTGTTTATTTTGGATAGGAGGTGTTAATGCAAAAACATTTTAAAACTTGTGAAGTATTTGTTACGCATGGGGCTTCTTTTTGTGAGTTTTGTTATTTGCACTTTGTTATTTCATAACACTTGTTTATTGTTCTTGATGCACTGTTTCTCGTCTTTTTGAAAGTGTTCAATAAAACCTAATTGAAATAAAAAAAAAAATAAGCTACCTCAATAGGTGTGTTTTCAGGCTGGATCTGAAAGAGAAAGGAGAGTGACAGATGAGTTGCCACATTGAAATGCGCTGGGCGATCTGCAAGAAGTCATAATGGGGCATGGTTGGGATAGGTTTTCGCAAATCTTTGAAGACACATCTCGTCAACAAGGCCTACAAAAGACATCCTTAATTAATCAAATCACTCCTTAAATCACCCCAGTGCTTTAAAACACCTCTCACACAACCTTACCTAACACCTTTCCATCTAAATCCTCATTTACCCTCAACTTATTACCGACTGTATCTAAGACTATGTAATGACTATATCATATTAACACCCTGTAAGCCACATTGAGCCTGCAAAAAGGTGGGATAATGTGGGGTACAAATGCAATAAATAAATAAAATAAATAAATAAATAAATAGGTGAAGATAATGATAAAGAGCTCTATAAAGAAGTTATGAGTGTAGGATACTGCAGTGGAGAGAAGTGATGTTTGGAAGAGACACAAAGTCCTAAATATTTACAATTGGGGCTTGGGCTTGTATAGCTCCAAGGGGTGAAATGAAAAGGTGATTGCAGCAGGGTGACAAACAGGCAGAAGAGAGTCCTCAATACATTTTGCTTTCTTTTTTATTTAAATTCTAATTTGCTGTTACTTTGGGGAAATTCTATAAATAGCGCTCAAAAATGGGCACCAGAAAATAAGTGGGTGCCAGACTTATGCCTGCTGAAACCTGGTGTGAATGCTGCCCTCAAGTTATTTATTTATTTATTTATTTATTTGTTACATTTGTATCCCACATTTTCCCACCTATTTGCAGGCTCAATGTGGCTTACATAGTACCGTAAAGGTGTTCGCCAAGTCCGGTAGAGAAACAAATACATGGTGATGTGGTCGATTAAGGATCAGGCACAATGGGGATCGAAGAAAGAAGAGGTTATATAGTGTCCATTACGAGCTTTGGTTTTGCTGTGTTGCAGAATGTAGGCATTTATGTTGGGTCGGTGGGGTATGCCTTTTTGAACAGGTTGGTTTTTAGTGATTTCCTGAAGTTTAAATGGTCGTAGGTTGTTTTTACAGCTTTTGGCAGTGAGTTCCATAGTTGTGTGCTTATATAGGAGAAGCTGAATGCGTAGGTTGCTTTGTATTTGAGTCCTTTGCAGTTTGGGTAGTGGAGGTTTAGCTATGTTCATGATGATCTGGTTGTGTTTCTGGTAGGTAGATCTATGAGGTCTGTCATGTATCCTGGGACTTTGCCGTAGATAATTTTGTGGACCAGGGTGCAGATTTTGAAGGTAATACGTTCAATCGTGTTTTACCAAATATCAGCCTGGCTGCTGTGTTTTGAGCAGTCTGGAGTTTCTTTGTGAGTTGTTCTTTACATCCCACATAGATTCCATTGCAATAGTCTGCATGGCTTAGTACCATTGATTGTATTAGGTTACGGAATATTTCCCTCGGGAAGAAAGGTTTTACGCGTTTAAGTTTCCACATTGAGTGGAACATTTTCTTTGTTGTGGAGTTCACTTGGCTCAATTGTAACGCCGAGTATTTTCAGGCTATCTGAGATAGGGAGGGTGTGGTCTGGGGTGTTTATGGTTGTGGGTTTGTACGTATTGGGTTGAGATGAGAGGATGAGGCAGTGTGTTTTGTCAGTGTTCAGTTTCAGTTGAAATGAGTTTGCCCATGAGTCCATAGTGTTCAGACTGAGCTTGATTTCATTGGTGATTTCTTTCAGATCATGTCTGAAGGGAATGTATATTGTGACATCGTCTGCGTAGATGAATGGGTTGAGACCTTGATTGGGTAAGGACTTAGCCAGCGGGATCATCATTATGTTGAAAAGTATTGGTGATAGTGGTGATCCTTGAGGTACTCCGCAGTCTGCTTTCCACAGTGGTGATATGTTTGAATTTGATTTCACTTGGTATGTTCTGGTGGTTTGAAAACCCTTGATCCAGCTGAGCATATTTCCACCAATCCCTATGTAGTCTAGGAGTCTTAGTAGTATATTGTGGTTTACCATGTCGAATGCGCTCGACATGTCGAATTGGAGGAGAAGTATGCTTTTACCTGTAGCTATTTCCTGCTTGAATTTGGCCAGGAGAGTGACTAGCACAGTTTCAGTACTATGGAGGGGGCGAAATCCTGATTGTGATTCATGTAGTATTGAGTTAGGCGTGCTGAGCCAGTATTCTATAACTGCATGCACAACTTTTCAGAACTCTGCCCCCCCCCACCCCCCTACAGTCCTGCAAACCTGCCGGCAGCAGCAACCTGAAAAAAGGCAGCCTCCTACCAGCCCCTGGTTGTTCCCTTTTTCAGTCCCACATTCTCTGATGCAAGGCACTATTCTACTAAAGTACATTAAACAGTTAGAGGTACATTCTCAAAAGAGTTCCTAAAAGTTAGGTACCTAAAGTGTATACGCTAAGCGCAAATTCTCTAACTTCAATTAAGTGCATAATTACGGTTATAGAATACCAGCGTAAGTCCTCAGTTACACCACTAACTTTAGGTGTGAGCTTTTACGCCATGTCAAAAGGCTGGTGTAAATACTCGCGCCTAATTGTTAGTTGCACGCATAATTGTAGGGATTTATAATTTTAGTGTTTAAGTGCTAGGTATGTCCCCTGATCTACCCATCCTTCTCCCTCTTCCACATCCACACCCCTTTCCAGTTACACTATAGAATTTATGCACTAAGGTTGTACAATTTCAACTAAGTGCAGTTATGCATGTAACTGCAAATTAGTGCCAATTAGTTACCGTCAGTTAGTTCCTAATTTGATTGTTAAGCAGTGGTGTGTCTATTCAAGGTGCGCGTGTTGTGTATGCACCCCGTCAGTCCCTTCTTTTTCCCTCCCACCTCATCTCTCCCTTCCCTTCCCGGTCCTGCAAAGCTCTTGTAATTCCCTCCCTCCCTCCTTCTGCTCCCCCTATGCTTTAAAGTCACCTCCAATTTTTGCCTGGGTAACGCCAGCGGCAATCATAGACTACCTGCGGCCTATGCCGGGGCTTTCTCTCTGAACCGTCCCACCCCTTCTGACGCAACTTCCAGTTTTCTGAAGTGCGGGACAGTTCAGAGAGAAGGCCCCAGTAGTGCCGCTGCCCGGGTGAAGACTGGATGTGATTTTAAGGGACGGGGGGGGGGGGGGGGGGAGGAGGAGAGCGGGAATTTACTTTATTTATTTATTGGGATTTATTAACCGCCTTTATGAAGAGATTCACTCATGATGGTGTACAGCAGGTATAGTTTAACATGGAACTTACAATTTTGTTAACAGCATAACAATAGTAAAATAACCAAGAATAAACATAAACACAGTAAACGAGGTAAGCTTGAAAACAGTAAACTGAAACCTAATAATTACGAGAGCTTTGCAGGGCCTGGAAGCAGTGGCATATTTAAACAAGGTGTGTCAGTGGTATATGCAACCCCTGTCAGACCTGACCTAGCCCCGCCCCCACCTTAAAATCCTTTCTGCTACAGTCTTCACCCAGGCAGAGGCAGCGGTACTCATAGGCTGCCCATGGCCTGCACTGGGACTTCCTCCCACCCTCAGTCATTACATAAGGAGCCCACCCTTTCTTCATTTAGGGCCTCTTTTACCATGCAACTGGGCTGCCTCGTATCTACCACAAAAGGAATCGCTAATGTGGTTTAGTGAAAGAGGACCTTAAAGTGTCACTGAAACCCCATTTGTTTCAGCTTGCTTTTAACACTTAACCTGGCTTGTTGATATAATGGACTGTTCTGAATCTGTAAAATATAGCAGGCTTATTGAATCTCTCTTTTCTGTATTATATTTTCCTAATTTTCTTTGTATTATATTATAATGTAAACCGCTTTGATGGCATTGCCCTAGGCGGTCAGTCAAATAAATACAACCTTGATCCTTTGCCCAAGCTTCGCCCCTGAACCACTCCTAACCTAGCTGGATAGGGAATTGCCTGTTTGCAGAGATATTCAGCAGCACTACCCAGTTAAGAGATGCTAAATATTGACAGCCAAACAGAAGCCTTTCCACATGGGACGCACACCTGTACCAGGGTTGAGAATTATTGAGAAGGTGGTGGTCTACCAGTTAGTCCATTTTTTTGACTAATAAGCAGGTGGGTTTCTGCCAGTTTCACAGTACCAAGACCTTGTTCATTGCACTGATTAATGATATCCTCAGTAATCCTCAGGGTTTTCGTGCAATTTTGTTCTTACTAATTGTCTCTATACCATGTCAAAGTCTGCTTTTACAGTGTTTATCAATGGTGGGAATTGATGCAGGTGTGTTGCATTGGTTTGGTTTTGTATCTGACAGGCCAAACGCAGGTGGTTAAACTTGGAAACAGGTCCTCTTGCACGTGACTCATAATACAGGGTGCCCCCTTATCCATTTAACCTATTTTTAGTGATTTGTGTTTGGTACGTGAGCAGCAGGTTTTCATTTTTATATTTACAGTGCTGAATATTTGGGGATATAGCTGGTTATTTCCTAGCTGCTGACTAGAAATATTCAGCGGGAGATAGCCGGTTATCCCCCACTGAATATCGCCAGATAGCCAGTTAAGTGCTGTTTCTGTCTGGTTAAATGATTTTGAATATTGGGGGGGATCAGAATTGAATTTGATGTTAGTAACAAGGGCTTTGATTCAGGAACATTGCAAGAGAAGCACACCCTGTGGCATGCTTCCAAATGCTTCTGCCCCACCCATTTGCATTGTTTTGGTGTACATTTTTACATTTTTGCACATTATGTATATGTATTTATTATTTCTAAACTCTTTTATATATACATTTTTTCATATGCATTTTTATGTTTTATTTATGCGTTGTGTTTTTAAAATATTTTTCACGACTCCTGAGGCAGGCCTATGGCCGAAACACAGATCTGTGTCGAGTCTACAATAAACCATTGCTAATTAGTATTAGTAGCCCCGGTCTCTTGAGTCATTGGCCCACTTCCCACTTTCCTTCATACAAGTTTGGTGTGCCAGCTTCCCTTGCGTCCTGTGTGGAAGATCAGTCGCACAAAGTTAGTTATAGTTCTGCTTTGATTTTCCTGTGATTAGATTATTGTAATGCGCTATTGCTAGGGCTACCACTTAAGGAAGTTCAGTGCTTACAATTAGTGCAGCATCCTGTAGCAAAGCTTATCAGAGGTCTTAGGAAGTTTTAATACAGCTACACGGGCTCTCTGTTAAATTTTGAGTCTGTTTGACAGTGTTTTTACTGGCGTTTAAGATTTCACATAGGTTGGCATCATGCTGTCTTGTAATTGATTTGTGTCCCTATGTTTCATGTAGCATTTTGTGCTCCTAGGGGAGGCTTCCTGTATGTGCATAGCATTAGAGTTAAAAGAAAATTATGCCACTGGAATAAAGCTTTCTCTGTTCAAGCTCCATTATTGCTCTCCCTGGGAGTATAAGAGCATATAGCAGTGGAGGAGTGGCCTAATGGTTTGATCACCACTCTTTACATCCCGAGGTGCCTGGTTTAAATCCCACTGCTGCTTCTTGTGATCTTGGGCAAGTCTCTTAACCCTCCATTGCCTGGGACAAGGAAACATCCAGTATACCTGAATGTAACTCGCCTTGAGCTACTACTGAAAAAGATGTGAGCAAAATACAATCATCATCATCAATAAATGGTGAAATGAATTTTCATTTGGATGATCCTTGCTCACATGACAGACATTTTGTAACATAATGATCAAGGGTCTATCTAGCCCACTCACCTGTTTCCAACAGTGGCCAGTCTAGGTTACAAGTACCTGGCAGAGTCCCAAAATGGCAAGATTCCAACACTCTCCCAAGGATAAAGTGTGGCTTTCCCTAGGTCTACCTTAATAACAGTTTATGGATTTTTCCTCCAGGAATTTGTCCAAACCTTTTTTAAACCCAGTTACATTCTGTTACCACTTGCTCCAGTATGAGTTCCAGAACTTATCTATACATTGTGTGAAAAAATATTTTCTCCTCTTTGTTTTAAATGTGCTACTGTGTAACTTCATGGAGTGTCCCCTAGTCTTTGTACTTTTTGAAAGAGTAAACAATCAATTCATGTTTATCTATTCAACTCCATTCAGGATTTTATGTAACTTCCTCGAGTGTCCCCTTACTTGTTCCAAAAGTCCAAAGACTAGGGGACACTTGAGGAAGTTACATGGAAATACTTTTAAAACAAATAAGATGAAATATTTTTTCACTCAATGAATAGTTAAGCTCTGGAACTCTTTGCCAGAGGATGTGGTAACAGCAGTTAGCATATCTGGGTTTAAAAAAAGGTTTGGACAAATTCCTGGAGAAAAAGTCCATAGTCTGCTATTGAGGCAGACATGGGAAACAACTGCTTGTCCTGGGATTTATAGTATGGAGTGTTGCCACGATCTGGGTTTCTGCCAGGTACTTGTCACCTGGCTTGGCCACTGTTTGGAAAACAGGATACTGGGCTAGATGGACCATTGGTCTGACCCAGTATGGCTACTCTTATGTTCTCCATCATATCTGCTCTCAGCCATCTGTTCTCCAAGCTGAAGAGCCCTAACTTATTTAGCCTTTCCTCATATGAGAATGATTTCATCTCCTCAGTCATTTTGGTCACTCTTCTTTATATCTGTTCCAGTTCCACAATTTTTTTTTTTTTTGAGATGTGATGACCAGTCTCACCATAGATCAATACAGAGGCATTATCACATATTTTTGTTTTATTCTCTATTCCTTTCCTAATAATTCCTAACATTCTGTTTGATTGCTTGACCTCCATTGCACATTGAGCAGAAGATTTCAACGGATTGTAGAAAAGGACCCCCCAAACCCTTTTCCTCGGTGGTGATTCCTAATGCAGAAACAAGCATCATGAGCTAAAATTTGGGTTATTCTTCCCAAGTTGCATCAATTTCACTTCTCCACATTAAATTTCATCTGCCATTTGGATGCCCATTCTTCCAGCCTTCCAAGGTCATCTGCAATTTCAAGTAGCTCACATGCAATTTCACAACGCGTTACATTTTTGACTCACAGTGCTGGACACACATTAGAAATAGCTCTTACCCTGCAGTTTAATGATTTATTGTATCTTACTGACTTTTTCTTCCTGGCCTTTGCCATGGTCAGATCATGTTATTAAGTTCCAGCTCCAAAAGTCAACTGTATTGGTTGTACAGTAGGAATCTTGCTCATATAAAGTTCAGAAGTGTGGGACTCAGGAGATGTTCCTGTACAAGTAAATGATCCCCTTGTGCTATGCAGCCCTATTTGGAGGTCATTTGGCAGTGGTACTGCTGTTTCAGCAGGGCAGTTGTCTCACATAAAGTAGAATATGGACTGATGTATTACAGAGATAACTAGTTCTGAGGAAAGGGTAATGAGGGGAAGTCTTATCCAATAACCAAAAGACTCTTTTGTTAAATCACTGGTCTCAGATGTTATCACAGTCCAAAGGTGGTCAGTGAAACACATTGCTGCTGTTATCGGGCAATCCCAAGCTTGGAGATGTCTCGTGTGGTATCACTTCACCAGAGAGATAATAGCAAGTAATAAACTATTATGTTGTGTGCTTAGATCACTTAGTTTATTGACATCAAGATACATTTGAGACACATCTACCATATCTGTAGATATAAAAGTATCAGACCAGGCAGATATGAACAAAAAAAAACCCCCACAGAATTAATCTGTACATAATAAAGTCATCTGTCAAGTATTTCATTTTGCAATTTGTAGCAGTGTCTTGTGCACGCTGAGGGGCATTTTCGATATGACATCTAAGCAGTGCAATTTTTCTAGCAAAAAAGGTGCCGGTACTGAAATGCCAGGCCACCCTTCAGGGGTGGGGTGATCACTGAGGGACTCACCCCACAATAGCCAGGCCCCCTGCAACCAGTCACAGAATCTATGACAAGGCAGAATTGGTGTGTTGAGCCTGAGCACTTTCATTAAAACTTGTGGTCCATGGGTCAATTTTAGCAGACACTGGAAAAGGTGCCAGTACTCAGTACCCCCGAGTGCCCCCGCAAAACAAGCCCTGCATCTAAGTCCAACTTTAGATTTTTTGCAAAAAAACGTCCAAAATCTGAATGAGAAAAAAAAGTTCATTTTCCAAAAAGAAAAACGTCTATCTTGTTTCAGAAAATACTGTTTCTAACAAGGTTTTGTGCTTTGGATATTTTTCTTTTTTGGTCCATTTTCAAAACAAAAACATGCATGTGAAAAACGTAGAAAATCAAGCCATTGGGATGTAGGAGGGGCCAACATTTTTAGTAGACTGGTCTCCCATACATCCCAGATGATAAATAGGACACCCTAGTGGACTTCAAAAACATGCTTCCAGGTACACATCTCACCATTGCTCCCTTATCTTGTCTGCTGAACTCCCCAAAACCCACTGCCCAAATCTATACACAATAGCCATTATGGGTGAAAGGGGCACCTATATGTGGGTACAGTGGGGTTCTGGTGAGTTTTGGAGGGCTAACAGTTTTCACCACAAATGTGACAGGTAGAGGGAGATAAGGACCAGAGTCCCCCATGCCATGGTGCACTGCACTGACCACTACACTACTCCTGGGACCTGCATACTGCTCTAATAGACCTGGCTCTATCCCTCTACCTGTCGGCGTACCTCAGGGTTCTGTTCTTGGTCCCCTCCTCTTTTCTATCTACACTTCTTCCCTTGGTTCATTAATCTCATCCCATGGCTTTTCCTACCATCTCTATGCTGATGACTCCCAAATCTACCTTTCTACCCCTGATATCTCACCTTGCATCCAAACCAAAGTTTCAGCGTGCTTGTCTGACTTTGCTGCCTGGATGTCTCAACACCACCTGAAATTAAATATGACCAAAACCGAGCTTCTCATTTTCCCCCCTAAACCCACCTCCCCGCTCCCCCCGTTTTCTATTTCTGTTGATGGCTCTCTCATTCTCCCTGTCTCCTCAGCTCGAAACCTTGGGGTCATCTTTGACTCTTCTCTCTCCTTCTCTGCTCATATCCAGCAGACCGCCAAGACCTGTCGTTTCTTTCTTTACAACATTCGTAAAATCCGCCCCTTTCTTTCCGAGCACTCTACCAAAACCCTCATCCACACCCTTGTCACCTCTCGTTTAGACTACTGCAATCTGCTTCTTGCTGGCCTCCCACTTAGTCACCTCTCCCCTCTCCAGTCGGTTCAAAACTCTGCTGCCCGTCTCATCTTCCGCCAGGGTCGCTTTACTCATACTACCCCTCTCCTCAAGACCCTTCACTGGCTCCCTATCCATTTTCGCATCCTGTTCAAACTTCTTCTACTAACCTATAAATGTATTCACTCTGCTGCTCCCCAGTATCTCTCCACACTCGTCCTTCCCTACACCCCTTCCCGTGCACTCCGCTCCATGGATAAATCCTTCTTATCTGTTCCCTTCTCCACTACTGCCAACTCCAGACTTCGCGCCTTCTGTCTCACTGCACCCTACGCCTGGAATAAACTTCCTGAGCCCCTACGTCTTGCCCCATCCTTGGCCACCTTTAAATCTAGACTGAAAGCCCACCTCTTTAACATTGCTTTTGACTCGTAACCACTTGTAACCAATTGCCTCCACCTACCCTCCTCTCTTCCTTCCCGTTCACATTAATTGATTTGATTTGCTTACTTTATTTATTTTTTGTCTATTAGATTGTAAGCTCTTTGAGCAGGGACTGTCTTTCTTCTATGTTTGTGCAGCGCTGCGTATGCCTTGTAGCGCTATAGAAATGCTAAGTAGTAGTAGTAGACTTCAAAAACATGCTCCCAGGTACACATCTCACCATTGCTCCCTTATCTTGTCTGCTGAACTCCCCAAAACCCACTGCCCAAATCTATACACAATAGCCATTATGGGTGAAAGGGGCACCTATATGTGGGTACAGTGGGGTTCTGGTGAGTTTTGGAGGGCTAACAGTTTTCACCACAAATGTGACAGGTAGAGGGAGATAAGGACCAGAGTCCCCCATGCCATGGTGCACTGCACTGACCACTACACTACTCCTGGGACCTGCATACTGCTCTAATAGACCTGGCTCTAACATCTGAGGCTGTCATAGAGGCTGCTAAATCATATTTGTATTCACATTTGTGGAGGGTGGGAAGGGGTCAGTGACCACTGGGGGGATATTGGGGAGGTCACCCCTGATTCCCTTTTGTGCCTTATTCTTTATAAAAACAGGTCTAGCTCAAAACGTCTTAGTTTTAGTCCTGGATGGTTTTGTTTTGATCCATTATGGCTGAAAAACATCCAAGTGTTAGGAACACCCAGATCCCACCTTTAGCACGCCCCTGACACGCCCCCTTATGATTTGAACGCACTTCCAATAGACTTCATAGAAAAACTAATCTACATAACACTGGGATGAAACACGAAACCCCCTGAATGCCCCCTCAAAGAACGCTCCAAGCACCAACCTTCCATCTCCTTCTGAAAAGCACCTCAAGAAGAACCTCCCTGGAAGACCCACCTATCCCCCTCCTGACAGCCCCTCCCTCTTTTAGTCCAGGATCTCCACATCTTTCTCCCTGCTGTTGACCATCATTACTACTTCCCTCCCCTCCCCTCCCCCTTCCAATCCAGCATCTTCTCTCTGTCTCTCTGTTCACTCCTTCTTCTTCTCCAACAGCAACCCTCTGTCGTCTTCCTGTCCCCCCCCCCTTGGTCAAACATTTTCATTTCCTCCCTCCCATGTGGTCTAGCATCTTGGCCTTTCTCCCCTCCCTGTTCAGTGCCTCTCCCTCATTTTCCTTATTGCTTCCCTTCCCCTCTCCAACATCCCATTTTTCTCAAGTGGCTCAACATCTTTGATAACCTGCCTTTTGCAGCACAGAGTGCCTCTCTATCTCCCTCCCACCGTCACTCTCCTCCCCCCGCCCCCACACACACACATGGTGCAGGATCTCTTACCTCCCCCAGAGTCCTCCTCCCTTCAAATCTTTCTGTCCCTTCAGCAGCTAGAGTGGTCTAGTAAATCTAAATACCTTACTGGGGCACTGCTCTCAGGAAGCTCACATCACTGATTAAAATGACTGGCACAGAGAAAGCTCTGTTGCTAATAGTCTGGCTGGCACTGATGGAGCAGTACTGATTAAAAAAAACTGTTCATTACCCTCAGAGCTGTTGATAGTAGATTAATTATTGGCTACAGTGATAAGTAGATGAAATGTTATTTACATTTTTGCTTTTCACTTCATTGTTAGGAAATGGTCTGATGTTTAGCGCATGAAGCCAGCACTTGTGGGTGGATGAGACTTGTTTCTGATCTTTGTGCTTCAACAGCTTCGATCTTGATCCAAACTCTTGACTAAACCCTTTACCCAAGTTCAGTCCTCCCATGCTCTGACATATTTAAAATTAGGCTCTTAAAGCACCAATACAATGAAATGCCGTGTCAGATAATCTTTATAATGCCCACGTTCACAAGGATTATCAGAAAACCATCTGATCCTGCTGCACTTAATATCAAATCCAAGACCCTTTACCCTTTTATAGTATATATATCTATACCCCTTTTTTTTGTTACATTTGTACCCTGCACTTTCCCACTCATGGCAGGCTCAATGCAGCTATGGAGGGTTAAGTGACTTGCCCAGAGTCACAAGGAGCTGCCTGTGCCTGAAGTGGGAATCAAACTCAGTTCCTCAAGACCAAAGTCCACCACCCTAACCACTAGGCCACTCCTCCACTCCTTAAACCCAGATGCGCTAACCGCTATTACCACATCCTCTGGCGATGGTGCTTCAATATTGTGATTTCAATATATAGATAAAGATATATAACAAGTTAGGGGATTTATCTACCTAGCAATGGCATGACTTTAAGGAAATTCTAATAAAATTAAGATTTTTTTAAGTGCTTAAACTGTTTATTATAACAGGTCATTGAAACATGAACTAGGATTCAACAGTATCATCATACAGGGTCATGGGCATTGTTCCTTCTAAGCTGAGTGGGAGTCCTCCAATTGCATTGCTGCCAGTAGGGGGTGTAAGAATGTAATGTAAGAATAGCCATACTGGGCCAGACCAATGGTCCATCTAGCCCAATATCCTGCTTCCAACAGTGGGCAATCCAGATCACAAGCACCTGGAAGAAACCATTCCCAGGGCAAGCAGTGGCTTCCCCCATGTAATAACAGACTATGGGCTTTTCCTCCAGGAACTTGTCCAAACCTTTTATAAACCCAGATACGCTAACCGCTGTTACCACATCCTCTGGCAATGGTGCTTCAATATTGTGTCTTCAATTGCTAGGATCAGGCAAGTTCTCTGAAGTCCTGCAGAGCTTGCCTGTCCCCCACTGTTGAAAATGTGATAGCACCCCCACTCGCTGGACTGTAGGTGAAGGACTCCCACTCCACTCTCAGCTTAGAGAAACACATTCCTGCCCCTGCCCATACCTAAATTGATCACCTCAACCTATGAATCCACTCAATCCTTGTATACACTTCACAACCTCACACATGACCATCTGCATTTATTAGAAAACCCTTCCCTCTTACCAACCCTACTCAACCCTCTCCATAGTCTGTTACCTTATTCCCTTGTGTGCACCATTTCTTGGATCCTTGCAGCCATCCAGCATGCAACTAAGTGAGCTCAAAGAGCTTGCCTGCCAGGAAAATTTTAGACATTACGCTAAGCCCTTGGAGAGAGTTTTTGCAGTAATTACCCCGAGTATCCAGGAATATTAGGTGCACCTCTAGCTTTTATCTGGCTGTTGATATAGATGTTGCTGCTGTTTTTGATGTTTCTTTCCTTTGAGTCCTGCACACCTTCTTCTTTCATCCTGTGTGTGTTTTTTGTCTCCATAGTATTGGCAATTAGTATCTTTATTTCTGTGGCACTAAGACACTTATTGGTATTTGCCAGTTGATGTCTTGTTTGTGCTTACCTAAAGACTCTGCTTTAGCCCCAAAGGATAAGCACTGTGAGTTTCTCTTGCCCCTTTTTATGATGTAAACCTTACAACCTTAAAGAACGGCATAGGATCAATCTGTATGAAGTAGCAATGGCAACGTTCATACTAATACAGTAACATAGTAGATGACAGCAGATAAAGACCTGTACAATCCATCCAGTCTGCCCAACAAGATAAACTCATTACATATGGTATGTGATACTTCATATGTATGCCTGGTCTTGATTTTTCTTGCCATTTTCAGGGCATAGACCATAGAAATCTGCCCAGCACTGTCCTTGTTCTAAAAGTTCTGAAGTTAACGTCAAAGCTCTTGAAAAGCTCCACTTCAGCCCATCCAAATCTATTCAGCCACGATCAGGGCACAGACTGTAAAAGTCTGCCCGGCACTAGCCTTCTGAAGCTGAAAGTGAATCTGTCCAGCCACGATCAGAGCATAGACCGTAGAAGTTGCCCAGTACTGGTTTTGCTTCCCAATTATCGGTGTTGCTCCCTAATCTCTGCTAAGCTTCTTTGGATCCATTCCTTCTAAACAGGATTCTTTTGTATTTATCCCACGTATTTTTGAATTTCATTGCCATTTTCATCTCCGCCACCTCCTGTGGAGGGCATTCCAGGTATCTGCCACCCTCTCTATGAAAAAATACTTCCTGACATTATCCCAGAGTCTGCCCCTTGCAACCTCAATTCATGTCCTTTAGTTCTAGTGCCTTCCCATCTCTGGAAAAGGTTTGTTTGCGGATTAATACCTTTCAAATATTTGAACGTCTGTATCTTATCACCCCTGTTTCTCCTTTCCTCCAGAGTATACATGTTCAGGTCAGTAATTCTCTCCTCGTACATCTTGCAACACAAATCCAATACCATTTTTGTTACTTTTCTTTGAACCACTTCAAATCTTTTTACATCCTTAGTAAGATACAAACTGGAGACAAAAAATGAGTTACAGGAAAATTAAGCAATCGCAAATTAACAGCTCTCTGTGCATTCTCTAGATTCTCAATCTGGATATGCATTATTAGACTATCTGAAGTTGCTGATGCAACTGCTTGGCAAGTAGCAATATTAGAAACAGATTTCTCCACAGTTTGTTCCATTAATTATTTTTATGTGTCTGCAGGACTTGTGTTTGATGTTTTCTTTATTGATTTCTGTAATGCATTAATGCTTGTTGTTCTCCCCTTGATGTGGACTTGAATATTGTGTTTTTATTTGAATAGTTTTCTTGATGTATTCTCAATTTTCTTAGTGCTTACTTGTATCAGTTTGCAAAATTCCAATTAAAAAAAATAAAGAGGGGCATTTTCGATATGACGTCTAAGTCGGAGTTTGGACATTTTGCACTAAACGTCCCAAATCCAAATAGAAATATAACCATTCTCGAAACAGCAAAACGTCAATCTTTTTTTCCCAAAAATGACCACATGCAAGATGTTTTTGTGTTCTGTGAGTTTATCTTTTTGGGCCATTAAAAAAAAAACAGTTCAAGTGAAAATGTAGAAAAATCAAGCTATTGGGATATAGGAGGAGCCATCATTCTTAGTAGACTGGCCACACAAGTATCCCAGGAGAGCACTGGGGCACCCTAGGGAGCACTGCTGTGGACTTCATATAAAAAGTCCCAGGTAGAAATATCACCATTACCACTTATACTGCATGCTGAGCCCTCCAAAACCCACCAAAAACCTACTGTACCCAACAACAATAGCACTTATGGGTGAAGGGGGTCACGTATATGTGGGTACAGTAGGTTCTGAGAGAGTGTGGGAGGGCTCACACTTTCCACCACAAGTGTAACAGGTATAGTGGGATATGGGCTTGGGTCCACCTCTCTATAGTGTATTCCACTGACCACTACACTACTACAAGGACCTGCTTGCTGCTCTAATAGACTTGGCTATAATATCTGAAGCTGTCATAGAGGCCTTGGTAAGTTAATCACATCTTGGGGAGGGGGGGTAGGAGGGGGGTCAGCAACCACTGGGGGAAGAAGGAGGAGGGTCATCCCTGATTTCTTCCAGTGATCATCTGGTCATTTAGGGCACCTTTTTTTAGAGCCTTATTTGTTCTAAAAACAGGTTTAGACCAAAATGTTGAAGTTTCACCCCTAGATGTTTTCGTTTTGTTCCATTATGACTGTAAAACATCCAAGTGTTAGGAATGCCCTAAGCCTGCCCCCGACATGCCCTCTTGTGATTTGGATGCAGTGCAGATGAATTGTATAGTTAAACATCTGCAAAATAGGTTTCAAAAATACCGTTTTGGACATTTTGAGAAGAAATTTGTCCAAATCCTGCTTTATGACAATTTTTGGACGTTTTCTCTTTCGAAAGTGAGCCCCAAAGTGATATACAATTTGCAGACTTGATCTATATCTGTCTTATGCCGTTTGCTAGACACATACCATAGAAGTCCATCTGGCACTAGTCTTAGTTCCCAAATACTGGAGCTGCTGAACTACATCTGTCTTTCACCATTTGCAGTACATAGACCTTAGAAGTCTGTCCTGCACTGGCCTTTGCTACCAGCTACTGGAGTTACCGAATCTACCTCTTTCTTCTGCCATTAGAAGTCTGTCTGACAGTGGCCATAGTTCCCAACTATTCTTGCCCACTTAACTTACATATTGAGTATTTGCAAGGGGGTATATACAGGGGAAGAGCATGGATGGAACAAAGGTGTGCCTCCCACTTATGTGGGTAACTTACAGAGAACATTGTAAGTTATATGCATCCCTCCAACATTTAGGTACCCGCATTTATGTTAGCTGTATGGCTGGTGTAAGTGTAGGTACCCAATGTAAATTTATCTGCAATTTGAATTCTCCCAAGTTAAATGCATCTAATAATGGACCACCAGAGGTCAGCTTCCAATGTGATGATTATCTCATTTTTTGGAAGTAGGTGGAACACCTTATGTCATCATCAGTCTGTACACCAATTCTTTTTTTATATACTATAATATACAATGCTTTTAGTTCACAAACACCTGACCAGTTCGTTACGGATTACATAAAGAGAAACTAGATCATATCTTGCAGGAAAATACATTTAGAACACTGTTTACTAAGCTGCGGTGTAGGCGTGCAAACCTTTTAGTATGCGCTAACACTATATGGGTGTCTCTAGCATTAGCACATGCTATAAAGTTAGCGCACCTACAGCGTGCCTTAGTAAACAGGGCCTCTAGTTTCCAAAATGAAGAAGAGCAAAATTAAACTCCATAAAAATTTTCAAATAACCAGTTTTTAAAAGTTTTACGAAAAGCCAAATAATTCGAACCAACATGACATATCAAAAGTAAAGGATTCCACACTACCACACCCTGATATTATATTGAGGAATTAAATATAGATTTATACCTAAGTTGTCTGATAGAAGGAAACTGTAACAAGATTAAATTATGCATTTTATAAGAGTTCAAATGAAGTAAATCAACCCAGTTAACAGAGTAAGAAGATGCTACCTTGTAAACAAAAGAACAGAGTTTAAATTGAACCCTTGCTTCAACTGGAAGCCAATGTAGTTTCTCCAAAAGGGGAGTGGCTGATTCAAACCTAGAAACTGAAAATATCAAACGCAATGCCGTATTCTGCACCACTTATATTCTATTTATTAACATTCTTAAACAATCCACAAATGCAATGTTGCAGTAATCTAATCTACTCAGAACTAGTGCCAGAACCAGAAATCTAAACTCCTCAAAACTGTTAAATTTACGTATAGCTCGTAGCTTGCCCACAATATAGAAAGATTTTTGAACAATCTGTTTAACATGATCAGAAAAAGTCAATAAACTATCCACTTTAACTCCTAAAATTTGTGAAGATTTATCAAAAACAAAAGAATCCGCTCCTATCTGGAAACTTTGTGGGAAACTTGGAGGGGCATAATCGAAAGGGACGCCCAAGGTTTGTTGTGGACATCCTAGCAAAATGTCCCAATGGAGGGGCGGGGAAACCCGTATTATCGAAACAAGATGGACGACCATCTTTCGTTTCGATAATATGGTTGTGGACACCCAAATCTTGAAACTTAGGTCATCCTTAGAGATGTCGTCCCTAGACTTGGTCGTTTCTGATTTTCGGGGATAATGGAAACCAAGGACACTCATCTCAGAAATGACCATCAATTACTGGTTTTGAGATATATGCCAGTTTTCAGTCCCTGCCCTAGAGACACACCTGTTACCGTCCCTACACTTTAGCCCGATCCTAAATGCTGCTAGAGTGTCGTTGTTTGGAGAATACAAAACACATCCTATCTTGACCGCTGCTAGGGTGATGTGATATTGGATTTGTAAGAGACCTTACTTCTCAGCTTCCATCATCTCCTATCTGCCGATTTGTGCTAATCCAGCATTTCCACCAGGAGACGGAAAATGTGTTTGCTTGTTAGAAAACCACAGACTTGTGTTATCTCCTTCAGCTGGTAACCTTGCAAAGTTTGGTGAACCTTTTGAGCTATTGAAACAGAAGTATGTGCTTTCATTGGCTGACTATTATCCTTATCTTCAAATTCGACACTATATTGCCTCTTTATCATGGCAAGATCTTACGGAAAATTTACAAGAGACTATAATGGAGGCTTACACATTGGGGTCCCAGATCCCTGTGCCCCTGTTGTTTCATCATAGGCATCTGCAAGACACGATGTCTGATGTTGATTATGCTGGTTTGGCATCACAATGGATTTGCAGATTACTCTTTCTGCAGATCAGCTTAACTTCCAGGAAGATGTGGCCTAGGTGACATCTGCTCTCCGCTTTCAGAAAGTTCTTGTGGAGAGCAGTCAAGGAAGTGCAGCATTCAGGATTTCAGCTTCTGTTGGAGAAGAATCGATAGTGGCTGGTGATCTTTTGAGTCAACAAGTACTGATTTCCCCAAATATCATTCTTCCAATGGAAATACTGGAGACTGAAGTCCTTCTTCAGTATCTTTTTGTAATCCCTTGGAAAACTATTGATGGGGTTGAATCTGGGTGAGCTCCCTAGAGGGGTTTCTGAATCACTGTCTGGCTCTTGGCCAGGGGTTGAGAGGAGTGATGGGAATGGTTATTGACTTGGGGGAGGGGTATACCCAGCCGATTGAATGTGGTGACCATGCCAAGGTACAGTTCTGGTACTGTAATGTGTGAGAAAAACATTACTGTGATGACTGACAGGGAGATGTAATCAAGGGGAGGGACAAAATGGAATAAAAGCCATTTTTTGCACAAGGTCATTGGTTGCCCAAACCCTCGCCAGAGCCCATGGAGTGAGGGTGTATCCCCCCGGCATAATAAGCAGGGACTTTTGTAACAGAGTAATCTCTGCTTAAAGCTGAAAAAGCAAGAAGCAAGAAGACTCTGGGGGAGGGAGAGAGAATCCCCCCCCCCCCCCGCCCCCGTGAATGAAACAGGGAGAGACCTACTTGGGCCAGAGATGGGTGAGAGGAACCACACCTCTGCGGAAGAAGGACAGAGAGAGGGCGGTCTGGTCCTGGAGACAGTCTGGCAGCTGGGGAAAAGCCCAGCAGGACGCTTGTCTGGCATGGGAGCAGGAGTGGAAGAGTGGCCTAGTGGTTAGGGTGGTGGACTCTGGTCCTGACTTGAGGAACTGAGTTCAATTCCCACTTCAGGCACAGGCAGCTCCTTGTGACTCTGGGCAAGTCACTTAACCCTCCATTGCCCCAGGTACAAATAAGTACCTGTATACAATATGTAAGCCGCATTGAGCCTGCCATGAGTGGGAAAGCACAGGGTACAAATGTAACAAAAAAAAAAAGACAAGCTGCAATCCCAGATTGTTTTGCCAGGTGGGATGGGCTTGGAGGGTTGAGAGCCGAGTGGACACTGGAAGAGTTTGAATCTGAGGGATTTTCCATCTGATTAGTGCCCCAGAATTTCCCCCCAGGGAATAAAGATTTACGACTGTTACGCTGACCTGTTGTTGAATGTTCCTGTTTAAAGTTCTGTTAAAAGTTTGTTTGTTTATTTATTTATTTATGACATTTATACCTCACATATTCCCATACAATTTTGAGTTCAATGTGGCTAACAAGCTAAATCAATATCAATAAGAAAATCATCGTAAATATATAAAGAATTCAATAATAAAGCATAATGGGGAGAATGGAAGGGGGAGATTAAGCACCAGGATCAATTGACAGAAATTCTTTGAAAAGGAAAGACTTCAAAAGCTTATGAAAAAACAAATAATCATGTTGGGCTCTTATAGTTTTCAGTAAGGAATTCCATCATTTAGTACCTTAGTATGAAAAGGTAGCTGAATATATAGATTTATAAACTACTTTCTTACAGGTAGGAAAATGAAGATGCAGGTAGTCTCTTGCACCAAAGACTGAATTGCGAGAAGGCAAAGTAACAAGGGGCAACATATAGTCAGGGGCAATACCATATACAATCTGAAATATGAGAGCACAGAGAGTTTGAATACAATCCTGGTCCTAATGGGAAGCCAGTGCAAATGTATCAGCAAAGGAGTAGCCCTCTCAAAGCGTGGTATATGCATGACAAGTCTAGCCACAGTATTTTGGGTAGTTTACAGTTTCCTTAAGATACATTCTTTACACCCTGCATAGATAGAATTACAACAATCAAATTGGGTCAAAACAAGAGATTGGACAAGTAATCTGAAAATATCAATTGAAAGAACGGCCTACGCTTCAGCTTCCAAAGTAATTTAAAAGATTTAGTAACGACCGAGGGCGCCAGAGATTCAAAGGTTAGGTGCCAATCAACAACAGAGTAGTGGACTCCAAAGGATAAAGAAATACAGTCAGTTGTAAAATTGCTGCAGAGATTATGGTCAAACAGATTAGTTATTACCAAAAATTTAGTGTTCTCCCGATTTAATTTTAGCCTGAATTCAGACGCCCAGGATTCCATTAAATCAAGGCCAGTTTTAATCCTATATAGAATTCCCAGGATGTTACCTCGAAAAAGGATGTAAATAGTGACATCATCCGCATAGATAAAAGGATGGAATCCCATTGACTCAAGTCTCCCCCACCCCCCCACCCCCCAGCAGAACCATCAAGGTCAGAAATCTTTTATTGTGGTCGAGCAACTGAAGGTACCAGCAGTGCTCAACAGGCAAAACCTTATGGTCTCTACACTATATACATGTAATCTCCTAGACAGGCCTTTTTTTTTCTGATCTGAAAAACTTTATGAAATTATCCCCCCCCCCCCCCCCCCAAAAAAAATGGATAATTTATCTATATTAAGTTAATACTGCATATTCAGCAGTCAGAGTTTTACGGATATTTTTCTTATTCAGTATGAATAAATTATCCGTATATCTTTGTGAAGTTCTTGGGCCGCATAATATCGGTCCCTCAGTTGCCTCAGTATTTTCAGCCTTCATGAATCTATCTCCCACACAGTATTTGAATCTCAAGCAAAATATCTGGAACTAACATGCAAATTTCCTTTAAATTTCTAGCTTAATACCCTTTGACATTTGAAGTGTGCAGGTTATGAACAGAACTGAGTGGGCTAGTAGTGTTTGCTAGAATCTTTACTGTAGCTAAACCCTAAAAACAAGAGCTGCCTAAAATGAGAGTGTCCAGTCATCTGACATGATGCTCAGTGTATCTCCGACCCTGGCACTGGAGTCACATGCACAGATGATCAGCTACAACAGAATATGCCTACAGCGCCCTCTTGTGCTATAACTAGCAAATCTCATTCATTTTAGGGAGACTGCATTTAATACATATTCTACTTTATGAATACAGAATCTGTTTTTCTCATTTGTGATCAGACAAAAATGTGCACTTCTGAGTTGAGAACATCATGCCAAACCATTTACTTAAGTGAGGTGTTATTACATGGACTGCTAAAAGAAATACCTAAGGGTCAAATTTGGAATTAATTCTCAACCTATACCTTCTGCACAGAAGAGCTGTACGTGATGGGAAAAGAAAAAGCCAAATTGCCAATCTGTACAGAGCAATTTGGTCCTTTCCTACAGATAAAGCCATCCTGCATGGACAATGGGCTTGATTTATCCAAATAAAATTGGTTTCTGGATGAAAAATACAAAATAGCAACTGTAACGAAAGCAGATATTTGGTGAACGATTAATTTCGGGTGTGCTGATACCTGCTTCTCAAGCTGAATCATCCAAATACATTCATGCCTTTTATTTGCCTCCAGGCATTGTAAAATCTGAAATCATGAACAGGACTTGCCACTTACGACGTTTTAATGCAGACTGCTCATAAAAACTTGCAGGCCAGGAGCAGCCTGCTACTCCTGGCACAAACTTTCCTTCTGGCGTGCCACCATTTAAGCTACCAGAAACAGCAAATATAGGCAAATTTCTGGATGTATCACTGGAGTCATCATATCTCCATGAGTTGGAAGATCATAAAAGAAAGCCAGGGAGCTCCAGCTCTCTGACAGCAAGAGACGAGCAGTTTTGAGCCTCTCTGCTGCTCTTTCCTGGTGAATTCAGCCAGACATATATCAGGACACCATCTTTTCCCTCTTTATTCATACAGAGGAATATTTTGGAGGGCCTGCTCCTGAACTGACACTGTGCAATATGAAATAATGGTGACTGAGCTTGCCTGTCCATCATTGGTCTGTCTCTTCCTGCATTTTGGAGGGAAATATAAAAGGCTCTGTATAGCTAGGATGCAGGGAGTAGTTTTGAGAGGTTGAGAGGAAACTTTGCCAGGCTCACAAGCAGCAACAGGGGAGCTGCTTCCTTGATAGCTGGTTAAGTCATACAGGAAAGGGAGAGCTGTTTCTCCTAGACAGGCTAGGCTTAACCTGAGGAGAAGTGGAGTGAAGGAGGCTGGCTGAACCCAGGGAAGGTCTGCAGTGAAGAAACCAGCTAAGGAGAGTTCCAGGGAGCAGCAACAAGGATATAGTCCAGAAGTCTCTAGAAGAGTTCAGCTGTCACAGGTGGTGTAGCCGGACCCAGTATTTTGGATGGGCCCAGAGTTAACTTAGACGGTCCCTACCACACCATGCCGCCACCCCCCCCCCCCCCCCCCCCCCAGAGATCTAAAAAAATGTAGGCTTTTTTTCCACCTACTTCATCAACATCTCTCCTCCTCCACGGCGTCTTGGCATCTGTCCCCCGTTGCTGAACCCCATCCTTCCCCGGTGTGCCTTACAGGCATCCCTGGTGCCTGCAATGATCCATTAGGGTTACGATATGGCTCCAGAAAAAGGAGGACAGATTGAGCCAGTCTGGGTTTTACTTCCAGATAAGGACTTTCCCTATGGACTTTGCTTTAGGGGCAAGTCTATAAGTTGGCACGTCAAGTTAGGTGCCTCGAGGACGTGCACTGAGTGCCAATTGGCTACACTGAGTGTCTGTATTTTGTGTGAGTGGTTCTGTTTATTCTTCTTGGAATGTTAGGATAGAAACTATACAATCTGAATGATAGTGTTTCTTTCATTGTTTTTTACTCTATAATGTTATTTTAAATTTGATGTAAACTGCCTTGATTTGTGATAGAAAGAAGCAGTATACTATATGAATAAACAATAAACAATACATTTCTATAGTGGTATCTTGGTACCAAAATTCAATTTTAGAATATTAGTGTAAGTCAGCATCAATATACCAATGAAAAAGAGACAGTGATCTGCATGTAGAGAATTCAGACACAACAGGTCAGACCACTGTTTAGAAGCAACCAAATTTATTAACCAAAGTGCTGCATCAGGGGGTTACACTGTGTGGTTAATACTGTATAATAAAAATTAAAATTTCTCAAACACAACCAAATCAATCAATTAATATATTAAAATGGCTTAGGGTTTTTTTTCTAATGCTCAAAACAGCACTATAGTTATCTGTGAATTTTGGGGGCGGGGATTTTTAAGGTGTTTTAGTAAGTTTCTAATGTAACTAACTTTTGACCTAAGGCAGGCTGCTTAAAAACATGTCAGCTACTTACATATGTAACTGTTACCACCTACACGTGTAAGTTGGTATTTCACAACATACATGTGTTAGTGTTGGAACTTACACCTGTAAGTGTTGGAACTTACACCTGTACGGGAGCCATTTTGCAAACCTATAGATGTAAATACTGGTAGTTACCTACAAAGCCTGCAATCTTCACTTTCAGTTTGAAGGAGGAAGTAAACCATAGGGGATTAAGAAGGATACCTCCTCTAATCCCTCCTGTAAAGGGCTGGCCGAAACAAGCTGGGAGCTGTTGTAAATCCCCCCCCCCCCCCATCACTATTTATTACTACTCTTCCCTGTGGCACCTCTTAAAATTGATCTCTCCCCTCTTCAGAATTGTCTCTCTGCTCTCACCCCCTGGTTTACTAAACACAAATTAATCATAAATGCAATGGCTTGTAGTAGTGTAGGCACAGGTTTTGGGCATGCGCCAATCCATTTTCAGCACGCCTGTAAAAAAGCCCTTTTTAAAATTTTTGCCAAAAATGGACATGTCCATTTTGGGTCTGAGACCTTACCGCCAGCCATTGACCTAGCAGTAAAGTCTCACGCGGTAACTGGCAGTAATGACCTACGTGCACCAAATGCCACTTGGCACGCGTAGCTGACGCACGCCAGAAAATAAAAAATATTTTTCAGGAGCGAGTAGCAGACACACACAAAAATGAAATTACCACAAGAGCCACACGGTAGCCATGCAGTAACTCCATTTAGGCACATGTTGGGTGCGCATAGACGTTTACGCGACTTAGTAAACTGGCTCCTCTGTCTTTTTGGACTTCCTATATTTCCAGTTTCTTCTTTAAAATATTTAGTATGGGCTGTATAGAAAGTTTAAATAAACTGTAAAACTGTAGGTGTTTGGTTTGGCTATGCTAATTGTCATGGCCTCAATGGCCTTTGCAATGTGTCACGGATTCGGTAAGGTGAGCCCTTGGACCAAACCGGAGCGTTGGTTGACAAGTCACCTGGGCTGGCACAGGAAGGAATCAGAACAGACTGGACTAGAATAAACCAGGAGACTCGACAAGGCAGGACAGAGGTAACAAGGCACAATGGACAAGGACCAGATCCAGACGAGGCAAAAAAAAGCAAGGCAAAGGGGCAGAACCGGAACCCAGACAGGCAGACTCGGAACTGGATTAAAACTGGGACTGGGACCAGGGCCGTGCCGATGCGGTAAGCGGGGTAAGCGCCGCAGGGGGGCGCCCACCTCTGGAGGGCGCCGCCGCGGTGCTTACCCTCGCCCCGCACCACCGAGGACTTTAAATCTTTTACCTCGGTTGCAGCAGCGTCAGTGAAAGCGCTGCCGACGTCTCCCTTCCCTTGCACTCATTGGTTCCCTCAGTGTCCCGCCTTCTTCTGACGTCAGAAGAAGGCGGACACTGAGGGAACCAAGAGCGCGAAGGGAAGGGAGACGTTGGCAGCACTCCGCTTTCACTGACGCTGCTGCGACCGGAAGTAAAAGATTTAAAGGCCCCAGGGCGCGGAGGAAAGAGCAGAGAGGCATGGATGGGAGGGCAGCAGCAGGGCCCAGGGAGAGGACAAATTGCTGGAAGGGGAGGGGAGAGAGGAGGATTGCTAGCTATGGATGCAGCAGGGAAGGGCAGAGAGGGACAAGGATGGACATGGGGGCCCAGGGAGAGGACAATTTGCTGGAAATGGAGGGGAGGGAGAGAGGAGGATTGCTGGCTATAGATGGAGGAGGGAAGGGCAGAGAGGGACAAGGATGGACGTGGATGGGAGGACAGGACCCAGGGAGAGAGAAGAAATTGCTGGAAATGGATAAAGAGCAAGAAATGAAGAAGAAAGGAGGAAAGTAAAGAAATAAATGGAAAGGAAGCCCTGGAAATGGAGTTAAGAGGACAGATAGCAGCAGTCTCAGATACTGGGCCAGCATGATCAGAAAAAGAAAGTCACCAGACAACAAAGGTAGAAAAAAATCATTTTATTTTCATTTTAGCGTTTGGAATATGCGGCTAGGAAAGCGAATAGAATGTTGGGTGTTATTAGGAAGGGTATGGAGTCCAGGTGTGCGGATGTTATAATGCCGTTGTATCGCTCCATGGTGCGACCGCACCTGGAGTATTGTGTTCAGTACTGGTCTCCGTATCTCAAAAAAGATATAGTAGAATTGGAAAAGGTACAGCGAAGGGCGACGAAAATGATAGTGGGGATGGGACGACTTTCCTATGAAGAGAGGCTGAGAAGGCTAGGGCTTTTCAGCTTGGAGAAGAGACGGCTGAGGGGAGATATGATAGAAGTGTATAAAATAATGAGTGGAATGGATCGGGTGGATGTGAAGCGACTGTTCACGCTATCCAAAAATACTAGGACTAGAGGGCATGAGTTGAAGCTACAGTGTGGTAAATTTAAAACGAATCGGAGAAAATTTTTCTTCACCCAACGTGTAATTAGACTCTGGAATTCGTTGCCGGAGAACGTGGTACGGGCGGTTAGCTTGACGGAGTTTAAAAAGGGGTTAGATAGATTCCTAAAGGACAAGTCCATAGACCGCTATTAAATGGACTTGGAAAAATTCCGCATTTTTAGGTATAACTTGTCTGGAATGTTTTTACGTTTGGGGAGCGTGCCAGGTGCCCTTGACCTGGATTGGCCACTGTCGGTGACAGGATGCTGGGCCAGATGGACCTTTGGTCTTTCCCAGTATGGCACTACTTATGTACTTATGTACTTATGTACTATCTTATTTTGCAATGTATAGCAATTTGTTTCTAAGAATATTGCTGACAATTCCTGTCAGTGTGGCAAGTGGTGAGCAATCATTTTCACCGGGGGGGGGGGGGGGCCTGATCATTTTCACCGGGGGTGTGTGATCATTTTCACGGGGGGGGGGGGGGGCGCCAACTGATAGTCTGCAGGGGGGCGCCACAGACCCTAGGCACGGCCCTGACTGGGACCCAGGCAATGCAAGGCAAGGCAGAACAAGGCAAGACATGGAATTAGATTAAAACTGGGTCCAGAAAAGGGCAAGACAAGGACAAGGCAAGGACTGGATCTGGACAGGACTAGACTGAATGAGACAAGACAAGGCAAAGCTAAACACAAAACAAGGCAGACAAAACAGGGCAGGAGCTAGGCAACAAGAACATAAGCAAAAATATAAACAAGGCAGGAACAGGACTTGGCTTGGCAGGGGCAGGAACCAGGAACTGAGCTTTGGCTTGGCAGGAAAAGGATTCAGGAACAGACTTGGCTTTGCTTGGCAGAAACAGGATTCAGGAACAGACTAGGCTTGGCTTGGCAACTGGAACAGGATTCAGGGTTAGACTTGGCTTGGACAGACTTGGCTTTAGCAGAAAGCAGGAACAGAACTTTAGCTTTAACAGAGAGCAGGAACAGAGCTTGGCTTTAACAGAGAGCAGGAACTAGCTTTAACAGAGAGCAGGAACAGAGCTTGGCTTAGCAGGGACAGGAACAGAACTTGGTTTTAGCAGAAAACAGAAATAGGTTTTAACTGTAGCAAGCGTCAAGAGCAGGGCTAGACTGAAAGCAGGAGCCATGGGTAGAGCCAAACTGTAACAGACACAAAGAGCAGGGTGTGGCTATAGAGTCAGGCTTTCAGGAACAAGGTTCAAAAGCAAGACACACAGAAACAAAGCTTTCAAGTACAAGACTCATAGAAACACAGTTAAACAGGAACAAGGGCAAAACTTCAAGAACAAGGTTTATAGAAGCCAGGCTTTCAGGTACAAGACTCATAGAAACACAAATAGGGACAAGACTACACAGGAGTAAAGCTTCAGGAACAAGATTTACAAAAGCAAGACTTTCAGGAACAAGACTCAGAAACACAAGAATAAACCTTCAGAGACAAGACTCACAGGAACAAAGCCAGACTGGAATCAAAGCATGCAGGAAGGAAGCCATGGAGGGAACATAAAGACAAGGTTAAGAGACCTCTTGCAAAGGAAAAGCATGAGAGTTCCAAGGTGATCTATAAGGACTTTGCTGATGATGTCACAACGTGGACTGCAGGAACACCAAAGCGAGGCTTGGATTACAGGAACACCAAAGCAAAACTTGGATTGCAGGAACACCAGGCAGCAGATGCATCAATGCAGGTACAAGGCAGTCCAGAGAAGCCACAGACCAGATCACTGGAAAAAGGTGAGTCTGGACGGAGAGGCATGGCCACCTGTGACACTAATTTAAAAAACACATTTCTAAGATGCTCAAAACTGGTTTCTTAAGTTTATGTACCCTTTGCATCTTGCAGGATTTCTTGGATTTTCTGGCTCTACATACAGCTTGTCATGCTCATTTTATCTCTCGTTTGGATTACTGTAATGTAATTTATTCTGGTTTGCCTATCTCCCAGATCAAGAGTCTCCAAACACTTTAAAATACCACTGTAAGACTGTTTGGTATGGCTAAAATGTTTGACAATGTCATGCCATTATTTGCTCGACTCCATTGGCTTCCAGTTCATTATCGTATTCTCTTTAAAATAATTCTTTAGACCTGTAAGGCCTGTATCTGAGCGAACCACCATATCTGTCCACTTTGACAATACCATACACACCATTGCATTTCTTGTGTTCTTTGGATTCCAATTGCCTTGTTTCTCCAGGTCCCAAGATAGCACAACATGAATCCATTCAGCATTCTGACATTTTCTTTCTGGTGCCAAAGCTCTGGAACAACCTTCCTTCACATATGCAAAATGAACTTCTCCTACCTAAGTTAAAGTTTTTGTTAAGTGGTAGGGTTAAGTCTTTATTAAAAACCCATTTTTTTCACCTTAGCTTTTAACACCATTCTGTGACATAATACTTTTTTCACAGTATACGTATTGGTGAATCTGCTAGAATTTTGTTTTAATTTTAGGAATGAATGAGTTCTGTGTGTAAGGAGTATCCCGTTCCTGTCTCAGTAATGGCGTTCCTTTCTTCTTATTTCATTATTTGTTCATAGATTTTAGTTTTGTACACTGCTTAGACTTGTATGTTCAGAACTGGTGGTATAACAAGTCCCAATAAACATATAAATGCTGAGATTTCCACATGTAAATCATGAATAAGACTTTGAAAATAATGGCCATACGTTCTTAGTTTTATTGTGGCAAACTGTCGTATAAATACTATCATTACCAGCTTGATGGCTGTACACCTCTTGAAAGTTTTTCTTCACCCAACGCGTAATTAAACTCTGGAATTCGTTGCTGGAGAACGTGGTGAAGGCGGTTAGCTTGGCAGAGTTTAAAAAGAGTTTGGACGGGGACAAGTCCATAGACCGCTACTAAATGGACTTGGAAAAAATCCACAATTTCGGGAATAACGTATAGAATGTTTGTACGTTTGGGAAGCTGCCAGGTGCCCTTGACCTGGATTGGCCACTGTCGGGGACAGGATGCTGGGCTTGATGGGCCTTTGGTCTTTTTCCAGTATGGCATTACTTATATACTTATGTACTTCTTCTACTGGTTCTCCTCCTCCACATGAGCAAGTCCTTCCTCTTTGAGAAAAGCCTCTGTCCCACTGGGTCACCTCTGCTAGATCCACAGCTCTTTGTGAAGCAAGCTGTTTTGTAAGTCTAGCTCTTTAAGATTCCAGGTCCTAAAACCTATAGCCTGCAATTTGGCTTGCCCAGCCTGGAGGGACCCCTTTTTTTTCTCCCCCAACAGGTTTTATTAGTGTAACCCAGTATCATTGCATCTTACATTACTCGACCATAGTTTCACCAGACATACACCTGTGGTAACTGTGATTGCCTAAATGTGGCAAGGTCACGCATAACTTACAGTATTCTCTAAGTTGCATGCGTAAGTGGCAGCACCATCCATGCCCCCTCCCATGTTCTGCCGGTATGTACACCCCATTGAATTTACATGTATGCCACTTATGCATGCCCTTACCGAATAGCACTCAATTGCTTTGCTGCCACTTGTGTACATAAGTGCTGGTTTTCTGTACATTCACGCACACAAGTATTGTGTAACTTTAAGCACCCCATTATAGAATTGTCCTATTAGTGCTGAAGTTTATCCTTGAGGTCTTGGAGATGACTGCAGATGGTCCCAGAAACCGTACAGTCATAGCTGTGTACATTCATCCTCAATATGCACAGTACAGTGAGTGAGCAGTTACAGCCAAATTCTATAAATAGCACTCAATAATCAGCACTGGAAAAATTGGCGCGAAGCATTATTTTATAGAAGCTGATCCGGGTTGAGCATTCTTTATAGAACAGCGCATAGCATTGATTCCCTGTCATGTATCCTGGGGCTTCACCGTAGATAATTTTGTGAACCAGAGTGCAGATTTTGAAAGCAATGCGGTCTTTGATTGGGAGCCAGTGTTTTTCGCGGAGGGGTTTTGCGCTTTCAAATCGCGTTTTTCCAAAGATAAGTCTAGCTGCCGTGTTTTGAGCGGTCTGAAGTTTCTTTAATGTTTGTTCTTTGCATGGAGGAGTGGCCTAGTGGTTAGGGTGGTGGACTTTGGTCCTGGGGAACTGAGGAACTGAGTTCGATTCCCAGCACAGGCAGCTCCTTGTGACTCTGGGCAAGTCACTTAACCCTCCATTGCCACATGTAAGCCGCATTGAGCCTGCCATGAGTGGGAAAGCACAGGGTACAAATGTAACAAAAATAAAATAAAAATCCCACATAAATTCCATTGCAGTAGTCTAAATGGCTTAATACCATTGATTGTATCAGGTTGCAAAATGTTTCCCTCAGGAAGAATTGTTTCACACGTTTGAGTTTCCACATTGAGCGGAACATTTTCTTTGTTGTGGATGTCACTTGGCTCTCTAGTGTTAGGTTTTGGTCCAATGTAACGCCGAGGATTTTCAGGCTGTCTGAGATAGGGAGGATGTATTCTGTGGTATTGATAATTGTGGGGTTGTCCGCGCTGTGTTGGGATGAGAGGATAAGACTGTGTGTTTTTTCTTTGTTGAGTTTTAGTTGAAATGCATTTGCCCAAGTCCATGATGTTCAAGCTGATCTTGATTTTGTTAGTGATTTCTGTCAGTTTAGATTTGTAAGGAATGTATATTGTGATATCGTCTGCATAGATGAAGGGGTTAAGGCCTTGGTTGGATAAGGACTTGGCTAGTGGTGTCATCATTAGGTTGAAGAGGATCGGTGATAGTGGTGATAGCTCATGGCATTTGGGCACATAAATTGCACTATTCCATAACACTGCAATCAACTTTTCAGCATGTCCCTGACCTGCCCATGGCCACACCCCCTTTTGAGCTGCAAATTATGGGATTTAGGCTCTGGAGCTATAGAATAGCATGCAAGCAGATGTGCATGCAAATCCCAATTTATTGTCAATTAACTTCAATAATTGATAGTTAATGGTTCATTAACCAATTTGTTAGTGTATACACCTTTGATCCACACCCAAATTTGGGCGCAATATATAGCATCCGGAGGTTAGAGGGATTTATTTATTTATTTATTTATTACATTTATATCCCACATTTTCCCACCTATTTGTAGGCTCTATGTGGCTTACATAGTACCGGAGAGGCGTTACAGACTCCGGTGTAAAGAAATACAAAGTGATGTTGTGGTAAGATAAAATTCATGTGGCATAGCCACACTAGGAAATCGTACAACGGAAGAGTTGTGTTATGTCCATTATGTTCTTTAGTTTTGTTGTGTTGCAGAGATCAGGAATTTTTGTTGGATCGGTAGGGTATGCCTTTTTAAACAGGTTAGTTTTTAGTGTTTTCCAGAAGTTTAGGTGGTTGTTCGTAGTTTTCAAGGCTTTTGGTAATGCATTCCACAGTTGTGTGCTTATGTAGGAAAAACTGGACACGTAAGTTGATTTGTATTTGAGTCCTTTGCAGCTTGGGTAGTGCAGATTTAGGTACATTCGTGTTGATTTGGATGTGTTTCTAGTTGGTAGGTCGATCAAGTCTGTCATGTATCCCGGAGCTTCACTGTAGATAATTTTGTGAACCAGAGTGCAGATTTTGAAAGCAATGCGTTCTTTGATTGGGAGCCAGTGTAATTTTTCGCGAAGGGGTTTTGCACTTTCAAATCGCATTTTTACGGGTTGATCCGTTCCCTGAGAGTTACTGAGTTAGTTTTTCTCATTGCTCTCTTGAAAAAGTGTGTATGTTTTTTGTTTATTAAACATGTCATTGAAGTTTGTGGGGAAACAGAAGCACTACCCATTCACTGTTCAACCCAGGCAGCCTAAAGCCACTGGGAGATGGGAGAAAAGAGGGAGGCCAATACCTTCCAAACATATTTATTAGGTTTCCAACTAATAAATCCCAGCTTGCCTCAGAGTGAAGGAGAAACAGAAACTGTAATGGACACCATTTTACAATAACTTGTGTGAAAGATTTCAAAGGACTTCCTGCATGTCCCAAGTATCCTTCTGGCTTTTGACATCACCATATGTACTTGTATGACCACCTTATGATCATCATGATCACCTCTAAGTCCCGCTCTTCTTTCATCTACAGGAGTACTTCATTCCCTATACTGTACCACTCCCTTGGGTTTTTGCAGCTCAAATGCATGACCCTGCCTATTTTTTGCATTGTCTTAACTTCCAAATTCTAGACCATTCTTCAAGCCTCATTAGATTCCTCCTTATGCAGTAGGAAAACCTGTGGCCAGTACCAGCAGCAATAGTGAATGTGAGGATAAACTAGCAGTCATAATCCCCTAGCTAAGCTGAAGCATGTTTTTATAAAAGAGGAAAAACCACGTGAGTCATCAGTGATGGCAGCTTCTACCTGAAGCTCTGATCTAGTCCCCCAGATTATTGTATTTAATGCATTCCTGATGTCTTGTAAGATTTTCTTGCTGCCGGGCTTCCCGCTTGTCCCCGCAATCTGGTGAATCAAGGCTGCGATGTCTTGGTGATGCCCAAGTGAAATTAAACAATACTTTGCCATGCAGATTAGGTTCTGTGATGAACATGATGGTGCAAGAGCACCAGAAAAGTTTAATAGGACCCTACATGGTCCGTGTTTCAGCCAACAGGCCTTCCTCAGGGGTCTAAAATAAAACAAAACAAACAAGTCAACATATGTACAATTTAAATATAAAAACAACTTAAATATAAAAATGCAAATATTTCGAATACAAAATTTAAAAACATAAAGAATACAAAATAAACAGAGTTAAAAACAAATTGGATTAAAAACAAATTAGATTAAAAACTAATCCAAAAAAATCAAGAAAATACCGAAACATGTAAGCATACATCACAAACTTACTGAAAGTATCAGAACCATGTACAAAAAGCAATACAATAAAGACAAATTATGCCATGTAAAATGTGAAAAATAGGTTATATACTAAAAACACAGTAACAATACTGATATGTAATGAAAAACATAATCTTACACTCCTTAAATACAGTACAAATATATAACGTCATTTGGAGTGTTACAAAATAACATAGCCAACAGTCACAAGTAATTGGTAACATGTGCAGAGCTCATCAGAAAAAGAAGAAATAAACACCTAACGAACCAAGACCAAAATGTACAGGTTAAAAAATGTTATTACAAAGTGGGACTGAGATGAGCATGTTAATAAAAACGAGCATGTTAATAAAAAAGAGACTGAAATAAGCATATTAATAGAAACAGCACTTTAGCCACCAAAAACAGATATGAAAAGATGAGAAATGTAAAATTGTGACCTACCCTGAATCTGACGTTTACAGGTGCACCTCCAAGATACTCATAAAACAAAAAGCTAAATGCTGCAGGAACAAAAAAGGGGGAACAATGAAAATCAAGGAAGGTTGACGACTTGCAAAATCTCCATTTCCGTGGCTCCCTGAACCAGCTGGGGAAGAGAACTGCATGGAACTTCTACAAGCCATCAATTTTCAAATTCTGATGAGTGTCCCAGATTTTGCTTATCTCTCCATTGAAGGGATTGATGACATCATAGTGGACCACACACACAGAGCCGTGGGCTCCCACCAAAATAATAAGCCCAGAGATACTGTGGCCTGTTGATTCTCCAGTGCTTCAACACCCCCCTCTTCTCCCATTCATCTTTTTGGAACCCCTATCACCTCGATATCTAGTTTTCGCTACTTAGGAGTTATCCTTGATTCGTTCCTATCTTTCGCACTTATCCAGAGTTTGCTTTCTGATCTTTCAGCAATTATGGGCAATTCGTCACCTCTTTGACTCTAATCAGTTCCATGCTCTTGTTCTCTCTTTTTTCACATCCCACCTAGACTACTATGACATCATTTATGCAGGTTTACCTCATATGGCATTAAAAAAGTTACAAACTCTTCAAAATGCTGCCATCTATTTACTTTGTCACACCCATTGTTATTATCACACTATAGTCTCTATTAAAGCAGTATCAATAGTTACCAGTCCAACAATGCATCCTTTACAAAGTAGCAACACTGACATTCAAGGCTTTCTGAGTAGGTTTACCTGACTATCTTTCCTGTCTCACAATTCCTTATTCTCCAGGAAGAGTTCTTCGCTCCAATAATGATCATCATCTAATCCCAAATTTGCATATTTAGATTCAACTAGGCACTGTCTGGAACAATATTCCTTTTTCCCTCCGTGGTAATCTCACCTTTTAAAACTTTAAATCTGAACTTAAGACTTGGCTTTTTATACAGGTTTTCAAAGTACCAGACTAGTTAGAGTTCACCAGCCACTCCAGCACTATCTTGAGCAGAGAATGGTGATTGCCCTGTTAGTCCACCTCGAATATTGTGTTCAATTCTGGTCGCCACATCTCAAAAAAGATATAGTGGAATTAGAAAAGGTGCAGAGAAGGGCGACGAAAATGATAAAGGGGATGGGACGACTTCCCTATGAGGAAAGGCTAAAGCGGGTAGGGCTCTTCAGCTTGGAGAAAAGGCGACTGAGGGGAGATATGATAGAGGTCTATAAAATAATGAGTGGAGTTGAATGGGTAGATGTGAAGCATCTGTTTACGCGTTCCAAAAATACTAGGACTAGGGGGCATGCGATGAAGCTACAATGTAGTAAATTTAAAACGAATCGGAGAAAATTTTTCTTCACTCAATGTGTAATTAAACTGTGGAATTCATTGCCAGAGAATGTGGTAAAGGCGGTTAGCTTAGCGGAGTTTTAAAAAGGTTTGGACGGCTTCCTAAAGGAAAAGTCCATAGACCATTATTAAATGGACTTGGGGAAAATCCACAATTTTTTTTTTAGTTCAATCAGTTTTTTATTGATTTTATAACATATTGTAAATTTAGTACCAATGACAATAACAGTTAACAGAAAGGTCAATGTAGTCTGACTATATATATATACATATATGTATATTCGTATGAAGTATGCATGCATATCAGATGTTATAGTATTAATGCCAATGTTTGTAAAGTACCTGTACATTAATTACTTAGCTGGATGAATATTTAATCACCGGAGACCAAATTTTATTATATGCCATAAAGGAACCACATTTCTCTGCTGCTACTTTTTCGTATTTAGCTGTTAGACATACTGAGTTCCACCACATTTTGTAGGTTAACTTTGTAAAATCTGGGATAAGCAGTATAAAATGTTTTGTACTTTTTGGGATCTTGCCAGGTATTTGTGACCTGGATTGGCCACTGTTGGAAACAGGATGCTGGGCTTGATGGACCTTTGGTCTTTACCAGTATGGCAATACTTACGTACTTATGTAAGGATCAACAAACAACTTAAATGCACTTGTAGAGGAGTTTGAACTGTAAGGGGAATAGGACTTTCTGAGGTTTTTGCAACTACATTCAAAGTAACATAGAGGGGCATAATTGAACGGCGCTGGCGAAATACATGGCCGGCGATGTATTTTGGTGGCGCCGCAAACAGCTGGCCAGACCCGTATTTTCAAAAAGTTGGCCGGTCATCTTTTGTTTCGACAATATGGTTCCGGCCAGCCAAATGCCTTGAATTTGGCCGGGGTTTGAGATGGCCGGCTTCGTTTTTTAGCGATAATGGAAAGTTATGTCGGCCATCTCAAACCCCGGCCAAATTCAAGGCATTTGGCCGTGGGAGGAGCCAGCATTTTTAGTGCACTGGCCCCCCTGACATGCCAGTACACCAACCAGATACCCTAGGGGTCACTGCGGTGGACTTCAGAAAAGCTCCCTCGTGCATAGATCCCTTACTTTGGCAGCTGAGCCCCCCAAACCCACTACCCACAAATGTACTGCACCCACTAAAATTGCTCCAGGGACCTGCATACAGCCTCTAGGACTTATTGCTGCTGTATAACTTTGGCACACCAGTTCACACCTGAAGACTAATCTCTCTGAAAAAGTCCTTTCTTGAAATAACCACGTTTACTCACGGTTAACTGCAGATCAGAGATTGTGCCCCACTGGCAAAGAGTCCCCTGGTACTAAGATTAGCAGTAGGTCAGAGCTGGCACAATGGTGTACAATGCCCTCTTTCAGCACCATGCAAGGTAAGAACTATGTTCTCTAACGTGGGTAACACAGGAAAGGGAACTAAAACTGGCTTACAAAAATGGCCACCACCGCATGGACTACAACAGGATTCAAAACAGGGCACACTCTGACCCAGTTAGCAGGGGGGAAAAGCACCATGGGAGTAGAGCCCAGTACCCTACACCCACCACAATGCATTGCTAATGTGACTCTGCAGGGCACCTAACAGAAAAGGTGTCACACTCACCCGAGAGCCACATCGCAACCAGGGAAAGGCTGTCGGAGGATACAACACATTCTGCTGTCATGGAGGTGGGTACGGCATTTGAGGCTGGCCTCCCCACTGGGGGAGTATGGGGAGGTCATCCCCGATTCCCTCCAGTGGTCATTTGGTCAGTTGGGGCAACCTTTGGAGGCTTGGTCGTGAAAATAAAAGGACCAAGTAAAGCTGGCGAAACACTGCTTAACGCCGCTTTTTTTTTCCCATTATCGGCGAAAGCCGGCCATCTGGTAGCCATGCCCATGCCCGCCCATGTCCCACCTTCGCTAATCTACCGACACGCCCCCTTGAACTTTCGCCGGCGAAGCAACGGGAAAGCGGCGATGCTGTCAAAAATGCCGCTTTCCATTATACCGATTTCACTGCTTTTCCGAAATCGCAGGCCATCTCCCGATTTATGTCGGGAAATGGCCGGCGATAACTTTCGAAAATAAGCTGGATAGTAACATAGTAGATGACGGCAGAAAAAGACCTGCACGGTCCATCTAGTCTGCCCAACAAGATAAACTCATATGTGCTACTTCTTGTGTATACCTTACCTTGATTTGTATCTGCCATTTTCAGGACACAGACCGTAGAAGTCTTGCCCAGAACTAGCCCCATGTTCAGGACACAGACCGTAGAAGTCTTGCCCAGAACTAGCCCCACCACCCAAACACCAACCCCGCCTCCCAATCTCGGCTAAGCTTCTGAGGATCCATTCCTTCTGCATAGGATTCCTTTGTGTTTATCCCATGCAAGCTTGAATTCCGTTACCGTTTTCATCTCCACCACCTCCCGCGGGAGGGCATTCCAAGTATCTACCACTCTCTCCGTGAAAAAATACTTCCTGACATTTTTCTTGAGTCTGCCCCCCTTCACTCTCATATCATGTCCTCTCGTTCTACCGCCCTCCCATCTCCGGAAAAGGTTCGTTTGCGGATTAATACCTTTCAAATATTTGAACGTCTGTATCATATCACCCCTGTTTCTCCTTTCCTCCAGGGTATACATGTTCAGGTCCGCAAGTCTCTCCTCATACGTCTTGTAATGCAAATCCCATACCATTCTCGTAGCTTTTCTTTGCACCGCTTCCATTTTTTTTACATCCTTAGCAAGGTATGGCCTCCAAAACTGAACACAATACTCCAGGTGGGGCCTCACCAACGACTTATACAGGGACATCAACACCTCTTTTCTTCTGCTGGTCACACCTCTCTCTATACAGCCTAGCAACCTTCTAGCTACGGCCACCGCGTTGTCACACTGTTTCGTCGCCTTCAGATCCTCAGATACTGTCACCCCAAGATCCCTCTCCCCGTCCGTAACTATCAGACTCTCCCCGCCTAACACATACTTCTCCCGTGGATTTCTACTCCCTAAGTGCATCACTTTGCATTTCTTCGCATTGAATTTTAATTGCCAAACTTAGACCATTCTTCTAATTTCCGCAGATCCTTTTTCATGTTTTCCACTCCCTCCCCGGTGTCCACTCTGTTACAAATCTGCAAAAAGGCAAACTTTACCTTCTAACCCTTCGGCGATGTCACTCACAAATATATTGAACAGAATCAGTCCTAGCACTGATCCCTGAGGCACTCCACTACTCACCTTCCCCTCCTCCAAGCGAATTCCATTCACCACCACCCTCTGGTTTCTGTCCGTCAACCAGTTCCTAATCCAGTTCACCACTTCAGGTCCTATCTTCAGCCTGTCCAGTTTATTCAAGAGCCTCCTGTGGGGAACCGTGTCAAAAGCTTTGCTGAAATCTAAGTAGATTACGTCCATAGCACGTCCTTGATTCAATTCTCCAGTCACCCAGTCAAAGAATTCAATGAGATTCGTTTGACAAGATTTCCCTTTGGTAAAACCATGTTGTTTCGGATCTTGCAACTTATTGGCTTCCAGGAAATTCACTATCTTGTCCTTTAGCATCGCTTCCATTACTTTTCCAATAACCGAAGTGAGGCTTACTGGCCTGTAGTTTCCAGCTTCTGGAGTGCCTCAGGGATCGGTGGTGGGGGTGGAACTACCACCAGTGCCCGTGTTGGGTCAGCAGTAGCTCCAGATTGGCACGCGGTAAGCCCGAAGTGAATTTACTGCCGCTTTGTAAAATGGCTCCTTAAAAAGGCTTATCGGTATTCGACCCCTGATGCAGGCATTTGGCCAAACCTTGGGCCGTGTCGGGTCCTTCAATGGATCTTGCTTCCTCTGGTTTTGAGGGTCCACCTTCTTTGTCCCGCATCTGGATCCACTACACTTTACCGAAATTTAGGCATCGGCTTATAGAATTGCCTTTATAGTGCATATCAGGTAAACAAAAGTCAGCCCCTGCTCCCTGGATCTTACAGTCTAGTGAAGACAGACAAGGTACACAGCAAGAAACAAACAGCAGGATATGAGCTAGGACGGCAAAGGTGTGAGTGAGAGCAATGAAGTAGGTGGGGATTCAATTGAGGATCATCAAACATGACGATGATACTAATTACTGAAAGGAGAATTTGGGTTATGAATATTGTTACTGATCAGCCTGTTTTCCTTAGTATAGCTAGGCATAAAATATCAACTTTTATGGCATGCTGTCTGAATAGATGTGGAATTGTACTCCCACCCCTACATCTCCAAGGACAGGATCCTGACTGACAAAATATTTTGCATGAACAGACAGGTTCAGGGCTTAAGTAATAACCTACAGCTTGTTCAACAGGTGTAATTAGTCATCTTGACCATCTGCAAGTGATGAACACTTACTGTAGCAGGTATAGGAGAATTAATACTAGGAGTAGATCCATCATATGTGTTAGGTGGTGAGAGTCTGATAGGTACTGAGGGGGAGAGGGATCTTGGAATGATAGTATCCGAGGATCTGAAGGCGATGAAACAGTGTGATAAAGCGGTGGCCGTAGCGAGAAGGTTGCTAGGCTGTATAGAGAGAGGTGTGATCAGCAGAAGAAAGAAAGTGTTGATGCCCCTGTACAAGTCATTGGTGAGGCCCCACCTGGAGTATTGTGTTCAGTTTTGGAGGCCGTACCTTGCGAAGGATGTTAAAAAAATAGAAGCGGTGCAAAGAAAAGCTACGAGAATGGTATGGCATTTGCGTTCCAAGACGTATGAAGAGAGACTTGCTGACCTGAACATGTATACCCTGAAGGAAAGGAGGAACAGGGGTAATATGATACAGATGTTCAAATATTTGAAAGGTATTAATCCGCAAACAAATCTTTTCCAGAGATGGGTAGGCGGTAGAACGAGAGGACATGAAATGAGATTGAAGGGGGGCAGACTCAGGAAAGATGTCAGGAAGTATTTTTTCACAGAGAGGGTGGTGGATGCTTGGAATGCCCTCCCGCGGGAGGTGGTGGAGATGAAAACGGTAACGGAATTCAAACATGCGTGGGATATACATAAAGGAATCCTGTGCAGAAGGAATGGATCCTCAGAAGTTTAGCCGAAACTGGGTGGCGGAGCAGGTGGGGGGAAAAGGGTTGGTGGTTGGGAGGCGAGGATAGTGGAGGGCAGACTTATACGGTCTGTGCCAGAGCCAGTGATGGGAGGCGGGACTGGTGGTTGGGAGGCGGGGAATCCTGCTGGGCAGACTTATACGGTCTGTGCCCTGAAAAAGACAGGTACAAATCAAGGTAAGGTATACACATATGAATTTATCTTGTTGGGCAGACTGGATGGACCATGCAGGTCTTTTTCTGCCGTCATCTACTATGTTACTATGTTACTATCACCACTTTTGTGAAGAGGGACCACCTCCGCCATTCTCCAATCCCACGGAACCTCTCCCGTCTCCAAGGATTAATTAAACAAATCTTTAAGAGGACCTGCCAGAACCTCTCTGAACTCCCTCAATATCCTGGGGTGGATCCTGTGTGGTCCCATGGCTTTGTCCACCTTTAGGTTTCCTAGTTGTTAATACACACTCTCTTCCATGAACGGTGATAAATGCACTCCACTCTCACATGTACTTTTGTCAGTCCATCTCGGTCCTGCTCCAGGATTTTCTTCTGTGAAAACAGAACAAAAGTATCTATTTAGCAAATTTGCCTTTTCTTCATCATTTTCTACATAGCGGTTCGCAGGATCTTTCAGTCTCACAATTCCCTTTTTAGTCATTTTTCTTTCACTAATATACCTGAAGAAATTTTTGTCACCCCTCCTTACCTTTCTAGCCATTTGTTCTTCCGCACGCGCTTTCGCCAGACGTATCTCTTTCTTGGATTCCTTCAGTTTCATCCGGTATTCCTCTCCATGTTCCTCTTTTTGAGTTTTTCTGTATTTCTGGAACGCTAACTCTTTAGCCTTTATTTTCTCAGCCACTTGCTTGGAGAACCATATCGGTTTCCTTTTTCTCTTGCTTTTATTTACTCTCCTTACATAGAGGTTTGTGACCCTATTTATAGCTTCTTTCAGCCTGGACCACTGCCCTTCCACTTCTCGTACGTCCTCCCAGCCCATCATCTCCTTCCTCAGGTATTCCCCCATTTTACTAAAGTCAGCACGCTTGAAATCCAGGACTTTCAGTTTTGAGTGGCCACCCTCCTCTTCAGCCGTCATATCAAACCAAACCGTTTGATGGTCACTGCTGCCCAGGTGGGCACCCACTCGGACATTTGATACACTATCCCCATTTGTGAGTACCAGATCTAGCGTCGCTCCCTCCCTTGTGGGTTCCGTCACCATTTGTCTGAGCAGAGCACTTTGAAAAGCATCCACGATCTCTCTACTTCTTTCCGATTCCGCAGATGGAACCTTCCAATCTACATCCGGCAGATTGAAATCTCCCAACAACAGCACCTCTCTCTTCTTCCCCAACTTTTGAATATCAGCGATCAGATCTTTATCTAGTTCCTCCAATTGTTTACATATATTCAGGTACTTATTTGTACCTGGGACAATGGAGGGTTAAGTGACTTGCCAATGAAGTGACTTGAGAAGAGGGCTAATATAAGCACAGCAACAGTGGCAGAATCCAGCATTTCTCTGAGGACAAGCAGGCCAGTTGTATTCTCATATCTGGGTGATGTCATCCACTGGAGCCCAGTGTGGACACCAACTAGTGAGATGAATATAAAAATTTCTAGCAATGTCCCTCCGCACATGTGCTGGTGCCTTTTCACCTGATGCACAAGTGGGTCCTTCAGTCTTTGTTTTTCCACAGAACATTATTTTTTCTCATATTGCTGAGCCTTTCCTGTGAGGGTATTTTTCTCCCTTTTGTAATTCTTTTATCAATAATCTTTATTTTATTTTATTTCCTTTTAGTTTTTTCTTTTTAGAATTTTCAGCTTTTCAAGTTTCCTTTCTTTTTTGCGAGTTCCTAGTTCCACTTAGGCTGGAGTACTGACCTTAATTTGAACACTTCCCTTTTGTACAATTCACAATTGAGGAGTTTAATTTAGTCACAATTCTTTTTTTCAATGTCTAAGAAGACCCCCATTGGCTTCAAAAAGTAAGCCCAATGGGTGATTTCCATGACGGACTTGCACTTTTGGTGCAATGGGTGCCTTTGAGCCTAACTCTTGTTCTCTCTATTTGCAACTGCAATAGGAGAAACATTTTGGCTCCTCAAAGGCTGATCCAATGACATCGGCACTGGAAGTATCAATCTTTGTGGCTGCTCAGGCTTTGCCTACCACTGAGAGTGCACTGGCATCATGGAGGTCTCCACCTCTGTCAACATCAGGCGCTGAAAGAGTTGTTCTCTTCTGGAGATTTAAAACAAGCGTTGTGGTAGCTTTTCTCTTAGCTGCATTCCAAGAAGTGCTTAAGGTCAATTACTCTCCTTTGTCTCACAAATACCTGTCTTATTCAGCTCACTTCCCCCCTCCCCTATTCATTGCCCATGGTGAGCAGCTATATTTTCTGTACTTCCCAGGCCTAACCAGGTAGTGATAAAATGTTTAGATAGTTTTATAATTAATCCTTATTCAGTTACCTATTATTTGCATGTTATTTTCCATCTGTGTTTATAGTTTACTGTTCAATATTTTTTATGACAATAAACCTTTTTTAGTTTATTGACTCTGATTGTCTAGACTGACTAAGAATCCTGGTGGTTTGTGTGTTGGGTCTGTGTGTGCTTTCTAGGAACTGTGGGACCACTGGGAGTGTGGTCCCAGTAACCTAGAAATCACTGGGGATAACTTGAGAGCAGGAGACTCGCCCAGAAGCGGTTGGGACCCAGTCAGTGGGAGGAGGGTGCTAGTGTAGAGCACATGACCAGGTGCAGGCGGACCTGAGCTGTGCTGGGGATAGACCTTCTAAGTGGCTGCAGGGTTAGCCCCAGGTGAGTGGCTAGGCGTTTCATGACAAGCAGCTTGAAAGAGAAACCCTACCTAATAGGGAGGCAAACACTCTTTTTTCATTGTCTCTGTGTCCCGCTCTGATTGACTGCAGATTCCTGTCACAAGTTTTTTGATGCCTGTTCTGTCTCAGTCTTTATAACATACAATTTGCACCACTGTGCATTAGGGAGAAACTGTGGAATAAAGTCAAGCTTGCTAAGCAACTTGGGTAGACCACTGGTGGCTCTGGCAATTAGCCCCTAACTACCACCACTCTACTGCAAGTCCCACAACATATCCTATTATGGGCAATATTAGATCATGGTTTTTCTACTGCGCAATAATACTATGGATAAGGGGTTACAAGCTGCCTCAATCAACAAATGGAACAAAATCCCCAAATTTATCACAGCAAGATGATGTCCCCCTCCCCAACTGGAAAGACCAAATTATAAAAACCAAAACAACGCAGAGATCAACACCCTAACCAATACCAAAAAGATAAGCACAAATAGCAATCACAATGGCCACAACATCAAAAAAGATAGAACACACAGATATTTACAGTGTTAAGTACACCAACATCAACATTGATACATATGTACCCCATTCCTATAGGTTACATAAATGCAAGATCAGCGGTTAACAAGTCAACCATAATTAGAGACTGGTTTGAAACAGAGCAATTAGGTATGCTATTCATAACAGAAACGTGGCTGCAAATGAGAGAAAACTCAGTACTGCTTGACTTAAGCCCAGTGGCGTAGGAAGGGGGCCGGTGGGGCGGTCTGCCCCGGGTGCACGCCACTGGGGGGGTGTCGGCTCTGCTGGTTCCCTGCTCCCTCTGCCCCGGAACAGGTTACGTGCATTCGGGGTGGATCGGCATTTCTGCCCGCCCCCCGCCCCCCACTTTCGTACGGCAGTAAGAATGCGCTCCAGGGGGGGGTGTGCGCTGATGGGGGGAGTGCGCCGTGCTGCACCTGGTGGGGGGTGCCTAGCGGCAACCCGCCCCAGGTGTCAGCCGCCCTCACTACGGCACTGCTTAAGCCCACTGGGATATAAAATAACACACTTCAACAGAACTAAAAAGAAAGGAGGTGGGGCCACCTTAATATATAAATCCTTCTTTACAGTAGAAATCATAGCTGAACATATATCTCCTGCGATCAAAATCATGGCATGCAAAATCACAGACTCAACATTAACTGATCAATTATGGGTATACTTTTCTACCACCCGCCTGGAAGATGGTCTAATGCCCAAGACGACTTCATGGACTTCATATCTAACATTTGCACGAACTTCTCGAATGTCCTTTTACTAGGTGATATCAATCTACACCTAGACAAGCAACATGATGTCAACACCAGGTTTCTAACAAACTTTCTGAACTAATGGAACTTCAAAACAGCACCATCCACCTCATCGCATGTAAAAGTCATCAATAAGACATACTAGCTTACGGGTTCATAGCCAATAGCAACCCTATAATATAGACTCATAACTGGGCAGAGGTGCCATGTTCAGACCATAACAAACTCACCTTCACACTTCAATGGAAAGAGAACAGCAAAAACAGAGAACCGAGGACACCACACACTGCTCTAACCAGAGGAAAAGTGGACACACATAGCTTCTGGTCAACAGTGATGAATAACCAAACAAACATAATACTCACTGGCATTCACTTAATGAGAAACTGGGACGAACTAAGTAGAAACACATTAAACAAAATAGCACCACTCAAAATGAAACAAAGAGGAAACAACAACTGCGCCCCTGATTCAATGAGGAACTATTAGAGATGAAAAAACTGTGCAGGAAACTGGAAAGAAAATGGTCCAAAAACAAATCAGACATGAACAAAACCACCTGGAAGAAAGCCTTAAGCAAGTACAAACACATCATAAAAAGAGCCAAAGCGGAATATGTGCGCCCAGAAGAGATAAACACGAAAAAATATAAGAACTAATGAAAAAGCGTACTGAACACTCAAGCTCTGCTAACGTCAAACGAAAAACCACCAACAGCAGATGAGCTCGCACAATATTTTGAGGAAAAAATAATAAAAGTAAGATCAAACCTAGCTGCAAAACAAACAACACTCATAGATTTCCTATACAAATGTGAAATCAACGAGGACCACATCAAGGCAGACAGAATCTGGTCCTCCTTCAAGATACTAACAACCAGTTCAGTAAAAGCACTACTGACAAAATATGCACACACCAATTGCCTACTGGACAGCCGTCCAAACTACATGATGGAAAACCCACCAGATTGGTTCATCAAACGCTTAACTGAACACGTGAGAATACATGTTCTCGAAATGCTATTTCCCTTCTGACAAGGGCAACATCATATTCACTCCAGTCCCTAAAGACATCACCAGAAAGAAAGATCAGTGAACTCACTAATTACAGAACAGTGGCATCAATACCACTACTAACCAAAACCATAGAGAGACTAGTAGCACAACAAATGATGGAATACCCAATGCATTACTCAGTCCTTCACAGCTCTCAATCTGGCTTCAGACCATTCTATAGCACTGAAACAGTCATAACCACCGGCATCATAAAATTCAGAAGAATAATAAGCCAAGGAAAGTCAATACTACTACTACAATCAAATCAAGTTTAAACCACAAAAAGTTAAAACCATACACCCTGGCTAAATTATACTAATTCCTATAGATCTTATTAATAACCACCCAGAATCGTATTGCTTCCTTGTCTAACAGCAGTCTTTCTAACTGATCTGGCTCAAACAAATTATAAGAAATATCAGGAAAGGTAATTATACATTTCACAGCAAATTTCTAAAAGAAGTTAGCACCAAGGGCTGGCACTATAGTTTACATTTAAGCTGTGTTGCTCTAGAAATGGAAGTTTCTTATAGTTTGCATTTACCTGCCATTTTGAAGAGGTACCTGGAAGAAATTTCACACACAGCTATGTTATTGGTTCTTTTATATTTCTGCAACATAAAGAAACACTTTTGCGGTTGAATTTTAGATCAGGAGTGTCCTTCATGGAAGGCAGAATTCAAATATTTCTGGATGTTTCTCGCTGGACTTAGCAAACGAGGAAGAAGCTTTTATTTGTTCATCAAGGGAGTTTCTATAGGCACTAGGTTCCGGTTATGTTTTCCTTGCAAGTGTATAATTAATGTGTTTTGCCTTATTCTCAGTAGGCTTTATATATTCGCAGGATATTGCACAAATATTGGCATATTTTGGACAGGTATAAACATGATTTAATATCTGCAGATTCGCATGGTAGAGCTGGTCATCATCGCTGTAATAATTGTGTGTCCTATAGCACCATGGTCATTAATTTTATCATTCCACCACATACTAATAAAAAGTTCTTTTTGAGAAGTTACACAAATTGTGAAACTAGTCAGGTAGCTATGGCATCCAGTGTCTGTGTTTACTATGGTATATAGGGCACACTAAGCGAAAAATTAAATTAAGAATGTCAGAACATCTGTGCCATATTAGAAATAATCATACACAGGCACCATTGGTAGATCATTGGCAGGAGGCACAACACATGATAAAGGATTTGAAATTTGTAGTTTTGTTACATATTTGTAATCCCCAAGGACGGGGAGACATTTCTAAACTCCTGCTTCGTAACGAACAGAAATTAATTTATACCTGGAACACAGTGCACTCGCATGGTTTGAATAAAGAGATAGAATGGTTGAACGTCCAATGAGTGAAGTGAGTTCATGTGACATCAATCACAGAGAGAGGTTTAATATTGAGAGCAAGACAACAATGCACAGGCATCAGCGTTTTCTGAAGGTAAACAGTTTTGGACCCAGCAAGTTCTCATTCAGCCTCTGTGGTAAATTCGTAGTATCATTTATATGTATTTTTAAGGACTGCATTGTATTATAGTTATAGTGAAGAATGTCAAAGTTGTATGGTGTTAATACTAGTATGTATATTCATTCACAGTTGGATCCCCTGAAGATGTGTATGCGAAACCTAGAACTATGTTAGGATGTACGATGGATCAGTAGTGAATATTAGTCACGCTATCAAAAAACTTGAAATATATATATATATATATATATATATATATATATATATATATATATATACCTTATTTATTTATTTATTTGTTGCATTTGTATCCCACATTTTCCCACCTGTTTGCAGGCTCAATGTGGCTTACAATTTTCCGTATAATGAGCGCTCAGCACACGGATGGATTAAGTACATTGTTACAACCTTTGTATTTGGTAACCAGAAGAAAGGAAGATCACTGGATCTAGTTCTCAAGATAAGTGAATTTTTTTCTGCACTTTTTGATCAAGTTTGAGCTAATTTATGGTTCAAGGGTTGTATTATTGGACTGAATTTCTGGACTGGTGCAATGATTGAGATCTTGGAGTATCAACCAGTGAAACGTGTATCAGATTCTGAACACCTTCACTAATTTAAATTTTTATTTGAATAACTTGAAATGTCCTTATTATATTGTTATAGAATATATCATTTCTTTGAATCTGTTCAATTGCATTCATTTTTGGACAATAGAAGAACTTCATGATGGCTCTATAGAATAGCTTTGTGAGACCTATTTATTTATTTTAATTTCTTATATACTGCCTATAAGCCATCAAAGCAGTGTACATTCAGGTACAGTAGGTAATTTTCTGTCCCTGGAGTTTGTACCTGAAGCAATGGAGTGTTATAAGGCTCTTTTACTAAGGCGCGCTCACATTTTTGTCGCATGCAAAAATTGTGGGTGCACTAAACGTTAGAGACGCCCATGCATTCCTATGGGCGTCTCTAACGTTTAGCGCGCCCACAATTTTAACGTGCGCTAAAAACGTTTGCGCGTGCCTTAATAAAAGACGCAGGGGCAGTGCAATTTGAACCTGGCTCCCCCCCCCCCCCCCCCCCCCCCGGTTCTCATTCTGCTGCTTTAACCATTAGGCTACTCCTCTATTCCACATGGATAGTTTTAGGTATGGCAGAGTCCTGCTTTTACTTTGCCCATTTTGGTATGGGCCTCTCATGATTTGTTTTTGTCTGCCCCTCCCCTCACCATCACTTTTACAGACTATTGAGCTCATGTGTATTTCCTGTACTGGCAGCCTTTAGGAGGGAAGCTAGAGCAGCTGGGCAGCTCAGAGCTGACATTAGGGTATTTAAAAAGAGGATTTAACATGATTTTCTTCTTAAAACCTGCCAGTTTTGATTGGATTTGGAAGCTGAAGGAAGCTCCTGGAAGCCTCTAAGGGCTGGGAGTGAGAAACACATGTATGCAAGTCCGAAAATGAAAGCACACGCTGGCATCTGTTTTCTGCTCTTAAATATAAGCCTTCTGTGAAAAATACATTTGAAAGGCTTATATTTAATGGCACAGAAGAACAGCGTCAGTGTAGGCTTCACTTCCAGGTTTGCCTGCCGCATGTGCACAAGAGCTGTGCTTACCGCAAAACTGTCGTGTGTATGCACCAGGAACGTTCCTCCCCCTTACTTTCAGTCTCACAGCATGCATATGATTTGCATGCAATCAGTGTTGAGCATCAGGGAGCTATTTATCTGCGCTATTCTCAGGCTATAGCGCCAGAGTTCTAAATATCGGCCCATAGGTATAAAGGGGCTGCCAGCACTTATCAGGACTCTGGAAATATTCATAGCAGTTCCCAAATAACTCCCTGGATAGACGTGGAGGGGCATTTTCGAAAGAAATGTCTAAGTTAGAATTTGGACGTTTTACAAAGACGTCCAAATTCCGAACCGGGGAGATGGTTATTTTCGAAAAAGATAGATGTCCATCTTTTGTGTTCAAAAATACCATGGACATCCTGTGATTTGGACGTTTTGCGATTTAGACATCTTTGATTTTCGGCCATTTCAGAAAAAAAAAACGTCCAAGTCTAAGATGTCCAAAGTCAAGCCTTTGGGACGTGGGAGGAGCCAGCATTTATAGTAGACTGGTCCCTCTGACAACCCAGGACAGCAATTGGGCACCCTAGGGAGCACTGCAGTGGACTTCATAAACTGCTCCCAGGTACACATCTGACCATTGCTCCCTTACCTTGTGTGATGAGCACCCCCAAAATAACCCAAAACCCACTCCCCCAACTGTACACCACTACCATAGCCCTTACGGGTGAAGGGGGCACCTATATGTGGGTACAGTGGGTTTCTGGTGGGTTTTGGAGTGCTCGCAGTTTCCTCCACAAGTGTAACAGGTAGTGGGGGTATGGGCCTGGGTCCACCTGTCTGACATGCACTGCACCTATCCAGGGACCTGAGTATGACATCTGAGGCTGGCATAGAGACTGGCAAGTAACACACTTTTTGGGAGTGGGAGGGGGTTAGTGACCACTGGGGGAGTAAGGGGAGGTCATCCCTGATTCCCTCCAGTGGTTATCTGGCCATTTGGGGCACCTTTTTGTGCCTTATTCGTAATAAAAATAGGTCTAGCTCAAAATGTCCCAGTTTTAGTGCTGGATGTCTTTGCTTTGTTCCGTTATGGCTCAAAGACGTCCAAGTCTTAGGGACACCCAAGTCCCACCTTTAATACGCCCCTGGCATGCCCCCTTGAGATTTGGACGTCCTTCCGATGGACTTCGGAGAAAGATGTCCAAAATGAGGTTTTGATTATACCAATTTGGACGTTTCTGTGAGATGGACGTCCAAATGCCGATTTATGTCAGTTTTTGGACGTCCATTTCTTTTGAAAATGAGCCTGTTAGTGCAGCAGGGAGTTATCTGGGAGTTATCTTAGACTTTTTGCTGTTCTAACTTTATCCAGATATTTACCCCACTAGTGGATGGAATATTATTGCTAACTGGGGGGGCCCTTTTACTAAAGGGTTGCCACACGATTTCTGCCTCCAGCACGTACCATTTCCGGTGCTGCTGGATTAAAAAAAATATATACCACAAGAGGTTACCTGGCGGTAATCAGCGCTGCCCAGTTACCACCAGGGTAACATGGGAGCCCTTACCGCCACCTCAGTGGGTGGCAGTAAGTGCCCTCTGCAGCCATTTGGGGGGGAGGCTTTTTACCTGCTGCTGGAAAAAGGGTCCTGGCACATGAGAAAAAACAGCCCCTGCCACTACCTCAAGGCCCTTTTCCCCACAGAATGGTAAAAGGACCCCTGGGTAACTCCCAGTTCTGCCTTAGATCTATCCCCGTGGTTGCCCTGGCACTATTTGGACAGTGGCACTTTTCAGTAGTTATTGTCCAGATAATACTGCTGAAAATTAGTGGCAGCTCCCGTGAATGGCAATAATGAAGGTAGGAGCCGCTTCTAACTTGGAAAACTTCCACTGATTAACAACCTCAATCTTTGTATAGTTTGAATAAGAACATACCTCCTTTTTTAAAAAAAAAAAGAGAGAGAAATGGCAAATGTGAAGTTATGATTCAGGTATGCATTTGCTCCAGAAATCTGTGGTGACGTGCCTAAGAAAGTCCCCAATAAAAACACAAACAATTAGCATGCAAATTAAATTATAGATTGGTTACAGTTGGTAAGATTCAGATGCTATAGATAGACTAACATAGCATTAGGTAAAGAAAGTATTTAGTGGAGCTGTGGTATGAAACTTTATTTTTGTTTAGAAAATGCCATTTGATATTTTATCCTTTGAAGACCTCCACAATTGCTTGCCCTACTTTACATGGCACCTTCAGACCCTTCACAATGGGTTTTATGATGATCCACAATCATTTTTACAGGATTCTTGAAAAGTTGCTCTGAACTTGACCAACTCATGGCAAAATATTTTCTCTTTCACTAAATCTCTAATCTACATCCATCTAGCTGTCTTCTTCCCTTTCTCCCTTGCCATTTCTCTGTCTCGTTCCTCTCTGCTTCTCTCTGGCTCTGTCTCTATCTCTTACCCTGTCACCTTCTCTCCCCTCTTACTTTTTTTTCTTATCCCTTTCCTTGGTGTGTTTGTTTTATGGGAGCCTGGGGTGTTCTTTTGATCAACTCAATCTCTCTCTGGCACTTGAGCCCTGATTGGCTGAAGAGCTTAGAGGGAAAATCTTTAATTAAGTAGATAATCTCTTCTTAGGGAGTTTGCAGTTCTCCTTTGCTCCCCCCTTGGCTCCTGCTTGGGATCATTTACCCTCAGAAGAAGTTGGGAGTTCAACAGAATCAAACTAGAGCACTATTCAGAAATATAAAGAAACCTTTCACTCCAGCCTTGCAAAGTCTTTCTATTTTGGATTATGTTTCATATGGGATCCTTTTTCCCCACCTTCCTTCTGATTACGGTCCACCATCTCTGCCATTCCTGGTAAGTACCAGTGGTTGCCTTGTTTTCTTTAGCCGATAGCTCATTCTGCGCCTTTCATAGAATTGTTGGCCAACATTAATCACCTGCTTCTTTCTCATCGCTGGTTAACTCAGCTGTCTTCTAAAAGTAGAAGAGAAGCTGTTCAACCATTGCTCTTGTCTGTCCTGGCATAAATGACCTTATTACAATGACCCTTCTTTATAAAGGAAAATCCCTTAATAGCATATCTCTGATTATAACACACCAAAGCCCTTGTCCCAGAAAGTAATTATTCTACATTGTTGGTCTAGACTTGCATTCTGTGAAAACAGACCCCTTTTAAAACATACACACACACATTTGTATTTCATCCAGTTATTACCAAGAAAAAACACATAAATTTTCCATGGATTAAAAGGCTGAAATGATTTCAAAATGTTACAATTTTGCAAAGCAATCCCTGTCCTCCTTCCACTTTGCAAATGATGCGCATCACAGGAATGTATTGCCCAAGAGGTCTGCAGCTAGCACCTCAGAATCAAACTTCACTCCAATAAGTCCTGGACAGGTAGTTTGTTGTACTGAGTGACTTTTTCTTTAGGGTACCTGGTGTTTTTCCACAAGGGCATTTCAGTCTTTAAGTACTAGGAAAACCTTTGTTACATGGAGGTTCTTGCCTGTTCAGGGGCAATATACTTTCTAGAGGAAGGCTGGAAGCATGCCACAGAATTGCCAGAAAACATTTTTGGCTGCAGAATTTTCCAAACTCTGGAATGGAATTTCCTTAGTTGACAAAAAAGGGCACATTGAAAACAAAAATGGGAAATATTTAAGTGGAAACAGTCTTATCAAGTATGTTTCCTATACGTGTACTTCAAGCCAAACATTCTACAGCATGATACAGGAAAATCTCAGTTCTTTTGATCACTGACCTTTGTGTTGAAAGCACATTAGAGACAAATAAAAATAGGGAACAGTAAACAGACTTTGGGGCATAGTTATTAACATGGGCTACCATTAAGATGTGTTATTTTACCACTAACATGCTGGTAAAATAGCACAGGTCCTATTTTATGCAGTGAGACCTAGGTACTAATAACCACAGTTAACAGTAAAATAACACAGCCTAATGGTAGCTCACATTGATAATTAAGCCTCTTTATTGCAGTTCTCTGTGACTTTGAAATAATTGCAAAGAAAACAGGCATGTTTGTATGCTACTCTTTTTGTAAAATCTTTTTCATCCTTTTTCCTTCCATTATTGACCTTTCTTCCAGCATAGCCACCCAGGCAGCTTCTGGAACCCTTACCATCCCAAGGGCTGGAGCAGGGTGCCTTCTCTGAGGTGCAATCTCAGCTCTATTTGTGGGCCAGCGGAGGCCAATGCAGTAGCAACAGCTAGCTTTTCTCTCTTTCCCGGTGCTAGGGTTCACCAACTTCATGATGCACCAGACATGTTTGTGCTATTTTTAAATTCCACCATAAGCTTACCAAGCTTCATTCAAACTCAGCTACATCAAGAAGATAGATATTACCGCCAGTCTTAACAATACAATGAGGGCATATGTTTATTAAGGACTTGTCTCCAAAGTGTTTCTGCATTTATGCTTATCTGTGCATGTGCACGCTTGTAAATACCAACTCCCAGTGAGCTCTGGAGTAGGAAAACAATGATTTTGAGGAAAATTGTGATGAGCAGAGGGTTGTATTTCCAAAGTCAAAGGCTGAGTGTTACATTACCTCTTGAAATCCTTATTCTTGCCTAACAGTCCAACATTTGGTTCTGATTATTATTATAACAAAACATCCATATTTTTCTTCCTAGTGGATCAAAGCAAAAATACATCCGATAGAACAGCAAAACAAAATAACAATAAAAGCATCATTATGGTTGTTTTTATTATGTTAGAAAACAACTCAGATCATTTAAAAATGGTTAGCTCATGCCAACGGTTTTAGTTAACCTTTATTAAATGACTCCAGAGAATTTTTGCCTTTTTTTTGTTGTTTTTGGAGGAGGAAATATGAGTTGGTAGTGTCAGATGTCTTTCCTATTTGTTATATCTTATTTGCAGTCCTTTCATTTGGGTGAACTCTTTCAAAATATTTTGTTTATTTTATTTAGTATATAGCTCATATCTTTCCAGTGGTAGTTCAAGGTGAGTTACACTCAGGTACAATAGGTATTTCCCTGTCTCCAGAGGGCTTACAGTGTGTTTGTACCCAAGCGCAATGGAGGGTTAAGTGATTTGCCCAAGGCCACAAGGATTGTCAGTGGAATTCGAACCCTGGTCCCTGATTTTACATGATATGATTTGCTTGGGATTCATTTACATGTTTGATGCGTTGAGTTAATATTTGGATAATTTTCCTAGGGCTTTTTTCTCTTTTTGCTGAGTCAGCTTATCAACAGAAAATGATTTTTTATTTTCTGAATTGTTTATATAAATGCAGCCTGTGTTCTTGGTTTTAAGAATGAGAAATAAGCAGTTTGTTTCCTACTGTAGTGATCTGATTTTTCAGCATATGATTTACTGCAGTGGACACATTTGTAATGTCAAAACTCCAGCAGTATCTCTGACTGCAGGAATGCCATTCAAATCTGGCATAAAGATCTGGTTAGTTGAGCAAATTTACCAAGCTAACTGATATGGTCATGGCTGACACGTATACTCCCCCATTTATGACCTTCTGTCTTCCATTTAATTATTGTATTTTATTGATTGGGATTTATTCAGTGTCTTCATGAAGAGATTCACCCAAGCATAGGAATACTGATGTTGTGCAATTCAGCCCCTCTCTTTTCCTTTCTGTGTTCTGGAAGCATTATTCATATTTTTATGCTTTTAAGTCATAAAGCTGTGAGGGGGTTTTTTTACTAATGCACGCTGGCATTTTTATCGTGCACTAAAAATAGGCGCACTCTAAACGCTAAAGATGTCGATGTATTCCTATGGGCGTCTTTAGCGTTTAGCGTGTGCCTATTTTTAACGCGCGCTAAAAACACCAGCACACCTTAGTAAAAGATCCCCTAGGTTTTTTAATGCTTTGGGGTCATTTGTTTGCAATTTGTTTTTATACCCAGTTATTCAGGACCGTTGGAAACTGCTCTGATTTAATTTCAAATTGTAGAGGGCAGTATATGAAGTAATGCTAAATAAATAAATACACACATAGCATTAGATTTTTGAACCATGCTAATGCAATACTGCTTAATTATGGTGTGTTTAATTGCGCTGCAATTGATAAGCAGCAGCAGGGATGCTAGAGATTATTCTTTTTTTGTTTGTTTTGTGCTCATATGGCTGGTTTGGCCAACACTGCCATTATCTATAGCCTTTCACATGAAAGATTTTTGTCAGTTAGGGTTATTTGTAAGCTTTTCATATGTTTCATTGTCCAAACATAAATTATTCACTGAGTTGTAATTTATTCAACTATGTGATCTGCTATTTGCTTCTGAGAAGAATGTTTTTATTTATAAATATAAAGTTTCCTTTATACAGACAGATACCGGCTCCACTTCATAACAAACAATATCAGTTAATTGATTATATATAGACATACATGTGGGCCCCTTTTACAAAGCGGTGGTAAGCCCAACGCGGGCTTACTGCTCACTAAAAAGGAAGTATCAGCAGGCTACTGCAGCAGCCCAGCGGTACTTCTCACCTCCAGCACGCCATCATATCCGGCGTCACATAAATATATTTAATTTTGTAGTGCTGGTGTGTACCCAGCGGTAATCAGGCAGTGCCACACGTTGCCCAGTTACTGCTGAGTTAGGGTAGGAGCCCTTACTGCCACATCAATAGTTGGTGGTAAGGGCTCCCCTCCGAAATGGCCGCACAGCCATTTCTTCTAAAAAGAAAGACCTACCTTTTACCCGCTGCGGTAAAAGGAGGCCTTGGCACGCGTCAAAAACACATGCTGATGCCAGCACAAGCCCCCTTTTGCCGCAACTTGGTAAAAGGGACCCACAATCTCCAGTGTTCCCTCTTACTGTGCGGGTGTCCTCCACCTATATTGCTACCAGTGGAGGTGCTGTTTCAATATCACATTTTCAGTTGTGAGGGACTGGTAAGTTCTGCAGGACTCCAGAGGACCTGTCATTCCCTAATGACTGACAACACAATATTGAAGTAACAACCCCCCCCCCCCCCCAACTGGCACAGCTTGGAGGGAACATTGACAATTTATCTCTCTTGCCATAGTACATATATGTAGCAGGTTTTATATATATAGGGAGACAGAGAGGAAGAAAACCTGCTACATGCTTAGAATGAAATGAAAAAGCTGAGCTAATAAGCTAGAAGGCTAAGTACCTTCCCTATTAAATAAGCTCTTATTTTTGATGAAAAAAACTTTGATAAAAATCTATTTTTGATAAAAATGTAAAAATTATAATATGATCTTGAGAATAAAAGATGGACTAAAAGTTAAATTTATAAAGATGGATTGATGACAATTACGTGCCTGTCCTACTGAATGCCTGGCTTAAAGTTTCTTAGCCAAATGGATGTGTGCATGTGTATCTGATGATCCAACAAAAAGGTTTTGCTCTTACTGACTGCTATAGTGTAAAATTGTAAGTATTTAAAAAAAATAAGTTGGGTGTATATGTGAATGATCTAATGGCCCCCTTCATGCTGTTGAATGTGGAGTAGTGCATTGAGAATCATAACATATATGTACTATGGCAGGACTTCCATGCATCTGAAAATCAATATTCATTTGCTGGATCATCAATGCATGCAGACGTATCTCATGCACATTCATGGTGCATATCTTGAAAACCTGATAGCTTGTGAGGTCCCCAGGATAGATTTGGGAAGCTTTGCACTATGGGGATGTACATGACTGCATTTATCTTGGAATAAAATATTGCCAGTAGTCACTAGAAACTTGGGGGGAGGGAAGGGGTTAACCTAGTACAGATTCCACATGTTGGTGTCTTGTAACGATTTTCCAGACATAAAAAATTTGGATCAACAGAACAAGAGATAGATTGTAATTGCTTTACTGAGCACGAAACACATTATTCTCAGATTATGGAGGTCCACCCTTAAACCCAACATAGCGAAGAATTATAAACACATGAACCCAGTGACTCGTATGAAAGAACTATTTACAAACATAGGAAACTGCACCAAGCATTTTCACAATAGACACAGAATGGGAAGCAGAAAAGCTTTTGTGAAATCAGACTCAAAGGGGTCCTTTTACTAAGCTGCATTAGGCACACAAAAGAATTTTTTAATTTTTTTCTGTGGAAGGGTAGAGAGTGAGAATTTCTGCGCTAATCATTTAGCGCATCTACATTACTGCATGCCAACTGATTAGAACAGAATTAGTGTGTGAGCCTTTACCTCCTAAAAAATGGGTTGTGGTAAGTGCTCAAATTCTAATTTATGTTAATGACCACACACTAATGCCACGTGGCCATTAAGGACTTGATTCAGTAAATGGTGCCCAACCTGAGCACTATGCTATAAATGGCCCGTGCCCAACTTTTTACATAAGGATTTACACCAACTGAAACCTGGTGTAAATCCTCAGATGTAAATTAGGTGCAGGCCCCCGAATTCTATAATACTGCATGCCAGGGGTGTAGCCAGACTTAGGCGGGAGGGGGGTCCAGAGCCCGAGGTGAGGGGGCACATTTTAGCCCCCCCCCCCGACGACGACGACACCACCACCAACAACTTTGACCCCGCCCTGCCAACGACCCTCTTGACCCCCCTCCCGCCGCCGCCATCCCTTATTCAGAGAGCAAAAGGGACGAAGGGACTGGATTTTCCTAACGCATCGAGTTCACTTATCTTGAATTGTAAGGATTGCTATCCTACTCAGTAGGAGAGAAGCTTCTGTCTTTGAATACACCAGAGACCCCTGACACAGGTGCTGTGCGCTGAAACACGGCCCGTGTCGGGTCCATATTGACAAGTCACTAATAAAGAACCGTGTCCCTTTTTCTGAAGGCTCCTGGTGCCTTTGTGGTATTTTGGACTTTATTTTTGTACTTTGGACCCTCTCAGTACTGCTCTCAGCAATTAGGGGGGCAGCAGTGGCAGCGATCGGGGAGGGGCGGCAGCAGCAGCGATGGTGGGGTGGCAGAGGATGACGATTGTGGGGGGTGGCAGCGGCCCTGTCCCAGGCCCGTTCAGTCTCTCAGTGGCCCTGCATGTAGATACAGGTTCCATCTTCTCTTTCCAGCATGGTCCATATCGCTTCTTCTTTCCTCTAGGTTCCCTGCATTTCATCTGCTCTGGCATTGTTTTTCACATGCAGTGCTGCTCCGCAACCTTTTTGGCCCTCCCTATCCTTCCTAAAAAGAGTATAGCCCAGAATGATTGCATCCCACTTATAGTAATCATTGAACCATGTCTCTGTGATAGCAACATAAGTACATAAGTAATGCCACACTAGGAAAAGACCAAGGGTCCATCGAGCCCAGCATCCTGTCCACGACAGCGGCCAATCCAGGCTAAGGGCACCTGGCAAGCTTCCCAAATGTACAAACATTCTATACATGTTATTCCTGGAATTGTGCATTTTTCCCAAGTCCATTTAGTAGTGGTTTATGGACTTGTGCTTTAGGAAACTGTCTAACCCCTTTTTAAACTCTCCCACGTTCTCCGGCAACGAATTCTAGAGTTTAATTATGCGTTGGGTGAAGAAAAATTTTCTCTGATTTGTTTTAAATTTACTATACTGTAGTTTCATCGCATGCCCCCTAGTCCTAGTATTTTTGGAAAGCGTGAACAGACGCTTCACATCCACCTGTTCCACTCCACACAGGTGCCTGGTGGGGTCCCAAAAGAGTACAAAACATTTTGTACTGCTTATCCCCAGAAATAGTGGATTTTCCCCGTCATTTGGTGATGGTCTATGGACTTTTCCTTTGGGAAGACGTCCAGACCTTTTTGAAACTCTGCTAAGCTAACCGCCTTTGTTTCTACACTTCTGGCAGTGTGCATGTTACCAGGCAAAATAAGCATGTGAAGCTTTGCTATAAATGTCAACACAAGGAGGTTGTGTGATCCGCTGGAGGTCGTACAATGAGTTTATCTTGTTGGGCAGACTAGATGGACCGTACAGGTCTTTATCTGCCGTCATTTACTATGTTACTTATTATTTTATATACGTCTATCATGTCTCCCCTCAGCTGTCTCTTCTCCAAGCTGAAAAGCCCTAGCCTCCTTAGTCTTTCTTCATAGGGAAGTTGTCCCATCCCCGTTATAATTTTAGTCACCATTCGCTGCACCTTTTCCAATTCTACTATATCTTTCTTGAGATGCGGCGACCAGAATTGAACACAATACTCAAGGTGCAGTCGCACCATGGAGCAATACAATGGCATTATAACATCCTCACACCTGTTTCCATACCTTTCCTAATAATACCCAACATTCTATTAGCTTTCCTAGCCGCAGTAGCACACTGAGCAGAAGGTTTCAGTGTATTATCGACAACGACACCCAGATTCCTTTCTTGGTCCGTAACTCCTAACGTGGAACCTTGCATAACGTAGCTATAATTTGGGTTCTTATTTCGCACATGCATCACCTTGCACTTGCTCACATTAAACGTCATCTGCCATTTAGCCGCCCAGTTCCCAGTCTCGTAAGGTCCTTCTGTAATTTTTCACAATCCTGTCACGAGTTAACGACTTTGAATAACTTTGTGTCATCAGCAAATTTAATTACCTCGCTAGTTACTCTCATCTCTTAATCATTTATAAATACATTAAAAAGCAGCAGTCCTAGCACATACCCCTGAGGAACCCCACTAACTACCCTTCTCCATTGTGAATATTGCCCATTTAACCCCACTCTCTATTTCCTATCCTTCAACCAGTTTTTAATCCACAATAGGACATTTTCTCCTATCCCATGATCCTCCAATTTCCTCTGTAGCCTTTCATGAGGTACCTTGTCAAACACCTTTTGAAAATCCAGATACACAACAATATCCAAGTGTGCCTCAAATATCAGGGAACGTTTTTATTTAGACTGCGAGCATTTGTGCTCATTGCTTTCCATGAGTGAGTTTTTTAGATGGTTTTCTTTATTAACACTGCCTTCCCCACTGCTGTCATGTTTTTGCTGGTGGTGATTTTCTGAAATCCATTGCTTCTATTTATCACCCCTATTCTCCAGTTTAAATGTCTAAGGAGCCCATTTACTAAGCCGTGGTAGGCTCTACGTGCATGCAGCGTGCGCCCAAATGAGACTACCGCTAAGCCAGTGCGCCTTCCTGGTGGTACTTTCAGATTTGGCGTGCGACCATAATGAATGGATGAATTATTTCCTCCTACACGCACCGGTTCTGGTGGTAATTGGCACTTGGCGTGCGCTGACCGCTCACCGCATGTACAGCACGTGAGCCTTTACTTCTAGATCAGTGGGTGGTTTTAAGGGCTCAGGCCGGTTTTGGGTGTGCGCTGGTTTCATTTTTACCACAGGCCCTTTTCCCGTCCCATTAAAAAAAAAAAGTCCTTTTTTGTAGATGCAGTAAAAACTGGCCCGGCGCGCACCAAATACACACGCAGGCCACTTTTTACTGCAGCTTGGTAAAAGGGCCCCTAAAAAAATTAGTATTTCTACTGCAAACATCCCTCCACCTCTGCCTCCACCTCCCCTCCCCTCCCCTCCCCCTCTGCCCCTTCATCTCTCTTCCCCTTTCTTCCCTCACCCTTTTCCTCCATCCTCTTACCCATCTTCTCTCAACCCCCTCACATTTTCCCACCTTTCCGTTATCCTCCCTTACACCATCTCTCCCTCACCACTGTCAGAATAGAGGCCAGTTTCCTCTGCTGCCATAGGCTCAGGTTGCTTGCTCAAACTGCCTTTGCAGCTTTCTGCCTTGCTGTTATTCTCTTTCATTTTTTTAACCCTAGTGTAACTGAGTCCCTTCCCCTGTGTGGTCTTCTTTCTCCCAGGTAATAGGGGTGTTTATGTAGGTTTCAACTATTTATTGCATACAGCTTTCTTGGCCAGGCTTCTGTGTTATTTTTTAATGGCTATTTGAGTACTGGTTGTTTGTTTAGGCATGAGACAGTGAGGTATACATGTGTGGGGTTCATCAGGTTGTCTTGTTGGGTCTTAATCGCCTGAGTAAGCCAAGTAAGTTGAATTCCCCATGTCGTGAAGTCTGATGCAAGTAGTGAGGTCAAAGGGTACCATTGTGTTTTCCCATTTTTCTAGGTAATCCTGTAGGATTGCTTTAGATCATTCTCCTTCTATTATTTGGTGGATTTTTGCGACCCAATCGGGGACTGTAGGAGATTGCTGGCTCTTCCAGTGTTGTGCTATGACCAGTCTGGCTGCTAGGAGTAAGTATGTGAAGATATGTTCTCTGTCCAACACTTCAAATCCAGGTTCAAAATGGACCAGTAGAATGGCTAGGCTGTATTGTTGTGTGTAGGTGTGTGGGGAGATATGCCTCCCAACTATCTCCAGACCGCATTCTATAGGTGTTGGAGTTTAGGGCAGTCCCACTACATGTGTCGGAAGGTACCTACCCTGCCACAACCTCTCCAGTAGGTTGATGAGTTAGCTTTGAATTTGTGTAGTTTATGTGGTGTGATATATATCCTCCTTAATAGTTTGTATTGGGAGTCTTGGTGAATCACTGCTGTGGCTACTTTCCACATGTTTAAGTTCATCGTTGCCCATTCTTCTTCTGAAAGGGGCTGCGTTAGGTTATGTTCCCGTTGTTGATGTAATGTTTCAGATTTGTCGTCCCATTTAACTGTCATCAGTTGGTAGAACACAGATATGATTCCTTTTGGTAAGAACGAGTTCCAAAGTTTGTGTTCCACTGGGTGCAATGTCCTGGTGAATTCCACTTTGTGGATGTGCAGGAAGTGCGATTTGATTCAGTGCGATGGGTTGTGGTAGTGAAGTGCATCGATCTATGACTTGGGGTCTGGTCAGAATCGTTCCTTCAAAGTGGATGGCCCGTGTGAGCCCATTGTTTTCTAGCCAGGTGAACCTGGTTTTACTTTCTTGTCCAGGAAGAAATAAGTAAGAGTCCTATAGAGCCATCAGGGTGAGAGTTCAGGTTTCAGTTTGCAATATATGGTGATGTGCTTCCAAACTTGTAGTGTGGACCAGGGGATCATGTAGATGGATATATGGGTGAGCGTGTCGGTTAGATTGGTGAAGGGTATAGTAGCACTGTCTTTTTTTGTTCCATCTCCATCCATTGAGTGCAGCTTATGCTGCCAAAGGGGTCTCTGCAGATCTCACAAATGTCGTTGGCCAGCACTGTCTCTTTGCCCTTAAACCAGCACATGGCTCCAATGCTGTATGTGTGGCCTCTACCTCTCCTGCTTACTGTGGCCAGCTCTTCTCCAGCTTGTGGGTTTCAATGCTACACATATAAGTACATAAGTACGTAAGTAATGCCACACTGGGAAAAGACCAAGGGTCCATCGAGCCCAGCATCCTGTCCACGACAGCGGCCAATCCAGACCAAGGGCACCTGGCAAGCTTCCCAAACGTACAAACATTCTATACATGTTATTCCTGGAATTGTGGATTTTTCCCAAGTCCATTTAGTAGTGGTTTATGGACTTGTCCTTTAGGAAACCATCTAACCCCTTTTTAAACTCTGCCAAGCTAACCGCCTTCACCATGTTCTCTGGCAACGAATTCCAGAGTTTAATTATGCGTTGGGTGAAGAAAAATTTTCTACGATTTGTTTTAAATTTACTACACTGTAGTTTCATCGCATGCCCCCTAGTCCTAGTATTTTTGGAAAGTGTGAACAGACGCTTCACATCCAACTGTTCCACTCCACTCATTATTTTATATACCTCTATCATGTCTCCCCTCAGCCGTCTCTTCTCCAAGCTGAAAAGCCCTAGCCTCCTTAGTCTTTCTTCATAGGGAAGTCGTCCCATCCCCGCTATCATTTTAGTCGCCCTTCGCTGCACCTTTTCCAATTCTACTATATCTTTCTTAAGATGCGGTGACCAGAATATGATCTTGCTTCTCCAGGGTCCTGCAGTGAGGCTGAAGCAGATCTTGTCGACAAACCTGCATGTTTCCCTGCTTAAATACTAGTTTCTCAGCTCATACACACATACTCAGAAATGTAGTTTGGTTCATGCCAAGCTACACTTCAGTTACATTCAGTGGAAATGACTATTTTAGCCATAGTAATTGTTTGTGACAAGTATACGAGCCACACAACAGACATGGGTCTGCTTTACCACACATAGAGAAAAAATGAAAAAGACAAACCTACAATTTAAAATGTTATTAAGAAGAAATTAGTACCCAACTCAAATATTTTCACATATATGACTCTTCCTAAATTCTGTTACATATTCCTCAGTATTGGGCACCTGTTTTATTTACAAAGAGAAATTAGAGTTTGCATGTTTCCCACTAGCTTTATATCTTAACAGCTGTCTTAGCCTGAAACAGAAAGGCAACACTCCCAGATGCCAACTGTCTGAAATGAATGAAACTACCTCACCGGGTTTCCCTGAGGAATGCCATAAAGTGTAAATGAACGAAAAAAAAGATCCTTGCCCTTGTATCAGTTTCTGCTTTCACTTCTTATCTTCCGTACATAATCTGTTCTGATAAGGTGGTGAAGTGGCAGGGAAAACACTGGGAGCTTTCATTCCCTAAGGTTTTTCTTCCTTTGTGTGTTTATAGTACAACAGCAAAACCCCCCACCTGCTTATTGAAGAGGGCTTTGTCCCTGCTTGAATGTTTCGATACCCAGGCTGGCCCAGCAGCTCCGCAGGAGATCTGAGTTTGTGAGGGACCTCGGATTTCCCATATCATGGAACAGCTAAGGCCACCGTGGGTATTTTTTTGCCCCTGCAACTTCCTTTTTATTGTTTTATGGTGGGTTTATAGAAACACAGTTTTAAATGCCCTTTCTCATTTAAAGTCACATCCTTCACAGAGTATTATTATCACAATCAAATTAATGAAGTTATGAGCATTTACTACACTCTCCTTGGGAATGAATTGTTACGGTGGGGATGAACCATTAAGGACGTGCATTTGTTAGCAAGTGGCATATCTTGAAAATGTTTGCATTCTAACTCAATATAACGCATGTTAACTTCTGAATTAATGTGGGTTTTCTAACAAATGTGAAAAATATTATTAATATGCATGTGTGAAATGACCCCCCCCCCCCAAAAAAAAATCTGAAAATAATAAAACTTTATTTATAACCCACTATATCTTTAAATGTCTAAGCGGGGGGAAAATGTCCAAATTTAAACTGAAAATGTTTGCCCCGTGCAAATCTCTATGAGCCATAATTAATGACAACAGCCATAACCAAAGGAATGAAAAGGATATAGTGCTCCTGTTTAGCTCAATTAATTACCTTTAGTGATAGCACACTACTTTTTAGTAATGGGAGCAATTTTGAATAGCCTGCGTTATGCATGACAGTAGTTTCTAAACTGTGCAAACTCCCAGGGGAACCGTGGCATATTTTAAGACCCCCGTGAAATGGCCGGTGGAGATGCCCGAAACCTTAGTAGTGAAAATCAGAAACAGCTGAAGTGAGATTTGAACCCAGTCTGCTGGTTCTCAGCCCCGTGCTCTAACTATGAGGCTACCCTTCTGCTCCAAATGGATGTCTATCTGACCATTCTATAATATGGATGTTCCTCTGCTGCCACAAAGGAAAAGATATCCATTTCCCTTGGTTTGCCCTGTTCGTAATTTGGATAGTTAAGGGGACCCTTTTACTATGCCACATAAGCGTCTGCACGTGCCCAACGCATGCCAAAATGGAGTTACCACCCAACTATCACGTGGCTCTTGCGGTAATTTCATTTTTGGCACACGTCCGCTATGCGCATCTGAAAGATATTTTTTTATTTTTGGGCACGTGTAACAGACGCCTGCCAAGTGGCATTTGGCGCACATAGGTCATTACCGCCCGGTTACCGCATGAGTCTTTACCGCTAGGTCAATGGCTGGCGTTAAGGTCTCAGACCCCAAATGGACGCATGGCAATTTTGATTTTGCCGTATGTCCATTTTTGGCAAAAACAAAAAAGGCCTTTTTTACAGGCGCATTAAAAAATGGATCGGTGCGTGCCCAAAACCCGCGCCTACACTACCGCAAGACATTTTTCAGCAGGCCTTTGTAAAAGGATCCCTCAGTTTGTAAAATAGATGTTCATGCTGGATGTAACAGCACATGGATATCCATTTCTCAAATATTTTAGAGCAGGCTGTATGTCAGCAGATCCTGTTCTAAAATACATGAGAGATGGATATGTGATGAACGGAGTTGGGTATCTATATTCTGTGTTGGACGTCCTTTCTAAAATGCTGTCCACATTTGCAGAAGAGTCTGCCTTCTGAGTCTTTTATAGTTTGTATAGATTTAAAAGGAAAGCACTTAGGGATCAAAATAGCAACTCCTGCTTTCCATGCAACAGAAAATCCATAATATAGGTCAATAACCCATTGTCTGCATAATTTTGAAGTTCTAAGTCACTAACCCTCAGATTCTAAATAGTGCGACCAGAGTTGCATGCGCAAATCAGGTTATATTCCAATTTGCCCATGCAACTTAATTATCTTAACAAGCCAATCAGAGCCGATAATTGCCACTTCAAAAGCAATTATTGACACTAATTGGCATTAATTAAAATCTATAAGCACAACCTGCTAAGTGTATTCTGTAAAGTGATGCGCATAAATTCTAAGAGACAGAACCGAAAAGAGGGCATGACCACGGGCATGGAATGGGGAGTTCATAGGAGGTTCAAAAATCTCTGCACGCTGTTAAAGAATACACCCGATCCGCACCTAACTTAGGGGAACTTTTACTATGGCACGTAGGCGCCTACATGCATCCAATGCAAGTCAATTTGGAACTACTGCCCGGCTACCGCATGCCCCGAGCAGTAATTCCATTTTTTTTACATGTGTCTGATACGCGCGGCAGAAAATATTTTTCATTTTCTACCACCCGGTTAACACGTGAGACCCTTACCGCTAAGTCAGTGGGTGGCGGTAAGGTCTCAGGCCCAAAATGGATGCGTGCCAAGTTTAATTTTGCCGCACGTCCATTTTCAGCCCAAAAACAGGCCCTTTTTGCAGGCGTGCTGAAAAATGGACCTGCGCGTGTCCAAAACATGTGACTACACTAGTGCAGGCCATTTTTCAGCACACCTTAGTAAAAGACCCCTCAGTGACTGGCATTTACACGAAGTTTTACTTTGTGTAAATACCTACAACGAAATTTAGTCGCACAGATGGGCACTAAGCATATTCTATAAACTGCGCCTAACTTTAGGCGTAGTTTATAGAATACACCTAGGCGTATTTTTTTTGCAGCACCAATTTTTACAGCACCTTATATAGAATCTAGTCCTAAGGGGCTCATTTTTGAAACACAAAACTTTCAAAAAGTGTCACAAAGCAGCATTTGGACATATTTCTTGCCAAAACGTTCAAATTGGTATTTTTGAAACTCATTTAAATATTTTGGCATGCAGTTCGTCGGCAGTATGTGCAAATTACAAGAGAGAATGTCGGAGGTATGTTGAGGGTGAGATTTGGACATTACTAATACTTGGACATTTTTCTGCCATAATGGAACAAAACAAAAACATCCAGGGCTACAATCTAAGCATTTTGGTCTAGACCAGTTTTTATAATGAATAAGGCACAAAAAGGTGCCCTAAATGATTAAATGACCACTGGAAGGATTAAAGCATGACCCCTCCCTTACTGCCCCAATAGTCACTGACCCCCACCCCCACCAAGATGTGAAAGACACAGTGCATACCAGCCTCTATGACAGCTTCAGATGTTATAGCCAGTCCCATTAGAGCACCAAGCAGGTCCCTGGAGTAGCCTAGTGGTTGGTGCAGTGCACTGTAAGGAAAGGGGCCCAGGCCCATATCCCATGCTACCTGTTACACTTGTGGTGGAAAGTGTGAGCCCTCCCACACTCATCAAAAACCTACTGTACCCACATATAGGTGATCCCTTCAGCCATAAGGGCTATTGTGGTCATGTACAGTTGGGGACAGTAGGTTTTTGGTGGGTTTGGGAGGGCTCAGCATACAATATAATGGGATAATGGTGAGGTGTAGTTGAGAGCTTCTATATGAAGTCTTTTAAGAATGCTGGCTCCTCCTACATCCCAATAGCTTGATTTTGTGTGTTTTTCACCTGACTTTTTTTTTTTTTTCTCCGAAAATGGACCAAAAAGATAAACGCGCTGAGTACAAAAACATCCAGTAAATAGCCATTTTTGAAACAAAAAGATAGACGTTTTTCTGTTTCAAAAATCACTATATTTCTTATTCCTAGTCCTTCATCCCGCTCAGCTTATTCATGAGTCATCTGTGAGGAACCATATCAAAGGCTTTGCTGAAATCCAAGTAGACCACATAGAGCGTGTGTCTATTATCCAGCTGTCTGATCACCCAGTCAAAGAAATCAATCAGATTCATTTGGCAGGATTTTCCTTTGTTAAAACCATGCTGCCTGGGATCCTGCAACCCGCTGGATTCCAGGCAGCATCTCCATTAGTTTTCAAACCACAAAAGTGAAGCTTACTGGCCTGTAATTTCCCACTTCTTCTCTCTCTCTTTTGTGAAGCAGGACCACATCCGCTCATCTCCACTCTCACGGAGCATCTCCTGTCTCCAAGGATCTACTAAATAAATCCTTAAGAAGTCTCACCAGGCTTTCTCTGAGTTCCCTCAATATTCTTGGATGTATCCCATCCAGCCCTATAGCTTTCTCTACCTTCAGTTTTTCAGCTGTTCATAATGCACTTTCTTCCATGAACAGTGCGGTGTCTACTCTATTCCCATATTTACCTTTAGCATCCAACTGTGGTCCTACTCCAGGATTTTCCTCTATGAACATAGAACAGAAATATTTGTTTAGTACATCCACTTTTTCCACATCACTCTCCACATAGCAGCAGTTGGCAGCTTTCAGTCTTACAATTCCATTTCTAGCCTTCCTTCTTTGTCCAACAAATCTGAAACAAGTCTTGTCACCTCTCCAAACATCTTTAGCCATTTTTTCTTCCACTTCTGCTTTTGCTAACTGTATTTTACTCTTTGCTTCTTTGAAGTAGTCTTATCTGTGTTCCTCTTTTTGTGTTCTATATTTCTTGAATGCCACCTCTTTTGCCTTTATTTTTTCAGCCATTTGTTTGGAAAACCATATAGGATTCCTTTTTCTCTTGCTTTTGTTTACTTTACTTGCATAAAGATATGTTACCATATTAAAAGCTCCTTTCAGCTTGGACCACTGCCCTTCCACTTCTCTGATATCTACTCATCTCATCAGCTCTTTCTTCAGGTACTCTCCCATTTTGCTAAAGTCAGCATGTTTGAAATCAAGTAGAGTTTTGTGGGTCTGCACTCTGCTTTAGCTCTTATAGCAAGCCATATTATGTGATGATCACTATTGCCTAGGTGGGCACCCACCTGGACATTAGAAACATTTTTTCCATTTGTGAGCACTAGGTAAAATAGTAACATAGTAAATGATGGCAGATAAAGACCTGAACAGTTCATCCAGTCTGCCCAACAAGATATACTCATTTTACATAGTATGTGATACTTTATATGTATACCTGAGTTTGATTTGTCCTTGTCATTTTCAGGGCAGAGGCCATAGAAGTCTGCCCAGCACTGTTCTTGTACTAAAAGTTCTGAAGCTAACGTCGAAGCCCCTTAAAATTTACACTCCAGCCCATCCATCTATTCAGTTACGATCAGGGCATAGACAGTAGAAGTCTGCTCAGCACTGGTTTTGCTTCCCAATTACTGGTGCTGCCACCCAATGTCCACTAAGATTTCATAGATCCATTCCTTCTAAACAGGATTCCTTTGTGTTTATCCCATGCATATTTGAATTCCATTATCGTTTTCATCTCCACCACCTCCCGCGGGAGGGCATTCCACGTATCTACCACCCTTTCCGTGAAAAAATACTTCCTGACATTACTCCTGAGTCTGCCCCCCCCCCCCCCCCTTCAACCTCTATTCATGGCCTCTCCGCTTCTTTCCAATTTCCTGTTCCAATCTAAGCAACAACACTTACTCTTTCATTCTTAGCTTATGGATATCTTCGATCAGATCTTTGTCCAGCTTCTCTATTTGTGCCAGTGGTCTGTAGACGGCACCTGTGTAGATACAGGTTCTGTCTTCTCTTTCCAGTACAATCTATATTGCTTCCTCTTTTCCCCATGTTCCCTGCATTTCAGCCGCTTTAATATTATTTTTCACATAAAGAGTTACTCCTCCATCCCTTCGGTCTTCCCTATCCTTCCTAAAAAGATTATAGCCCAGTATTGCTGCATCCCATTTATGGGAATCATTGAACCATGTCTCTGTGATAGCAACAATACTGCATGGCAGGCAGTGTCACATTTAGCATTGGAGGAGGAAGCTTCCCTGGAGTCTGGAGGTAGAGCTGCTCCTCTAAGCTCCTCAGAGTGTAGACATTGTTCCACCACAGTGAGGTCGGCACGGACTCATTCACCTGCTCCTGAGTATGGTGAACAGTCTGATTGAGACCATTCATGAGAGTCAGTTGAGGATACATATTGTCACGTTTTCAAAAGCAGGAACTAGTTTGTGAGCCCTTGGGCTACTGCCGAGGAGTGGCAGTGGCAGGCAAAACCACCCCACACCAGAGACAAGGCAGAACTCTGACAGGGACAGCTAGACTTCACTTGCACTTGACCACCGTTCCTCAGGAGTTGAGCCCCTGGGTGCAGGTGGCCGGCAAGACTTACCGGACAGGGCAGGCACTGGATACCCACTAGGCAGGAAGTGGACAGGCAAAAGGGTCGGGAACTGAAAGCTGCAGAGCAGCCACTAAAACAGGGTACAAATACTGACAGACAAGAAACAAGACAGAAAGCTGCCAGGCAGCCAGTAAACAAGAAACACAGACAACCAAGAACTAGACAGAGAAATACCAACAAGAAACAAGACTGGGAAACAAGCAATACAGTACAAGAAGCTACACAAAGACTAAACTAGAAACAGGCAAGAATACAGACTATAAACTGGACTAGGCAGAAGTGCAACAAGCACCAACAAACCAGGGCCTTAGGCGATGCAAAGGCAAAGCAGAGAGTTTCCAAATGGCTAATAAGCCCTGCAGCAGTTGGGCTTCAGCTGCAGCAATCACCAGGCAGCTATGGGTGCTGTGCAGGCTCAAACAAGACAAGCAAGTCTGGCAGGCTGGAAGAGCCGGACTGGACAAGGCTGAAGTCTGGAACGGGAAACAGCACACAGACAATCCAATGCAGCCACCAGGTCTGGCCACCAGAGGGCAAGAGGAACACAAACCAAAACACAGGCAGAAAGCATACTGAAGCACAGAGAGGCTTAACACACACAGGTGCAGTATAGTGAAGTAATCAGAGCCATGCTGGAAGTAGTCAGCACACAGAGACAGAGACAGAACTAACTCAGAAAGAACAAACAGAAGCCAGCTCAGAAGCTGACTGCCGGAAATAAGGTGAGCCTGAGAGGGGTCACGACCACAATTGTGACACATATTACTTCTCAGAGGAGGAGTCATATAGTAACACAGTAGATGACAGCAGATAAAGACCTGTACGGTCCATCCAGTTTGCCAAGGAAGATAATCAACAACATATGTATACCTGATCTTGATTTGTCCATTGTTATTCTCAGGACATGAAGTCTGCCCAGCACTGTCCTTGTTCTAAAACTTTTGAAGTTGTTATCGAAGCCCTTGAAAAGCTCCATTCTAGCCCATCCAAATCTATCCAGCCGTGATCCGGGCACAGACCGTAGAAATCTGACCATTACTGGCTTTGCTACCCAATTACCAGTGTTGCCACCTAGTCTACACTAAGCTTCTTTGGATCAATTCCTTCTAAACAGGATTCCTACTTGTTTATCCCACGCGTTTTTGAATTCTGTTATGGTTTTAATCTCCACCACCTGCTGCAGGAGGGCATTCCAAGTATCCACCATCCTCCAGGTGAAAAAATACTTCCTGACATTATTCTTGAGTTGGACTCCCTTCAATCTCAATTCATGTCCTATCACCTTCCCTTTTCTGAAAAAGGTTTGTTTGCAGATTAATACCTTTAAAATAGTTGATAAGTAGTAGTAGTAGTTGAACATCTGTATAATATCACCCCTGGTTCTCCATTCTTCTAGGGTATACATGTTCAGGTCATCAAATCTCTCCTTGTATGTCTTGCAACACAAACTGCATACCATTTTTGTTGCTTTTCTTTGAGCCGCTTCCAGTATTTAAAATCTTAAGCAAGATACAACCTTCTAAACTGAACACAATACTCCAAGTGGGGCCTCACCAATGACTTATACAGAGGCATCAACACCTCCTACTAATTATACCTCTCTCTATGCAGCCTAGCATCCTTCTGGCTGCAGCCTTGTTGCATTGTTTCATCGCCTTGAGATCCTCAGACACCACCACCCTAAGGTCCCTCTCTTGAATCAAGCTTACCAATATCTCCCCTCCTATCTGGTACATCTCTTTTGGATTTTTTGAGCCCCCAAGTTCATCACTCTGCACTTCTTCGCATTAAATTTTAACTGCCAGACACTTGACCATTCTTCCAATGTTTGAAGATCCCTTCTCATGGTTTCTACACCCTCCAGGGTATCCACCCTATTGGCTATCTTCTTGTCATCCACAAAAAGGCAAGCTTTTCCTTCTAACCCTCCAGCAATGTCTCTCACAAATATATTAAACAGAATCAGCTCCAGCACCAACCCCTGAGACACTCCACTGCTCACTTTCCTTTCCTCTGAGTGGATTCCATTTACCACCACCCTCTATTGCCTGTTGGTCAACTAGTTTCTAATCCATTTCACCAATTTGGGTGCTAATTTATGTCCTCTCAGTGTTTTCATGAGTCTTCTTTGAGGGACCGTATAAAAGGCTTTGCTGAGATCCAAGTAGATTACATCTAGCACATGTCCTTTATCCAGTTCTTTGGTCACCCAGTCAAAGAAGTCAATCAGATTCGTTTGGCAGGATTTTTCCTCAGACCTGTTACCGTTGGCTTCTAGAAAGTCAACTATCCTTTCCTTCAGCAACGACTCCATTATTTTTCCTACCACCAACATGAGGCATACCAGCCTGTAGTTTCCCACTTCTTCCCTGCACCCGCTTTTGTGAAGAGGAACCACAATAGCCAGTCTCCAGTCCTGAGGAACGTCTCCCATCTCTAAAGATCTATTAAATAAATTCTTAAGAGGTCCTGCCAGGACTTCTCTTAGCTCCCTCAGTAGCCTGGGATGTATCTCATTCGGCCCTATAGCTTTGTCCACTACCAGATTTTCAAGCTGCTTATAAACACTTTCTTCCATGAATGGTGTAATATCCACACCATTCCTAGATATATCTTCAGCAAACAACCTCAGTCTTTTTCCAGGGTTTTCTTCTGTGTGCATTGAAGAGAAATATTTGTTTAGCACATTTGCTTTATCCTCATCACTCTCCAAATAGCTATTCTCAGCATCTTTCAGTCTTACAATTCCATTCCTATCTTTTCTCCTTTCCCCAATATATCTGAAAAAGTCTTGTCACCTCTCTTTACATATTTAGCCATTTGTTTCTTCCACCCTCATTATTTTTCCTACCACCGACATGAGGCTTACCAGCCTGTAGTTTCCCACTTCTTCCCTGTCCCCACTTTTGTGAAGAGGCACCACAACAGCTAGTCTCCAGTCCTGAAGAAATTTTTCCGTCTATAAAGATCTATTAAATAAATCCTTAAGAGGTCCTGCCAGGACTTCTCTTAGCTCCCTCAGTATCCTGGGATGTATCCCATCCTGCCCCACAGCTTTGTCTACTACCAGATTTTCAAGCTGCTTAAAAACACTTTCTTCCATGAATGGTGTAATATCCACACCATTCCCAGGTATATCCTCAGCAGTTAACCTCAGTCCTTCTCCAGGATTTTCTTCTGTGAAAATTGAAGAGAAATATGTGTTTAGCACATTTACTTTCTCCTCATCACTCTACACATTGCTATTCTCAGCATTTTTCAGTCTTACAATTCCATTCCTATACCTTCTCCTTTCCCCAATATATCTGAAAAAGGTCTTGTCACCTATCTTTACATCTTTAGCCATTTTTTCTTCCACCTGCACTTTTGCTTGCCATATTTCCTTCTTGGTTTCTTTTAGTTTAAGCCGGAATTCTATTTGATCCCTCGCCTCCTCAAGAAAGATGGAGATCTCCTCCAGAGGTGCTCTCTTTCACCAGTTTTGTAAGGGAGATGGCTACGGTTGTCCCATTTAAGCTGGAGGTGGAGGAGGAGCCCAGAGCAGAGATGTTGTCTGTCCTGGGCTATAAGTCTCCTCCTAAGGAAGAGGTCACTATCCTTAAAAACGCACTGATGAAGAACTGGGAGTCTCCCCTCACAATGCAGGTCACACCCAAGAAGGTGGATACGCAGTATCATATCTAGAAGGCTCCCAGATTCGAGAAGGCACAGTTACCGCACTACTCCATGGTGGTCAAATCCGCTCTCAAGCCAGCCAAGAGCTCTTGGATTCATGTTTTGGCGCCCCTGGGGCAGGAGGCCAGGAGGTTTTTGATGGATTTGGAGGGCTCACCATAAGGGGGCAACAATGAGATATGTACCTGGGACCTTTAGTCCACTGCAGTGCTCTCTAGGATGCCCCACTGCTCTGCTGGGAAGAATGCTGGCCTCCCATACATCCCAATGGCTTGTTTTTGTGTTGTTTTCCATTGGACTTTTTTTTTTTTTTTTTTTCACAAATGGTCCTAAACGATAGATGAACTGAGCATAAAAATGTCTAGCAAATGGCCATTTTCAAAACAAAAAGTTGGATGTTTTTCTTGTTTGAAAATGGCCATGTTTACTACTGGAGATCTGACCATTTTTCACAGTGGGTAGAATCAGACACTACAAATCCCATACTGCATTGGAACACCATTACTAACAATCATGGTGATGGGGACATAGTGCAAAAATCTGCTGGAACCTGTATTGCACTTCACACACTGAACCAGGGTGGTGTGATTGGCCACAGATGTTACATATCTAGCTTTTCCATTGCTCAGAGTCCCTTGTAGTAAATGCATGGAGTTCCAGCTGGAACAGTAGCCTCTTGGTTAGGGCAGCAGCCTGAGAACTGGGGGAACTGTGTTCAGTTCCTACTTCAGTAAATGGTGGCCCATTTACCTAACCCTCTAATGGTTTAGCTTTGGCAAAACTACGATTGAGTCCTGAGAAGGTGCCTTTATAAACGAATGCCTGTAAATTTTGTACCTTGTACCATAGAACAATCCCACTGAGAGTGTGTGTTTAGGGAAAACCAGACAGTTGTATATGATTTCTGGCTGTGGCTGGTGGGGGACCAATGTGTTCTGTTCTCAAGCTGGATTCTGTGTTAGTGTACCAGTTGGCCTGTACTGTTTTCTGCTTCATACCGTGCTGAACAAGCTCCATCTCTGGCCGTCTTCAAATCTAAGCTAAAAGCCCACCTTTTTGATGCTGCTTTTAACTCCTAAGCCTTATTCACTTGTTCAGAACCCTTATTTTATCATCCTCACGTTAATATTCCCTTATCTCTTGTTTGTCCTGTTTGTCTGTCCTAATTAGATTGTAAGCTCTGTCGAGCAGGGACTTTCTCTTCATATTCAAGTGTACAGCGCTGCGTACATCTAGTAGCACTATAGAAATGATAAGTAGTAGTAGTAGTGAGCTTCACCGACTTTGTTGTCTTGTATCAATGTATGTTCTGTTCAGTATTATTGTAGAAGGTTAATAAAGGGCTCACTATCCAGCTTATTTTCGAAAGAGAAAAACGCCTATAGTGCGACCTAAATCGGGAGATAGACGTTTATCTCGCAAAGGCGCCCAAATCGGTATAATCGAAAGCCGATTTTGGGCGTTTCCAACTGCACTCCGTCGCAGAAATGAATAAAGTTGACGTGGGCGTGTCTGAGGCATGGTAGAGGCAGAACTGGGCGTGGTTATCGGCTGAGGAGAGATGGGCGTCTTTAGCTGATAATCGAAAAAAAAAAGGCGTTTTTACCACGATTTTGGGTCACTTTTTTTGGACCCTTTTTTTTTCACAAACAAGTCCCAAAAAAGTGCCCCAACTGCCCAGATGACCAGTGGAGGGAATCAGGGATGACCTCCCCGGACTTCCCCAGTGGTCACTAACCCCCTCCCACCAAAAAAAACCCACTTTACAAACTTTTTTCCCAGCCTGTATGCCAGCCTCAAATGCCGTACCCACCTCCATGACAGCAGAATGTGTTCGATCCTGTCACAGCCTTTCCCTGGGTCAGATGTGGCTCTCGGGTGCAGTAAAGGGTCACATCAGCATTGCATTGTGGTGGGTGTAGGGTATCGGGCTCAGTGATTTCATTAGCTTGTGTTACAGTCTCACGATGTTGGTAGTTGGTAGGCTCTTCTCCCATGGTGCTTTTCCCCCTGCCTACTGGGTCAGAGTGTGCCCTGTTGTGTTTCCTGTTGTAGTCCATGCGGTAGTGACCATTTTTGTAAGCCAGTTTTACTTCCCTTTCCTGTGTTAGCCACGTTACAGAACTTAGTTCTTACCTTGAATGTGGCTGAAAGAGGGCATTGTACAGCATTCTGCCAGCTCTGACCTACTGCTCATCTCAGTACCAGGGAGACTCGTTGCCAGTGGGGCACAACCTCTGATCTGCAGTTAACCGTGAGTAAACGCGGTTATTCCAATAAAGGACGTTTTTGGAGAGATTAGTCTTCAGGTGTCAACTGGTGTGCCAATGTTATATAGTAGCAACAAGTCCTAGAGGCCTGCGTGCATGCAGGTCCCTGGAGCACTTTTAGTGGGTACCGCAGTGCACTTCAGCCAGGTGGACCCAGGCCCCCCCCCCCCCCACCTGTAACACTTGTGCTGGTAAATGGGAGGCCTCCAAAACCCACTGTAACCACATGTAGGTGCCCCCTTCACCCCTAAGAGATATGGTAGTGTTGTACATTTTTGGGTAGTGGGTTTTGGGGGAGGGGGTTGGGTGCTCAGCACCCATGGTAAGGGAGCTATGCATGTGGGAGCGTTGTCTGAAGTCCACCGCACTGACCTCTAGGGTGCCCAGTTGGTGTCCTGGCATATCAGGGGGGCCAGTGTACTACGAATCCTGGCCCCTCCCATGACCAAATGGCTCGGATTAGGACGTTTTTGAGCTGGGCATTTTTAGTTTCCATTATCGCTAAAAAAAACAAACACCCAGCTCAAAAACGTCCATTTTTTCAAAAATACGGTTCGGCCCGCCCCTTCACGGACCCGTTCTCGGAGATAAACGCCCATGGAGATAGGCGTTTCCGTTCGATTATGCCCCTCTGTGTCTTACTCAGTGACTGGTCTATCATTTTGGGGTAATATGCTATAGGAGGACCAGGGCTCATTGAGATAAGGTATTTCAGCTCATAGATGACATGGGTTCATACCATCCCTCGAAATAGCATGTATTGCTTATAAATGCCAGATTGATAGTCTTGCACATGACACATGCAGCTGACGGGAGATTGTGACAGCACTTCTTATCCCTCTCTCCCTTCCACTCTTCACCAGGGCCACCGAGAGGGGGGGCAGGGGGGGCAATATTCCACAGGCCCGGGCTTCCAAGGGGGGCCCAGTGCTGGATTCTCTCTCTCTTTCCTGCCGGGACCCAAGTGATCGCATCCCTACAGGAGCAGGAGAGAGAAGAGGGAAGACCCGGAGGAGCAACTCCAGCACGCTCTTCTGCCTAACTGAGCGGCTGCTTTTCCTCTCAGGGCGCATGCTCGGTTTTGAAACTGAGCATGCCTTGAGAGAAAAAGAGCCACAGTGGCAGGCAATTGGCAAAAGAGAAGCACTGGAAGACGTCTTCTGCTGGCGGGACCTCGGGATCCCCGCCAGTCAATAAGGTATTTTGCGGCAGCGATATGGGGGGGAGGGCAGAGGCGGCCCTGCCCCGGGCCTGGTTCAGTCTCTCGGTGGCCCTGCTCTTCACAGTCGTCAGAACCCTGACATCAGATAGGGTAAGCATGGGCATTGAAAGGAATACACAAGACACTCATATAATGTCAGATTCAAATATTGGAATTGTGTAAAAGTGTAAAAATAAAATGTATCAATACAACAAGGGGTGGGGGGAAGAGGGAAGTACAAAAGAAAGTATTTACGAAAAAAGAGAAAGGGGTTTGGGAAGAGGATTGGAACACTGTGGGCAATGGGGGGAGAAAGGGAGAGGCCACCCCAAAAGCTCCAGGAGCCGCATCAGGAGGTGGGGTAGACAAAGGATCCTGGGAGGAGTCAGGTTGCAGGATCTTAGCATGCTTTAGACCAGATAAGATGCATCCTAGGGCATGCTAGATCCTGGCCTGACCAGCTTGCAGGGTCCTCAGTTGCTGGTCTATGCTCTCTGACATAGATTCAGTTCCAGAGGTAGGTACAGGGCAAAATATTGCAGCCCCTGCCCCTGGAACTGCCAGAGACTCAGCTCTCTGTGTCAGGAGAAATGAGGACAGCAGTAGAAGGCCACTGTCCTCTTCCTCCTGAGGCTGGTCCTGCTGCTTCTGGGGTTGCATTGGGAGGCTGGGGTGGGCAGAAAGGGAGTGGGATGTTGGGCTGGAGCTGCAGGCTGCCTTTCTTATTCCATTCCTTCTTCATATTTTCATCCTTCTTCTTCCATGTCCTCTTCCTCTTCTCCCTTCCTCTTCCCTAGGGTTTCTTTATGTCTGATTTTACCCGGACATGTCCTCTTTTTAAGGACATGGCCGGGCAACCAGGCGGGTTTTGCCAGCCTGCCAAATGGGCAGGCTGGCGGGCCTAGTGGTGTCCTATCCTCCACTCACCTTACTATACTGCCCTGGTGGTCTAGTGACCTCTTCGGGGCAGGAAAGAGCCCCCTCTTTCCTGCCCGGAGCACCTGAATACTGTTCCTTGCTGACAGTCCTGGCACCGATTCAAAATGGCCACCGAGAGTTGAAGTCTCGTGAGGTGAGCATTGTAGTTTGGAAGTTAACCATGGTATATGAGGGTTAGGAGTCAACCTCTGCCTATTGGTTATACATTGCCACCTACTGTTTACAGTAACCCTGTTAAAGGGTTCAGTTGGAGTGACACCTCATTTAGCAGCTCCCTTCCTCTAGGATAAGCGAGAAGTAGAGAGGGAACCCATGGTGTGTGCATTTGACCCTGCAGTATTTCTCACCTGCCTGCCGCTTGTGCTGCCGGATGTACCGGCCTCGTTTCCTTAAGTATTCTGTCTATAAGTAGACAAGGGTGGGAAAGGGAGAAGAAGTGGAGTTTGAGTGGCAGGTACATGACAGATGTTTCACAGTGCTACCTTGGTATTCACAGTGAGGTTTGACATTACAATGTTACATCACTCCTCTTGTCTCTGTCTCCATATGCTGAAGTGTAGATTGCCAGGCTGATGTCTGTATAGTTGCCTCATGACATAGAGAAAGAGGCTGTTGTGGTGGTTTCAATATTCTTGTATCCAGGGTATGACGTATATGCCAGTGGCAATTTTACACTCTGACATGAACATGCTAACCTCCAAATGAATCTGTATTGATGCCTGGCATGTTGTGGAGGAGTGGAAGAAATAGGCTAGTGGTTAGATCAGTTGACTTGATATGCAGGGGTGGCCAGTTCACTCCTTTAAGAGGGTATCTATCAACCTGAGTTGTTTACTTCACCCTTAGGCACCACAGGTACATAATTAGCATGAAAACAGTGCCTTGTTGTGCTGGGGTCACAGCTGCCTGTACCTTGCTTACATTAGGAACTGACCTCCCTAGGGAAGGAGGATTGCTCATTGTAAGAAGTTCTACTATAGAGCAAAAGAGGTAGCCTAGTTGTTGGAACAGCTGACTTGATATACAGGGATGGCCAGTTCAAATCTCACAAGTGGTACCTATCAACCTCAGTTGTTCACTTCACCCTCAATCACCACAGGTACATAATTAGCATGAAAACAGCACCTTGTTTTGCTGCAATCAGGAGCTTTACTGAGCATTGTACCCTGCATGCATTTTGCACTTACTACCCTAGGAAGGGAGGTATGATCATTGTAGCATGCAATCAGCCTCAGTCATGCCCTTCTGTAGGAGTTGTAACTCCTCCTCCTCCTGTGCCCTGGGGTGATGATGTATCTCTCCTCCCTGGCCATGATGAGCCTTGCCAGGAGTAGTGTGTCACCTTCACTGAAATTTGGTTGCCTCTTGCTTGTTGCCATTTTTTTCACGGTCCCGGCATGGATGAGGTTATCGTGCATTACATACCGATATCAGCGCAGTTCAATTGAACACAGATTAAATCCATGCGGGAAATCGGCAAAAATTAGGCGCAATGCGCGCCTTGGGTGCGGATGTTTTACACCCGTATTCGATAAAGGGCACAGAACAGATGGCACTTTTTATCGAACACTCTCGTAAATATCCACACCCATAGTTTGGAGCACATTGATTTTATTTTAGGCGTCATTTATAGAATTTAGCCCTTTATGTACACTTTTATCCATGATGAGCAAAGGTAATCCCAGGTCGGAGTTGGAGTGGGGTTTGGACTTAACTAGCATTTTGTTTGATCTTCAAAAGGATATGTGTAAACTTTCTCAAAAATGTTTTGTGCTCTAAATAGGTATAAAATGTCTGTATTTGTAGTTTCAGGAGAATAATTTTTAAAAGGGGAAATATGTAATGTTTTCTCTTTGAAAACTGTGTAACTTACGTGCATCCTTGTTGCACAAATTACTTGGCCAATTGCAAATTATCCACCATAGAATCAAAAGCAGTATGGAATTGAAAAGGGAGGGACATGTCAAACACATAGAATGGGCTATTATGACTGCTTCACCAGGGAATTAAGTACTAAAACCAAGTAAATCAGATTTGGCACTGATCCACACAAGAGACTCTTAAACAAGCAGTAGAGCATGACAGGGAAATAGCAGGAGGCTCTAAGGTGGTAAATCTGATTAGATACTACTGGCTGAGTGATAGACAGTAGAGGGTAATGGTAAGAACTTATTTTGGAGATGAGAAGATTCACCAGCCAGGAATCAGTCCCAGGGCTGGTTGAATTCAATGTTTCTAGAACCAGTATTGTACAAGGGACAATCTCTCTCTTTCCAGGTAACAATTGAATCTATAACAGGGTTGATACTCAAGAGAAAATGTGGAAAAAATTGCAGTCAAGAATATGATAGGTAGGATTTAATACAAAAAAAGTACAAAATCAAGCTTTTTGGGCACAGAAACCCAAGGACATAGGATCTTAAGAGAATGGGAATAGAGAAAGATAAAGAGGGAAGTCATACTCAACCATCCAAGAGAGGATCTTCAAGTGGCCACATCTAATGATGTCACAAACAGTATGAAAAAGCAATTGGAAGCCAGTGGAATGTTAACATACATAGGAACAAACAGAAGTAGCATAAAAGGGAGATGGTAATACCTCTAACACAAAGAAAGTTGATCACATAACACCTTGACTTAAAAAGGAACACTAGCTCCCTATCACATCTAGAATTCATTTCAAGATCCTGACTTGTTTATAAGTTCTACTATACAAACATTTCTCTGTTTCTTTTTCATCTACTCACACCCTACTCCCCATCTAGGACAATTAGACTCTTCTCGAGCAACGTTACTAAGCTCCCTTCTTACCTTAGACAGGAAACCTCTTTTATTAAATTCAAAAGGGATTAGAAAATTTATATGTTTCAAAAACCATTTGACACTTAATATAACCTTGGTAGCCCAGTACACAGTGTGGAGGGGGCAGGATCTGGAACTCAGCAGTCTCAATCTCTCTTACTTTGTTACCTCATTATGACACTTCACTCCCTTCCGCCTTATTTTATTCTTTTAAGAGTCCTTTTACTAAGCTGTGTAGGTGAGTATGCACGCCGATTTTGAACTACTGCCTGAGCTACTGCCCAGCGATCACATGGCCCGGACTGTAATTTCATTTTTTTACGCATGTCCACTAAGCGTGACAGACATTTTCTGGCGCATGGCGCTAACCAGGCAGTAATCGGCATTGTTCGCACATAGACCATTACCGCCCGGTTTACGCATGAGACTTTACCAATAGGTCAGTGGGTGGCGGTAAGGTCTCAGGCCCAAAATGGACGGCACCAATTTTAATTTTGCCACATATCCATTTTTGGCCCCCCCCAAAAAAAGCTTTTGCAGGCGCACTGAAAAATGGACCTGCACACATCCAATACATGCATCTACACCAGCGCAGGCCATTTTTCGGCGCACTTTAGTAAAAGGACCCCTTATTCATTTAATTTTCCTTCTTTTTACATATGTAGCTCATTAGTTAATTGTAAACTGCTGACTATGCAAATTCAGTGTATGTCAAGAATAAATTAACTTGAATTCGAACTATGCAAATTGTTGGTGAGACTTTGACGATATTGGGGATAATTTTATAAAAGATTGTTCGTACGCATGCATAAAAGGGCTTTGATCAAATTACCCCAGGGGTTACACATTTAGAAGTGTGCATGGTGCCAAGATGGTGTGTACATTTACATGACCCATGTGTAGGCCTGTTCAAGGGAAGTTTGAGCGGATCACAGGTGGAGTCACACTTTACATGCATTTTTTGCAGAATACGCAAGTGCACATGAACATGTCTGCATGCTACTCAACAGGCTTAAGTGTCCATGGCTTCAATCTAAGTGGAATTTCTGCTGCTTTGCCCCTAATATTTATAGAGACATTTGGAGGCCTATTTTACACAGAACAGTGAGAGCAGATTTCAAATGTCCACGTCAGGTTGTGCTCATTGCAGGTCTATTTTATTTTTAAAAAAAAACAACTCTGCCAAATGTGACACCTTCTGGAAATTATAAGGACTTGCAGAAGTGTACATGTATTTTGCGGTAATCGGCAGTTGGTGCATTCTGGTCAGTTACCGCGTGGGTAATGCGTGAGCCCTTACCACTAAGTCAATGCGTAGTGTTAAGGGCTCAGGCCGTAAATAGATGCATGCAATTGATTAGCCAGTGCCATTTTGAATTATGGCACCAGCACGGCTGTAGTATTAGGCATTGCTCCTGTCCCATAGTTTAGAGAAAGAGGGCTTCAAATGTATTCTTTGGATGGGCTATGGACTGGGAGATGAGGACTGAACAACTGGTTTGCCTTTTTACAATTACAGTTTATAGTTTATAAAAAATTTATATACCGCCTGGTAACTAATGATCATGGCATTATACAATAATATTTTAAAATACATATATAAAATTTTAAAATAGAAAGGAACTCCATTATGGATAGGAAAGACCTAATCAAACCAAACACATTGAGGGGCATAATTGAACAAAAACGTCTATCTCCATGGGCGTTTATCTCCGAGAACGGGTCCGTGAAGAGGCGGACCGAACCGTATTTTTGAAAAAATAGACGTCCATGTTTTATTCGACAATTTGTGAGCTGGGCGTTTTTGTTTTTCAGTGATAATGGAAAATGAAAGCGCCTAGCTCAAAAACGAATAAATCCAAGGCATTTGTTCGTGGGAGGGGCCAGGAGTCGTAGTGCACTGGTCCCCCTCACATGCCAGGACACCAACCGGACACCCTAGGGGGCACTTTTACAAAAACAAAAAAAAAGGTAAAAGAGCTCCCAGGTGCATAGCACCCTTCCCTTGGGTGTTGAGCCCCCCCAAATCCCCCTCAAAACCCACCGCCCACAAGTCTACACCATTACTATAGCCCTAAGGGGTGAAGGGGGGCACCTACATGTGGGTACAGTGGGTTTGGGGGGCTGTTTGGAGCGCTCCCATTTACCAGCACAAGTGTAACATGTGGGGGGGGGATGGGCCTGGGTCCACCTGCCTGAAGTCCACTGCACCCCCTAATAACTGCTCCAGTGACCTGCATACGGCTGCCAGGGAGGTGGGTATGACATTTGAGGGTGAAAATAAAAAGTTGTGAAACTGCATATTTTGTGGTGGGAGGGGGTTTGTGACCACTGGGGGAGTCAGGGGAGGTCATCCCTGATTCCCTCCAGTGGTCATCTGGTCATTTAGGGCACTTTTTGGGGCCTTATTCATGGAAAAACAGGGTCCAGGAAAAGTGCCCTAAATTCTCGCTAAAAACGCATATTTTTCTTTCATTATCGGCGAAAGGCGCCCATCTCTGGTCGCCCGATAACCACGCCCCAGTTCCGCCTTCACCACGCCTTCGACACGCCCCCATCAACTTTGTCCGCATCCGCGACGGAGTGCAGTTGAAAACGTCCAAATTCGGCTTTCGATTATACCGCTTTATTCGTTTTTGTGAGATAAACGTCTATCTCCCGATTTGGGTCGCAATATAGACGTTTTTCTTTTTCAAATATAAGCTGGATAGCATACCATCATCAAAAAGAAGAAAAAAAATTCTCCACTCAATTCTGGTATTTAACCCATAAGGGTGCAAAGTATGCAAATCAAAAATCCAGCGTTGCTCTTGTCGTAATAAAAGCAATTTTCTGTCACCACCCCCGGAATGCCATTGTTGTTGTAGCACCACACACCGCAAGCTTTCAAAGGAATGGCCTTTCTTAATACAATGAGCTGCTAGGGGTGCCGAGGTCTTATTAATATTAATTGTACTTTTATTGTTACCTTTAAATCTACCTGCCAGGCCCAAATCTCACATTGCGGTGACCAGGAATGCACATTCATCCCAGTGAACATAAATTTTGGTATACCCATGAAATGCCCATTTCCTCATCCATAACCACACCCCTTTGGACTCCGCACATTAGAATTTAGGCGCTGTGCATTACAGAATACGCTTAGCGAGTTATGCATATAAATTCTAATTATTGCCAATTAGTGCTCATTATTGCTTGCTGATTGGCTTGTTAAGCCAATTAAGTTACACACGTTGTTATAGAATACGCTTGGATTTTGGCATGGTGCAATATATACAATCTGGCGGTATACGCCTAATCGTGTGTTGAGATCAGCTACTTCACAACAGCTGATTGTACCTTTATTAAGTCGATTGCATCATTCTGTGACTGCTAAGACAGCATTATCCAGCAGGACCTATAAAGTGGAATGAATTGCCATTGAGATTGTGTGTGTGTTGCAAGATCTTGGTAGTTTTAACAAGCAGTTGAAGGCCTTTTTATTTGCACAAGCATACTTTGGGATTTAGATAATCCTATGCTAATGGAAGGGCTGTATGAGGAAACTCTGTGTGTAGTTGGGATTTTAAAAAAAGGTTTTTAGAAATTTTGTTTGATGGTATGTTTTTATGCTTTATGTATGCATTTTATAGAAATAAAACAAAATAAAACATGGAAAAGAAAATAAGATGATACCTTTTTAATTGGACATATCTTAATACATTTCTTGATTAGCCCTTCTTCATCAGATCGGAAATAAGCAAATGTGGCAGATGACAGTATATATAAGTAAAACATCAAAGCATAACAGTGACAGTCTACCAGGGTGGGGTTGGATAGGAACATCAAAGCATTTCAGTGACAATCTAACAGGATGGGGGTGGATAGGTGAGATATGCATGGAGACAGGAGGGTGACAAACAGAGCAATACAACTTTATAGTTTATAATGGGCTAGAAAACCCAGATCCTTGTTAAGTCCTGTCTGTTGGGTGTCAAAATATTCAATCATTCTGACTTCAAAGGTCTTATGTTCCTGTATTGTTTTAAAGTTACCTTTCAAGATTCTTACTATGAAATCACTGGTACAATGGTCTGGTTTTGTAAAGTGCTGCCCCACAGGGGTGGAATCCTGGCTGGCACTGCCATTCTTCATGTGATGTCTATGTAAATGTATGTATTTTGATACCCGCCTTGGTTATAAATGTTAAAAATAAATAAATAAATAAATAAAACTCAAGTCTTCAACTAGCACATACAAAAGCATTAAGCTATAAGGAAAATGTAACACTGAGGTGCAAGGGACACATTTTTTTCTGCTGTTCAAAATGATAAGAAATATCTTCTGGATCTGACACTGCAGCAGTAAGAATTAAGAGCTGCACCTGGGGGCTGGCCTGGTGGACTTGTGCCCCCCCAGACCCCCACCAACAACTCCCCCCTGTACCTTGAAACAGGAGGAGGGAGTAGCACTCCCCCCTCCTCCAGCAAGCACCGCCTCAAAATGGTGGCACCCTTGCCTGCCCGGTGCATCCTGGGATGCGCTGGGCAGGGCTTCACTAGCATGGTAGTGATGCTCTGCCCGGTGCATCCCAGGATGCACCAGGCAGGGCAAGGCACCGCCATTTTGAGGTGGCATTCACAGGAGGAGGAGGGAGTGCTGTTTCAAAGTATGGAGGGGACTGGGGTGGCATTAGACCACCAGGCCAACCCTCGGGTGGGGTGGGGCTAGTATGGGTCCCACTGGACCACTGTTCTTTTTTTATTGTTGGCAGGGAGTGGATTTGAGGGGAGGGGGGAGATAGGCAGGTCTGGATATCCAGCCCCTTGTGAAAACACTGATATATGCTGATTTCTGTGTCATGTGTACTTTTTCCAGCTGAATCAAATGTGCACATATGTTGTGATAAAGTCACATCCAAGATAGTTGGGTTAAGGCAGTTTCAGTCTGAAATACAAGTCCCAGAAGACATTGCAAGCAAGGAGCTAGGGGGTGAGATGAGGAACCCACACTGGACTCCTAGCTGCAATGGGGGAAGACATGGGTGTAAGCTGGCAGGATGTGTAGATTGGCTGCCACTAGGGGGAAAGAGAGTTAGGAAACCCTGTGTGCAGGAGCTCATCATTAGTCTAATGCTCAACTCAGCTGGTATGGGTGTGGGGGAAGCTAATGGAAGGAGAATGATTGGTTGTGAGAGCAGAAGCCAGGGATTGATTAGGCAGGTGGGAAGGAGTCCCAGAAGAGAAAAGCAGTTGCAGGCTGAAAACCCTTGGGTAAGAGAGGTCCCTAAAGTACTGAAGCAGGCTGAAATCCCTTGGGTGTGAGGAAGTCCAAAAAGTATTTGCAGGCTGAAAATCCTTGGGTAAGGAAGGTCACTAAAGTATTAAATTTACCAGTGAAGCTGATGCAGGGTGAAATCCCTTGGGTATGAGGAGTCCCTAAAGTATTGGACTCTCCTGAAGGTAAAGAGAGTAGAAGGTAGAAACTGCTGCTTTGAGATTTAACTGTGATGATGAACTGAAAGAACTGCTTCTGTTTGGAATTGAACTACTGTTTATTGTGTACTGGATAAAGAGCCCAGACTGGAGCTGACTGTGAGCCTGTATTGAATCCTGGTATGTGCTGATAGCCTACTGCTTAAAGGGGACTATTTGCCACACACTTTTAGGTGACTTATATGTGCTTAAGATTGAAGGTGAATGCTGCTGTTGGAACTGTGTATCAGGCCTACTAGAAACCTGAATGGAATAAAGTCTTTAAGATTGAAGTTGCGGGTGGACATTTATTCCTTGACTATACCAGGAGCCTGTGGCTGGAGGAGATTGTTCTATCCTTGGCTGCACCTAGAGGTACCTGGTTACAATGTGTTACTTTGGAGCTGTCAGAACAGAAAGGACATAAAACTTGAGTGAAGCATAAACAACAAACCAGGGAGGGATGAGAGATTACCAGGGAAGTGGCTTTTTTCTGATATTTCTGTATCTGAATTCAAGAAAGTGTGAGGCAAGCATGTGGGATATCGGCAGAGGAAGAGATAGCACACAGATTAGACCAAGCCAGACCATTACTAGCACAGTTACACTGGCTTCCAATTTCATATAGGGTCTCATTTAAAATACTTTGTCTTGTCCACAAAGCTTATTATTCTGGTTCATCATCTTATTTGGCTAATTTAGCAATCCCTTATACACCTGAGATCTATTGATTCACACCGTATAGTGCTACCTAACCCAAAACAGGCCCATTATGAAAATACTCATCACTCTGCTTTTTTTTTTTTTTTTAGCTCCGTGCCTATGGAATGATCTCCCACCTAGTATACGCTGTGAGCACTCATTCTGTAAATTCAAGTTGTTATTAAAAACACATTTTTTTACTTTAGCTTTTGAAGGCCTAGTGCTCTCCTGACATTCTGGGGTCTCTTTGGAATCCAGGGTACAGAGTTATGGCCTAGATTATATATATCACGCCTCAATTTCCACATGGAAATCAAAGCGTATTCTATAAAGTACGCTTTAATTTAGGCATACATTTTAGAATACGCCAACTGCTGTTCCGCCTGACTACATTTAGTCACGGTCAATTATGCCAAATAAAACCTGGTGTAAATTAGGCATGGAGTGGGTGTGTTTTATAACAACGTGCATAGATTTTAGAAATGCCCACACCCCGCCCATGGCCATGTCCACTTGTCAACTACGCAACTTAGAATTTATGCACACCGCATTACAGAATATGCTTAGCGAGTTGTGCATGTAAATATGAATTAATGCCAATTAGTGCTAATTGCTTGTTAATATCCAATTAACAGCGGTGCTTAGCTACTTAACCAATTAAGTTATGCACATTGTTATAGAATGCACTTCGATTTCCACATGGAAATCAAGGCGCCATATATAGAATCCTGGGGTATGTGTGTATTCTTTTGTTAGTTTGAAAGTTTCTGTCCAATATTTATTGGAGTTCCTATTCCTATTCATTTTATTGTACATTCATAATTTGTTTTTTGGTAAAGTAAACCACTGTGATCTGAGTCAACCCAAGTAGTATATCAAGAATTTAATAAACATAAACATAGATGGTATGGATGGGCAGACTGGTTAAGCCATATAGCCTTTATCTGTCGTCATTTTCTCTGTTTTTATAAATACCTATTTCTATACATTTTTTTTATTTTTATTTAGTTATTTATTTATTTTTGCATTAGGATGTTTTATCACTGTTTCTCAATTAAACTCTAAAATCACAAGACCTACTCATATTACGAGTTTTTGTTCATCCTTGCCTATTGGTATGCAGGCCCATTTTCGGGGTCCTTTTACAAAGCCATGGTAAAAACTGGTCTGCGGTAGTGTGGGCGCCTCTTTTAGATGTGCGCTGGGCCATTTTTTGCTGCAGCTAGGAAAAAGGCTATTTTTTTAATGGGCCAGGAAATAGGCCTGTTCTAATATTAAAATTAGCGCATGCCTTTTTACAGCCTGAGCCCTTACTGCCACCCACAGACCTAGTGGTAAGGGCTCACGTGCTACACATCTGGTAACCATGCAGCATGTGCCAACATGGGCGCACTGCCGTTACCTCCGGGAATGCCACCCCCCCCCCCCCCCCCCCCGTGGTAAAAAATAGAAAATTATTTTCTACTGCGGGATTTGTTGCACGCCAAGCTTAGAATTACCGCGGAGTGCATGCACTATCCCAGCAGTAGTTCCGATTGGGCATGCGCTACTCATGTGTTAGCCCTGCTGCGCCTTTGTAAAAGGGCCCCTTAGATTGATCATAGAAGTAGAAATTGAGAAGTCCAGGTCAGAACATCTCAAATTTTACTAGTATTTTAGATCAGAATCTGCCAACATAGAGCCTATTCTAAAATACAAGAGAAACAGGCATTTATCTGCTGGGTGTTTGCAGCAAAAATATTCATTGTAGAAAAATAAACGCATAAAGCATCAACAGGGTCAAAGCCAGCACGTAGCCAGTTATCTTTTCGACCTTGGAAACATAACCGGTTATTATCCAGATGTCACAGTGACTGGGTTCTTTTGCCAGTTTATCATTTAGGGTGTCAAAATCCAGTGGGGGATTAAAGGATCTACCACCACCCCCATCCCTCCTGTGGAGTGCTGCCCAATAGCAGCTGTTTACCAAGTCCTAAATGTGCTTGGTAGCAGGTGGAAATCCCAATGCTGATCTTTTAGGACAAAGACATTTGGACCCCTTCTAAAATGGGAAATAAATGTCTAAGAACTTTACAACTCAAGACATGCCCAGACCAAACCATTTGCATGCCAGGGCTGCCGAGAGACTGGGCCGGGCCCCGCCACTGCCACTCCCCCCTCCACCCCCCCCCCCCCCGAGGTCCCCCCTCCACCCCCCTGAGGTCGCCGCTGCCGCTCCACCCCCCCCCCCCCCCCGAGGTCGCCACCGCCGCCACTCCTCCCCTCCACCCGCCACCCTCCGTCCGCCACCGGGCCAGGCCCCCTGCATTGAAATCACAGCACCTCTCACCTCCGTGTGAAAGCGCTGCAGGCAGCAGGGCAGCAGATCGCCTCCCTTCGGCCCTCCTTCCCTCCTTGTGACCCGCCCTCGAGGAAGTTACGTCAGAAGAGGGCGGGACACAGGGAGGGAAGGAGGCCCGAAGGGAGGCGATCTGCAGCGCTTTCACACGGAGGTGAGAGGCACTGTGACTTCAATGCAGGGGGGCCCGGCCTGGTGGCAGACGGTCAACGACGGAGGGCGGGTGGGACTGCGGCACCGGGCCTGGGAATTTTGTCCCCCCTGCCCCCCCTCTCGGCGTCTATGTTGCATGCACCTGCATATTCTGGCTTTCTACAATGGGGACCTAGATGTTTATGCAAGATAAATGTTTAAGTGCCACTTTATGCACGTGTCAAATATGAATAGGGCTTGTAAAATGAGGGCCGTTATCTTAGACTTAGGTGGTTCCTGTTTGTCTGTATTTGATGCATTGTATTTTTATGTATTATTTTATGGAATTTGCGTAGAAAAAAGTTTAATTTATAGGCCAACTATAAATAAGTAAATGAAATGAATTCAGTGGTAGGTAAATTGCATGCTGGGAATTGTAGTTAGGTAGGCTAAGAGAAGGCAGGAAAAGAGGAAGTGAGGGGGCAGCACTGCTATGTGAAAGCCATCAGCTGATAAACTACCATTTGTTTTGTGCTTTTGTTCCCAAAGAGTTCCTCTATACTGTTATTTAGTGATCTGGAAGTTTTATATATGTCACAAATCCGTTTCAAAACTGCCCTACTTATCTTGCTCTGTTGGAACCTAACTGGAAACGTCTTGTAATTAATTCTGTTGTGTGGTGACCTACATAATTGATGGTTATACACTGCAGATAATAATAATAATAATACTTATTATTGCTTAAATGTTTAAAGCCTCCTGTGGCATTATTTAAATTTTTTATGTTAGATACTCACTGGATCTAACATACATAGAGGGCCATATGAATATCAATTCTATTCCTAGTGGGTCACAACATTACATAATGTTAGAACTGGATATGCAGAGACCTCCATAGACTTTCAGTGATAAATAAATAAGTCCCCCATTCAATTATAATTTTTGCCACAGACCAGATGAAGAAAAATTATATTAAAAGCAAAACAATGCTTTAATTAATGGAGCATCAACTATCTAGAACATAAGAACAAAAGAATAGCCATAGTGGGTCAGGCCAATGGTCCATCTAGCCCAGTATCCTGTTTCCAACAGTGGCCAATCCAGGTCACAAGTACCTGGCAGAAATCCAAATAGCGACAACATTCTATGCTACTAATCCCAGGGCAAGCAATGCAGTGTTTGGACTTTTCCTCCAGGAACTTGTCCAGGGAAAGTCATAGACTTTTCAAACAACCATTAATGGACTTACTATCACTGGCTCATATATGAAAACCAGAAAAACAGCAGGGTAAGTCCCATGGAAAAAAACCACTACTTCAAAAACCGGTTTCCATATGTAAATTACTACTCAATAATAATATGATAATTCACTCAAACAGTACTGTTTCTGAAGAAAAAATGCAAAACAATTTTTCAAAATATCAAAAATGCAAAAAATACAAACCATTCCCCCAATCTTGTGCAATAACATGCAAACAGATTTTTTTTCATTTATCTATCCCGTCAAACAACTTGCAGAAAACCCAAGACTTTTCGTCCAACTCTTTGTATCCAAAAACTATAGTCTAAACTTGACCTTGACAAGAGATAAAAGGCCTCCCCCTTGTTTTGTACTCTGCATCAGGAGGAGGAATGTAATGGAAAATATAAAAGTAAAAATGTAACTAAAAATGATGGAAACAAATTGCTAGAGTGGCTATTCTGAAAATATTTGCAAAATACAGAATTTTTAAATTGCCAAAACTTAGATTAATGACTGTATACTTCCCATGGTCTTGCAATCCGCATAAAATTCGATGGTGGGTTGAAAGTACCCCATCCCTGGCCCTATGTAGTTTTCAAATTGTTTGCATTGGGTCAGAAGTAAACTGGTACTTGCTCAAAGTTCAGAGGTGAAGCTGCAAGCATGTTTCATTTTGGAACTTGCCAAAAGTACAAAACACTGGCAGACAACTTTACTTTACTTTTTTTTTTTTTTTTTTGATGCATGGACTTTTTCAATGGAAAATAATGTGAGTAAAACTGAAATGCAGACTACGTCTGTTATTTTCCTTCCTCGCTTAGGGCCCCTTTTACAAAGGCGTGCTAGCATTTTTAAATGCACGCTAAAATGCTAAACGCTAAGACACCTGTTATATTCCTATGGGCATCTTAGCATTTAGCACACATGAATTTTTAGCGTGCGCTAAAAACACTAGTGCGCCTCTGTAAAAGACCCCCTTAAGCAATCCCCTAGGAGCATCTCCTCCAAATGCATTGTGGAATGGCCTGTGCTGGTGTAGACGCGTGTATTGGATGTGTGCAGGTCCATTTTTCAGTGCACCTGCAAAAAGGCCCTTTTTTTGGTTGAAAATGGACGTGCAGCAAAATAAAATTGTTACGCGTCCATTTTGGGCCTGAGACCTTACCACCACCCATTGACTTAGCAGTAGAAACATAGAAACATGATGGCAGATAAAGGCCATATGACCCATCCAGTCTGCCCATCTTCTGTAACCCCTAATTCTTCCTGTTCCTAAGCGATCCCACATGCTTATCCCATGCCTTTTTAAATTCTGGAACAGTCCTCGACTCCACCACCTGCACCGGGAGGCCATTCCACACCTCCACCACCCTTTCTGTGAAATAATACTTCCTTAGGTTACTCCTAAGCCTATTCCATCTTAACTTTGTCGTATGCCCCCTCATTCCACAGCGCTCCTTCATTTGAAATAGGTATTCTTCCTGTACATAAATGCCCTTGAGATATTTAAACGTTTCTATCATGTCTCCTCTCTCCCTCCTCTCTTCCAGCGTATACATGTTGAGGTTCATAAGCCTGTCCCTATAATTTTTGCATTCAAGACCGCTTACTAATTTCGTAGCCACCCTCTGGATCGACTCCATCCTGTTTATATCTTTCCATAGGTGCGGTCTCCAGAACTGCACGCAGTACGCCAAATGAGGCCTCACTAGAGACTTATACAACGGCACTATCACCTCCTTTTTCCTGCTGGTCATGCCTCTTTTTATGCACCCAAGCATCCTTCTGGCTTTGGCCGTCGCTTTTTCTACCTGTTTGAAAGCTTTAAGGTCGTCAGACACAATCACCCCCAAGTCCCGCTCTTCCTTCGCGCACTGAAGCACTTCACCCCTTATACTGTACTGTTCCCTCGGATTTTTGTGACCCAAGTGCATGACCCTGCATTTTTTGGGATTGAACCTCAGTTGCCAAATATTGGTCCATTACATTCTAGCTTCGCTAGGTCCTTCCTCATGTCAATGTTAAAAGAAGCCATTTATGCAAATACAGCTTCTATTTTATGTGTATACATTATTTTTAAAACTGAAGAGGTAAGTTCCAAAACCTTTTAAGTATATTTTCTTCATAAATGAGCTCATACTGGAAACAGACTGCCTTTTTAGACAGCCATAGAGGATGTGTGAGATTTGCACTAAAAGGCATTTATTCAAAAGGCATATGATATTCAATGAAAAAAACATTTCTAATGTTGGATAGAATTCCTGACAAAAAAGACTTACATTTAACCTGAAACATTTTTTTGTACTTAACAGGTTTTGGATCTCACCACTTCTATTACCCACTAAAGCTTTCAGGAAAACAAAATAATTATACAGCACAAGACAGCACTATTTTGTTTTATGTCCTGACCTAGGGTAAAGACTGCCAAAAAACTACTGGAAAAAAATTCCATCAATTGTTTTCTAGTAGTAGCTTGTAGAAACATACATTCTGAAATGTGTTTTAATAATGTCATTGTTAACCGAGACTTTAAAACATGACTTGTCTTTTCCTTTCTGCCTCTCTTCTGGAATTTTGAAGAGAGTGAGGGAGGAATCCCAAGTATGTTCTGAGAGAAGAGGATTAGGTCACCTGTGTCGCATTTAATGGATTGTCTCTTTCTATTTCAGGTCAGTGAACAATTTTCTGATGACAGGCCCAAAGGTAAGACAAGGCCGTCTGCTGTGATTTTACTCATGTTTGTCACATATCAGACTAAGGTTCTTGGTCTGCCTCTTCTAGGTTAGCCCTGGTTCAGCTCTCCATGGTGTTTTGGTTTTCAGAAGAGCTTGTAAGTTGAATAGGTACAGGATTGGAAATCCACTTGTGTTTTGCTGCCTGAATCCTATGGTGAGGAGTCACACATTGACTATGTACCAAGAAAAAACCTGGCTCAGTTTGAAATGTCACTGCAAACTGAAGAGGAAACACATAGGGGTAATTCTACAGCTGAACACCTAGGCACCCTGATGCAATGTGGTGAGAGCAGACATGTAGACAGACCTCGAATTTTTTTTGGGGGGGGCACAAACTTTTGCCTCATCCTGCTGCCGTTCTTTGTCCCCCTGAACTGGTGAGGGTCCCCAAGCCCACCAGCAGACATGCTCCTTCCTTCTGTGGCTGCTGCCACCTTCCTGCCAGGCCTTTACCCCTAACCCATGTTCAGTTTCTACAAAATTAAGCATGTGCAGGAGAACCCCACCCTCTGCACATGCTCAATATCGCAAAAACTGAGCATGCGTGGCGGAGGAAGGGCTGACGCTGCGGCAGCGGCAGTCATGAGTGGAGGAACACTTCTACTGGCTGGGCATGGGGACCCCCACAAGCCAGGGGCTCAGAACACAAATTGGAGGGGCCCAGGCCCCCCATGGCTACACCCCTGAGTGAGAGTCTATTCTAAAATGGCATCTGAACACCCACATTATATTATAGAATACTAGTGTAACCTGTCATCAGCATGCCTTTCATCTGTGTACCCACAGTTATGCAAGACATAAATCTGGTGTAACTGCAGTCACGTAAATACAGCAGGGATATGTGTAACTTATAATATTCTCTAAGTTACATGCATAAGTGGGAGCCCTGTCCATGCTCATCGTGTATTGTTTAAGTAGGACTTACTGTACCATCTATAGTATCACTACAGCAAAGCAGTTTATAGACTAATTATTGGAAGAGAAAGGAACACCATAAACAAGATAGAACGGAGAAATGAATAGGGGAGAGGGACGGAAAGAATCTAGCAGATTAGCAACTGGCAAATGATAAGGGAAGCAAGCAGTCCAAGCCAACAGGCCCATCAAGGCCTACTCAGCTCCTGGAAAAGCTCAGGCCAATAAGTGAGGCTTCAGACCGACTCTAAACTTACTACTACTACTACTATAAATCATTTTTATAGCGCTACCAGTCGTACGCAGCGCTTCACAATTGAACATGAAGAAAAGACAGTCCCTCCTCAAAAGAGCTTACAATCTAAATCAGGACAGACAAACAGGACCAATAAGGATAAGGCATAGGCGTAGACTGGGGGGGGCGAGGGGGGGCAATGCCCCCCCAAACGACGAGGACGTGGACTGGCGCTAGAATGAAAAAAAAAAAAAAAACAAGCAGGCACGCGCTCGTCTCCGTCCGCTTCGCTGCTTCCCTGCCCTCTCTGTCTGCATCCCGCCTTCCTCTGATGTCATTTCCTTTCGGGCGGGACGCAGACAGAGAGGGCAGGGAAGCAGCGAAGCGGACGGAGACGAGCGTGTCTATCTACCCCCTCTCTTCCTACCCTCCGGCGCAGGCAGCACCAATCTTCTCTAAGCCTTTCTTGTTCCTGGCAGCGGTAGCGACGTACACGCTGCCTTCAGCTCTGCCCCGAAGCCTTCTCTTCAAGTTCCTGTTCCCGCATAGGTGGGAACAGGAACTTGAAGAGAAGGCTTCCGGGGCAGACCGAAGGCAGCGTGTATACGTCGCTACCGCTGCCAGGAGCACAGAAAGGTTGAAGAAGACTGCTGCCTGCACCGGAGGGAGGGAGGAAGAGAGGGGGTAGATGGAGTCACGATCCTGGACCTCGCGGGGGGGGGGGGGCAGCAGAGGGAAGATGAATGGGACTGGGAGGGTGGAGAGCAGAGGGAAGGAGTAAGAGATGGATGGGACTGGGAGGGTGGGAAGCAGAGTGAAGGAGCAGGAGATGGATGGGACTGGGAGGGTGGGAAGCAGTGGGAAGGAGCAGGAGATGGATGGGACTGGGAGGGGTGGGAAGCAGAGGGAAGGAGCAAGAGATGGATGGGACTGGGAGGGGTGGGTGGGGAGCAGAGGGAAGGACCAGGAATTGGATTGGACTGGGAAAGGAGGTGAGCAGAGGGAAGGAACAGAAGATGGATGGGACTGCGAGGGGTGGGGAGCAGAGGGATGGACCAGGAGATGGATGGGATTTGGAGAGGTCAGGCACAGCAGAGGGAAGGAGCAAGAGATGGATGGGACGGAGGGATGGTGAGCAGAGGGAAGGAACAGAAGATGGATGGGACTGGGAGGGGTGGGGAGCAGAGGGAAGGAGCAAGAGATGGATGGGACTGGGAGGGGTGGGTGGGGAGCAGAGGGAAGCCTACTGGAAAGAAGACACTGCATAAAACAGAAGACACTGGGATCAAAGCGAATAGAAAAACTACATGATCAGACAACAAAGGTAAATAAAAGTTTATTTTATTCATAATTTATTAATTGAAATGTGTCAGCTTTTTGAAATGTGCATCTGTGATATTTTGCCTGTAAATTTCATTTCCTTCCTCCATATTAGCATATTCATTTGCATATGTATATATGCAAATGATATGCTAATATGCTCCACCCATTTTTTTTTTTTGCCGCCCCCCCCCCCCCCCCCCCCCCCAAATGAAACAGTCAAACTACGCCTATGGGATAAGGGTAGGACAGACAGAAGGACACATAGGGAAAGGGACTATTGAAGAGAGGAAGACAAGATAAAGGTTACGAGCAACTGACAAGTGACAAGTTAAGAGTCAAAAGCAGCATCAAACAGGTAGGCCTTAAGCCCGGATTTGAAGGCGGCCAGGGATGGAGCTAGACATAAAGGCTCAGGAAGCCCATCCAGGCATAAGGTGCGGTGAGACAAAAGGAACGGAGTCTGGAGTTAGCGATGGAGGAGAAGGGTGCAATCAGGAGAGATTTGCCTAGTGAACGGAGTTCCTGGGAAGGAGTGTAGGGAGAGATGAGGGTGGAGAGGTAGTGAGGGGCTGCAGAGTGGATAGGGAGCCAGTGAAATGACTTCAGGAGAGGGCTGTAAGAGAGTTCAGCACATAGAGTAAACAGCAGTGAATTCCACAGGAAGGGAGCTAGAAAGAAAAAAGGAGAATGATGAGCTCAGTCCAATCGTGCACAAGCAGGGATTGGGAGCAATGAAAGCATTAATGCACTGTGTCACTTACATATGCCCATACAGAACAGCGCTTAGGCGTCCTACTAGCTGTTATACATGAAGTGTATAGACACCTGTGAAAGTGCTAAGATTCTGTACCTTCAAGAGTACAAAGGACAGATTGGTTTGAATGATTATAAATCTAAATTTTTTTATGTTGAAAGTGCACATTTGTGGAACAGTCTTCCTGTGGACCTGGGCAATGTTAAGAGCTACCTTCAGTTCAGGAAATTGCTTAAAGCCTACTTGTTTTCAGGCTTTTGGCTCAGAGATGAGTAAGTCATTTTGTTACTGATTCACTGTGAATTTTTATGATTCTATTTTAATTGTAGGATGGCTTTATTTTATAGATTGTCTATGTTTTTGATTTAAAAGATTGTGAATGTTTTTTTTTTGTTAACTCCCTTTAATTTTGGATAGAGCGGTTTACAAACTGTGTTATAAATAAATAAAAAAATAAGGGCGCCCAGTTATAGAATTGCCCTTCACAGCTACAAAGCTTGTTCATCTTTCTTTAACTGTAATCTCTCTCCTATTTCACCTTTGCATAAGACACCAAGGCACAGCTGGGAGCTATGGAGCCATTTTGTGCCTTCTGGGGCTCCCAGGTTCCTCTTACAGAGGGGGAACACAAGTTTGCAGAGCATTTAAGATAATTGGAGGGGTATTTTCGATATGACATCTAAGTCCAACTTTGGACGTTTTGCACAAAACATCCAAAATCCAAATAGGAAAGAAGGGAATTTTAAAAAAGAAAAACGTCTATCTTTTTTTTTCAAAAATACTGTTTTGAACAAGGTTTTGTGCTTTGGACGTTTTGTTTTTTGGTCCATTAAAAAAAAAAAAAAAAACCTGAATAAGTGCACAACATAGAGATTCATGCCATTGGGATGTAGGAGGGGCCAGAATTTTTAGTAGACTGGCCCCCGAGACATCCCAGGAGAGCAATGGGGCACCCTAGAGGGCACTTCTGTGCACTTCATAAAAATGCTCCCAGGTACACATCTCACTTTTCCTCCCTTATCTTGTCCCCTGAGCCCTCCAAAACTCATCCAAAACCCACTACCCCCCACTGTGCACCACAACAAAAGCCCTTATGGGTGAAGAGGGCACCTAAAAGTGGGTATAGTAGGGTTTTGTTGACTTTGGGAGGGGTCACAGTTTCCACTACAAGTGTGATAGGTGGAAAGAGAGGGACCCAAGTCCCCCACTCCATAGTGCACTGCACTGACCACTACACAACTCCTGGGACCTGCATGCTCCTCTAATAGACCTGGCTATAACATCTGAGGCTGTCATAAGAGGCTGGTAAGTCATATTTTTATTCAGATTTTTTTGGGGGTGGGAAGGGATTAGTGACCCCTGGGGGGTATTGGAGGGTCACCTCTGATTCCCTGCAGTGGTCATTTAGAGCACCTTATTTATTATAAACACAGATCTAGCTTAAAATATCTTAGTTTTAGTCCTGGATGGTTTTGTTTTGTTCCATTATGGCTGGAAAACATCTAAGCCTTAGGAACACCCAAATCCCACCATTAACATGCCCCCAACACACCCCCTTGAGATTTGGACACACTGCAGAAGAACAGCACAGAAAAACATCTGAAAAATAGGTTTCGGAAATACTGATTTGGACGTTTTTATGAGAAAAATGTTCAAATGCAGCTTTATGCCACTTTTTAGATGTTTTTCTCTTTCGAAAATGAGCCCCTTGGACTCCCAGAATAGCTCTGATAACAACAAACCGCAGAAGAATAGGGTTGTTCCAAAAAAAAAAATATTAAAAAGGCATTCAGAGAAATACTTGCGAAATTATTACACTATAGCAAAATAAACATGTATGTCTGGTAATGTTCATTATGAATATAGAAAATCCAGCAAGCACACCTTGCACACTTTTTCCCAATCAAGAAATCAATGCAGTATCAGGTGCTTCCTTTGACTTCCAGATTCCATTCAGGACACTCTTTAGACACCTTCCTGGCTATAGCTTTCCTCTCTTCCTGGCTATATTTTTCCTATATTGGATACTGAATTCTTCTGCTGAGACATAACCGAGGCACTGGAATGAAATCTATTGTCACTCCAGTGTGCACCTTTTTGAGACTCCTCTGGGCCCACATTGCAGAAGAAATTCCTGCCACCTTTGGTTAAGTGCAAAATCTCTCCAAATAGCAGACCCATGCTCTCTTTAGAGCTCACTGCTTCAGGAAGCAACTTTTTCAAACACTTGGTCAGAAATGCCATGCACAAACAGCTGTTAACATGTTTCAACAGTAAAGAGTAGCCAGTAATATATGTTTTAACATTTTATATACAGGGATCTCACAATTCCACCCCTGCTCTGGTCAAACCATGCCTCTCACTATATCTGGGAGTGGAGGAGTGGCCTAGTGGTTAGAGCACCAGTCTTGCAATCCAGAGGTGCCCAGTTCAAATCCCATTGCTGCTCCTTGTGATCTTGGGCAAGTCACTTAACCCTCCATTGCCTCAGGTACAAACGTAGATTGTGAGTCCTCCTGGGACAGAGAAATATCTATAACTCACCTTGAGCTACTACTGAAAAAGGGGTGAGCAAAATCTAAATAAATATCTACTCATGGTCCATATAAAAGTGCATATGCTGTTGCTGGCATTTTCTGCATTTAAAAAGTGCTTTACTCCACAGAATTTGCCTTATAAAATGACCCCAACAGATTGCATTTTGACATCTACATGCTTTTTTTCCCCAAAGCAAATCAATCCACGCAAAACGCAGGTGCATATATTTTCTTGTGGCAAGTGTCAAAGTGAAAGAATGTGTGCACTGTCCATGGATAAAAGGTCCCATGAACTTTGTACCCACACAAACAGTTTCAACATTGCCCCCATAGTGAAGAGATCATGAAGAAAATAAAGGCATTTGAAATATGGTATTCTGGAAAACTTCTGATGATTAGCTAGAAAGACATGATTCCCTAATTGAAAGAGTGCAAGAGATGGGAGGTGGAAGAGGTGGAGGAACCCTCATAGAAAACCTAGCCAAAAGGAAAATGAGATTTGCTAGTCATGTGCTCAGAGATGCTGGTGGTAAATTAGCTAATCTACTATTGAAGGAAATGATTAACAAGAAAAGAGGCAGAGGAAAGCAGAAGGCAATTGGACAACATTAAAAAAAATGATGCTCAAGCTCTGAATACATGAGTGCAAGCAGGAGGCAAGCCATGCGTTGATGACTGATGCACAATGTTTGCCAACTTTTACATCTAAGACAGTTTCTAATAATGATGAATAAAAATATATTGCTGATATACCATCCCTCCCCAAAATATGTAACTAACACAGGGGCCCTTTTACAAAGCTGCAGAAAGCACTAACCTATGCTTACTGCAGCAAAAATTACCATACCATGGAGTGCGCTGAGGTGTCCCACTGTAATTCTGGGATGTGCACACGCTACCTACACACTAAAAAATAAAACGTAATTTTTAGGTCTGGGGGAGGAGAGTGGGCATATTATGCGCTAATTGGTTACTGCCACGCATTAACTGATAAGTGCAGGTTTAGCACATGAGTCCCTGCCACCTACAAAATAGGTGGTGGTAAAGGCTCATTCGCTAATGAGAACATTAGTGCATGGCCATTAATAGGAAAAATTGGAAAACCGGCCATTTTACCTCAGGGGAAAAATTTTATTTATTTATTTGTTACATTTGTATCCCACATTTTCCCACCTATTTGTAGGCTCAATGTGGCTTACATAGTACCGGAGAAGGTGTTTGCAGACTCTGGTGTGAACAAATACACAGTGATGTTGTGGTAAGATAAAGTTCATGTGGCACAGCCACATTAGGGAATTGTACAGCAGACGAGTTGTGTCACGTCCATTACGTTCTTTAGTTTTGTTGTGTTGAGGAGATCAGGCATTTAAGTTGGATCAGTAGGGTATGCCTTTTTAAACAGGTTGGTTTTTAGTGTTTTACGGAAGTTTAGATAGTCGTACGTCGTTTTCAAGGCTTTTGTTAGTGCGTTCCACAGTTGTGTGCTTAAGTAGGAGAAACTGGATGTGTAAGTTGATTTGTATTTAAGACCTTTGCAGCTTGGTTAGTGCAGATTTAGATATGTTTGTGCTGATTCGGATGCGTTCCTAGTTGGTAAGTCGATAAAGTCTGTCATGTATCCCGGTGCTTCACCGTAGATAATTTTGTGGACCAGAGTACAGATTTTGAAAGCAATGCGTTCTTTGATTGGGAGCCAGTGTAGTTTTTCACAAGAGGGGTTTTGCGCTTTCAAATCGCATTTTACCAAATATAAGCCTAGCTGCCATGTTTTGAGCGGTCTGAAGTTTCTTTAAGGTTTGTTCTTTGCATCCCGCATAAATTCCATTGCAGTAGTCTAGGTGGCTTAGTACCATTGATTGTATCAGGTTGCGAAAAGTTTCGGCCTTAGGACGTGGGTGACCTTCGTAAAGGCACACTAAAGCCACTTTAGTGGAGTGGAGGAATAGCCTAGTGGTTAGTGCAGTGGATTTTGATCCTGGGGAACTGAGTTCAATTCCCACTACAGCTCCTTGTGACTCTGGGCAAATCATTTAACCCTCCATTGCCCCTGGTACAAAATAAGTACCTGAATATATGTAAACCACTTTGAACCTAGTTGCAAAAACCTCAGAAAGGCAGTACTGTATATCAATCCCATTTCCCTTTCCACTGCTGTTTACAAATTAATCTTTAACTCTGATTTATAGCTGATGTGCCTGAAACTATAATTGTATCTTGAATCTGTAGTACTTTCCCTTAAATATATATATAAAAAATCCTAGTCAGTTAAGCAAAGAAAGACTTTCAAACTTATGGATTTGGTGAGTATATATATCACAAGGAGCAGCAGTGGGATTTGAACCAGCCACCTCTGGATTGCAAGACTGGTGCTCTAACCACTAGGCCACTCCTCCACAATGGATGTGCAGCAAAATAAATATCAGCACGCATCCATTTTGGGCCTGAGACCTTACCGCTACCCATTGAATTAGCAGAAAGGTCTCACGTGTTAACCGAGTGGTAATCGTCAGCACACGTACACTGCCGATTACGCCCGGGTAGCGCCATGTGGTATTGGACGTGCGTAGAAATTAGAATTAGCACCAGAGGCACTCGGTAGCTGGGCGGTAGTTCTAATTTGACGTGCACTGAATGGGTCCCTAAATGGCGCTCCGAGTTGCATGCTGTTTATAGAATAGTGCTTAGAGCTGATTTCCGTACCAAACTGGGGGTATGAGAATTTACACCAACTGAAACCTGGTGTAAATCCTGGCATATAAGATAGGTGCAGATTCCTGGTATTCATTAATACTGTGTGCATCTATAGTGACCACTCCTGACCCACATACACCCCTCCCATGGCCACACCCTCTTTTGAGGTGCATGCTATAAGAGTGGAGAGGTACTGGGGAACAGCGGAGTGAATACACTTATAGGTCAGTAAAAGAAGTTTGAATTGAATGTGGAAACGGATAGGGATTAATAAAGCATTTAGAGTACAAAGCAGGTAAAAGTATAATCATATTTTTCCCCATAATACAAAAAGTAAGACAGTTTAGCCTTAATCAAGTCAATATTCAAAGTGATTCCCACTAAATACATAAATTGCCTATCTGTGATTTTTAAGTGGCACTGTTCCTCAGATTCTATAAATAGCATTCAAATGCACATTGCGCAAAATTTGTGCGCTGGTCTGAGATGTATATGCAACTAAATTGGCTAATGAGCCAATTAGTGCCTATAATTGGGTTCTAAGTGCTATCCTTTAGCCAATTTAGTTGCGTATACATCTCAGACCAGCGCACAAATTTTGCGCAATGTGCATTTGAATGCTATTTATAGAATCTGAGGAACAGTGCCACTTAAAAATCACAGATAGGCAATTTGTGTATTTAGTGGAAATCACTTTGAATATTGACTTGATTAAGGCTAAACTGTCTTACTTTTTGTATTATGGGGAAAAATATGATTATACTTTTACCTGCTTTGTATTCTAAATGCTTTATTAATCCCTATCCGTTTCCACATTCAATTCAAACTTCTTTTACTGACCTATAAGTGTATTCACTCCGCTGTTCCCCAGTACCTCTCCACTCTTGTCTCTCCCTAAATCCCTCCTTGAGCACTCCGTTTTGTTGACAAATCTCTCTTGTTTGTCCCCTTCTCCTCTACTGCTAATTCCAGACTCCGTTCCTTCTATCTCGCTGCACCACATGCCTGGAATAGACTTCCCGAGCATGCACATCTAGCCCCGTCTTTGGCCGTTTTTAAGTCCAAGCTAAAAGCGCACCTTTTTGACACTGCTGTTGAGTCCTAACCACTGCTCACTTGCCTGTACCTTTATCCCCTCCTCTTTAATTCCCCTTGCCTCTGAATTGTTCTGTTACCTGTCTTATTTAGATTGTAAGCTCATTGAGCAGGGACTGTCTTTATGTGTATGATGTACAGCGCTGCGTATGCCTTGTAGCGCTATAGAAGTGATAAGTAGTAGTAGTAGTTGTGAACTGCCTTGTAGCATTTTGGGAAAGGGATACATGAAATCACTAAGGGGCCCTTTTACTAAGCTGTGTTATGCAATAGCACTCACCTAACAGAGCAAAAATGGCCTAAAGCGGAATGTGCTATAAAGTTCCACATTAGATTTGCCATCTGTTCACACTAATGGCTAGATTCTATATATGGTGCCTGAATATACATGTGGTAAAAAAAAATGCCTATGCACATAGGCGTAGTTTGACTGTTTCATTTGGGGGGGGCAAAGGATGGGCGGAGCATATTCGCATATGGGTGGAGCTTATTAGCATATTCATTTGCATATATACATATGCAAATTAATATGCTAATATGGAGGAAGGAATTGAAATTTACAGGCAAAATATCACAGATGCACATTTCAAAAAGCCGACATATTTCAATTAATAAATTCTGAATAAAATACTTGTATCTACCTTTGTTGTCTGATCATTTAGTTTTTCTATTCGCTTTGGTCCCAGTGTCTTCTGTTTTATGCAGTGTCTTCTTTCCAGTAGGCTTCCCTCTGCTCCCCACCCTCCCAGTCCCATCCATCTTCTGTTCCTTCCCTCTGCTCACCATCCCTCCGTCCCATCCATCTTCTATTCCTTCCCTCTACTGTGCCTGACCTGTCCCAATCCCATCCATCTCCTGGTCCTTCCCTGTGCTCCCCACCCCTCCCAGTCCAATCCATCTCCTGGTCCTTCCCTCTGCTCCCAACGCTCCCAGTCCCATCTATCTCTTGCTCCTTCCCTCTGCTCCCCACCCCTCCCAGTCCAATCTATCTCCTGGTCCTTCCCTCTGCTCCCAACGCTCCCAGTTCCATCCATCTCTTGCTCCTTCCCTCTGCTCCCCACCCCACCCCTCCCAATCCAATCTATCTCCTGGTCCTTCCCTCTGCTCCCCACCCCTCCCAGTCCCATCCATCTTCCATCTGCTGCCCTCCTCCCCCCCCCCCCCGCGAGGTCCAAGATCGTGACTCCGTCTACCCCCTCTCTTCCTCCCTCCCTCCGGCGCAGGCAGCAGTCTTTTCCAGCATTCCTGGCACGGTAGCGATGTACACGCTGCCTTCGGTCTGCCCCGGAAGCCTTCTCTTCAAGTTTCTGTTCCCACCTTTGCGGGAACAGGAACTTGAAGAGAAGGCTTCGGGGGAGAGCCAAAGGCAGCATGTACAACGCTACCGCTGCCAGGAACGCTGGAAAAGACTGCTGCCTGCGCTGGAGGGAGGGAGGAAGAGAGAGGGGTAGACGGACACGCTCCTCTCCATCCGCTTGGCTTCCCTGCCCTCTCTGTCTGCGTCCAGCCCAAAAGGAAATGACGTCAGAGGAAGGCGGGACGCAGACAAAGAAGGCAGGGAAGCCAAGCGGACGGAGAGGAGCGCGTGCCTGCTTGTTTTTTTTTTTAAACTACTGGCGCGGCGGTGCCTCGTTGTCGTTTGGGGGGGCATTGCCCCCCCTCGCCCCCCCCCAGTCTACGCCCATGCCTATGCATATTCTCTAAAGCACTCCTAAATTTTATAGAATTGGCTTAAATTTCCACGCGGCATGTAGAATACGCCAAGCGCCTCTCCACGGAACCAAATTTGGTCACATTCATTTAGGCCATGTTTTACATGGCGCAAATCCCAATACCTAAATAGGCACAGAGCAGGCATATTCTACAATAATGCACATAGACTGTAGAAACGTCCATGCCCCACCCGTGGCCAGGCCCCCTTTCCAACTATGCGACTTAGAATTTATATGCACCACATTACAGAATACACTTAGCGAGTTCTGCACATAAATCTTAATGCCAATTAGTGCGGATAATTGCTTGTTAACATGAATTGACAGCACTAATTAACTAGTTAACCAATTAAGGGGTCCTTTTACTAAGGTAAGCTGAAAAAAATGGGCTGCGGTAGTGTAGGCACGTGTTTTTTGGTCGCACTCAGAATCATTTTTCAGTGCACCTGTAAAAAAGCCCTTTTTATCATTTTTGCCGAAAATGAACATGCGGCAAAATGAAAATTGGTGCGCATCCATTTTGTGCCTGAGACCTTACCGCCAGCCATTGACTTAGCGGTAAACATTCATTAAGTAACCAGGCAGTAATGACCTACACACGTCAAATGCCACTTGGCACGTGTCCGATACGTGCGCCCGAAAATAAAAATTATTTTTCAGACGTGCATATCATACGCGAGCCAAAAATGAAATTACTGCAAGAGCCACGCGGTAGTTGGGCAGTAAGTCCATTTTGGCACATGTTGGGCAAGCGTAGACGCTTACGCAGCTTAGTAAAAGGGCCCCTAAGTTACGCTCATTGTTATACAATACACTTCAATTTCCACACAGAAATCAAGGCGCGATATATAGAATTTGGGAGTAAGTGCACAGTATTTATTTATTTACTAGTAAAAAAGGCCCACTTCTCAAACAGATGAAACGGGCACTAGCAAGGTAATGACCTTCTCCCTCCATGATGTCTGCGCCCCCCTCTCCTCCCACCTCCCCAGGACCCCCCTCTCGTCTCAGGACCCCCTCCCTCAAACTATGCGGAGCCGAGAAAAGTTTGGGGTCTTTTTCCGGTGGAGAGAAGGATCCAATGTTGAGATCTTCCCCACCCCCATTCTAGGAGAGCTCCTGTGTACCCCATATGCACTTGGAGGAGCTGAGAAACAGGAAGTCCCGTGCCAAGTGCAACAAAAGTTTTTTGCAATAAGCTCTGAGCTCTCTTACCGGGCCAGGGAACTGGCAGTCAGCGGCAGTGCAGACGCATCTTCAGGCTCCCCCGCCCCGCTCCGATCCCGTGTGCCGGGGGAGGGGGAGAGCTCCAGCCCCCTCCTCTGCCTTTCACCGAGCCCGCATGACCAGCTCCGCTGCGCAATCTGAGGCTCCAGCCCAGCACCCACACAAAAGACAAAATCTTTCTGCAGCGGAGGTTAGACAGCGCACAAACAGCAGTAACAGCGACAACAGCTCCTCGGTGGTGGCGGCGGCGGCAGCAGCAGCAGGAAAGGGGGAAGATGAATGGATGTGGGAGCACGGTGGGAAGTTACTTTTTTGGACCTCCCCTGCTCACTTTATCTCACTGTTCCGCCCTCGACGTCATCACATTTTGACGCAAGGGCTGGATAGAGAGAGATGGTGACAGACTGATGAACCTTACGAACCCTTCACTTCAGTGTGCCATGGAGTCAGCTTCAGAACGTTGGAGGTGTGAATTATTATATTAGATTTTTGGAGGGGGCATGTCAGGGGTTGGAGAATGAGTGAAGAGTGGGCGTGGAAGTGTTAACCAGCTAACACACTAATATTACCACGTGCTAACTGGTTAACATGGACTTAACAAGGGATCCCTGACCGCCTCTCTTATTAAGGGTCCTTTTACTAAGGTGCGCTGAAAATTGCCCGCACTGTTGCAGGCGTGGGTATTGGATGCATACAGGTCCATTTTTCAGCACACCTGCAAAAAAAGGCCTTTTTTTTAGTCGAAAACGGATGTGTGGCAAAATAAAAATCGGCGTGCCTCCATTTTGGGCCCAAGACCTTACCGCCACCCATTGACTTAGCGGTAAGGTCTCACGCGTTAACTGGGCAGTAATCGTCAGCATCTGCACACTGCCGATTACCGCCCGCTTGGCACCACATGGCAGAATATAAAAAATATTTTCTGCCGTGCGTATCGGACGCGCATAAAAAATGGAATTACCGCCGGGGCACATGGTAGCTGGGCGATAGTTCCAAATTGACGCGCCTATGCACCTTAGGAAAAGGGTCCCTTCATTTTTTTTCAAATGACCATGCACTCATGGTAACAGCTAGAAATGAAACAAATAGAAAAAAAAAGGCTATTTTATGGTTGCTCTAGAAATGGACATAGCGCATGGGAAAGACCTACATAAGGGCACACTAAGCTCATTTACTGGCACAGCTTAGTAAAAGGGCACCTAAATAAACAGAGGGGTAGTTTTCTAATTACCTACATTGACAGCTGCATGTGTACATTTCTCTGTGTGGGCTTTATCTGATTTTCAAAGTAAAATGCACACTTGTATTCAATACTGAGAAAATAACTTCATGCTGGATCACTGGGCAAATAAATTCAACCTGTATCTCACCAATCTTTGACTCCAGTAAATAGCCTTAGGTCTTTAGGAGGTATAATTGATTTGATTCTTTTTTTGATCAGGAAGTCTCCAACTTAATGAAAACAGTTAAGATCAGTAAAACACTGTTTTGATGAATCAACTTTGCATACATGCACTTTTGATTTCAATGTTGAATTATGGCAACGTGAGTTACCTAGGGATGACACATTCAAATTTAAAAGATTACAAACATTACAAAATACGGCACTTAGAATACTAGGTAATGTTTGCAAAAATGATCATATTATGCAGCTATATAAGCATTCTGGTCCCCTTTAGAACCAATTTCAAACTCTTGAAAATAGCACATAATGAAGGCTCGAGGAATTGGCGGAGGGCCAGATAACATTGGCCTCGCTGCCATGAGGGATAGTACCTTGCTTAATAGGGGGTGAGGGAATGGGTGGGATGGAGGAAGGAACAAAACTTTTTACATTAAAGTTCCTTTAATTTATTATATCTTATTTTTGGTTACTATGGGCCCTTTTATTAAGGCAAGCCTAAAAGTGGACTGCACTGGTGTAGGCGCGAGTTTTGGACACACGCTGGTCCATTTCCTTAGCACACCTGGGGAAAAGGCTTTTTTTGTGCCTGAAAATGAATGTGCGGCAAAATTAAAACCAGCGCGCATCCATTGACTTAGCAGTAAGGTCTCCTGCGCTAAGCGGGCGGTAAGTGTTCAACGCGCATCAACTGCTGATTACTTCCAGGTAAGCGCCACGCAGTAGAACATAGAAAATATTTTCTATTGCGTACTTTGGGCACGCATCAAAAATGGAATTGTTGCCCAGGGCACGTGGTAGCCAGGTAGTAGTGCCAATTTGATGTCCATTGGATGCATGTAAGTGCCTACGCACCTTTGTAAAAGGGCTCCTATGTACTTATATTTTTGTTATTTGGTTACCACTTCATATCTATATAATAATTGGTCACTCCGCTTCCCTGGATGGCTGACTGGCTGGGTTCGTAACAGCATGCTTACGTTAGCTCGCCTCCAGCTTTCCTTTCCTTCTCAGTGTCCCGCCCTCACGGAAAGATGAAATGACATCAGAGGAGGGCGGGACACTGAGAGGGAAGGCAAGGGAAGGCTGGAAGCGATGCGAGCCCAACCTGCCGCCGCTGCAACCTGAGGTAAGATAAATGGCTTAAAGGCAGGGCGGCAGGAAAGACAGAGTCACTGGCCATGGATGGGAGAGCAGGGGAGGAATCCCTGGACATGGGATTGGAGGGGAGGGGAGGGCAGAGGAGAATCGCTGGACATGGAGGGAAGGCCAGAGTCGCAGGACACGGAGGATAGGGCAGGGCAGAGGAGAATCGCAGGACATGGAGTGGAGGGCAGGGCAGAGGAGAATCACCGGACATAGATGGGAGGCCACAATCGCAGGACACGGAGGGGAGGGCAGGGCAGAGGAGAATCGCTGGATATGAAGGGGAGAACAGGGTAGAGGAGAATCACTGGACATGGAGGGGAGGCCAGAATCGCGGGACATGGAGGGGAGGGCAGAGCAGAGGAGAATCGTTGGACATAGAGGGGAAGCCAGAATCGCGGGGCACGGAGGGGATGGGAGGGGAGGGAAAAATCGCTGGACATGGAGGGGAGGGCAGGGGAGAGAGGAGAAACCGCTTAGAGGACAGTCTTTCTAGGGCCCATTTCATTTTTCACGAAAAGGGCTTTGTTGCTTGTCGTCCATAAAACATTTGCTAGCATCATTCTGATTCCCTTTCATGTGCTGTTTCCCTCTCTTTGTGGCTTGGAAGGTCTGTAAGGAACATGCAAAATTTTTGGAATAAGACTTGATTTCTAACTTACTACTTATTTATAACTGATTATTCATAATCGGTTATATGTAGGTAATATTCTTTTCTCTTTAGATACACACTGCTAACAAAGTGTGTGTCTAAAGAATAAAGAATATTACCTACATATGATGCAATATAAATATAATGCAATATAAATGTTATGGAGGGGAACTGTCCTTGCTGTAGAGGTGTGGGGGATTGTTTAGGGGGAAATTGACCTAGATGGTAATTATCCAGTGGGTAATTGGTGGGTGGGAATTGTCTGGTGGGAATTATCCAGATGGGAACTCACCTAGAACCACCACAGGGATATTTATGTTCCAGTTTTATCCCATAGATATTTTAGACATCCATTATTCTAAAATGGATGTTCCTGCCACAGTAGCTGGTACATGGATGTCCATTTCTCCATGTACCTGTAGTTTAAAACAGGCTCCAAGTCAGCATATCGCCAACTTAGACATCTGAAGTCCCATTTGTGCACCCTTTCTAAATGCCACTCTAACTTATTAAGAAACTGATTTGTTTTTTGCTCTTGCTTGCAGGCATACCTGATCTATTCTAGCAGTGTGGCAGCTGGGGCGCAGAGTGGGATTGAAGAGTGCAAATACCAGTTTGCCTGGGACCGCTGGAATTGCCCAGAGAGGGCCCTGCAACTCTCCAGTCACAGTGGCTTGCGCAGTGGTACGTTGAACCTTTTGATACAGCCTTTAAAAGCACATAGCAAAAAGGCTGCTCCTCCTCATTAGCAAAGAATATGCCTTACTCATCAGGTTGTCACTTCTTGCTACAGAAGACTCCTGTCAATTTTCAAACTAGGGCCTTGCTTTCAGGAGCACACCCATCCTGATCCTGCAGGTGCTGAACCCATGCTGGGGGGCCAGGGCTGATGAGAGACGCTGGATCTGTGAGGGGGAAGGGGAAATTTACAGGACCTGATGGGGAGGAAGCATAGGGGAGAGAGATACTTGGAGCAAAGGGAAAGGGGAGGCGATGGGAAGCAAAGGGAAGAGAAAAAGGCCCCCAAGGGAAGGAGAAAAGAGGAGAAGAGATCATTGAGCTGGGGGGAGGGGAAGCAGAGGTATCAGAGAGACCTGGAGCAAAGGGGAGGGGAAGAGATGCTGGACCTGGGGAGGGGGAAGACAGCGGGAAAGATGTTGTTCCTCAGGGGGAAAGGGAAGCAAATGGGAGACAGAGAGAGACTCAAAACAAAGAGGAAGAGAGGGGAAGAGATACTGGACCTGGGGGGTGAGAGAAGCAAGGAAAGAGAGAGGGAGAGAGAGAGAGAGAGATCCAGTGGGAAGAGAAAGAGATGTCTGACCTAGGGGGAGGGGAAGCAGAGGGAAGAGAGAGAGCTGCAGCAAAGGAGAGGGGATGAGATGCTGGATGGGGAGAGGGAAACAGAGGGAAGAGAGAGACAGACCCAGAGTAAAGGGGAGGGGAAAGAGAAAGGGAGAGGTGCTGGACCCAGGAATGGGCAGGGGGAAGCAGAGGAAGACTGGACTAGACTAGGGGGATAGGAGAGATGCTGGACCAAAGGAGGAAGGGAGAGAGATGCCAGACCACGGGGTATGGGGGGCAGAAGGAAGGGAAGCAAGAGGGGGAAAGCTGGATATGGGGAGGGGCAGGGAAACAGAGAAGATCAGCATATCTGGACATGGAGGGAGCATAAGGCATTGCTGGACACAAGGGGAAGGATAGGGACACAGAGAGCAAAGCTGAATATGGAGGGAGAATAGAGGTGCTAAGTGGGCAGATGCTGAACATGGCAGGGAGGATAGGGATAGGTGCACAGAGGGGAAACATGGACTGGACAGATAGGGATGTGGATTAAAGAAAGATGGAGGACATAGAAAGGGAATGTCAAAAGGACAGGACACCCTGGAAAAGAAAAACAGAGAAAAGCAAAAGGAGATACTGGGACCCTTGGTGTAATCATGGGTGTGATTGGGTGGACAGGGCCCACCCACTATGTGCTCAGGCCCACTCAAAATCAGTGCTCCATTATTGTGGCTGGCAGAGATTTGTAAGCCCCGACAGCGGAAGACCTCCTCCTGGCAGAAGAAGCACTTACCTCCTATGTAGCCGGTGGCACTGTCACAGAGCCACTGCCGCCCCATCCCTCGCATATGATCAATTTGTGCACATGCGCAAAGGCTAGCCATGTCAGCAGCTCGAGGACACTGCCGCTGGCTGAACAAAGTATAAGCATTCTTTCTGCCAGGAGAAGGTCCTCAGCTGTTGAGGTCTGTGAAGCTCGGGTATTTATTTTGGTTTAGGCGGTGTGGAGAGCAGGGGAAGAGATGAACTTTTGGGCCTACTCTCTTTGGGCTCGGACCCACCCCAAATCAACTATCTGGCTACACCTCTCACTGGGATGAAAGCAATACTTAGACAACAAAGCTAGAAAAAAGATTTTTTTTTTTCTGACTTCAGTAATCATAATATGTCAGCTTTGGGAAGTGTGTATCTTTGATATCTTGCATTTCAGTTTCTATTTCTATTATTTATTTATATTTATTTATTTGGATTTACTGGACAGGTTTTCTTTATAGGTGTGTTTGCTTTTTGAAGGCTTTGTTTATTAAAGCTCTGAAGGGATTGCTCCATCCCCCACCCCACCCCACCCTGACCCCTGGTCCTCATAGGGGGCCCATTTTTATTTTTTCACCCAGGGCCCATTCAGTCCTAACTATGCCACTGCTCATATTTATGCTTAAATTCACCTCTCTAGCCATTCTTGTGTCGAGTTTTGATCTGCTGCTGGTTGATCTCTGTATTCTCTGCTGTGTCTGTGCGATTGCCACTTGTTTTCACTTGTTTCCTGATCTGAGTCTTAAGGCTTTTTCTCTTTTTGTGAAAATTGTGCTGCTTCTTTCCCCACGTTCTGGTGGATAGCCCACACTAAGGGGCCCTTTTAATAAACTGTGATAAGTTTTTGCACTTACCAAGTGATAGGTGCAAAGACCAGCTCACGGTAATTGCAAAGACTGTGAGGTAAATGTAGGAGACATTGCCAAGTTCTTCCCTATACTTACCACACAAGGCAGCCATTTACCACATGGGCACCTGTATTATCTGTCACTGCATGTAACTTGAGGGGGGGGGCGCACAAAAATAAATAATAGGTAGCTGCGACAGCACATCCCTCATCTGATCACCTTGATGCAATCCCCCTCTCAAGGTCGCCCTCACATCTGATTCCCCTATGGCCCCTCCCCAAGAATCACTGATCCTCCCCAATGGCCATATTTCCCTCCCAATGACTCCCCCCCCCCCATGGTCCCCCACTGGTCAAATCCTATCCATATCCAAAACCCCCATTTCCTTATGAAAACTGCCTCCCCCTTCCTCACCACCCTGATTCTCCTAGGACCTACCTAGGGGTACCCATGTTGGTCTAGTGGGCTTATATGGGAGCAATCCCCCTTAGCTCCCTCATGGGACTGTGCCAGGATCCAAAATGGTTGTGATGACCTCTAGTGGTAGTCTTGTGGTACTTCCAATAGGTGACATCCTTCCATATCTATATTTATATCTACAGCGAGAATATCACTAGGGGTCATCAGCATTATTTTGGATCCCGTTGAAGTCCTGGGCTAAAGCAAAAGGGGACCACTCTTGCTCATTATGGACACCCCTGTGTAGGTCTGGGGGTGGTGGATTAGGATGGTGGGGTAGAAGTGGGCTCTGAGGGGGAGACAGTTTTCATCAGGGGGTTTTTGGAAAGGGATGAGATCCGACCAGTGCGGTCCAATCTCACCTCCTCTTTTCAAAACAATCTAGACAAGGCAGCTTGTAAACTAAAATGATTCAACTGAATAGAAATAAAATAAACCTTTCTGTAGAATCTATCCTTTTAGTAGCAAGACTCAGAACAAAATCCCTCTTTTCCAGGATGGGTTCCAACCTTCCAAACTCCTGCAAACTGGCTTTTCCTATAGGGTCTCTGCACACTGTGTCCTGGCAGTTATTGATAAAAGAGGCACCTCTCTCCTGGCAGATATCGATAAAAGAGGCACCATTCTTTATCGATATCGGCATTTATTAAAGTCAAAAGGTCCTTACGTGTGTAAATGACTCATTTACATACTTACATCCATGCTATTCACTAGGTGGATGACAACAAACATATATAAAAATGCAACCAAAACAGTATATAACAGAGTATAGACTATACCTACATAGTTACATAATTAAGTCAGTCAGGTAGAACATAATCGCTGCCTGTCAAAAATTAGTTGATTGGCAAAAGAACTGACTAAGGGGTCTTTTTAATAAGATGTGTTACGTGCTAACACATGCCTAACACAGAATGTCCTAAGCATTCTGTGTTAGTTTTGCCTAGGGCTTTTTTTGTGGGGGTACTTGGGGGTACTGAGTACCAGCACCTTTTCCATTGTCTGCTAAAATTGACCCATGGTTCCCAAGTTTTAATGAAAGAGCTCAGGCTCTACACACCAATTCTGCCTTGTCATAGATTCTGTGACTGGTTGCAGGGGGCCTGGCTATTGTGGGGTGGATCCCTCAGTGATCACCCCACCCCTTGAAGGGTGGCCTAGCATTTGAGTACCGGCACCTTTTTTGCTAGAAAAGATGCACTGGTTTTGCCATCTGTGCACACTAAGCATTCGGTATTTTTTTTCTTTTTTTATTGGTCAGGGACGGAGAATGGGTCTGGACCTGCTAATCAGTTGTTACATCCATAATGTGGGAGCCCTTAGCACCTCCTAAATAGGAGGCAGTAAGTGCTTCCACGGTAATTGTTTTTTTTAATTTAAAGAAGTATTTATTAAATATTCAGAGCTAACACAAAGACAAATGTCCAAAGAAATACATCATCATGTACTTGCATTACAGAACATCATTAAAAATCTCTGAGAAATATCCAAGTACACCTTAAGAACAACTTCTATACTTTGTAATTTAGTTTTATTAAAATACTCCCTAATCCATCCCCCCCCCAAAAAGAAAAAAAATACCCCATCCTCTCCCTCTCATCCCATTCAATCTCCAAAAATTCAAAACGAACAGTGAGTTATAAAAGGCACCCAAATATCCTCCCACTTTATCAAAGTGTGATGTCTTATAGCCCACAACCTCTCCATTTCACAAATATACCACAGTTTATTCAACCATGAAATCAAGGAAGGAACTTGAGGAGACTTTCAATGAGCAGCTAGCATAACTGTAGCAGCTGACATAGCATCATGAACCAAAACACCCTGGGATGTGGCCATGCACTAAAGCTAACATTAGCTCACAGCCATGAAAGAAATAAATAGAAAAAAGTCTTTTTTTGACAGCTGTGCTAGAAATGGGCATAATGTGAGTGAAAGGCCTGCATAAAGACACACTAAGCCCATTTCTTACTGCAACTTAGTAAAAGGGCCCCTAAATAAGTCGGGGCTCCCTTTACTAAGCGGAGGTAAGCCCAACGTGGGCTTATCGCTCGCTATACAGGAAGTACCGCCAGGCTCACACAGAGCCCCATCATTTAAGGCACTACAAAAATGTATTTATTTTTGTAGCACTGGAGTGTACCTGGCAGTAATCAGGCAGTGCCACACGCTGCCCGGTTACCGCCAGGTTAACATGGGAGCCCTTACCGCCACGTCAGTGGGTGGCGGTCAGGGCTCCCCCCCCCCCCCAAATAGCTGCGCGGCAAGTGCTTTACTTGCCGCCCGGCCATTTCCTGTAGGAAAGCGAGATTTCCCTTTTACCAGCTGCGGTAAAAAGGGGCCTCAGCACGCGTGTAAAACACACATCGATGCCAGCGCCGGACCCCTTTTGCCACAGCTCGGTAAAGGGGGCCCCTTAGTCTTCAACTACATCCTGACATCTTGAATATCTAATACAGTTCTCAAATATAACAGTAAATGGTTCCACTCCACGGGCCAGCAATAGAAAATGTCATCTCAGAATGCAATGCTGATATACATATACAAGTTGATGCTTACCATTCATTCATTAAATTTCCATTTTGCTTTTACCTCATTAGCACCGGGCTCTCAACATCATTACACCTCCTATATGTATATGGTAGCAGAATCTAACATATCGATGAGATCTAATCAAGAAAATTAGACCTTGTTGTAAAGAAGAAAAGTACAAAACTTAAATGACTTCATGTGTTGATGTGTTGAGTGTTGTTTAGATGATAAGCCTGGTCATGAAGAAATAAGGCCAGTGCCAGGCAGACTTGTGTGGTCGCCTGGACCAGATGGTATTCATCCCAAAGTACTGATAGAATTGAAAAATAAACTCTGCAGAACTTTTTTTTTAGTAATATGTAATTTATCTTTAAAACCAAGCATGTTACCTACCGGAAGATTGGAGGGTGGCCAATGTAACGCCGATTTTTTTTTTTTTTAAAAAGGTTCCAGAGGTGATCTGGGAAATTATAGACCAGTGAGCCTGACGTCGGTGCCAGGCAAAATAGTAGAGACAATCATAAAGAACAAAATTATAGAGTATATTCAAAAGCCAACATGGATTTAGTGAAGGGAAATCTTGCCTCACCAATCTATTACTTTTATTTGAAGGTGTGAACAAACATGTGGCTAAAGGTGAGCCGGTCGATATTGAATATCTGGATTTTCAAAAGGCATTTGACAAAGTACCTCGTGAAATACTCCAGAAGAAATTGGAGAGTCATGGTATAGGAGGTAGTGTTCTATTGTGGATTAAAAACTGGTTAAAAGAAAACAGAGAGTAGGGTTAAATGGTCAGTATTCTCAATGGAGAAGGGTAGTTAGTGAGGTTCCCCAGGGGTCTGTGCTGTGACCATTGCTTTTTAACATATATATATAAAAGATCTAGAGATGGGAGTAAAGGGTGAGATAATTACATTTGCTGGTGACACAAAGTTATTCAAAGTTGTTAAATCTCAAGAGGATTGAGAAAAATTACAAGAGACTGGGAGACTGGGCATCCAAATGGCAGATGACGTTTAATGTGAACAAGTGCAAAGTGATGAATGTGGGAAAGAGGAACCCAGACTATAGCTACATAATGCAAGGTTCCACATTAGGAGTCACCGGCCAGGAAAGGGATCTAGGTGTCATCATTTATACGTTGAAACCCTCTGCTCAGTGTGCGGGGGCGGCTAAGAAAGCAAATAGAATGTTAGGTATTATTAGGAAAGGAATGGAAAACAAAAATGAGGACATTTATAATGCCTTTGTATTGCTCTATGGTGCGACCACACCTTGAATATTGTGTGCAATTCTGGTCACCATATCTCAAAAAAGATATAGTGGAATTAGAAAAGGTACAGAGAAGGATGATGAAACTGATAAAGGGGATGGGACGACTTCCCTATGAGGAAAGGCTAAAGTGGCTAGGGCTCTTCAGCTTGGAGAAGAGATGGCTGAGGGGAGATATGATAAAAGTCTATAAAATAATGAGTGGAATGGAACAGGTAGACGTGAATCGCATGTTTGTTCTTTCTAAAAATACTAGAACTAGGGGACACGCAATAAAGCTACAAAGTAGTACATTTTAAATGAATTGGAGAAAACATTTCTTCACCCAATGTGTAATTAAACTCAGGAATTTGTTGCCAGAGAATGTAGTAAAAACAGTTAGCTTAGTAAAAAAAAAGGTTTGGATAGCTTCCTAAAAGAAAAGTCCATAAGGCATTATTAAAATAGACTTGGGGAAAATCCACTGCTTATTTCTAGGATCTTGTCAGGTAGATGTGACCTGGATTGGCTACTGTTGGAAACAGGATGTTAGGCTTTGATGGACCTTCAGTCTGTCCCAGTATACTTATGTACTTATGAACAAGCAGACAGATAATCTTAATATGGATATATGGGCTTCCTCTCATTTGCTGTGTGGGAATCACTAGCGCAGCTTTGTAAAAGAAGCCTATATGCAGACTCTTTCTCTGTCCCTAGTAGGCTCCTATTCCAAGTTTTTGTACCTAGGGCAATGGAGAGTTAAGTGACTTGCCCATGGTCACATGGAGTTGAAGTGGGAAGCAAACCCAGGTCAACAGGATCAACAGCTACTGTACTAATCGTTAGGCCACTCCTCCACTGGCTACAGGTTACTACATAAAGACAGGACTGACTTTATGTGGTCCAATTTATGCGGTTACCCTGGTCAGTTAAGTGCTGAATATCTGCACTTAACCGGCCAATTGCTGATTCCACACCGTATACCCCGATAATAGCCAGTTTTCACTTAGGCGTTAACTGCTAATTTTCAGAAACGATTACCAGTTAAGTGGTGCTGAAAATTAGCAGATAGTCCTAAAGAAGCAATTTAACTTAAGTTATTCAAAGTCGTTAACTCGCAACAGGATTGTGAAAAATTACAGAAGGACCTTACGAGACTGGGAGGCTAAATGGCAGATGACGTTTAATGTGAGCAAGTGCAAGGTGATGCATGTGGGGAAAAAAGAACCTGAATTATAGCTACCTCATGCAAGGTTCCACGTTAGGAGTTATGGACCAAGAAAGGGATCTGGGTGTCGTCGTCGATAATACACTGAAACCTTCCGCTCAGTGTGCTGCTGCGGCTAGGAAAGCAAATAGAATGTTGGGTATTATTAGGAAAGGTATGGAAAACAGGTGTGAGGATGTCATAATGCTGTTATATCGCTCCATGGTGCGACCGCACCTTGAGTATTGTGTTCAATTCTGGTCGCCACATCTCAAGAAAGATATACCCCGTTTCCCCGAAAGTAAGACATCCCCCGAAAATAAGACCTAGTAGAGGTTTTCCTGAATTGGTAGATATAAGGCCTCCCCCGAAAGTAAGACCTAGCAAATTTTTGTTTGAAAGCAGGGCTGCCGAGAGCCGGACAAGGCCGCCCCTCTACCCACCCTCCGTCGCTCCCGGAACTAACCTTAAACGCCTCCTTTCACCTTCGCAGCAAGCAGCAGCAGGGCAGACCTCTCCTTCCTTCCGTTCCTCGCCCTCGCGGACATTAAGTCAGGCGAGGGCGGGACACAGAAGGAAGGAGTGGCCTGCCCTGCTGCTGCTTGCTGCAAAGGTGAAAGGAGGCATTTAAGGTTAGTTCCGGGAGGGCGGGCGGGCCAACCCCGATGCGTCCCTGAAAAATAAGACAGCCCCTGAAAATAAGACCTAGCACATTTTTGGGGGCAAAAGTTAATATAAGACAGTGTCTTATTTTCGGGGAAACACGGTAGTAGAATTGGAAAAGGTGCAGAGAAGGGCGACTAAAATGATAGCGGGGATGGGACAACTTCCCTATGAAGAAAGACTAAGGAGGCTAAGGCTTTTCAGCTTGGAGAAGAGACGGCTGAGGGGAGACATGATAGAGGTATATAAAATAATGAGTGGAGTGGAACAGGTGGATGTGAAGTGTCTGTTCACGCTTTCCAAAAATACTAGGACTAGGGGGCATGCGATGAAACTACAGTGTAGTAAATTTAAAACAAATCGGAGAAAACTTTTCTTCACCCAACGCATAATTAAACTCTGGAATTCGTTGCCGGAAAATGTGGTGAAGGTGGTTAGCTTAACAGAGTTTAAAAAGGGGTTAGACAGTTTCCTAAAAGACAAGTCCATAAACCACTACTAAATGGACTTGGGAAAAATCCACAATTCCAGGAATAACATGTATGGGAAGCTTGCCAGGTGCCCTTGGCCTGGATTGGCCGCTGTCGTGGACAGGATGCTGGGCTCGATGGACCCTTGGTCTTTTCCCAGTGTGGCATTACTTATGTACTTATTTAGAATATTGACCAGTTGATTGCCAATTAGTGACATGTATGCAAAGGCATAGCTAAGGTGGGGGGGGGGGGGTGCAAGAGAAGCATCCACTCCCCCAAACAGACTTTCAAACAAAGCACTTATGGAGTGGAGGAATGGTCTAATGGTTAGTGCAGTGGGCTTTGATGCTGCTAAGCTGGGTTCAGTTCCCACTGCAGGCCCTTGTGACCTTGGGCAAGTCTCCTAGCCCTCCAGTGCCTCAGGTATAAAAACTTAGACTGTGAGCCCTCTAGGGACAGAAAAAGTACTTGCAGAGAATCCCCAAAATTCTATATATCATGCCTTACTTTCTGCATGGAAATTGATGCATGTAACTTAATTGGTTAACTAGCTAATCAGCACTGTCAATTGGATGTTAACAGGCAACTATCAACACTAATTGGCATTAAGATTTACGCGTACAACTCATTAAGTGTATTCTGTAATGTGGTGCGCATAAATTCCAAGTTGAAAAGGGGGCATGAAATGGGCATTTTAAAATCTATGCACATTATTATAGAATACACCCACTCTGTGCCTATTATAGGCATCGGGATTAATGCCAAGTAAAACAGCTTAAATGGATAGAACCAATCATTAATCAAAGACATAGGCCTTACTCAGCAAAAGTAGATCACTCATTGAGAACTCTTAGGGTGCATAATCTTATTCAAATAGAGAGTAACCAAAAAATTACAACCTCGTACGTATCGATCCCAATATATTTTGTTAATGCAAGATCGATATGTAATAAATTGGATGTGATTAAAGAATGGAAAGAGACAAATCAACTAGGTGTGATTGTTATAGTTGAGATATGGCTTAGTTTTCAAGACAATCTGGTTGTTAACAACTGTGCCGAAGGGTTAGAAGGTAAAGTTTGCCTATTTGCGGATGATACTAAGATCTGTAACAGAGTGGACACCCAGGAGGGAGTGGAAAATATGAAAAAGGATCTGAGGAAGCTAGAAGAATGGTCTAAGGTTTGGCAATTAAAATTCAATGCGAAGAAATGCAAAGTGATTCACTTAGGGAATAGAAATCCTCTGGAGACGTATGTGTTAGGCGGGGAGAGTCTGATAGGAACGGACGGGGAGAGAGATCTTGGGGTGATAGTATCTGAGGATCTGAAGGTGACGAAACAGTGTGGCAAGGCGGTGGCCGTAGCTAGAAGGTTGTTAGGCTGTATAGAGAGAGGTGTGACCAGCAGAAGAAAGGGGGTGTTGATGCCCCTGTATAAGTCGTTGGTGAGGCCCCACCTAGAGTATTGTGTTCAGTTTGCGAAGGATGTAAAAAGAATTGAAGCGTGTAAAGAAAAGCTACGAGAGTGGTAAGGGATTTGTGTTACAAGACGTATGAGGAGAGACTTGATGACCTGAACTTGTATACTCTGGAAGAAAGGAGAAACAGGGGTGATATGATACAGACATTCAAATATTTGAAAAGTATTAATCCGCAAACGAACCTTTTCCGGAGATGCGAAGGAGGTAGAACGAGAGGACATGAAATGAGATTGAAGGGGGGCAGACTCAAGAAAAATGTCAGGAAGTATTTTTTCACGGAGAGAGTAGTGGATGCTTGGAATGCCCTCCCGCGGGAGGTGGTGGAAATGAAAATGGTAACAGAATTCAAGCACGCGTGGGATAAACATAAAGGAATCCTGTTCAGAAGGAATGGGTCCTAAGGAGCTTAGCCGAGATTGGGTGGCAGAGCCGGAGGCGGGGATAGTGCTGGGCAGACTTATACGGTCTGTGCCAGAACCGGTGGTGGGAAGCGGGGCTGGTGGTTGGGAGGCGGGGATAGTGCTGGGCAGTGGCATACCAAGGGGGGGGGCGGTGGGGGCGGTCCGCCCCGGGTGTCAGTGGGTGGGGGGGTGATCCGCTTCGCTCCCGCTGCTCCCACCCTACCTTTAAAAAAAAATTTTTAAGCGTCGTTGCAGGCAGCGCCTCGCGTCTGCCCTGCAGAAGTAAATCTCTTCGCTTCGAAGTTTGTCGTCATTGGGCCTCACTATGTCCCGCCCTCCTCTGAGGAAACTTCCTATTTCCACGAGGGCGGGACATAGTGAGGCCCGACGACGACGAACTTCGAAGCGAAGAGATTTACTTCTGCAGGGCAGACGCGAGGCGCTGCCTGCAACGACGCTTCAAAATAATTTTTTTTAAAGGTAGGGTGGGAGCAGGAGGGTCGGGGTCCTCAGATGGGAGAGGGGTATTGTGGGGGTTCTCACATGGGGAGGGGGTTTTCATATGGGAGAAGGGGACTGAGTGGGGAGGGGGGTCTCAGATGGGAGAGGGGTGTTGTAGGGGTTCTTACATGGGGAGGGGAGGGGGTTTTATATGGGAGAAGGGGACTGAGAAGGGGACTGGGGTGGGGAGGGGGTTCTCAGATGGGAGAGGGGTGTTCTGGGGGTTCTTAGATGGGGAGGGGGTTTCCAGATGGGAGAAGGGGACTGGGGTGGGGAGGGGGTTCTCAGATGGGAGAGGGGTGTTCTGGGGGTTCTTAGATGGGGAGGGGGTTTTCAGATGGGAGAAGGGGACTGGAGTGGGGAGGGGGTTTCCAGATGGGAGAAGGGGACTGGGGTGGGGAGAAGGGGACTGGGGTGGGGAGTAGGTTCTCAAATGGGAGAGGAGAGGGGTGTTCTGGGGGTTCTCAGATGGGAGAAGGGGTGGTGAGGGGTTCTCAGATGGGAGGAGGGAAGGGGTTCTCAGATGGGAGGAGGAGGGGGCTCTCAAATGGGAGAAGGGGGCTGGAACTAGGGTCTGAGAAGGGGTCATGATGGAAAATGGGGGCCTGGGTCAGGTGGGAGAATGGGTCGGGCTGAAAAGGGGGGCAAGGCATGTGGATGAAGGTGGCTGAAACTGAGGGCTGAAGGAGGGTAGGTGGGATAAGGGGGCTAGTACTGGGACTGGGGGCTGAAAGGCAGCAGGGGCTGAAATTGTGTGGACTGGGGGCTGAAAAGGAGACAGGGAGAAGTGGCTGGGGCTGAAGCTCAGGACTGGTGACAGAAAAGGGCTGGGGTTGAAACTGGGGGCTAAAAAGGGGACAGGGAGAAGTGGCTGGGGGCTAAAGCTCGGGACTGGTGGGAGACAAGGACTGGGGCTGAAACTGGGGACTGGTGGGATAGTGGGGGCTGGAAAAAAGGGGCAGAGAGGGGACAGATCCTGGATGGAAGGGGGAGTGAGAGGGAGGGCAGACCCTAGATGGATGGGAGAGGGAGGGCAAATGGTGGATTGAGCGGACAGAGAGAAAGGGCAGACAGTGGATGGAAGCGATAGAAAGGGCAGAGAGTGAATGGAAGGGGGAGAGAGAGAGGGCAGACAGGGGCAGATGGTGGATGGAAGGGGCAGAGGTAGAGGGCAGATGTAGATGGGAGAGAGGGCAGACATTGGATGGAGGGGACAGCAGAGAGGGCAGACACTGGATGGCAGAGAGAGAAGAAAGACAGATGCTGGATGGAAGGAAGACGTGAAAAGAAGATGAGGAAAGCAGAAACCAGAGACAACAAACTGTAAATAAAATATATATTTTATTTTTTTTGCTGTGTTAATGTTTATAATAGAACATGTAAACAAGGTAATCTTTTTATTGGACTAATTTTAATACATTTTGGCTAACTTTCGGAGAACAAAACCCCCTTCCTCAGGTCCGGATAGGATATTGTAACAACACTATACTGTATTGACCTGAGGAAGGATGTTTTGGCCTCTGAAAGCTAAATGTATTAGTCCAATAAAATGGTATTATTTTATTTTCTAGATTTGTTTTATTTCTATTTGTTAATTTGTAAAGTGGTGATTGGTACTTGTTAGTTTTTTCAAATTTACATCTGTTGTCTTTATGTTTTGCACAGTACTAGGGGACATTTTCTGTTTCTGTGGTGTTGCATTGTATGCAGAGTCTGGCATCTTGGGGGTTCAGTTTAATTTTTGTCTAAATAGAAAGTTTATTATTGCTTATTCTATAGTGGATTAGGGTGTATCTGTGTTTGTGAAAAAGACATGGCTTTCGGTTGGCATTGACTGTGCAAGATGGACAATCTGTGTTATTCTGCCTGGTTTTGTTTTACAGTAGGTGAATTGATGTTCTAGTGCTCACTGTAGTGTTTAAGATGCTTTCCTTTTCCTTGTGTGACTTGTAGAAATTACTGCTTATGGTATGCTAGAATTGCTCTATAGGTCCTGAGTGTTTTGTATTCTCGGCATGCCTAGTACTAGATTTTGGAGAGGGGGGGTGTTAAAAAATGACCAGCCCCGGGTGTCAACTACCCTAGGTACGCCACTGGTGCTGGGCAGACTTACACAGTCTGTGCCCTGAAAAGGACAGGTACAAATCAAGGTAAGGTATACACAAAAAGTAGCACATATGAGTTAATCTTGTTAGGCAGACTGGATGGACCATGCAGGTCTTTTTCTGCCGCTGCCGTCATCATCATCTACTATGTGTCCTTTGGGTTATAAAATTGTTCATATCACTAGATTAAAGAAAAAGGGAGGAGGTATTGCTTTATTATATAAATCTTTTTTAAAACTCCCAATTCAATCGTTTCTTGTTACCCCTGCTTTGGAAATATTAGCATGTAAGATGCAATTTGAATCATTATCCTGCTCATTTTCGAAAGAGAAGGGTGGCCAAAAAGCGACACAAAAGGCACATGGGCGTCCCCGTGAAAGAAGGTTGGCCAAATCCAATAATCAATACTACTACTACTACTATTTAGCATTTCTATAGCGCTACAAGGCGTATGCAGCGCTGCACAAACATAGAAGAAAGACAGTCCCTGCTCAAAGAGCTTACAATCTAATAGACAAAAACAAAATAAAGTAATCAAATCAAATCAATTAATGTGAACGGGAACCGGGTAAGGGCATCCTCAACGCAAGGACGCCCATCTATGGTCACCCCCAAAGGGGGCGTGTTATGGGCGGTGTTACGTGATGTGCGCCCCCAGTGTATAACGGCTTGCAAAATGGTTTCGCATGGGTCGGAACAAGGGCATTTTTAATTAGACTTGAAATAAAAGCGACCAGAGTAAGGGGGAAGTCGTCTTTAGACCCATTAGCGATTTTGTGGAGTTGGAACGTGGCGAGATCATTGTTGGGAGAGAAAATTGAATTGTTGTTTGCAGAGAAAGCTGAGAGTTTGTTGAGTACCTATTACCTTTGTCTGTGTGCTGTGGTTGGAACATTTTCACCCTCACCTGCCTCATTTGTGTTTTACCTTTTCACCTTTCCCTACCTACCCCTTCTAGCCCCCAAACCCAAACATCACTACTACTTCCTCTATCTCCCCCATCCCCTCCCCCTCTCCATTCACTGTCCCCAAGTTCATATTTCATTCCCTTACCTGTTTGTAGTCTCTGTTTGTCTCTTTGTCCTGTGTACTGTTGCACCCTGTTTGTGAAGACTGCTTGGAGAGTGATTGGCTAGAGGGTGTGGCAGGAGTGCTTGCAGTGTGGCTCTGCTGTGTGTGACTGTTGGTGGTGGGAGAGTGAGTGTCAGCTTCTGTTTGTTGCTGGTGGTGTGTTTCACCAAGTTGGTAAGGAGAGGTGAGCACTGGTGTCACTGCATTGCACCTGTAGTGTGGGAAAATGGAGGCACTAAGGCCCTCATGATCAAAAGCAAACACCGGCGCTAGAGGTTGTTAGCGCCATACTAGCACCAGCGTTTCCTACCGCCCCATGATTGGAGCCCTCGAGCAAGTGAAACAACGCACTCGAGGGCTCTTTGCGCAAGTAGCATGCAAATGCATGCTAAACAGGGCTCAGCGCATTCATCCCCAATGATCAGCAACCAGCGCATCAAAATTTGGGTCGCTGGCCACGGCAAACCCTACCGCCAGCTCCGAGCTGGCGTTAGGGTTTGCAGATCATTGGAGAGGAATGGTGAGCCCTGTCCAGCATGCAGTTGCATGCTGGCAGGCCCCCGTTCCCCCCCAAAACAAACCTGCCAACAGGGGACTGGAGGTCCGGTGGACCTCCGGTCCCCCTGACGATCCGACCCCCCACCCCCCAGGTTCAGGGAGGGCTGGAGATCTGGTGGGTCTCCAGCCCCCCCAAACCCCCAGAAAATGGTCCCTAGTGGTCTAGTGGCCGCTGGCCAAACCCCCTCCCACCCTCCCACCCAGCGAGCGATGGGGGGGCCTGGAGGTCCGGCAGACCTCCAGCCCACCAGCGTTGTCTGACCAATCCCTGGTGGTCCAGCGTAAAGGTCAACCCCCTCCCGGCCCCCCTACCTTAGTTGGAGGAGAGACGCAGCCTGCCTTCCTCCTCTTCCTTGGGTTGATGCCGCCGCAAAACGGCAGCGCCCAGCCCCACCCAGTGCATCCTGGGATGCGCTGGGCGGGGCTACAGACCATGTAAGGGGGCTCCTTACATGGTCTGTAGCCCCATGCAGCGCACCCCAGGACGCACTGTTTGGGGCTGGGTGCCGCCATTTTGCAGCGGCGTCAACCCAAGGAAGAGGAGGAAGGCAGGCTGCGTCTCTCCTCCAACTAAGGTAGGGGGGCCGGGAGGGGGTTGTCCTTTATGCAGGACCAAACAAACAAAAGGAAGGTCCAAATCTCCCATAAAGTAAGACACAAACCACAAAAAAGGCGGAAGATGAACCAAAACAGACCAGAAAAACCAAAGGGAGTAAGAGCACCAGAAAAGTTTAATAGGACCCTACACGGTCCGTGTTTCGGCCAACAGGCCTTCCTCAGGGGTCTAAAATAAAACAAAACAAACAAATCAACATATGTACAACTTAAATATAAAAATACAAATATTTCAAATACAAAATTTAAAAACATAAAGAATACAAAATAAAAACAGAGTTAAAAACAAATTAGATTAAAAACTAATCCAAAAATATCAAGAAAATACCGAAGCATATAAGCTTTTGACAGCTCAGACCTGTCAAACAAGTGCGGGAGGATTGTGCTGAGCGCATGCTCAGCCACAATTCGCCCACACTTCTACCCCATGAGTAGAGATAATTGCGCTGCTTAAATTTGCATGCATTATCTCTGATCATCGGTGCGGTAAAGCCCTGCGCTGTTCTAGCGCTATTTTAGAGCGCTGTTTGGAACAGCGTGGGGCTTTTGATCATCAGTGCCTCAATGCACAGGTGGCTTACATGTTGGAGGAAGAAGGGAGGCACTGCAGGAGGTATGCGCATACCCCAGAGTTTTCAGGCCCCGTAGCAGTTTCCTAGACCTCACTGACCTGCAGTGTCTCACTAGGTACCACTTTGATAGGGCTGCCATTCAGTACCTTTGTGACCAGCTCCAACCCCTCCTGCAGCCCAGGACCCGTAGGAACAACCCCATCCCTGTGCACCTAAAGATCACTGCTTCTTTCTCTTTTCTGGCCACTGGGAGTTTCTAGTCTGTCCTAGCTGTGAACACAGGTCTCACCCGGCCTTCCATTTCTAACTGCCTCACCCAGTTCCTTGATGACTTCCTTACCCACACTTCTGAGTACATCACCTTCCCCACCACCCCCAGGCCCTGCAGAACAACATGGCTGACTTCTACGCCATAGCTCGCTTCCCCTTGGTCATAGGCGCCATTGACTACACACATGTCGCACTCAGACACCCCCCCCCCCCCGGGCACGAGAGGCCACTTTTAGGAACAGGAAAGCATTCCACTCCATGAATATGCAAGTTGTGTGTGACGCCCAGAGGGAGATTTTAGATGTGTGTGCCCGATACCCAGGTTCCACCCATGACGTCTATATATTGCAGCACTCAGGAATCTTCCGCAGGTTTGACAGAGGGGAGAACACCGGCGGATGGCTCCTAGGTAAGTGCAGCATGGATCTGCCCTAACTATACCTTCTCCAACAGGCAGCCCTCAGCACTGTCTCCCTCCAGCTCACGCCACAACCCACTATTCCCCCCCCCCCCCACCTCCACAAGGTACCCGCTCCAACAATACACACTCATCTTTCTCATCCTGCTTCTCTCCTAAGGTAACAGAGGCTACCCACAGCGGAGTTGGCTCATGACCCCCAATAGTGCACCCACAAAGAAGGTCAGAGGAGAACTACAACAGCAGACATCGGACCACCCGTGGCATCATCGAGCGCACCTTTGGACAACTTAAGAACAGGTTCCGATGTCTGGAATGTTCTGGAGGGGAGCTTCTGTATAGCCCCCAAAATATGGCAAAGATATTCCTGGCCTGCTGCATGCTACATAATTTGGCAATGCACAGAGGACAGGCCCTCCCAGAAGAGCCACAGCCACCAGAGCAGCAGGCCCCAGATGAACAGGATGAGGGAGCCCCCTCCACCTCCCGCCCACACAGCAGAGCAGAGTGCACACCAGCTGGGGGTCAGAGCCAGGCAAAGACTGATCGAGACAAGTTTTCTGTGAGAGTAAGTTGACATTTATTTATATTACACAGTATTTACACACCAACACAACCCCCCTCCCACCACCATCATCCGCTCTGTGCATATTCCCCTCCCTCCAACCCTCACCCCCCAGCATGTCCCATCACTTTCCCCACCCCTCCCACCATGTTCCTTTGCAGCTGGTGCTACAGGGGAACTCTATTGAGAGTCCTCTGATGAGCTCCCACTCTCCTCCTCTGTGTCCACAAGGCAGCCTGCTGCCTGGGCTGCCCTGTGGAAGTCCGGCCACTTTGCGCTCTGTGGCTTGCCCTGCAACCTGGGCACAGGACCCAGAAGGGGAGCTGGTGTGGTGGCTGCTGGACCAGTGGCTGGGGAGGCTGAGGATCTCAAGCTCCACTTCTTAGCAGGTGATTAATGTGCAGTGGTGGAAGTCGAAGCCAGTTGTTGCTGCATCAGGGCTGTATTAGGTGCTCTCAGGTCAGGGTGTAGGCCATCGATGCTGTGCTCCAGCCGTTGGAGCTGGTGTATCACATCACATTGGGCCTGGATCGCTTCCCGTTGCACCTGAATCGTTTCCCGTTGGGCCTGGAGCACTTCCCGGTGCACCTGGATCGCTTCCTGTTGGGCCTGGAGCGCTTCCTGGTGCACCTGGAGCGCTTCCTGTTGGGCCTGGAGCGCTTCCTGTTGGGCCTGGAGCGCTTCCCGGTGCAGCTCCAATTTCTGGCACTGGTAGTCTTCCATCTGCACATTGTGGCCCAGCAATTGTGTGGCGAGGCGCAGTAGCTGCCTCCTCTGGCTGGATGGCCTCTGCTGAGGAGGTGCCCCCCCCCCCCCCCGCCCACTTGTGCATCTTCAGCTTCTTCTTCAGTGCCACCATCAGCAAAGGCTGCGAGTGGTGGAGGGAGAGCCTCTGCTGCAGGTGGTGGAGGGAGAGCCTCTGCTGCTGCTGCTGGGTCCTGTGGTTCCACCCCATTGTCCTGTGTGGTTTCTTGTGCAGGCCCACTGGTTTGCTGCTCTGTGTGCTGGGGCTGATGGCCACTAGGGCCAGCTTCTTCTTCAGACTGGCTGTCATCACCTGCATAGCAAAAGGGGAGGAAGTGTGTTGGTGAAAATAACCCACTTTTGTTTTTCAGCATTCATATACATAGCCCCACAGGCAAAGACCCAGCAAAGAGATGGTGAGGAATGGGATTGGCAGGCAAGCCACAGATGTCATTGTACATGGTACAGAGCTGCAGACAAGGAGCGCAGTGTACTACAGAGACTGATGTGCAAGAGAGCCACACAGGCAGGTGGGTAGACATAGAACTGTGGAAGGAGTGCAGAGGACACAGTGGCTACAGCACAGAGGTGTGGGAAGGAAATATGCAGAGTTTGGTGATAGGGAAGGCCCCCAAACCTGTGAAACAGTGCTAACCTACACATAGTTTATTTATATTTTATATTTTAAATATATTATTTGCATATATTATATACATTGCTGGAAACCCTCCCCCTCCCCCCTGCTACTCCCTGTGTCATGGTCTGTAATGAATAGTGATTTGCATTGCATGTGGTGTTCTCCCCCCTTTCCCTACTGAGGAGCACCACACTGTCCCCCACTTGTGTAAAACAGAGTGTAGTCCAGCACAAGAGATACCCCAGCTTCCTAATGGTGAACTACCTGAGCCCTCAGGCTGTGCTGACCCAATGCTGTTGTAGCAGCTAGTCTCTGGCCCGTGGGAGCAAACAGATGCATGTGCCTCCTCTGTATTTCTTGACCCAGCAGTTCAACTTCTGCGTCAGTGAAATTACCCTTGCGGGTGGGTGGTTGCTTTGGTGCCATTGTACCAATGCGATGCAAAGAATCGAAAATATAGAGAAGGGCACTTAAATACGCTTTCAGGGACACCCATGTGAGAATGAGATGGCCTTTTCTGAGATGGTCGGCCTAATTTCGATTATTGACAAAATCCCTAAACGTCCTCAGCTGGTTCGCCGAGATGGTCGGCCTAATTTCAATTATAGGTAGGGACTATGGGCGTCCCCAGCTGCTCTGTGTTTTGGGTGTCCTCATTTCGATTAAGGGTGATAAGATAAACGTCCGCAGCTGCTCTTCCCATTTGGAAACTTGCATTTCCTTTATTGGCACCTCTTTAAAACAGCTTTCTCTGTGCTTGCACTTTAGAGGTATTTCTTTACATTATGGGGTGGTATTTGAAAATGTTTTAACTCCAGTTATAGTAAACCTTGTTTTTCCCACTGTATGCTTTTGTACACCTGTTTGTTTGTGGCTTTGGGTTTGTTTGTTTTTTTTGGGGGGGGACTTTTTTGCAAATTCTTGAAAGATAACTGGTGTGTGGGTTTTGTTTTAGACTGGGTGTTAGCTGGTAGCTTAGCATATACTCTGCATTTTCTACAGGTGACCAACTCTCCATTCTCTACCTTCCAGGAGTTCCTTGCTGTGTGTGATGTGCTCCCTCACTGCCCCCATTCTCTCTCTCTCCTTTGTTGAAGCAGGCAGCCTCTGGTCCCTTGGAGCCAACAGATTCTTGCACAAGTTCAAGGTAAGCTCATACCTCTCAGCCACCTCTTCCCTTTCTGCTATGTAGGTGCTAAACAAACACTTCTTGCATCTTGCAGGACAGCTGGTCAAGAGGATTGCAAGAGACAGCAGTGGACTGTAATACACTGGACTCTGAGAGCCATGATTGTTTCTACCCAATTCATTGTACAGATGTCTTGTTCTATATTGGACACACTCGGTTGTGGCTGCCTGTGGGGTGGGGTGGGGTGGGGGTGGGGGTGGGGAGAGGCCCTGAGAATGGATGTGTGCATCCCTCATGGTCAAGGGTTCCACATTCTCTCTATGTTCTCTGCATTCAAATCTTACCTCTATTTTCACCAGCTTCACGGGTATCCACAGCTGGTAGTTTCTCTCCCGCTTTGCACCTCATGTGTCTCCCTGCTAGGTTCCATCCTTCTTTATGTGGTGAACCCCAATCCCCTGTTATGAAGTGCCCACCCATTCTCAGGGTTGTTGGAGGTGGGGAGGGGGGGAAGCATATATGCCCTGAATGTCTTTTCCACATTATTCAACACAGTCCTACAATCCTCCATAGTTATGGAACCATGGGCGTAGCTACGGGTGGGCCTGGATGGGCCCAGGCCCACCCAGTTTGGCCTCAGGCCCGCCCAGAAAAAGGTCTTTACCCTCTCCCACCCCTGCCGCAGTGCTTCTTTTAATGCTGTCGGCGCTGCTGTCCAGTCTCCCACCCCCGCGGCGGCGCTTATACCGCTATGGTGCTGCCTGCCTGACAGCAATTCTACAGATGCATCACAGACATCCAACGTCCTGCTCCAGGGCCTTCCGCGTCCCACCTCCGTAAACAGGAAGTTACATCGGCGCGGCAGAGGGAAGGTCCCGGAGCAGGACGTCGGACGTCGGTGACGCATCTATAGAGTTGCTGTCAGGCAGGCAGCGCCATAGCGAAGTGTAAGCGCTGCCGCGGGGGTGGGAGACTGTGCACAGCAGCCGACAGCATTAAAAGAAGCGCTGCAGGGGTGGGAGAGGGTGAGGAAGTCAGTGGGGTGCTGGCCCGGGAAGGGGAGGGAACAGAAGGGTGAAGGGTGCTGGACTTGCTGGGGGCAGAGGGTTGGAGGGAAGGGAGAGAGGTTTGGGATTTGCAGAGGGGAGGTTGGAGGGAAGGGGAGAGGTTTGGGATTTGCAGAGGGGAGGTTGGAAGGAAGGGGAGAGGTTTGGGATTTGCAGAGGGGAGGTTGGAGGGAAGGGGAGAGGTTTGGAATTTGCAGAGGGGAAGTTGGAAGGAAGGGGAGAGGTTTGGGATTTGCAGAGGAGAGGTTGGAGGGAAGGGGAGAGGTTTGGGATTTGCAGAGGGGAGGTTAGAGGGAAGGGCAGAGATCTGGGATTTGCAGAGGGGAAGTTGGAAGGAAGGGGAGAGGTTTGGGATTTGCAGAGGGAAGGTTGGAGGGAAGGGAAGAGGTTTTGGATATGCAGGGGGGTGGAGGGAAAGGAGATGTGCTGGATACGCAGAGGGTTGAAGTGAAGGGGAGAGGTGCTGGACATGTAGGGGGGCTGGATGAAAGAGAAAGAGGTGCTGAACATGTAGGGGGGCTGGATGAAAGGGAGAGAGATGCTGGACATGTAGGGGGGGCTGGATGAAAGGGAGAGAGATGCTGGACATGTGGGGGGGGGGGCTGAAGGAGAGGTGCTGGATATGCAGATGATGGCTGAAAGGAAAGGAGACAGATGTGGATCTGCAAGGAGGGCTGGAGCAAAGGGAGAAAGGTGCTGGACCTATGGGAGGGGTTAGAGAGAAGGGAGAGAGGTGCAGGGAGAAAGAGCCAGATGCATAAGGGGAAGGAAAGAGGAAGAGAAGCTGGTTGGGGGGTGGGATCAGAGAGGAGAGGGACACATTGGTGTGGAGGAGGGAGAAAGGGGACATAGGGAAGTATACAGATACAGAAGGGAGATTATGGGCATTAGGTGGGAGCATGGGGACAGGGACACAAATGTGAGATGCTGTATGGGGATGGCACATGGGCACAGAGGGGTAATGCCTGACAAGGGGGGGGGGGACGGGGATATGGAATAGAGATAAAATGCTGGACACTGGAGAGGGGGGTATATGGACACAGGGGGGGAGATACCAGACAAGGGGGAGAATAGGAACACAGAAGGGATATGCTGGGCATAGGGTGCATAGGTGCACAGAGGAATGATGATGGATGAGGGGATATGAACACAGGGGAGATTCTGGATAAGGAAATATAGGAAAACAGAGATGGGAGATGGATGATGGACATGAAGAAAGAAGAAATGTCAAATAGGAGACACTGGCAAGTGAGTTAAGAGAAGACAGAGGGAAGCAGAAACCAGAGACTGGGACCAATATGATTTGAGAAAAAATGACCAGACAACAAAAAGGTATAAAAAAATATTTTATTTTCACTGTTGTGAATATAACATGTTGGATTTGAAATGTACATCTTGCCAAAGTTGATGTTAAACATGGCTGGGGTCCAGGACAGAAATCTAGGAAATGACCCCAAAGTCCATTACCAGGCTATGCCTTCAGCTTCCAGCAGGTGGGCTTTCTCTGGCCAGGGAACCAGGCACAATTGCCCTGGTTGCAACCACTAACACCATCCCTGGCATGTGCCATCTTTATATTTTACACAGGAGCAAATGCCTTTCTTTCTTGTTTCTCTGGTGTTGTACTACATGCAAGGTCTAGTTTCTTGGGGTTTCCGTTTAATTTATATTTCTAGAGTTTGTGGTCACTTATTCTGTATTTGGCATTTGTGTCTTGTGTGTGTGACTGAGGTATTCTGTTAGCATGAAGTTTCCATGTAGCATTCTGTAGTAATTTGGCTTGTTCAGCTTTCCTGATAAATGTATTTGTATTTTAGGGCCCTACTATAATATTTAAGGCACTTCTTTTTCATAGGTAGGATCTTTGTTTTTGGAAGTTAGTGTTGGCATGGTAGATTTGCTCTAGGTTCTGAGTGACTTTTGTTTTATAGATTTTTTTTTAAGTTAATTTATAATATGTCTGTAATTGAGATTACACAAGAAATCAAAATTTCTTTATATGATGAGTTTTATGGAGAATTGTCCTTGCTGTGCTCTGTATCCATTGTTGGTGGATGGCCAGGAGGTTCTCTGGATGCAGAATGTGTTTGACTTCAATACCATATACAGTGGTGGAAATAAGTATTTGATCCCTTGCTGATTTTGTAAGTTTGCCCACTGACAAAGACATGAGCAGCCCATAATTGAAGGGTAGGTTATTGGTAACAGTGAGAGATAGCACATCACAAATTAAATCCGGAAAATCACATTGTGGAAAGTATATGAATTTATTTGCATTCTGCAGAGGGAAATAAGTATTTGATCCCCCACCAACCAGTAAGAGATCTGGCCCCTACAGACCAGGTAGATGCTCCAAATCAACTCGTTACCTGCATGACAGACAGCTGTCGGCAATGGTCACCTGTATGAAAGACACCTGTCCACAGACTCAGTGAATCAGTCAGACTCTAACCTCTACAAAATGGCCAAGAGCAAGGAGCTGTCTAAGGATGTCAGGGACAAGATCATACACCTGCACAAGGCTGGAATGGGCTACAAAACCATCAGTAAGACGCTGGGCGAGAAGGAGACAACTGTTGGTGCCATAGTAAGAAAATGGAAGAAGTACAAAATGACTGTCAATCGACAAAGATCTGGGGCTCCACGCAAAATCTCACCTCGTGGGGTATCCTTGATCATGAGGAAGGTTAGAAATCAGCCTACAACTACAAGGGGGGAACTTGTCAATGATCTCAAGGCAGCTGGGACCACTGTCACCACGAAAACCATTGGTAACACATTACGACATAACGGATTGCAATCCTGCAGTGCCCGCAAGGTCCCCCTGCTCCGGAAGGCACATGTGACGGCCCGTCTGAAGTTTGCCAGTGAACACCTGGATGATGCCGAGAGTGATTGGGAGAAGGTGCTGTGGTCAGATGAGACAAAAATTGAGCTCTTTGGCATGAACTCAACTCGCCGTGTTTGGAGGAAGAGAAATGCTGCCTATGACCCAAAGAACACCGTCCCCACTGTCAAGCATGGAGGTGGAAATGTTATGTTTTGGGGGTGTTTCTCTGCTAAGGGCACAGGACTACTTCACCGCATCAATGGGAGAATGGATGGGGCCATGTACCGTACAATTCTGAGTGACAACCTCCTTCCCTCCGCCAGGGCCTTAAAAATGGGTCGTGGCTGGGTCTTCCAGCACGACAATGACCCAAAACATACAGCCAAGGCAACAAAGGAGTGGCTCAGGAAGAAGCACATTAGGGTCATGGAGTGGCCTAGCCAGTCACCAGACCTTAATCCCATTGAAACTTATGGAGGGAGCTGAAGCTGCGAGTTGCCAAGCGACAGCCCAGAACTCTTAATGATTTAGAGATGATCTGCAAAGAGGAGTGGACCAAAATTCCTCCTGACATGTGTGCAAACCTCATCATCAACTACAGAAGACGTCTGACCGCTGTGCTTGCCAACAAGGGTTTTGCCACCAAGTATTAGGTCTTGTTTGCCAGAGGGATTAAATACTTATTTCCCTCTGCAGAATGCAAATAAATTCATATACTTTCCACAATGTGATTTTCCGGATTTAATTTGTGATGTGCTATCTCTCACTGTTACCAATAACCTACCCTTCAATTATGGGCTGCTCATGTCTTTGTCAGTGGGCAAACTTACAAAATCAGCAAGGGATCAAATACTTATTTCCACCACTGTATGTGTTGGAGGACCATAGCTCAGTGGGGTTGAATAGTGCAGTCTATTGTACTTCCCTTAGCTCTAAATTGGCCTGCAGCTACTGAAGCCTGCACTAGAACCCTCATTGAAGTTATGGGGAGTGGGGTATGGACAGAGTATGAGTGCATCAGGTTGCTGTTTTTTCTCTTTCAAAAAAGTTGGCAACTCTAGTGCCCACCCATCCAACCTGTTGGCCCACCCAAAAATTGCCTTCTGGCTACGCCACTGTATGGAACAACATTTCTAAATACTATCCTGCAAACTATTTTCAAGGTGGCCACAGGTGCGTGCCTACCACAGCCTTGAGCCCTTAAGTCATGGTGAGGGAGAGGGGTTCTGGTTACAGTTCCTATTCTAAATTATCTGCAGGTGGCTACAGCCCGGTGCCTTATATAATTCCCCTAGCCTGTGCCCTTCTGTACCTGATGTATTATATTGCAATTGTGATGAAGTAAACATCCATCTAAAGCTTTTACCCTTGGTTTCCCTTTTCTCCTCGGCACTATATACCATTGCTGATACAGTCAATGTGAAAAGATGACCCAGCTGTTTGTAGCTCCTTCCTGGCCCTCACCAATGAAGTTTGGTTGTGGGTAAGGGTGTCTGGCGATCAGAGAGCAAACACCGTCTATGCGCTACCTATGGTTATCTGCAAGTTTCTACTTGGCAGATCACTAGTGCTAGACAACATACCTATTATTTACACAACTCTGTGCTGTGGGACTGTATGGTAAGGGGGGAGAAACTGGATGGGCATTTCTGTTCCTCAACAGAAATGCCCACCCAGCCTCCCCCCCCTTACCATATAGCCATGCAGTTTGGAAGGAACAGGTGGCCTTCTGTATGGCTACACTTATCACACATATGTACCAAAGTTTCTCTGTCACAGGTCACCTGTCATGCAACCCAGATTGCTGCCTCCTCTCAAATCAACCCCAGCATTTGATAATATGTAGTGCACAAAGTAAAGACACACACCCTGTTATATAGAAAAATATCAAATGTGTATTTAACAAAAAAAAAATTTTGAACTATTTACAATTTTGGGTTTTGTTTTTAAAGTCTCTCCAGGGAGGCGTTATTCTCCCCCCTGAATGGCCCTCTGCAGCAGGCTAACGAGCAGCACCAGGAGCAGCCTCTGCACCCTGAAGTGCTGCTCATTAGCCTGCCGCATCGCTGACACCTCCTGCAGCAACTGGTTTTGGCTATTCACCAGTTCCTGCAGGAGGCGCAGTGCTGGGGGTGGGGATGGGGGTGGGGCTCCAGCTGGGACTGCGGCTGGGGATGGGGGTGGGGATGAGGATGGGGTGGAGAGGGCAGGCGGTGTTGGGCCCTCATCATCATCCCCCTCAATGGGAGGCATGTCTTGCCATGGATCCTCCTCCTCCTCGGCCTCCATTTCCTCAGCCTCCTCCTGCCACCGCTGCCGCCCTGTGTATGTAACAGGATTGTCTTTGAGATCAGCACATCCAACATGGCTTGCATAGTGCAGGAGCTGGCTGGCCTGAGGCAGGGGATGGGGAAAGGTGTGGTGAGCCCTGGGCTATATCCATGGGGTTTGAGATGCATGAGATGACATGACAGGGAACCCTGGATGTTGGTCTGACACAGAGTACACAGGCAGACCACACTCATTGCTCAGCAGCATGTTTGCATTATGATTAGTGACTATGGTTGGCTGACCATTTTGGGTTTTGTTTTGGGTTTTTTTTGGGGGGGGAAGCAAATAACTTTAATATGAGGCAATGATATCCACTAAGAGTAGGATCTCAGACAGGAATACCATGAAACAGTATCCACCCCAGAAAGGGGGATACAGAAGTGAGGCATGTCATCTCATTCATCTCAGAGGAGGTTAGTTGGAAGTTGCAGCCACACTCATGGAAGGGTAGCTGCAACCTCAGGCCTTGATCTGGGACAGAGGTGTTATGACTTACTAGTTGCCTATTAGCCACATGGAAACTGATATTGTACACAACATTTGCATTATTAAATAAATACATTTACAAATGAGTACAGGTGCCCTGTTAATAATGCTTATGTCAAGCCCTGAGGCGCCGTCTCACTGCCCTGATCATGTCAGGGCTCTGCCTCTTGATTCGGGGGAACCTCCGCCGGAGGGACTCAAGGTCCCTCCGAATGCCAAATCTTGCAAGACATAAGTTTGTACACCAAGAGTCAGGGGAAGGCCCTTCTTGCCTTCAGCACACAAATTCATTTGGAAATCAAATAGGAGAGACTCACAACACTGACTGGGGGGGGAGGGCATTACATTGGTACAGATGATGTCATTGAGGTGGACATGAGGACAGAGAGTACCGTTTGTGTGCAGTATTGTAGGGATGTGGGAATGTTTTTCGTTTCTAGTACATAGATTCTATTAATGAATGTGCATGTGCACATATCACTCATTACCCTTGAATGCAGACTATAGTTTGTGCTTACATTGCTGAGGGAGCTCTTATATGTGTAGCTACAGGAGGGGTCCCTGATAGGCCAGGAGGGGGGGGGGAGCAAACACTTACCTCTCCAACCTGTCCCTTATCTCACCCCAGGCTTCAATGGAGAGAGTCCTGGGGGGCAGGTGGTGGTGGTGGTGAAAAAGAATTCTTCTGTGCTTTAAGCACAGGTGCACTAGGCACAGAGTCTCCGGCTCGCTAAAATGTGGTTCTCTACGGAGTGCCATGTTTCTCAGTGAATAACCATTGGAAAGCGTGCGTCGCCTTATATGGACGCCCATGCGTGATGGGCGTCCTTACATGCACAGCTCCATATATGGATGACCATCCCATATATGGACAGGTCAGTACGTGCACGTCTTGGCATCTATAATAGCTCAACACATGGATGGCCGTGACGCATGGATGTTCATGGACTGTCATCACGCGTGCGGGGCCTACATGCGGAGTTTTCCTTATATGGATCATTATCAAGTGTGCGAACTTCATATATACACAATAAAATATGTATGTTCCTTATATTTCCCATAGCTGCATGTTCCGCAGTACAGTGCATGTAGTTGCGGACATCCAGGTACGGGGAAAATATAAGAAACATTGAGAAGTATAAAGTACAGTAAGAAGGACACGTTTCTCACATAACTGCCGTATTTTTCGTGTACTTTGGGCATCCCTGATTTGGGTGTTTCAACTGCGATAATGGAATGTGTAAGGGCGTCCTTTTTCCTATACTTTGGGAGTCCCTGATTTGGGCATTTCAACCCTGATAATGGAATGTTTAAGGGCGTCCATACCTGCCTGATTTTGGCTGACTTCGTGAGGGCACCCAAATTCAGATTTGGACGACCTTTCGAAAATGCCCCTCTATATAACACTTTAGGAATTATAGTTTTTTTATTTTCCCCCTAACAAATGGTCACAGGCACAACAGGATTTTATGGATTTTATTGCAAGAATGAACTTAAGAGTGTAATAATACAGTTTTATTAGGTAATGTGAATTTACATTTGGAAGTTGTTAATGACTATAAGGTTAAACAATTAACTGACTTTAATCTGTTTACGCTTTCCAAAAATACTAGGACTAGGAGGCATGCGATGAAGATACAATGTAGTAAATTTAAAATGAATTGGAGAAACGGTTTCTTCACTCAATGTGTAATTAAACTCTGGAATTCATTGCCAGAGAATGTGGTAAAGGGGCTTAGCGGAGTTTTAAAAAGGTTTGGACAGCTTCCTAAAGGAAAAGTCCATAGACCTAACACTATCCACTATCCATCCCACTTACAGAATATAATATTATACCCATCCTACAAAACCACCAAAGACTGATCAAACACTCCACACTCCATCAAATGGATACCCACCAAATCAAAGGAAAATTATCCAAACATGGTCAATACCGACAAAATGACACGAATGATCACAGCAAACACACAACATCCAACGAACGACAACTTACAAAAATGCATACAACACCAAACCTAACAGCCCAATACCAAAATATCCAAGTAGGCTACATTAATGTCAGGTCCGTAGTTAACAAAGCAACAACATCAGACTGGATCAATTCAGAAAGCCTCGATCTTATATTCCTCAGCGAAACCTGGATCCACAATCAAAAAGACCCCATAATCCTCGAACTATGCCCCCCAGGTTACAAAATCACCCACTGGACCAGATCGATAAAGAGAGGTGGAGGCATTGCACTAATCTATAGAGAACAATTCACTACTGAAACCACCGCTGAGTCCATAACACCCCAACTAGAAATTGCCTCATTCAGAATCCAAAACAAATCTCTAATTGATCAGATGAACTGTGTCCTGTTTTATAGTTTAAGAGACAAAAATTGAGATGTTTTAAATTAAATTAAATTTGTTTTATTTAGACTCCTGATGCAGGCCGGTTTGGCCGAAACACAGCTGTGTCGAGTCATATCACCTTAATAAATTATTTTAATTATTCATTTTTTGCATCATTCTTGTGTCGTCTTTTTCTGATTTTTGATTTTGCCCATATACATATTTTGGTTTTTTTCTTTTTTCTTCTTTTCTTTTTATGTGCATATTTTTGCAATTTTCAATTTTTTGTTTCCTTGTCTTCCTGTTTTCATCTTCCTTTCCATTTTTTCACTTTATTGTTATTGTGCGTCATCTTCGCTGTTTTTGACTACTGTTTTACAGACCACCCGGCAATTGGAATGAAAGCTAGCCAATCTTCACGGACTTCATCTCAAACACTTGTGTTAATAACTCCAATACACTAATACTAGGCGACATAAACCTTCACCTAGAAGATCCCAACTCTGCCAATGCACGTGAATGTAAAGAATTCTTAGAGTCCTGGGATCTCAAATGGCCTCACATACAAACTACCCACATTAAGGGACACACACTGGACCTCCTAGCCCACAAACTGTACACAGATCATAACCTATCAATAACAAACATCAAATGGTCAGAAACACCTTGGACCGACCACTACAAATTGAACCTATCCCTAAATTGGTGAAAGAAGGGACTAACTCGCACATCAGAACAAATAACTTACACTACGAGAGGGCAAATAGATCCACAAATTTTCTGGCAACAGATATATGACAACGGATGGATAACAAGATCTGACTCCATACATTACCTCAATCAATGGGAGGATAGATGCAGAAGCGTACTAAATGAAATAGCACCTTTAAAGATGAGAACATCAAGAAGACAAAACTCAATGCCTTGGTACAATGACGAATTAAAAAAACTCAAAACACAAACCAGAAAATTAGAACGAGCATGGAAAAAAAACAAAAGATGAACACACACTCAATGCATGGAAACAAATACAGAGAAAATACAAATAAGCAATTAGACAAACCAAAAGGTCCTACTATAAAACCAAACTAGGACAGGACAATTTACTTCAATTCTTTGAAGGAGTGAACAAACATGTGGACAAAGGGGAGTCGGTTGATATTGTGTATCTGGATTTTCAAAAGGCGTTTGACAAGGTACCTCATGAAAGGCTACAGAGGAAATTGGAGGGTCATGGGATAGGAGGAAATGTCCTATTGTGGATTAAAAACTGGTTGAAGGATAGGAAACAGAGAGTGGGGTTAAATGGGCAGTATTCACAATGGAGAAGGGTAGTTAGTGGGGTTCCTCAGGGGTCCGTGCTAGGACCGCTGCTTTTTAATATATTTATAAATGATTTAGAGATGGGAGTAACTAGCGAGGTAATTAAATTTGCTGATGACACAAAGTTATTCAAAGTCGTTAAATCGCGACAGGATTGTGAAAAATTACAAGAGGACCTTACGAGACTGGGAGACTGGGCGGCTAAATGGCAGATGATGTTTAATGTGAGCAAGTGCAAGGTGATGCATGTGAGAAAAAAGAACCCGAATTATAGCTACGTCATGCAAGGCTCCACGTTAGGAGTTACGGACCAAGAAAGGGATCTGGGTGTCGTCATCGATAACACACTGAAACCTTCTGCTCAGTGTGCTGCTGCGGCTAAGAAAGCGAATAGAATGTTGGGTATTATCAGGAAAGGTATGGAAAACAGGTGTGAGGATGTTATAATGCCGTTGTATCGCTCCATGGTGCGACCGCACCTTGAGTATTGTGTTCAATTCTGGTCTCCGCATCTCAAGAAAGATATAGTAGAATTGGAAAAGGTGCAGCGAAGGGCGACTAAAATGATAGCGGGGATGGGACGACTTCCCTATGAAGAAAGACTAAGGAGGCTAGGGCTATACAGCTTGGAGAAGAGACAGCTGAGGGGAGACATGATAGAGGTATATAAAATAATGAGTGGAGTGGAACAGGTGGATGTGAAGCGTCTGTTCACGCTTTCCAAAAATACTAGGACTAGGGGGCATGCGATGAAACTACAGTGTAGTAAATTTAAAACAAATCGGAGAAAATTTTTCTTCACCCAACGTGTAATTAAACTCTGGAATTCGTTGCCGGAGAAAGTGGTGAAGGCGGTTAGCTTAGCAGAGTTTAAAAAGGGGTTGGACGGTTTCCTAAAGGACAAGTCCATAAACCGCTACTAAACGGACTTGGAAAACTCCAAAATTCCAGGAATAACATGTATAGAATGTTTGTACGTTTGGGAAGCTTGCCAGGTGCCCTTGGCCTGAATTGGCCGCTGTCGTGGACAGGATGCTGGGCTCGATGGACCCTTGGTCTTTTCCCAGTATGGCATTACTTATGTACTTATGACAACAAACATCTCAAGTAACTATTTCAACTCGTAAATAAGCTATTAGACATCACCCCTGTCACCACATCCAACACAGACATCCCACCTGCAGACAAACTGGCCACCTACTTTAAAGACAAAATAACAAAACTACGCAACACTCTTCTTCATCACAGCACCGATATCAAAAACTTCTTCGACAACCTGAACCTAATCCCGGGAGGATACCCAGCTGACTGAACCTGGACAACATTCAATCAGTTCACCACTGAATCAGTCACACAAGCAACTCATAGGTTCACCAACACCCACTGCAAACTGGACACATGTCCCAGTCACCTACTTAAATACGCCCCCAACCGATTCATAGAAGACCTCACATCCCACCTAAACTTCATGTTTCAACAAGGTTCCTTGCCCAAGGAATATAGCAACATCCTACTTACCCCAATACCTAAAGACACCAAGAAAAAAACAAATGATCTCACCAACTATCGACCAGTTGCATCTATCCCTCTAGTAGTAAAGTTAATGGAGAGCTTGGTGACCAAACAGCTTACGGAATACTTGGACAAGTTCTCAATACTACACAATTCACAATCAGGATTCTGCTCCCACTGTATCACTGAAACCATACTATTCACTCTCCTGGCCAAATTCAAGCAGGAAATAGCCATAGGTAAAAGCATACTTCTCCTCCAATTTGACATGTCGAGTGCAATTGACATGGTAAACCACAACATACTACTGAGACTCAGGGGTGTAGCTACGGGTGCCAATCTCGGCCCAGGCCCAGGCCCACCCAGTCTTTTGCGACCTTCCACGACGATGACAACTTAGTCTTCTTGCCCGCAGCAGCGAGCGGGCGGGCGTAAAAGCAGCAAGGAGCAAGGCTCAACTCCGTCCTTCACTTCCTGCCCTCTCAGCATCCCGCCTGCCCGAAAGGAAATGACATCAGAGGAAGGCGGTGCGCAGAGAGAGGGCAGGAAGCGAAGGACGGAGTCGAGCCTTGCTGCTTGCTGCTTTTACGCTCACCCGCTGCTGCAACTTCGGGAGTGGAGTGGAAGTGAGCCAGCCCATCTAGTCCACTGTAAGGAAGGAAGCCATTTGGTAAATGTGTTTCCACTCCCGTGCAGCCGTCGCCGTTCACTCAAAACAGCAAGCAAACCTGGGGACAGGAGGACAAGATTGGTAAGGAAATAGGAGGATCCCAGGAGAATAATCCTTAGCGTTAACTAAATTAGCTGTCTTCTTCTAAAAACATTTGTTTTGGAGGATATATGTAAAATGTCCACATGTAAACGACTGGGCAAAGAAAAAAATTAACTTTGAAAGGTTTTTAAATCGAATCCGGGAGGATCCCGAGGATCCCGCTGTATCCGTTTTTTACCTTTTGCCAGCAAACCTGTGAGCTGCTGCATCCACGTTGTCGTTCTTTATTGAAAGAGGGGAGATGCTGCGAAGGGGGAGAGGGGGGGACGGGGGAGACGCCGGATAGAATGGGGAAGGGGATAGAAAGAAACAGGATGGGCAGGGGAGAGAGGAGAATTGCTGGACAACAGGGATTGATGGAGGGGATAGGGGAGAGAGGAAATTTGCTGGAGATGGATGGAGGAGAAGGCAGGGGAGAATGGAGAGTTGCTGGACATGGATGGATGGATGGAGAGGAGGGCAGGGGAGAGAATAGAAATTGCTGGACATGGAGCGGAGAGCAGGGGAAGGAGGAGAATTGCTGGACATGGATGGATGGAGGGGAAAGGGGAGAGAGGAAATTTGCTGGGTATGGATGGATGGAGGAGAGGGCAGGGGAGAATGGAGAGTTGCTGGACGGATGGATGGAGGGAGGGGAGAGAAGTCAGGGAGGAGATGTACATGGATGGAGGGGAGGGAAGAGAGGAGAAATGCTGGACATGGATGGAGGGAAGGGAAGAGAGGAAAAATGTTGGACAAGGATGGAGGGAAGGAAAGACAAATGAAGGAGATGCACATGGATGGAGGGGAAGGGAGAGAGGAGAAATGCTGGACATGGATGGAGGGGAGGGAAGACAGAGGAAGTAGATGCACATGGATGGAGGGGAGTGAGGAGAAATGCTGGATATGGATGGAGGGAAAACTGCTGAGTTTAAGGGCTGGTTTGGAACACGTTGAGGGCAGATACTGAAACTCGAGGAAAGATAGGGACAGGGCTACAGATGGTAGACAGGACACATAAGGATACAGGAGGATGGTGGACATGGTGAGAGAAAAAATATCAAATGGAAAGAAGACACTGCATAAAACAGAAGACACTGGGACCAAAGCGAATAGATCAGACAACAAAGGTAGAAAAAGTATTTTATTCAGAATTTATTAATTGGAATATGTCAGCTTTGGAAATGTGCATCTGTGATATTTTGCATGTAAGTTTGAATTTTTCTGGTATTGCTGCATGCTGAGTCTGACTTCTTGAGTTAACTTTCCAGTTCAGTATTTTGCCTTCATATTTTTTGATTTCTAGTTCCTTGTGTCATGTCTGTTGTGTCATGTGTTTTTCATGTGTGATCAAGGTGCAGTATTCTGCTAGCGTGTAGTATTTGCAGCCCTTTTTGTTTTGCTTTATTTTCACGAGGTAGTGTATTGGTGTTTTAGAGCCTAGTGTAATTACAGTTCTGCCTTTTCAAGCATAAGGTTGTAGTTCATCCTGTCCTTGGAATTAGTGCTATTATGGTTTAATAAGGATATGAGTGTGTTTTTGCACAAGTTTGTGTATAGCATTTTGCAGTGGAGAGATTGTGGGATAATGTAATTATATTTAAAAATATCAGTTTTTCCATTAAGTATGTATGTGGTTATACTGATGCAGGGCAGCTGTTGGGCAGACTACTTAGAAATCCATTATCAAGTGAATTCTAAGGCATTATTTTGTAGGATCCCAAGAGACACTACTCATACTTATATAGACAGTGCAAGCCCACCCATATTAGCTGTGGGCCCACCCAAAATCTCAGGTCTGGCTACGCCACTGCTGAGACTCCTTGGACACTTTGGGATTGATGGAAACGTACTTAACTGGATCAAGGGCTTTCTTACCACCAGAACATACCAAATAAAATCAAACTCAAACATATCGCCTCCGTGGAAAGCAGCCTGCGGGGTACCTCAAGGATCACCATTATCACCAGTACTCTTCAACATGATGATGATCCCATTGGCAAAGTCCTTGTCCAATCGAGGTCTCAATCCATTCATCTATACAGATGACGTTACAATCTACATTCCCTTCTGACAGGACTTAACAGAAATAACCAACTAAATTAATGATGGCCTCAACATCATGGACTCCTGGGCAAACTCATTCCAATTGAAATTGAGCACTGAAAAAACACACTGCCTCATCCTCTCATCACAACGCAACAAGTACAAACCCACAACTATAAGCACCCCAGGACACACACTCCCTACTTCAGATAGCTTTAAAATACTCAGCGTCACACTCAATCACACTCGAAAACCAAGTAAACACTGTAATAAAGAAAATGTTCTATGCAATGTGGAAACTCAAACGAATAAAACCTTTCTTCCCAAGAGAAACTTTTCGAAACCTAATACAATCAATGGTCCTAAATCATGCAGATTACTGTAATGGAATCTACGCGGGATGTAAAGTACAACTCACAAAAAAACTCCAGACCGCCAAAAATACAGCAGCCAGATTCATATACAGTGGGGGAAATAAGTATTTGATCCCTTGCTGATTTTGTAAGTTTGCCCACTGACAAAGACATGAGCAGCCCATAATTGAAGGGTAGGTTATTGGTAACAGTGAGAGATAGCACATCACAAATTAAATCCGGAAAATCACATTGTGGAAAGTATATGAATTTATTTGCATTCTGCAGAGGGAAATAAGTATTTGATCCCCCACCAACCAGTAAGAGATCTGGCCCCTACAGACCAGGTAGATGCTCCAAATCAACTCGTTACCTGCATGACAGACAGCTGTCGGCAATGGTCACCTGTATGAAAGACACCTGTCCACAGACTCAGTGAATCAGTCAGACTCTAACCTCTACAAAATGGCCAAGAGCAAGGAGCTGTCTAAGGATGTCAGGGACAAGATCATACACCTGCACAAGGCTGGAATGGGCTACAAAACCATCAGTAAGACGCTGGGCGAGAAGGAGACAACTGTTGGTGCCATAGTAAGAAAATGGAAGAAGTACAAAATGACTGTCAATCGACAAAGATCTGGGGCTCCACGCAAAATCTCACCTCGTGGGGTATCCTTGATCATGAGGAAGGTTAGAAATCAGCCTACAACTACAAGGGGGGAACTTGTCAATGATCTCAAGGCAGCTGGGACCACTGTCACCACGAAAACCATTGGTAACACATTACGACATAACGGATTGCAATCCTGCAGTGCCCGCAAGGTCCCCCTGCTCCGGAAGGCACATGTGACGGCCCGTCTGAAGTTTGCCAGTGAACACCTGGATGATGCCGAGAGTGATTGGGAGAAGGTGCTGTGGTCAGATGAGACAAAAATTGAGCTCTTTGGCATGAACTCAACTCGCCGTGTTTGGAGGAAGAGAAATGCTGCCTATGACCCAAAGAACACCGTCCCCACTGTCAAGCATGGAGGTGGAAATGTTATGTTTTGGGGGTGTTTCTCTGCTAAGGGCACAGGACTACTTCACCGCATCAATGGGAGAATGGATGGGGCCATGTACCGTACAATTCTGAGTGACAACCTCCTTCCCTCCGCCAGGGCCTTAAAAATGGGTCGTGGCTGGGTCTTCCAGCACGACAATGACCCAAAACATACAGCCAAGGCAACAAAGGAGTGGCTCAGGAAGAAGCACATTAGGGTCATGGAGTGGCCTAGCCAGTCACCAGACCTTAATCCCATTGAAAACTTATGGAGGGAGCTGAAGCTGCGAGTTGCCAAGCGACAGCCCAGAACTCTTAATGATTTAGAGATGATCTGCAAAGAGGAGTGGACCAAAATTCCTCCTGACATGTGTGCAAACCTCATCATCAACTACAGAAGACGTCTGACCGCTGTGCTTGCCAACAAGGGTTTTGCCACCAAGTATTAGGTCTTGTTTGCCAGAGGGATTAAATACTTATTTCCCTCTGCAGAATGCAAATAAATTCATATACTTTCCACAATGTGATTTTCCGGATTTAATTTGTGATGTGCTATCTCTCACTGTTACCAATAACCTACCCTTCAATTATGGGCTGCTCATGTCTTTGTCAGTGGGCAAACTTACAAAATCAGCAAGGGATCAAATACTTATTTCCCCCACTGTATGGTAAAACACGATTCGAAAGTACTAAACCCCCTACGAGAAAAACTGCACTGGCTCCCAATCAAAGAACGGACCATCTTCAAAATCTGCACCTTGGTACACAAAAATCATCTACGGCGTAGTACCAGGATACATGACAGACCTAATAGATCTCCCAACCAGAAACAGAATCAGATCATCATGATCATACCTAATCCTACATTATCCAAATTGTAAAGGACTAAAATACAAAACAACTTACGCATCCAGCTTCTCCTACATAAGTGCACAACTATGGAATAGACTCCCAAATGCTGTGAGAGCAATCCGTGACCACTTAAACTTCAGGAAATCACTCAAAACTCACCTCTTCAAAAAAGCCTATCCCACCGATCCAACATAAATCCCATCACCCAGCAACAAAGCACTGCATACGCTTTGTAGCGCTATAGAAATGCTAAATAGTAGTAGTAGTAGTAACTAATGATTGTACTGGACAATTTATAATCTTCACTTCCCTCGACCCCTTGATGCCTGATCCACAACTAACTCTTCTGACCACAATATAACTTTCTATCTGTTATCAACCAAATTGGCTAACGCCTCTACAGTACTATGTAAGCCACATTGAGCCTGCAAATCGGTGGGAAAATGTGGGGTACAAATGTAACAAATAAAAATAAATAAATAAATGGATTTGGTGAAAACCCACTATTTCTGGGATAAGAAGTATAAAATGTCTTGTACTTTTTGAGGATCTTGCCAGGTATTTGTGACCTGGATTGGCCACTGTTGGAAACAGGATACTGGACTTGATGGACCTTTGGTTTGTCCCAGTATGGCAATAGTTATGTACTTATGTACTAAGTATAATTGCTTTTTGTTACTCATAAATTAAACCATGTTCTTTGCAAGGTATGCCTTGTTTGAACATTATGTAAACTGCAATAGACTCTTATGGGGATTTTGTGAGATATAAGTGTATTATGTTATGCTATGTTATGTTATGTTGTTCCTTAGTGGATATACACATCAGCATAGATGAATTGGCCTATCCCAATTCCTCTTGATATAGCAAATATCAGCCAAGGTAGCCATGTGATTTCACTGTAAAGAAAGCTGTTCTCTATGAAAAATTCATATCTAAAAAGATCAGAATCTGACTATGAGGCATATTTTCAAAGCACTTTGGGAGGCTAAGTTCCATAGGTTTCTATGGAACTTTGGGAGGCTAAGTGCTTTGAAAATGAGCCTCTATATCTACTCAGAAATGGTTGGCGCCAAGATAATATAGCTGAAGATCAGACATGGACAGCACAGAAACTTTTATTCAGTTGGAAACAGCTACTGTTCTCAGCTTTCAGAGGCTTAGAGGGGCATAATCGAACGGGGCGCCCAAGTTTTCATGAGGGCGTCCTCGCAGGACGTCCTCGGGAAGGGGCGGGGAAACCTTTATTATCAAAACAAGATGGGCGTCCATCTTTCATTTCAATAATATGGTCGGGGACACCCAAATCTTAACATTTAGGTCGTCCTTAGAGATGGTCGTCCTTAGAGATAATGGAAACTGAGGACGCCCATCTCAGAAACAAGCAAATCCAAGCCATTTGGTCGTGGGAGAAGCCAGCATTCATAGTGCACTGGTCCCCTTCACATGCCAGGACACCAATCGGGCACCCTAGGGGCACTGCAGTGGACTTCACAAATTGCTCCCAGGTGCATAGCTCCCTTACCTTGGGTGCTGAGCCCCCCCCCAAAAAACCAAACCCACTCCCCACAACTGTACAACACTACCATAGCCCTAAGGGGTGAAGGGGGGCACCTACATGTGGGTACAGTAGGTTTGTGGTGGGGTTTGAAGGGCTCACATTTACCACCACAAGTGTAACAGGTAGGGGGGGATGGGCCTGTGTACGCCTGCCTTAAGTGCACTGCACCCACTAAAACTGCTCCAGGGACCTGCATGCTGCTGTGATGGAGCTGGGTATGACATTTGAGGCTGGCAAGAAATATTTTTAAAGTTGTTTTTAGGGTGGGAGGGGGTTAGTGACCACTGGGGGAGTAAGGGGAGGTCATCCCCGATTCCCTCCGGTGGTCATCTAGTCAGTTCGGGCACCTTTTTGAGGCTTGGTCGCAAGAAAAAATGGACCAAGTAAAGTCGGCCAAGTGTTCGTCAGGGACGCCCTTCTTTTTTCCATTATTGGCCGAGGACGCCCATGTGTTAAACACGCCCAAGTCCCACCTTCGCTACGCTTCCAACATGCCCCCGGGAACTTTGGTCATCCCCGCGATGCAAAGCAGTTGGGGGTGCCCAAAATCAGCTTTCGATTATGCCAATTTGGGTGACCCTGGGAGAAGGACACCTATCTTCCGATTTGTGTCGAAAGATGGGTGTCCTTCTCTTTCGAAAATAAGCCCGTTATCTTCCAAAAAAGTGGGAAAAAGGTTTTCTATATTTGTAAATCTGCAAATGACAAGGGAAAATTTGTTTGTGAATGCTGTCTTTGATCATTTTTGTTGACTGGGTTTTATATTTGGTAGATTGTCCTGTGAAATGAAAATGTATTCTCCAAGAGAACCTTTTTGCTTCCTTCTGTTTCAGCTAACCGGGAGACAGCATTTGTCCATGCTATCAGCTCTGCGGGAGTAATGTACACTCTCACCAGGAACTGCAGCTTGGGGGACTTTGATAATTGCGGCTGTGATGACTCCCGAAATGGGCAGCTGGGTATGTGATGGAATCAAGACAAATTCTTGGGTTATGTGAAGCCAGTGTTTTCATGAAAAGAACACGCCTTCAATTTTGTTTTCAAAATACTTGAAATCCTGCCCTTCCATAACTGAAAATCAAAGCAGTTACAAATTTAAAATATATGTTACTTAAAATACAACAATCATAAAATAATAAAGTCCTAACTGCCCCTCCCCCAATCCCCGTATCTACAGGGTATCTCCTCTTTTCTCATTGACAGATATTTCTTCCAGAATCTAATTCAAAGTTGCCCTGTAATATATTTGCTCCTGCATATCTCTCTGATCTTACTTTTATCCGTCTCTAGGCTCTTGTGTCATCCTTGCTTCATTTTCCTTTCCTGATCTACAGCATTAAGTAAAATATTCTTAATCTTATACTCTCATCACTAATAATGTCTATGTTTCAAACATATTTAATGCTGTAGATAATTTTACTGAAGTCAAGTAATGATTAATTTCCCAAGGACACTGGTATCCATCATGGCTCACATTTTTCATCAAGCTTCTTCAGGAGCTCCTGCTCCAGCTGCAATATTGCCAGTTAAATTATTGCAGCATTAACATTAAGTATTTTTGAACATAGATGTTAATAGTGATGAAAGTATATGATTGAGAATATTGCAGGAGATTTTTAGACTAATGATAATTGCTAACGCCAAGGAATTTTGTTTCCTTGGTAAAGTTCTGAGGTCTTTTTTCATAAAAATGGCTTACTCTGATATCCCTTATAGAAATACAATAAATAATGTAAAAAGTTTGCTAAATTTGAATCATAGAGGGGCCCTTTTTAGAAACAACGGCAAGCCCAATATGGGCTTACTGCTCGCTAAAAGGAAAGTACCGCCGGGCTACTACAGCAGCCTGGCAGTAGTTCTCTCCCCCAGTGCATGCCATTTCTGGCGCTGCAAAAATATTTCAATTTTTGTGGCGCCAGACTGTACCCGGCAGTAATTGGGCAGTGAGCACGCACTGCCCGGTTGCTGCCAGGTTAGCACAGGAGCCCTTACCACCAGATCAATGGATGGCGGTAAGGGCACCCCCCCCCCCCCCAAATGACCATGCAGCAAGTGCTTCACTTGCTACACGGCCATTTCTTTAAGAAAAGGGAAACCTGCACTCTTTTGGGGGGCAATTTATACCTGCTTAATCTGCAACTACATCTGTATTTACAATCTATTCTTATGTATTATTATTATTATTATTATTATAAACATGTTATATGTTCTAGACTGTAAGTTATATGATACTAGAAATTTGTAGTTACATTGCTACTTGTTATATGTAATCAGAACGGTTTTCAGTTCTACATTTGTTTCTTTGTAAGCCACATTGAACTTGAATTTTTATTTGAGATAATGTGGGATATAAATGTCATAAATGAATAAATAAATAAATAAACAAACAAACATGCAAAAGGATATTTGTTACTGGGCAGGGCTTTAACCTCATCTATATTCCCTTGATTGACGTGTCACCATCTAGACTTTCACATGCTAAAAAAATAGGGAAAACCCTAGCTAGATTGATAAGAGAATATCAGTTAATGGATTTGTGGCAGGCACTTTACCCAGATACAAGGGATTATTCCTTTTAGTCCATTGTACATGATTCCCGCTCACGTATTGACATGATCTATGGGGTTCCATTCTAGTTTCTCAAATTGTCTTCTAGTTCTATTGAACCTTAATGCGTGGTCATACCGTGCTCCCATATGGGTGGATTTTATACTGCAGGCAGATACCCTGTCTTGGACATTTTGGAAATTAAATGAATCATTGCTAAGGAATAAGGAGGTGGAACAAGATACAGAAAACAACATTCGGGAATATATGGAATTTAATGATACAGGTGACATAGGTGATCTTACACAAAGGGAGGGGTCGAAATCTGTACTTAGAGAAGTATTTGTAAAATGGGGGCATGTCTTAAGAAAGAGAAACAGGCTAAAAAAACAAGCTCTTTTATATCAAATAAAAGCTCTTGAGAAATTTTCTATTAAAAACCGCGCCTGTAAAGTAGAGGCTGATAAATATAGAGCAACTTTGCAAGAACTTTGCCTAGTGGACATTGGCCATCAATTAAAACTTGTCCAGCAAACCCATTATGAATGGACAAATAAATCAGGGAAATTCTTAACCTCTAAAGTAAAAAAAAATTAAATTCCGTAATCATATCTTAAAATTTTGCAATGAGATGGGTAAGCTATTGTGTCAGAAAGAACTGATACAAAAGATGTTTTTAGATTTCTATCACCAGCTTTATGCTAGAGATGAGACCATAACTTCAGAAAGAATAGCCCAATACCTGTCAGAGGTGCAATTACCTTGCCTATCGGAAGACTGGATCATGGCTGAATTACTTGCTACTATAAAGAATCTACCTGCAGGCAAGGCACCAGGGTTAGATGAATATTCCAATGCATTTCATAAAACCTTTCAGGGTTATTTGGTTCCTATCCTGGCTAGGGTGCTTAATGCAGCCAAGGGATATGGGGTCTTGCCAACAAAGATGAATATGGCAGGTATCACAATTTTATGTAAACCTGGGTGTGACCCTACCTCTTGCGGCTCCTATCGGCCAATATCATTGATTAATGTAGACTTAAAAATTTTATCCAAAGCATTAGCAGACTACTTAGGCCCCATCTTGCCTCATATTGTTCATTCAGATCAAGCTGGGTTCATCCCAGGTAGGCAAACCATGGACAATGTTAAACGGATACTTCATCTCTCTTAGGTGGCACGGTCGATGGCTCAACTGGCTCTACTTTTGGCAGTGGATGCTGAGAAAACCTTCGACCGCTTTCACTGGCAATTTATGTTTGAAGTTCTGAAAAAACTTTGTGTGGGAGCGGAATATTTAGGTTGGTTAGAATTATTGTATACTAAGCCCAGGGCATGTTAAAAAATTAATAGGGATTATACAGTGACGTTTCCACTGGGTAGAGGTAGTGCGCAAGGATGTCCTATATCCCCTTTGTTATTTGCTCTTGTTATAGAACATTTTTTGCACAAAGGATGAGGGATCTGGAAGATATTGCTGGTATAACAGTCAATGGGACACCTCATAAAATATTTATGTTTGCTGATGATGTTTTTATTACTCAATATCGTACATCTTTACCTATAATTATGCAAGAAATATCCTCTTATGGTTAGGTTTCTGGATTTAAAGCTAATCTGACCAAAACAGAGGTCATAAATATTAACATAGAGTACTCAGATTGGAAAGGGATAAAGGAGAATTTTCCATTTAAATATGTCTCTGACAAATTGAAATATCTGGGAATTCTCCTCACACAAAATCCTTTGTTTATCTTGTTGGGCAGACTGGATGGACTGTGCAGGTCTTTGTCTGCCATCATCTACTAACCTCAGCAACTATTTAAGGCTAATTACGCAGCTCTAGTGCACAAGATTAAATCAGATCTGAAAGAGTGGTCTCGTGGCACATTTTCATGGCTAGGCCGAATGGCCATTACAAGATGAATGCTCTACCTAAATTTTTATACCTTTTCCAATCTCTACCAATTCAGATTCCTTTAAATACTATTAAAAGTTGGCAAAAATTTTTGTTTAATTTTATATGGGGAAACCATAGACCGCGTATACTTTGATCTATCCTGACTTGTAAATGAGAAATGAGAGGTCTTGGAGTTCCAAATCTTTATCTTTATTATATAGCTACCCAAGTTTGGCATATATAGGATTGGTGACCTTCTTCCGGGTTTAAATCATATGTACAGATTGAACAGTCTTTCTTTCCAGATGTACCATTGCATCATATACCACAGTCTTTCTTCCCAGATGTACTATGTTACCATTGCATCATATACCATGGAAGTTGGTGTCCCCGACCGATAGACAGATTGATACCAACTCATACTTTAAAAATGTATTATGCATTTGGCATGGGCAGCTAAATAAAATGTGGGGTCGGGGATGGTCATCTTGTCTTTCACTTATCAGCTTCATATTTGGAGACTGGCTTTAAAGGCTAGGATCACAAACAGTTCTATAGTACATTTCAACTATTTGATGCTCAGCATTTGAAAACTTTTGATCAGTTGCAGAAGGAATATGACGTGCAGTCCTCTGACTTTTGTCGTTACTTGCAGATCAGGCATGGTCTTACAGATGCAATATGGAAACACATGCTAACTAGAGATTGTCATCCATTGGAGCAACTTTGGCACATCCATTATATATCTTGCAGCCTTCTACCTTTAAGAGGCTTTGCTATATGGAGGCTTGGGAACATGATATTCACCAAACCTTGGGCCAATCGGACTGGGAAAATGTTTTACCTAATAATTATAAGATGTCTATCTCTGTACAACTTAAGTAACATAACTATAAGATTCTGATGCATTGGTATCTTACTTCTTTAAGACCTCATCTTATGGGTAGCCATGTTTAATGCCAGCAGCAGTGTGGTTCACCTGGCACCTATCTCCATATGTGGTGGGACTATGCAATATTCAAAGGAAAAAAAAGAAATAATTCCAATTTAGATCACAACATCTGGGAACCAAGATATTAGGAAAAACAAATTAATAATAACAATTATATTATAAGGGAAATTGAGAAATTAGTACCCACAGCCAATCTTACAGCATGTTACATCAAGCAGGACCCTCAACCCATGTATACCCAACTCCTTCTTTAGAAACAACAAATTCTAGCAATTTCTTGGGATCAAAGAAAACATAATTAACATGATTTAGAGATACTATACATCTACAAGAAAATTTTAGATCAAAAGATTCACTCCAAGCTAGAACTCTTGGCTTAATAGCCAGGAATTCCCATCTCCTTTTCTGGGTATCTCTAGCAAAGTCAGGAAACACTTGTATTAATGAGCCCAAGAACTTTGCTTTCATATGAAGAAAATAAAGACAAATATTGTTCCTATCAGGTTCTAGAGCAAAAGTCACCAGAAATATAGTTCTCTCAGTTATTACTTCCAAAGAGCTTTCCAAAAAATCAGTAAGATTTAATTCAGATTGAGGTCCATCAGTGGAACCCCTTGAGGATCCTGACAAATATTGGGCTTTAACTATAGGTGGAAAGTCTTCAGCCAGAAGCCCTAATCTATCCTGAAAATATTTCCTCAGCATATCCATTGTAGGAATTAGTGGAGATTTAGGAAAATTCAGAAACCTCAGGTTATTCCTCCTGAGGCGATTATCTAGAGCCTGAATATTCCTCTCCTTAACAGTAGCAGAAACAAAGATCTGAAACTGTTTCATCTTATTCTCTAAGGAGCCTACTCTGATGGCTTGTTTCCCCACGTCCTTGGATAGAACTGAGCAATTTTCTTTCAATAAATGTACCTCATTCCCACAAGGACTCCAAAGTCACGACTGCAGATTTCTTCCATTCCATGAAGGATATTCCTTCAGGCGAAGAGAGGGGCTGCAACCTTGAAAGATGACACCACTGGGGAAAAAGCAGCTGCTGGTCCCTCCTTTACCGCCAGAGGCTTATAGCCCTTTTGGTGTCTCCAACACTGGCGTTCCCGCTGCTGCCAAAACACTGGGTCTAGGAGGTGCAGTGTTTGGGGGAGGGCTCAGAGATGCTCCCTCCATACTGAGGTCTAAAGTTGTTCCCAAAGACCTGATTGAAGCAGGTGTTAAGACCTCCTACGGCTGAATTCCAAAGTTCTCCAAGGTAGCTTGTTGCTGGATAAGGCCTTCACTGAGGCTTAGAGGGACTCCCCTAGCTTTCACCTTCCTCCCCATGTACAAAGCAAGGAGGGAGGTAAGAGGAGCTCAGACGCACACATCTGCCTCCAGCGCCATCTTGGTTCCCCCCTTCGGGACTGTGCTATTGTATGACCATTTTGGTCTGCAGTTAAATGAGAGATTGCTCATATATTAGATGACTCGCATTGGTCTTTCTCCCCAGAAGTGTGCCTTTTGAATGTTACTTCACCTAATTTGGATGATATCTCACAAAACAGATTCTATTGTATTGTTAGCTGCTGCCAGATGTGAAATTGCTCGGCTATGGAAAGCAACTCAGGTTCCTATGTGGGTAGATTGGAGAATCCAATTATGACATCTCCTATTGATGGAACATTTGACAGCAAATAAGCACGACAAGGAGCAAACCTTTGAGCGTTTTTGGGCTCTGTTGCAATCTTACTTGAACTCATGTTAATAGCATGCATTGGTTCACACAGCCCCTATATGAGGGAGGGGTGGGAGGGGTGGGAGGGGAGGGGATAAGGCGAGAGGGTGTTGCTTGAAGTTCTAATTTCTCTATTCATAGTGACTTTTATTGTTAGCCTATGTTTATTGGCTTTCTGTTTGTGTACTCCTTGCTGAAAATACTTTAATAACAATTTAAAATGAAAAAAAACATAATAGGTTTTCATTTCCAGTATGCTGTTATACCCATGGAAATGACTTTGAAAATTACCCTTCCAGATTTGGTAAGTTCCCTTGTGAGGTGCATGCAAAGTTTGGAAAACTGTAACTGAGGAACAGAAACGAGAAAAAAGTCATAAATGACAGAAACTTCAGAAATTCAGAGATACCAGTAAATATGCTCTTCTCAGGGGCTCTGCCTGGACTGCCCAGACCCATTTATTTCAGTGTCACTGAATGCATCAAGCTGTTGCCAATAAAAGTGCATGTACTGTTTACACTATTTATCTGAAAGAATTATTCCATGCACACATGATCGCTAGAACTTTCTGAAATCCATGTGTTTTCTTTTTAACCATTATCTTGTACTTTTGCAGGGGGCCAAGGCTGGCTCTGGGGGGGCTGCAGTGACAATGTGGGGTTTGGAGAAGCTATTTCCAAGCAGTTTGTGGATGCACTTGAGACGGGACAGGATGCTAGAGCTGCAATGAACCTCCACAACAATGAAGCTGGGAGGAAGGTGAGATATTACCGTCATATCCCCTCTACAACCAGAAGTGAAGGTGTCATACTTCAAAGCAACAGTACAACATGTAAAAAACATAAAAGCAGTTACAATTTTAAAATATATCTTACATAAAATATAATAGTCATACACAGTGCTTAAAAATCAACAATGATAATTCAGTAAAGGCTCCCAATTCAAGTCATATATGTTTACAGTTTTCTAGACCACTTTATTTGATGTGCAGGTTAAGGTGGTTTACATACCAGAGGCATAACCAGACATGATATTTTGGGTGGATCTGGGCCTGAAATGGGTGGGAAGGTACACAATACACCCCCCCCCCCCCCCCCCCAGTGCTTTCTGCCCCCACTTTTGCTCCTGCACCAGCGACCCCCAACAAATAAGCACCTGAGCTTGCAGATATCCACAAGCCCTGCTAGCTGGAAGAGGTCCTCCGGCAGCCAGAATTTTCCGACTTGCTGCTGCCAGTGGCTCTGTCCACACTCTGCTGCTGCATCGGCCTCTCCCCTCCCGCATATGTTCGGTTTTCGCACAGCATGAACGGGTGGGAGCAGTGCAATGGCAATGCATGGATAGTGCTGCCAGCTGCAAGAAGTAGGAGAATGAGCTGCTCTAGCCACTGGAGGACCTCTTCCAGCTGGCGGGGCTTGGAGATCCCCACCAGTCATAACAAAGGTGCCAGAATTTTGGGTGGGCCCCAGAGGCTATGCCACTGTTACATACTAAAATAAAATATAGGTACAATAGATAAGAGAGTTCTTTGAATAAAATTGCCTACAAGCTTACTAAGTAGAAAGGGAAATCCCAAGGGCGGTGTTATGGTAGATCATAAAGGACTGGATACAATGAATTTACATAGAAGGTAGTGAACTTTACAGTTTATTACAAACCACCTTAATTGCCCTTCACACATAAAGTCAAACATTATAAATAAAATAAATGTATGCTTATCAAAACTAGTAAAATGTTTCTGGGTGAGATATGTTCTAGGTAGCACATGACAATGCAGCAAAGTCGGGTGCAACATTTTACAAGGGGGAGTAATACTCAGTGATAGACGTCAACATGAGAAGATTTGTAAATAAGAATAAGATGAAGAAGCAGAGGGAGCTGGGGGGGGGGGGGGAAGGAAGAGATAAGAAATCAGGTAAGTTGTTCCACAATATAGGAGCAGCTGCAGAAAACACTGTACTATGAGTTATGCTCAACCTGACTTCCTGCATTGAAGGTACTTTCAATAAACTCATCAAAGCTAAGCACCCAGGACATATGGTACCAACACATCAGTGGAAATAGGTAAAAGCCAGATCTCCAGATCTTCTGGATTTATCAGATCCAGTTTATACCACCTTGAATCACAAAGATCCAGCTTTTACCTAGTCAGGTCTACCCCAGATTTTGTTTCCTGGGTTGCACCCTGCTCTTCCCCGGTTATATTGGCTGCATCCTTGGATCCATTGCTGCCTCCATTGGGCCCTGCTGTTCTTCAGTTTATCCTACCCAGGAATGTCAGGATTTTTTTTATCGTAACATTAAAGTTGAATCCAGAGGGTCTCTTTTTCTGTCCCTAATGGGCTCACAATCTAAGAATTGTTTGTCTGTTCCTGGGACAATGGAGAGTTAAGTGACTTACCCAGACCCAAAAGGAGCTGTGGTGGGAATTGAACTCGGTCCCCCAAGTTCTCAGTTCACTTCACTAACCATTATGCTACTCTTCTACTCCCCCCAAAAAAAAACCAAAACACAATAAAGTCAGATCCGGAGGAGACCTCTGGATCCAACTTTAATATGATGATCAAAAATACTGACATTCCTGGGCAGGTTAAGCCAAGGCAGAGCAGGGCCCAGCCAAGGCAGCAGAGGATCTAGGAATGCAACCGACTGGATGAAAGCCAGATCCTCTGATTAAAGCTGGTGTATACTGGATCGCGCAAATCCAGATCTGGAGGATCTGGCTTTTACCCAGTCCCTACATCATTTGTGTAACCAGGACCTCCATTCCTCAGGACTTTGAAAATCAATCACAACTTAAACCACTGTCACAGCCAGCGCCATGATCTAGCTTCCCCGACTTACCGTACTCTCCCAAGGGATCCCTCAGCGACAGCTTCAGGGGCTCAGCAGCCTCCCCATCATGGTGGGTTGCTTGGGTGACCATCTACTACACCTCAGGGCATCCTTCAGGCCCAGTGTCCAGCCCACTGTACTGCATTAGCAAGAGCCGGCTTCCCTAGGTGTGCGCATGCCAAAGAGGACACTTTAAAGGGCCAGCAGCCAGAGGTGGATCCCGGCTCCTTATGATGACATCATCCAGTTAGGTCCATTTAAGACTGTCAGGCCCTCTCTGCCTTGCCTTTGCAATGGGTTGTCCTGCTTGTCTTAGTGCTCCTGCCTCTAGCCCTGGTTCCTGTTTCTAGCCTTGGTTCCTGTCTCCAGCCCTGTTTCCTGCTTCATCCCAGGTCCTGGTCCTGCCAGGCCTGCCTACAAGGGCTCTTTTCAGAGCTATCCCAAGTCCTGGTTGTGCCAGGCCTTCCCCCAAGGGCCCTTTTTAGGGCCACTCCAGGTCCTGGTCCTGCCGTGCCTGCCTCCAAGGGCTCTTCTCTGAACCACCCATGAGCCTCTACTCGTAGTGACTTGCTGCTGTCAATCAGACCATCAGGGCCTGGTCCAGTCCAAGGGCTCACCTATCTAGAAGCATAAGAACTACATCCTGTATACCACAGGTAGCCAATGCAGAGAACAGAGCACAAGTGTGATAATATCTCTGATCACACATCCCATCAGTAATCCTGAATGCAGAGTTCTGCACCAGCTGGATTGCCCAAATAAATGGCAATACGATAATGGCGAGAACAAAGACTGCAGGATTAACTGAAAATCCAATGGTAAAAAACAGCACTGGACTGACGAACAAGAAATAGTTTAACTAAAGTTGCAGAGATCACCAATCGAAAGGCTTATTTCCAAAACCCACTAAGTTGCATTGGACTTAGAGACTTCTGGAAATACACCTTTCAATTGCATTTAGACATCAAATTTCAGCTGTGTATATAGCTGTATCTCGGTTCTGTATCATTGCAGAAGCGGTGGACTCAAAACTCCCACACTGAAACACCATTTGGTCTGCCAATTAAGGCTGCCGACTCATCCACAAATAATTGGTTCAGCCAACATTCAAAACCAACCAGTCTATAGCCATCCAGGTACATGCGCATATACACAATAAGATTCCACAAAATATCAGCAGAGGTCTTATCTGGAATAAAAAGTTGGCCATCATTAGCATAAATATGAAACTGTACACCCAAAGATCTTATTATACCAGGGCCTGCAAGTAAATATTAATAGAGCAGCAGATAACACAAATACCACCAACAAGACCTCAGATGTTAGTCCTTTTATTAGGTTTCAATTTGCTGTTTCCAAGTTTACCTCATCTATTGTATTTTGTTTATCAGGTCATTTTCCTATAATTATGCTGTAGGAAAATTGTAAGTTTTATGTTAAACTGCACCTGCTGTACACCATCTTGGGTGAATCTCTTCATAAAGATGGTTGATAAATCCCAAGAAATAAATAACTATCACGCTTATTTTCAAAAGAGAAGGACGCCCATCTTTTGACACAAATCGGGAGATGGGCGTCCTTCTCGCAAGGTCATCCAAAGCGGCATAATCGAAAGCCAATTTTTTGACACCCTCGACTGCTTTTCATTGCGGGGACGACCAAAGTTCATGGGGGTGTGTCAGCAGGTTAGCGAAGGCGGGACTTAGGCGTGATTAGGAGATGGTCGTCCTCGGCCGATAATAGAAAAAAGAAGGGCGTCCCTGACGAGCACTTGGCCAACTTTACTTGGTCCATTTTTTTCACAGCCAAGCCTCAAAAAGGTGCTCCAAATGACCAGATGACCACCGGAGGGAATCAGGGATCACCTCCCCTTACTCCCCCAGTGGTCACTAACCCCCTCCCACCATAAAAAACAAGTTTAAAAATACTTTTTTGCCAGCCTTTATGCCAGCCTCAAATTCCATACTCAGGTCCATCGCAGCAGTATACAGGTCCCTGGAGCAGTTGTAGTGGGTGCAGTGTACTTCAGACAGGCTGACCTGGGGGGTTGGGGGGCTCAGCACCCAAGGTAAGGGAGCAATGCACCTGGGAGCAATTTCTGAAGTTCACTGCAGTGCGTCCTAGGGTGCCCGGTTGGTGTCCTGGCATGTCAGGGGGACCAGTGCACTACAAATGCTGGCTCCTCCCACGACCAAAGGGCTTGGATTTTGGCATTTTTGAGATAGACGTCTTTGGTTTCCATTATTGCTGAAAACCAAGGACGATCATCTCTAAGGTCGACCTAAATGTCAAGATTTGGGCGTCCACGACCGTATTATCGAAATGAAAGATGTACGTCCATCTTGTTTCGATAATACGCGTTGCCCCGCACCTTCGCGGCACCATCTTTAGGGTTGGGCACCCTTAGAGATGGTCATCCCCATTCGAAAATGCCCCTCCACATAACTTATAGTAACTGTAGGTTATGTGGGTATCTGCTGTAGTTAGGTGTTAGCACACCAGTTCTGTGACTGGTACCAGTGCTGGCACCTAAGCAAAGATGCCAGTTTCAGGCTAGAGATTTTAGGACAGAACCAGATTTCTGGCCATCCCATCCTGATGCATTATGGGACTTACAGCACTGATTTCGATGGGCAGGATCGGGCACCAAAAATCCCACACTGCTTTGGGATGTAAGTTAAAAACCAGGACTGGACAAAAAGTCTCTAGCCTGGAACTGAGTAACTTGGCATCTCTGCCAAAGTGTTAAGCCCATTATAGAATAGGTTCCTACCAGGTTCCTTGATGTAGGATTGTCCTTAGTCCCAGGAAGAGCTGACACAGGAAGTGATTATGAGAAAGGTTGCTGGAGACCCGCTTCAGCATCTGTTGGATCCTTCGAACTTTTACAGAAGCAAGAGTTTGGAAAAAGCGGATGAGGCTGTGCTGAAAGACAGCACCAGAAAACAATCAGATGTTTCTATCTAAGTTGCAGCATGAGAAAGAGAAAGATGTTCAGCCAGTATGTAGCAAATGGAGTTATTTAATAACTATTAATGTCCCCCTGAGAGGGAGGAGGGAAGAGCGTTACTGCAATTTAAGAGTGGCACTGAGGAGAGCTACAAAAAAGTAGCATGCGACTTCTGACTTCTGTAGCTGAACCTGGCTGAGCGGGAGTCCTCCACCTGCCAGTGGGGGGTGCTGTTTCACTATTACATTTTCAATAATGAGGATCAGGCAAGCTCTGCAGGACTCCAGGGAACCTGCCTGACCCTAGTGATTGAAAACGTAATATTGAAGCACCTCCCCCCACTGGCAGCAATGCAATTGGAAGATACTCAATCAGCTTAGAGGGAACAGTGTGACATGTAATGTAGGATCTGTTCTCCTGTTGCCTTGCAGAGATGTTTGTCAGATCCTGGGAGATTCTGAACTAAACCACAGCTATGTGCAAGGTCCAAGGTTCTTATTGTTAACTATTTCAGTCCCAGAATTCAGATTTTGAGTGTTCTTGGATGTGAGTTTATCCAGTGGTGTATGGATAAACAGACAGATGACCACGACCTCAACAATAAATTAGGGCTAGATTTACTAACATGTGCTACCACATTAGTTTGTGCTAATGCTCAATTAGTAAATTCTATTGCATAAAAATGGGACCCACGATAAATAACATGCCTTAATACGTGGTTTATACTGTATTCGGTATTTGATATGCCGCCGTTACAAAAACATCTGGTCACAGTGGTTTACAGTAAAAGCTAATAAGCAAAATAAAATAATAATAGAAAAGAATGCCAACTGTAGACAGAAAAGGCACGCATTCATACAGGAAAAGAAAGGGGAATCCGAGGAGTCTGTCAGCTAAGACGACAAGATCAGGAGTCACCAAACTCAACGCCAAAGGCCATGCAGAATAAATGGGTCTTCAAAAGCAACTTACATTTAGAAAACACCAGTTCAGATCGAATTTGTGGGGTAAGGTCATTCTACAGCTTAGGGGTAAGAAAATAGAAAGCTGAGGAACAAGTGGCCTCATATTTGGCCATGCAAGATGGCAGCAAAGTGAGTTGATTGGCATTTAAAGACCGGAGGTTACGACTTGGAATGCAGGGGATGGTTAAGGAAGAAAGATGGGGTGGGGGGGGGGGGGGAACTTAGATGAAAAACCTTATAAGTGAGACAGAATATTTTGAAAACTGAACAATATTGGATGGGAAGCCAATGTAGATCAATTAAAAGCAGGGAGGCATGGTCGAATCTACGGGCTTTGAGTAGAAATCGAGCCACTGGAGTTTGAAGGGTCTGTAGGCGGCAGAGAGAAGACTTAGAGATTCCGCAATAAACACTACTACAGTAGTCCAGCCGCAACATCAAAAATGTGTGGATTGAAGAATGCATGGAGGAAGTGTCAACATCAAAGTCTCCAATGATAGTTCAGAATTGATCAAGACGCCAAGATAACGGAACGTGCTTACTGGTGAGAGAGGTCTCTTAAAAAGGACAAGAGTTAAAGCTGGAGTGGGATGGAACCTAGTAATCTATGACCTGACTGTCTTGGATGATTTAAAACAAGATGATGGCTGGATAACCGATCGGCCAGAGCATTCAGACAGGACAGAAGTTGAGAAAGAGCTGGATATAGATGGGAAGTAGGAAAAGCCAGTAAGATATCATTTGCATATGACCCTGGATCAGTGAGGCTAGTGGACGTAGATAGATATTGAACAGCAAAGGGGACAAGATTGAACCTTGAGGAACACCACATGACAGAAGATGCTCAATAGAAAGTGAAATAGGGGTCTTGACCATGAATGAACGATCTGTAAGTGCAGGCTAAGGCAGTAGTGCCTTTTAGTAAACCTAGACTTTAGCTTGTTCCAGCTGCTACCTGACTTATCTAAAAAGGGTTTCTTAGTTCAGATACTTTAATGCCTCTTGTTTCCCATCTGCAATCTGAGCATTGTGGTAATTAGGGATGGGCTGTTATTTGCAACAACATATCATGTGTCATTGCATATCGCTAACAAACAAAACCAAGAAGAAAAAAAATCATGACTTTGTATTTTTTCACTCACCAATAATAGTATGTATTCTTTGCAAAGAGGGCGTACTTTTTCCAATAGTGACCATATGCAGAAATCATTATGCATTCACAAACTATTCAGGAAAGAGGGCATACTCTTAACATCATGGCCCCTGAAATGAAAATGAAGATTAACCAAACCAAAACAAAATGAACAATTTTGCAAACTGGGCAAATGATATGAAACAAAAATTGTTGTATTTCCCATCCCTAATGGCAACAATGCTCAAACTGAGAGGCATAAACTGCAGCTTACTTGGAATCTAGTCAGCATCATTGAATAATCTTTCAGACTTTTATTTTGGTCTTTGCAGCAATCCCAGCTTCTCATTAATTCAAACCTAAGATTCCTGTGCTTTGCAGCTGTTGCTGTGCCCATTTAAACAGCAGCATGGATTCAACAAGGCGTGGCCATGTCAATCAAATCAAATTCATTTGAGTAATTCATAGGCAGCTGATGACTTGCTTGTGTGGGGAGGGTAAAACAGAGGAGCTGGGACAGGGTGGGTAAAGGCAATTGGCAGACAGAAGCTTCCCTTGAAAGATATGCAAAGGTGGGGGCCACTCTGAGGGAAAAAAAAACCTGTTGCATTTTCTCTTATCTGCAATTGCATTATTTCAGAAATAAGCCTGGAAATGGCTTTGTAAAGCATCCTCCTTGGAAAAACAATGGATGTAGTCACATATTTCAGTCATTTATTTTCTCCATACCTGGAATAACTGCTGTACTTAAACGTAGCTCACTTTAAGGCATGAGCTAAAAACAAATAAAATAAAATGCATATATATATATATGCACTGTAAAAAAAAAAACTACACAGAACTTGTTTTCTGCATAACTCTGTCAGAACTTGATAAATTTCAATAACGTTTGGGATATATCATCTTGAATACATTTGCCCACAGCATAAGCCCACAGCAAATGTTCCAAATGGCTTCCATTGGCAAACACACATGCTCAGAGTTGTTTTCTCCACTGATTGACCATAGCATCAATGACACTGTGACTCAAGTAGGCCCTCACCTCAGACCAACGCTGTTTGAGAACATCCATGTCACAAATGGACCTTTCATAAGCACGCTGCTGCAGAAGACCCCAAATCCTTGCTATTTGCAGTGTAGGATGACCAAATTCTGCCTTTCAAAAATCGTGATTTGGACATTTTTGGCAAATGGATATTTTTTTTTAGCATTTTGAGACGTCCAACGTCTTTGCAAATGAGCGCCTTAGGCACTTAACTGCCATTTCACCCCCGTTTTGGCACTTAACTTCCATTTGAGTATCAAAAGTTAAACACCTAATTGGTGCCTAACTTTTGGCACACTCTATAGAATTAGAGGGTTAGGAGGCAATTCTACGGTTGTGCACCTCCATTTAGGTGTTCCCAGGGCTGGCATTAGGGGGTGGCAAACGGGGCAATTGCCATGGGTCCCCATACAACAGGGGGCCCCCAAACCTGCCTCAAGCTGAAGAAGACATAGGCTGAAGACCAACTTTTGGGCCCCTTCCCAGTTTCTGCCCTGGGCCCCTGATTGTCTACCACCAGCCCTGGGTGTCCCAAGAATGCACAGTGGGAGCTTATGTTGTGATGATGCCTGGGTGCCCAGGTTCCATTATAGAATACTAGTAAAACATGCCCATTTCTGACACAAATGAAATGGGCGCTAGCAAGGTTATCCTCCGAGTTCCAGCTTGGCCCCGTCCCTCCCCCCTCCCCTCCGAGTTCCATGCCCCCCTCTCCTCCGAGTTCCAGACTCCTGCACCTCCCTCCCTCTCTCTCCTCCCCTCTGAGTTCCAGGTCCCCTTCCCCTCCGAGTTCCAGGCCCCCTCTCTTCTATGAGTTCCAGACCCCCACACATCCCTCCCTCTCTCTCTCTCCCCTCCGAGTGGCAGCCCGACCTGCGTTGCCCGCCCTCTTCTCCCAGTCCTCCGCCTGCCCCTCGCCTTCCTGTGTGCCAGCCTGAATTTAAAAGTTCTTACCTTGGGGTCCGCTAGCAGCAGTAAAAGGCGAGCAGGCACGGCGCTTCAGCCTGCCTTCCCTTCTGTCTCAGCTCTGTCTCTGGTCCCGCCCTCATTTCCTGTTTCAGGAAGGGTGGGACCAGAGGCAGTGCTGAGACAGAAGGGAAAGCAGGCTGAAGCGCCGTGCCTGCTCGCCTTTTACTGCTGCCGGTGGACCCCAAGGTAAGAACTTTTAAATTCAGGCCGGCACGCAGGAAGGCAAAGGGCAGACGGAGGACTGGTAGAAGAGGGCAGGCAACGCAGGTCGGGCTGCCACTCGGAGGGGAGAGAGAGGGAGGGAGGCGCGGGGGTCTGGAACTCGGAGGGGAGGAGAGGGAGGGAGGGGGCGGGCCTGGAACTCAGAGGACAGGGGTGGAGGGAGGGGGCGATTCTCCCGCAATTGAATCCTCACCTCCAACGTTCTGTGGCTGGCTGGTGCTGGTTTCCCTTCCCTCTCATTGATCCACCCTCTGACATCATCACATTCCAACGCGAGGGCGGACCAATGGGAATTGTGTTACGAACCTGGGCATCCAGACGTAGAACGTTGGAGGTGCAAATTATTATATAGGATTAGCGCAATCCGGTATCAGTGCACCTAATATTTGGGCACCCGCTGTTTCATCAACCATAGACCTTAGCTAAGTCCCCCTGCCAACTTCTATTAAGCAGATAAGTACTATTCTTGTATTTGAAATGATGATTAAAAGATTACTAAAGGAGAATTTTTATTAAAAAAGCTAAAAAGTTGGCTAAGATTTGGACCTGTGGCAATTATGGTACACGCATCTAGAAATCTAACTTGGAGGGGTTCTTTTACAGAAGGACGCTACCAGTTTTAGTGCATGCTAATCATTAACATGCCCTAAACACTAGACCCTGAATTTAGCAAATTCAGGGGTCATTTTACAAAGGTGCACTAGTGTTTTTAGCACTTGCTAAAAATAAGCAAATGCTAAATGTTAGAGTCGCTCATGGGCGACTCTAACGTTTAGCACGTGTTTATTTTTAGAGTTCCTTTGTAAAAAGACCCCTGAATTTGCTAAATTTAGTGGCAGGAATAGATTCCTGATAAAAATGGTTAAAAACTTTAAAAATTAGCAGCACATTTCAAAAACGTCTCCTTCAAAAAGGCTGAAGTTTTAAAATTGTATTACTTCTACAAGCATGAACATATCTCCAAATCTGAATGTATGGAAATGTCTAATATTTAAAATGTATATAAAGTCCTGGGATTGTGCAGTTGTGATTTGACAATGTACTGGATTTTAATTCTTGTCCCCCCATTCTGTCCCCAGGCTGTAAAAGGTACTATGAAGCGAACCTGCAAGTGCCACGGGGTGTCAGGCAGTTGTACCACCCAGACCTGCTGGCTCCAACTGCCTGAGTTTCGAGAAGTGGGTACCTATTTAAAGGAAAAGTACCATCGAGCCCTGAAAGTGGATCTGCTGCAAGGGGCTGGAAACAGTGCAGCCAGCAGGGGAGCGATAGCAGAGACTTTCAACTCCATCTCCAAGAAAGAGCTGGTTCACCTGGAAGACTCACCAGACTACTGCCTGGAGAACAAAACGCTTGGGCTGCTGGGCACTGAAGGCAGAGAATGTCTGAAGAGGGGCAAATTACTGAGCAAGTGGGAGAAGAGAAGTTGTCGACGGCTGTGCGGAGACTGTGGCTTGACTGTGGAGGAGCGCAGGGCGGAGATGGTGTCCAGTTGCAATTGCAAGTTCCATTGGTGTTGTGCTGTGAAGTGTGAGCAGTGCCGCAAGAGTGTTACCAAATATTTCTGTGTCAAAAAAGAGAAGCGGGAATGGAGTGGTGGTGGGATCTCTCGCAAGAAAGATCTGAGGCTGAAGAAGAAACCTTAAATCTCTCCGTGCATTGCTCCATCATCCTTCCTTCCTGTTCAATGCCTGTGTCCAGTAACACTACAGATAGTAGTAGTTGTAGCAATAGTTCATTCTATTCTGAGAGCGCATTGCCGAGGTGCTGCTGGTGGTAGATAACTAATCAAGATAGCTCAGTTAAAAAAACGAAAGGAGAGAGGGAGTGGAAGAATCATAAATTAGGATCATTCTAAAGCTGCTTCTGTGTAAGTCTATAGGAGCAAAACATATTGCGATCTTACAATGTGCGTCTAATAGAGCAGTGGTTCTCAAACCTGTCCTGGGGGGGGGGGCCACCAGCCAGTCAGGTTTTTAGGATAACTTTAATATGCATGAGAGAGATTTGCATATAATGGAGGTGACAGGCATGCAAATTTGTCTTATGCATATTCGTTAGGGATATCCTGAAAACCCGACAGGCTGGTGGTCCCCAGGAGAGATTTGAGAGTCTTCTGCAAGGAGCATGGTAAGGGCATGTTAATAAGTGCGTTATATCTAATCTACCGTGCCTTGCTATGGTTAGTTACCAGATTACTCAAGGCTACTTGCAATGAACCTGGTATTGCCCTTAGACATACCAAACCCATATTCAGAGCTACATTGGCATAGGAGTTTGAGATTAAGACTGACTCAGCCTACCTTGCTAACCCAGAATTTCATGAGAAAAGTCTGCCAGGATCTGCTCACTAATAGGTATCCTTTCCTTCTACACATCCTCAGCCTCTGCTAACACAATCCTGACTCCAGTGCCATTTCTAAGGAATTGAAGGAATGGATGATGATGGGTGACGGGCAGAACAGAGATTCTAGATGACACAACCGAAAAATGTAGGGATTGTGTAGGCTTGCAACGGAGAGAGGTTCTGTGTGAAAGCAGTGGCAGTCTAGAACTGAGATAACGGATTCCCCGCATGTACATTCTATATAGTTTCAGGAAAAAAATGATATCTGCTGTAGAATTTTTCACACTCAGGTTTCAGCATCTCTGCAGTGTTCACAGGTCTGTATGTATACTGACTCCGCAGACCCAGAAGTTAATTTTCAAACACAAAATTCTCTGCATAACATATAGTAAATGACGGCAGATAAAGACCTGTACGGTCCATCCAGTCTGCCCAAAAAGATAAACTCATTTTACCTGGTATGTGATACTTTATATGTATAACAGAGTTTGATTTGTCCTTGCCTTTCTCAGGGCACAGACCGTAAAAGTCTACCCAGCACTGTTCTTGTACTAACTTCTGAAGCTAATGTCGAAGCCCCTTAAAATTTACACTCCAGCCCATCCCTATCTATTCAGTCACGATCGGCATAGACCGTAGAAGTCTGTCCAGCTCCCATTTTGTTTCCAACTATCGGCGTCGCCACCCAATCTCCGCTAAGATTCCACGGAACCATTCCTTCTAAACAGGATTCCTTTGTGTTTATCCCACGCATGTTTGAATTCCATTACTGTTTTCATCTCCACCACCTCCCGCGGGAGGGCATTTAAAAATACTTTTCCAGGTTCAAATGATACAGGGTGAAGAAGAAAATGAAGGAATTTCAAAATGAAAAACTTCTGCATTCTATGTTGTTAACAGCACAAGTCCTTCCCCTTTTGGTGGAGGGGGAGCAGTTTTTAAAGGAGGCTTTTCCATGGGTAAACAGTTGTTTAGTTAACCAAAAAGAATCCTTTTCAAAACTGTCCTGGGGGAGGGAGGCTGGTAAATAATTTGAGCATGCAGACAGCATTTTAAATGCTGAAGTTGGCCCTTGAGGTGTAGGCAGACAAACACATGGGTTTGTTTTATAAAGCTTATTCTGTGTAAAGTATGTTCTAATAGCAAAAAGTAAATATAATAAAACAGGGGAGGGAGATGTGACAAAACACATGCAAAATTTGGTCATATGAACAAATAGCACCTACTTGTACACAGTCTGTGTACACGAGTTCCCAGGGCACAGCCTGGGTAGAGCTGCAGTTTACACATGTAGTGTATGTTCTGTTATAAAATTAGGGTAGTCGATAGCAGGGGCGTAGCCTGACAACAGATTTTGGGTGGTCCTAGGCAGGAAATGGGTGGGCACCAAGTGATCTTCTCCCCTCCACCACCACCAACAAAAAAATATCTCAGCACGCTTCTTTCCACCTTGGCAGTTCGCAGCAGGCATGCGATGAAAACTGAGAATGCGCAGGTGCCAGTATCATGGAGAGCAGTGTTTTCATTACCATCAGGGGGAAGTGTTCAGCTGGTGGACCTTGGGATCTCCACCAGCTACCACTAAACATGTGCTACTGTTGGGTGGGCCTGAGCCCTAAGTGGGTAGGCCGTGGCCCACCCAGGCCCACCTGTGGCTACGCCACTGGTCGATAGGTCTTCCAACAATAACCACAAGTGTCAAGGTGCATGTCTCACACACAAAAAAGACACGTGCCTTGATGCTTGATCAGGTCTCTTAATAGAGGTGATACATAGAGCACTGGTTTGCTGTATTGATTTTTCCATACAGGCAGAAGTGTATCTTGTTAAAACTGGCAGACTCTTGAAGCAGGCACTTGTGCCGAAACACAACTCCATGTCGAGTCTCAGTGATGATTTTGAAAAATAAATATTCTTTGACATTATCTACTTTTGGTAAATTGTGGTTATTGTTGGAAGACCCATCGGCTACCCTACTTCTTTTCATTGCCTTGGACTTTTACTGCAGAGGTTTGCCTGTTCTTCCCTCATAGCACCTACTTTTATACAATATGGTGGCAATTCAATAAGTAGGCACCACATTGTAGGTGCCCTGATGCTACCCATCCAGATTCCATTATAAAATCCTAGTGTCATGCGATATCGGCACTCCTTACATTTAGGTGCTCATACTTACACCAGCCATAGACCTGGTATAACTGTGGACACCTAAATACGGCAAGTATTCTGTAATTTGCATATATAACTGGGAGCCCTTCCCATGCTCCGCCCACATGCGCTGCCCTTGCATTTGCATGCTGTAGTACTTGCATGTATCACACATTGAGCCTGCAAAGAGGTGGGAAAATGTGGGATACAAATGCAATAAATAAATAAATAAATGTACCCTTATAGAATAGTGCTTAGGGTGCTAAAATGCATAAGTGATGCTTTTTTGTGTGTGTGATTTGTGGATACCGTTATATGGGGAGAAAAAAAAGGGAATCACAGTTTCCCTAACTCATGGTTTCAGTCACTGTAGGTAGGCACAGCAGTCATATCATATTTTGGAGTTAATTTAAAACAGGCAGGAGAAGTGAATGTTGCCAGAACATGTAAAAAAAAAAATTTTTTTAAGACAATTTTAGAAGGGGAATTGCGTGACTACCGCTGGGGATCAGATTTCCATTTAAGGGGATATCTCCTTATATGGAAACCTGAAGCCTAGCAGTAGTCGCACAAGTCTACTGCTAGGGCATCGTTCTGAGAGCAGCGCTGGATGCGGTAGGAGTGATTGGGCATTGCTCCTGCCTGAAGACCCCTTGGACCACAGAAGACACCCTCCCCCCAAAACCTCCTTTCACTGGACCATGACAGCTGTGAAAGGTAGCCTCGGTGGTAGATAGGGGTCTTGCTCAGGGAGGGGGGAACAAGGCCAGAGGGGAATCTTGATCGGGAAGGGGGGTTTGATCAGGGGGAGGGGTACCCAGTTCTGTTGCCCAGGAGCATTGAGCTGTGGCTTTGTGGACTGATGCTCCCAGGTGGCAAAATAACTCCAGCAAAAAGCCAAGGTTATTTTATTATGCTTCTTTAGGTGGGATTCAGCAATTTGCAATACCGGGATCCCACAGGTTGCTGAATCCCACGGGAGATCAATGTGCAGTAAAAGGTAATGAATTCCCCCCCCCCCCCCCCAAGTCCTCTAATTTACAGCATTAATTGTAAAGGGGTCCTTTTACTAATGTACACTAATCACTAATGGATTCAGCACAAGCTAACCAATTAGTGTGTAAGTGCCATGCAGCCCATAGTTATTCAATGGGTTGTGCAACATTTAGCACATGCTAATCATTAGCATGTGCTAAATCTGTCAGAGCACCTTAGTAAAAGGACCACCAAAGAGATTTGGAGGTATTGAGAATGAAATGTATTCAACTTCAGAGATTAATGGAGGTTTTTTATGCCAATGATTGTATGAGTGAGCATGGAAACAGCTATTGTGCTTACAATTCTGAGGCTTTTCCTCCATTATTTAATACTTTTACATTGTACGTTTGAATATATCGTGATTCCAGGAGGTTATTTTTCTACTAAGTGTGTATGTATTTACGCACATGTATGCACATAATTGCTATTATTATTCTAATGCATTACACACATAATCAGTGCATAATTATGAGTTTGTACTGTCCATAATTACCCTCCACATATATGGTCTATTTAAATTAATAATAATGTTTCTTATATAGGGACATAACTACTTTCGCCAATTGAGAAATAGTGCTAAAACCTTTTGGTTCATCAAAACACTGGAAAAAGCTTACAAATAATAATTTTTATTAATATAGCAATAACATATTCATAAACACTATTAACTATTGATTGAATTATGTATTTGTTTAGTACCTCACTGTTTGTTTGTTTGTTTTTGGTCTTGCCAGCATATGGATTGTGCTGCCTCTATTCTTTCACTGTATTCATTGTGGCAGTCCTTAAAACCCAACTCACTATGGGGATCTTTTACTAAGCCGTGGTAGTGTTTTTAGCTCGTGGCAGAAATCAGCTGGCGGTAAATGCCAAGATGCTCATTATATACCTACTAGTAAAAAAGGCCCGTTCTCCAAGAAATGAAACGGGCGCTAGCAAAGTTTTCCTCGGAGTGTGTATGTTTGAGAGAGTGTGTGTGAGAGTGACTATGTGAGAGAGAGAGAGAGTGAATGTGCGAGTGTGTGTGTGTGACAGAGAGAGAGTGAGACTGGGTGCGAGTGTGTCTGTGAGAGAGAGAGTGTGTGTGTGAGATTGAGAGTGTGTGCCAGGGGCCCCCCTCCTTCCCTCCCTCCCTCCCTCCCTCCGTGTTCCAGGGTCGTCGTCCCCCCTCCCTCCGTCCCTCTGAGTTCCAGGGTCATCCCCCTTCTGTCCCTCTGAGTTCCAGGGTCGCCCCCCTCCCTTCTTCCGTCCCAGGGTCGTCGTCCCCCTCCTTCCCTCCAAGTTTCACGGTCCCCCCTCCCTCCGAGTTTCAGGGTCCCCCCTCCCTCCCTCCCAGTTCCAGGGGAGGGGGCCTGGAATTGGAAGGGAGGGAGGGAGGAAGGGAGGGATGACGACACCCTCATGCATTCCTTTGCCTGGCAACTCTGCAGCGTGCCTTTCCCTCTCACTGTTCCACCCTCAACGTCATCACGTTTTGATGCAAGGGCGGGACAGAGCGAGATGGTGACAGACTGACGAACTTTACGAACGCTTCACATGGCTGTTGCGGTAATTTCATTTTTGGCGCGCATCCGCACGTAGCGGGCATGCGCCAAGTGGCATCTGATGTGCATAGGTCCTTACCACTTAAATTCTTTACCGCTAGGTCTATGACTGGTGGTAAGGCCAGAGACCCAAAATGGACGCGTGGCAATTTCGATTTTGCCACACGTTCATTTTCGGGAAAATTTTTAAAACAGTCCTTTTTCACAGGCGTGCTGAAAAATGATTCTGCGTGTATCCAAAACCCACGCCTACACTACCGCAAGCCACTTTTCAGCGCTTCTTTATAAAAGGACCCCTCTATTATTTACATTTCCTGTTTCACCTTCATTTTCTCAAGCAGGTGGTACTTGCCTTCTTCATTTTCCTTCTCTGTTACGACTGAAATTCTTTACAATTTTCTTTTATATGTCAGGTGGTCCAGACTTGGAATTCATCACCCTTAGGGATTAAAGCTACGCCCACTTATTTGTCTTTTCGCAAAAAGCTAAAAACTTACCTTTTTTCCAAGAGTTTTATTGATTTTCTTTCTAGCATTTTGCTTTTAATCCGCTTTGACTCAACTTCGTTAGGAGCTACCGGGCTATAAATACCATACCATATCATTATCATCATCTTCATGATGAAAGGTTTCCTGAGCCAGGCTTGCTAGATACTATTGAGAACCATGATTGTAACTAACCCAGAAAACTACTAAACATGTTTCTTAGAATAATTAACATTAGAATACTGTTTGTAACTATTCAACTGAGTTGTAAATAGAAAGTTATGCACTTTGATGTTTAATTTATTGTGCAGTTACTATGATGTAAAGAATAGATAACATAATGTTGACCAATGTACATACCTTGTAGATTAGGAAAGCACGTTTACACTGGACTAGATTCAGCAAATGACGCTCAAAAAATGACACAGAAAAAATCTGTGTAGAAAGTGCTCCTAGTTGGGTGCCATTTATAGAATAGCGCTTAGAGTCGATTTCCATGCCAAACTTTGGGCACAGGGATTTACACCAACTGAAACCTGGTGCAAATCCTAGCACATAATTTTGGCGCAAAGACCCCTGTATTCAGAAATACAGTGGGTGTCATTAGTCAATACCGCCGATCTGCCCATGCCCCTCCCATGGCCACACCCCCTTTTAAGTTGCATGCTACAAGATTTGCATGCAGATCTTTATAGAATAGCGCGTAGCAGGGTACACACGCAAATCCAAATTGTTGCCAATTAATGCCAATAATTAACACCCAATTATTGGTGCTAATTGGCTCATTAGCCAATTTAATTGTGTGCGCATCTCAGGATAGTACGCAATTTTGCATGTAGTAATTTGCATGCCACTTATAAAATCCAGGGGATTATGTCTAATGTTAACCTTTGGTCCCTTTGAAAAGATGGCGTCATTTTCAGCATGGTAGCCATCGGTGAACTGTTTTAGTGTCATGCAAACACTTTGAGGCTCTACGTAGAACTATATGATTCTCTTTCAATGCATGAGCATTTTGATTGGGGACTCTTGAGGAGAAGAGGTTAGGTTTTATGTATTTAACCAATGTCCCTGATTTGCTTTTTTAAAGATGTTTAATCCTTAACCCCTACTTTTTTGAAAAAAAAAATCTGCCATGTTCAACACTAAAGCTTATGATATGTTTCTTTACTTTCAGGTCTTTTTGTAGGTAGACAAAAAAAGACCAGCTATGCCAGGGCTCAACAATTCCCAAGCATCAGGTTGCCATAGTGCCTAGAAATTTAATACCCCTCTGAATTTTACTTTTTTTTTTTTTAATAACACTCCCTGACAACTGTCATGCTTCTGCACTGCAATTCCCCTCTCTATGTAAGTTTGAGCTGTGCCTGCAGGAAGCTCAGGAGTGTTCACAGCTTTGAGTCTCATGAGAGGTAGGGGGGGGGGGTGCTATTGCTGATCTGGAAGGGAATTCCCTCCCCCCCCCCCCCCCCCCCAACTTCACTGGGCACAATGTTGGAAGAATGGGGAGGGAGAAGCAGAGAGTTGTCTGCTGCTGGCTCCTAAGTTTTTGGGCTGGCTCCTAGGTTTTGTGATAATATGTTGAGGCCTAAACTATGTTGTCTCTATCCTATAGGTACTGATATAATAAATGTGATGTACTGTACAAAATCAGTGGATAGCAGGTTCTCCAAAACCCAACTCAATTCTATAGTAAGCATGAGCTACATCATGTTATGATTTTAGAGGAAATAAGAACATGAATTTTGGTGTAATGAATATGCCTCAAACTCTTTGTTTTAAGGCAGGTGCCTGATGTTTTTTAACAATTGTAAAAAAAGCAATTTTGTACACAAAATGAACTGCTCTAATACAATTGCCTCCTTTATCATTTTTAGAGCAACTTTGAAAATACATTTTGTGAAATAAAGGTGATCTTGCTATGACAATAGTACCTTTCTGTCATCAAACAAATGGGACCTGGGTGATTGTGTTAATGCCATAACCCGGTCCCGGCACACAGGGGCAAGAGAGAGACAGACCCTGGTGCCGGGCCCCTCTTGGAGGCTGGGGAGGAGCAGATGCACTGACGCAGGAAGGTAGGAGACGAGGTGCGGTGGCAGCCTGAGTGAGTGAGCAAGGGCAACGGTGGCAGCTGTGTCCTGAGTGGGGGGGTGGGGGTGGCAGCTGCGTCCCAAGTGGAGGGGGGGGGGGGGTGGCGGCCCTGCCTCAGGTCCTGCTCTGTCTCTCGGTGGCCCTGGTATAAAGTTAAACAGATATCTGTGGGTTTTCAGTGGTGTCACTTAAACTGATAGCACTGCTATGAACAGATATCTGTTTAACTTTCTGTGGTCAGCCTGTGGTTGAAAATAAACTTCCATATTTCAGTTTATCATTTTTCATTCTATTCCTCTCACCTTCAAATCTAATAAATTCACAGGGTTATTTTCAATCATTCACTATTTGCTGCCATGTGTGTTCTTTGGGTTCTTCTCATTATTAAGTGCTTAATATTCATAAAATAGTTATTCACCTATCCACTACATCTGTTTCATCCTTTATAGGATTCATATGTCTCCTTGAATTAATTCACCCTCCATAAGAATTCCACTTCCAGGTTTTCTATGCCAGCTACCCGCTAGTCGCCTGTCTCATAGATTTCGTACATTGCCTTCGTGTTAGTTTCCACATATTTGATAAACTTCTGGCCTTCATCTTCAATTATATAAACTGTTCAGTTCTTCCTCATTTCTCCATTTTGATTTCTTTACATTCTGCTCCAAGTTCTCTTCTTTCCTAGGCTCCTCCATAACCCTATCAATAAACAAGCCGCCTACCACTTTACTGTATTCTCCCTTCCCTTAAAGAAGGATGTTGGAAAAACAATCTGTTTTCTAACACCCAGGAAACTCCCATTCTCACTCATGAAGTCTCAGCTAACTTTTTGCTTTGCTAGCCTATCTGGCAGGCCGATGCTCAGAACCAAACATGGGTGCTAGACATGAACCAGCAACTGCGTTAGTGAGCGTAGAATGCTCAGAGTCTTTAGCGCGGGAGATAATGAGCGCACCAAAGATTAAGACAAATAACATGCTAATGCAGTCAAACAGATGTTAAAGAGTTCATTTCCTATTCCATCCCAATGCTCAGAGAACAGCACACAAAACAAAGCCGCCCTTACCCCTCAAAACCTAAAACCAGTAAAGAGCAGGTGTTAGGGTGTTTGAAGAGAGGGTTTCTCATGATTCTGTCTTTACAATCTGCTGGTTTTTATACAATTTGGAAGCAGAAGGAAGCCCATACAAGCCCCTAAGCGCTGCTCAGTGGCGTACCAAGGGGGGGGCAGTGGGGGCGATCCGCCCCGGGTGCACGCTGCTGGGGGGGTGCCGCGCACCTGTCAGCTCCGCTCGTTCCATGCTCCCTCTGCCCCAGAACCGGGGCAGAGGGAGCATGGAACGAGCGAAGTCGACAGGCGTGCGGCACCCCCCCAGCGGGTAAAAATACACCCGGGGGGGTCCTTTCACCGGGGGTGGGGAGGGTCGCGCTGCACCCGGGGGGGGGGGCACATCGGCAATCCGCCCCGGGTGTCAGCCACCCTAGGAACGCCACTGGCGCTGGTAGTGAGAAACTAATGTGCGCGAGTCAGAGCAAACCCAAAAGTGAAAGCACACATTGGCACGTGTTTCCTGCGTTTAAATATAAGCGTTCCAAGTTTTTAAAAAAATTGAAACATTTATATTTAAAGGTGCAGAAAACAGACGCCAATGTGTACTTCACGTTTGTTTTTACCAGGCACATGAGCACAGCAGCTAAGCTCACCACAAAACTCTTCTGCACATGTGCCAAGCACATTCCCCCTTTGCTTTCATTTTTACTGCATGCATATAATTTGAATATCATTTCCTTTGAGCATTGGCGGCTAGGTTTCTGTGCCATTGGCTTACTGCAGGAGTTCTGAGCATCGGCCTGTGACTGCATGTACTCCTCAGTTCTTGCTGCATCTCACTTCTCAGCCTCCTACCCTTTCTCTGTTTCTTCACCATCATTATGTGTGAACTACTTTATGCATTGACTTTGTAAGATACTCTGGGTAGAATGCAATCTAAAGCTCAAACCTACTACTACTACTGCTACTACTTATCATTTCTATAGCGCTACTAGACGTATGCAGCGCTGTACACTTGAACATGAAGAGTCAGTTCCTGCTTGACAGAGCTTACAATCTAATTAGGACAAACAGGACAAATACGGGATAAGGGAATTACTAAGGTGGGAATGATAAAACATGGGTACTGAACAAGTGAGTAAGGGTTAGGAGTTAAAAGCAGCATCAAAAGGTGGGCTTTTAGCCTAGATTTGAAGACGGCCAGAGAAGGAGCTTGACGTACCAGCTCAGGAAGTCTGTTCCAGGCATGTGGTGCAGCAAGATAAAAGGAACGGAGTTTGAAGTTGCAGTGGAGGAGAAGGGTGCAGATAAGAGAGATTTACCCAGTGAACTGAGTTCACGGGGAGGAGTGTAGGGAGAGATAAGAGTGGAGAGGTACTGAGGAGCTGCAGAGTGAATGCACTTGTAGGTCAATAAGAGGAGTTTGAACTGTATGCGGAAACGGATAGGGAGCCAATGACGTGACTTGAGGAGAAGGCTAATATAAGCATAGTGACACTGGCGAAATATAAGTCATGCAGCAGGATTTTGAACAGATTGAAGGGAAGAGATACATTTTCTTGGTTTTCATTGTTTGGTATCTCCCCCCTCTGTCCCCCACCCTATTCAGACCAAAGGATCTCATTTGGTAGACAGACTCCTTGAAGTCTCATAGAAAACAAACACACTGGAGCTCACTTTCACTAGGTGTACTGAAAAGGTGAATTGTTACCTGGTAGATAGCAAATACAGTAGCTGGTTTCATCCAGTTCAGTGACATCAGCTGGTTACAGAAGAGCTTTTCCATCCTTCTCTGTTGCTAATTATAGTCAGTGTACTGCACACCTTGTCGATAACTTTCTCCTCAGCCCCTTGTCTAAGCCAAAAGCCTGCACAATAGCTTTATCATCTGGCAACTTAAGACACATATCTTATCTAATCTAACCTAATCCGAGACTTGTAGACCGATATCAAATAACAAAGTTTTAAATTTTTAAAGCTGTAGCATATAGCCAGCCTCAGATCAAATTGATATAGGAAGTGCATTCCAAATTGTAATAGCTCGGAAGGAAAACATCACCACAAAATGACGTTTCAATCGAACACTGTTAAATGCAGGAAGTTTTAATATGAAATTTTATCACAATGGAGAAGTGAAGAGAAGAGAAAAAGATCACAGAAAGTTAAGATTAACAACTCTGAGGTACTATCTTTTAGAACATGGAAAATCATACAAGCCGATGTAAAAATAATAGTGCCTTTAAGAAAGCCAATGTAATTTTCTATCGTATTGAGAAACATTGTCATATTTTTCAGTGAAAAACCAGACATATAGCTGTGTTTTGGATCATCTGTAGCTTATATATAAATTTGGCACTCAACCCCACATAGAGAGAATTACAGTAGTCCAAATGGGACAAAACCAACATTTGGACCAATAGTGCAAAATGTGAACTAGGAAAATAAGACCTGATTAATCGCAATTGTCTCATTCGAAAAAATGTTTGTTTCATAAATTCTTAACTTGGGATTTATAAGTAAGCAAAGAATCCAATATTACTCCTAAAACCCTAGACTCTTTTCCACTTTTGAATTCTTATAATTTGACAGTGGAATAGTATCAGTAATAGTAAACTAAGAGTTAGAGAACCAGAGCACTTTGGTTTTAGTTGGATTTAGTTTAAGCATATTTCCAAAAGCCCAACTCTGAATTTTATTCATACAATCAGAAATCCAATCAAATGTGTCCTCCATAGAAGTACAAGCTGGCACCAACATCAAGATGTCATAGGAAAACAGTCACTGTCCATTGGTAAGAGGAACAGAACCAAGGGTACTCACAAAAAGACAGTTTAGGCAACAACAGAAAAATGAGACAAATCAGCTGCATCCCTCAGCCATCCACAATCACATTTCACTGATTGCCTCTACATGTTATATCTTATGAACATGGGCGGCAGCAAAAGACAGATGTTTTTCTGCAATAATGGAAGAAAATGAAAATGTCTCAGGCCAAAATAAAGATGTTTTTGGCTAGCCCTGTTTCAATCACAACTGATTGACCAAAAGGTGCCCTAAATAACCATTGGAGGGATTTAGGCATAACCCCCCCCCCCCTTTACTCCCCAGTGATCACTGACCCCTTCCCACCCCCCTAAAATGTGGCAGTGACAGTACATACCAGGCTCTATGACAGCTTCAGATATGATGGCCATTCCTATTAGAGCAGCAAGCAGGTCCCAGGAGTAGCCTAGCTGTCAGTGCAGTGGACTGCAGAGAGGGGGACCCAGGCCCATATCCCACTCTACCTGTTACACTTGTGGTGGAACATGTGAGCCCTCCAAAAACAGTAAATATCTATTGTACCAACATATAGGTGACACCTGCAAGCTTAAGAGCTATTGTAGTAGTGTTCAGTGAGGTATACTTCATCAATCCACGCAATTATGAACTCCCACCTTACATAACTATCCTAATCACTCCCTTCTTTCCTTTCTACTCCTTTACTTAATCACCACACATCACTAACTGTACTCGACAAACTGAAATAACAATGTTATTAAAACTATGTAAGCCACTATGTAATTTAACAAAACTATGTAAGCCACATTGAGCCTGCAAACAGGTGGGAAAATGTGAGATACAAATGCAATAAGTATATTAAAAAATATATATAATATATGTTTCTGCTCTTGGAAGGCTCAACATACAATATAAGGGGGTTAAGGTGAGATATGTACTTGGGACCTTTTACCCTTTATGGAAGTCCATTCCAGTGCTCCCTAGGCTGCTCCACTACTCTGCTGGGATGTCTGTGGGGGCCAGTTTACTAAGAGTGGTTTCTGGACAAGGTTATCTCAATGGACATAAGATGGAAGTTACTGTAAGGGCGTGAATTTTTGCCCGACAATGTTAAAGTGATATAGAGGAATAATACAGAACATTTATTCCGTGATGAGTATGGATATTGAATTGAAATATACTCCACAGTTTCAAATGCAGAAGTGATAAGATTTGCTATAAACCGGATGGAGTCAGCAATAATGAAGAACATGTCATTGTTCCTTGGACAATCATTAAAACAGAAAAAGGAAGAGATATTATTATGAAAACCTGTTTATAAAAAAGAATACAAAAAAGAATGTAGGAATCAATGACATGGATTAGTTGTTTAATTGTATTAGATACATTATAGATTGTGTATTTAACCTACTCATTAGGAGTTTAAATATGTTTGAATATGTTTGATATTAGAGGGTATGATTTTTAAGACAATAAGTGTATGTGGATGATCAGAGTGAATGATTTTGAATGTGATTGGGGATTTTTTAGATAACATGGGTGATGTAGTAATGATAAGAAATTATGGCATAATAAAGATTTTGTAATAATTTGCAACAGTTATTGATGAGTATAATTCTTTGGCATTTCAGGGACATAGACAGTAGAAGTCCGTCCAGCCCTGTCCTTAGTTTCCAACTACTGAAGTTGCAGTCAAAGCTCACTCCAGGCTATCCAAATCCATCTTGTCAATTGTAGGACACAGACAGTAAAAGTCTGCCCAGCCCTGTCCTCACGTTCCAAATTACTGGATTTTCTGTCGACGCCCTCTCCAGCCCATCCTAAACCAAACTGCCATATATGGCTTCCAGACCGTACAAGCCTGCCCAGCGCCAGCCTAGTTCTTCACAGTCAGTCACCATCTAAGCACCACTCGGCATGCAAACACACATGCAACTATATAAGTTTTGGTTTTTATACCATTCATATTTTAATTATAGATCCTCTGTGTTCATCTCATACCTATTTGAAGTCTGTCACCATTTTTTCTCCACCACCTCCCTCGGGAGGACATTCCAGGCATCAACTATCCTCTACGTGAAAAATAATTTCCTGACATATACTCCTAAGTCTACCGTCCCACAATCTCAATGCATGTCTTCTAGTTTTACTATTTTCCCTTCTCTGAAAAATATTTGTTTCTATATCAATACCTTTCAAGTATTTTTGAACGTCTGTATCATATCTCCCCTGTCCCTCCTCTCCTCTAGGGTATATATATTCAGGTCTTCCAGTGTTTTCTCATACTTTTGTTTTTTTGCCTTCCTCTGGACCGCTTCAAGTCTTTTTACATCCTCAGCAAGATATGGCCTCCAAAACTGAACACAATACTTCAAGTGGGACCTCATCAATGGCTTGTACAGGGGCATCAACACCTCCTTACTTCTGTTGGTTACACTTCTCTCTGTACAGCCTAGCATCACTTCTGAATATGGCGACCACCTTGTCTCATAGTAGCTGAAGATCTGAAGGCGATGAAACAATCACCTCAGGGTCCCACTGCCTGTCTGTGCATATCAGCCTCTCACCGTTTAGCATATTGATCGGAATTGGCCCTAGCACCAATCCTTGAGGTACTCCACTACTCACCTTTCCTTCCTCTGAGTGAATTCCATTAACCACCACCCTCTTGTGTAACTGAATATTACTCAACTTGAACTACGACTGAAAAAGGTGTGAGCAAAATCCAAATTAATAATCAGCAGCATAGAAAGTCAACATTACATAAGAGAAGAGTTAAAATAAATGTGCATTTAAAGGCTTCTGAAGGGCTATAAATAGCCCTAGTTACAGGGAAGGCAGTCTTCAGCCAGATAAGTTACCTGGTTAACATTAATTAGATATTTGGATAAGCTGCAGTCAGCTGACTGTACCCAGTTAAAGATAACTTCTTTAGAGCAGGTATTTCTGCAGCTCACCCTAACTGGATAGCTTTATCAGCACTGTCCAGTCAAAGTTTGGCACACCTCTTACCTGTCCTATTTCTAATTGATTAAATTTTGTCCAGATAAGTTTTCCTGACAAAATTTCAGCAGCCTACAGGGCAGAAATGTTTTTAAAAAACATATGATTATTGTCCAGGCAATTCTTGAATATTAACCTCACAATAAATACCTATCAGGTATACATTTGATCTCAGAACCATCCTAATTTTATATAGTTTCATTACACAGATAATCACGTGGTGCACCTCTAAGTTAAACATTCTTCTTTTCTACAAAATCATTGCTTTCTTAGTGGTGGTGGTGTCATTAACTGCCTCTCATTGTAAGAAATAATACCTGAAACTGAGGAACAATTCAGAGAGATCCCGATTCAGAACCCTTAAGCCAGAGGAGGAAGACACCTGGTCCGGATGGGCTGACAATGGCATTTCAATCTAATGAATCTAGAAAAGCAAATAGAATATGGTCTTGTTTCAGCCTTCCCTTGACATTTGAGTTCAGGTCTCTCTTATGAAGATACTCTTCCTCACATTGTACTCTAAATGTATGCCCAAGTTACATCTTAACAGCAGTCCCAGAGCAATTCATAAACCTCCTTCAAAAATACCTATCCTTCATGCTGAGAAATAGCATCTTCCCTGAGGAAAAAGGCAATATCATTATCACCCCCATTCCCAAAAATCCTATAGCTAAGGAAAGTGATGTATCAAATTATAGACTTATTGCATCAGTCCCTCTATTTGTAAAAGTTATGGAAAGTCTAGTAGCCAAACAGCTTATGAAATATGTCTTTCACTTCTCTGAGTTACATAAACCATAGCCAGGTTTCAGGCCAAGTTATAGTACAGAAACAGTACTCACAACCTTTGTATCCAAGTTTAAAAGAGAAATAAGCACAAGAAAAAAATTATCATTCTCCAATATGACAAGTCCAGCACATTCAGTGTCATCGATAATAATATCTTATTAAAATTACTAGACAATATAGGAATCTGTGAAGAAGTTCTCAAATGGTTTGAGAGGTTTCTAAAAACTAGATCGTATCAGGTTAAAATGTCAGGCTCCACTTCCCCACCCTGGTTCCCCCAAATGTGAACTACCCCAAGGCTCATCTAACTCTTCAACATTATGATGGAACCACTAGGCAGATTTCTGGAAGTTAAGGGATCAACTCATTCATCTATACTGATGATGTCACCATTTACATACCATTTTAAAACCAGATTCAGGACATCCTAAATATCATTCAACAAAACTTGGATCCGATGGAAAAATGGGCATCCACGTTTCACCTTAAACTAAACAGAGACAAAACCAAATTCTTAAACATAACCAACCCTCACAACTTCTCAGTTTTACAACAGCCACCTGATCAATCAAATCAATTACCCTCTAGAGTCGAAGTTAAAAATACTAGAGGTCATAATCGATCAATCCCTAACCTTCGAAGATCAAGTCACATCTAACAACTAAGTTATTCAAAACTCTTTGGACACTAAAAAGAATCAGACCATTCTTCAAAACAGATACTTTTCATTCTCTAGTCCAATCACTAGTCCTCTCACAAATAGACTATTGCAATGCCATCAATTTGAGTTTTAAAGAGCGGCTACATTAAATACAGCAGCAAAATTGATCTACAAAATCTCTAAATTTGAGAGGTCATCTCCACTCCTCATTAGACTACACTGGCTTCCCATTAAGGCTAGGATAGTTTTCAAATACTGTACCTTCATTTACAAAATAATATATGGGCTGGAACCCGACTACATGCAAGATATAATAGACCTCCCAAATTGCAATGCCAGGGGCTATCTCATCCTCCACTTTCTAACCTATAAAAATATAAAATACAAGTAAATACTCAACAAAGGCTTTTCTCATCTTGGTTCTAAATGGTGGAACTCTATCCCAATGGAAATAAGGCTCAACAATTATCTGACCTTCTGCAAATTCCTGAAAACTTTCCTTTTAAAACATTTTCTATTACAAGATGTCTAATTCTATTTACTCTTATATTTCCAAGTTACTCGCTTTAACGTCCTCCTTTAATCTCCAACTATGCTCCACCTCCCCCACTCATCAAAATGGTCACTGTCTTGATCTCATCTTCTCCTCCAACTGTTCACCCTCTAGTTTCCTTGCCTCTGATCTTCCCTCCTCTGATCACCATCTTATAACTTTCACACTTAAATCTCTTCCCTCCCAGTCCCTGTCCTATCTTATCTAATTTATCTAGGAATCTTCATGTTTCAAACCTCCTCTCTACTGTGGCACCATCTACGTCTGTCAACGAGGCTGTTTCTTCTTACAACAATACTCTATCCTCTGCCTTAGACACTCTTGCACCTTTGATGACCCACCCTGTAAGGCGTACAAAACCCCAACCTTGGCTGACTTCTAATATCCGCTACCTACGTTCCTGTACCCGCTCCGCCGAACACCTCTGGCGGAAATCTCAGGCCCTTGCTGACCTCCTTCCAATCTGCTCTTTTACGTGCCAGACAGGATTATTATATCCAACTGACCAACTCTCTTGGCTCTAATCCTCGACTTCTCTTTACCACATTGAACTCTCTCCTCAAGGTACCCCCTCCCCCAACTCCCCCTTCATTATCTCCTCAGACCCTTGCTGAATTCTTTCACAACAAGGTTCAAAAGATAAACCTTGCTTTCTCTACCTCACCACCTCTCCCTCCACTAGTCCGTTCCCCTCTCTCTCCTTCCTCTCATTCCCTTTCCTCCTTTCCTGAAGTTACTATTGAGGAAACTACACTTCTCCTTTCTTCCTCAAAATGTACCACCTGTTCCTCTGATCCCATTCCCACCCACCTTCTTAATGCCATCTCTCCTGCTCTTATTCCTTTTATCTGTCACATTCTCAACCTCTCACTTTCCACTGCGACTGTCCCTACTGCCTTTAAACATGCTGTGGTCACACCTCTCCTTAAGAAGCCTTCACTCGACCCTACTTGTCCCTCTAATTACCGACCCATCTCCCTCCTTCCTTTTCTCTCCAAATTACTTGAGCGTGCTGTTCACCACCGCTGCCTTGATTTTCTCTCCTCACATGCTATTCTTGACCCACTACAATCTGGTTTTCGCCCTCTCCACTCAACCGAAACTGCGCTTACTAAAGTCTCCAATGACCTATTACTGGCTAAATCCAGAGGTCAATATTCCATCCTCATTCTTCTTGATCTTTCTGCTGCTTTTGACACTGTCGATCACAGCATACTTCTCGATACCCTGTCCTCACTTGGATTCCAGGGCTCTGTCCTTTCCTGGTTCTCTTCCTACCTCTCCCTCCGCACCTTTAGTGTTCACTCTGGTGGATCCTTCCCTACTTCTATCCCTCTGCCTGTCGGCGTACCTCAGGGTTCTGTCTTGGTCCCCTCCTCTTTTCTATCTACACTTCTTCCCTTGGTTCATTAATCTCATCCCATGGCTTTTCCTACCATCTCTATGCTGATGACTCCCAAATTTACCTTTCTACCCCTGATATCTCACCTTGCATCCAAACCAAAGTTTCAGCGTGCTTGTCTGACATTGCTGTCTGGATGTCTCAACGCCACCTGAAATTAAATATGACCAAAACCGAGCTTCTCATTCCCCCCCCCCCCCCCCCCCCACCAAACCCACCTCCCCGCTCCCTCCGTTTTCTATTTCTGTTGATGGCTCTCCCATTCTCCCTGTCTCCTCAGCTCGAAACCTTGGGGTCATCTTTGACTCTTCTCTCTCCTTCTCTGCTCATATCCAGCAGATTGCCAAGACCTGTCGTTTCTTTCTTTACAACATCCGTAAAATCCGCCCCTTTCTTTCCGAGCACTCTACCAAAACCCTCATCCACACCCTTGTCACCTCTCGTTTAGACTACTGCAATCTGCTTCTTGCTGGCCTCCCACTTAGTCACCTCTCCCTCCTCCAGTCGGTTCAAAACTCTGCTGCCCGTCTCGTCTTCCGCCAGGGTCGCTTTACTCATACTACCCCTCTCCTCAAGACCCTTCACTGGCTCCCTATCTGTTTTCGCATCCTGTTCAAACTTCTTCTACTAACCTATAAATGTACTCACTCTGCTGCTCCCCAGTATCTCTCCACACTCGTCCTTCCCTACACCCCTTCCCGTGCACTCCGCTCCATGGATAAATCCTTCTTATCTGTTCCCTTCTCCACTACTGCCAACTCCAGACTTCGCGCCTTCTGTCTTGCTGCACCCTACGCCTGGAATAAACTTCCTGAGCCCCTACGTCATGCCCCATCCTTGGCCACCTTTAAATCTAGACTGAACGCCCACCTCTTTAACATTGCTTTTGACTCGTAACCACTTGTAACCACTCGCCTCCACCTACCCTCCTCTCTTCCTTCCCATTCACATTAAATGATTTGATTTGCTTACTTTATTTTTTTTTTGTCTATTAGGTTGTAAGCTCTTTGAGCAGGGACTGTCTTTCTTCTATGTTTGTGCAGTGCTGCGTACGCCTTGTAGCGCTATAGAAATGCTAAATAGTAGTACTAGTAGTAGTAATTTACATACAATTACTACTTCTATAACATTTTCATTTGTCTGTCATACCAAATTACTCTTATAATCCACATGTTCATTAATATTCTTTCATTGTAATAGTTTAATTTGTATGTTAGCCACATTGAACTGAAAATCTTATTTTGGATAATGTGGGATATCAATACCGATAAATTAAATAAATTTGGCATTTCAAGGTTTCTTGGTTCCTTATTTGAGGGAGCATTATCAGGCTTTGTTGGATGAAACTGGAAGTAAAGTGTCTTTTGAGGAATCGCGGATTGTGGTGATCGCAAAGCCTGGATGTGATCATTCTAAAGTTGAGAATTATAGACCTATTTCCGTAATGTGGATTGTAAAGTTTATGCAAAGTTTCGTTCTATGAAGCTTTCAAATGTATATGTTGCAGTTGGTGAATGGGGATCAGTGTGGGTTTATTAGCGGGAGGTATGCAATGGATAACTCATGTACCTTTTGGACTATTCTTTCTCTTGCCGCTAGTTTGCCCGATCAGCTGGTTGCATTGTCAATAGATGCAGAAAAAGCTTTTGGTCGGATAGAGTGGGATTATATGTTTAAGGTATTGGAGTGGTTTGGTTTGGGTATGGTGTTCATTAAGATGCTTGGCCTGTTGTATAACTGACCGCGTGCTCGGGTATTAGTGAATGGGGTTTTGTCGGGTGCCTTCCCTCTTTTCAGGTGTCCACTATTCCCATTGTTGTTTAATTTGGCTCTGGAACCTCTGAATTATTGCGGTTAGGGCAGATAGGGGCTTATTGGGTGTGCGCTGTGGTGCGGTAATTTGTAAACTGTTGGCTTATGCTGGTGATTTGCTGTTCTCTGTCAGGCTTGTTTACTTTGATAGAGGAATTTTCAGGGATTTCAGATTTTAAGGTGAATAGAGGGAAGTTGGTGGTCATGCTCCTCACTGTGCATATTTATAGGCAGCATTTGTCTGATTATCCGCTGGAGCAGTTAAAGTATTTGGGAATCTGGTTTGGTACTGCAGTGGAAAGTTAGTTAGAGATGAACAGGAAAGTGTTGCCAGAGTTGGTGGATGCTCATTTTATTAAATGCTCTTCATTGTATTTCACCTGGTGGGGAAGGTTGGAGGCGATTAAAATGCTTTTGGCACCAAAGGTTAATTATATATGAGTATGGTACCAATTCCATTTTCAGATGCTTTATATATGATTTTGGAGGGCAAACTTTCATGTTTCCTTTGGAGGAGTAAGCATTGCGGAAGCTTAAGATACTCAGGGAATATGGTTTTAAATTATATCATTTTGCCTTTTTGGTCGCTGCAGCTTGATTTTTGACTGGAGGGGACAAGGAGGGTCCTGGGTGGTTGCTGTTGGAGAGGGAAATTGTGGCTTGTACCTTTTGTGCAGTTTGCTCACAGTGCAGGTTACATGGCTTGTCCCTCTGTCTTTGATTTTGCAGGTGATGTCCCTGGTGCTGAAGTTTATTGCTCGGGGACTGGAGTTGTTTTGGCCAGTTGCTGATTACATCTTGTTGTGGAGAAACTTGGAGGTCAAAATTTGGGACAGGGTCATAAACTGGTTGGATTGGCAGGCTAGGGGGATGTGGTATATTAGTTATTTCAGGGGGGAAGTTTCAGGACCTTTGAGGACTTGTGTACAGAGTTTTATTTGGAATCTTGGCATTACTTCCAGTGGCTGCAGTTGAGGCACGAAGATTAGTGACTCGGGTTCATATAATTTCTGTGTGGGGCTTATCAGGCAGTCAAAGAAGGCTCAGTAGTTTATCATAAGGCTAAGTTTCATGGTAAGAATGTGCGTATTGCATTACAGTGGATGTGGGAGAATGATTTGGGGGACAGTATTGATGAGGAGGTGTGTGTGGGGGGGGGGGGGGGTAGAGTTTGTAGACCACTTCATCTGCTTCAGTAACTCAATCTCTTTTTTTAATATAGTACACAGGGCACTAGGGACCTCTTTTACAAATGCCGATTCCCGTGTGGCAAGTCAGAGGACTCCCATAGAAATTGAATGGGCTTCCTCTCATTTGCCGCTACGAGAATCGGTAGCACGGCTTTGTAAAAGAGGCCCTTGATTTGTAGGTTGACAAGTAATGGGTCTAGTTTATGTTGGTCCTGTAGGTTGGTTGTCAGAACCTTTTACCATATGTTATATGAATGCAGTAATTAAAACAATTGGGGGTTTGGTTTGTCTTCAGCATCCAGGTTGAACTTAGTTATACAATTGTTATTTTAAGGTCAGCAGTTTTGCCACATTTGTTACAAAAGAACAAAACTAGGCTGTTTGATATGTTTATGGGTTTAGCCATACAGCACATCTCGTCTGAGTGGAACGACAGTTCTGCATTATCTTTGAATGCTTGGTGGCTTGGAGTTTGTCTTGTGTGAAAGTATGAAGAAGTTGCTGCTGTCAAATGACACCGTGTTCTCAAATTCCGGACAGTTTGGGCTCCGTTAGATGTCTTTTGTTCATTGGATTGTGTATAATCTTCAGTTATGGACTTTCAATTTGTGGAGTTATGCTCTGTGGGTACTGTATTGTGGGGTGGAAAGGGTGACTTCTTTGTTATTCAAAATTTAATAAATTAATATTTTTTTAAAAAGTCTGCCTTTTTAAAAAATCTTTGCTTTTTTTTATGGCCGTGTTGTCATTAACTGCCTCTCATTGTGAGAAATAATACCTGAAACTGAGGAACACCTTCGAGCCAGAGGGCACATGTGAGTTACACAGGCAAAAAGCTGATGGTTTAATAAGATTAAGGGGAAACTGTTATGTCGGGTTATTTAAGCACACTGCATAAAATGGGATTCTCGTGTGTAAAATAACCCAACTTAAACAGTAGCCCACGTTGATAACATCCCTCTTTAATGTCAAGAGTATGTGTACTAAAGAAAAGTAAGTGGCAAAAGTATGTTAAACCAGGATAACCTCCTTTCATGCACAAAGAAAATGAAAACTTAAGACCACCATTGTCATACAACATTTACTGACACACACACACACACAAAAAAGAATTCCTGATGTAATTGTTATAGGTTATTTTGATTGCATTATCCATCATAGTGCTTTTGTGATGTCGCTGATGTTCAGCAGCTTCACTGTCTTTTGGCTAAGATCAAGTCCAGAACCAAACATGAAATCTGAGCTATGAGCTAAGGACAGTTTTTCTTGGCCTTCCGACCGATTGAAAAGCTATAGAAAATGCGGGTGAGGGGTTAACACCCTGACACCTGACCCTAGTGGGGACAAGATGATGTAGTAACTATTGCCAAAGCAAGAGGATTAAACCTCCTTCTTACAAAAAAAAAGTCACATCCAATCGGTCAGAAGTGGTCTGAACCTTCACAGCTTTCTAATTCCAGAGACATATTCTTTGACGCGAGAAAGAAAAAAGAAACGTAAGGAATGTTTTCTAGAAATGTACTTAATGGTTGCCAAAATAGCAATTTTAATACAGTAAAGGATAGCCCAGACATGAAATAGATAAATATAGGCATCTCCACCACCCCTCATCCTCCCCCCCCAAAAAAAAAAAAAACATTTGCCTGAAGTTCTGAGAAAGAGTCTGAACTGGGAACAAGTGGAACTCAGTAACACAAGAGGTAGTGAATCACCCCCTCCTAGTCCTTATTTTTCTTGGGCTTGGTGTGCTCAGTAGTAGCTTAGACCTGCAAGAATACACCAGGCCTAATCAACTGAACAAACATGACATGCAAGTCAGGGAGAGTGATGTACTTCTGCAAGATCAGGGTCATGTTTGGAGAGCGACTTCTTTGTGCTGGGTGGAAGCTACCCCCCAGCCAGAACAACCTTTGTAAAATGTAGAAAAAACATAAAAGGGTTGCAAGGAGTGGTGTGTTAGAATTACGTGAACAAAATACATTAAAGAAAGCCTCTTCCCTCAAACCCCACCCCCTCCCAAAGCAGGGTCATTGAGAACTCTATTTGACATGCTAATCCTGGCTCCCCACCTCAAACACACATTCTTCCACAACACCTTTTCCGAAACTGTTTGGGAACAGCTCTTGGCCCTACTCTGGGACTTGGCTCTTCTTGTTTTAGGTTCAGTTACCCTCCATCCCCCACCCCATGTCTTTCTCACTTCTGTAAAGGTTTTTTTTCTTCCTCCTCCTTTCTTTCTTTCTTCTTATTTTTATTACTTAAACAAAGACTTTAGAGTTCATCAACCTCCCACTGAAATTCACAGCTGCTGAACAAGCTAATCCTCTCTGCCTTCCTTTATACCACTCAATGGGCTCTTGGCTTCAAAGGCACATTGGAAAAGGACTTAGTGGGGACTCGCACAGCTTCCTCAATAGAAGTTAGTGCAAGTATTATTCGCAGAGCAAGTGGCTTTGCAGACAAACCCTGCCTAACAATGTCCCAAGCTCCCCCCCAAACACATACACACAAACACAGACACAAAAAGGAACCCCTCTGGCCCCCAGACATGATGTTATGTACAACAGGATTAAGAATGCAGTGGATCCGAAAACATCACCCCCTCCTTCTCCTCTCCCCCCCCCCCCCCCAAAGCCTTTTGAAAAGTAAAGACCCTTTCCTCCTGTGTGTGTGTGAATTGTCTTTGCCATTCTGTTTGATAGGGATGTTTTACAGCAGCCATCCATACACAGAGCCCGCCAACACCGCTGGAGGCCTCCATCACAGAGTGCACTCTTTATTTATTTATATTTACAGAAAGTTTAATTCTCCCGCTTTTACCAGGATCCAAACGGTTTTCATGTCACAAAAGGAGTTGTGTAGCAGGGTGTTAACCCCCCATATTGTAAGACTTCTCAGCCTCGACCAACAAGCCAAGAAGAAACTGTCTTCAGCTCATGACTCAGGCTATGCTTGATGTTAAGCAAAAAGGTTGCAAGCAATTACTGTAATGCACAAGTGTAAACTATCCAACCACAGTGATTTCTCCTCCTTTTATAATTATCAATAGAAATCAAACAAAATAAAACATGGAAAAGAAAATAAGATGATACCTTTTTTATTGGACATAACTTAATACATTTCTTGATTAGCTTTCGAAGGTTGCCTTTCTTTGTCAGATCGGAAATAAGCAAATGTGGTAGCAGATAGTATATATAAGTGAACCATCCAAGCATTACTTTGACAGTCTGACAGGGTGGGAGGGTGGGGGTGGGTAGGAGGTATGCATGGGGACATCAAAGCATATCATTGATATTCTAACAGGATGGGTGTGGGTAGGTGGAAGGATGGTGATAAACAGAGAAATACAATTTTATGGTTTATAATGGGCTAGGAAACCCAGATCCTTGTTAAGTCCTGTCTGTTGGGTGTCAAAATATTCAATCATTCTGACTTCAAAGGTCTTACGTTCCTATATTGTTTTAAAGTTACCGTTCAGGATTCTAACTATGAAATCACTGGTGCAGAGTCCTGGTCTTGTAAAATGCTGGCGGTGGGAACTACTACTACTACTACTATTTAACATTTCTAAAGCGCTACCAGGGTTGCACAGCACTGTACAATTAACAAAGAAGGACAGTCCCTGCTCAAAGGAGCTTACAATCTAAAGGACAAAAAGTGCAGTCAATCAAGATTGAGGCAGTCTAGATTTCCTGGATAGAGGTACAATGGTTAGGTGCCGAAAGCGACATTGAAGAGGTGGGCTTTGAGCAAGGATTTGAAGATGGGTAGGGAGGGGGCTTGGCATATGGGCTCAGGGAGTTTATTCCAAGCATAGGGTGAGGCGAGGCAGAAAGGGCGGAGTCTGGAGTTGGCAGTGGTGGAGAAGGGTAATGAGAGGAGGGATTTGTCCTGTGAGCGGAGGTTACGGGTAGGAGCGTAAGGGGAGATGAAGGTAGAGAGGTAGTGAGGGGCTGCAGATTGAGTGCATTTGTAGGTTAGTAGGAGAAGCTTGAACTGTATGCGGTACCTGATCGGAAGCCAGTGAAGTGACTTGAGGAGAGGGGTGATGTGAGTATATCGGTCTAGGCGGAAGATAAGACGCACAGCAGAGTTCTGAACGGATTGAAGGGGGGATAGATGGTTAAGTGGGAGGCCAGTGAGGAGTAGGTTGCAGTAGTCAAGGCAAGAGGTAATGAGAGAGTGGATGAGAGTTCGGGTGGTGTGCTCAGAGAGGAAAAGGCAAATTTTGCTGATGTTATAGAGAAAGAAGCGACAGGTCTTGGCTGTCTGCTGGATATGGGCAGAGAAGGAGAGGGAGGAGTCGAAGATGACACCGAGGTTGCGGGCAGATGGCTATCTTCATGTGATGTCTGTGCAGATTGAATCTTGTCTTAAGCATCTGGCCTGTTTCTCCAATACAGCATCCTTTTATAATAATAATTAGTAGCAGTTTGGTGCATTTTGTCAAATGATGCTGGACAGTTTACAGTTCATTAGACTCAGATATGCAGCCCTTTTACATACTGACTACAATTGCAGTGCAACAAATCATGAAAAATATCAAAAACTTAAATATGCGTAGTGTTCAACTTTGGTGGAACACTGTCTTACTCACCTATAGATAGGAAATGAATATATCAACCACTAGTAACTTAACTATCAGGAAGATTAATGCTTGGTCCTCTCTTAAAGTGTATCTATCTGTCTGCCAATAAATAAATTTAATGCTTACTGAATAATTTACCTTATATAACTAGGTTAGGTAGTTGTAAATTCGCCTTCTTCCTTACCAACACTTTGCAGGTCGCATGCTCATTCCCCCCCCCCCCCCCCCCCCCCATGTTTGTGTATGTTATTTGAAAAATTATATGTACTTTGTAGCTTATTTGAAAATCCAATAAAACATATTTGGAAAAAAAAAGAATTCAGGTAAAATAAAGTGTAATATTTCCAGGAACCTTTAGAATTAGAGCAGTTTTAGAAGCATCATTCACAAGAGAATGCATCTATGCTGTAATATTTCATATAAGCTAACTAGCACTTTCTCCAATTAAACAAGCCACTTTATTACTCATCAGAACTCTTTAAAAGTAAATGTGGGGACTAGACAGCTCAAGAGAATTACAACAACCTAACAGAACTTATCACCTTTAGATCACCAGTTCACATCTGACTCAGGTTTATTTATTAAGCTTTATACCTTTATGAAGGGATTCGCCCAAGGTGGTGTTCATGTGTGTAGAAATGGGAGAAAAGAGCTACATCTGGAAAGCTATGTTTAATCATGTCCATGGTATGGGAAATAAAGTTCAGCATCTAGAGTTTGTAATGGAAGTGGTTGTGGCAGTCGGTGAAACTTACCTTGAGAATCATGATTGGGATGCAGTTATATCAGCTATATTCTAATCAGGAAGGACACAGGACAGGGCAGGGCCGCTGGGGGGGGGGGGGGGGGAGGGCAAGATTCCCCAGGTTTGGCCTCAGAAAGTTCTGCTCCCTCAGTCTGTCTCTTTCCTGTTCCTGTGTGTCAGTTCCCAGGTAATCGCTTTAAGGTGATAACCTGGGTCCTGGCACACAGGAGCAGGAGGGTGACAGACCAAGGGAGGAGCAGATGCAGGAAGGTAAAGGGACAGTGGTGGACTGAGTGAGAGGTCAGTGACCTAAGTGGGGGGGGGGGGGGCAGCGGTGGCAGCCTTGCCTTAGGCCCAGCTCTGTCTCTCAGCAGCCCTGGTACAGGATAGAATGAAAGGGGCAAGGGGTGAAACCATATGTAAAAATATTAAGGCAATACAATTGCAGTGATTATGGGGTAAGAAGGAAGAACTGTGAGTTAATCTGAAAAGATGAAATGGAATATCTGTTTATAATGGTATGACATACAGACCTCCCTCCCAGGCAGAAAAAAAAATAGAATGCAATTTTGTGAATGTCTTCAATTAAATCTCTATGAAAGGAGAACTGCTATTGCTAGGCAACTTCAATCTGCTGGAGGCAGACTGGGATATCTAGATTGCAGTGTCCTCAGAAGTAAGAAGATCCTGGATTTTCTATAGGGGGATATTGTCCAGCAGCAATACTACAAAGGGAGAGCGTATTTGATGTGATAGTGGGTGATCATCCAGAATCCAATGATCACTGTTACCAAGACATATGTATTAATGTTTCATTCAAAAGCAAGAGTCCTAGACTCTAGGAAAGCTAACTTTGGCAAGATGGGAGAATATCTCAAGGAGTCATTGGCTAGAAAGGAATTTGATATACTGCCTTTCTGTGGTTACAATCAAGGTGGTTTACATATTAGGTACAGGTGCTTATTTTGTACCTGGGGCAATGGAGGGTTATGTGGCTTGCTGAAGGTCACAGTAAGCTGCAGTGGGGATTGAACTGGATTCCCCTGGTTCCCAGGCCACTGTACTAACCATTAGGCTACCCCTCTTCTCCATTAAGTGAAGTGGAAAGCACTAGACAAAACTGGAAGGAAATATTGTAAAACAAATTAACCTATTTGTTAGGAAAGTAAATAAAATGAAGAAGAAAGAGAGGCCACTATGGTTGTCCAAAAAAAGAAGCCGAAAAGGTATGAGACATAAGGTTAGCAATCACAGGGGCCCTTTTACTAAGCTGCAGTAAAAAGGGCTCTGCGCTAGCAGGGGGGCTGTTTTTGCCATGTGCTGAGGCCCTTTTTACCACAGTGGGTAAAAAGACTGAATAAAAGACATGGTCATGCAGTAAGATTGCCCTTACCGCATGGCCATGCGGGTGGGAGCACTTACTGCCACCCACTGAGGTAGCAGTAAGGGCTTAAGTGCTAACACAGAGGGGCAGAACCACACAATTGAACCAACCTATGCTTTCCCTCCCTGCACATATATGAAGTCACGCTGGTGGTCTAGTGGCTTGCAGCAGGGAAGGAAAGATCACCATTCTTTCCTACCCACTGCTGCTGATCCGTCTCACTACTGCCGCTTGTTGGTTGCCGAGACTACGAGCGGTGGCCTCACAAGATTTCTGTTGAAGTCTCACGAGGCCGCAGCTTGAAGTCTCAGCAGCCATTTTAAACAAGCAGTGGCAGCAAGACAGATTGGCAGCAGTGGGCAGGAAAGAGTGGGGGATCTTTCCTGCCCTGAAGCAAGTCACCAGGGTGACTTCAGGTATGTGCAGGGAGGGAAAGCATAGGTTGGTTCAATTGTGTGGTTCTGCAGGAACCCCACGGGACCTGGGTCCATCCCCGTGGACCCCAGTCCATTCCCGCAGGATCCTTGTGGACCTGAAGGGGGTCCCCATGAGATTCCCACTGTCCCCGCTCCTGTGCAGCTATCTCAAACCTCCAAACCACCCACTCTCTCTCAATCTCAAACCTTCCTGCCTTCACTCACTCTTGCTCAACCCACCTCAGCCTTCACCCACTCTCTCTTAACCCTCCACCTCAACCTTCACTCATCCTCTCTCAAACCCCAACCAGCTTTCACCCTCTCTCCCAACTCCCACTCAGCTTTTACCCTCTCTCTCTCAAACCCTGACCCTCAGCCTTCACCCCCTCTCTTGCTCCGAAACCCCGCTCCTCAGCCCTTCACTGACTATCAACCTCACCTCAGCCTTCACCCACTCTCTTTCTCTCTTTGCTACCTGTCACCTTGCAGGCTGCTTTACAGAGGAAACAGCATACTTCCTAGCCCTTGCTGTGATTCAGCTCTTGTGTAAACTTGAGGCACTTGGTACCGGAGATTCAGGCTGGTCTCACAATAATTTCAAATTAATTTATAGTAATGTCAGTACTATGATACAGTGCCAGTATGTACACATTACAAAGCACTCTAGTAAATTTAAATACAATAAATATAATACAATAATTTCAATGTAATTTCCTTTACTGCATGGCTCAAGCTTACATACAGAGTCAAATTGTAGTGCAGAAGCATAACAGATGCTGGGTAGTGTAAAAAAAAAAAAAAAAACTAAAATTCAGAGGGGCATTAAGTCCCAGGCATCAGCATGCAACTTCTAGGTCCATGCCAGCTCATTTTCGAAAGTGATAGCCGGCCATCTTCCGACACAAATCAGGAGATGGCCGGCGATCTCGCAAAAGCGGTCAAATCGGTATAATCGAAAGCCGCTATTTTGACACCATCGCTGCTTTCCCGTTGCAGAGCCAGAGAAAAATCAAGGGGGCGTGTTGGCAGCGACACGAAGGCGGGGCATGGGCGGGGTTACAAAATGGCCGGCTTTAGCCCATAATGGGAAAAAAAACCCGGCATTTGGCCGCTTTTACTTGGTCCCTTTTTTTTTCAGGTCCAAGCTTCAAAAAGGTGGCCAAACTGACCACATGATCACCGGAAGGAATCGGGGATGACCTCCCCGTACTCCCCCAGTGGTCACCAACCCCCTCCCAGCATAAAAAAACAGGTTACAAATACTTTTTTTGCCAGCCTCAAATGCCGTACCCACCTCCATGACAGCAGAATGTGTTCTGTCCTCCGACAGCCTTTGGCTGCTTGTGATGTGGCTCTGGGGTGAGTGTGGCACCTTTTCTGTTATTTGCACTGCAGAGTCACATCAGCAATGCATTGTGGTGGGTATAGGTATTGGTAGGCTCTGCTTTCCCCCCTGCTTACTGGGTCAGAGTGTGCCCTGTTTTGTTTCCTGTTGTAGATAGTCCATGCGGTAGTGGCCATTTTTGTAAGACAGTTTTAGATCCCTTTCCTGTGTTACCCACGTCAGAGAACATAGGTCTTACCTTGAATGGTGTTGGAAGAGGGCATTGTACACCATTGTGCCAGCTCTGACCTACTGCTAATCTTAGTACCAGGGGACTCTTTGCCCGTGGGGCACAACCTCTGATCTGCAGTTAACTGTGAGTAAACGTGGTTATTTCAAGAAAGGACTTTTTCAGAGAGATTAGTCTTGAGGTGTGAACTGGTGTGCCAAAGTTATACAGCAGCAATAAGTCCTAGAGGCTGTATGCAGGTCCTTGGAGCAGTTTTAGTGGGTGCAGTACATTTGTGGGTAGTGGGGTTTGGGGGGGTTGGGGGGCTCAGCTCCCAAAGTAAGGGAGCTAAGCACGTGGGAGCTTTTCTGAAGTCCACCGCAGTGACCCCTAGGGAGCCCGGTTGGTGTCCTGGCATGTCAGGGGGGCCAGTGCACTAAAAATGCTGGCTCCTCCCACGGCCAAATGCCTTGAATTTGGCCAGGGTTTGAGATGGCCGACATAACTTTCCATTATCGCTAAAAAACGAAGCCGGCCATCTCAAACCCCGGCCAAATCCAATGCATTTGGCTGGCCGGAACCGTATTATCGAAACAAAAGCTGGCCGGCCATCTTTTTCAAAAATACGGGTCTGGCCAGCTGTTTGCGGCGCTGCCAAAATACATCGCCGGCCATGTATTTCGCCAGCGCCGTTCGATTATTCCCCTCATGGTAACCTGGCACCCGGGATTTGTCAAGGTCTGATCTGTTTATACTAATAAAGTATAGCTACTACCAGCACAGAAAATAAGTAAATTGGGCTTATTGAAGTAGATGTTTTTTGGCAATTGCTCCTTGAATATGGAATCCGTTAGCATTAGAAATGCATTTGGAAAAGATAGGTTCAGAAAACTGTTGAAAACTAGACTAACAAATTTTTAAAAGTTTTGGTGTGCTGTTTGTATATTCATCTATTATACATGATCCGAGTTATCCTTGTTGTGGAAACTCCTATTGTAAAACACCTTGAGCTTGTGGTTAGCACGGTATAATAATAATAACAGACACAGATTACAATAGTTATGAAGTAGATCAGAAAATACCAAATGCAGCTGATACCAAATTTTGCAACAGAGTAGACAGCCTAGGACGCATGGATAACATAGGAAAGGATCTAGCACAGCTTGAGGAATGGTCTAGAGTTTGGCAGCTAAAATTTAATGCTAAAAAAAAAAAATACAGGGTCATGCATTTAGGCTGCCAAAGTTCAAGGAAGTGGTACAGTATAGGTGATGTTCTTCTGTACATGAAAGAAGAGCAGCATCTGGGGGTGATTAAATCCAATAATTATAAAATGGCCAAACAGGTAGAGAAGGTGACAGCAAAAGCTAGGAAGATGCTTGGATGAACGGAGAGAGAACTAGCCAGTAGGAAAAAAGAAGTGATAACAACTCTGGTAAGACTTCATTAGGGGGCTCCTTTTACAAAAGCTTAGCATGCACTAAGTGCCATTGGTATAACATAGCAATACTTATGTCACCTACCTCTACCACCCTCCTCCCTTACTCATCTTACTTATCCACATCTAATTGACCACCTCTTTATACACTATATTACAATTGTTATCCATTCTATGTTACTTTGTACCTGTTATACTATGTAAGCCGCATTGAACCTGCTAATAAGTGGGAAAGTGCGGGGTATAAGAGTTACAAATAAATACATAAATAGGATACATAGCATTTAGCATTAATGTTTGTTAGTGCACACTAAGTTTTAATAAAAGGGCCCCTAGGAGTACTATGTGCAAATGTGGATACCGCACCTTCAAAAAGATATAAACCATAAGTATATAAGTACATAAGTAATGCCACACTGGGAAAAGACAAGGGTCCATCGAGCCCAGCAACCTGTCCACGACAGCAGCCAATCCAGATGGAGGTGGACCTAAGTGTCGCTACTAAATGACCAATGGTCTTTCTCATGAAGCATAGGAGGGCAGACTTAAGGATCTAAATATGCATACTTTGGGAAAAAAGGTGGGAAAGGAGAGATATGAGATATTTCAATACTCCCAAGGTTTTGATTCTCAGGAGATGCACCTTTTTCACATGAAAGGAATCTCTAGAACAAGGGACCATAGAATGAGGGAGAAAAGGGATAAACCTGGTAGTAATCTAAGCAAATATTTCTTTATGGAAAAGGTGGCAGATAAGTGGAAGAGCCTCCCAGTAGAAGTAACAGATAAGGACAGTATTTGAATTCAGGAAAGCATGGGGCCACCAGAGAGGATCGCTAAGGAATAGGAAAGGGATGCAGAGCCTAGCAGTTAATGTGAATGAGCAAACCAGATAGACCATCTGGTCTTTCCCTGTTTCTACCGTAGGTGTCATAGGCATCTTACATTGCAGTAACAGTACAACTATAATACAAGTGACCAAATGTCAGCATAGTACACAATAAAAGCAATGATGTAAATTTGGGAACAGAGAAAACTAATTTATAGTAGTGTCAATACTATGATACAGTGTCAGTATGCACACATTACACAGCAGTCTAGGACATTTAAATACAATAAATATAAAATAGAATGCCAGCATATTCCAAATGAAATATCTTGATGGAAAAACTAAAAGCAACGGCATAAGTAAAAGTGGGTGGCTGGAATGAAGGGAAATTGTATGTACAGTCTAATAAACTTTGCAAATAACTGGGTCTCAGAGGGCATGTAGCAAAGTAGTCTTAATGCCATGTGAATGACTAGTTAGTTGCCACAGTCATTAAAAGCATGTGAGAAAAGCCAGATTGTAATGTATTTGCTGAAGCAGAGATGGCTTTGACTTAAGCATAGTCCTTCTGAGAGTGAGTTCTAAAGAACAGTGGGGGGGGGGGGGGGAGGTGTTCTTCTGAGAAAGCTCACTGGCAGGTATCACATCATGTCATTTCTTTTGCTGAAGGCAGAGTTAGGGATGCTCTTTTGCAGGAACTTAAGAGGCCTCAAAGATGTGTAGACAGATAAGAGCAGCTGAAGGCAACCTGCTGCCTGAGGTGAGGGATGACTTTGTAACCCCACCCCACCGGCACTCAAAAAAGAGTACCCCCACAGAGCTCATCAGAGGGCTTCACTTCACTCAGGACACTAGCCAGGCAGTGCCCCCCCCCCCAAAAAAAAAGAATGCACCTTGTATCCCTAGCCGATAGAATACAAAAAGAAAAAGAAAGAAAAAATTGCAATTAATGGTTATACTTAACAAAACTTGTAGCACCTAAATTATGTAGGCTAGGACTCTGATATATTAAAAAAAAATACTAACCCCCTGACTCTGCACACTCAACAGTCATGGTGTTAAATGTAAACAAATATTCTGCATCAATAGAAGTCCCCCCCCCCCCCCCATCGTGCCCACAATGGGATGTAGGAGTAAGAAAACAGCATGGCAGACAGTCCACTAGATCCAATATGGAAAACAAAAGAGGAAGCAGACCTCTTTTGATCTGATATTGATATTTCACTTTCAACTTTAATTTGGTTCTCATTTATTTTTCTATTCAGCAATATTTCACTTCTCTTTCTTGCCAGTTTTCATTCTTCTTTTCCAATGGATCTACCTCTCTCACTCCTGCTCTCACATTTCACATCTCATCCTTTTCCACCCCAGCCTCTAATTCCCCCATCTCTATACTCAATTCCAATCTTTTATATTCCACTCAGGCCAACCAGTTCATCTCCCTGCCCTATGTCCAGCATCTCTACTACTACTACTTAACATTTCTAGAGCGCTACTAGGGTTACGCAACACTGTACAAATTAACGAATAAGGCCGGTCCCTGCTCAGAAGAGCTTACAATCTAAAGGACGAAATGTCAAGTTGGGGTAGTTGAGATTTTCTGAGAAGAGGTGTAGTGATTAGGTGCCGAAGGCGACATTGAAGAGGTGGGCTTTGAGCAATGATTTGAAGATGGGTAGGGAGGGGGCCCGGCGTATGTGCTCAGGGAGTTTGTTCCAAGCATGGGGTGAGGCGAGGCAGAAAGGGCGAAGCCTAGAGTTGGCGGTGGTGGAGAAGAGTACTGAAAGGAGGGATTTGTCTTGAGAGCGGAGGTTACGGGTAGGGACGTAAGGGGAGATGAGGGTAGAGAGGTAAGGAGGGGCTACAGATCGAGTGAATTTGTAGGTGAGTAGGAGAAGCTTGAACTGTATGTGGTATCTGATCGGAAGCCAGTGAAGTGACTTGAGGAGAGGGGTGATACGAGTATATCGGTTAAGGCGGAAGATAAGACGTGCGGCAGAGTTCTGAATGGACTGAAGGGGGGGTAGATGGCTAAGTGGGAGGCCGGTGAGGAGTAGGTTGCAGTAGTCAAGGCGAGAGGTAATGAGACAGTGGATGAGAGTTCGGGTGGTGTGCTCGGAGAGGAAGGGGCGAATTTTGCTAATGTTATAGAGGAAGAAGCGACAGGTTTTGGCTATCTGCTGGATATGCGCAGAGGAGAGGGAGGAGTCAAAGATGACACAGAGGTTGCGGGCAGATGAGACGGGGACGATGAGGGTGTTATCAACTGAGATAGAGAGAGAAGGGAGAGGAGAAGTGGGTTTGGGTGGGAAAACAGTAAGTTCAGTCTTGGCCATGTTCAGTTTCAGGTGGCGGTTGGACATCCAGGCAGCAATGTCGGATAAGCAGGCCGATACCTTGGCCTGGGTTTCCGCAGTGATTTCTGGTGTGGAGAGATAAAGCTGGGTGTCGTCAGCATAAAGATGATAGTGGAAACCATGAGAAGAGATCAGGGAGCCTAAGGAAGAGGTGTAGATTGAAAAAAGAAGGGGCCCAAGGACAGATCCCTGAGGAACTCCAACAGAGAGCGGGATAGGGGAGGAGGACGAACCATGAGAGTGTACTCTGAAGGTACGATGGGAGAGATAAGAGGAGAACCAGGAGAGGACAGAGCCCTGGAACCCAAAGGAGGACAGTGTGTCAAGAAGTAGGTTGTGAATGACAGTGTCAAAAGCGGCGGATAGGTCGAGGAGGATAAGGATGGAGTAGTGACCTTTGGATTTGGCGAGGAACAGGTCATTGCAGACCTTAGATAGTGCCATTTCTGTTGAGTGTAGGGGGCGAAAGCCGGATTGAAGCGGATAGAGGATGGCATGAGTGGAGAGGAAATCAATGCAGCGGCTGTGAATGGCGCGTTCAAGTATTTTGGAGAGGAAGGGTAGGAGGGAAATGGGGCGGTAGTTGGAGGGACAGGTAGGGTCAAGTAATGGTTTTTTGAGGAGTGGTGTGACCACAGCATGCTTGAAGGTGTCCGGGACTGTTGCAGTGGAGAGAGAGAGGTTGAGGATATGACAGATGGTGGGGGTGATAGTAGGAGTGATGGTGTTAAGTAAGTTGGTGGGGATGGGGTCTGAGGAACAGGTGGTGGATTTCAAGGAGGAGAGGAGATGGGCGGTTTCCTCTTCGGTGATAGCAGGAAAAGAGGAGAAGTAGGCCTGGGTAGGTTGGTTGAGAGAGTGGGTTATAGGATGAAGAGGAGGAGAAGGTTTGGTGGTGAATTTGAGGTTGATCTTCTGGACCTTGTCACGGAAGTAATCGGCCAGAGATTGGGGAGAGAGTGAGGGGTGGTGGGTGGGAGCGGAGGGCACTTTGAGGAGGGAGTTGAGGGTGGCGAAGAGACGACGTGGGTTAGAGCTGAGGGAATTGGTCAGTTGGGTGTAAAAGTCCTGTTTAGCGAGGAATAGGGAGGATTGGAAGGAGGATAGCATGAATTTGAAGTGAATGAAGTCAGTATAGGCGCGAGATTTCCTCCATAGGCGTTCAGCCGAACGGGCGCAGGAGCAAAGGTATCGGGTGCAAGGGGTCAGCTAGGGCTGGGGATTGGTACGCCTTGTGGGATGGGAGATGGACAGTGCAAGGATGTCTAGAGCAGAGGAGAGAGTGGCAATGTAAGTGGAGACAGCTTTGTCAACAGATTTGGAGGACATGATGGAAGGGAGGAGATCAGAGATACTAGAGGATAAGGTGGGGGGGTCAACAGCCTGGAGATTTCTGGACGTAGTACTTAGTGTTGGGCGAGATTGAGGGGGAGGGTGCTGAAGTGTGAATGTGATTAGGTGATGGTCAGAGATAGGAAGAGCTGAAACGCAGAAATTGGAGGGTGAGCAAGTAGAAGAGAGGACGAGATCAAGACAGTGGCCAGATTTGTGAGTAGGGGTGGTGGGGCTCAGTTGGAGGTTAAAGAAGGAGGTAAGAGTGAGGAACTGAGAAACATATGAGTCGGACGGGTTATCAGTGTGAATGTTGAAGTCACTAAGAATGAGGGATGGGGATGAGGGCCCAAGAAAAACGGAGAGCCAGGCATCGAAGTCGGTAAGGAAGGAAGGGAGGGATTTATCAGGGGGGCGGTAAATGACTGCAACTCTGAGTGGCAGTAGGTGGAATAGACGGATGGAGTGAACTTCAAAGGATGAGAAGCAGTGAGACTGAGGTAGGTGGAGAGGTTGAAAACTGCAGGAGGGCGAAAGTAGTAGCCCGACGCCGCCACCGCGGCCAACTGGGCGGGGTGAATGGGAGAAAAGATAACCTCCATGGCATAGGGCTGCGATTGAGGCAGAGTCATCAGGGGTGAGCCAGGTTTCAGTTAGGGTGAGCAGTTGAAGGGAATGGGAGATGAAGAGATCGTGGGTGAAGGGAAGTTTGTTGCAGATCGAGTGGGCGTTCCACAGGGCGCATGAGAAAGGGAGGGAGGAGGGGGGGAGGAGGGGAATAGAGATGAGATTGGCGATATCGTGGGAACGTTTGCATAGATGAGATGAGGGCGAGGACAGGTGTGGGGGACCTGGGTTGGGATTGATGTCTCCCCCTCTCTCCTTCTCCCTTCATGTCTAGCATTTCCACTCTCTTGCAGTCTCCCCTGTATCTTCTCCACACCAATTAAACAGAACTTAATATCTGAAGGAATAGACTGGATTATAGCTCCGTCCGTCCGTTCTTTTCAGACTCTAGAGCAGCTGGATGTTCTGCCCAACTCCCTCCCTTCCTGGCATTAAGTATGGGAGGGCAAGAGCCTAAAGCTGAGCAGAGAACACTCTGCTCCCTAATCCTGCCCCTCTTCTGTTGCTTCTGCCCCTATCCTGTCTACTCCCTCCTCCAGCTACACTTCCTTTTTGTCTATGAATTAAGCACTGAATGTAAAGCATTTCTTCTCTTACCTACCCTCATGTCCAGAATCATCTCCTTCTTCCTTTTCCCTCACCCCCTTCCCTCCATGCTGCTGTCACAATGCCCCATCTGCCTAGGCCACTGACACTGTGATTTTTATTGCTGCTGTTCTGTCACATCCAGGATCTCCTCTAGTGCTCCTTCTTTCCAAAGAAATACCAGCATACTTCCCGCCTGGAAGCAAAGTGAGGCAGCCACAGCAGAGGTGTTTTGGGGGCATTTGCAGGCTCTCCCCAAACATTGCTGCCTGAGACAGATGTCTCGCTCTAATGATAGAGTCTCACCTGTACAGGGATAGCTTATTCTACAAACACCCCAACCCATTTCCTCAAAGGCAGCACTCACCAATCTTTTAACAGTCAGTAAAAGTATGCAAATCTCAGTGGGCACAGGGCAATGACATCCTATATAGCACCTTCCGAGGTCATGACCCCAATGCTGGGTTGTGGAACTCCATTTGAGAAGCTCTGCTCTAATTTGGAGGGCTTTAAATTTGGTCCTGTATAGTACCCATAGCGAGTGAAGTTTTTGCAGGAAGAATGCGATATGTCAATGCAACTTACAACAAGCATTCTGCATTAACTGGAGCTGGGACAAACTCTTTCCAATGGGCAAGGAATTACAGTAGTTCCGTCTTTGACACTGTTACGGCATGGACCATAATTCTGCAGATATAGCCAAGGAGAGTTTGTGTGGGACATAACTTTTTGTGGGGTTGTTTTTCTAATGTTTTGCTAAGTGAGTATTCCAGTTGTCAACCTCTAACACTGTAGTCATATCTTCATCTACATTGGGGTAGTCTTCTCTTCTACTGGAGACATCTTAAGCCCCAAAGCTTGAGTTTGCTGCTCTGCTTCAACCATATTACCTATAGGCCTGTAAAGAAGGAAATCTGGCCAGCTTCTTTATACATTGCAACAGCGGCTCAGACTGCACTACTTCCACTGGGAGCGGGGGGGGCCCTCTGAAATCTTGAGCAACATGGAACCTGGGACATCAGTGAGGAATAACTCCCTCCCTGAGAAATATTTGTACCACCATGGCATCCTCGCCTGGGGGTATCTACTTTCATCAACCAGTTCCTCTCTAAAAGGCACTCGAGATTCTATGGGCTCCTTCATAAGGTCCAGCGTCTTCCAACCCCAGAGACCCTGGTACTCAACCTCCTGAGCAGAACAAGGTAAGGCCTTTTTTCAAGGGACTCTCATAAAGAAAGTTTCCTGAACCCAAAGGCAGTCACAGCTTTTCCCAGGCCTTCTTTCTTGATATTGTGTATCTGTATTTTCAAAAGGCGTTTGACAAGGTACCTTATGAAAGGCTACAGAGGAAATTGGAGGGTCATGGGATAGGAGGAAATGTCCTATTGTGGATTAAAAACTGGTTGAAGGATAGGAAACAGAGTGGGGTTAAATGGGCAGTATTCACAATGGAGAAAGGTAGTGGGGTTCCTCAGGGGTCTGTGCTAGGACCGCTGCTTTTTAATATATTTATAAATGATTTAGAGAAGGAAGTAACTAGCGAGGTAATTAAATTTGCTGATGACACAAAGTTATTCAAAGTCATTAACTCGCGAGAGGATTGTGAAAAATTACAGAAGGACCTTACGAGAATGGGAGACTGGGCAGCTAAATGGCAGATGATGTTTAGACTCTGGAATTCGTTGCCGGAGAACGTGAAGGCGGTTAGCCTGGCAGAGTTTAAAAAGGGGTTAGACGGTTTCCTAAAGGACAAGTCCATAAACCACTACTAAATGGACTTGGGAAAAATCCACAATTCCAGGAATAACATGTATAGAATGTTTGTATGTTTGGGAAGCTTGCCAGGTGCCCTTGGCCTGGATTGGCCGGTCATGGACAGGATGCTGGGCTCGATGGACCCTTGTCCTTGTTGCCACTGTAACCTCCCCCCAGGAATTCCACTGGACTCAGCAGTGGAGGTCCCACACTGAACATTCGCTGATATGGCCCGACTCAGAATGGTAGTGATGTCTGCCAAAATTGAGTCCCCAGCTTGTGTCAAGCTCTTTTTTTTTTTCTGTTAGGCGCGCAGTTCCCTTCTGAACCATAGTTTGCCTGTATGGACATAAAGAACTACACCCATGCCACCCCAATGCTCCTCCACAAAACTCACAGTGCTGGCCACCAGGCAACACTCTAGTATGGTGGGTGAATTATGAAGAACAGTGCCAGCCATCACTCAGAACCCTAGAGTACAGCATGCACCTCACTCCAGCACTCCCCATAACTTGGCCACCAAACCCATGTTCAACATCTAAGTTAGCACAGCCTGCAAGCATCCCTGTAAGAAATCAGCTTTGTCTGTTTATGTTGCCATACCTTGCTCCTGGGCCAAGGTATTCAAATAGTGGAGGGGGAGTGGGAACAGGTCTGTGGCCCACACCATCTTGTTTGGCACCTTAGGCACTCCTAACACTGACCACATACCTTCCTTCCTCTCTCTTTTTGGGTCCAAAACGCAGGTGGGATTCCCTATCACTTTGGGGATCAAACATTCTAAACATGACATCTCCCGCCCCTACACCCAAGAAAATGAAGGCTGTGAAATCTGATTCTGAGCTTTCAGATCCAGTCAAGGAATAACTCTGGGGTCTGAAAGACTTGATCTTGGTGCACTAAGAGAAAACATGTGAAATGAACAGAAAGTTGAGGAGCTTACAGTGGTGGTTTCAGTACTTCAGACTTCCCTGAAATGGTCTAGCAGGCAGAACAGTGATCAGAGACCATGACAGCCATGCAAAAGCTTTCCCATAAGCTAGAGATAGTGGAACACGACTTGAAAAATATTGCTAATTGGAACCACCAAAACATCCTAAGAATTTTAGGCCTTCAAAAATAAAATAAAAAAAAAAAATATGAGAAAAACATCCAAATATAGACTTATGTCATTTTTTGGACATTTTTTTCTTTTGAAAATGAGCCTGACAGTAGAGCAAATGGTTTGGCTCAGAATGGAATCACTGTTGCCTACATATCTTGCTGGTTTTCGTTGCAAGGATCGATTCCACTTGTAACAGTGCCTTTTACTGTACAGCTTCTTTGTATTGGAATGCTTTACTGAAAGAACTCCATCTCAAACTTTCTTTTTTAAAATTTAATTCTGCATTAAAGATTCATATTTTCTTGGAGGCTTTTACAGAAAGACTTGGTCAAAGTATTTCGCAGGAGCATAAATATTACCTCCTGTTGTGGTTGCCTCTCAGGCATTTGGATGTTTGATCCTTGTATATCTGATCTCTTCTGTATGATTGTTTTTCTAGCTTTCTATTATTTGCTTCTTCTCATCAAGCATTTCTGATTCTATTTTTAATATATAAACTGCTTGATTATGCCCACAGAAAGGGCAGTAAGCCATAAACCTCAAAGTCCTTTGGGTACTACTAGTAGATGGTAGATAGGCACTTGCTTCTGAAGAGTGTTTTCTTATTATCAGACTGTATGCCCCAACTGCTAATAATGCAAACTTGGTTTATTTTGTAATCCCTGCAGCAAAGGTCCTTCTTCATCCAGTAGCTATATTAGCCCTGGCTATAGAAAATACTTTTGACCATATGGAATGAGATTTTCTATATTACATGATGAAATAGTTTGCAGTCTTTTTTTATGCATAGGGGTTGACTTTTATATTCTCAGCCATCAGCATGAGCCAATAGGACTCATAAGAGCATAACATAAGAATTTCCATACTGGGTCAGACCAAAGATCCATCGTCCAATATCCTGTTTTAACAGTGACCAATCCAGCTGTAAGTACCTGGCAGGATCCCAAAAAGTAGACAGTTTCCGTGCTACTTACGCCTAGGGAAAAGCAGCAGCTCTTCCACAGGCCTACCTTCAAAAATGAGTTAGGGACAAACCTTTTTAAACCCAGTAACGCTATCAGCTTTTACGTCATCATCTGGCAACGAGCGCCACAGCCTAATCATACGAGTGATAAAATATTTTTCCTACTTATTTTAAATGTACTATTTTGTAACTTCATGGTGTGTTCCTAGTCTTTTTACTTGTTGAAAGAGCAAGCAAACAATTCCTTTTACCTGATCCACTTCACTCAGGATTTTATAAAGTGAAGTGAAAGCTGTTCTCCCCTGAGAATATATGTCACACCAGTGGCATAGCCTCAGAAAGGCTTGGGCCCACCCACTTTAGGCTCAGGACCACCCAAAATGTGTTCTCCCTTAGTGTGGCTGGCAGGCATCCACAAGTGCCACCAGACAAAGACCTCCTTCCCCACCAAATGAACTTACATCTTTGGCATCTGGCAGCAGTGTCTCCAAGCTGCCATTACCAGCTGCTGCCACTGCCCCCAGCCATGCATGCTCAGTTTTTGCATGTATGTGTAATCAATAGAAATCAAACAAAATAAAACATGAAAAGAAAATAAGATGATACCATTTTTATTGGACGTAACTTAATACATTTCTTGATTAGCTTTCGAAGATTGCCCTTCTTCGTCAAGATCGGAAATAAGCAAATGTGGTAGATGACAGTTTATATAGTGAAATATCCAAACATTTTATTGACAGTCTAACAGGGTGGAGGTGGGCAGGAGGTATGCCTGGGAACATCAAAGCATTTCAGAGACAGTCTAACAGGATGGGGGTGGATAGGTGAGAGGGTGATAAACAGAGCAATACAACTTTATGGTTTATAATGGGCTAGAAAACCCAGATCTTTGTTACGTCCTGTCTATTGGGTGTCAAAATATTCAATCATTCTGACTTCAAAGGTCTTACATTCCTGTATTGTTTTAAAGTTAGCTTTCATGATTCCTACTATGAAGTCACTGGTACAGTGATCTGGTTTTGTAAAGTGCTGCCCCACAGGGGTAGGAACCAGACTGGCACCAGCATTCTTCATGTGATGTCTATGTAAATTAAATCTTGTCTTTAGCATCTGGTCTGTTTCTCCAATATAGCATCCTTCGTTACATTTTTAACACTGAATGTATATACCACATTGGAAGATGAGCATGTGAAATATTCCTTTATGTTGAATATTTTTCCTTTGTGAATGACCGTGGGGTCCTGTGAAATGTTTTGGCATAGCTTGCAGCTGGATATATTGCAAGGATGTGTGCCCTTCTCTTCTTTTTCAGTCTGTGTTGGGTGTTTACTTATTTTGTGTTTTAAGTTGGGTGGCTGTCGGAAGGCCAGCATTGGTGGGCTGGGAATATCTCTTTCAGTAATTCATCCTCTTGGGTAGAGGCTGAAGATCTTTTATGATTTTTCTTAATTTTTCCAGCTCTGGGTTGTATGTCACTATAAGGGGGATTCTGTCTGTGGCTTTTTTTTCTTTGTATTGTAGCAGATTTTCCCTGGGTGTTTTGAGGGAGAAGGAAATATTTTGGAGATTATTTGGGGGTTGTAGCCTTTCCGTTCGAAGGATGTAGTCAGGATTTCAAGATGTCTGTCTCTGTCCCTTGGGTCAGAGCAGATACGGTGGTATCTTGTGGCTTGGCTGTAAATAATGGATCTCTTTGTATGTGAAGGGTGGAAGCCTGGAGTTGTGAGGTAGCATATAGGTGAAAACAAGCACACGTGGAGGCCAGCAGCTGGCAAGTAGTGGCTCAGAGCACACTGCCGCCGGATGCCCAAGATGTAGGTTCGTTCGGCAGGGAGGAGGTCTTTGGCTGGCGGGGCTTGGGGTTTCCCACAAGCAAAGGTATTTCTTTTACATTGGAGGGGGCGCCGGGTGGGAGGAGGGGGAAGAAATTAAATTTGGGTATTTTCTTTAGTTGGGGGGGAGGGGTGGAGATATTTTGGGCCCAGCCTAAATTGGCTGTCTGGCTACACCACTGCATCACACTGACTAGTTTCTGATCTTTAAACAAAATGTAATAGACATCAGGAACCTCAGTAAAAGACATAACACGCTTTTAAAACTATTACTCTTCATTTATTTAAAGAACATAGTTATCCAATTTGAATATCTCCAAAGTATAACCACTCAGAAGTTAGGTCTTTTTCAATGAAAATGAGGAGGTTATAGGATGAGAATTAAAGGGGATGGATTAAGGAAAATCTAAGGAAATATTTCTTTATAGAAAGGATAGCTGACACATGGAACAGCTCCCAGTGGAAGTGGTAGAGACGAGATCAATGTCAGAATTCAAGGAAGTACGGGGAGAAGAACCAAGGATCTCAGATGGAGAAGGCATGGTAGAGCTTAATAGTTGGGTGTGGATGGGCAGCCTAGTTACTGTAGACCCTGTGTTCTTTTTCTGTCTTCATGTTCTGTTTTCTCCAAGATAGAAATCATATCCAGCAATTGTATCACACCAGGATTTTAAGTCTGATAGTGAACTTTAAATTATCACCAGTAATTGGTCTCATGATTTTCTGTTGAGTTTATATTGGATTGGGCTAGTGTGACTGAGTAATAAAATGATACAAGTCTTACACCTGTGGGGTGACATTAACCTCTACGCCCACCTTCCACCTGCATTGGCTTCTATCTCAACTATATTAATAAGTTGAAGAAGGACCCACACACTGCTGATGCAGGGCAACTCACACATGCTTCACACATGAAGCATAAAGAAAACTTCTATGAAGATTCTATACTGGGAGCAGTTGGTGATGCCACCTCATATGTTTGCTACTTCAGAGAACTAACAGAAGGTTAAATAAAAAAACACACAGAAGAAAAAAACACTTGTTCTTGAAAAAAAGTGCTTTAAATTTTAATAAGACATTTCAGTGCAGTCAAAAACAGCTAAAACAGCAGCATTTCACAACAGTGTAAATAAGGCACTTGTGGTGACTTTAGGAGATGGTTGCAATAATAGTTCTAGTTTGGACGAAGCCTAGCAAGACAATTTCAATATGCATTTGCATAAGGCCTCCCAGACTACATTACCTTCCAGGACAGGACCAAATTCTCTACTTACTTTGAAGGTTCAACTCTCAAAGAGGAATGAAGTCAGGAAGGGGACAACATAAATAAGCATGGAATACAAAGAAACTGAAAGTACAAAATGCTGTATTTTATCAACAGTAGGTTCAGTAGAGACACCAGGCAGAGAGTTGTCCCACTGATCAATATCTGACATGGTAAGTTTGAGAATTTTTTTCACCATGATGCAAAACAGGACCAACAAGGTAAGAAAACCTGCAAATACAAAGCTAACACAGAAATATGTTAGAAGGAATAACAGAAGCTCAGAGGGTGCAGAAACAATAGAAAATAGAGAAAGATAAAGAATATACAGGTAAATCTTGTGTACCCAGCAGACAAGAATGCAAGTTTTCTTAACTCATATACACTAATTTCTGTACTCATTTAAAGTCATGGATATGAGACCATAGGCCTTATGAATTATCTTTTGCCCTTGCTAACTTAGTGTTTGTGTGTCAGTATTTATTACAATTCATACAATATTTAAAAATTATATCTACCACCTTGCTGCTCAGGAGAAATTATATGCAACTGTCATACTATTATTCAAGGAATATCCCACAGAATGCTCATGATCCCTATTTTTTGCAGTCAAGTTCTTAGAACAGACAGCACTATACTTGCCCATAAATGATGTCAGAGATGCCATATACACTAAGGACCTCTTATCAAGCTACGCTAGCAGTTCCCACGTGGCAAATCCCAACGAAGCCCATTCAAAATGAATGGACTTTGTTGGCATTAGCGCAGTTTGATAATAGAGGCCCTAAGGTAGAGGTTCAGCTACAGACTGGGAAGTACTAAGTAAGGCAGGGTGATACCAATAAGTTGTTAAGTAAGGCAGGGGAATACTAATGTACCAATGAAGTGTGCGCTTCAGATTCAAGTTCAGTAGTGAATTTTCTAATCCATGACAGAGGAGACAGGAATATGAATGAAGAACAAATGCAAGGCAGTGGAGAAAAGCAAGCACAGAAACTGCACTGTCACATTCACTTCTAAGAATATGCTTTTCTCTCCCCTGGATAAACAAATAGGTAATACCAAAGTACTCTCCCGTCACTGTAGCAAGAAGAACCTTAGAAAACCTGGATTGCAGCTCTGTGGTTGAGCAGTGAAGGTTTCTTACCTATAAAGAGATTTATAGGTAACCCCCCCCCTCCCCCCCACACACACAAAACACACCTGCTTTGATCTGTTTCTGGTACTATTTTACAAACACATTCAGGAGTTAAAGCTGTGAAGGACAATTCAATGACCCTAAACAACCATTTGTAGTTTAATAAAGAGTCACATCTTTGTAACACCTCTCATCTTGGTTTTACACACCCAGTTGTGCTGGCTACTGTCATGAGGACTTTGAGGGCAGGCATGAAGTTGGAGATCTCGCTGAAGTTGCTGCTGCTGACCACCTGCGTGTGAACAATTAAACCTTGCTGATAATTTCGAGCTTCGATGCAGCGGGAAATTTCATGGAGTCCAGCCTGAATGTGAGGGGGAGAGCTGCAAGCACAAAACAATGGTCAGTGACTCTCTCACTGCAAAGGCTCTGGAATCTCAGAGGAAGAAAACTAGTACAGAAGCTGCTTCACAGCTTCTGAGAACGGGAAAGTCAGAGGCCACACCAAACAGGAAAGAAGGGACATGCTGTAGAGCTATAAGTGACTGGGCATGGCTCTATTACCTAGGGGACAATTCTATAATAGGTGCCCCAGTGCTGTGCGGGGAGCACTTATGCTATAATGGCAATCTGGGTGGCCCAATTCCTATAGAATACTAGTATATACATGCATTGGGTGCACCAGTCTATGGCAAGTATAAATGGGAGTGTTTTTATAAGGCAGCACACATCGTGCGTATCTTGTACATGCAAGCGACAGGCTCGCCCATGTCCTATCCATATGTATGCCCCCTTGGAAGTTACATCACTATAGCAATATACGCAGGGGAAGCCACTAGGCAATCTGCTGCCTGAGGTGAGGGCTGAGATGGCTTCCCCCCCCCCCCCCCCCCCCCCCCCCCCCAGGTCGTGGTCTGGCATCTCCCCTTCCTTCTTCGACCTCTTCCCCAAGCCTACCTTTTTTTCCAAAACACGTGGTGGTAGCGATTCCCATTGGCTGCCCTGCCATTGGCACCAGCCTCTTCTCTCTACTGCGGCCCGCCTCTGAGGAAACAGGAAGTTATGTCAGAGGTGGGCCGCACTATAAAGAAGAGGCCAGTGTTGGTGGCAGGGGCAGTGAATGGAATCGTTGCCACCGCGGTCTTTAATAACAAAGGTAGGTAAGGGAGCTGAAGAGGGAAGGGAAGAGAGACCAGACTGTGGCCAGTGTGGAGGATATACCACTGCTGGGAAGACTGCTACCTAAGGCCCCCACCTGAGGTGGCCTAAAGGTAGGGCCACTACTGATTACATGCCAGCTTATAAAGTGACACTTGTGTGCTGGCATGCATACCATACAATTTGAGTTATAGAATTGCCTTCCATGGTGTTTCCTCGATATAAAAAAAAAAAAATAATCAGGTCAATACTCAAACCTGGCAGTGAGTTTTTGTGCTTTTTTTTTTTTTTAACACCAGATTCAGTATTTAAAAATATATCAGTACCACGACAAGGTGTGCTCACTGCTGCTGCCTAAACGGAAAGCAGAGATATTTAGTGCTCTCTCTGCATAGTTGGTTTAAGTGAGGACAGTCTTTTTTTCTGATCTAAATTAAATTGCTTAGCTATTATGGCTAGCAGCCGATTACTGCCACTAACCTTATAGTTGGGCGAACCACTTTTGCTTGCCCTAGCAGTATCCATATAGTGTCACTGAATGTTAAAGGACAGGGACTTACAGATGAAGCAGCAGCCACGGAACACATAAGCCCTTTTGAATATTGGCTTCTATATAGGCATGTGTGCAAATGTGAATATAGATATATGTATATACATACACACACAGTCAGATGGATCTTAAAATTATAAATGGTGAATCAGTGAATCCACCCAATAAAATGCATTCATATCTTATATAAAAAGTTCCTTTAGGTTCTTATTATGGATCAGGGTTGGTAGATATGGGGAGGGGGAGGAAGGATTCTATAAATGGTCAAAAAACTGGGTGCTAAGCTAGTATTTTATAAGGGTAAGTTGGGCACCAAATCTGTTACTGACTACTAGCATAAGTCCAGAGTTATGCGCCAAACTTTAGGCATCCCCTTACGCCATGTCTATGGCTGACATAATGCTGGCGCCTGAAATCAGCAGTTGGCACATAAATGCTACTGTTAAGTACATGCTGAATAGTCATAATGCCCACTGACCTGCCCCTGAACCGCTCATGGAACACCCCCTTTGCAGTTACAACATTCAACACATAAAATGGCACGTTATAGAATAGCACCTAAGGGCAATGTGGCTCCTAAACACCATTTCGCTCCATTTGGCACCTAACATCCATTAAATTCCTATTGTTACTCCAGAAGTTTAGTTGCCTCATTTGGTGCTTAACTTAGGCGCCATTTATAGAATTCCCCCAAGGCTGAGCTACTGAACAGAACTGGGTCAATCTGTGGCTCAGGTTTCTGCTCCTCAAGCTGGGGGAGGTAGGTGCTACTTGAGCACTCACATAATTTGGAGAGGAAAGGGAGAGATTCAATTAGCTATTACAGCACGATCTGGTGACAGGTAAGAGAGTAATTGAAATAACCAGCACATAATCTTTCAGTCACAGATTTCACATTGTTCAGTCCTGTTCAGGTAAGAAACATATGGTAAATTGTACTCTAGAGATCACAGATCAAACATGTATGGAAGGATCAAGAGCGAGGTCTGGCAAGGTTAACAAGTGCTTACCGTTGCTCTCGAGCTTGTCATACAGGTATTCAAGTCTCTGTGTCGCATCCTCCAGTTCCTTTTAGTTTTCTGCCCACAAAAAGAGCACATTTAGTAGAGCTGTAACCGAATAGCATTTTTACTATTCGGAGCCGAATACGAATAATGAAAAAATTTTATTTAGCTGAATACCGAATATGAATGATGGGCATTGAGCTTTAATCCAGGGCTGTGTTCACATCAGGCTCCCACATTTCAGGCTAAATAACACACTATTTGTTTATTTAATGCTCAAATTGTTACATACTTCTGCTCAGTATATGTTGGGTTACCAGCCATGATTTTCAGTTTTCTTTCTTTCACTTAGTTTAATTTCATTGTTTTGACTAGAAAAAAACAACTTTTTGTCTCCCTGCACTTTACAAGCAAGAAACCTCTCTCTTTCCTGTGATGAGCTGGATCTACAACTACAAAAGAAAAGGCCTCCAGTGATCTGCATCTGCATCAACTGGATCATCAAACATCATCAGGATTCAGGAACCGCATAATGAAACCATAAGTGCAATTCCGTGAGTTAAAGTTCATATCTTTAACCTAAATTACCTCTAAATTTCTGATATCCTGATGAAGTTCTCACAGAAGTGAAATACAGTCTTTAGATCGATATCTCTAGTGAACAAAAGTGCCTGCTAGAACTCAGATAATGGACTTTAAAATGATTTTACCTTGTTTCAAGATATAAAAGTAGAAAATATAAATAGAATAAGCAGTTCTAATGAATGACTACATATCTATCAGAGAATCTCAACTTCCCTACTTCAAAGAGACTCAGACCCTCATCGAGCACTGTCTGTGAAGTCGCCACTCCCCTGCTAATTGTTGCCAAAGACAAACTGGCTTTTTGTTATACTGAATAGATAGAAAATTCTGAAATATTTCCTACTTTAATATAAAAATCTGCTCTGACCAAATAAATCAAAGATCTTCAAACACCCTAGTAATCTGTGGAAGAAGATACAACAGCCTCAAGAAAAGCAATGTTTCTGACTTAAACAAGGCTGTTTAAGTGCAATTAGGAAAAGAACTAAACAATAAAGTGAAGAAAACACTCTGAGATGAATAAAGATATATAAATGTGTCTATCAAGATTTAAGTTATGTGGAGACTTAAAACAAGCGTTGTGGAAGCTTTTCTCATAGATGCATTCCAAGAAGTGCTTAAGGTCAATTACTATCCTTTGCTCACAAATACCTATCCTACTCAACTCACCTCCCCTATCCATTGCCTGCAGTAATTCCAAACCAGCAACTTGAAAAACAGAACTGTGCATTTGTAACCTTCCTTCAAACAGCAAACAAGGGAAATTGACGCATCTATGAAAATGAGAGTTACACTGTGGCCTGTCACCCACTCTAAACTCTCCCTTCACAGCTGCATGACTAAGGAAAAATGGCAGCGTGAAAGAGGAACCTACCTAATACCAACGAGACATGAGTTTTGTGGAAATTTAAAACAAGCACTCTGGTAGCTTTTTCTCATAGCTGCATTCTGATCTTAAGGTCAATTACTTTCCTTTGTCTTACAAATACCTATCTCCTGTTCAGCTCACCTCCCCCTCTTCTCTCCATTGCTTGAAGTAATTCCAAACCAGCAACTTGAAAAAGAGAACTGTCTGTTGTAACCTTCCTTCAAACAGCAAACTAAGGAAATTGTCAAATCCATGAACATGAGCACTACACTGCAGCCCGCTCTAAACTCTCCTTTCACAGCTGGAAGAATGACAGCCTGAAAGAGAAACCCTACCTAATAAAAGGGAAGCAAACACTCTTCTTTCATGGTCTCTGTGTCCAGCTCTGATTGACTGTGGAGCCCCCTAGATACAATAGATTGGATTCTTGTCACAAGTTTTTAGTTGCCTGTTCTGTCTCAATCTTTATAATACACAATTTGCACCATTGTGCATCAGGGAAAAAACTGTGGAATAAAGTCAAATTTACTAAGCGGCTTGGGTAGACCACTGGTGGCTCCGGCAATTAACCCCTAACTATCACCACTCTACCGCAAGTCCCACAATATATCCCATTATGGCCAATATTAGATCATGGTTTATCTACTGCATGATAATACTATGTATAACGGGTTTACAAGTTGCCTCAATCAACGAATGGAACAAAATTCCCATACTTATTATAGCAAGACGATGCCACCTTCACCAATTGGAAAGACCAAACTATAAAAATCAAAACAAACCAGAGATCAACACCCTAACCAATACCAAAAAGATAAGCACAAATAATCACAACGGCCACAACATCAAAAAAGATAGAACACACAGACATTTACAGCCTGTTAGGTACACCAACATCAACACTGATACATATGTATCCATTTCTATAGGTTACAAAAATGTGAGATCAGCGGTTAACAAGTCAACCATAATTAGAGACTGGATTGAAACCGAACAATTATGTATACTAGTCATCACAGAAACATGGCTGCTTGGCTTATGCCCTCCAGGATATAAAATAACACACATCAACAGAATTAAAAAGAAAGGAGGCGGGGTTGCCGTAATATACAAATCTTTCTTTACATTAGAAACCATAGCTGAACATATATCCTCTGCGATTGAAATGGAGTGGAGGAGTGGCCTAGTGGTTAGAGCACCAGTCTTGAAATCCATACGTGGCCGGTTCAAATCCCACTGCTGTTCCTTGTGATCTTGGGCAAGTCACTTAACCCTCCATTGCCTCATGTACAAAATTAGATTGTGAGCCCACCTGGGCCAGAGAAATATCCAGTGTACCTCCTGTCGGTACCCTTCTCCACCACCGCCAACTCCAGGCTCCGCCCTTTCTGCCTCGCCTCACCCCATGCCTGGAACAAACTCCCTGAGCCCATAAGCCAGGCCCCCTCCCTGCCCATCTTCAAAGCCTTGCTAAAAGCCCACCTCTTCAATGTCGCCTTCGGCACCTAACCACCATACCTCTATTCAGGAAATCTGGTCTGCCCCTACTTGACATTTCGCCCATTAGATTGTAAGCTCCTTGGATCAGTGACTGTCCTTCTTCTTAATCTGTACAGCGCTGCGTAACCCTTGTAGCGCTCTAGAAATGTTAAGTAGTAGTAGTACCTGAATGTAACTCATCTTGAGCTACTACTGAAAAAGGTGTGAGCAAAATCCAAATAAATAAATCATGGCATGCAAAAATCACAGACTCAGCATTAACTGATCAATCATGCGGTATACTTTTCTACCACCTGCCTGGAAGATGGTTTAATGCCCAGGACAACTTCACGGACTTCGTATCAAACATTTGCACAAACTTCTCAAATGTCCTTTTACTAGGTAATATCAATCTACACCCAGACAAGCAATATGACGCTAACACCAGGCTTCTAACTTCCTGAACCAACAGAACTTCAAAACGGCACCAGCCACCTCATCACGTCACCAATTAGACATACTAGCTTAGAGACTCTTAGACAATAACAACCATATAATAGAGAATCATGACTGAGCAGAGGTGCCATGGTCAGAGCATAACAAACCAACCTTCACCCTTCAATGGAAAGAGAACAGCAAAAACAGAGAACTGAGGACACTACACACTGCCTTAACCAGAAGAAAAGCGGACAACCGTAGCTTCTGGTCAACAACAATGAATGACCAAACAAATAAACATAATACTCACCAACATTCACTTCATGAGAAACTGGGACAAACTAAGTGGAAACACATCAAATGAAATAGCACCAATCAAAATGAAAACTAAGAGGACATGACAACTGCACCCCTGGTTCAACGAGGAACTATTAGAGATGAAAAAACTGTGCAGGAAAGAAAGAAAATGGTCCAAAAACAAATCAGACATGAACAAAACCGCATGGAGGAAAGCCCTAAGCAAGTACAAACACACCATAAAAAGAGCCAAAGCGGAATTCTATAGCACATATGTGCGCCCAGAAAAGATAAACCCGAAAAAAAAAAATGAACTAATGAAAAACGTCCTGAACACACAAGGTCTGCTAACATCAAACGAAAAACCACCAACAACAGATGAGATTGCATAATATTTCAAGGAAAAAATAAAAATAAGATCAAACCTAGCTGCAACAAAAACACTACTCAGATTTCCTACAGGAATGTGAAATTAACGAGGACCATATCAAAGCAGACAGAATCCGGTCCTCCTTTAAGATACCAACAACCAGCTCAGTTAAAGCACTACTGGCAAAACATGCATACACCAACTGCCTACTAAACAGCTGCCCACACTACATGACGGAAAACCCACCAGATTGGTTCATCAAACGCTTAACTGAACACATAGAATACATGTTCTCGAGAGGCCATTTCCCTTCTGACGAGGGCAACATCATACTCACTCAAATCTCTAAAGACGCCACCAGAAAGATTAGTGAACTCACTAATTACAGACCAGTAGCATCAATACCATTGCTGACAAAAACAATAGGGGGGGGGGGTCACGTGATGCTGTGAGCAGCAGCAGACGCATTTCAGAACGCTGCGAGAACCAGTGCCCCTCTCAACAACTCTTTACACTGATGGGACAATCTTTTTGAACAACAAACTCATTCTGCAGACAGCGGAGTCTATGGACAAATATCTGAGCACATCAGCGTCGCAAATGTCGGTCAAACCACCATGCCGAGGGCAAGATCGGACTAAGCAGGAAGAAGACAAGATGGCGCCCACTTCCCCATCTACACAGCGATAAGAAGGCAATCAGATAGTCCAGTGCTATGACTCCCCCTTAACAAAGCTTGGACAGCGAAACAGGCACCTGTCGGGGACTATGAGCACACCGGCATATACAGATAAGTGTTATTTAGCCATCAGCACAAACAGTATCAACTAAGTATGAGATGATTATTGTAATGTATAGAGCGAATTAAGTTCTACATATTAAGGAAAGGTGGGGGGGGGGGGGGTGAGTCTGTGATTAAAAATATACACGAGCAGAGGTTCACCGTATGGGTGAAGTGAAATCGGCCGTGGTGACTATATGAGACTCTTCCCTTATTATCACATAGGTGTTTGAGAATTACTCCAAGTGAGTGCCCTACTTCCTGTAGTTTTGTATTTACAGATTAGACATTATGTTCAATCTTTGCCAAGAGGTTCGCTGACATTAGAAACTTGGGAATGTTACAATTCGATGCTTGGACTTGATGCACAATCACGTATCCCTTTAAAATTTATCCATTCCCACCTCAGAGAGTTTACAAAACAGTATGACTGAAAAGGTGACCCATATTGTCCTGTTTCTGCACCCTCGCCCCTTCCTTATTCTTATCTGCCCACAAGGGTTTCTCAGCAGATCATGAGTTCTTGACTCATAAAGAAGTCACACAGGAGTCACTGAGGCCTAGTACACTGGTCTCTTAGGCCCACTTCATGATTTATGGCTATGCTTGTATCCTATATTTCTACAGTAGCAGCATGGTTCAACGGTTTTCTAAGAACTAGATTCTACCTTGTCAAGATGTCCAATAAAATTTTCAACTTCTTGGATCCCTGAATGTGGGGGTCCCCGATATCACCATTATTATTCAATGTCCTGATGGCTCCACTTGGCAAGAAACTGGAAAAAATGGGTTTAAACCTATTCATATACACAGACAATGTAACCATCTACATACCATTCAACAATAGCATCACAGAGATGCTGGACGCCAAAAAAGGACTTGAACTCATAGAAAATTGGGCCACAACTGTCAAACTTAAACTGAAACATGACAAAACCAAACTCATGGTTTTATCCAGACAGCACAATCCCACTACTTACTAAAACCTCATAATAGATCAATAATCTTATACAATCAAAACACAAATAAAAATACTAGGAATCATTCTCAACAAACATCTGACCCTGGAAGACCAAGTTGCGGCAATCACATCAAAAAGCTTCAAAACACTATGGAAACTGAGATGAATCATACTTGGATTTTACCAAAGCCTTTGACATGGTTCCACACAGGCAACTGATGAATAAACTGAGTGCCCTCGGTATGGGACCTGAAATGACCAACTGGGTCAAAAACTGGTTAAAGGGAGGAGACAGAGGATAATGGTAAATGGAGCTTGCTCTGAGGAAAAGGGTATCAGTGGTGTACCACAGGGGTCGGTACTTGGGCTGGCTCTTTTTAACATCTTTGTGAGTGATATTGCGGAAGGACTGTCTGATAAGGTTTGTCTCTTTGCAGATGATACCAAGATCTATAATAGGGTGGACACTCCTTAGGGGGTGGTTGACACGAGGAAGGATCTAGCAAAGTTTGAAGAATAGTCCAATATTTGGCAACTAAGATTTAATGCTAAGAAGTGCAAGGTCATGTACTTGGGTTACAAGAATCCAAGGGAAGGGTACAGTTTAGGGGGTGAAGTGCTTCTATGTATGAAAGAAGAGTGGGACTTGGGAGTGATTGTGTCTGATGAACTTAAGGTGGCCAAACAGGTAGAAAGGATGACAGTCAAAGCCAGAAGGATACTTGGGTTCATAAGGAGAGGGATGACCAGCAAGAAAAAAAAAAAGAGGTGATAGTGCCCTTGTGAGACCATATTTGGAGTACTACATGCAGTTCTGGAGACTGCACCTACAGAAAGCTATAAACGGGATGGAGTCGGTCCAGAGGGCGGCAACAAAATTGGTAAGAGGTCTCTGCCTTAAAACGTATAAGGACAGGCTTATAAATCTCAACATGTATAAGCTGGAAGAGAAGCGGGAGAGAGGGGATATGATAGAGCTGTTTAAATACCTCAGTGGCATTAATGTACAGGAGATGAGCCTTTTTCAAATGAAGGAAAATTCAGAATGAGAGGTCATAAGATGAAGATAAGAGGAAATAGGCTTAGGAGGAAACTAAGGAAATACTCTTTCACAGAAAGGGTGGTGGAAGCGTGTAATGGCCTCCCGATGGAGGTCGTGGAGACGAGAACTGTGTTGGAATTAGAGTTGCATGGGGACAGAAATTCAACCCATCCCCACTGGAATCTAACCCATCCCCAATGCAAATAATTTCCTCCATCCCAGCCAACTCCTTGCCGCAGTCACCTTGACAATCCCCCCCCCCCCCCAAGAAAACCAGATTCTATAAGCAGTAAAAATACTAGTAAAAGTAACATAAATCATTTTCTTCCGTACTCTAAGACAGCAGATGTACAGATCAGCACAGGACCCAAAGCAGTCTAAATTCCAAAACAAATAAAATCAGAAACAACACAGTTTATACCTAATTGTTCAACCACCTTTGGGATTAAAAAGCAAAATCATGTGCATGTAAAGATTGGACAACGACTGGATAAATGAATTAAAACAAAGTTTAAAGCAAATGGCCGTAATATGTAATATTTGGTAGCGATAATGAAACTGTGATGGAATGTTCACATAGCAAGCAGCCTGAGGCAACAGATTTATTTTCTACTGAACATAATTAACTTTGTATGAACTTGGCGGCTAATAGTGTGCTGAACTGGACAATGCTGGCACATGTAAGACTGATGCTGGACAAAACTTCTGCATGAAGGAAGCCCTTCCCTAATTATTCAACACCTTTCTGTGAAAAAGTAGTAATAAAAAAGGAAAGTGCATTTTTATAATACACCACCGCAATTCAAAAACAAAAAGGAGCAAGTTCCCACATGTAGGTTTTTATCTGCTGTCATTTACTATGTTACGTTGTTATCTTTTTCTTTTGATGTAGGCACAGGAAAAAAAAAAGATTTTAAATGCTCCCAGGTTTCAACCTAATTCATGTTTAATATGGGATATAAATATGATAAATAATAGATAGAAACTCTGAATTTTAAGCACCTGATTCTCATAACATGTTGTCTATCTTAGTGGCCCTTTACCAGGAGAAAAGAAATCTCTGCACGAATATAACAGTGCTAGGGTGTCCCTATAACCAGCCCCTCCACATAACAGACTGATTACGATTTATAACAAATTACTACTCTACCTATAAAAAGTTATTCCGTCATCATACTTCCTCTATGTGTATCCATATGCTGCACAAGCTGGCATGTTTGAAAATATAAGGGAGATTAAATAAAAATGCCACCAACAATAAAGAACGACAATGTGGACGCAGCAGCTCATAGGTTTGCTCGCTTTGTTTTGAGTGTACGGCGATGACGATGGCGCTAGGAAGGGGAAACAGACTTACCATTTCTACCATCGATTCCCAAATCCCAACTCTATCCATCCACCTCCCCTCCGACCCTGGGTGCCCTCCCGGCACATAGCTTGAGGCACCCTGGTAGTCTAGTGGCTTCTTCGAAGCAGGGAACATCCCCACTCTTTCCTGCCCTTTGCTGCAGCGCTGATCCTCTACTCTCTGCTTTTTCTAAAATGGCTGCTGAGACTTCCAGTGGCGGCCTCGCAAGGCTTCTGGTGTCTTCACTTTCTGTGATTTCTCCGCCACTGTAAACCAGACTGCATAGGGAAAAAGCCAATAGTAATGAACCCATGTTTGGAGGGTAGACCATGCCAAGTCCTGGTACACTTCTATCTTGCAGTTTTTCCAAACAATCTCGGGCTGTTGACATGCTTTAGCTAAAATTTGCTCTTTAGTAGGGTAATCAGCAAAACAGGCTACAGTATCTCTTGGCGCAGACTCGCGTACCGGGCCAGTGCCCTATGAGCCCTCTGAATGTGGAGGTGCACAGGCCTCTCCTCGGCTCTGTTTCAGGAATACCTCTGAATCGCAAATTGCATCTTCTGGACCTGTTTTTCAGGTCCTCCACTTGCTCTCGCAGTTCCTGTATAGCCAGACTATCTTTGGTGACTGAGCTTTTTAACACGTTTCACTTGACCCTGAACAGAGGCTAACTTGTCTTCAATCTCACCTACTCAGGTACCGAGTTCTCCCATTTCAGCCCTGATATCTTTTAAAGTGTCTTGTATATCTTAGCAGACCCCTGCCAAGTCAGCTTTCCCCTCTTGAAACCAGTCCACCACATTGGATTTGGTAATCTTGCCATGATCCACCTGGTCCTCGCTCTGCTCCTCTTCCTCCAAATCGGAAAGAATCTGTGGTATCTTTTTCAAGCCCATCCCGGACCTCGCCAGGTCTGACTTCTGTTTCTTGCCCTGCACTGTAAAATATTGGAATCTTTCCAGGCTTTTCTTAGATGACATGTCTTCCTTTATCAATCCAGCATAACTTTGCCGTTTTATCTACAAAAATATCATGGGAATTGCTTTTAGAATCAGTTGCCCCGAAGGATGATACCAAGCTCTATAAAAGGGTGGACACTCCTGATGCTGCCATCCTGGAAAGTCATACAGTAGGTTTTTTTACCTGTTCCTGGAGGGCTCACAACAACATATAATGGAATTAAGGTAGGATTTGTACCTGGGTCCCGTTATTTATTTAAAGTCCATTGCACTGACCACAAATGGTATCAAACAGTGTTTGTGTCTGCTTTGTTGGCATTCATATTTTGGACGTTTTCAATGCAAGAATATCCTTCTCACGTATTTTCCAACAGGAAATCCCAACATTTTTCCTTTCAAAAATTACTGAGAGATGGATGGGTTTTTTTTGGACATTATGAGCAGGATGTCCAAATTCTGACTTGGACGTTCTTTGAAAAATGCCCCTATGCACATCTTTATAAAACATCAGCACAAAATCTGCCAAAATTGAAACTACAATGTGGCCACATATATACATGCTTCAGTACATATTTTATAAACCATACATCATGATTCTGCCCCATACACACCTACAGCTGTGATTTGTACAAGTACATCCCTGCCTATCAAAGCACATACTTGTATACAGAGGATAATTTTAAAGAAGGCATTTTACATGTGTATAGAGGCACATATACAAAAAATCTTTACAAAACTACCCCTTAAATGTGTATGGGGCAATACTACAGAATACTTACACAAGCAATTTTGAGGACGCTGTGAATGCAGTGTGTGCCAGCAAAAACCAGTGACATACAGACTTGGGATTACAGGCTATGAACAGAGGGCATGAAATTCAAAGGATTTATGCTCCTAACTTTGAAATTTATACTCAAATTGGCGTCTTCAAACATTTACTAGGGCTGAGTGCATACATTTTTACTCAAAATTTCACTGAACTATGGGTGGCAACAGGAGTAGATATAGGGTGGAGAAAAGAAGTTAGAAATTCAGCACCAGTTTTCAGTATTAGGCTCATAAATCTAGGTAAACGAATGGCAGGCCTAAATTGTTAAGCTCCTAAATTAAGATGAATTTTCAACTGAAAAGTTATGCTCCTAAGTTTGGCTGAAAATAAGGCACAAATTTAGGAGGCTAACTCAGGAGCATAAATTTAGCACCTCAGCATTTTCTGAATTTTGAGCCCACAGTATTTAAGAGTAATAGATGTTAAGATACTCACTGGGTCAGTTGCAGCTACGGAGCATCGTTGTACCAGCTCCTCCAAGGTTTTTTTTAATAGATGGTGCTCTGCTGGTAGTGCTTTCTTTTCAATTCTTTCCACAGGCATCTGGAGTAACTAGGGGTTACACAAGCAGTAGACAGTAAATCAAATCGTACAGTTAGTTCTCCACAGTCAGTCAGGGTAGGCCTCACTGTTAGTGTTTTAAAGTTTCTGTTTAAAACTGAACTTGCAAGCTAGCTTGTCTTTTTTCCCTTCAAAATCTAATATTTTTCTAAACAATGTTTTGAAAACATATATAATTTGGGAAAGATACTGCAGACTGTAAAGGAACCTTATTTTTATATAAATATCCTGTACATATGTCAGTCTACCTCAGGCCTCTGTTGCCAACCCTCAGAGAAGCCACAGGCACACCTGAACATCATCATTCTGAACAAAGTATCAGGATGACACTAACAGTTTAAGGGAAGATTGCCAGCAAACTCTGAATAGAACTTTTGATACCGTACTTAACTATTTAGAGGCTTTCATCACCAACATGCAAGATAGTCATACCACAGTTAACTGTCTCACATGTAACCACGCTACCACAAAATGGACAGGGAGGTAAAACAAACTATAGCTTATCCTCATGTAAGCATGTCATCATAAAATGGACAGGGAGGTAAAACAAACTACAGTTAAGTCTAAGTTCATGGGTTTCTGCCATTTTTAGCCTATTCCCTCTGATTATTAATTTATCACTTTGTAATTATTTCACCTGTATTCTTTTCAGAGCTGCCAACACTTCTTACTTGCTTGTGAATACACACATACGTTTATATATATATACACACACACACATATATACATATATATACACATACATACACACATTTTCAACTGTCTCCTTTTTAAAATTTCTCTCATGGCAGTGCATAGCAATTACACATTAAGACCCTCTCACTCACCCCAAATTGCCTTCAGAGCTTTCAAATGATGCCCTTTTATCTTCTGGTGTCAGAATTCAACTTGTTTTCTTATACTGATTACATGCGAATGACACTACTCTCAAAAGCACGAGATGTTCTGTGGTAAGAAAGATTTCCATGTCCTGAGAATGAAAAACTTCAGCACTGTTGCAGACTTTGCTAAATGCTCTGCTGCTCAAGTGCTGCCCCCATGGCAATCGCACAATGAGCAGCAAAATCTAGCAGGATGAGCTGCCCCTGTTGCTTGGCAGCAGCACTTGGTGGCTTCAAATCACTCATCTGACAGTGCCAGTGAGGACTGGCTCACTGGTGGTGCAAGGGGCTCTATGGTAAAAAGGGGAAGTGATCATATGCTCCAATGGCAACCCCTGAAGGCATACGGGTAGGACTAAAGAATTCAGCTCCAGGAGGCTTTTGTTTCAGACCTCTGCCAGCAGGAAGACAAAAAAAGCACTTGGATTTAATTATCCAGAGGAAGTGGGAGGGAGACAAGACTGACTAAACCGGAGAAGGACACAGACATATAGCAATGGGACAATAATGCCATTATACCACTACCAAATTATATTTTATAAAATACTGGGAGGGAAAATCTACACAATCAAATCATTAGATTTTAAAGACACATATTGGCAAGTAGATATCCACAAAAATCTTGCTCTCAATTAGTATATGACAGCTAACTTATTAGATTGGATGATGGTTTATTATATTTGATAGACCACCTTTTTTTTTTTTTTTTTTTTTTTTTTTTTTAATTATCATCAGCAAGGCAGTTTACAATAATTACAAATACCTCAAAGGAAAACACAATTGATAATAAATCAAATATACATAACACTCATCCACATTCCTTAGTACACACTAAGGTTAGATAAAATACAAAATTATGGTTCTCTCAGGCTTCATGTTTGTTACAGGTGTCTGCGTCTTGTCACGTCGAGTATGTCCAGATAATCAGTGCTGGAGCCTGGACATGGCCCAGCACTGAATATTCGGGGATAAGACTGCCATTGATCAGCAAAACACTGAACACCATGGGCTGACTATCAGACCCATAATTTTATTATTGTTCGGGTCTTGCCGCGCCTGAGTAAGAGGAACTGACATTTTAGCCATCATGCTTCCTTCAGGGTATTTATTTGTGACATTTATATCCCACAGGTATGCTGCGAGGTCAGCAGTTTGTCTTTATATATAGTGGATTCTCAAACCTGATTGGTTGGGGTTTGAGGCAGGTAGTTTCCTTGGGACGGAAGAAGATTGAGGTGGGAAAGTGAGCTATCAAGACACTCTAATAAGTTCAATGACTACAAAGGGCTCATCCTAAACAAAGCTCAGCAATCACTCATTCCTCTCCACCAATGTTCCCTCTAAGCAGAGCGCATGAGCGATTGCTCATACATTTTAGGAGCATCACTCACAGATTTCACGATTGCTCAAAATAAAAAACCTTTTTTTTGTTCTATATACAGAAATCCATTGCTAATACTGGTGCTCAAAAATTGTTGGTTTTTAAAACTTGTTACTCACACACAAAAAATAATTTGCACGCACCAGGCCACTCCTTAGAACATTGCCCCCCACTGCCAAAGTTTTAGAATAGCACCTACAGAAATTTTGTCCCCCCCCCCCCCTTACAAGATGCAGACTATCTTAAATAAATTTCCAGCCTCATTCCTGCCAGAATTTAAAATTGGGACCAATGAACTTTCCCTCTACCCACCTCAACCTCAGCCAAGCAGGATTTAGAACCCATTCTAAAAGACAAATTGAAGACCTCACATCATACCCTGAAGAAAGCCACAGCATGATGGCTGACATGTCAGTTCCACTTACTCAGCTGTGGCAAGACCTGAACAACAAGGTTCCACGTTAGGAGTCACCAACCAGGAAAAGGATCTAGGAGTCATTGTGGATGATACTTTGAAACCCTCTGCTTAGTGTGCTGCGGTGGCAAAAAAAAGCAAAAGAAATGTTAGGTATTATTAGAAAAGGAATGGAAAATAAAAACGAGAATATTATAATGCCATTGTATCGCTCCATGGTGCAAGCGCACCTTGAATACTGTGTGCAATTCTGGTTCCCCCATCTCAAAAAAAGATATAGTGGAATTAGAAAACATACAGAGAAGAGCGACGAAAATGATAAAGGGAATGGGATGAATTCGCTATGAGGAAAGGCTGAAATGGCTTGGACTGTTTAGCATGGAGAAAAGATGGCTGAGGGGAGATATGATAGAGGAATACAAAATACTGAGTGAAGTGGTAATCATTTGTTTACTCTTTCCAAAAATACTAGGACTAGGGGGCAAGCAATGAAGCTAAAAGTAGTACATTTAAAACAAATTGGAGAAAATATTTCTTCACTTAGCATGCAACTAAACTCTGGAATTCGTTGCCAGAGAATGTGGTAAAAGCAATTAGCTTAGCGGGGTTTAAAAATGGTTTGATAGCTTCCTAAAAGAAAAATACATAAGCCATTATTAAAATGGGAAAATCCACTGCTTATTTTTGGGATAAGCAGCATAAAATGTATGTACTGTTTTGGGATCTTGCCAGGTACTTGTGTCCTGGATTGGTCACTGTTGGAAACAGGATACTGGGCTTGATGGATCGGTCTGTCCCAGTATGGCAACACTTATGTACTTAACTGCAATGATAAAAAAAACTATGGGCCCGGCAGTGGTCGGTGTCTTGCTGACCACCGGCAGCTTTATCCCCAAATATTCAATGCTGGGCCATGTCCAGGCTCCAGAACTGAATATCCAGGCATACACATCCGGACAAAACATAACTGGTTAAGCGATTGGACCGCTACATGACAGAGGGATAAAAGGGGCATTCAGGGAAGACAAAGCCATAGTGGAGAGATTAAATGAATTCTTTACTTCGGTCTTCACTGAGGAAGATTTGGGAGAGATACCGGTGCCAGAAATGGTATTCAAAGCTGACGAGTTACAGAAACTGAAATCTCTATAAACCTGGAAGATGAAATGGGGCAATTTGACAAACTGAAGAGTAGCAAATCTACTGGACCGGATGGTATTCATGCCACAGTACTGATACAATTGAAAAATTAACTTGTGAAACTATTGTTAGTAATATGTAATTTATTTTAAAATCAAGAATGGTACTGGAAGATTGGAGTGTGGCAAATGTAATGCCGAATTTTAAACAAGGTTCCAGAGGACATCCAGGAAATTATAGACCAGTGAGTCTGACATTGGTGCCAGACAAAATGGTAGAGACTATTATAAAGAACAAAATTACAGAGCATATTCAAAAGCATGGATTAATGAGACAAAGCCAACATGGATTTAGTGATGGGAAATCTTGCCTCACCAATCTGTTACATTTCTTCAAAGTGGTGAACAAACATTTGGATAAAGGTGAGCCGGTCGATATTGTGTATCTGGATTTTCAAAAGGCGCTTGACAAAGTAACTCATGGATTGTGGATTAAAAACTGGTTAATAAGATAGAAAACAGAGAGTAGGGTTAAATGGTCAGTATTCTCAATGGAAAAGGGTAGATAGTGGGGTTCCCCAGGGGTCTGTTCTAGGTGTCATGTTTTCAAAGCAGAAACTAGGTTCGTGAGTCCTTGGGCCACTGCCGTGGAGCAGCAGTGGCAGGCAAAACCACCCCACGCCAGAGACAAGGCAGAACTCTGACAGGGGCAGCTAGACTTCACCTGCACTTGACCGCCGTTCCTCAGGAGTTGAGCCCCTGGGTGCAGGCGGCTGGCAGGACTTACCGGACAGGGCAGGAACTGAATACCAACTAGGCTGAACAGAGACTGAGGGTCAGAGGGGAAAGGAATATACATGGGCAGCAAGACAGGAAACTGGGCTAGGACTCACAGACAGACAATACTACACAAAGCAGGAAATGGACGAGCTAAAGGACAGGAACTGAAAGCTGACAAGCAGCCACTGAAACAAGGTACAAACACTGACAGAAAAGAGACAGGACTGAAAGCTGCCACGCAGCCACTAAGAAAGAGAGACAGACGAACAGAAACTAGACCAGGAAGACAGACCAGAAACAAGACTAGGAAAAAGCAATAAACCTAAGCTAAACTACACACAGACTAACTAGAACAGGACCAGAAACTCAAACAAGAAACCGGACTAGGCAGAAGTGCACAGAGCACACCCCCATACCAGGGACCTTAGACGATGCAAAGGCAAACACAGAAGTTTTGCAGCAGGTTAATAAAGCCCATCAGCTGCTGAAATTCAGCTGCTGGAATCACAAGGCAGCTACGGGAGCTGTTCAGGCACAAACAAGAGAAGCAAGTCTGGCAGCCTGGAAGATCCGGACCGGACTGGGCTAAAGTCTGGAACTGGTGACAGTCCATAGCAGCCACCGGTTCTGGCCACCAGAGGGCGAGGTGAGCACAGACAAGGAAACATTCACCTACATGACACTAGGACCACTGCTTTTTAATATATTTATAAATGATCTAGAGATGGGAATAACAAGTGAGGTAATTAAACAAGAGAGGATTGTGAAAAATTACAAGAGAACCTTATCAGACTGGGCATCTAAATGGCAGATAACGTTTAATGTGAGCAAGTGCAAAGTGATGCATGTGGGAAAGAGGAACCCAAATTATAGCTATGTAATGCAAGATTCCACGTTAGGAGTCACCGACCAGGAAAGGTATCTAGGTGCCGTCACTGATGATATGTTGAAACCCTCTGCTCAGTGTGTGGCGGCGGCTATGAAAGCAAATAGAATGTTAGGTATTATTAGAAAAAGAATGGAAAACAAAAATGATAAAGTTATAATGTCTTTGTATCGCTCCATGGAGCGGCCGCACCTTGAATATTGTGTTCAATTCCGGTTGCCGCATCTCAAAAAAGATATAGTGGAATTAGAAAAGGTACAGAGAAGGGCGACGAAAATGACAAAGGGGATGAGATTTCCCTGAGGAAAGGCTGAAGCGGTTAGGGGTCTTCAGCTTGGAGAAAAGATGGTTGAGGAGAGATATGATAGAGGTCTATAAAATAATGAGTAGAATGGAACGGGTAGACATGAATCGCTTGTTTACTCTTCCCAAAAATACTAGGACTAGGCTGCACGTAGTAAATTTAAAATGAATCAGAGAAAATTTTTCTTCACTCAACGTATAATTAAACTCTGGAATTCGTTGCCAGAGAATGTAGTAAAAGCAGTTAGTTTAGCGGGGTTTAAAAAAGGTTTGGATAGCTTGTTAAAGGAAAAGTCCATAGACCATTATTAAAATGAACTTGGGAAAATTCACTGCTTATTTCTAGGATAAGCAACATAAAATGTATTGTACTTTTTTGGGATCTTGCCAGGTACTTGTGACCTGGATTGGCCACTCTTAGAAACAGGATGCTGAGCTTGATGGACCTTTGGTCTGTCCCAATATGGCAATACTTATATACTTTTACACTGAACCGGTTGAGAAGAATTGCATAAAGACAAGACTGTTTTATGCAATCCTACTTATCGGGTCATCTTAGCTGGTTAAGTGCTGAAAGTCTGCAAAGTGCCAACTCCACCCCCTGGAATGCCCAAAATAGCTGGTTTCAAACTGGGTGCAAGCCCGGCAGGAGAAAGGATTATTTTTTGCTTTGGCACCTAAACTATTTATTGCATGCCCAGTCTTCCAGGATTCCTGTGGAATTCCAGGGTAGTATTCTTTTGCGGCTTCTGCATCATTCATGGAGAGTAGTTTATCAATAATACTTCTTCATGAACAGAGCATTATGGACATCTGCCAAAATAGCTAAAATCAACAGGAATGACAATACAGTCTGCTGGTCTTGCAAAAAAATCAGAAGGGTCACTAAAACACCCAGTATATGACTGCCCCTTGCTGTCTCAGTACTGGAATAAAGCACGGTCCAAAATCAGCCAAATTCTTCTAATCACGGAAGCTTACAATACAATATTTTAATCGAAAGCTCCCAAGGACCCTTAGCATATTTGTCTGATGATGAATCTAAGCTATTACTTCTATTAATACATGTTGCTATTAAATAGATACTTCAAAATTGAAAGGACTTTTCAAAAAACTGAATGTATACCATGGTGGAACTCCATCTGCCTCATATCTAAATATGAGCGTGTTGCAGCTGAGAAAATCAATTCTTTAATGTGATAAAATCTGGGCTCCCTTACTAGAATATACTGTTGCAACATAATATAATACAATATTTGTTACACGCATACTTACTGCTATTTGGAAATGCATATCTTATTTTATTGATTTTATTACTAAATATTACTAATATTACAAGACACATTATATCACTTATCTATCTTCTCTGGTCACATTCACATCGTCGGTTTAACTCCTAATATTCAGCTGTGTTGGACATATGTATTAAATTTGTCTATATATAGTTCAATGGTTTGTTTCCTTCTTTTTGCCTTATCAGCAATGTTTTGTTGTTAATACTGTAAAATTTAATAAAAGACTTTGAACTGAAAAAGACTATGGAGGCAAAATCCTAATAGTAGTGACCTCCTTCTGATCGTGGGCAATGCAGACTTTTCCCCTGGGATGGACAATATGGTATTCCTATGTTGGAGAACATTGAGTATCTCTCTCATAGAACACTTGCTGCAAGAGGATGGTTCTATTTTATCTTTTGCAGATCTGCAGCAGTGAGTTGCTTTGTTGCTGGCAGATGCTTACTTGCAATTATCCCATTATATTTTGTCACTGGATTCACAAGATTTAGCTTCTCGTCTGGGTAATTCATTTTCTTCAGGGAGATGCCTTGGGCAGGAATTCTATCTCGTGGCTACATAAAGCACTGAGTAGTGTCCAACCGGGTAAGTGATGACTCTTTGAAGGTGACCTGGGCTGGGGAAATGAGGTGACCCTTAGATTACAGTCAATTTAAAACTTAATTAAAGCCATTTCAGAGATAGTACACAGCTCTGAGTTGTGGGAATGTCAATTTCGTATTATCCATCAAGCATATTTTTCCCCAAAGGCAAGCTTTCCATGTGGATTGTGCTAGTGCCTCACAATGTTTAAAATGTCAAGCACCTGATAACACTCTTTCATGCACTGTGGAGCTATAGAATTATCAGGATCTCCTGGGGAGCTTTAGTTAATTATTTACAACAGACCCTAGGATCTCAATTACAACTGTCTGGTGTTGGGATTCTCTTTAACAAACCTAGCTTTTATGAGGCTCCGGGAAGCGGGGTGAAGCAGTTTTTGAGGAAGACTTGTATAGTGGGGAAAAAATGTATCCTCAACCACTGGTTTCAAGATCAACCTCTGTCATTCTGGTTTTGGAGGAATAAGCTATATGCTTTGACGATTTGGAAATCATATGGGGCATGGTATATCCAACACTTTCTTTTCTTTATATAGGAGGTATATCTCCAGTCCATCTCTTCTAAAGCACAGAGTCAGGCACTAAATGGATTTCAAAAGGCACATCATAGAGTTTCTAGGGCTCCGGGGAAAGGGGTGGGGAGTTTGGGTAAGGTGCAAGGCTAGTGCTGGGTGGATATGCATAGATGCTACAGGGTCATAAAGATCAAGGATCATGTAGTCACTAATTCCTTTCTGTAGCTTGGTAACACTGGCTTTGGTGAATGGGAGTTCTTGGAAGGGGGGGGGGAGGATTATTTGGGGGTGTTTGTTAATTGTTGGATATATTGTTCATGAGAAAATGTACCATTTACTGCCCTGTTCATTTTTCTCAATAAGATTTATAATTTGGAGATGATTTTATGAATAATTAGTTGACATTATATGTCTTCTCTCCTCAATTCCCCTTCTCTTTCCCCTCATTTTGTCACTCAACTGCATAACTTAATTCTTCCTAAAGGCCCAGATCTGCCATCGGTCTCATCTCATCATAGAGCCCTATTGAGTTTTAGTGTTCGGAAGGTCTACCTTGAACTGCGGGGTGCGTGGGAGTGCGAATCAACACCACTTCAGGAGCACATTGATTTCCCCTGGGTCATAAAGTGTATACCTCAGATTCTGCATGCTGCAGAATTTAGGGAATGTTAGTTTTAAATCCTCCATAGACCGTACTTTCCTCCTGCTAGGGCGTATCGGGTAGGGGTGCTTCATCTCTTCTATGTCCTAATTATGGGTTTGCCGAGAGGACTTTAGGGCATATGCTATGGTTCTGCCCTCCCATTCAAACATTTGGTGTTCTATAATTATCTATTTGGGAGATCTTTTGGGACAGCAGCTTTGCTGTCACGCCTGGGGTATAATGTTGGGTTGGGAGCCTACTTCAGGGGTTGTGGAAAACGGCCTTAATTGTTCGTTCAGAAAGCTAAAGTATTGGTCTTGAATTGTATCCTTCAACAATGGATCCTTCCCGATTCCACACCTTTTTGTGACTGGCAGAATGGTATTCAGAATCTCTGTATACTTGAGCTTAAGGGACTTGGGGGTTACCACAAATGCCGTAGACTTCTGGATGTGTGAGAGGTCTATGTTCAGTCCCTTTCTCCTAGGGCTCGTAGTCACATTTTAAATCAGTTGAGAGGATGGCCTCAATATCTTTCATACTTGGGTTCACAGATTTTGTTTTGTCATTGGTAGTGACGTGTGTGTGGGGGGGGGGGGGGGAGACTGATATGGCTAAGGGGGGGGGGAGGGATTTGTTCCTTGGGATCTGTGGTTGGGGGTTTATTTATGGAGGCTTTCACAGAGAGGACTATAAGGGTACAGGCTTTCTCTGTGTATGGTTACTTCGCATTTGGTGGGGACGAGTTATCGTGTTGATTTTGTATGGTTTATTCATGCCATGTGCTCAGTATCTGTATTGCAATTGTTTTTGTCTTCTGAGGATGGAGGGGGAGTGAAGGTGAGGGCAGGACTGGCTCTTCTGTTATAATAATGAACACTTCACTTCTGTACTGTTCTGATCAGTGATTCTCAAACCTGGTCCTGGAGGCAACCCAGCAAATCAGGTTTTTTTTTTATATCAACAATAAATATTCATGAGAGATTTACATGCACTGCCTCCACTGCATGCAAATGCCTCTCATGAATATTCATTGTGGATATCCTGAAAACCTGACTGGCTGGGATGACTCCAGGACCAGGTTTGGGAACCACTGGTTTTGATGGTTCTTTTATTGCTTGTTCAATAAAAAAAATGTTTAAACAGAAAAAGATTTAAAATAAACAGGCAGGAGCATCTTTTGGCTATTTAAATCACTTTGAATATTGGGCTCTATATTCCCCACAGCCAAAGCAATGAGGGACAATATCTAGTCATCCAGAACTGAATAAAAACTAGGAAAAAAGACCCTTCAGAATCAAAAAACGCAGAAGCAAATAGCCAAGTTTTTAAAGCTTTCTTAACCTTTTGATAAACAGCCCCTGTCCGAACATCTGAAGGCAATTCATTCCATTAAAAGTAAAAAAGTAGACCTTCTAGTAACTTCACTGTGGATGACCAAAGGAGAAGGCAAGTGTAGCAAAGAAAGCAAATCAGACCTAATGTGATGAGCTGATGTACAAGGAAATAAAAGTAAAGCCCAAAACTGAGACTGTCCTGTATTTAAAGCCCAGTATGTTAAAAAAGAACTTTAAAAGAAATCCAAAAAGGCAACTGGAAGCAAATTCTGGTCACCAAGTAATATCAGTATTTTTTTTACAGGCTTCATACAAAAGTCAAACTGCAGTGTGTTGAATAGTTTCAATCTTTTTAATAATTATTTTTTTAATTATTAATTTAGATTTTGCTCACACCTTTTCAGTAGTAGCTCAAGGTGAGTTACATTCAAGTACACTAGGTATTTCCCTGTCCCTGGAGGGCTCACAGTCTGTTTGTACCTAAGGCAATGGAGGATTAGGTGACTTGCCCAAGATCACAAGCAGCAGAAGTGGGATTTGAACTGGCCACCTCTGGATGTCAAGACCAGTGCTCTAACCACTAAGCCACTCCTCCACTCCATGATACCTATATGCCCAACAATAATGAACATGATTTAAAATCAAAGATTTTAGACACTGAAGGTGTTTCTAAGATAAAATAAAATCTCACCACCCTAGCTTTCAACGAATAAGAAAAAGGGGAGGCATGAGAAGGAACATACTATTTTTATTTTTGTTACATTTGTACCCCGCGCTTTCCCACTCATGGCAGGCTCAATGCGGCAGGCAATGGAGGGTTAAGTGACTTGCCCAGAGTCACAAGGAGCTGCCTGTGCCGGGAATTGAACTCAGTTCCTCAGGACCAAAGTCCACCACCCTAACCACTAGGCCACTCCTCCACTATTTGAATGAAAATACAATCAAGTACAACACCAAGCACTCCAACACTGGCCTTGATAAATTTTCATTAAACTGAGGAGCCAGCAACTGAGAACTCTCTTGCTTCTCCTTCCCTACCCCTCCAACACTGTCTGCAGTGAATTTTATTTTTTCTTTGAGGGGGGGGGGAGATAGGGAGAAGTGGGATGGGAATCCCCTCCCAGATCAGCACTAGCTCTTTCAGAAACTGATTTATTAAGGCCCTTTCCTATTATATGTCCCTGGGCAAAGAAACTTTAGCAAATCAGTTCCTCAACGTACCCTTTTTTTTAATATTCTTTATTAATTTCACTTTATACAAACATCTACATCAAAAAAGAAATATAATATTAAGTAATCATAAAAATATTGGTTTTAACAGTCCACTATATCGGAGAGAGTCCACATTTATACCAAAGGAAGTTGGTCTTAAAGGAATCACTATAAAGCAAGGAAAAAAAGCAGGAGGTTACCCCTTATGAGTCAGTCTTTTCTTGTTACCTTGCATATTTAGAAAATTACATAATTGTTCAGGTTCATAGAAAACATATCTATTATCTTTAAAGAACAGTAAACACTTGCATGGAAATCTCAATTGGAAACAAGCATTTATCTCCATGGATTCCTGTTTCATTTCCAAAAATTTCTTCCTCCTTTGTTGTGTTCATCTGGAAATATCTGGAAAAATTGAAACTTTGCTTCCCATAAATTCCTCTTTATCTTGTAGAAATACAAAAGCAATAATTAGGGTTGCTCGAGTTTTAATTTCCTCTTTAGATTGTTCCAGAACGTCTGTAATAGCCAATATATCTGTTGAAATATCCTGCTGCATTGGAACTTTTTCTACGTTAGTTTCTTTTTTGTGTTCTAGATAGTATAATTTCTGTAAAGGTGGAAGAGATTGTTCTGGGTATTGAAGTTCTCTTTTAGGAATTTAGTAAACATATCTCTAGGAGAACCATACTTAGTCTGTGGAAAATTCAATATATGAAGATTTAAATTCCTCGTTAAGTTCTCCAAATTTTCAATCTTTCGATGTAATATTAAAAGGTCTCCTGATATTTGAGATTGCTATTCTTGTACTTTAACCATGTCTGATTCCAATAAAGTTTGTTTACTTGAAACAATTTCAATCTTTTCTTTAATATCGCTTACTTGCGTAGAATTATTTAATGAAACTAATAAAAGAAGCACAAACCTTATGCAAGGACTGAAGAGCTGACTAGATAGATTCCAACGATATTTCCTGAGGTCTCACCAGAGGCTGAACCGCCGAGGCACACAGGGAAGTTTCCTCTTGCAGACCAATGGTTTGAATCCCTTTCACTGTTGCCTCCCCCGATGCCATTCCTGGTGAGTGCTGATTACCTTCCACCAATCCTAAGATGGTCTCATCTGCCGCTTCCACTGGCAAGGTCTGCCGCCCCTTCTAGTCACCGTTTGTTTTAGTGCTCGGCACTTTGACTCCGTCTGGTTGCAGAGGTGGAGGGGTTGCAGGTCCTAATGGGCTGAACGAAATTTCGCTCTCCTGACCGGGGCTCGTCCTTGCCCCGGTAGTAGAAACGCCCGGGTTGAAACCAAAAATGATGAGATGGAAGTTTGTCCCGGAGAGGGGGCCAATAGCTTCAGGAGGGGGGGGGGGGGGGGCCTTAGGTTTACCCTTCCTCTTCGGCATGCTCATTCCTGAAGAAAAAGGTGTTTTTAAATTCTGAAGAGAGCGTTCCTCTCACACATCTTGCTCAGTCACCATCTTGGATTCTCCCTCCTCAACGTACCTTAGCATGCTTTGGGAAGGGAGACTGCTGGATCTGTCAGTGACTTGCAGTCAGCTGTGTGACAGCACTGCCTTGATAGGTGAAGCAAAGATGCAACTGCCTCTGTTTCACATATCACCATGGCCTGGGTCCCCATCAATCTGTCTCTCTCTCTCTCTCTCATGCCCCCCCCCCCCCCACTCCAACCTTCCCCCAATCAGTCTCTCTCATGCCTTCCCCGGTCAGTCTCTCTCGTGTCTCCCTCCAGCCTTCCTCCAATCAGTCTCTCATGCCCCCCCCCCAGCCTTTCCCCAGTCTCTCTCATACCCCCCTCCAGCCTTCCCCCAATCAGTCTCTCTCATGCCCCATCCAAGTCAGTCTCTCTCATGTTCCCCTCCAGCCTTCCCTAAATCAATCAGTCTCTCTCATGCCTCCCCCCTCCAGTCTTCCCCCACTAAATCAGTCTCTTTCATGCCTCCTCCTCCAGCCTTCCCCCAATCAGTCTCTCAAATGCCTCTCTCTCCAGTCTTCCCTAAATCAATCAGTCTATCATAAGACCCCCCCTCCAGCCCTCCCCCAGTCAGTCTCTTTCATGCTTCCTTCAGCTTTCCTGGCTGTGAATAGTGATCAGGCTCTCCACATACTTGAGCTGCGCTGTGCAGGATGTTCGGAAGTCTCGCAGTTTCAAGTCCTGCCAAGACTTTCCGAACTTCCTGCACAGCGTGACTCAGTTACGTGAAAAGCCCAATCAATATGCTCAGCCAGGAAAGCTGTTTCAGAGAAAGTGCTGCGAATAGGGTAAAAAACCTTTTGAGTTATGAAATCCCAGGAACCAGGGTGCAATTTCTAGGGGCAATGGCGACATGGCATCCAGGATTTGTCAAACCCTGCTCTAATACTCTCTCTCAAAGATAAGGAAATGTTCCAAATCCTAGGTCCCAAAATGGGTGCTATGGATTACAAGGGAACCAAATGGCCTCTACTTTCTTATATTAAGCTTATGTTCCTCAAACCAACCAGAAGCAACATACCTAAATCTCCACTACCCAAGCTGCAAAGGACTAAAATATAAATCAACATATGCATCCAGCTTCTCCTACATAAGCACGCAACTATGGAATGCTCTACCAAACGTCATGAAAACAATGCAAGACCTAACAAACTTCCGGAAATCATTAAAAACCAATCTATTCGAAAAGGCATACCATAACGATCCAATCTAAACTACCTGAACCCTACAACACAACGAAACTTATACCAGATCTGGACAAAACTTAACTCTCCCTCCTTGACTATCTAATTCACTCTGTCACGAATGTAACTTTAATGTAATACCATTCTGTATTTTTCAAACAGGAATTGGCGATCGCCAACACGGTAGCATGTAAGCCACTTTGAGCCTGCAAATAGGTGGGAAAATGTGGGATACAAATGCAACAAATAAATACATAAAATTGAGACAATTAAATAACACTAAATCAGGCTGAGAAAGATCACAGCCATATAAAAGCTGATCATCAGCAGCATCAGAAAAAAATCGCCACTCCATGGCCTTATATAAAGTAAAAAGAAAAGATACAAATAAATTAAGCCCGTCTTTTTTATTGGATTAATTTAATACATTTTTTGATTAGCTTTCAAAGGTAACCATTCTTCAGGTCAGAATATTTAAACCAATTTAAGAAAGCCCCCCCCCCCCCCCAATAGCTTCCAATTTAGGAAACAGAATTTGGTTATCCAACAAATCAAACTCCACACCGAGATCCAAGGACACCATAATAGTGGTTGCTAAAATCAGAATATTTATGGGAACACTGCCCACCCCATTTCATATTTCTTGTACAAATAAGAAAGTATGTCCCATCCATCAAAAAGAGAGCAGTACAGGAGTATTTTAAATGGTTAAACAGTTGTGACAGCTACACTACTGCACAAAAGGCTTGCACTGATTGCATATTTCATGCTTAAGTTCTTTGAGGTGAAGGAAGGAAGCTACTGCTACTGCAGTGAAGCCTGGTAGGAGAGGAGCACTGTTGAGAATTAGTTTTTGAAGAAACCCCTCTCTACCAAAGCTCTCAACCAGCCAAGCATCTCAAGTTGCATAACGGGGAAAGAAGTCGGAAAACCTGAGGGGAAAGATGAGGTAAGAAGAATTTATAAACTAAAACAATTTTTAAAATGCTTCCTAAGGTAAGGATAAGAAACCAAAAATATCTTGTTTGCATAAGTCATCACATCAGTACTTGGTGGAAGCCCTTTATGTAGTAATAATCATTCAGGATAAAAATTTCCATTTTTCCAAGTAACTTAAAAGCAAATGTACTATTAATAAAAAACTATTATTGATAAGAGTTACTGCAAGATGATCCCGGTTTTAAATGACATCATTCAGGAAGTGACCATTAAGATCAGTTTTAGTAAAATGGCATTTAGCGAAGAAGATATGGTTGTGATTACTTTTTTCGTAACAAAAAAAGGCATATCCCAGAGGTATTTTGGCAGCTCCATACTCAGCATGTTTAGAACTTTGTTTCAAGATCTACAGAAGAAGCTGGATTCTTCCTCTAGAGATACTTAAATAAGCTCCATTACTCTAACAGGGCACAAGTAGGCTTTATAACTTATTATGGGCCTTGTTAAGGCAATTTTTGGAAACAGAATTGAGTTTGCCATGGCAATGTAGGTGAAAAGTTACAGAATCACAATTTTTGGTTGCTTATTCTTAATTTTCTGAATATTTCTTCTATAGTTGTTTATTCCATCTGAAAATGTAAAAGATCAGTGAAACAATTTTCTTTCCTTTAGGCCCTTCAGACCTGCTAATTTTCTTTCCTTTAAGCCCTCCAGACTGATCCAGTTGCTGACACATGTGTTATGCTCACTTACCTGCAGATGGAGACTGAGAACACAACAACTTTCTGAACCTCTATATTAGCACTGTGCCATTCCTTGGACAGCCAATATGTTAGCACAAAAGCAGAAAGACCACAAACTACCCCTAGCTGTTCCCTCCATCAGAAATGTCAAGGCCTTGCTTGAATGTAATGAACACCCAACAGCAACCAAAGCCCAAAAGGCAAAATCAAGAACTATTTACAACGGCTCTGCAGTAGTGATGAAGTTGTCTGGCCCTCACCCCCCTCCCCAGGGGAAGAAGAACCCCCCCCCCCACACACAGACCCATACACACACATCTATCCACAACTCTGCATGGGTGGGTGATGGACCGGTCTGGAAGGCGTAAAGGAAAGAAAATTAGCAGATAAGCTCTAATTTCTCCTTCGTCAGCACTCCAGACCGGTCCAGCTGCTGATGAATGGGAAATTCCAAAGCAGTAGAAAGTCTAAGGGCAGGAAGCGTGCAATCCCGAAAAATGGACACCCACTCCAGACGTCAAGTCAATAGTGAGCAATGAATGAGTGCACAGAGGACCACACTGCTGCCCTGCAAACATCCAGAGGCGGAATCAGACTGTCATTACCCTTGTGGAATGTGTCTTAAGCAACGGTGGCACTGGACAGCCCTTAAAGATACAGGCCAACACAATCACCTCCTTCAGTCAATAAGCAATAGTTGCTTTAGATGCTGCCGCACCCTTGGTGTGACCTCCGAACAGGACAAATGGTCCAACCGCCAACAATGTATACAATTTCAACAAGTTGGATTGGATTAATTTGATATACCACTTAGTACAATTGTTAAAGTGGTATACAATAAAATGTTTCAAAATACAAATATAACCATGTCACCCCCCCCCCCCCCCAAAAAAAAAAATCTTAGAGACGCTCACTGGCTTCCTATTACTCACAGTATCACCTTTAAAATCCTACTGCTTGTATTCAAGACCCAGAGCTCAGGACCATCTCTTTATCTCTTTCATTACCTCATCCCTTATAGCGCAGCACGTACACTTAGGTCTGCTCAACACAACCAGCTGGTGGTTACTAGTTACTGAGAAATAATCCACAAGCACACTAGACATGCTATTTTTGTGTTCAAGTTCCCAAACTTTAAAACTCCCTCTCCATCCCCCTCTGCCTGCAAATATGTCTCAATACATTTCTGCTATTTCAATCCTGGGAATGATGTTTTGTGGACTCTGAATGTGTTTTTTTTTCTTTATTTGGTTGTTTTGTTTCTTTTGTTTTATTTCTGTTATTTTCAAAGTGCCTGGTATTGAAAAGTGTGAATTGTTATTATTACCAAGATGATGCCTGAATGTACCTGTGAAAGTAAAAGCATGTGTTTTTGTGGCTCTTCACATTTCATAGACTAATAAAAAGTTAAGAAAAATCATAGTACCTAAATTCCATATTAATATAAGTTTGTCTATTTTTGATAAAGCAAATTTTGTGAAATAACTAAGTGTTAGATGAGAGATAGTAGGGTGGGGGCTAAGGAGATGTGGCAGGTTTTTTTTAACCTTTACATTTGGCAAATCTAGGCACATCTTTGGAGGTATGTCTGTTCACTTCTTCCTCAACCCTTCTATCCTCTGTTTCAATCGCCACCAATCAAGTGAATCACCAGGGGCCTATAGGTAGGTATTAAAAAAAAAGGTTTAAATGAATTTATGGAAAAACAGGTCCATTAACAACTACTGGCCAGGTAGCAATGAGGAACTCTGCCAGAAGCTAACAGTGAATTTATCGCCCCATTATAGTCTGTTGGATATTTCCTCCAAGTGACTCAGATTGGTCACTGTCAAAAACAGGATGCTAGATCACTGGTCAGATCCAAAACATTGTCTTAGGTTCTTACCACTTTTGCATTCAAGCTGCCTGATCACTATTATGCATTTCCTGTTTACCGATGGTCTTCCCCCATTTCTATGGCTAGCTGTATCTGTTTACCTCTTTGGGTGCTCCAGGAGGTACCAGACTAGAATCTTGGTTTATGGCTAGCTGTGGTAGAAGAATCTCTGGCTGTGTAGGAAGGTTCATTACTGGAACAGTGATTGGAACTGGAGGCATATGCTGATCTAGCATCTACAGAAGATGAGAAAAATGTTGTAGACATTAAGGTTAGAAACTTTACCAGTAAACTGAGATTTAAAGACTAGGATCAGCATTCAAAAATCCCCCAAGTCAAAATGTCAAGCCTTCACTAAAGCTGGCACTCAAAAAGCCCAACCTCAGAAGACTATTGAAAATCATATTTTATATTACTTTATCAAATGTCAGAACATAAGGCACAGATCACAGAAAAGAAACACCATCTCAAACAAGCTTTTTTTTTTTTACTGCACCTCACAGAAGTGTCCTGATTGAACATAGTAACATAGTAGATGACGGCAGAAAAAGACCTGCACAGTCCATCCAGTCTGCCCAACAAGATAACTCATATGTGCTACTTTTTGTGTATACCCTACTTTGATTTGTACCTGTGCTCTTCAGGGCACAGACCGTATAAGTCTGCCCAGCACTTTCCCCGCCTCCCAACCACCAGCCCCGCCTCCCAACCACCAGCTCTGGCACAGACCGTATAAGTCTGCCCAGCACTATCCCCGCCTCCCAACCACTGGCTCTGGCACAGACTGTATAAGTCTGCCCAGCACTATCCCCGCCTCCCAACCACCAGCCCCGCCATGTCAGGACTATTTCAACAGGAGCACCAATTCAAGGCTGTCCAAAAGTATAAGCTAGGGATTCAACCTGTCTCTTTTTGGCAATGCAAAGCAGTAACCCATTAAACCAAGTTGCTCAGAGCACATATAGTCTCATGTTCAGGGTGAAAATACACCAAAACCTGTTTGACCAAGGAGAGTTATGATCTTTTCTATACCTAAAATGTGTTATCAACTTAGCAATATACTTATATTCTCTGTCTCTGAGCTTCAGGTACTTGAAGCACTTATAGTTAAAACCAAAGGACGGAAAAACAAACTTGAAACCTTTTTCTGCTCTTCTTCCTATCTTTACCGAGACCTTGCTTTGTATAATGTACATGAATCCTGACAATATTCTTTATTGTACCAGCAAAAAGTGACCAAATAAAGTTTCATAACTACTCAGTTAAAATAGACCTTGGTTACAAGGCCAAATATTTTTCATGTTCTATCTTCACGATACATAACCTCCAACAAACCAGCCTGCAGTCTCTGTCAATCAGTTTGTGGACACCACATAGAGAATACCACAGTGGTAGAAGAGCCTCAGCAGACTTCTGGCACAGCACAACACCAGATCAAAACAAGCCTGCATATGGGCTTTCCAAGAAGAAAGGCTATACAGGTCTTTACCTGCCGTCATCTACTATGTTATGTAAAAGGAGTAGCTGCAGCCTGGTGAATCTGAGGTCATATACTGCAAAGAAGAGGTAGGAGAAGCACCAGTAGTAGATACAGCCTGCAAACTAGCAAGCAAAGGTGAGCAAGCATGTGTGCGAGAGCATTCAAAGTGCAAGTGCACGAGAGCAAGAACAAGACATGAACAAAACTACTTGGTGAAATGCAATAAGATCGTAGAAATACAATATAAAAAGAGTGAAAATGGAATAGTACAGCAAATATGTGAGCCCAGAACAGATGAACATGAAGAAAATATATGAACTGATGAACAATTTACTAAACACCCAACATTTACTAACAACAAAAGAACACCAATGGTAAATGAACTTGTGCAATATTTTGAGCAAAAAAAAATAACAAAAATAAGACTAAATCTGGCCTCAACACAGACAACCATCACAGACTTCCTACAAGACCACGAAACCAACACTGATCACACCAAGACAGAAAGAATCTGGACATCCTTCAAAATTCCCACATCCAACTCAATCAAAACACTACTAACAAAATACGCACAAGCTAACTGTCTACTAGATGACTGCCCCAACTATATGATGAAAAAACCCACTGGATTGGTTCAGCAAACACTACTCTGAGCACATACAGTACATGTTCACAAAACGGTCAGTTCGCCTCAGACAAGGGCAACATCATACTCACACCAATCCCTAAAAATGCCACTAATAAAATCAGTGACCCTACAAATTACAGACCAGTGGCCTCAATACCACTACTGATCAAAACGATGGAGGGACTAGTAGCACAACAATTAATGGAATCAATTTGACACGCCAAGCACGTTCAACGTAGACCACACAACATTAATGACCCTACTAGACAACATGGGAATCAGTGGTACAGTGGCAGCATGGATCAATCTATTCTTAAGGACCAAATTATATCTGGTTAAGATTACCAAACAATTTTCCACCTCATGGACCCCTGAAAGTGGGGTACCACAAGGATCCCCAATATTACCCAGACTACTCAACATCATGATGGAACCACTCTAGAAAAAATGGGATTTAACCCATTTATATATGCTTACAATGTCACCATATAAGAGACATCATCACAGAGATATCAGGCAAGATAAAAGAAGGTCTAGACCTAATGGAAAACTGGGCCAAAATCTTCAAACTGAAACTAAACAGAGATAAAACCAAATTCCAAGTACTATCCAGCTCGCACAACACTACCTACCAAAAAATCACAATAGACCAAACGACACACCCTATAGAACAAAACCTAAAAATATTGGGAATTATTCTTGATAGACATTTAACGCTCGAAGATCAGGTCTCATCAGTAACAACAAAGAATTTCCAAATGCTATGGGGGTTATCAGGAGAGGACTGGAGGCTGGGGCTCAGAGGGGAGGGATGTAAAAGTTTATAATGCCGCAGCAGTTGCATTTTTCTTTTAACACCGGGTCCCATTTTACATGCTCTGGTAGTCCCGCTGATGTTTATTAACAGGTCAGTGCAGTAAGTTTCTACCTTGTGCAGTAAATGCAGGGCAGATACTGGGCATGCCCCCTACATTTGTTTTGCACTTAGGTGCAGTGAGTGTAAAAACCTGCCATAGTTTTGTAAGCATACCCCTAGATGACCTGACTCCAGGTAGAAGTGGAATACACTGGTGTCTTCCCAGATTAATTCAGTACACTTGCAATCTACAAACAAAAATGCAGTACAATCAACAGCTTCTTCAGTCTTAGCTTCTTCTACAGAAGTCACTATAATATAATAAAATGTCTGGCTGAAGTTTACTGATCATCCAATCTTAACATCTCCAAGCTGGAGTCATTGTGGGAAAGGGCATAGGACAAATTGCTACAGAAAAGCTCACTACAACTGCTGAAGAAATCTCAATGCAAAATTCATTATAGCGAATGGTGTAGGAGCTCTGAACATTGAGGCACATACTAATCCTATGGAGTAGATATTTAACCATTCACAGAAGAGAGTGTTTATGCCAGTCTGAATGGAAATTCATTATAGAAAATATTGTAGGAGCTTTTGCCACAGGGGAGCTTACTGCCCTTGTGGTTCCCATAAGATTCACTGTAGGGAATGGTGTAATAGATCAAACTTTGGGGGGAAACTTACTGCCCCTGTAGTGCGCCAACATCTTAAAAGAGGAGCAATTTCAGCAATCAGGGGGTCAGAAATTTATAAACAAAATTAATCCCGTAAATCATACTGCGAGTCATTACCTTTTTTTTCTGAAGCACTCCTCTGATGGGTGGGGGTTTGCCCCAAACTTCAGGGGTTCCTGCTGTGTAAGAAAGCAAAGTTATCACAGTAAGAAAAGAGTCAAGAACCAACCAATGTTGGGAACAGCACCTATACCATAAAGATCAACAAATGTGAATCCCTGCACATATATCCAGAATTGTCTGACAACATTTGCTTGTTACGCTACTATCATGTTTCATCACTATCATAGTACCCAAGATCCTTATGTTATACTAAATGTATATTCTCCTATACATTTCCATCATTCATGATGTATTGTATGCCACATTGAGCCTGCAAAGAGGTGGGAAAATGTGGGATACAAATGCAATAAATAAATATCACACATCAAACTATATGCACACAGTGTCGTACTGCAACAGAACAGCAGACAATATGAACTGGGAATGCAGATTATGTATTTCATAAACTAGGTTAGTGCAAACCAGCATTGGAAGACAACACACCCAAACCTCAACAGAAGAGCATGCAGCTTTTTCTGACAAAGGTTAAACTGTGCAAGGAGGACTGTCAAATTCTAGTGAAATTTAGGAGAAAATATTCAGTCTGTGGTGGTCACTATTTCTTTAAATGCTGACACTGCCACCTGAATTAGACCCGGATATTCAGTGCTGGCCCCCATCCAAGCACTAGTACTATATAGAGCACAAAAAAGGAGTCTGCAGATGACGCAGAGAGCAGTCAAAAGAGCAGAATATATGCATCAGTGTTTTAAAATTTTATTCAGCAATGGCATCTCACAATGAAGTGCCTGACATGGACCACATTTCACCCTAGCCAAAGGGCTGCTAAAAACGCTGTAATATAAATAATAGATAAAACTTCAAATAAGAACCAAATCAATAAAAACACAGTTTTAAAAAAAGGTTCTCACAAGATCAATGATTCTACTCTTCTTCTTGGGTTTCTAGAGTTCCTTTCTTTCTAATTGTAATGTTCTTGACAAGCACTTATGCAAAATCATTTTTTAGAAAATTTTGTCTGTCTATAGACTGCTCAAGAAACTCTTTTTTTATTATAAATAATCTGAAACTTGAGATATGAATTACACTGATTCACTCAATTGTAACACTCTATTAAACCATCCTCTGCTCCTTTCCAGAGTATAAAAACAACAACGAACATCTTCCAAATTCTAACCCATTCAATAAAACCATGCTTCAAAAGAAATCTCTCCTCAAACTCAGTAACGTATAAATTAGCTACAGAGGGGGCCATAAAGGCCCATGTTGCAGTTCCCTTGAATTTGCTTACAGAATTTTCTTTCAATTTCAAAATAATTATCCGTGAGGGCAATGTTTGCAAGTTTTACAATAAATTCTGTGGGAATTCTTTTACACTTATCATGTTTATCTAAGGTGTTTCTAACAATTTCTAAAGCTTAATCTTGAGGGATATTTGTATATAGGGATTCAACGCCCACAGTAGCTAGTAAATATCCAGTTTCATAAGGTGTGTCTAAAAGACTGATCACATCTGAGTCCCTAATATAAGGTAAAATTATATATAATACCTGATAATTTTCTTTCCATTAATCATAGCTGATCAATCCATAGACTGGTGGGTTGTGTCCATCTACCAGCAGGTGGAGATAGAGAGCAAAGCTTTTGCCTCCCTATATGTGGTCATGTGCTGCCGGAAACTCCTCAGTATCTCGATATCAAAGCTCCATCCGCAGGACTCAGCACTTAGAGAATTACACCCACAAAGGGACACTCTGCCCAGCTCACCACCGCCGAAACGGGGGAGGGGAATTAACCCAGCTCATACCCACACAAGTGGGGGAGGGGAATCCGTCCAGCTCATCCCCGCGGAGCGGGGGAGGGACACTACCACGCCGATGCTGGGAATCTGGCTTATCCTGCAACCGCGGGAGGAGCTGACTGACCCTAACACCGCCGAAGCGGGAGGGGTACAAAGCTGCCCTACAGCCGCACGAAGCGGGCGAGAGCGCCGGCAGAATTTAGGTCTCAATCCAGCCCCGTAAAACGGAGGGGAGAGGAATGCAGCAGCTCACTGTAACACAAACTCGTCTCAACTCTTGAAGAATCCAATTGAAAAAACTTGAACACGAAGTCCTCCTGAACAGGAACTGAAGACTAAACTTGAACCTGAAATGCAACCAGAATATAAACAGTACAGATATCTGGGAGGGGCTATGGATTGATCAGCTATGATTAATGGAAAGAAAATTATCAGGTATGATACATAATTTTACCTTCCATATCATCATGCTGATCAATCCATAGACTGATGGGATGTACCGAAGCAGTACTCACCCAGGGCGGGACATTGAAATCCCTGACCGCAACACTGAAGCTCCAAACCGGGCCTCCGCCCGAGCAGCCACAGTCAAGCGGTAATGCCTGGAGAAGGTATGGGCCAATGCCCAAGTTGCGCCTTGCAAATCTCTTCCAAGGAGACGGACCCGGCCTCTGCCATCGAGGCCGCCTGAGCTCTAGTGGAGTGAGCCTTCAGCTGGATAGGCGGCACCTTCCCCGCGGCCACATAAGCCGCTGCAATGACTTCCTTGACCCATCTTGCCACTGTAGGCTTAGCAGCCTGCAGACCCTTACGAGGACCTGCAAACAGGACAAACAGATGATCCGACTTCCGGAAATCATTGGTCACTTCCAAGTATCTGATGATGACTCGTCTCACATCTAGATATTTGAGAGCAGAGTATTCCTCTGGGTAGTCCTCCCTACGAAAGGATGGGAGACAGAGCTGCTGATTCACATGGAAGCGAGAAACAATCTTGGGCAGGAAGGAAAGCACTGTGCAAATAGACACTCCTGCCTCAGTGAACTGCAGAAAAGGCTCTCGACATGAGAGCGCCTGGAGCTCGGAAACTCTTCTGGCTGAAGTGATAGCCACCAAAAAGACTGCTTTCAACGTCAGGTCTTTCAGAGATGCCCTCGACAAGGGTTCAAAAGGTGGCTTCTGCAAGGCTCTTAGCACCAGGTTGAGATTCCACGCAGGCACTGAGTGCAGAGGAGGGCGCAGGTGATTAACTCCCTTGAGAAAACGCACCACATCTGGCTGCGAAGCCAGGGAAGCACCCTTCAGGTGGCCCCTGAAGCAAGCCAGAGCTGCTACCTGGACTTTAAGGGAACTGAGCGACAGGCCTTTCTCCAGACCTTCTTGCAGGAACGCCAACACTGAAGAAATTGGAGCAGTGAAGGGAGAAAGTGAGCCTGCTTCACACCACGCTGCAAAGGTACGCCAAACCCTGGCGTAAGCAGTAGAAGTAGAGCGCTTCCTCGCTCTCAGCATAGTGGCGATGACCTTGTCTGAGAAGCCCTTCTTCCTCAGACGCTGCCGCTCAATAGCCAGGCCGTAACACCAAAGGGGGAGGGATCCTCCATCACCACGGGACCCTGATGCAACAGGCCCTGCTCCACTGGCAGTCGCAGAGGGTCGTCCACTGAGAGCCTGATCAAGTCCGCATACCAGGGACGTCTGGGCCAGTCCGGACCCACCAGGCGCGGCACTTGGCAATTGGCCGATGACACCATCAGATCTAGGCTCGGCTGGCCCCAGCGCTTCGTGATGTCCAAGAACGCCTGAGCCGATAACTGCCACTCTCCGGAATCCAAGGTATGGCGACTGAGAAAGTCCGCCTTGACATTCATGACTCCGGCAATGTGGGCCGCTGACAGCTGTTCCAGGTTCGCTTCCGCCCACTGGCATAGATTCATGGCCTCCTTGGCTAGAGGGGCGCTCTTGGTACCTCCCTGGCGGTTGACATAGGCCACAGCCGTGGCATTGTTCGACAGGACCCGTACTGGCTTCAACGCCAGTACCGGGAGGAACTCCAAAAGCGCCAACCGAATGGCTCTGAGTTCCAGGAGGTTGATTGACCACTTTGCCTCTGCAGGAGACCAGAGCCCCTGCGCTGTCCTTCCCAAGCAGTGGGCTCCCCAGCCCGTCAAAGAGGCGTCCGTCGTGACGACAATCCACTCCGGGGTCACAAGAGGCATTCCTGCAGACAACTTGTCTGTCTTCAGCCACCAGCTCAGCGCCTTGCGCACTGCTGGGTCCAAGGGAAGGCGCACAGCATAATCCTCCGACACTGGAGTCCAGCGCTGCAGCAGAGAGTGTTGTAGTGGTCTCATATGAGCCCTGGCCCAAGGCACTACTTCCATCGTGGCCGTCATAGAGCCCAACAGCTGCACATAGTCCCAAGCCCGAAGACGAGAGGCTACTAGGAACTGGTCCACCTGAGCCTGAAGCTTGACAATCCGATTGTCTGGCAGGAACACTCTGCCCACTTGGGTGTCGAAACGAACTCCCAGATACTCCAGGGACTGAGTCGGGCGCAGCTGGCTTTTCTCCCAGTTGATGATCCACCCCAGGGAGCTCAAAAGAGCAATCACAATCACCCGGTCCACAGCTTTGCCGCACTCTGCATAAGAGGGGACTCGGATCAACCAGTCGTCCAGATAAGGATGGACTTGTACTCCCTCCTTTCGCAGGAAGGCCGCGATGACCACCATTACTCTGGAGAAGGTCCGCGGAGCAGTAGCCAACCCGAACAGGAGGGCTCTGAACTGGAAGTGTCGGCCCAGGACTGCAAAACGCAGAAAGCGTTGATGAGGAGGCCAGATGGGAATATGCAAATACGCTTCCTTGATGTCCAAGGATGCCAGGAACTCCACTGCCTTCACTGCCGCTATAACGGAGCGGAGAGTCTCCATGCGAAAGTGCCGAACTTTCAAGGCCCGATTGACCCCTTTGAGGTCGAGGATAGGCCGTACAGAACCTCCTTTCTTTGGTACCACAAAGTAAATGGAGTAACGTCCCTTGCCAAGCTGATTTTCTGGCACCGAAACGACCGCACCCAGGCGGATCAGATTGTCCAAAGTCTGCTGCACTGCCACAGCTTTGACTGGAGACTTGCAGGGAGAGAGTACAAACCCGTCTCTTAAGGGTCGGCAGAACTCTAGCTTGTAGCCATCTCTGATGACTTCCAGCACCCAAGCGTCTGAAGTTACCCTGGTCCACTCGCCCAGAAATGAGGACAGGCGTCCTCCAATCTGCACTGGGCCATGGACCAGGGCCCCGTCATTGGGTACGAGACCCTGGGGGAGGACCGGAGGGTGCACCTCCGGGACGGCGGTCTCTGCGAAAGGAATGCTGCTTGGGGGAGAAGTTCCTTTTGAAGGAAGAGGGGGCAGAGGAGCCCGACTTGCCCGGGCGGTACCGACGGGCTTCCTGAAACCGTCCTCTGGAGTTACCGGGGCGAGCACTGGCCCGAGCCCTGACCTCTGGTAACCTCTTGCCCTTAGACGTGCCGAGATCGGTCACAATTTTGTCCAACTCGACCCCAAAGAGCAGCTTGCCTGTAAAAGGCAACTTAGCCAGGCGGGACTTAGAGGCGTGGTCAGCAGACCAATGCTTCAGCCAAAGCCACCGCCGCGCAGAGACTGTCTGAGCCATACCTTTAGCCGAGGCTCTCAAGACATCATACAGCAAGTCTGCCAAATAAGCCAAGCCCAATTCCAGGGCCGGCCAATCAGCCCTCAAGGAAGGATCCGAGGGGGAAGCCCGCTGCACAATCGTCAGGCACGCCCTGGCCACATAGGAGCCGCAAACTGAGGCCTGCAAACTTAAAGCAGCCGCCTCGAAGGACGACCTTAAGGCCACCTCCAATCTTCTGTCTTGGGCGTCCTTTAGGGCCGTGCCACCTTCCACCGGCAACGCCGTTTTCTTAGTCACCGCAGTGATTAAAGAATCCACAGTAGGCCAAAGAAAGGCCTCCCGTTCACTTTCAGGCAGAGGATAGAGGCGGGACATAGCCCTAGCCACTTTGAGGCTCGCTTCCGGGACATCCCATTGAGCCGAAACATGGCATCATGCACGTGGAAGGTTCTAGGCGGGTGCTTCGTCCCCAGCATAATGGCGGAGCCAACAGGGGCTGAGGGAGAGACGTCCTCTGGAGAGGAAATCTTCAAAATGCTCATGGCCTGCACTAACAGGTTGGGCAAGTCCTCTGAGCGAAAAATCCGCGCTGCAGAGGGGTCATCCGCTCTATCCGAGCAGGAATACGTCTCCTCCAAGGAATCCCCAAAGGACCGTTGGGAGAACCCAGATAAGCTGCCCTCATCTACATCAGAGGAGACAGAGTCCTCTAAGGCCTGGAAATCCACCCGAGGGCGTTTACGTCCGGGGGCCTCAACCCCTTTAGCGGACAAGGGAGCCGGGGCAAGATTCTGCATAAGGAAGGCCTGATGCAGCAGCAAAAGGAACTCGGGGGAGAAACCCCCCAGACTGTGCACTTCAGCAGCCTGGGCCACAGCCCTAGACGCATCCTCAACCGGCGCTCGCAAGAGCGGGGGAGTAACATGCTGCGCATCCAAAATGGCGTCCGGCGCGACACTCCGCGAGGGAGCCGCGCGGGAAGAACGGCGCTTAACTTTGGCCGCTTTTTTGCCGTCGCCCAAATCAAGGGCGGCCATAGAATTAACGTCTCCCACCTCAAGGGCGGCCCAAGAAAAAGTCGTCCGAGCAGAGTGGCCGGCCAAGATGGTGGAGGCGAGCAGCGGGGATGGGCGTTTATGGCAGGAAAAACCGCCGCACCGGAGGAAGAACCGGGACACTGACCGGCCTCCAAACTGACACCCAACAAGGGCGAATCAGACTTTAAGACCCCCGCATCCCCGCTAGAAGCGCACACGCGGTCCGGGGATCGATTCTTTGCGCCCTTGCCCTCCGACGCCATAGGCCACGTGGAGATCGATCGGGGAACCCCCTGCCCGCTACAAAAAGGTAAAAATTACCTGCTTCTCGCTCCGAGCTGTAACGAACTGGTGTCCCAGTGAGTAGCTGCAATAAACGTTGAAATAAACGTTGAAATAAACGCCCTTAAGGACGTCCAAAAATTTTTTTTTTTCCAACGGAGCCAGCGGGAGGGGGGTGAAAAGGAGGAACCTGGCACCACCAGGTTTGCACTTGCTCAAGAAGAGCCCTCAACCGCAGGTACTCAACAAAACCTAAAAATTAGGCTTGGAGACCTAGCCAGAGCTGCTGCTGTGTGTGACCACCACCTGCTGAGATAGAGAACATACTGAGGAGTTTCCGGCAGCACATGACCACATATAGGAAGGCAAAAGCTTTGCTCTCTATCTCCACCTGCTGGTAGATGGACACAACCCACCAGTCTATGGATTGATCAGCATGATGATATAGAAGAAAGAATTTTAGGCACCATGGGTCCCAAAATTTATCACCTAGGGTTGCAAAAATTTATCACCGAACATAGATAGTAGGTAGAAAATAGACCCAGTTCTGGAAACAACTGGTCTTCATGGAGGGAAGATTTAAGACTTATGGATTTGGGGGAGTATATAAATAATTGCTATCTCAGGATGGTCCACTTAAAAAAAGAATCAAATTCTTTGTAATAAACCTTCCTTGTTTTCCAATTTCCAAATTCTCTCCTTAATTCTCTGTGTGGGATCAGATGGGAGAATTTTATAAAACAATTCAGCACCTAATTCACTCTCTTTGATATAATTATTGTTCATAACAGTAGACCTACCTTTATCAGCCTGTTTGATAACAATGTTGGTATCCTTCTGCAAGGATTCATTAGATTTACCTTTCTTAGTAGTACTGTAATACATACTTTTCTTACTTTCTTCGAGCTCCTTGATATCTTTATCACTATGATTTCATATAACATAATGTGTATTACTAGGTAGCATCTCTTTACTATTCTTTTGGACAATAGACATGTCAGTAGTGCCAGTTTTGTTCCTAGGGAAATCAATGATTTTAAGTTTTCTTGTCAGATTAAAAAGATCCACTCTGGTATTAAAGGCATTGTACTTGGGATAGGTGTGAATGTCCTTTTCCAACACTGCAATCTCTTCATTATTCTGAATTCTTTCAGATAAATTAAACATTTTGCCTATATATTGTTGTCCGCTAGGGGTAGATATCTGTTGCTCTAATTTCCTTGTTGTCTATTCTGATTGTACCTTCCATTCTGGTATACTCTCCCCTTCCCTTTCTTATCCCAAATATATTCAATCCTGGTTTCTCTTTGTCTTCCTGAGCTATTCTTTCTGTCCTGGAATCTCTCCTCCGGAGTTTTTCCATTTGAAAAATCTGGTGATTAATATTGCTTCTGAGTGTTGTAGTATACAGAGGCTAATGGGTCAAACACTTCTTCAGAGTCATTCCTACTTCTCTTACTATTCCTCTCATACGTGGGATTATTATTGGATACATCTCTAATGGGTTTGTGTTTTGGTAAATTTGGAACACTTTTTGTAAAACTTACTTGTTTATAATTTCTAACCTTGGACTTTTCTTCTGAATATTGTCATTGAAAGAAGTATTGCACTTAGACCTTTAGAGGGGACGCAGTTAAAATCATGACTCAGGCATAGTATTCCAAAGCTCTTTAGTACAAGCTGGTGCTGACATCTGTTAGGGAAAAACAGCTTAACAGCAGTACTTCAACACACAAATGAGAAATTAGAACTTACCCACTAATTTGCTTTCCTTGAGTCTCTCCAGACCATTCCCGACGAGTGGGTATTATGCACTCCTACCAGCAGAGAGAGACTGAGAATTATTGAGCAGTGCTCCTGTATAAGGGTCTGTGCAACCCTGCCTGCCCAGTATTTCGAATAGCCAAGCAACACACATGTAAATGCAACAAGAACTGAATAAAACAGAACCATAAACAACCATAACCAAAGCTCCCAGAGAAAAACTCCCCAGAAAGACTAGAGCACCAAAAGGATAAACTGGCATCAACCCAAAACCTTTCAGAATACAGAAATACAGCTGCAATCATAGAAGACAAGACCCCTCCCCACTGATCCTAGGTAGGGCTCGGGAATGGTTTGGAGAGACTCAAGGAAAGCAAATTAGCAGGTAAGAGCTAATTTGTCCTTCATCATCTCCTCCAGACCATTCCCGATGAGTGGGAAGTACCAAAGCAGTACTCACCGAGGGTGGGAAAGCCCCCAGAGCAAGACGGACGCACCAAATGATGCATCCTGGCGAGCTTGCACATCCAACCTGTAACACTCGATGAAGGAATGCAGCGAAACCCAAGTCGCTGTCCTGCAGATATCCAACGGAGGAATCAAAGAATGTTCTGCCCAAGAAGAAGCCTGTACGCGTGTAGGAAGTGCCTGCAGAACTGCTGGAACAAGGACGAAATTGCCTCCTGTATATTATCATCATAGCTAAGAGCTTTGATTCAAGGCCTGACTTTGGTTCAGGATCTAAAATGAGAGAAAAGCTTACAGGCCCATGACTCTAACCTGAACTCCAATGTGGCTCAGCTCATGATCTGTTGAGACACCCTGGTGCAAGCAGAAATGAGGAAGGGGCGAGGATGGAAAAACAGAGTAACATGGTGGTCACAGATGTTTTAGTGAAAAATAGAAAGGAAGATGACTTAGTCTTCCAAGAAGAGCTAGTCCATTATTAGCTTTCCAGTAAATACTAACCTCATTATTATAATAGCCAATCATTGTTAACTATAATATTAGCATATATCCAATAAATGGGATTATTGTCAGATTACCTATGTATGACCTGTTATGTTAATGAACATATATAAGTGATTGTATTTCCTTATATTTCCTACTTATTTGGAGACAGACACAGCCAGTACCTTTGTGAAAGCAGGGCTGCTCTCCCATGAGAAACTAATTGTATCTGCATTGGCAAGTAATAATAAAAGAATGTTTTTTCTTATAAGGAATAAATCCTATTGCTTTCTCATACCTACGTAGCCTTGGTTTATTTGTTCCACCTATTAGGGGGTGGCTGGTCCATACTACTCTGGTAGGGGATAAATAAACCTAAACAATTCACTCCTTAATCCACCGCTCAATAGAGGCCTTAGACGCTGCCTCCCCTTTCCGAGGACCCCTGAACAACACCAGAAGGCGGTCAGATTTACGAAAGTTCGCAGTCCGGCTCACATAATGTAGTGCCCGATGAACATCAAGTTTATGCAATTGAGGAGACTCCTCCCTTGAAAAGGATGGCAAGGTGATAGACTGTTGACATGAAAGGGGGAAATTGCCTTAGGAAGAAAGAAAGAAACCATCCACACCACCACCTTCTCCTTAGAAAAGATCAGAAATGGCTCACAACAGGACAAGGCCTGCAGCTCAGAAATACGGCGCGCTGAAGTGATAGCTACTAAAATGACTACCTTAAGGGTCAGATCCTTAAAGGTGGCCTGCTCCAAAGGCTCAAAGGGAGGAAGAACCACAGCGTACAGAACCAAGTACCAAGGAAAAACCACCGGGCACAAAGGAGGCCGCAACCTCTTAACCCTCTGGAAAAAACGAGACATCTGGATGGAGTGACAGCGATTTCCCCGGAAGCGGACCCCAAAAACAGGTGAGCGCCACCAACTGCACCCGAAGGGAGGCTAGAGACAAACCCTTCTTGAGGCCGCCTTGCAGAAAATCCAGCAAAAGAGGTACTGAGGCCGTGAACGGTTGTACCTTCCTCTTATCGGACCAGGCCTCAAATATATGCCAAATCCGCAGGTAGGCCAGGGAGGTGGATCGTTTCCTGGAACTCAAAAGGGTACAAACCACTGCCATGGAGTAACCCCTCTTTGGGAGACGCGCCCGTTCAACAGCCAAGCTGTAAGCGAGAACTGAGCCACGTCGGGCATCCAAATGGGTCCCTGAGTCAACAGACCATCTTCCGAGGGAAAAGGAAGGGACGCACCTACCTGTAACCGCATGAGATCCGCATACCACGGTCGACACTTGCCAATCTGGAACTATCAGAATCACGTGACTGACATGTCTCTGTATGCGCAGAAGAACCTGACCGATTAGCAGCCACTGGGGAAACACAAACAAGAGCGCCCGAAGAGGCCAGGGCTGCACCTAGGCATCAAGACCCTCCGAGAGCGGCTCCCTCCTGCGACTGAAAAACTGCGCTGCCTTGGCATCCTTTGCAATTGCCATTAGATCCATAATCGTAGGGCACCAATGATCAACAATGAGTTGGAAAGCGAATGGGACGAAAGTCAACTCCCTCGGGTCCAGAAGATGGTGGCTTAGATAACCTGCCTGTAGCCTGGATGTTCCCGCAACATGCGTCACCAAAAGAAGCCGGGCGTTCTGTTCCACCCAAGCTATGAGCAACGCCGCTTCCTGCGCCGAGAAGACTCCTGGTACTCTCCTGACGATTGACATAGGCGACCACCGTAGCATTGTCAGTGAGAACCCAAATGTCTCGGGAGAGCAGCATTGGCTGAAACTGTAAAAGAGCCAGATGAATTGCTTGGGTCTCCAAGCGACTGATGGACCAACGTGACTCCTCCACCGACCATGAGCCCTGAGGTACTTGTCCTTGACAATGGGCTCCCCACCCAGACAGGCTGGGATCTGTTGTAACCAGAACCAAGGCCGGTGGGTCCAGGGGCATGCCGTGGCTCAAATGATGAGAATCCAACCACAGTTGCAGGCTGAGCCATACTGAGCACCAGAGAGACACTCTACAAGAGAGAGCATCCACCCGCAAACCAGCGCACAAGGATAGCCACATGAAGATGCCTCATGTGTGCCCTCACCCACGGAACAACATCGATGGTCGCTGCCATGGACCCCAGAACCTGCAAGATATCCCATGCAGCTGGAGCCTGGGCCGACAGCAATTGATGAACCTGGGACTGAATCTTTACGATGTGGTGTGCCGGAAGGAGTACCAAGCCCTCCCGTTTAATGAAACGCACACCCAGCAAGGACTGAGAGGGAACCAGAGAGCTCTTGGATGTATTGACAATCCAGCCCAACTGATAAAGCAGGCAAACGACTCAATCTGAGACCCTCATGCTTTCCTCCGCTGACTTCGCTCTGACCAACCAGTCGTCCAGGTAGGGATGCACCAAGATCCCCTCCCGACGTAACTGGGCTGCCACGGCAACCAACACCTTGTAGAAGGTCCATGGCGCTGTAGCTAGCCAGAAGGGAATCGCCCGAAACTGGAAGTGATCACCCAAGACTGCAAACCAGAGAAACTTCTGATGATCCGGGAGAATAGGAATGTGAAGGTACGCCTCCTTCAAATCCAACGATGTGAGGAACTCCCCCAGCTGAACTGCCACAATGACTGACCTGAGCGTCTCCATGCGGAACAGCAACACCCGCAAGTACCGATTTACCATTTTTAGGTCCAGAATCGGACGCCATGAACCCTCTTTCTTGGGAACGTCAAAGTAAATGGAATATCTGCCAGTACCTCTCTCGGTCAGAGGAACGGGAACCACAGCTAGCAGAGCTAACCGGCGATCCAGGGTTTGACGCACGGCCGTGGTCTTTAGCGGGGACTTGCAAGGAGAAACAAGAAAGGCATCTGGAACAGAATGGCGAAATTCCCGGGCATACTCATTCTGGATTATGTCCAGGACCCACTGGTCCGAAGTTACCCAGACCCAGCTCCGATAAAACAGTTGTAGCCTGCCGCCTATGGGCAAACCCGAAGACTGGGTCCCCGCAACTTCATTGTGAGGGCCTGGCACCACCAGTGGCTCCCGAACCTCTATCCTGACCGCCCCCACGGTTGCCCCGAAAGGGCTGAAAAGATTGACGCCTATTCCAGAACCGAGCACGCTGAGCTCCCGCCACTCTATCCGGCCTGTATCTGCGCACTTCCCTGAGGCACCCATGGGTCGAAGATCGGAAGGCCAGGCGAGACCTATCTTCGGGAAGCTGAGCCCCCTTGGACTTGCCCAAACTCTTAACGAGCTTCTACAACTCATCACCAAAAAGAAGCTTACACAGGAAGGGGAGCTGACTCAAGCGTATCTTGGACGCCACATCTGCAGCCCAGTGCCGGAGCCAGAGGAAGCTGCGCTCCACAACTACCAGAGCCAAGGACTTCGAAGAGGCTCGAACCAAGACATACATGGCATCCGCAAGGAAAGCGGTGCTCATCTCCAGATTAATGACATCAGCAGCTGAATGAGAACCAGCATCGGCCGGGATATCAGGAAGACGCTCAGCCCAACGAAAACAAGCCTGAGCGGCATAAACTCCATAAATGGCCGCCTGCAAGGCCAAGGCGGAGACCTCGAAGGAGCGTTTCAATAAGGCCTCCATCCGATGGTCCTGTGGGTCCCTGAGAGACACCCCACCCTCAACAGGAATGGCCATTTTCTTGGCGACCGCTGTCACTAGCGCATCCACCTTAGGAACCTGAAAGATGTCCAGATCTGCTTGGGGAAGTTGGTAAAGGTCAGCCATGGCCCGACCAATTCGCAAACGCGAATCCAGAAGCATTCACCCCTGCTCCACCAACTCTTTCAAAGTCCTCATGATAGGGAAATGTCTGTGGAGACTTACAGACACTCTTAAGTAGCGGATCCCCTTTTCAAGTCACCTGAGTGGCATCCTCCGAAATCTTAAGGGTCTAAAGGACCTCAGCCAAGAGCGACGGCAATTCCTGCCGCCTAAAAAATACATACCACCGAAGGGTCCTCCCCCAATGGAGCCCCTCCTGGTTCATCCAGGGACCCCCTTATCCGCCTCCGCATCTACTGGAGTCTCCAACCCGAGGGAAATAGCATCCTCTAGGTCGTCGAGGCTAACTGAGGCTTCTTGGCCCCCAGAGCCGCAACAGAAGGCACTAAGGGCCCGTACTGCACCACAAGAGTCAGCGGGACCAGGAGAAACGTCTGGCGGAAGTCCTCTTTTGAGGCAATAAGCCTGATGCAGGAGGACAAATTCAGGAGTAAACAGAGTAGCAGGGACCCCTAACGTGTCTTGCCACGAAAGAACTGGCGGTTCCTCTGCCAAAGAAAGGGCTGGGGCAGGAGAAGACAAGATGGCGGATGTTCCCGCTGAAACTGCGTCCAGTGCGCCGCGGAGCAACCTTATCCTCAGCTAGCGCAGGAAACCTTCTCCGTCCACGCCGTCAAACCTAAAGCTGAGTCATCAGAGCAATCGAGCATCACCTCCTCACAAACGCGCAAAGGCTGGTACTGAGGTAAACAATGCGGCAGGTTAAGCAGGCCGCACAACGACCCGACTTTTCTGGCTGCGCTGCCATCAGAGGGAGCAGGAAAGAACGAGCCGCCCTAGTGGTGACCAGCCTACAGGTTCCCACTGCCCACAGCGCTGAAATACTGCTCTATTATAACCTACTAATGCTCGTTTTTTGTTTTTTTTATTTTAACTGAAAGCAAAAGACAAACTACCTCCATTTTTTTTTCTTTAAACAAACTGGTGCTCTATTCCCTCCAGGGTAGCACCTGAAGGAACTTCTCCCAGGGAGAAGGCCGAGGCACTCTGCCCAAGGGCAGAGGGGAGCGGGGGGAGGGACCTGGTACCCGGAGTGTACACCCCCCCAAGAGACACATGGGCTACAGCCCGAGACCAAGAGCAGTAACTCCTCTCTCAAAGGCAAATTTCTTTTTTTTTTTTTTTTTTTAATAAGAGATAAAGAATCACGAGCAGGGTTGCACAGCACACCTATCTCTGCTGGCAGACTGAGAAATACTGAGCAGGCAGGGTTGTACAGTCCGTTATACAGGAGAACTGTTCAATAATTCTCAGTCTCCCTCTGCTGGTAGGAGTGCATAATACCCACTTGTCAGGATAGATATCCATTTAATTTAGAACAGTCTTCTGCTGTCTTAAGTTAACCAAATAGTTATCTGGGTACCGCCACTGAATTATTGGCAGCACCTAGGTAACTCCCGGCTTTGTCCTCACTCTACCCAGCACTAACCAGATTGTGAGTCAGGCAGCACAGAGTCAAGCAGGACATTTAATGGTACTATCTGGTTATATGTCACTGAATATCATGCGGGGACCTAGATCAGTTCTAGTCAACTGGGTAGGAGCTTGTCCTATTGTTATTTGAATTTTGCTGTAATTGCCTATTGCTCATGTTTGACCTATTCTTACTGTACACCGCCTTGAGTGAATTACTTCAAAAAGGCAGTAAATAAATCCTAATAAATGAATAATTGCTTTCTTGGAATCAATTCTTAGGTTAATTGATATGCCTAATGTTGTGATGCTTGGAACCACTGTTCCCTCTAAGCTGAGTGGGAGTCCTCCACCTATAGGCTTGCCAGTGGGGGGTACTGTTTCACTAATTACATTTTCTATAGTGAGGGATAGGCAAGCTCTGTAGGACTCCAGGGAACCTGCCTGTACCTAGCAATTGAAAACACAATATTGAAACACCACTCCCCACTGTCAGCAATACAGGTGGAGGACTCTCACTCAGCTCAGAAGGAACAGTGCTTAAAGCAATAATTGCAAAAAACATTAACTCGCACACTCATTAGTAGTTGCTTAAATTTAAACAAAGCTCTACAACTGCCTGCATGCCCTGAGTTATGCCCCAGCAGCCACTTCTTGTTCAACCTGATAGTACACAAGCAGTTTTCAACATGACCCAACAGTCAACATGACCTGAACACTGTCTACACTGTAACAGTTAGGCTACTAGCAGTCACTGGCATGCTCTATCAATCCTTTAGCAAATTTCCACATTACTCCCAGTCAACCCTCAGGCCAACTGTCTCATGCATTCACTTCTAGATAATCACTGGGGACCTGCTGCTTATATTTCTACCTGCAGGATCAAGATGTGACTTTAGCCAGGGAAAGAAACCTAGAAAAGGGAAAACCACAAGCACTCCTAAACTCAGCATCATTAACCTCTAATTGGATGGCAATCAAGATAAAGTGCCAAAAGACTCCTAGCTTTAGCCTGTTGTGCATTACCCGATTCTCATTTATAGAGCACGGCTTTCTTTCAACCAGGCTTCCTCAGTGAGTTGAAAACAGAGGTTAGCTCTCCAACCAGCTCAATAGATTGATACAATTAGCAATGCATAGTTTAATGGATTGGCACAGGGATGCACAGAATTTCACTTCTCTGAGTCATCTGAATAATCCAGCATCAAGGACATACGACAGAGTTAATCAAATCGTTCCAATGTCACAAGTCAGTTTTCAAAATAGTCACATTGAATAAGCATGAAATACATTTGCATGAACTGCCTACATTCTATGCAAATGGCATCTTGTGAATACTCACATTTAATATCAGACTGATACAGTGTATTTAGATTTTCAGAAAACTTTTGACAAAGTCCCTAATGAGAGACTCCTGAGAAAATTAAAAAGCTGTGGGATAGGAGGCGATGTTCTGTTGTGGATGGCAAACTGGTTAAAAGGTAGAAAACACAGCAGGGTTAAGTGGCCAATTTACTCCATAGAGGAAGGTGAATAGTGGAATGCACAACAATCTGTGCTGTAACTGGTGTTTTTTAATGTTTATAAATGATCTAAGAATGGGATGACGAATTAGGTTATCAGATTTTCAGATGACATGAAACTCTTAGAAGTAAACCACATGCAGACTGCATGAAAATTGAAGGACCCTGGGAGGCTGGAAGACTTGATATTCAAATGGCAGATGAAATTTAATGAGGACAAGTGTAATGTGATGCACAATGGGAAGAACAACCCAAATTATAGCTAGAGGATGCCAGGTTCCATGCTAGGAGTCACCACCAAGGAAAAGGATATAAGGGTCATAGTGGACAATATGTTGAAATATGGTCAGTGTGCAGCAGCAGCCAAAAAAATGCAAACAATGTTATAAATTATTAGGAATGGAATAAATAAATCAAAGAATATCATAATGCCTCTCTAGTGCTCCACTTGAATATTATTGCAATTCTAGGTAGCACATCTCAAATATATAAATGGAACTGGAAAATGTACAAAGAAGGGCAACTAGAATGAAGGGAATGGAATGATTCACATGATGAAAGACTAACATGATTAGGGCTCTTCAGCTTGGAGAAAAGACAGCTGAGGGAAGATATGACAGAGGTCTATAAAATCCTGAATAGAGTGGAATGGGTAAGCATGAATCAATTGTTTACTCTATCAAAAAGAAAGACTAGATGACACTCCATGAAGTTACACAGTAGAACAATTTTCAAGAGTGCTCCACTGGAGGAATGTCTGATATGTGAGCTAAGTTCTTTTGACATTGCATCGAGGGACCGTTAATCCTGCAGATAAGTGAACTTTATCTAACCTTGAAGTGTCTGATGAACTGTTTTGAACTCGCCATTTGGATGCATCATTTCAAGTTCTGGATTGTCCAAAGTTTGTAGTTACACTGGCAGACAGGGATGGACTGTGATGTGATGGTGGTAGGAAAGCGTGCATTATATTAATAAAGGAGATGGATCCTTCCAGTATGATACACTTAATTCTGAGTACTAATCACTAATTTAAAAGATTATGTTATTGAATAGTAGTTTATCACTCTATTTATGTAGGTTTGTTTTTTAGTTAAAATTTAATGCCAAGTGCAGAGCGATGCACTTGGGGTGCAGAAATATAAAGGAAATGCACCAGATAGGAGGAAGGAGATTGGTAAGCTCGGCTCGGGAGAGGGACCTTGGGGTGATGGTGTCTGAGGATCTCAAGGGGACAAAACAGTGTGACAAGGCAGTGGCCGCAGCCAGAAGGATGCTAGGCTGCATAGAGAGGGGTATAACCAGCAGAAGAAAGGAGGTGTTGATGCCCCTGTACAAGCCATTGGTGAGGCCCCACTTGGAGTATTGTGTTCAGTTTTGGAGATCTTATCTTGCTAAGGATGTAAATAGACTTCAAGAGGTTCAGAGAAAAGTGAAAAAAATGGTATGGGGTTTACGTAGCAAGACGTACATGGAGAGACTTGCTGACCTAAATATGTATACTCTGGAGGAAAGAAGAAACAGGGGTGATATGATACAGATGTTCAAATATTTGAAAGGTATTAATCCGCAAACATACCTTTTCCAGAGACGGGAAAGTGGTAGAACTAGAGGGCAGGAATTGAGTTTAAAAAGGTGGCTGACTCAGGAAAAATGTCAGGAAGTATTTTTTCACCAAGAGAGTGGTATATACCTGGAATGCCCCCCCATGGGAGGTGGTGGAGATGAAACGGTAAAGGAATTCAAAAATGCGTGGGACAAACACAAAGGAGTCCTGTTTAGAATGATCAGATCCAAAGATGCTTAGCAGAGATTAGGTAGGAAAGCCGGTGCTGGGCAGACTTCTATGGTCTATGCCCTGATCGAGGCTGGATAGGCTGGAGTTGAGCTTTTCAGGGGCTTTGACAACTTCAGAAATTTTAGGACAAGGCCAATGCCCAGCAGAATTCTACGTCTATGTCCTAAAAATGGCAAAGATAAATCAAGATCAGGTAAACATAGGATGTATCACTTCATACCTTATATAATGAATTTATCTTGTTGGGCAGACTGAATGGACTATGCAGATCTGCCATCATCTACTATGTTACTATTGCATGAATATTCATTATGGATATCCTGAAAACCCAATCTGTGAACAGGAACAATCCCTGCAGCACCGTTTTTGAAGAAGTGGGACTGTGTGCAATAGAAGTTTGTATTGATGCAGCATGTACTATACCAATTCTTTGGAGAAAAGATGACTTCAGTTGACAGTTCCGTTAACCTAATGCTTTTCATGAACAGCAAAAAAAGAATAAAAATTACACATTTTAAAACTGAACAACAAAAAAACAGAGAAATCAGCAATATCTTCCCCTTAGATGTTATCCATGCAAAACACACTAACCTGTAGGAGGTGGAGGAAGGTTGGCAGGGGCCAAGGGATTAAAGGTTTGAGCTCCAGGCCCCCCTGGAGAGTAGCTTATGCCTGCTGGGTAGCTGTATGGAGACTGCATAGTTGTCAGTGAGGTAGGCTTGGATGGCTGTCCTGGAATAGGGAAGGAGTGGGAAGCAGTATGTGCTGTGATGTGTGATGGACTTGGAACAGAAGCTGCTGGAAAGCGAGGTCCAAGGGTGAAAGGCCCCAAGGGGGACGGAGAGCCTGGTGGCCCTGAAGGCACGGAAGAAGTAGGAGGAAAGGCAGCTGGCCCTGGCAGGGGTCCTTGAGGTGGTCTAAAAGGCTGAGGAAATACTGAAACAGAAACAGAAGGTAAGTTAGTAAACTTGCATATTAAAAACTTTTCACATATAAAAATGTGCCATTCTCTGGAATTTCGCCTTAGTCTCTACTCAAAAAACTGAAAAGCAGAAAGAAAGCGAATGCTACATACCTGTAGAAGGTATTCTCCGAGGACAGCAGGCTGATTGTTCTCACTGATGGGTGACGTCCACGGCAGCCCCTCCAATCGGAATCTTCACTAGCAAAGTCCTTTGCTAGCCCTCGCGCGCACCGCGCATGCGCGGCCGTCTTCCCGCCCGAAACCGGCTCGAGCCGGCCAGTCACATATGTAGCAAAACAAGAGAAGGGAAGACACAACTCCAAAGGGGAGGCGGGCGGGTTTGTGAGAACAATCAGCCTGCTGTCCTCGGTGAATACCTTCTACAGGTATGTAGCATTCGCTTTCTCCGAGGACAAGCAGGCTGCTTGTTCTCACTGATGGGGTATCCCTAGCCCCCAGGCTCACTCAAAACAACAACCGTGGTCAATTGGGCCTCGCAACGGCGAGGACATAACTGAGATTGACCTAAAATATTTACCAACTAACTGAGAGTGCAGCCTGGAACAGAACAAACAGGGCCCTCGGGGGGTGGAGTTGGATCCTAAAGCCCAAACAGGTTCTGAAGAACTGACTGCCCGAACCGACTGTCGCGTCGGGTATCCTGCTGCAGGCAGTAATGAGATGTGAATGTGTGGACAGATGACCACGTCGCAGCTTTGCAAATTTCTTCATTGGAGGCTGACTTCAAGTGGGCTACCGACGCAGCCATGGCTCTAACATTATGAGCCGTGACATGACCCTCAAGAGCCAGCCCCGCCTGGGCGTAAGTGAAGGAAATGCAATCTGCTAGCCAATTGGAAATGGTGCGTTTCCCCACAGCCACTCCCCTCCTATTGGGATCAAAAGAAACAAACAATTGGGCGGACTGTCTGTTGGGCTGTGTCCGCTCCAGATAGAAGGCCAATGCTCTTTTGCAGTCCAATGTGTGCAGCTGACGTTCAGCAGGGCAGGAATGAGGACGGGGAAAGAATGTTGGCAAGACAATTGACTGGTTCAGATGGAACTCCGACACAACCTTTGGCAAGAACTTAGGGTGAGTGCGGAGGACTACTCTGTTATGATGAAATTTGGTGTAAGGGGCCTGGGCTACCAGGGCCTGAAGCTCACTGACTCTACGAGCTGAAGTAACTGCCACCAAGAAAATGACCTTCCAGGTCAAGTACTTCAGATGGCAGGAATTCAGTGGCTCAAAAGGAGGTTTCATCAGCTGGGTGAGAACGACATTGAGATCCCATGACACTGTAGGAGGCTTGACAGGGGGCTTTGACAAAAGCAAACCTCTCATGAAGCGAACAACTAAAGGCTGTCCCGAGATCGGCTTACCTTCCACATGGTAATGGTATGCACTGATTGCACTAAGGTGAACCCTTACAGAGTTGGTCTTGAGACCAGACTCAGACAAGTGCAGAAGGTATTCAAGCAGGGTCTGTGTAGGACAAGAGCGAGGATCTAGGGCCTTGCTGTCACACCAGACGGCAAACCTCCTCCATAGAAAGAAATAACTCCTCTTAGTGGAATCTTTCCTGGAAGCAAGCAAGATGCGGGAGACACCCTCTGACAGGCCCAAAGAGGCAAAGTCTACGCTCTCAACATCCAGGCCGTGAGAGCCAGGGACCGGAGGCTGGGATGCAGAAGAGCCCCTTCGTCCTGCGTGATGAGGGTCGGAAAACACTCCAATCTCCACGGTTCTTCGGAGGATAACTCCAGAAGAAGAGGAAACCAGATCTGACGCGGCCAAAAAGGAGCAATCAGAATCATGGTGCCTCGGTCTTGCTTGAGTTTCAACAAAGTCTTCCCCACCAGAGGAATGGGAGGATAAGCATACAGCAGGCCCTCTCCCCAATCCAGGAGGAAGGCATCCGATGCCAGTCTGCCGTGGGCCTGAAGCCTGGAACAGAACTGAGGGACTTTGTGGTTTGCTCGAGATGCAAAAAGATCCACCAAGGGGGTGCCCCACGCTTGGAAGATCTGGCGCACCACTCTGGAGTTGAGCGACCACTCGTGAGGTTGCATAATCCTGCTCAGTCTGTCGGCCAGACTGTTGTTTACGCCTGCCAGATATGTGGCTTGGAGCACCATGCCGTGACGGCGAGCCCAGAGCCACATGCTGACGGCTTCCTGACACAGGGGGCGAGATCCGGTGCCCCCCTGCTTGTTGACGTAGTACATGGCAACCTGGTTGTCTGTCTGAATTTGGATAATTTGGTGGGACAGCCGATCTCTGAAAGCCTTCAGAGCGTTCCAGATCGCTCGCAACTCCAGAAGATTGATCTGCAGATCGCGTTCCTGGAGGCACCAGCTTCCTTGGGTGTGAAGCCCATCGACATGAGCTCACCACCCCAGGAGAGACGCATCCGTGGTCAGCACTTTTTGAGGCTGAGGAATTTGGAAGGGACGTCCCAGAGTCAGATTGGACCAAATCGTCCACCAATATAGGGATTCGAGAAAACTCGTGGACAGGTGGATTACGTCTTCTAGATCCCCAGCAGCCTGGAACCACTGGGAAGCTAGGGTCCATTGAGCAGATCTCATGTGAAGGCGGGCCATGGGAGTCACGTGGACTGTGGAGGCCATGTGGCCTAGCAATCTCAACATCTGCCGAGCTGTGATCTGCTGGGACGCTCGCACCCGTGAGACGAGGGACAACAAGTTGTTGGCTCTCGTCTCTGGGAGATAGGCGCGAGCCGTCCGAGAATCCAGCAGAGCTCCTATGAATTCGAGTCTCTGCACTGGGAGAAGATGGGACTTTGGATAATTTATCACAAACCCCAGTAGCTCCAGGAGGCGAATAGTCATCTGCATGGACTGCAGGGCTCCTGCCTCGGATGTGTTCTTCACCAGCCAATCGTCGAGATATGGGAACACGTGCACCCCCAGCCTGCGAAGTGCCGCTGCTACTACAGCCAAGCACTTTGTGAACACCCTGGGCGCAGAGGCGAGCCCAAAGGGTAGCACACAGTACTGGAAGTGACGTGTGCCCAGCTGAAATTGCAGATACTGTCTGTGAGCTGGCAGTATCGGGATGTGTGTGTAGGCATCCTTCAAGTCCAGAGAACATAGCCAATCGTTTTCCTGAATCATGGGAAGGAGGGTGCCCAGGGAAAGCATCCTGAACTATTCTTTGACCAGATATTTGTTCAGGGCCCTTAGGTCTAGGATGGGACGCATCCCCCCTGTTTTCTTTTCCACAAGGAAGTACCTGGAATAGAATCTCAGCCCTTCTTGCCCGGATGGCACGGGCTCGACCGCATTGGCGCTGAGAAGGGCGGAGAGTTCCTCTGCAAGTACCTGCTTGTGTTGGAAGCTGTAAGACTGAGCTCCCGGTGGACAATTTGGAGGTTTGGAGGCCAAATTGAGGGTGTATCCTTGCCGGACTATTTGGAGAACCCACTGATCGGAGGTTAAGAGAGGCCACCTTTGGTGAAAAGCTTTCAACCTCCCTCCGACTGGCAGGTCGCCCGGCACTGACACTTGGATGTCGGCTATGCTCTGCTGGAGCCAGTCAAAAGCTCGCCCCTTGCTTTTGCTGGGGAGCCGAGGGGCCTTGCTGAGTCGCGCGCTGGGGCTTAGCCTGGGCCGCAGGCTGTCGAGAAGGAGGATTGTACCTACGCTTGCCAGAAGAGTAGGGAACAGTCTTCCTTCCCCAAAAAAATCTTCTACCTGTAGAGGTAGAGGCTGAAGGCTGCCGGCGGGAGAACTTGTCAAATGCGGTGTCCCGCTGGTGGAGCTGCTCTACCACCTGCTCGACTTTCTCTCCAAAAATGTTATCCGCACGGCAAGGCGAGTCCGCAATCCGCTGCTGGATTCTATTCTCCAGGTCGGAGGCACGCAGCCATGAGAGCCTGCGCATCACCACACCTTGAGCAGCGGCCCTGGACGCAATATCAAAGGTGTCATACACCCCTCTGGCCAGGAATTTTCTGCACGCCTTCAGCTGCCTGACCACCTCCTGAAAAGGCTTGGCTTGCTTAGGGGGGAGAGCATCAACCAAGCCCGCCAACTGCCGCACATTGTTCCGCATGTGTATGCTCGTGTAGAGCTGGTAAGACTGAATTTTGGCCACGAGCATAGAAGAATGGTAGGCCTTCCTCCCAAAGGAGTCTAAGGTTCTAGAGTCCTTGCCCGGGGGCGCCGAAGCATGCTCCCTAGAACTCTTAGCCTTCTTTAGGGCCAGATCCACAACTCCAGAATCATGAGGCAACTGAGTGCGCATCAGATCTGGGTCCCCATGGATCCGGTACTGGGACTCGATCTTCTTGGGGATGTGGGGATTAGTTAAGGGTTTTGTCCAGTTCGCAAGCAATGTCTTTTTTAGGACATGGTGCAAGGGAACAGTGGACGCTTCCTTAGGTGGAGAAGGATAGTCCAGGAGCTCAAACATTTCAGCCCTGGGCTCGTCCTCCACAACCACAGGGAAGGGGATGGCCGTAGACATCTCCCGTACAAAGGAAGCGAAAGACAGACTCTCAGGAGGAGAAAGCTGTCTTTCAGGAGAGGGAGTGGGATCGGAAGGAAGACCCTCAGACTCCTCGTCAGAGAAATATCTGGGGTCTTCTTCCTCTTCCCACGAGGCCTCACCCTCGGTGTCAGACACAAGTTCACGGACCTGTGTCTGCAACCGTGCCCGACTCGACTCCGTGGAGCCACGTCCACGATGGGGGCATCGAGAGGTAGACTCCCTCGCCCGCATCGGCGAAGCTCCCTCCGCCGACGTAGTCGGGGAGCCTTCCTGGGAGGCAACGGCAGCCGGCACCGCACGCGGCACCGACGCCGGAGACCTCACCTCGGGCGATGGGCCAGCCGGCGCCACGCTCGACGGTACCGGTGGCGCAAGCACCGCCGGTACCGGAGGGGTAGGGCGCAACAGCTCTCCCAGGATCTCTGGGAGAACGGCCTGGAGGCTCTCGTTCAGGGCGGCTGCGGAGAAAGGCATAGAAGTCGATGCAGGCGTCGACGTCAGAACCTGTTCCGGGCGTGGAGGCTGTTCCGGGCTGTCCAGAGTGGAGCGCATCGACACCTCCTGAACAGAGGGTGAGCGGTCCTCTCGGTGCCGATGCCTACTGGGTGCCGACTCCCTCGGCGACCCAGAGCTCTCGGTACCGACACGGGAAGGAGACCGGTGACGATGCTTCTTCGATTTCTTGGAACGAAGCATGTCACCGGAGCTTCCCGGTACCGACGAGGAGGACGTAGAATCCAGCCATCGCTTCCTCGGGGCCGAGGCCGAAGGAGGTCGGTCTCGGGGGGCTGTACCGCAGGAGCCCTCAGGGTAGGGGGAGACCCACCCGAAGGCTCACCGCCACCAGCAGGGGAATGGACAGCCCTCACCTGCACTCCAGACGATGCACCACCGTCCGACGACATCAGCAGACGAGGTCCCGGTACCACCGACGTCGATGCAGCTATCCGATGTCTTGGCGCCGATGCAGAGGGCCGATGCCTCGATGCACTGGCGGCCGAGGATGAAGCTCTGGACGCTGAAGACGTCGATGCACTCGATACCCCCGGTGCCGATGCCGACGAAGAGCCCGAGAACAAAACGTTCCACTGGGCCAATCTCGCTACCTGAGTCCGCCTTTGCAAAAGGGAACACAGACTACAGGCCTGAGGGCGGTGCTCGGCCCCCAGACACTGAAGACACGACGCGTGCCTGTCAGTGAGCGAGATAACCCGGGCGCACTGGGTGCACTTCTTGAAGCCGCTGGAAGGCTTCGATGTCATGGGCGGAAAAATCACACCGGCGAAATCAAAATCCGAAATGACGAAAATGAGCACCAAAACTTTGAGGGAGAAAAATCTCGACCGAGGCCGAAAAGAGGCCTACCCCGACGACGAAAGAAAACTTACCGGGGCAAAGTCTGAAAATACGGGAAGGGGCAAAACGAAACCCGAGGGGGCTTCATGCACTTCCCAACAATTTTGAAAGATTTTCCGAAGAAAAAACAACACATCGAAGACAAAGGACGCGCGAGGTCGACTTTCCGGGGCTCAACACAGCGAAAACACGACCGTACCGAGTGCGGACAAAAGAAGACTGGCCGGCTCGAGCCGGTTTCGGGCGGGAAGACGGCCGCGCGGGCGCGCGAGGGCTAGCAAAGGACTTTGCTAGTGAAGATTCCGATTGGAGGGGCTGCCGTGGACGTCACCCATCAGTGAGAACAAGCAGCCGGCTTGTCCTCGGAGAATGCAATTTATACATTTCATACAAGTGTATCCAAAACTGACTTTACAAATTAGTCTTATAACAGGTGGCCACTTCTGAGGAAACAAAGCAGTATTAGCTTAGGAACTAACAAGTGTTTTGGAGTAGACATCTTCCGCAAGCCGAATGTTTGCAACCATGCTACCCATCTGGCTGTGATTGCCAAAGCAAAGACTCTGGCCAAGGTTTTGATGGTATCATAAGCTGCTCTGCTAGAATGGTAGCTAACTGCTCCTGAGCCTGCATGTTTGTCATTTTTTAACACCGTTTGAGTGGAACAATCTTCCTGTGGCACTGTCAGCCAAAATGTACGTTCAAATATCTAAAGAACCTGTACCTTGTGAGAAATCATATACATGAACTGATCATATAGATATGGTAAGTAGCTATCCTCACAGACAGCATAGCTCCTTGAAATACGTTCTTCCCCAAATGATCCATCAACAGGAATACTTTTTCAGGGGGAGGGAATTTTTTTTACCTCTACACATAGCTGCGTCTCCTGCTACTGATGATTTCCAGGTCTGAAGACAACAGTAAGGAAACAAAATGGATCAAAGCAGGTTGCTCTCTACACAGAAATAAGACCATAGGTGAGGGAGCACCATTAGTGGTGTTGGGTAAAGAACATCTAAGGCATATCATCCTTCACAAAGTCTATGAATATCTTATACAGAAAAGAGCAGGAATGCTCAGTTAGCTGAAAAAATGTGGAAGATTCATTTGCTACCATGACCAATACTGGTGTAGCAGGTAGCAGACTATGCAGTGGCAGAACAATCGGCAATGAAGAGATCTTTTGCTGTATCAGGTGGTTCCACTAAAGAGGAAGGATAGTCTGCGCTGCCATCTGCAAAGGTTCCAAAAGTGGCTGTGCTGTGAGATAGATACAATGGTCTCTCTGCCCTTTGGACTCTTAGGGTCATTGCACATACAAACTGATGGCTTCTCCATGGAAGATTCTTGACTAGTCTGCACGGAGATAGATCGTTTCTGCGCAGAAGACTTTTTTGTAAGCCTTCTTAGAGATCAGCTTCATTTTGTGTTTAAATGTTCTGAGATGGTTTAGTTAGTCCCTTCATGCTACTGGTGACATTTGATCACAATGCTTACAATCCTTGTGGCCTAGGTCCAGACTGAAGAATATGAGATATTCAAATGTACATATTGCAGTTCTGAATGTTCCTGCCACATTTCAGGCACGGGCAAAATCCTGATTTCAGCAACGTCATCATATCTTTTCAAAGAAGGAATGAAGGTCAACATGACAAAAATATGTCAATAACCATAAACAAAAATGGAAAGCTCTATTTTGTTCTTTCCACTCAGCTGAATGGATGTAAAATTGAGGAGATGCTATATGTGGGAACTTTACATGGATCTTGGAATCTACAGTCCTAGAGTTGGAGTATAAGAGAACTTGCTACCATAGGGATTATTGAAAATGGGTGCGGGGAAATGCTGCACGATCAGAGTTACTAGAAAGAACTCTCTTCATCCTTTTTGTATAATCCTGTCATTTGATAGTGCATCATTGTGCAGACTTCATGCTTGACATCAGAAAGTGTCACCCATGTGTGAGATTTCAATGCCCTGCTTTTCCTCATACTCAGAGAATATATTTCAATAACAGTTTTTAAAATTAAAAAAAAAATCACTGCTGCACAAATATATATGAAAATTGTTCTCTCTCAAACTCTACACCTTTACTAAGTTCCTAGAGTCCAAACCTGGTGATAGAACATGGCAGAAATTCTTAGTCATACTTCCCAAACTCCTACCTGACATTGCCGCTGTTGCAGAATGCTGGACATAGGCTGGTGGTGGTGGTAGTGCTGCTGCTCTGGCTGTTCCTGTGGTACTTAGAGAGATGCCTGGAGGAGGACACAGAGATGCTGGCAAGGGCTGAGGAGTAAACAGAGGTGGCACCAATGGTAGAGATGGAACAGGGGTGTTGACAGTGGGTTGGTACAAATCCTGAAAAAATAGAATGTACAGATTACAGTTCAAGGACTGAAAACACAGATCATAACATACCGGATATATGGGCAAAAGGAATTCTGTCAGGGTTTGTACTGAGGTCCATTTTGCAGAAGATTGTCTGAGCCATGGTGTGGCTTCCTTGAGCCAAAACTGAACAATCTTGGAAGGGTCTGCCTTCAGCCTCATGCCTGGACCTGCAACCTCACTCTTGAGGATCCAAACTGTTCATCAGGTTCAGAAGAGTTGCTGGGAATACTAGAGGTACCCACAGTGAAAGAACAAATTAAATTCCATCCCATACCAAAAGTCTCACCAAGCCCAGTATCCTCTTTCTAACAATGACCAATCCGGGTCATAAATATGCAGGCAGGACCCCAAGGAATAGATACATTCCTTGTTACACACACTCAGGACTAAGCAGTGCTCTTCCCAAGTCTACCGGCCTACTGACCTTTCTTCCAAGAACATTTTGGGGTTTTTTTATTTTTCAATGGTGTAATCCAACAAAGCATACATAACCCTCTAAGCTCTTATATCCCTCACATCTCTCTCCATCCTCCCTCTCACTTCATGGTATATTTCCCATTGCAGAAAATATGCCCACACATTCTCAAAGTAGTCCATTCGCTTAGTGCAAAGGACTGTTGGTCTCTGCATGTCACACAAATAACCCAATTTCTCCTGTACCTCAGGTATCAGATGAGACATCTAAGATCACCCTAGTGGCAGACATCCCCAACAAACCAGTGTACCCCTGGGCCCTTCCACTCCAGGAGGCCTAACAGCCAGCAAAGCCACTTAAATAGGGATCCCCGCCCTAGATCAATTGAACAGGGTGTTCACAAAGTCAAAAACCTGCTCTCAGTATTGGTGGATAATTGGAATCTCCCACCAAATATGGAGGAACATCTCTCAGATACTACATAACACTTCCCAACCCCCAAAATGAAAACCTCTAATTCTCATGGGCGTATAGTACCAGTACCACTACCTCTCTCCACTAAGGGGCTAATTCTGTAACGTGTGTCTATATAGAGGCAGCCAGAAGGTGCCTGACTGGTGCATATTCTATAATGAAAAGTAGGTACCTACTTTCCTTTATAGAATACTAGCATAATTAGGCAAATATGTGCATATGTGTGAGTACTTTCACCAGACACAGAGCTAGTGTAATTGTAGTTTCAGAAGATATGCACTCCACCTGTGAACTACACACTATTAGAGATATCTGCGTAGTTATAGAATAGGATGTTAAGTGGCTTGAAATACAAATCAATGCATGCATCAACCTTTTCCTATACAAGCACACAGCTCTGGAACTCACTGCCACGTAACCTGAAATCGGTCTACAAAATGACCAATTTCCGCAAACTCCTGAAAACTCATCTCTTCGACAAAATATATCATAAAGAACAACACGCGTAACTCTACTTTCTTTAAGATATCCAGGAATGTTCTTTAATGTCTTTTGCTTTCACACTATCATGCACCTAATGTCTATGACTTTAACACTATCATGTATTTCACCATCATGTAACCAAAACTTCTGCTAAAACAAATGTATACTCTTTTCTATTTCCAATATTATGTATTTCACCATCATGTACCCAAAACTTGCTGTAAACCAAATGTACATTCTTTTCTATTTCCAGTATCCACAATGAATTGTAAGCCACATTGAGCCTGCAAAAAGGTGGGACAATGTGGGATACGAATGTAATAATAATTTCATCATATATGCACATATGTGCTGGCATTTTTGGGTTTCTACCAGGTACTTGTGACCCGGCTTGGCCACTGTTGGAAACAGGATACTGAGCTAGATGGACCATTGCTCTGACCCACTATGGCTATTCTTATGCTATGTTATGTAATGGTGCATAAATGTAAGTACCTTCTTCATAGACTTACCCTATATGAGTTGCAATTTACTCCCAGTCCTCTTGCCCAGTTCCTTTGCCCGAATCTATTTCCCTTTGTTTTATGTAACAAAGTTTATTTCATCCCTACTGTTCATAAAATTTTGAAATAACTCCCCTCTTAATCTATAGATAAGTCTGGCTGCTGTATTCTGAGCGGTCTGGAGTTTCTTTAAGGTTTGTTCTTTACATCCCGCATAGATTCCATTGCAGAAGTCTAACTGGCTTAGTACCATTGATTGTATGCAGAAAGAAGCCTGGAATCATGTTACACAGGCAACCATTGTGAACTGCCACAAGCGGACAAGATTTGTTAAGGATGTGGAGAGGGACAAAAGAGATGCAGCTGTTGCAAACGCATCAGATGAACAGGTTATTAACATCCCAGCCGGTGTTACTGAAGAGGAGTTTCATCGCTACGTAGCTGTTGATTACCATCTACAAACAGCTGACGACAGCACTGATGTCGAGATATAAGCCTTCACGCAGGCAACAACGGCTGATGATGAAACAGATGATGAAATGAGCAGCGAGGCACATTCTGACAAAATTCAACAACCTCCTCCTGTCACTTTTGCAAGAGCGCTGGAAAGTCTCAACACCGTGCGGGCCTATCTGGAGGCCACTGGATGTCAGTGTTATGACAGTTTTTACCGTCTGGCAGACGTAGTCTATGGAACTCACAGACCCCAAATTGTACAGAAGACTATAACTGATTACTTCAAGTAAGCCTAACATCAGTTAACAGAGACTGTGTACTGTACGTATAATAATAAACAGTACTGTACATATGTTTATCAGATGTCAAGTTTCTTTGGGTCACAACGGTTAAGTGCATGCATTTCTTTGGTCCCAGACCTTTGCACTTAAGCGGATTGCACTGTGTGTGTGTGTGTGTGTATATATATATATATATATATATACACATACATACACACATATATAGCCTCTGTTGACTGACCAATGCCAACTGTGGGATAATGTGGGGTAAATGTACTGAAATAAATAAACTGCTATTAATATTATTATTAGCATTTGTATAGCGCTACCAGACGCACGCAGCGCTGAACACCTGACACAGAGATACAGTGCCTGCTCAATAGAGCTTACAATCTAAAATAACACAGACAGACAAGACAATTAAGGGCGAGGGAAGTTTTCAGCATAGATTTGAATAAACTGCTACTAGATTTAAGTTTTTAGACAACTACCTGAAGTAATATTTCATGGCAAACTGAACTTATTGCCATTCTAAAACATTAGCTAAATAAGTAAGCCTGCATGCAAACCCATACTCCCATTTAAACAGTTACAGTTCTGCATCACAGTACTGCCACCTTCTGTTCCAACAACAGCAATTCAAAGGAAAACTCCCAATCCTGCAACATTCAAGATCCACAGAATAGTTATTTTCTAAGTACAAACTTAGCTGAAAAACAATAGTAAGAACTTCCACTTATTCATTTACATCTCAATTATACCAACTTCTTTTTCTCCATTTCAATTTCAGCTTTCCATCTTCACTTTTCTCACCTTTTGACATGTTGCTGCAGTTCTTGTAGCGATACCAGCCTCAGGGAAAAAGCCATTCTTAAAGCCTTTTCTACAGCTAAATACAGATTTACTTGGGGAAATTGGTCTGTCTGAAACTTGCTCTTCCTCAATCTATCTAAGTATGACCTGAGATTCAGCATGCACATGTTTAGCTGAAATTGAAAAGCAGAAGTCTTATTGGTGTGTTTAAGTTGGGGAAGGGTATTTGCAAAAGTACACAAGTTTTTTCCCTTCTGTTTCAGTCACTCATACCAACAAGAAGGTATAAACTATGCAGACAGTTTTAACGCATGAACCTTACACAAAGTATAGTACTTATATGGTAAGTTATAAGCATTAAAACTCCAATTATTGCCTATTGATTTAGTGCCAATCTGAGCCTAATTGAGCCTATTCTGTAACCTGCATGCACACATACACAATCAAGACAGGTAAACTTGTATGCGACATTATAAAATGAGGGGAGAGGGGTTTTTTTTCTTTAAAAAAGCAAACGTGTGTTTAGCATGGTGCAAAATGTATAACTGCTATTTGAATACTAAGCAGAATATGTTTTACCCTGTTTTTTCACTCCCGGCTCTTCCTCTTAGTGCCTTCTTATTTAAGAATCCCCTTCACTGAATTTATAATTCTGTGGTGAAAGACTAAAGGAACAGTTAGAGGTCGAACGAAACCCAGATTCAGCCAGTACCACTACCACCCTCCCACCCCCACCCCGTCAGAAGAGGGCAGCTCCTCCAGACTGGCTGGCCATCTGACCCCAACCCCTCTGCTCTCCCAACACCTGAAGGCCATTCCCCGGACCTACCTTTAAATGGCCTGATGGGTCTAGTCACTCTAGTGGCTTCTTCTGGGCAAAAGCGATCCCTAGTCGCTAGACCCACCAGGCCATTTGGGCCAGAACCAAAACTGCTGGGAACTCTAGGGAACAGTCTGCAAACAAACTGAGGAAAGCAAATTTCTGACATCCTTTATAGTTTAAATATGTGGTTAATTGTCAGTAATTGATACTAGTTTGCAATTACTTGGGTAACTGCATTTAGGCGCTATTTGGTAATGTTAGCTCATAACTCTGAGGTGCATGGACAAGGGAAAGGCATGGGTGGGGCAGGGGCTTGTCAATCACTTGTACGCTAAGAATTTAGAATACTAGCAGTTACACATGTGTAACTGGCAGATTTAGGCATGAACATTTATATCTGCCGTAGAATTAGAGTAAACGCTGGTGCCTGATATTACGCCAGTATTCTATAAGTACCATTCTAGAATTCATGCTTAGCACACACACACTTAGGCACCCTGTACAGAATTACTTTCTATCCCCCCTCATTTTATAATCTTGTGCACCCAATTTTATATTTAGCATGCATGCGCAGGTTACACAATACCTACAGTTTTGAATCACTGCATTGGCTCCCTGTACAATTTCGTATTGAATTTAAACTTTTATTGTTTTTAAAATATTGAATGGTAATATTTCATCAACTCTTAGTACCACTCTAAGATGTTATCAACCTACTCATTCTCTGAGATCATCTCAGCTACTTGATGTGCCTTCATTTCATCAGGTTTATTTGAAAGAATGTAGATCTATTTTCTACATCAAAGGTCTGAAATTATGGAATGCACTGCCCACTGAACTTCGTTTAATACAGAATATGGACCAATTCAAAAAAGCTTTGACAACTCATTTATTTCTTCAGGCTTTTGGTTCCTCTGATGTATGATATTATTTTAATACCATGTAAATTTTAATCAGCTGTATGTTTTATTTTCAGAATAACACAGCAATTTTTGTATAGTATGTCGAGCAAAGAAATTATTTTATTGTTCTGTCCTTTTATATTTTGTATGTGATTTGTTCTGCGCTTAGACTTTTATAGATATAGGTTACAAATAAAGATTATTTTTATTATTAGTTGTGCGTATAACTTAATTGGCAAATTAGCTATTAGTTGGCACTAACAACCAATTACTAGTAATTATTCTATTCTATTATGTTTTGTTTTAATATAGATCTTTTGTTCTTTCCTGTTTAATAACCATAGACCAAAAGCGTGGGACAGGCACGTGGGATCCCTTAGGAAAAGGAGGAGTTAGTGGTTGCTGAGGAAGCGCAGAATGGATGGGCCTTTGGCTCTTATCTGCTGTCATGTTTCTAAATAGTAGTTCCTTTCCTGAAAATGTACTTTTCTAATTTTAAATTGTAAAGCGTTTTGATTGTTGCTGAAAGGTGGTACATCAGGTTTTAACAAATATAATTTGCAGTTACACGCGTAACTGCACTTAAGTCACGATTCTATAAGCTTAGTGTGCAAATTCTTTAGCGTGTAACTGCAAAGGGGTGTGGACATTAAAGGGGCATGGACAGGTTACAGGCATACCCAGAACTTATATGCCCGTTAATGCGGGCAACTAAACATTCAGGTGCAGATATTTAGACAAGCCATCATCATGGTATAAGCAACCATACCTAAATGTTGGCACATAAATGCTGACTTGTGTGCAATTGGCAGTACATAATCACACTTAGTGCGCAGCATCCCAGCATATAACTTTGAACAACTTGTAGAAAATTACTCCCTATATATGGATACTCCTATACACGTATCTCCACTATATTCATGATGCGCATGAGTGAGCGTTCTTAGGGGCGGTCTCACTGGCACATCACTGGTTTTGAGTACCTACCCACCTTGAAGAGCTGAACACAAGACCCCTGAAGACGCTAGTTTATAGCGAAACATGATCATGTCGGGTCCTGGTTCTTTGGTGTATCGACTACCTATTACATAATAATTTTATGTGGAAGATTTATACATAACAACTAACAGTTGACTGTATCTATAATTTGGAGTTTTGGAGTCCTTACCCTCACGAGTTGAAGATAGCTGTTTATTTACAATCAAGACTCTATCTATCAAAGGAGATTTGGCTTGAGTTTGCATTACTCCTATTGAAAATCTACAACAGTGGAAATTTTTCCACAGTCGGTCTGATGTTCTGGAATGTGAAAAGGACTCAAGTGTTATGTGTTATCAATCTGCAGTGTTGAGTAGTTTTGTAACTACGCTTCAATGTAATACCTTTATGCACTGCTTTACTTTCAGATATAAGTCCTGTTATGCTTGTATTAGGATGAAAATTGTGAAAAGTATGTGTGAATGTTAGAGAATGTTAGTGGCTTGAGTGTGATAGACTTATAGGACTATGAGTTAACAAGAGAAGAATAAGAGGATCAAATTTATATGTATTTAGAATAAAGAGAGTTTTGCATTTCTAACGGTTGTTATTTTGTCAATGAACACTATATTCATAGGAGGCAATTCTATGAATTGGTGCCTCCATTTAGGCATGCTGATGCCAAGCACTGAGTGCCAATTCTACAACGGCATCTGTGCACTAAGATACCGTTTTGGAATACTAACAGAAGTCGGCATGGGTGTACCAAAGTATAGGTTTGACCATTTACGCTATGTCAATGGAAGAGTAAATGGGTATGCCTACATCTGCCAAGGGGCATGTATACCTGATAGCATTCTTTAAGTTATGCTTGTCAATTGAAGACACCCCCATGGCCTGCCCATGCTGCACCCATGCATATGCCCCCCTGCAGTTACACAGTATAGCCCTTAAACAACTAATTTTTGTGCCTAGTGCACATTCACACCTAACTGCCAATTATTGGCATCTATGAGGTGCAGTGCGTACATCTAGGCACCATTTTATATAATTATGTCCATAGTGCAATACATAGAGGGGAAAAGGGCGAACCCACAAATACGTACTGACAGCGAAGATACATACCTGTAGCAGGTATTCTCCGAGGACAGCAGGCTGATTGTTCTCACGACTGGGTCGGCGTCCACGGCGGCCCCACAACAGAACATCTTCCCGCCCGTCGCGCAAGAGACTGGCTCAGTTATATCCAAAAGCAAGAATTAAAGAACAACAGCTCCAAAGGGGAGGTGGGCGGGTTTGTGAGAACAATCAGCCTGCTGTCCTCGGAGAATACCTGCTACAGGTATGTACCTTCACTTTCTCCGAGGGCAAGCAGGCTGCTTGTTCTCCCATGTGGGGTATCCCTAGCAACCAGGCTCACTCAAAACAACAAAGAAAGGTCAATTGGGCCTCGCAACGGCAAGGACATAAGAAGGATTGACCTACGAACTAGAACATCTGAGAGTGCAGCCTGGAACAGAATAAAAATGGGCCTAGGGGGTGGAGTTGGATTCTAAACCCCGAACAGATTCTGCAGCACCGACTGCCCAAACCGACCGTCGCGTTGGGTATCCTGCTGAAGGCAGTAGTGAGATGTGAATGTGTGGATTGATGACCACGTTGCAGCCTTACAAATCTCTTCTAAGCTGACTTCACGTGGGCCAATGACGCAGCCATGGCTCTAACACTATGAGTCGTGACATGACCCTCTAGAGTCAGACCAGCTTGGGCATAAGTGAAGGAAATGCAATCTGATAGCCAATTGGAAATGGTGCGTTTCCTGACAGCCACTTCCCTTCTGTTGGGATCAAAAGAAACAAACATTTGGGTGAACTGTCTGAAGGGACTTGTCCGCTCCACGTGAAAGGCCAATGCTCTCTTGCAGTCCAAGGTGTTCAACTGACGATCAGCAGGGCGGGTATGAGGACGGGGAAAAAATGTTGGTAAGACAATTGACTGGTTCAGATGGAACTCCGACTGCACCTTCAGCAAGAACTTAGGGTGTGTACGGAGGACTATTCTGTTGTGATGAAACCTGAGATAAGGAGCATGCACTACCAAGGCTTAAGCTCACTGACTCTACGAGCTGAAGTAACAGCCACCAAGAAAATGACCTTCCAGGTCAAGTACTTCAGATGGCAGGAATTCAGTGGCTCAAAAGGAGACTTCATCAGCTGGGTGAGAACAACGTTGGTTTGACAGGGGGCTTTGACAAAAGGCTGTCCAGAGATAGGCTTAAACACGTCGATGATAAGCACTAATTGCACTGAGGTGAACTCTTACGGAGTTGGTCTTGAGACCAGACTCTGACAAATGTAGAAGGTATTCAAGCAGGGTCTGTATAGGACAAGAGCAAGGACCTAGGGCCTTGCTATCACACCAGATGGCAAACTTCCTCTATTTGAAAAAGTAACACCTCTTTATGGAATCTTTCCTAGAAGCAAGCAAAACCCAGGAAACACCCTCAGAAAGACCCAAGGAAGCGAATTCTACACTCTCAACATCCAGGCCATGAGAGCCGGAGACTGGAGGTTGGGATGCAGAAGCGCCCCCTCGTTCTGAGATATGAGGGTTGGAAAACAGTCCAATCGCCACGGTTCTTCGGAGGACAGAAGAAGAGGGAACCAAATCTGATGCGGCCAGAAAGCAGCAATCAGAATCATGGTTCCACAGTCCTGCTTGAGTTTCAGCAAAGTCTTCCCCACCAGAGGTATGGGAGAATATGCGTACAATGAAGGAGAAAGGCATCCGACGCTAGTCTGTCGTGGGCCTGAAGTCTGGAACAAAATTGAGGGACTTTGTGATTGACCTGAATAGCAAAAATATCCACCGAGGGGGTGCCCCACTCTCGGAAGATCTTGTGTACGATGCTCGCATTGAGCGACCACTCGTGAGGTTGCATAATCCTGCTCAATCTGTCGGCCAGACTGTTGTTTACGCCAGCCAGATACGTGGCTTGGAGATACATTCCGAAACGGCGAGCCCAAAGCCACATCTGGATGGCTTCTCCACACAGGGGGCGAGATCCGGTGCCCCCTGCTTGTTGATGTAGTACATGGCAACCTGATTGTCTGTCTGAATTTGGATAATTTGGTTGGACAGCTGATCTCTGAAAGCCTTTAGAGCTTTCCAGACTGCTCGCAACTCCAGGAGATTGATCTGAAGACCCTTTTCCTGGAGGGACCAAAGTCCTTGAGTGTGAAAGCCCATCGATATGAGCTCCCCACCCCAGGAGGGATGCATCCGTTGTCAGCACTTTTTGTGGCTGAGGAATGTAAAAGGGACATCCCAGGTCATATTGGATCGAATTGTCCACCACTGAAGGGAATTTTGAAAATCGGCAGACACCTGGATTGCATCCTCTAGATCCCCTGCAACTTGATACCTCTGGGAAGCTAGGGTCCATTGAGCAGATCTCATGTGAAGACGGGCCATGGGTGTCACATGGACTGTGGAGGCCATATGGTCTAGAAGTCGCAACATCTGCTGAGCTATGATCTGCTGAGACGCCCTGGCTCTGGAAACTAGCGACAGAAGACTGTCTGCTCTCGCTTCTGAAAGATAGGCACGAGCCATCTGTGAGTCCAGCAGAGCTCCTATAAATTCCAGTTTCTGAACAGGGAAAAGATGGGACTTGGGATAATTTATTACAAACCCTAGTAGCTCCAGCAGTTGAATAGTTATCTGCATGGACTGCAGAGCTCCTGCCTCCGAGGTGTTCTTCACCAGCCAATCGTCAAGATAAGGGAACACATGCACTCCCAGTCTGCGTTGTGACACTGCAACTACTGGAAGAAAACAACAAAAACGGAAGATGTCCAGAAAGACCAAACTAAAATCACAGATGTAAAAAAGCCCAATTCGTTTATTAAGACCCTACACGGTCCGTGTTTTGGCCAAAGAGGCCTTCTTCAGAGGTCTAAAACAAAACAAGAATACAACATATATAATAAAAACATATATCATACATGGTACAGAGGATAATATGCAAAAGTGAAATTAAGATAAAAATTATAACTACTGCCAGGCATTTTGTAAAGACCCTGGGCGCAGACACTAGACCAAAGGGGGCAGCACACAATACTGGAAGTGCTGCGCTCCCAGACGGAATAGAAGATACCTCCTGTGAGCTGGAAGTATCGGGATGTGTGTATAAGCATTCTTTAAGTCCAGAGAGCATAGCCAATCATTTTCCTGAATCATGGGAAGAAGGGTGCCCAGGGAAACCATCCTGAACTTTTCTCGGTCTAGGAATTTGTTCAGGGCCCTTAGGTCTAGGATGGGACGCATCCCCCCTGTTTTCTTTTGCACAAGGAAGTACCTGGAATAGAATCCCAGCCCTTCTTGTCCTGGTGGAATGGGCTCGACCGCATTGGTACTGAGAAGGGCGGAGAGTTTCTCTGCAAGTACCTGCCTGTGCTGGAAGCTGAAGGACTGAGTTCTCGGTGGGCAATTTGGAGGTTTGGATATCAAATTGAGAGAGTATCCTAACCGGACTATTTGAAGAACCCACCGGTCGGAGGTTATGAGAGGCCACCTTTGGTGAAAAAATTTGAACCTCCCTCTGACTGGCAAGCCGTCCGGCATGGACACTTTTACAGCAGCTATGCTCAACTGGAGCCAGTCAAAAGCCCATCCCTTGCTTTTTCTGGGGAGCTGCAGGGGCCTGCCTTGGCGCACGCTGCTGACGAGAACGAGCGCGCTGGGGATGAGCCTGAGAAGGCTGTTGAGGAGCAAGATTGTACCTACGATTGTTATAAGTATAGGGAGTATTCTTCCTTCCCCGGAAAAAACGTCTACCTGATGAGGTAGTAGCAGAAGGCGCCCGGTAGGAGAGATTGTCCTTAGCAGTTTCCTGCTGAGTGATCTGATCAACCACTTGTTCGACTTCCTCACAAAAAATATTATTCCCCCGGCAAGGAACATCCGCAATCCGCTGCTGGACTCGATTGTCCAGGTCAGAGGCACGCAGCCATGAGAGTCTGCGCATCACTATACCTTGGGCAGTGGTTCTGGATGCAACATCAAAAGAATTGTAAGCACCCCTGGACAGGAATTTACGACACACCTTCTGTTGCCTGACCATTAGGACAGTTATTGGTAGAATACCTGTGTACTTCTGTAATTGTAATTCATGTTAGCAGTTAGTACCTAATAGCAACACATGTAGCTGTCAGTAGTCACTAGTGGACATGTGGTTTAGGAAGATGGTGTAAGGGTTTCATTCACCAGCTAAGAGGTGCAGGAAACAAAAAGGTTAAGAAACTCTGGCTTAGAAGATTACAATTCCAAAAGGGTAGAGTTATATATCACCAAAACTGAAGAGTTATCACCAGGAGACAGCAGGAATGTGGGAAAGTGGGAATCCCTAGGTAAAAGTCAAGGCCTTGCCTATGTGATTCCAAATGTTCAGAACTTCATAGAAGCCAAAAACACTAACAGGCTCATTTTCAAGAAAGATAAACGTCCAAAAAGTGACATAAGTCAGCATTTGTACGTTTATCTCACAGAAACATCCAAATCAGTTATTATCGAAACCTCTTTTTGGACGTCCTTCTCTGAAGTCCATCAGGAGGACGTCCAAATCTCAAGGGGGCGTGTTCAAGGCGGGACTTGGGTGTTCCTAAGACATGGACGTCTTTCAGCAATAATGGAACAAAACAAAGACGTCCGACTAAAACTTAGACGTTCTGAGCTAGACCTGGTTTTATACCAAACAGCTGTAGTAGGAATTGAATCCACTTCCCCAGGATCAAAGTCTGCTGCACTAACCAGTAGGCTACTCCTCTACTTCACACAAGAGGTGCCCCAAATGACCAGATGACCACTGGAAGGACTCGGGGATCACCTCCCCTTACTCTCCCAGTGGTCACTATCCCCCTCCCACTCCAAAAAATATGATTAAAAATATTACTTGCCAGGCTCAGATATTATACTCAGGTCAATTAGAATAGCATGCAGGTCCCTGGAGTAGTCTAGCAGTGGTGCAGTGCACTGCAGACAGGTGGACCCAGGCTTCTACCGCCCCCTACTTGTTACACTTGTGGAGGATACTGTGAGCCCTCCAAAACCCACCGTACCCACATATTGGTGCTCCCTTCACCTGTAAGGACTATGGTAGTGGTGTACAGTTGAGGCTAGTGGGTTTTAGGGGGCTCAGCAGACAAGATAAGGGAGCAATGGTGAGATGTGTACCTGGAAGCATTTTATAAAGTCCATTGCAGTGTCCCCAAGGATGCCCTATTGCTTTCCTGGGATGTCACTTTTACGCTATTCTACCTGATCTACCTGATGCCAAGCTTTCTATTTTTTTTTTTTATAACATCTGAGCCTTGTGTCTATTGTTTATCATTAGATTTGGGCTTTGAATTCAGATCTATAGATGAAAAGGAGGTCTCATTATATATATCTAAATACAGGAGTGCTATTTTTCCATACTACATAGCAAGAGTGTACATTCCCTAATTACCTGTCCCAATGCAACTGAAGCTTTTACCTCCTCAGTGCATGTAAATGGTTTCATCCCTGTGTGGATTCTCTGATGCCATGTGAGGCTCTCTTTCCAACCAAAGCTTTTACCACACTCAGGACATGTAAATGGTTTCATTACTGGGTGTATTCTCTGGTGCACTGTGAGGTTTACCTTCTGACCAAAGCTTTTACCAGACTCTATACATGCAAATGGTTTCTTTCTCGTGTGGACTTTCTGATGCACTTTGAGATTTACATTACAACCAAAGCTTTTACCAAACTTAGAACATGTGAATGGTTTCACTTTATTGTGGATTTTCTTGTGTATTTTGTACGTTTTGCATTTAGACGTTTTTTTGTTTGAAAATGCACCAAACAATAAAACATCCAAATCACAAAACATTTTCCAAACAGCATTTTCAAAAGGAAAAGATATATATATATATATATATATATATATATATATATATATATATTTAATAGAAAATGACCTTTCCTGTTCTGATTTTGGACGTTTTACAAAAAAATGTCCCAATTCAGACTTAGATGTCATATCCAAAAAGGCCCCCCTGTGCATCTGACTTGCCCAAAGTCACAAGGAGCAGCAGTGGGAATTGAACCCATGTTGCCAGGATCAAAGCCCGCTGCACTAACCATTAAGCCACTCCTCCTCTGTTTTGGACATCTTGCATTTGGATGTCTTTTGTTCGAAAATGGACCAAAAAAAAAACAAGGACATCCAAATCACAGGATGTCCATAGTATTTTCGAACACAAAGGATAGATGTCCATCTTTTTTTTTAAATGACCTTCTTTTCTGTTCAGAATTTGGACATCTTTGTAAAACGTCCAAAATTCTGATTTAGACGTTTCTTTCGAAAATGCCCCTCTAAGGATACTGTTAGAGTAGAAGAAAAAGCCAACCGAAGAACAGAAAACATTTCTGTCAAATGTGAATCATGTGGGAAAAGTGACACCTGTCAGCACAAATACAGACTGAGGGTACTCTATGGAAGATGATTTATGTCTACACCAAGAGACATCACCTTTGTGTGACTGCTTGCACCAACTGTCCTTTTGATAATTGTTCATGATTAAAAATTGTGAAAATCAATTTGTGTTTAAATGTAGATTTAAATGTTCATTGGAGACTGCTGACTGTAGGACTCCTGCGTAAATAGAGCAAACAATGAACTGGGTAGGACCAGAAAATAGGAGCCCCCTGACAGTCTGCACAAAAAAGTCTGAGCTGGGGATAGAAACAGAATTCTGTGGTTAATATGATACTCTGGGGAGACAGCTGGTGTACCTGTTTGGGATCCATATTCTGAGCTGTTCCTTGAGGCACAGTGCTAGTCTTAGCCACTGGTGATACATGGCCGCTAGCTGCGATGGAAGCACATGGATAGGGGAAAACAGGAGCCTGCTGGCCTACTACTGTCTCTCCCTGAGCGTGGAATAGCCGATCCCGCAGCTGGCAAATCAAGAGCTGAAAGAAAGTTTAAATGCTGTAATAAATCCAACAGTCAAAGCAAAAACACAAAAGTTATTTACATTGCCTTTCAAGATATGCCAAAACAAGTTTTAAAGTTTAATCTGACGCTACAGGTATAAAGTAGCTGAGGAAAAGTCAGAAATGCTGTGGACCCAGAACAGTGGTTGCATATTGTGCGACAATCTAGGTACTGTACTATGCCATACTATGTACTGTTATCTGAATATTTTTACTGATGTAATTCTCTGTTATCTTTGTTCATCTTATTCTTGCTGTACACCACCTTGGGTTAATTTTTTCAAAAAGGCAGTAAATAAATCCTAACAAATAAGTAAATAAAATACTTGAAAGCACAAAATATATGTAAAAAAAAATGAATATAAAGTTGATATATTTATACTGGACTAACTTCATACTTTTCTTGACTAGCTTTTGGGATCCAACATTCCCTTTATCTGATCAGAACAGATTTAGGCAGACTTGGTGGGCCTTAGAAAGGGCCAGCCTATCCACAGGGTAACACTAGGTGGTAGCTTAAGGCAGTAGCTTCTTGGGGGGGGGGGGGGGGGGGTGGCGGCAGAAAACAGTGGCTGCACTCAATGCAAAACAATAGATCCCGACAGCCACACTAACTGAGAAAGCTATCAATAAATACTTTTTACCTGTAGCAAGGGTGGGCAATTTTATATAAACATATATTGTCATGAAACACCTAGCCACCCGCCTGGGGTTACCCCGCAGCCACTTAGAGGGTCTATCCCCAGCACAGCTCAGGACCTGCTGCTCGTGCTCTACACCAGCACCCCTCCTCCCACTGACTGGGTCACAACATCCTCTGGGCATGTGTGGTGTATATATGGTGTAGAGCACGAGCAGCAGGTCACCTGAAGTAATGCATATATATATATGCATTACTTCAGGTGTCATCCACATGAAAAAGTAATGGCCCCCTTAGTTTCTCAACCAACTGACCAAATCTGATTGCTAATTAGAATCAGCTGATTGAAAACAGCCAGGTTTAATGCAACAAGCCCTGTTGAATCCAAACCTCACTATATATTGAGCTTTACCCTGAGACTGAAGTAATCAACACAAAATCTCTACAAGAACACTATGCCATGATCAAGGGAAATTCCAGAAGAGATGAGAGAAAAAAAGTTGTTCAAGTATCACTCTAGAAAGGGTTACAAAGCCATTTCTAAAGCCCTAGGTTTCCATCAAACCACAATGAGAAATATTCTCTCCAAATGAAAACTTGGAACAGTGGTAATCTTCCTTGGAGTGGCCAACCTGCCCTCTAAGGGTGCAAATGACTCATCCAGAGAGTCACAAAACATCCCAGAACAACATCCAAAGAACTAGTCTCTAGTCTCAGCTAAGTAAGGTCTTCATGACTCCACAGTAAGAAAGGCTGGGAAAAAGGGGATTCATGGAAAATTAGCAAGGCAGAAACTGCTGTTATCCAAGAGTTACATGAATGCTCATCTCACATTTTCAAAAAAATCACACCTAGATGGTCCCCAAGCCTTTTGGGATAATGCTCTCTGGATAGACGAGTCAAAGTGGAACTCTCTGAACACAGACCCCATTATGTGTGGCATAAAGTATTCCACAGTAAGAACATTATACCAAAAGTCAAATATGGTAGTGATAGTGTGACTGTTTAAGGATGCTTTGCTACCTTAGGACCTGGAAAATTTGTCGTTATTAAATGAAGAATTATTTCTGCACTGTACTAGGAAATTTTAAGGGACAATGTCCAGTCATCTGTCTGTGAGCTGAAGCGTTAATTGGGTTATGGAATGATCCAAAACACAAAAGCAAGTTCACATTTGAATGGCTGAGGAGAAACAAAATTAAAGTTCAGGACTAGTCTAGTCAAAGTCCTGACTTGAATGCTACAGATATACTATGGCAGGACCTGAACCGAGCAGTTCATGCAAAGAAAACCTATGAATATGTCTGAACTGAAGTACTTCGCTAAAGAGTGGGCTAAGATTTTTCAACAGGGTGGTGAGAAACTGAAATATCAAATTATAGGAAATGTTTGGTTGCAATTATTGTTGCTAAAGCTGGTGCAGCCAGCAATTAAGTTTAGGATCCACTTACTTTTTCATATTGGTGATATGGGTACTAGGTACCTTTGTTTCTTTAATATATGAAGAAGTAATTTAAAAACTTGTGTTTAAGCAAGTTCCCTTTGTCTAAAGATTAATTAGGTTTTACCTGATAATTTCTTTCTATTAATCCTTCCCACTATTCTAGAACTTGTGGGATAGTTGTATTCAAACAGCAGGTGGAGAAAGAGAACAGAAAACTGTGCTGAGACATCTCTCTTGGCATCCAGTCCAGCTCCTCAGTATTTATGTAGACAAGCAGTAAGTACAAACTCAGAATAAACACAAGTTTAAACAACTTGTTAACCTAACACTAACCAAGCGAACACACATGTGCTCTTTCATCTCTGGATAACTTGTAGAGAACAAGAGATATGCAGGAAGCACCATGCAAGGTGACAAGTCATTATTTGACCCATTACTTTGCATTATCCAAACATCTCAGAAACCTAAGGTGGGCCTCTGGAATAGTGGGAAGGACTAACTAAAACAAAATTATTAGGTAAGACCTAATTTATCCTTTATCCTTCCATTATGTAGCTTCCCAGTATTCCAGAACCTATGGGATATCCAAAAGCAATCCCTAGATTGGGTGGGATCCTGGCATCACTGCCCTAAGAACCGAAGCTCCAAAACTAGCATACGAGTGTGCTGCAACGTCCACCCTGTAGTGTTTGGCAAAGGTATGCAGCATAAAATCACGTCGTCACCTTGCAAATATCCGCTGGAGACAGTAAGGTAGTCTCTGCCCAGGAAGTCGCTGTTCACTTCATAGAATGAGCTCGTAAGACCTGAGCAGCCTGCTTCCCCACAAGCAAATAAGCTGAAGCGATAGTCTCCTTTAGCCATTTAGCAATTGTGGGCTTGAAAGCCATAAGGCCAAGCCTCTGTTTACCAAAAAGCACAGTCTGATCGATTTGCAAAACTCATTTGTGACATCCAGATATTTAATGCGGACTTTACGAACATCAAGAAACTTCAAGGAAGAATGCCGAGCCTCAAAAAAGGACGGAAGCTCCAGAGACTTGTTGAGATGAAATGCCAATACCACATTCAGAAGGATGGAACCATGCGCAAGGAGACCCCCTGCCTCCGAAAAGTGAAGAAAGGAATACCAAGAGAGAGCCTGAAGCACCAAAACCCTACATACTGACGCAACAGCCACCAAGAACACTGCCTTTAATGTAAGACCTTTCAAGGAGGCCTTCCCGAGTGTCTCAAAAGGAGGCATCTGAAGAGCCTGAAGGACTGAATTAAAAGTTCCACTCTGGACACGATGTACAAAAAGAAGGCTGCTCTCCCCGCAAGAATTGAACGATATCCAGGGCCGGTCCTAGGGTCTCTGGTGCCCCCCTGCAGACTGTTGACGCCCCCTCCCCCCCCCCCCCCCTGTCCAGCATCTTCTTTCTCTCTTTTCCCTCCCTCCCCCCCCCTGTCTAGCATCTTCTCTCTTCTCCCTCCCTCTCCTCTGAGTTCCAAGCCCCCTCCCTCCTCCCACCCTCCTCCGTTCCAGGCCCCCCTCTCTCTCCTCTGAGTTCCAGGCCCCCTCCCTCCTCCCACCCTCCTCCGTTCCAGGCCCCCCTCCCTCTCCTCTGAGTTCCAGGCCCCCCTCCCTCCCTCTCCTCCAAGTTCCAAGCCCTCCTCCTGTAGGGCTATTTCCTTGTGAGCCTCACTCTGCTGATCTCTGCCTGTGTATACAACTATGTCAAGATGGAGTCTGTGAACTAAGACCCTGCACTTCAGTGACCAAGCAGATTCAACTTTCTGTTTGTACCAGAGCTCTGCTTGTGGTAAATAACTGGCAGGTCTGGAAAAACAAACTCAAGGATATGCAGTAGGCTACCTGACCCTTGCACCTCCCTGATGAGCTACAGGGGGTAAGGCCATGGTGCCAGCGAGTCTGATGAGAGACAGGAATGCATACCACAATGTAACAACTGGAAGATCAAAAAAAAAGGTTTACTTGCTCAGGGAAGGAGCTGGACAAGATCCGGATTGGTTGCTGTCTGGTCACCTGGGAATCAGGGGCCGGAGAGCGGGAGACCAGAAAGGGAGAGAAGTGCAGAGAGACAGGGAGAAGAAGAAAGAAAAGAAGAAAGGGAGAATTTGTCTGGTTCTACTGGAAGAAGGGTAGCTGAAAAGAAGACCAGCGAGACCTGAAGTGGTCCACAACCTTGTGAACTGACCATCTGAAGAAAGTACCTGTTGGTTCAGCTCTACCGGCCAGAGAGACTGTAATCCTGCATGCTGCAGAACCTGTGTTGTTTCCTGAGACGGGGACTCGCTGTGGAAAACAGCTGGAGTCTAAAGGGGAAAACCTGTGTCCACTTCATCTGAGAGACCACCTAGAGTCGGCTCGGTGAGGATTGCAGAGATTTATTTCCTATAGTCGGGATTAGCTAGTGGGTTCTTACCTAAGCAAAGGCGGGTTAGTCAGAACTTTGTGATCAGGAAGATGTGCTGCTAACTGTATTACTTCATGACCTAGTCAGTATTACTAATCGGGATTGTGTAATAATCTAGTAACCAGTGAAATCAGTGTTTTAGTTAGACAATACATTCTACAGTTGCTTATCAGCATAAGGGAGCTACAATTGTACAGCTGAGCTGTAGTGTAGGGTGTATTATACTATGTGCTTACCTATATAATAAATTAATATATTTCACAGCAGTGACTTTACTTTTATTCCAGTTCTCTCTAACAGAAGAAAAGTTCTGGTGTAGGCCCAGAACAGCCAGGTTCCTTCATAATATATATAACCCCTGGACAGACCTAGGAAGTTGGTTTAGCCAGACTCCTGTAAACGGAACCTGGGAATTACTCATTGGGTAGCTTTGCCCAGAAGAGTTATTCATCCTATAAAGGCTTACACTCCCTCTCCCTCCCCCGTTCCAGACCCCCGTCGTTCCCTCCGAGTTCCAGGCCCGGTGGCCCACCCTCCCTCCGACTCGAGTTCCAGCCCGACCTCTTTTCCCACTCCCACAACAGTGCTTCGCCTGCCCCTCGCCTTCCTGCATGCTGCCTTCCCTTCTCTTCGCTCTCAGCTCTGCCTCTGGTCCCGCCCTTGTGGAAACAAGAAATGAGGGCGGGACCAGAGGCAGAGCTGAGAGCGAAGAAAAGGGAAGGCAGCCCGCTGAAGCGCCGACTCGCTGAGCTTGCTCGTCTTTCACTGCTGCCGCCGGGACCCCGGTAAGATGACTTTTAAATTCTGGGCGGCATGCAGGAAGGCGAGGGGCAGGCGGACTCTGTTGAGGGAGAAGGGAGAAGAAGTCGGGCAGCGGGCTGGCTCCTGGCTGGGAGCTTCCGGCTTCCAGTTCCGGCATGGAAAAATTGCATGATGCGGCACCCTTGAAGGCAGGCACCCCCCTGCGGTGCTTATCCCGCTTACCGGGTTGGGCTGGCCCTGGATATCCAGGTGAGCTGCAGGAGACCACTTCAGTAGTTGGCAGCTGAAACAGGCCAAAGCTGCAACCTGAATTTTTAGAGAACCTGACACCAATCTTTTCTGAAGGCCTGCCTGGAGAAACACTAGGATGTGCTCGATCTGATCAGAGAAAGAAGAAAGTCCGTGCTCAGAACATCAGCCCTCAAACGTCCTCCATGCTCTCGTATACTCCATGGATGTATGTCGTTTTCAAGCCTGAAGCAAGGTAACAAAGACTGTATAACGTTTTCACTTAACCGAGCCCTTAATTCCCAAGTCATAAGACTAAAAGGGCACGGATCCTCCACGAGTACAGAACCTTGTTTCAGTAGGCCATGTACCACAGCTTCAGGACTGTGTACCATGGCTTCTGTGGCCAATCAGAGGCTATGAGAATTATTCAACACCAATACAATGTGATCCTTTTCAACACGTGGCCTACCATGGGTCAAGGAAGGAAAACATACAGTAGATGTGTTTCTGGCCAGGGCTGCAGTAGGGCACTGATCTCCACTAAGCCCGGCTGAAGAGATTCCTGTAACAGCCACATATGAGCCCTTGCCCGTGGCACCACTTACATCGCTGCAGTCATTGACCCCAGAACCTGCACGTAGTCCCGGACCCTGAGCCTGCCTTGACTGAGAAGATGAAATCTGTTGAACCAGCTTTGACCTCCTGTGCTCCATGAGGAAGATCCTCTCTCAAACTTTCGAATAACACCCAGATACTCTAAGGTCTGTGATAGAGTTAGTCTGCTCTTCTAGAAATTGATCCATCAACTGCAGAAGATGGACAACTTTGTGCAGTGTCATCACGCTGTCCGAATAGGATGACAAATTAATGAGCCAGGTTGTCGAAATATGGGTGAAATCTAATTCCCTGGTGCAAAGGCCACCACCACCATAACCTTGGTGAACATTCTTGGAGCAGTGGTGAGACCAAACAGCAAAGCCCTGAACTGGAAGTGATGACCCAGCACCGCAAAACATAGAAACCTCTGATGCAGCGGTCATATAAGAATATCAAAGTATGCCTCCTTCAGATTGAGGACAGTGAGAAATTCTCTCACTTGAACTGAGGCTATGACTGCTCTTAGAATCTCCATGCGAAAGCAGGACACTCAGAAGCACAGATTTAGACCTTTGAAATCTAAAACCAGATGAAAGGTGTCTTCCTTCTTTGGAACAATGAAGTAGACAGGGTATCTGCCTTGTCCCTGTTCAGTCTGGGGAACTAGAACAATGGCCCAGAGCACCAGCAGTGAGGCTACGGTGGCTTGAACCTCAAGTGCTTTGGTTCCCTTTCGACAAAGAGACTGCAAGAAGAGAGGAGTGATCGGGCAAGAGAACTCCATCTTGTAGCCTTCTAAAGAATATCCAGAACCCACTGGACCGATGTGATCTTGGCCCATTCCTCACAGAACTCCTGAAGACGTCCTACCACTGGAGGAAGAGAAGAGTGGACCAGCCTTGCATCATTGGGAAGCTCTTGAGGCACTGGGTGCACTAGATGACTGAAAGGAGGACTTCCTGTCCACACAAAAGGAAGACTGGCATACCTGAAAGCGGGACTTCTGATCATATTACTGACAACCAGGCTGGTACCATCTGCTGTCTCAAAATCAAGATAGACCGCCCCCTGAAGACAGACAACCAGAGGCTTTCAGCTTATCCTCCAGCAACCGTTGTGGTTTAGTTTCCCTCAGTTCTTTCACCAACTTACTGAGATCTTCTCCCAACAGCCACTTTATCTGAAAAGACAGTTTAACTAGACGTGACTCATGCTGCACCTACTGCCCAATTCCACAGCCATGACAGTCAGATATACTGTGGACCGTAACCCATAACGTCATACACAGCATCTGCCAAGCAGGTCAACCCTGCTTCCAACTGGGCATTACGGCATCCGTCTTGTGTTGCTGACTGCTGAAGCCACTTCAGGCATGCTCTTGCCACAAACGAGTTACATATCACTTGAAGGCCCAAAGGCTTGTTTCAACGAGCCTTCTAGCTTCCTATCCTGTAGGTCTTTTAGGGCAATGCACATTCCCCATGGCAAAGTGGTCTTAGTCTCTGCCATAACCAGGGTGCCCACCCTGGGAAGCTGCAATTATCTGAGACTGTAAAATGGCGGTTGTGCTCCACATGTGATCAGCCAGAGGTTGCGCCTGACTGCCAGTCAGCACTGACAAAATGGCACTCATTCTCGTGCTTTCCTTCATCAAACTGCACACCGGCAATGACGGATAGCCCAAAGACCCTTGCATATTCAGATGCTGCACCAAATCCGAATTGCCGCCACCATTTCCTCCACATACTACTACTTATCATTTCTATAGCGCTACTGGACGTACGCAGCGCTTTACACTTGAACATGGAGATACAGTCCCTGCTCGACATCCTACAGAATTCCCGGCTTGCATGCACTGCAAAGCCCCGACACTGTCTGGTGGGTCCCACAGCGGACCATCAATTAACTGCCTCCACAGAAGTCGAAATTCACCCCTGTCACCAGCACAGCACAAGTCCCAAGCAGTGAGTCAGGATCCCTCCCTTGCACCAAGTAGAACCTGCAGTCCCAAGTAAACTTTAGTCAGACTTACCACTGCCAGCTGCTCCCCCCAAGCTCACAGTCTTCACAAGTCTTACCACAGATGGAAAAGGCTCAGGACTGATACTCTGTCCCACGCTCTCCAGTAAACCTAACTCTTTCTTTCTTTCATTTATTTATACTTAACACCTCATTATTCCAAACTGGATTGGGTTGAACATAGCTTACAAACAATAAACAGCACTGATCAACATTAAAAGGTTAACAGTGAGCACAAATTATTAAACCATGCCAAAAGACAGATTACTACTATCAGAGAAGCTTTGAAGACAGATATCATTAACAGCTGACTCATATTTTGTCATTATTAAAACCAGTACTCATGAAGAATGTTTTCAGCATTCAGCAGAAGAACATAAGGAGGCGTATTTTCAAAGCACTTAGAATTACAAAGACTAAGTGCTTTGAAAATGAGCACTGTGGAGGGGCATAATCGAACGGGGACGACCATCTCTAAGGGCGTCCATCTCTAAGGACATTCCGGCGAAGGGGCGGGGAAACCTGTATTATCGAAACAAGATGGACATCCATCTTTCGTTTCGATAAAACGGTCAGGGATGCCCAAATCAACATTTAGGTCAACCTCAGAGATGGTCAGCCTAAATGTTGAGATGGTCGACCTTACAGATGGTTGTCCCCGGTTTTCGGCCATAATGGAAACCGAGGACGCCCATCTCAAAAACGACCAAATCCAAGCCCTTTGGTCGTGGGAGCAGCCAGCATTCGTAGTGCAATGGTCCTCCTCACATGCCAGGGCATCATCCGGGCACCCTAGGGGGCACTGCAGTGGACTTCACACATTGCTCCCAGGTGCATAACTCCCTTACCTTGGGTGCTGAGCCCCCAACCCCCTGCACCTAAAACCAACTCCCCACAACTGTACACCACTACCATAGTCCTTAGGGATGAAGGGGGGCTCCTACATGTGGGTACAGTGGGTTTCGGGTGGGTTTTGGAGGGCTCACATTTACCAACACAAGTGTAACAGGTGGGGGGGCCTGGGTCTGCCTGCCTGAAGTGCACTGCACCCACTAAAAACTGCTCCAGGGACCTGCATACTGCTGTGATGGAGATGGGTATGACATTTGAGTCTGGCATAGAGGCTGGAAAAAATGTTTTTTAATTTTTTTAGCGTGGGAGGGGATTGGTGACCACTGGGGGAGTAAGAGGAGGTCATCCCCGATTCCCTCCGGTGGTCATCTGGTCAGTTTGGGCACCTTTTCGAAGCTTGGTCGTGGAAAAAAAAGGGACCAAGTAAAGTTGACCAAATGCTCTTGAGGGACGCCCTTCTTTTTTCTATTATCGGCTGAGGATGCCCATCTCTTAACCACACCCCCGTCCCGCCTTCAGTATACTGCCGACACGCCCCCGTGAACTTTGTTTGTCCCCGTGATGTAAAGCAGTTGAGAACGCAAAAAAAAAAAAATCGGCTTTCGATTATGCCGATTTGGGCAACCACGGGAGAAGGACGCCCATCTCCCGATTTGTGTCGGAAGATGGGCGTCCTTCCCTTTTGAAAATAAGCTAGATAGTCTACTAGGAATCTAAGATTAGGTAATGACTTCCATTTCTTAGTGCTTTGATAAGAAAAGCCTGCAGTGTGAATAGATTTGTAGACAACTTTCTTACAACAAGGATAGTGAAAAGATAAGTCGTCTCTAGAAGTGGTTAGAGTATTTCGTTTAGGCAGTTCAATGAGGTTTTGCATGTATGAAGGAGACATACCATACCAGATCTGGTATATAAATACAAAGTTTAAAGGTAATTCTGGCCTTTAATGGAAGCCAGTGCAATTTTAGAAGTAAAGGGGAGGCTTTCCAGTAAAGTGGTACTCTGCAGACCTGGCAGGCAGTGATATTCTGTGCTTTTTGAAGTTTTCTAATTTTTTTTTAAATTGAAATTTTCTCAAATACATAATGTCAAACAACCAGCTGCACATTTACATATTGCTTCTACATCAATCTCTCCCTGTCCCCAACTTAGACCCTCCCTCCCTTCCCTCCCTACCCTGGTGGTGAATGAGTCTGTTCCTTATATTGTTCATAAAGTGTCCATATTTTGTTGAAGACCAGCATGGACCCTCTTTGCATAGCTGTTAATTTTGACATTAAGTTTTCTAATTTAATGGTTCTTGCATCCAGTATAAACGATGTTGCAATAGTCAAGCGTGGAATGTATTAAGGATTGGGCCAATGTGCAGAATATTGAACTAGGGAAAAAAAGCCCTATTCTTTTTAGCTTCCATACTGAGCTGAAGATAGAGGAGACTATTTTTGAAATTTGGAACTCAAATGTCATATGCTGATCAATGTATACTCCCAGGATTTTCATTGCTGTATCTAATGGGTACGGTATATTGTTAATAGTGAAATTACTATAAGGTATGAGATGAAAATGATTGGTTAATATAAAGAATTTAGTTTTCTCTCTATTAAGTTTCAATTTGAAAACAGCTGCCCAGGATTCCATTGTTTAGGGCTGATTTAATGGTAAGATCTCTTGCAAGTAGTTTGCAAAAGGAATAAAAATTGTGACGTTATCAGCATACATGAAGGTGTTAAAACCATTTGCTTCAAGTATACTACCCAAAGGAGTCATTGTGACACTGAATAATATAGGTGAAAGTGGTGAACCCTGAGGAGCACCGCAATTGGGTGACCATGGCAAAGATAAGTGACCAGATTGTTTTACTTGATTGCTTCTGGACTTTAAGAAACAACTGAACCAATGCAAAACCTTACCACAGATCCTGAATAGATCTAATAAGTATAATATGTTGTAGTCGACCATGTTGAAAGCACTTGACATGTCAAACTGAAGAGTTATTTTTCTGACTATATTCAATTATTTTCTGAAATTTGCTAAGAGAGTGGTTAATATTCCTTCGTGAAAACTGCACTGGCTTCCAATCAAAGAACATGTTGCCTTCAAGATTTGTACTCTGGTTCACAAAATAATACATGGCCTAGATCCGGGCTACATGACCGAACTTATCGACTTACCAACTAGAAACACAATCAAATCAGAAAGAGTGTACCTAAACTTTCATTTCCTAAGCTGCAAGGGTCTGAAATATAAATCAACATATGCATCCAGTTTTTCCTACATGTGCACACAGCTCTGGAATACATTACCAAAAGACCTGAAAACCATGAATATTCATCTAAGCTTCCGAAAAAATCTAAAGACTCATCTTTTCAGAAAGCATACCCCACAGAACTGACAAACACTGAATAATGAAACACAACAATTAAACAAAGAAATGGACAATACTCAACCCTTTGCTGCATGATCCCACCCTTGCAATCTGCATGGGACGGACCTTGCCTAATCAAATTAATTGTACAATCTACTCTGCATTTGCTCACACCGGAGCCTGTAACCACCCCTCCGGAACTATGTAAGCCACACTGAGTCTACAAATAGGTGGGCAAATGTGGGATACAAATGTAACAAACGCAAAAAGGATTGTATTGTTGAGAATACAAATGTAACAAATAAAAAAAACATAAAATAAATAATATAGTTTCAGTACTGTAGGTCGGTCTAAATCCAGATTGAGAACTATGCAAAATAGAGTATGTATGAAGGCACTTCATAAGTTGATGTGCAATTATTCCCTCAGTCACTGACAAGCAAAGGAACTGAGGCAACTGGTCTATAATTAGAGACCTTACTACTGCTGATCTGAAGGTTTTTTGGAATAGGAATTAAAATGATTTTGTCTTCCGGAAATAGGCCGTGAGATAGCATGAAAGAAATATGTAAATGTAAACAATTAATAAATTGTTCGGGAGCTGACTTCAAAGATAGTTAGGGCAGGTGTCTAGAATGCACTGTGAAGATGCATATTTACAGAGGACGTGTTTAACTAATTCTGGAGTGGGTAGGGAGAAAGATGACCAAACTCTTCTGCTGTTATGCCCACAAGAGAACTGGTGAGAGTCCTGGCATATTTTTCTATATTGATATTACAGTCCTTCATTTTTTTCCTAATTTTAATTATTTTCTGTTCAAAGTATTTCGTTAGTTGGTCAGCAGTTGGAGTTGGTTCATTGGTAATGGTTATGTTATCTAGCAGATTGTTCACTAGAGCGTAAAGTTTTCTTGTATTTAGTGAGTGTCAGTGGCATAGCCAGACAGCCAGTTCTGGGTGGGCCTGAGCCCAAAGTGGGAGGGCACAAATTGTTTTCTGCCCCACCCTACCCCCATCTCTAAATATAAATACTTTAGCTAATGAGGATCCCCAAGCTCTATCAGCTGAAGACTTTCTCTGAAGGTGGCCAGAACTCTTTTTTTTACCAAGCCTGGCAGGCAGCAGCAAAGACCCTAAGCCACTGATGCTGGTACCTCATATATGCTTAGTTGTCGATGGCTCAAGGATGCTGTTGCCAACTGCACAGCTTGATAGAATGGAGTTCTGGCCGTCTCTGGAGGAGGTCCTTAGCTGGGGATGCTTGGGGATCCTCACCAGCTATACAGAAAGAGTCAGGACTTGTGTTAGACCTGCTTGGGCCCAGGTCAGAAAATAAAGGAGGGCCCACCCCCTCCCCCTTACCCCACCTGCCATTACTATCACACCAACAGACTCTCACCAAATACAGAACAAGGGATCACAAATTAGAAATAAAAATATTTAGGCAAAAATTGAATGGGAACCCCAAGATGTTAAACTTAGCATTACTACAACACTGGAGACTTAAAACAGAAATGCATTTCCTTTTCTACTGAACATAATACAAAGACATTTGCTATGCAGATTTCCAAAAGCTAACATATTCCATTTAAAACATTCAAAATAAAATGCTTTGTTTCTACCTTTGTTGTCTGGACATTTTATCTTGATGGTCTTTCTGCTTTCCTGTCTGTCGTCTGCTAATTCTTCTTCAAGTGGCTACAGTCCATTTGCCTTTTCTCCTCTCTCCTGTCTGTTCCCTCACTACTCCTGCTTCTGACATATTGATCATTCATTTTTAGTTCTTTTCTGCCTCTCTCTCACCCTTCTCTTCCTTTTTACTTTTCAACTACCTATCAAATTTCCATCTTCTTCTTTCACTCACTAGCTCTCCCATTACCCATCTCACTCCTTCCCCAGCCCTACACTCTCTTTCATCTTTAATCTATTCCGCATTACCATATTTCTACCCTCTGCAATCACTACCCTCTCATTCATTTCCTTGCCACCTCCTCCTGGCTTCTCCCACAGGGTTCCACCATTCCCATTCGTCTTCCTCCCTCCACCCTTCTAGCCAGCATCTGATCCATCCTTCCCCTCCCCACCCTCGTAGTCTGACATTTTCCTGTCCCTTCTCTCTTCCCTCCCACCCTCTCCCCCATGGTTCAGCATTTCCCCCTCTTTTTCCCCTCACCACCTCATGTGTACCTCTCCCTCCTTCTCATCCACTCCCATGTCCAACATCTCCCCCTCTCATTCCCACTGTCCACCATTTCTCTACCCCACTTCTTTGTGTTCTGTGTCCAACTTCTCTCTCACCTTCCCATGTAACATCTCTCCCTGCCCCTCCTCTACCATCATGTCCAACATTTCTCCCTTCCTACCACCCCTATGTCCCAACATTTCTCCCTCCCCATGTACCATTTCTCCATCCTCTCCACCCCTATGTTCAACATTTCTCCCTCTCTCGCCACCTATCCCCTCCCCTCTCTATGCAGTATGTCTCCCTCCCCTACACCTCATATGCAAGATTTCTTCCTCTCACCCCTCTACTGCATCTCTCCCCTCCCACTCCTGTGCAGCATCTTCTCCCCTCCCATCTTCCGTCCCCCTTGCCGCACATCTTTCCACCATCTTCTCTCCCATGCATCTGTCCCCAATCTTCCCTCCTGCCGTGCAGCATCTTTCCCTCCCTCACCCCATGCAGCATCTTTTCCCCCATCTTCCCTCCCCCCCGTGCAGCATCTTTTCCCCATCTTCCCTCCCCCGTGCAGCATCTTTCCCCCATCTTCCCTCCCCCCATACAGCATCTTTTCCCCATCTTCCCTCTCCCCTGTGCAGCATCCTTTCCCCCTTCTTCCCTCCCCCGTACAGCATCTTTCCCCTTCTTCCCTCCCCCGTACAGCATCTATCCCCTTCTTCCCTCCCCCCCGTACAGCATCTTTCCCCTTCTTCCCCCCCCCCCGTGCAGCATCTTTCCCCCTTCTTCCCTCCCCCATGCAGCATCTTTCCCCATCTTACCTCCCCCCGTGCAACATATTTCTCTCCCTTCCCTCACTCCGTGCAGCATATTTCCCCCCATCTTCCCTCACCCCATGCAGCACCTTTTGATCCCTTCCCTTCTCTTTCCTATCCCACCCACAACTCTCCTTCTCGTGTTTCTATGGGTTGCTGGCCGTGGCAGCGATTTCCCCATGCTGTCTGCTGCTCAATGACCTCCTTGCAGCTGCTAAGCGCTAACCCAGAAGCCTCTCCTCTTCCTCATCTTGACTGGGCAGAAATCGTAAATTGAGGCAGAGGAGAGGCTTCTGGGTTAGCGCTAAGCGGTTGCAAGGAGGTTGTTGAGCGGCAGGAAGCGTGTGGGAATGACTGCGAGCCAGGGACCAGTGGAACCTACTTGATTTAGGGTTGGCCTGACCCCAAACCGGGTAGGCCCAGGCCCACCCGTGGCTACACCCATGGTGAGTGTTCTCCAATGAATTTTGTGTAGTAAGTAGGATTTTGCTTTTTACATTTTGTATTTGTATTCTTTTAATGAATTCCTCCAGTTGTTCCAATTTTTAATCTGAAATGAGCCAGAGACAGTTTTTTATTCGGCCTGTTTTATTTTTTTTTTCTGGTGCTCTCTCATTTAGTGTAACACTACAAATATCATACTAGATTTGAATAAAGTCTGGTGAGTGAGATATTGGAATTAGATGGCTGAAAGGAAATTTGGACTAAAAGTTTTAGGTTGTTGTGCTAGAAAGGAGAGCTCCACAGGAAACAGGGGAAGGGTGAGAAGAAGTAAATTCGAAGGGCACCACAGATAGGGATCTGAAGACCTCCAGATATGAATCTGCAGACTCAAGCCACCCGCAAAGCTCAACTAGGAACCAGCTGACCAACTGGACCAGGAGCAACTCACTCAAAACCAGAGGCTGAAAACTGTGTCCATCCGCCTGCTGGAGATAGAGAACTGAAAACCAAGCTGAGATATATCTTTTTTGGCATCCAGTCTAGCTCCTCAGTATGTTCTATCTGCACCTGTTTGTTCATGGACACCTGCTTACTATACGTTCAGAACTATCTTTTTAAAAATTTTAAGTCAACTCTAAAAACCTATTTAAACAAGAATTCAATTTGGAAGATTAAAAAGGGTCAAGAGTAAATTGTGGCATTTCTCACTGTTTGTTCCCTTCCCCCTTGTCTTCTTCCAAAACCTCCTTTCCCTCTCCCTCCCCAGTTAACTTACCCCTCCAAACTTGTCTGTTTGCTCTTCTGTTATGGGTACATTGATAGGAAAGGATTTTTTTTTTTGTTACATTTGTACCCCGCGCTTTCCCACTCATGGCAGGCTCAATGCAGCTATTTTACTACTGAACAGCAGAACAAATATTGTAGTTCTTTTCCCTCTATCATATTTTTGTATTTTAGTCTGTAAACCGTCCAGATCTGCAAGTTAGCTTGGGCATTATAGTAAGTTTTAATAAACTATAAACCGTAACTGTCACACAGGCTCTGGAACAGTGGGAAGCTACGTAAAGAGTAGTTACTCACCTGTAACAGGTGTTCTCCGAAGACAGCAGGCAATATATTCTCACTGATGGGTGACGTCACGTCGGCCCGGAGGACTTTCCAGCAAAGTCCATGACAAAACTAAAAATGTCCCCCGTCGCGCAGGCGGATGCAGTGCGCATGCGCGCGTCCACTTTCCCGCCCGCCGCGCGGGCACATTCCTCAGTTAATTACAAGAATTAGAGGAATACAACTCCAAAGGGGAGGTGGGAGGGTTGTGAGAATATATTGCCTGCTGTCTTCGGAGAACACCTGTTACAGGTGAGTAACTACTCTTTCTCCAAAGACAAGCAGGCCAATATTCTCACTGATGGGGTATCCCTAGCCCCCAGGCTCACTCAACACAACAAAGAATGGTCAATTGGGTCCCGCAACGGCGAGGACAAAAACAAAATTGACCTGAAACCAAATTCAACTAACTGAGAGTGCAGCCTGGAACAGAATAAAATGGGCCTAGGGGGGTGGAGTTGGATTCTAAACCCCAAACAGACTCTGCAGCACCGACTGCCCAAACCGACTGTCGCGTCGGCTATGCTGCTGAAGGCAGTAATGTGATGTGAATGTGTGGATCGAAGCCCACGTCGCAGCTTTGCAAATCTCTTCTATGGTGGCTGACTTTAGATGAGCCAGTGACGCCGCCATGGCTCTAACATTATGAGCCGTGACATGACCGTACAAAGTCAGCCCGGCTTGGGCGTAAGAGAAGGAAATGCAATCTGCTAGCCAATTAGAGATGGTGCGTTTTCCGACAGCAACTCCCCTCTTGTTGGGATTAAAAGAAACAAACAGATGGGCGGACTTTCTGAAGGGGCGCGTCCGCTCCACGTAACAGGCCAGTGCTCTTTTACAGTCCAAAGTGTGCAACTTGCTTTCGCCCGGGCTCATGTGAGGAGGGGGAAAGAATGTTGGCAAGACAATTGACTGGTTCAGATGGAACTCCGACACCACCTTCGGTAGAAACTTTGGGTGCGTGCGGAGGACTACTCTGTCATGATGAAAGACAAGGAATGGTGCATGAACTACCAGGGCTTGAAGCTCACTGACCCTACGAGCTGAAGTAACAGCCACCAAGAAAATGACCTTCAAGGTCAAGTACTTCAGATGACAGGAATCCAGTGGCTCAAAAGGAGTTGTCATCAGCTGGGTGAGAACGACATTGAGATCCCATGGCACTGGAGGAGGTTTGATAGGGGGCTTTGACAAAAACAAACCTCTCATGAAACGCATGACTAAAGGCTGTCCAGAAATCGGCAAGCCATCAACATGTGAATGATAAGCACTGATTGCGCTAAGATGAACCTTGACCGAGTTAGTCTTAAGACCAGACTCGGATAAATGCAGAAGGTACTCAAGCAAGGTCTGTGCAGGACAAGAGAAAGGATCTAGACCGTTGCTGTCACACCAGACGGCAAACCTCCTCCATTTAAAAGAGTAACACTTATGTGTGGAATCTTTCCTGGAAGCAAACAGAACTCTGGAGACACCCTCAGAGAGACCAAAGGAGGCAACCTCTATGCTCGCAACATCCAGGCCGTGAGAGCTAGAGACCGGAGGTTGGGATGTAGAAGCGCCCCCCTCGTTCTGAGTAATGAGGGTCGGAAAACAGTCCAATCTCCATGGCTCTTCTGACGAAAGTTCCAGAAGAAGGGGAAACCATATCTGGCGGGGCCAAAAAGGCGCTATCAGAATCATAGTTCCGTGGTCCTGCTTGAGTTTCAGGAGAGTCTTCCCCACTAAAGGGATGGGAGGATAAGCATACAGGAGTCCTGTCCCCCAAAAAAGGAGGAAGGCATCCGACGCTAGTCTGCCGTGGGCCTGGAGTCTGGAACAGAATTGAGGAACCTTGTGAGTGTCCTGGGAAGTAAAAAGATCTATCGATGGAGTTCCCCAAACTCGAAAGATCTTTTTGGCAATAGTCATGTTCAAGGACCACTCGTGAGGCCGCATAACTCTGCTCAGCCTGTCGGCCAGACCGTTGTTTACACCGGCTAGATAAGTGGCTTGGAGAAACATTCCGTTTTGATAGGCCCATAGCCACATCTGCACGGCCTCCTGGCACAGAGGACGAGATCCGGTACCCCCTTGCTTGTTGGTATAATACATTGCCACTTGATTGTCTGTCTGAATGAGAACAATTTTGTTGGCTAGCCGATCTCTGAAGGCCCTCAGAGCGTTCCAGATCGCTCGCAATTCCAGGAGATTGATCTGGAGATGCTTCTCCTGAAGAGACCAAGCTCCTTGAGTGTGAAGCCCATCTACATGCGCTCCCCACCCGAGGAGGGATGCATCCGTCGTCAGCACTTTTTGAGGCTGAGGAATTTGGAATGGGCGCCCCAAGACCAGATTGGATCGAATGGTCCACCAAGTGAGGGAATTGTGAAAATTGGTGGACAGCCGGACAACATCCTCTAGATTCCCTGTGGCCTGAAACCACTGAGAAGCTAGGGTCCATTGAGCCGATCTCATGTGTAGACGTGCCATGGGTGTCACATGAATTGTGGAGGCCATGTGGCCAAGCAATCTCAACATCTGCCGAGCTGTGATCTGCTGAGATGCTTGTACTTTGGAAACCAGAGACAGAAGTCTGTCTGCTCTGGGTCCTGGGAGATAAGCACAAGCTGTCTGTGTGCACAACAGAGCTCCTATGAATTCCAATTGTTGAACTGGGACGAGATGGGACTTGGGGTAATTGATGACAAAGCCCAGCATCTCTAGCACCTGAATAGTCATCCGCATGGACTGCAAAGTTTCTTGCGGGGAGGTGTTCTTCACCAGCCAATCGTCCAGATAAGGGAACACATGCACTCCCAGTCTGCGTAGCGACGCTGCCACAACTGCCAGGCACTTTGTAAAAACCCTGGGTGCAGACGCCAAACCAAAAGGCAAAACACAGTACTGAAAGTGCTGTGATCCCAGCCGAAATCGAAGATACTTCCTGTGGGCTGGAAGTATCGATATGTGAGTGTAAGCATCCTTCAAGTCCAGAGAGCATAGCCAATCGTTTTTCTGAATCATGGGAAGAAGAGTGCCCAGGGAAAGCATCCTGAACTTTTCTTTGACCAGATATTTGTTCAGGGCCCTTAGGTCTAGGATGGGACGCATCCCCCCTGTTTTCTTTTCCACAAGAAAGTACTTGGAATAGAATCCCAGCCCTTCTTGCCCTGGTGGTACGGGCTCGACTGCATTGGCGCTGAGAAGGGCGGAGAGTTCCTCTGCAAGTACCTGCCTGTGGCAGGAGCTGAAAGATTGAGCTCCTGGTGGGCAATTTGGAGGTTTGGAAATCAAATTGAGGGTGTACCCGCACCGGACTATTTGAAGAACCCACCGATCGGAGGTTAAAAGAGGCCACCTTTGGTGAAAAAATTTTAACCTCCCTCCGACCGGCAGATCGTTCGGTACAAGCACTTTGACTTCGGCTATGCTCTGCTGGAGCCAGTCAAAAACCCGTCCCTGGTTTTTGCTGGGGAGCTGCAGGGGGCTGCTTTGGTGCCCGCTGCTGACGAGAGCGAGCGGGCTGGGGTCGAGCCTGAACCGGCTGACGGGAATAAGGAGTGTACCTACGATTTCTAGAAGCGTAGGGAGCACTTCTTTTCCCCTAAAAACCTTCCTAGCCGTGGAAGTGGTTGCAGAAGGCGCCCGGCGGGAGAGAGAGTCCGTAGCGTTATCACGCTGGTAGAGATGATCAATCATCTCTTCAACCTTCTCTCCAAAAAGGTGATCCCCCCGGCATGGGATATCTGCTATCTTCCGCTGAGTTCGTTCCTCCAGGTTAGAGGCACGCAGCCATGAGAGCCTGCGCATCGCTATACCTTGAGCGGAAAAGCGAGATGTCACATCGCAAGTGTCAAAAATGCCCCTGGACAGGAACTTGCGACACGCCTTCTGCTGCCTGATCACTTGGCGAAAGGGTTCAGCTTTCTCCTCAGGGAGTGTATCTACTAAACTCTCAAGTTGCCTCACAGAGTTCCGTAAATGCACACTCGTGAAGAGTTGGTAAGACTGGATTTTGGAAGCGAGCAGACCAGCCTGATACGCCTTCCTCCCAAAAGAGTCCAGAGTTGCAAATTCTCGCCCCGGGGGCGCCGAGGAGAAATTCCTGGAACTCTTGGCTCTTCTGAGGGCAGAATCCACCACCGCTGAATCATGAGGCAATTGGGTCTGCATGAGACTGGGTTCCCCGTGGATCCGATATTGGGACTCAGCTTTTTTAGGGACGGTTGGACTAGAAAAAGGCTTCTCCCAGTTCCTCAGCATAAGTTCCTTAAGAGTCTCATGAAAAGGAACTGTGGCAGAAGATGAAGGTGGAGATGGATAGTCCAGAACCTCAAGCATTTTGGCTCTGGGCTCGTCCACAATTTCCACGGGGAAGGGGATGGCCTCAGACATCTCCCGAACAAAAGATGGAAAAGACAAGCTCTCGGGAGGAGACAGCTGCCTTTGTGGCGAGGGAGTGGAGTCAGATGGAATGCCTTGAGAATCCTCGCCAGAGAACTCCCCATGCACTCCTTCATCATCCTCGGATGAGGTATCATCAGATGGGGCTAAAAGCTCAGACAGAGCCGCCCGAATCTGAGCCCGTCTCGACGAAGAGGCTTGATGGCCTCTATGATGGTGCCGAGAAGTTGATGGTCCCTGAGGCTCCGGGGAAGCTTCCTGTTCCGATGCCTCGGGAGAGTCAACTCGGGAAGCCAAAGACACCGGCACCGGAGACGGCACCGGCGAGACAGACCTCACCACAGGCTGAAGGCCTGATGCAGGAACATCCGGCATCGGCAATGTCGACACCTTCGACGCCGTCGGCACCGGTGCCTCTGAAAGCATCGACACCGGCCCCGTCGACGCCGTCGGCACCGACAACCTCGATGCCGACTGCCACTGCTGCATCATGTTCATGAAAAATGGGAACATGGCCTGCATACTCTCATCCAGAGCTGGTGTCGGAAAAGGCTGCGGGGTCGGTTGAGGTGTCGGAGGCAAAGTCTGCTGAGGTTGGGGAGTGGGGACTCGGCTGCCAGCGACCCCACGCGTCGGAACCTCAGTAATAGAGGGAGAGCGATCCTCTCGGCACCGACGCTTCTCGGGTATCGAGTGTATCGATGACCCGGAGCTCCCGGCGCCGTGTCTCAAAGGAGATCGACGACGATGCTTCTTGGCCTTCGCCCGACGCATGTCATCGAGACTCCTCGGCACCGGAGAGGAGGACGTGGAATCCACACGTCTCCTCGGGGCCGGGTCCGACGCAGGACGGTCCCGGGGGGCCTGCACAGCAGGAGGCGCCGAGGCGGGTGGAGACCCACTCGATGCATCACTGCTCCCAGCGTGCATGGGTCTAATGGCAGCCTGTCCCCTGTCTCCCGGTGCCGACGCCTCCTTCGACGTCGACCTCGACGACGCCGGCCTCGAAGACATCATCCTCGACGGCACCGACTTCACCGGCACCGACTTGCCCGGCGCCGGTTTGGAGGGCGCCGACTTAGACGACGTCGACGGCGCCGACATCGACGGCGCCGAAGCACCGGGCCCAAAAATCTTTTCTCTCTGGGCGTCTCGAGAGAGGAGTGTCCGCTTCTTCATGGCGAGACACAATTTACAACTCTCCGAGCGATGATCCGGCCCAAGGCACTGAATACACCACGAGTGTGTATCAGTGCCAGAGATGGCCCGATGGCAGCGGGCACAAGGCTTGAAGCCGCTGGGCGTCTTCGTTGACATCTCGGGAAAAATTGTCCCTGCCAAATCAAAAGACGCGATTGTGTCTAGAAAAAGATGACACAGAAAACAAAAGAAAAGACGGGAAAAATACCCGACCGAGCGATTTAAATAAAATCGCAGACTAAAATAAAGGAAACTTAATAAACGAAAACAATCTAAGATAACAAAAAAAGGATACTTCGCTTTTTTCTTCTTTCTTCACCTCCGGGCACAGGAGGAACACGAAGACGAACAGTCGAGCTCCGTGTCACCTCAGACGCGGAGAAGAAAAAACTGAGGAATGTGCCCGCGCGGCGGGCGGGAAAGTGGACGCGCGCATGCGCACTGCATCCGCCCGCGCGACGGGGGACATTTTTAGTTTTGTCATGGACTTTGCTGGAAAGTCCTCCGGGCCGACGTGACGTCACCCATCAGTGAGAATATTGGCCTGCTTGTCTTTGGAGAATGGAAGTTACATTTTGATTAAAGATCAGAAACCATTAATAGGGGAAATCAGGGGAGGAGTAAGGTAAAATTATGTATCATACCTGATAATTTTCTTTCCATTAATCATAGCTGATCAATCCATAGACTGGTGGGTTGTGTCCATCTACCAGCAGGTGGAGATAGAGAGCAAACTTTTGCCTCCCTATATGTGGTCATGTGCTGCCGGAAACTCCTCAGTATGTCGATATCAAAGCTCCATCCGCAGGACTCAGCACTTAGAGAATTACACCCACAAAGGGACACTCTGCCCAGCTCACCACCGCCGAAACGGGGGAGGGGAATTAACCCAGCTCATCCCCACACAAGTGGGGGAGGGGAATCCGTCCAGCTCATCCCCGCGGAGCGGGGGAGGGACACCACATCCACCGATGCGGGGGGATCTGGCTTATCCTGCAACCGCAACCGCAGGAGGAGCTGACTGACCCTAACACCGCCGAAGCGGGAGGGGTACAAAGCTGCCCTACAGCCGCACGAAGCGGGAGGGAGTGCCGGCAGAATTTAAATCTCAATCCAGCCCCGTAAAACGGAGGGGAGAGGAATGCAGCAGCTCACTGTAACACAAACTCGTCTCAACTCTTGAAGAATCCAAGTGAAAAAACTTGAACACGTAGTCCTCCTGAAGCAACGGAAGACTAAACTTGAACCTAAAATTCAACCAGAATATAAACAGTACAGATATCTGGGAGGGGCTATGGATTGATCAGCTATGATTAATGGAAAGAAAATTATCAGGTATGATACATAATTTTACCTTCCATATCATCAAGCTGATCAATCCATAGACTGGTGGGATGTACCGAAGCAGTACTCACCCAGGGCGGGACATAGAAATCCCTGACCGCAACACTGAAGCTCCAAACCGGGCCTCCGCCCGAGCAGCCACAGTCAAGCGGTAATGCCTGACAAAGGTATGGGCCTTCCCCGCGGCCACCCAAGCCGCTGCAATGGCTTCCTTGCCCATCTTGCCACTGTAGGCTTAGAATCCTGCAGACCCTTACGAGTACCTGGAAACAGGACAAACAGATGATCCGATTTCCGGAAATCATTGGTCACTTCCAAGTATCTGATGATGACTCGTCTCACATCCAGAAATTGAGAGCAGAGTATTCCTCTGGGTAGACCTCCCTACGAAAGGAAGGGAGACAGAGCTGCTGAATCACATGGAAGCGAAAAACAATCTTGGGCAGGAAGGAAGGCACTGTGCGAATAGTCACTCCTGCCTCAGTGAACTGCAGAAAAAGCTCTCGACATGAGAGTGCCTGGAGCTCGGAAACTCTTCTGGCTGAAGAGGTAGCCACCAAAAAGACTGCTTGCAACGTCAGGTCTTTCAGAGATGCCCTCGACAAGGGTTCAAAAGGCGGCTTCTGCAATGCTCTTAGCACCAGGTTGAGATTCCACGCAGGCACCACTGAGTGCAGAGGAGGGCGCAGGTGATTAACTCCCTTGAGAAAGCGCACCACATCTGGCTGCGAAACCAGGGAAGCACCCTTCAGGCGGCCCCTGAAGCAAGCCAGAGCCGCTACCTGAACTTTCAGGGAACTGAGCGACAGGCCTTTGCCCAGACCTTCTTGCAGGAACGCCAACACTGAAGAAATTGGAGCAGTGAAGGGAGAAAGTGAGCCTGCTTCACACCACGCTGCAAAGATACGCCAAACCCTGGCGTAAGCAGTAGAAGTAGAGCGCTTCCTCGCTCTCAGCATAGTGGCGATGACCTTGTCTGAGAAGCCCTTCTTTCTCAGACGCTGCCGCTCAATAGCCAGGCCGTAAGACCAAAGGGGGAGGGATCCTCCATCACCACGGGACCCTGATGTAACGGGCCCTGCTCCACTGGCAGCCGCAGAGGATCGCCGACTGAGAGCCTGATCAAGTTCGCATATCAGGGACATCTGGGCCAATCCGGACCCACCAGGATTACCCTGCCGGGATGCTTTGCCACCCGGTCTAGCACCCTGCCCAACATGGGCCAGGGCGGGAACACATAGAGAAGCTCTTGTGTCGGCCACTGTTGGAGGAGAGCATCTACTCCCAGGGATCGAGGGTCCCGTCCTCTGCTGAAAAAGCGCGGCACTTGGTAATTGGCCGATGACGCCATCAGATCTAGGCTCGGCTGGCCCCAGCGCTTCGTGATGTCCAAGAACGCCTGAGCAGATAGCTGCCACTCTCCGGGCTCCAAGGTATGGCGACTGAGAAAGTCCGCCTTGACATTCATGACTCCGGCAATGTGGGCCGCTGAAAGCTGCTCCAGGTTCGCTTCCGCCCACTGGCATAGATTCATAGCCTCCTTGGCTAGAGGGGCGCTCTTGGTACCTCCCTGGCGGTTGACATAGGCCACAGCCGTGGCAATGTCTGACAGGACCCGTACAGGCTTCAACACCAGTACCGGGATGAACTCCAACAACACCAACCGAATGGCTCTGAGTTCCAGGAGGTTGATAGACCACTTGCCTCTGCAGGAGACCAGAGCCCCTGCGCTGTCCTTCCCAAGCAGTGGGCTCCCCAGCCCATCAAAGAGGCGTCTGTCATGACGACAATCCACTCCGGGGTCACCGGAGGCATTCCTGCAGACAACTTGTCTGTCTGTGTCCACCAGCTCAGCGCCTTGCGCACTGCTGGGTCCAAGGGAAGGCGCAGAGCATAATCCTCCAACATCGGAGTCCAGCGCAGCAGCAGAGATTATTGTAGTGGTCTCATATGAGCCCTGCCCAGGGCACTACTTCCATCGTGGCCGTCATAGAGCCCAACAGCTGCACGTAGTCCCAAGCCCGAATAGGAGAGGCTACTAGGAACTAGTCCACCTGAGCCTGAAGCTTGACAATCCGATTGTCTGGCAGGAACACTCTGCCCACTTGGGTGTCGAATCGAACTCCCAGATACTCCAGGGACTGAGTCGGGCGCAGCTGGCTTTACTCCCAGTTGATGATCCACCCCAGGGAGCTCAGAAGAGCAACCCCCCGGTTCACAGCTTTGCCGCACTCTGCATAAGAGGGGGCTTGGATCAACCAGTCGTCCAGATAAGGATGGACTTGAACTCCTTCCTTCCTCCGGAAGGCCGCGATGACCACCATTACTTTGGAGAAGGTCCGCGGAGCAGTAGCCAACCCGAACGGGAGGGCTCTGAACTGGAAGTGTCGGCCCAGGACTGCAAAACGCAGAAAGCGTTGATGAGGAGGACAGATGGGAATATGCAAGCACGCTTCCTTGATGTCCAAGGATGCCAGGAACTCTCCTGCCTTCACTGCCGCTATAACAGAGCGAAGGGTCTCCATGCGAAAGTGCCGAACTTTCAAGGCCCAATTGACCCCTTTGAGGTCGAGGATAGGCCGTACAGAACCTCCTTTCTTTGGTATCACAAAGAAAAAGGAGTAACGTCCCTTGCCAAGCTGATTTTCTGGCACTGGAATGACCGCCCCCAGGCGGATCAGATTGTCCAAGGTCTGCTGCACTGCCACAGCTTGACCGGAGACTTGCAGGGAGAGAGTACAAACCCGTCTTTTAAGGGCCGGCAGAACTCTAGCTTGTAGCCGTCTCTGATGACTTCCAGCACCCAAGCGTCTGAAGTTATTGTGGTCCACTCGCCCATAAACGAGGACAGCCGTCCTCCAATCTGCACTGAGGTGTGGACCAAGGCTTCCGTCATTGGGTACTAGACCCTGGGGGAGAACCGGAGGGAGCACCTCCGGGACGGCGGTCTCTGCGAAAGGAATGCTGCTTGGGGGAGAAGTTCCTCTTGAAGGAAGAGGGGGCAGAGGAGCCCGACCTGCACGGGCGGTACCGACGGTCTTCCTGAATCCGTCCTCTGGAGGTACCAGGGCGAGTACTAGCCCGAGCCCTGACCTCTGGTAACTTCTTGCCCTTAGACGTGCCGAGATCGGTCACGATTTTGTCCAGCTCGACCCCAAAGAGCAGCTTGCCTTTAAAAGGCAAACTAGCCAGGCGGGATTTAGAGGCGTGGTCAGCAGACCAATACTTCAGCCAAAGCCACCGCCGCGCAGAGATTGTCTGAGCCATGCCTTTAGCTGAGGCTCTCAAGACATCATACAGTAAGTCTGCCAAATAGGCTAAGCCCGATTCCAGGGCCGGCCAATCAGCCCTCAAGGAATGATCCGAGGGGGAAGCCCGCTGCACCATAGTCAGGCACGCCCTGGCCACATAGGAGCCGCAAACTGAGGCCTGCAAACTTAAAGCAGCCGCCTCAAAGGACAACCTTAAGGCCGCCTCCAATCTTCTGTCTTGGGCGTCCTTTAGGGCCATGCCACCTTCCACCGGCAACGCCGTTTTCTTAGTCACCGCAGTGATTAAAGAATCCACGGTAGGCCACAGAAAGGCCTCACGTTCACTTACAGGCAAAGGATAGAGGCGGGACATAGCCCTAGCCACTTTAAGGCTCGCTTCCGGGACATCCCATTGAGCCGAAATTAAGGTGTGCATGGCATCATGCACGTGGAAGGTTCTAGGCGGGCGTTTCGTCCCCAGCATAATGGCAGAGCCAACAGGGGCTGAGGGAGAGACGTCCTCCGGAGAGGAAATCTTCAAAATGCCCATGGCCTGCACAAACAGGTTGGGCAAATCCTCTGAGCTAAAAAGTCGCGCTGCAGAGGGGTCATCCGCTCCATCCGAGCGGGGATCCGTCTCCTCCAAGGAATCCGCAAAGGACCGTTGGGAGAACTCAGATACGCTGCCCTCATCTACATCGGAGGAGACAAAGTCCTCCAAGGCCTGGGAATCAACCCGAGGGCGTTTACCTCCGGGGGCCTCAACCTCTTTACCTGACGAGGGAGCAGGGGCAGCGTTCTGCATAAGGAAGGCCTGATGCAGCAGCAAAATAAACTCGGGGGAGAAACCCCCCAGACTGTGCACTTCCGCAGACTGTGCACTTCCGCAGCCTGGGCAACAGCCCTAGACGCACCCTCAACCGGCGCTCGCAAGAGCGGGGGAGAGACATGCTGCGCATCCAAGATGGCGTCCGGCGCGACACTCCGCGAAGGAGCCGCGCGGGAAAAACGGCGCTTAATTTTAGCCGCCTTTGTGCCGTCGCCCAAATTAAGGGCGTTCATGGCATTAATGTCTCCTACCTCAAGGGCAGCCCAAGAAGAAGCCGTCCGAGCCGCGTGGCCGGCCAAGATGGCGGAGGCGAGGAGCGGGGGATGGGCGTTTATGGCGGGAAAAACCGCCACACCGGAGGAAGGACCGGGACACTCATCGGTCACAAAACTGTCACCCAACAAGGGCGAATCAGACTTTAAGACCCCCGCATCCCCTCTAGAAGCGCCCAAGCGATCCGGGGAGCGACTCTTTACGCCCTCGCCCTCCGACGCCATATGCCACGTGGAGATAAATCGGGGAACCCCCTGCCCGCTATAAAAAGGTAAAAATTACCTGCTTTCCGCTCCGAGCTGTAACGACCTGGTGTCCCAGTGAGTAGCTGCAATGAACGTTTAAATAAACGTCGAAATAAACGCCTTTAAGGACGTTCAAAATTTTTTTTTTTTTTTTTTTTTAACGGAGCCAGCGGGAGGGGGGAGAAAAGGAGGGACCTGGCACCACCAGGTTTGCACTTGCTCAAAAGAGCCCTCAACCCCAGGCACTCAACAAAACCTAAAAATTAGGCTTGGAGGCCTAGCCAGAGCTGCTGCTGTGTGTGACCACCACCTGCTGAGATAGAGAACATACTGAGGAGTTTCCGGCAGCACATGACCACATATAGGGAGGCAAAAGTTTGCTCTCTATCTCCACCTGCTGGTAGATGGACACAACCCACCAGTCTATGGATTGATCAGCTTGATGATATGGAAATACTTTTTCGCATCACTGTATCTTCCGTCTTTATTACTATAGCTATGTAAACCTTTCTATTCAAATCACTACTTGGTCCTTGATTGGTCCTGGATCCAATTCAAGCTTCCTGGAGTCACAAGTGCCTTCCCTCAAGCTCCTCTTAACCTATCCTCCCTCATTTCATCCTACACAACCAACTGAACTCTGTTCCTCATGTAAGCTGCTAATATCTTTGTTTTTCTTCTCTAGTACAACTCCTAATTTTGCACCTTCTAACTTGCCTCACCAAATTTCTGAATCTGGGCACCATGCTCCCTTCTCTAGACACCTTAGAATCTTGACTCATCCACCTTTTAGACACCTTTTTCCCACCAGGTAGGTGGCCATGAGGAGCATCCCATGCTGGTGCACCCAATGCCATATCCGGACAGACTCCTGACACAAAGGGCATGATCTGGTGCCCCTCCATGCTTGTTCATGGCAACCTGATTGTCTGTTTGAACAAGTACAATTTGGTTGTTTAGCAGATCTCTGAAAGCTTTTAGAAGACTGATTTAGAGATCTGTTTCCTGTGCTGACTAAGCACCTCGAGTGTGAAGCCCATCTAAATGAGCTCCCCACCCTAGGTGGAATGCATCCATTGTCAGCACTTTTGTGGGCGGTGGAATTTGGAATGGGAGTGCCAGAGTCAAATTGGATCAAATTGTCCAAATTGTCCACCAGAATAGGGACTGAACCAGCTCTGGTGGAACTCGGATGAGATCTTCTAGGTTCCCCGCACCCTAACACCACTGGAAAGCTAGGGTCCATTGGGCAGTTCTCATGTCAAGGCATGCCATGGGTATCACATGGACAGTAGAGGTCATATGGCCCAACAACTTCAACATCTGCTGAGCTGTGCAACCTACCAAGCTGCTCAGACGCGAGTGCCAAGGGCGACAAGAGCGTCTGCTTGCGCCACAGGGAGAAAAGTCCGAGCTGGCTGAGTGTCAAGCAGGGCTCCAATGAATTCCAATTGCTGGACAGGGAGCAGATGGGACTTGGGGTAGTTTAAAATGAACCACAGTAGTTCTAACGCCCGAATAGACCTCCACATGGACTCCTGAGCCCCATCTCACTACATGCTCTTCACTAGCCAATCGTCAAGATAGGGGTATACATGGACTCCCAGCCTGCATAGCGACACTGCAACTACTGCAAGACACTTGGAGAAAACCCTGGGAGCAGATGCAAGGCCAAAAGGCAACATGTGATACTGGAAGTGACATGTCCCTAGCCAAAATCGAAGATACTTCCTTTGAGCTGGAAGTTTCAGGATATGAGTATAAGTATCCTTTAAGTCCAGAGAGCATAGCCAATCATTTTCCTGAAGCAGGGTGCCCAGGGAAATCATCCAGAACTTCTCTTTGAACAGGAATTCGTTCAGGCCCCTCAGGTCTAGGATTGAAAGCATCCCCCCTGTTTTCTTTTGCACAAGAAGTATCTGGAATAGAATCCCTTCCCTTCTTCCCCTGGTGAGAACCAGGTTCGACTGCATGGGCATTGACAAGTCCCCAGTCGCTCCTGCCCTGCTGGCACAGGAATCCAAAATGTTACTACTGCTAGGGATCCTCTTTCCATATAAGGACAAATAAAGCCCTTATAAATGAAAGATGACCCCTAACAGTAGTAACACCAGACTATTTATTGGGGTCGCTGGCACCATTCTGGATTCCTGTGCCAGCAGGAAATGAGCAAGCAGGGGATTGCTCCTGCCTGCCCCCCAAGAGCACCATGGATATTGGAAGGTACTGGTGAGGAGTCATGGTGGCCTTTTGCCCTTTGAAGTTGGGAGCAGGGGGAAGACAAGCAAAATGGACTATTTCTATAAATGCTAGTCCTTTAAGGGATGATCCAGAAGCATCAGGCTGCAGCTTGGTGGACCAATGCCCCTGGGCAGTAAAACAACCCCAGTTAAAAGATAGGGCTATTTTACCATAGTTTTAGGGCTATAATGTGACTTGCAGTGTGCACATGGTGTTCACAAGTTGCCTTATGGAATTTACATAGCAAAGAACTTTATTACATGCATTTGAATCTCATTATGCAACCTACGGTGACTTAAATATTGTTAAGTTAAGCAGTCACACAGCTTGGCTTGCGCCAAGTCACATTAAGGGGCAAATAAAGTGACAAAGCCCCAACGCAACTTGACTTAGATTAATGTCTATCAGCTGGACAGGAGAGAGAGAGAGAACTGGGGAGAGGTTAAGGCCCACGTTGGGCTGCAGGAGAGAGAGAGACCACTGGAAATGAGACAGGTCTTGGGTTTAGAAAGGAGACAGCGAAACAAAAGGCTGTGGGGGGTGGGTGGGAAAACGGCAGAAAACAGCCTGATGAATAAGGGGGATGAGGTTTAAGGGAGACAGACAGATAGATTGGTGGGTTAAAGAATATCCATACTGGGTTAGATTGGTGGGGTAAAGAATAGCCATACTGGGTCAGACCAATGGTCCAACTAGCCCAGTATCCTGCTTCAAATAGTGGCTAATCCAGGCCATAAGTACCTGGCAGAATCCCAAATAGTAGAAAGATTCCATTGTACCAATCCCAGGGACAAGCAGTGGCTTTCCCTATAGCCCCCATGTGAGGAGAAAGAGAAATGTAAGGACAGATCATGAAGCTGGCCTGTGGGAGAGGAAGCAAGTGCTATAGGATGGGCTGGTAGGTTGCTCTTTGCAATGAGCAGCACCTTGGGCACTGACCTATAATTTGCAGAGGCCAGGACCTACCAATGGAGGAAACATTGTGTGTGTGTGTGGTGGTGGGGGGAAGGGGGGAATTCTGTGCAGCATACCTGGCAAACAAATTAGGTTCCATCAGCTAAACAAGAAGAAGCATTGAAGGAAGTGAACAGCAAAGTCGGCAGGGGATCAAGGCCCCTCCAGCTGAAAACAAGCAACAGCTGCAGGTGGCTGAGGTGGGGAACCTGACAGATGGAGATGAGGAGGAGGGAGAGGAGTTTGTGAAGGTTTCCTGTTATTTTTGGCAGGCATTTAAACTAGCAAGATAGAAACCTCCAGTCAAGACCCAACCACAAAACCAGCATTTCATCAAAAGAAATACTGTACTGCAACCTACCTCCTCTGAATTATCAGGAAGAAAACTCATTGCAACAGCCAAGTTGCCCTGTGATGCCAAAAGGCTGACATACTGTGTGAGTTTTTCAGCAAACAAAGGGCCATGTGCAAGAGATGCTGTTCCCTTTAGAAACTCGATGGACTTTCCCAATACCATCACTTTCTCGATGAAGTCCTGAAAGAACGGATTGAAAAAGTCAAGAATTCACAATCTGGTGTAAAAGAACAAGATACTTAGCTGACAGAGCAAAGCATGGAACTAACTTTCGCACCAGCATTTCTCCAAACATGAATGCTTTTGGAAATCAAACTAAAGCACATAACTTGAAGATGAGATGTCCCAGCCAGAACTAATGAAAACTACTCTCTAGGATGTATCCATAACTGCAATTTGCACATGTATGGATCTGGAACCCCCCCCCCCCACACACACACACACTTAGAATAGCGAAGATACTTACCTGTAGCAGGTATTCTCCGAGGACAGCAGGCTGATTGTTCTCACGTGTGGGTCAATGTCCGCGTCGGCTCAGGAATCGGCATTTTGCAAGCAAAATATAAAAAAAGTTTTGCCAGAGTCTTCTGGCGCACATGCAGAGCACACTGCGCGGATTGATTTCCTGCCCATCGCGTGAGCACGTCTTGTCAGTTAAATCAAAAAGCATATAAAGAAATAAATAACTCCAAAAGGGAGGTGGGCGAGTTTGTGAAAACAATCAGCCTGCTGTCCTCAGAGAACACCTGCTACAGGTAAGTATCTTCGCTCTCTCCGAGGACAAGCAAGCTGCTTGTTCTCACATGTGGGGTATCCCTAGCAACCAGGCTCACTCAAAACAATGAACATTGGTCAATTGGGCCTCGCAACAGTGAGAACACAACATAGATTGAACTTAAACTATAAACAACTAATTGAAAGTGCAGCCTGGAACAGAACAAAAATGGGTCTAGGGAGGTGGAGTTGGATTCTAAACCCCAAACAGATTCTGCAGCACTGACTGCCCAAACCGACTGTCGCGTCGGGTATCCTGCAGAAGGCAGTAGTGAGATGTGAATGTGTGGACTGATGACCACGTTGCAGCCTTGCAAATCTCTTCAATAGAGGCTGACTTTAAGTGGGCCACTGACGCAGCCATGGCTCTAACATTATGAGCCGTGACATGGCCCTCTAGAGTCAGCCCAGCTTGAGCATAAGTGAAAGAAATGCAATCTGCTAGCCAATTGGAGATTGAGCATTTTCCAATGGCGACTCCCCTCCTGTTGGGATTGAAAGAAACAAACAACTGGGTGGACTTTCTGAAGGGCTTTGTCCGCTCCACGTAAAAGGCCAATGCTCTCTTGCAGTCCAAGGTATGCAAACTGCTTTCGCCTGGGTGGGTATGAGGACGGCGAAAGAATGTTGGCAAGATAATTGACTGCTTCAGATGGAACTCCGACACCACCTTTGGCAGGAACTTAGGGTACGTGCGGAGAACTACTCTGTTGTGATGAAATTTGATATAAGGTGCATGTACTACCAAGGCCTGAAGCTCACTGACTCTACGAGCTGAAATAACAACCATCAAGAAAATGACCTTCCAGGTCAAGTACTTCAGATGGCAGGAATTCAGTGGCTCAAAATGAGTTTTCATCAGCTGGGTGAGAACGACGTTGAGATCCTATGACACTGGTGGAGGTTTGATAGGGGGCTTTGACAAAAGCAAACCTCTCATGAAGCGAACAACTAAAGGCTGTCCAGAGATAAGCTTACCCTCTACACGGCGATGATAAGCACTAATCGCACTAAGGTGAACTCTTACGGAGTTGGTCTTGAGACCAGACTCTGATAAGTGTAGAAGGTATTCAAGCAGGGTCTGTGCAGGACAAGAAAGAGGATCTACGGCCTTGCTGTCACACCAGACGGCAAACCTCCTCCATTTGAAAGAGTAACACCTCTTCGTGGAATCTTTCCTGGAAGCAAGGAAGGCTCGGGAGACACCCTCCGAAAGACCCACGGAGGCGAATTCTAAGCCTCCAACATCCAGGCCATGACAGCCAGGGACTGGAGGTTGGCATGTAGAAGCAACCCTTCGTTCTGGGTGATGAGGGTTGGAAAACATTCCAATCTCCATGGTTCCTCTGAGGACAACTCCAGAAAAAGAGGGAACCAAATCTGACGCGGCCAGAAGGGAGCAATCAGATTCATGGTTCCGCAGTCTTGTTTCAGTTTCAGCGAACTCTTCCCTACTAGAGGTATGGGAGGATACGCATACAGGAGGCCTGTTCCCCAATGCAGGAGAAAGGCATCTGAAGCTAGTCTGTCGTGGGCCTGAAGCCTGGAACAGAACTGAGGGACCTTGCGATTGGATTGAGTGGGAAAAAGATCCACCGAGGGGGTGCCCAATTCTCAGAAGATCTTGCAGGCGAAGCCCATATTCAGCGACCACTCGTGAGATTGCATTATCCTGCTCAACCTGTCAGCCAGACTGTTTACACCTGCCAGGTAAGTGCCCAAAGCCACATCTGGACGGCTTCCTGACACAGAGGGCGAGATCCGGTGCACCCCTGCTTGTTGGTGTAATACATGGCAACCTGATTGTCTGTCTGAATCAATATGATTTGGTTGGACAGCCGGTCTCTGCCAGCCTTTAGAGCGTTCCAGATCGCTCGCAATTCCAGGAGATTGATCTGAAGACCTTTTTCCTGAAAGGACCAGGCTCCTTGAGTGTGAAGCCCATCTACGTGAGTTTCTCCACCCTAGGAGGGATGCATCCGTCATCAGCACTTTTTGTGGCTGAGGAATTTGGAATGGACACCCCAAGGTCAGATTGGATCAAATCACCCACCACTGCAGAGAATTCCGGAAGTCGGTGGACAGTTAGATTACATCCTCTAGACTCCCCGCAGCTTGACACCACTGGGAAGTTAGGGTCCAATGAGCTGGTCTCACTGAATGCCATGTGCCCCAGGAGTCTCAACATCTGCCAAGCCGTGATCTGTTGATACTTTCGCACTATGGACACTAGGGACAGGAGATTGTCTGCCCTTGCCTCGGGAAAATAAGCACGAGCTGTCTTTGTGTTCAACAGAGCTCCAATGAATTCCAATTTTTGAACTGGGGTGAGATGGGACTTTGAATAATTTATCACAAACCCCAATAGCTCTAGCACTTGAATAGTCATTCGCATGGACTGTAGAGCACCGTCCTCCGAGGTGCTCTTTATCAGCCAATCGTCGAGATAAGGGAACACATGCATTCCCAGTCTGTATAGTGATGCTGCGACTAGTGCCAGGCACTTTCTGAACACTCTGGGCGCAGACGCCAGACCAAAGGGCAGTACACGGTACAGAAAGTGCTGTGTTCCTAGCCGAAATCCAATATACCTCCTGTGAGCTGGAAGTATCGAGATGTGTGTGTAAGCATCCTTTAAGTCCAGAGAGCATAGCCAATCGTTTTCTTGAAACATGGGAAGAAGAGTGCCCAGGGAAACCATCATGAATTTTTCTCGGACTAGAAATTTATTCAGGGCCCTTAGGTTTAGGATGGGACGCATCCCCCATTTTCTTTTGCACAAGGAAGTACCTGGAATAGAATCCCAGCCCTTCTTCTCCTAGTGGAATGGGTTCGACCGCACTGGCCTTTAGTGGGCAATTTGGAGGTTTGGATTCCAGATTCAGGGTGTATCGTAACTGAACTATTTGACGAACCCACCAGTCGGAGGTTATGAGAGGCCACCTTTAGTGGAAAAACATCAACCTCCCCCCTACCGTCAAGACGTCTAGTATGGACGCTTTTACTGAGGCTATGCTGAACTGGAGCCAGTCAAAAGCCTGTCCCTTGCTTTTGATGGGGAGCACCAGGGACCTTAGGCGCACGCTGTTGACGAGAACGAGAGCGCTGGGGCTGAGCCTGGGCAGGCTGCCGAGAAGCAGGAGTGTACCTACGCCTAGCATAGGAATAAGGAGCACTCCTCTTCCCCCAAAAAACCCTCCTAGATGAGGAGGTAGTAGCAGAAGACACCCGGCGGGAAAGAGAATCTATAGCATCATTATGCTTCTTGATCTGGTCAACTACATCCTCTACTTTCTCACCAAAAAGGTTATCCCCCGGGCAAGGAACATCCGCCATCCGCTGCTGGACCAAATGATCCAGGTCAGAGATACGCAGCCATGAGAGTCTGTGCATCACTATACTTTGAGCAGCGATCCTGGATGCTACATCAAAAGTGTCGTATGTACCCCTGGCCAGGAATTTTGACATGCCTTCTGCTGTCTGACCACCTGGCGAAAAGGCTTGGCCTGCTCCGGAGGGAGTGCATCAACCAAGCTGGACAGTTGCCTCACCGAGTTCCACAAGTGGATGCTCGTGAAGAGCTGGTATGTCTGGATCATGGCGGCGAGCATAGCAGCCTGAAACGTCTTCCTCCCACAAGAGTTCAAGGTTCTAGATTCTCTGCCTGGGGGCGCCGAGGCATAGTCCCTAGCGCTCTTGGCTCTTTTGAGGGCGGAGTCCAACACCATGGAATTGTGAGGTAGCTGAGACTTCATCAATCCAGGTTCACCGTGGATCCGATATTGGGATTCAGCTTTTTTTGGGATCACGGGATTAGACAGAGGATTAGACCAATTTCACATAAGGATTTCCTTCAGTACGTTATGCAAAGGAGCCGTTGCAGCCTCTCTAGGCGGAGAAGGATAATCCAGGACCTCAAGCATCTCAGCCCTGAGCTCATCCTCAACCTCCATAGGGAAGGGAATAGTCGCAGCCATTTCCCTGACAAAGGAGGTAAAGGATAGATTCTCCAGTGGAGAAAGTCTCCTTTCTGGTGGAGGGGAATGTTCAGAGGGAACCCCATAGGACTCGTCAGAAGAAAAGTGCCTAGGATCTTCCTCTTCCTCTCACGAAAGCTCATCTTCAGTATCGGACAAGACATCCCTCAGAGCATTCCGAAACTGAGCCTGCCTTGACGCCGAGGACAAACGTCCTCGATGGTGGTGCCAAGAAGTTGACGCCCGCCTGGACTGCGGTGAAGCTTCCTCCACCGACATCGAAGGGGAGTCGACCTGGGTGGCAGCTGATGCCGATGCCGCAGGCGGCACCGAGGTCGGGAACCTCACCACAGGCGAAAGGCCAGATGCCGCTGCAGCAGACGGTATGGAAGGCACAAGCACCCCCTACACCGAAGCAGACTGGCGCAGCAATCCTTTCAGAAGTTCTGGAAGCAGGGCCCTGATGCACTCGTCGAGAGCAGCTGTCGGACAAGGCTGCGGGGTCGGTAAAGGAGCCAGTGGCAGAATCTGTCGAGGCTCGGGAGCAGGTACCGACGCATCGGCACCTCCTGTATAGAGGGGGAGCGATCCTATCGGCGCCAACGCTTCTCGGGTGCTGATTCCTTCAACGTCCCGGAGCTCCCGGCACCGTGTGTCGAAGGAGAACAATGACGCTGCTTCTTTGCCTTCGCTCGACACACGTCATCGAAACTCCTTGGTACTGATGAGGACGTGGAATCTTCACGCCTGCTTGGGCCTGGGTCCGACGAAGGTCAGTCCCGGGGGGCCTGCATAACAGGAGGCCTCAAGGCAGGTGGAGACCCACTCAATGCCTCACTGCTCCCAGCGCGAGTTGGTCTTTCAGCAGCCATTACCTCCGCTCCCGACGTCGATGCTTCGCTCGATGTCAACGCTGCCGACCTCAGTACCGATGTCGAAGGACCGGACCGAGCCCCAAAAAGCTTTTCACGTTGGGCTTCTCGAGACGCTTGGATCCGTTTCTTCATACAAAGACACAGACTACAAAGCAGCTGGGCTATGGTCGGGCCCAAAGCACTGGATACACCAGGCATGGGTATCGGTACCTGAAATGGTCCGGTTCCACCGAGTGCAACGTTTGAAGCCGCTGGGTGTCTTCGATGACATAGAAGGAAAACCGGTTTCGGCAAAATCAAGACGCGATTGTGCCTGTTAACAGAAAAAGCGCACAAAAAATAAGGGAACAACCCAGTCAAGTCGAAAAACAAAGGAAACTTTAAGAAGAGAAAAAAAAAATCTAACAGACACTACAAGAAATTTTTTTTTTTTTAATAGACAATTGAAGTAAAATAAAGAAAATTTATAACAAAAAAAAGCAAAAAAACTAACGAACATTCTTTCCTGGGCCTGAGAGGAGCGAAGATAAAAACCCACCGCACCTCAACACAGAGAAAAGAAAACTGAGACGTGCTCACACGACGGGCGGGAAATCAGTCCGCGTATGCACGGTGCGCACGCACCAGAAGACTCTGGCAAAAAACTTTGTTTATATTTTGCTTGCAAAATGCCGATTCCTGGGCCGACACAGACGTCGACCCACGTGACCTCAGAGAAATTAATTTTACACTGTAGAATGCCCTGAAAATCTGCAGTGAACAGGACAAACATAAAAGTTTGTGATGTAGCACATACACACACAAAGGCATTGCTATCTCAGAAACTTTTACTTTGGAAAAAGTAAGCTGTTAAATATCAACAAGTTATAGAAATCAACTCCTACTTTCACTGGATTTTTAGAGGTATCTGTTGTAAAGTCAGGCCTGCATTAAAACAAAAGCAGGCAGACAGGATCATGCATTAACCTTAATAGTAGGATAGGGACTGCATGTACTCACATGCAGTAAGTAATTTCTGTAGTTCCTTTACCACAAACTCATACTGTCTTGTAGGTGGGTCTCCAGTATTACTGTATCCAACATTCACATTAAAACCTCTTTTTGATACCAAAAATGGTCTCCTATATCTAGCCTGAAAAGCAGTAATCTTGGTAAGAAATAAACCTATTAGAAAATAAATATATCAAAATATACAAGTTTGCCACTGGTTATTTACAGCAGCACAATTACAATTTTTATCACGCTGCAATTAGAAGTGTTTGGGATGCCCAGATAGTGAGAAGTTCAGAAATTGATTCAAGACAGACTGTGGGTTTCAGGCCTCCAGTTAACAGTATGCAGTACCTGCAGTGATAGAGGATATGTCATCTTGTGGATCTTTGACCAGCATGCTACCAACTTTTCCACATTTCTTGATGTAATATAACAAAGGCAAGCATAAGATGACATCCTCCCATCATCTTCAGACTCCAGACGAGCACCTAGAATATCTACACAGATAAGCACATGGCTGAGCACCAACTCAATGACAGCTAGCATGCTTCATTCTGAAATCCAAAATATCAAGCTCTGTTTATTGGCATTCCTGAATATGCAGCTGATATGTTTATGCCATATATACCTGTGCAGCCCCTGTGCTCCTCTCAGATTAACATAAAACTTACTTCATGACCCCCAACACCCCAACCTCTAAGATTCACTTGAATATCCTGAGACAATCTTCCTTTTCATAACTGGCCCCTACTTTATGGAACATACTCTCTAATGGTCTTAGGGCTCAAACTTAAAACTTACCATCTGCTGGTAAAGGGACATAACCCACTAGTCTGGACTCGACCAGCAGGATAAGGAAAACAGCCTTAAAACAGGCATCATTTTGGACTCTCATATGTGTCCTGTTATAAAATCAGGCCCCATAATACAATATTTAGTAGCAGTCTAACAACAGTTTTAATGTGCATTTCTTTACAAGCAACAATACCTCTTGTCAAGAGTTAGGTTCCATAAGCAACAGTACCCTCTTGTCAAGAGTTAGGCTTCTTGTCTGTCCATACGCAGAAGTTTGTTTCAGAAGTGCTTTAAAAGTGAAAGGAAGAGAAGAGGCTCATGCAGCAATTGTAGATTCAGCAGAAGCTGGCAGGGGTCTACAATCCTTTCCAACAGAGGCAGATTCCACCTGGTTGTACAGACTGAGGCCACAAGAAGAAGGGCGCCCAATCCCCACCACCCAAAGAGGAGCAGGTGGCCAGGTTGAAGGCGGAGAGGCCAGTCTGGGCTTGAGTAGCACAGGGATGGGAGGAAGAGCAGGCAGGAGAAAATTTAACACTGATATTTGCCAAGTATTAAGTATGAAGGACAACACAAAGGAAAAAATGTGTCGGAATCCCATCAACAAGTAGAAGTTTTAAAAGCAACAGCTCTGAACAGCACTTTGGGAGGTAATTTTATAACAAGGATGCCTATGTTAAAGTTCCTAAAAAAGTAAATATTTTACAAAGGCAACACAGGCGCCCATGTGCCTTTATAAAATAAGCACCAAGAGGCAGCTCCAATAAAGCACAAATGCTCTTCCACAAGGTTAAACCTATTCTATGGGTTTATATACATATTTTATAACAGTGATGAGCAACCACTGTCCTGGCATCCCCGGTGCCTTTAGCTGCATACATAGGGAGCTGCAGGAGAGGTTTAGAGCTCAGGGGAAGAGAGAAATACCCGAGTGAGATTTTTCCTCTGACTGCAGCAGACCAGGGAATGGCATAGCATGCTGAGTGGAAAGATATCAGCCCTTAAGAACCATTAAGGGAAAGGAGGACGAGGTCCCTTTAAGGCTGGGGGGGGAGGGAAACATAGAGAGCAGGTGATTCCAGCAGGCAGGGCTCCCAGGCCCCACCCCAGGGGATATTAAAGTTCTCTTTCATACGTGGTAAAAGAGGAGAAGGGGCTGGCTGGCATTTCGGGTTATCCATTCCCTGGGCAAATGGTCACAAAAAAAGGAGTCTGGTGAAACCAGGAAGGAAATACAGAGGTTGGCGAAGCCGGGTTTTTCATGCAACTCTGGCTAGATGCTGCAGACGTTCTTGCCAGATCTAACTGACTCAGCTGTGTCCCAGGGGCTGAGGGAAGTATGGAGCCTGTGAGACTGGCAATGGTGAAATGAACAAGTATCTAGGGAGACAGGGGTCTTGACAAGGTACTTCTGGTGCTACAGATGTTCCAGCTGTAGCCTGACTCAGCAGCATACAAGGGGCTAAGGAAGGGGCTGTGAGACTAGCCATGGATTTTGTGAGACTAGCTATGGTGAAAGGAACAAGCCTCTAGACAGAGGTATGGACAAGGTACTTTTGAGAGGGGGAATCCCCATGTCCTCGTAGTGGGAAAATGACTGGAAGTAAGCTCTGCTGAGAAACCCACCAGAAGCAGCCAGAAAGGATCCCAGGCCAGAAGATAAAATAAAGCCTTTGGGACACCTGTGGAATATGTTCAGGCTTATACAGAATGCCAGCCTTTGCCACATACTAGATATTGTTTTGTTTGCATAAATTGATCTGAACTCGGGACTAGTCCCTTTGGTGTGTTTTTTGAACCCAAAAACCTGGGCTAGATAAGTTTCTGGCCATGGATTGAACTCCTAGAAACTAAAGTGGCTCTCCTGTTCTAAAAATGGCCAGTACTTGAAGTTGGTGATTCCTAACAATGATGAGGGCGACCAGGACCACCATAATATTCATGTACATCACAAGCCAATCCCTGCTTCACCAAACTGTGGCCTCAACATTTAAGTGCCATCTTGTTGGCATGCATACCTGGACACATGTATTCAGCACTTTATCTGCTGTAAGCCAATTAGATATTTATTATTTGCAGTATATTAAATAAAGTTGAAATGCAAACTGCTATTCCAGAAGTCACCTCCTGTAAAGCCCAGTTCTTTAGTTATTAAATTTCATATAGAGACAGGGGACAAAGACCAGACTGGATAGAATTTAGAAATAAATTCTCAAAATAAACCCAGGGCACGTGTTACTGATTTTACTTTAGCTCTACTATCAAAATGTGGTAAATGAAGCAACAGTGTTTACTAAATTACTCAGTCTGTCATCTTTTGATATTTGATAAAGTGCTGAAAATACTATTTTCAGAGAAGAATTAAAAGTAGATGTAGTGCTATATAAATGCTATTAGTAGTAGTAGTAATTATACTTTCCCCTAAAAACCTTTTAAGGGCACTCAACTTATAGGGTTCAGTACACTTGAATATTTGCTTCAAAATAACATCAAGATAACAGGATACGTAATAACACTGTTAAGAATAGAATGCATGTTGCCATGTTTAGTGCGGGAAAAGTACACAGAGGGAGTTATTTTGAAAAGCATTTCTGTGGGTAAAATAGAGCTTTACTTGCAACAATGAATTTTTATAAATTGCTTGCCCCATGCATGCAAATTTATGCACATATTGTATAAAGGTTGAAGGTCTAACATTTCCATTGGTGACAACCGCCTCATACCACAGAATTTGGCGTACTCGTCAAGCTTCGAGTAGGTCAGCAGGACGGCCAGAGCCTCCTTCCAGTTCACTAAGTCACAACTGAGCACTATTTCTTTCCATTTGTGCTGAACCACCGAAGAAAGAAGCTGCAGCAGAACAGAAACAAAACATCAGGTTTTTTTTTTTTGCGTGTTTATTTCATTTATTTGAGTATATTTGTTATACTGATGTTAGGCAGTACCAATAACGTTCTGACGAAAATTCCAATACACACTAAGCAAGAAAAAACATAATTTTCCAGGACTCTGAACATAAAACTAATAAAGCAGAAGTAGAAATAAAAAGCAGCTGGCTGTCGGGCTCAGCCCCAAAAAAAGAAGACATGCAAAGGCTCATTTTCAAAGCACACAGACTTAAAGTGTTATAGGTTACTCTGGATGCATAGGTTACTTTGTGCCCTGAAAATGAGCACCTAAATACGTTATAGTTGTAGCAACACGAGTGAAATTCAAGAGTCAAGGTGAGACAGACTGAGGCCTACTTAAGGTGGCTGGTGCTCAGCAGGCCTGGCCTCAGGAATAGCATAAAAATCAGTCTGTTATTTTTTTTTTTTGTTGTATAATCTTTTTATTAAAGTTTTTAACAGAAAAACTCATATATATTTGCAACATTTTGATAACCTCTATGCAATGAGTACGTAGCAATTATCAAAGATTTCCCTCCCTCCCTCCTCCCCTCCCCCCTAAATATCAGATCCCCAAGTCCAACAGAGGGTCGGGTGAGTTTAAGTACCTGGGCAACTCTTTCATAGAATCGGAACAATCAGTTTAGGTGCATCCAGATCTATCCCTCCCTGGTGTCTCCACAGTCTATAGCGCTCCCAATGCTGGTTGAACTTTGTTATCTGTCCTGAGCGCATGGCTGTCATTTTAGACATTTGATAGAGATAATCCATCTTGTGTATCACTTTTATTATTGGTGTTGCCAATGGGCTTTTCCATGCGGCCGCCAATGTAATTTTTCCCGCTACCAACCATGTTGATGTTAGCTTATGATCTGACACTCGGACTTTCGGTGGACGAAGGTGCAGCAAACAAACCTCTGGTTTAGCGGGATACCGTACCCCAGTCACTTATGCAAATTGATCTAGCAATTCCGACCAATAGGTCTGGATCTTTGGGCAGGACCACCATATATGGAGCATGTCTCCCACCTCTGTGCATCCCCTCCAACAGCGATCTGACCCCTGCCCATACATTTTTACCAGTCTCTTGTGTGTATAATACCATTGATATAATATTTAACAAAACATCAGCTTTATCGTGGAAATCAAGATCCACAAACATAAAACTTTGAATCAACATACAACAAATGTGTAATCTGATATATGTACACACAGCAATATTACAGGGCAGGAAAAACAAAGGACAAAATTCAGGTCTGCTTGACTAAGACTAATGGTCAACGAGTCATGATGCCCAAAGTGTGTGCCCTTTGACCACTCTCAATATCTCACACAGCATTACAGCATAAGTAATTAAAAGAGCAGTTTGATACTGCTGTTTTATTCTGTTACTGAAATAACAGTGTGCGACACCGGGGTCTGCTGTATCATTTTTACTCTCGAGACAGCCTGAGGGCGAAATATGTCATGTCGTTTTTGTTTTTTTTTTTTGTAAAGAATTACATCTTGCCAGGACCCTTTTTATCCATGGTATTACTGTCTTTTACCTACAGCACTGAGACAACTTTGATTGGTATCATCACATTTATTCAATATAACATGGATCAGGGAAAACCTATTATACTTGTCATTAGACCTTTCTGTGGCGACTGATCTTGTAGACCATGAGCTCCTTTATACCAATTACATGACACTGGACTCAAAAATATTGTGTTAGACTAGTTCAGATCATATCTTTCAGGTACAACATACACTGTGTTGGCAACATAGACTCTCAGACCCCTATGCTGCCACGAACAAGCAGAAAGCTGTAACTCAAAGTTTTGTCAAAAGTAAGCTAACTTGCCAGATGGCTTCCATATTCACTTAAAATGATAAATTGATTCCCATACAGAACAAATATCACAACTACATACTAGTAAAAGATAAAAATCATGGGGATTTTTTCAAAGAAATCACTTTTTTTTTTACATTTCTCATATTTACATTATCAACTATTATTGTGTTCCGGCTTTTCATGGCAGTATGTTTTACATGCGGTGTCCCCTAAGACTCACTTTTGGCACCTACCCTCTAACATCTTTATGGCTCCTTTGCTAACTCTTGTTCAATTCAATCCCGTGACTTGACATCATATAGAGATATGCTGATGTTATACAAATACTTGCTGTTCTAGACTGACTGTTCCCTGGATGTCCTTGCTCTAAATAAATTTGACAGGATTCCAAACTGGCTCAAAGAACTTAAGCAGGGTTACTTGTTTTATATTGCACTGACTATTTTCTAGTTTCTCTCTAAGGAGATGTTTTTATATATGTCATGAGGTGTTTTGTCTTTTGTATATTGTGAAATAGAATTTGTGATCTGCCTAGAACTTTTAGATTGTGCCAAACAGAAGTTTAATAAATAAATTGAAACTTAACCCAGGGAAGTTATGAGGTCTTCTTTTATCTAAGAGAGGCTCCATTTCAATTACTCAACCTACCTACAAAAGAAGTACTAAAGTATATTTGATTAATCTGTGAAAATATTAGGTGTGGTACTAGATTAGAATATCTTATTTTACACTTGCATCTCTAGTATAGTAAACATTTTTTCAAACTACGAATGATCTACCCTGTGAGAAATCTTTTTACCAAGAATGCTCTACAAATCATTGCACATTCTTTAGTCAGTTATCTCAACTACTGGAATGCCCTATTGGTTTAAAAGACACCACTATTAAGCTTTTACATCTATCTAAACATTGCAAGGAAACTAGTACAAGGGCTAAAACAAATTTGGCCATGTGACTCCCCTACTACATGAGGAACACTAGCCACCATTATCAAATAGAATCACCTTTACAATACCTAGCCCACGTAGACTACTGCAATGGAATCTACACAGGATGCAAAGATCAAATCTTAAGGAAACTACAAACTGCACAGAATACAGCAGCTAGGCTCGTATACAGAAAAACACGATTCGAAACTGTGAAACGCCTCCTCCAAAAACTACACTGGCTACCAATCAAAGCACGTATAGCCTTCAAGATTTGTACTCTGGCACACAGAATCCACGGCCTAGCTCCGGGTTACATGACCAAACTGAAACACAATTAAATCAGAAAGATTGTACCTAACCCTTCACTTCTCCAGAAGTAGGGGCCTGAAATACAAATCAACATATGCCTCCAGTTTGTCTTATAAATGCACCCAGCTACGGAACGCATTGCCAAAAGACCTGAAAATCACGAACAATTACCTAAACTTCCGAAAAACCACCTTTTCAGAAAGTCAAACCCCACAGAACCAATTTAAACGCCCAAACTACCGAAACACAACCTAAACAATCATGAAAACGGACAACAATACAAACCTTTCACCACCCAATTCTACCCCATATAAACTGTATGGGTAAACCACACAAGCTCTAATCACTTACACTATGCACTCTGTATTCATTTACGCGGAATCTGTAACCATGTCTCCGGAACTATGTAAGCTACATTGAACCTACAAATAGGTGGGAAAATGTGGGATACAAATGCAATAAACAAATAAAACATAAAATGCATTACTCCAGTTCTTTCCTATTTCTTTCGTGTTTATTAATACCTTATACTCTATCAAAACAGCTTCACACCTCAAAGCACAACTGTCTGACAGTATCCAATTGAACAGATCTAAATGAGGGAACTATTTTTTTCTTTCTAAAAGATTACCAAAATTCACCCTCTCCTTTCTGAGCACCCCACTAAAACTCTTATCCACACTCTCACCATCTCCTGCTTAGATTATTGTAACTTGCTCCTCACAGATCTCCCATCTTTCTCTCCCTTCAATCTGTTCAAAATTCTTCTACGACTTATCTTTTGCCAGTGTTGCTACAATCACATAATCTCTCCAAGTCGCTTCATTGACTCCCTATCCATTTCCATGCATAGTTCAAACTCCTCTTACGGATTTATACCTGCATTCATTTTGTAGCTCTTTGGTATCTCTCCTCACCCTGAGCTCCTCCCTAGGAACTCTTTTCATCTGGTATGTCTCTCTTATCTGTACTCTTCTTTTACATCCAAGGGTACTCAAAGAACTCAAGCATGAAGTTGCTGATCTACTGTTAGTAACATAAAACCTGTCGTTAAAATTGTCCGCAGTAGCTGAAGATTGGAGGGTGGCCAATGAGACACCGATTTTTAAAAAGGGTTCTAGGAGTGAGCCATGAAAGCGAAGATACTTACCTTTAGCAGGTATTCTCTGAGGAGAGCAGGCTGATTATTCTCACACATGGGTCGACGATCTGTGTCGGCCTGGGAATTGGCATAAAAACATAGCAAAAAATAAAGGTTTGCCAGAGCCTTCTGGCGTGCATACAGTTCCACACCACGCATGCACAGACTGACTTCCCGCCCGTCGATCGACCACACTCTTCAGTTAAGTCTCAAAGCATAAAGAAATAAACAACTCCATGGGGAGGTGGGCGGGATTGTGAGAATAATCAGCCTGCTGTCCTTGGAGAATACCTGCTACAGGTAAGTATCTTCGCTTTCTCCGAGGACAAGCAGGCTGAATTATTCTCACACATGGGGTATCCCTAGAATCCAAGCTTACCCAAAACAATAAACACTGGTCAATTGGGCCTCGCAACGACAAGGACAAAATGTAGGTTAACCTGAAACTTTATACAACTTGCTGAGAGTGTAGTCTGGAACAGAATAAAAATAGGCCTAGGTAGGTGGAGTTGGATTCTAAGCCCCAAACAGATTCTGCAGCATTGACTGCCCAAACAGACTGTCACGTCGGGTGTCCTGCAGAAGGCAGTAGTGAGATGTGAATGTGTGGACTAAAGACCACGTTGCAGCTTTGCAAATCTCTTTGATGGAGGCTGACTTTAAGTAAGACACCGACGCAGCCATGGCTCTGACATTAGGAGCCATGACATGGCCCTACAGAGTCAGCCCAGCTTGGGCATAAGCGAAGGATATGCAATCTGCTAGCCAATTTAAGGCTGTGCGTTTTCCGATGGCGATTCCACTCCTGTTGGGATCAAAAGCAACAAACAACTGGGCAGACTGTCTGAAGGGCTTTGTCCCCTCCACGTAAAAGGTCAATGCTCTCTTGCAGTCCAAGGTGTGCAAGCTGCTTTCGCCAGGGTGGGCATGAGGATGGGGAAAAAATGTTGGCAAGACAACTGACTGGTTCAGATGGAACTCCGGCACCACCTTTGGCAGGAACTTAGGGTGCATGTGGAGGACTACTCTCTTGTGATGGAACTTAGTGTACAGTACATCTACTACTAGGGCCTGAAACTCATTGACCCTAAGAGCTGAAGTAACAGCCACCAAGAAATGACCTTCCAGCAGTGGCGTAGCAAGGGCGGGGCGGTGGGTGCGGTCCGCCCCGGGTGTCAACAGGTGGGGGGGTGCTCCGTCCACCCCCCCCCCCCCCGGCGCAGCGCCTCTCACTCCCCCCGACAGTCCCCACCTGCCTACCAGCTGAGCTCCAGCCGGCACCTCCAATCTGCAGCTCTGCTGACTTTAAATGAAGAAAACCGCCTCGTCGTTGGCCCTTCACTACTGAGTCCCGCCCTCTGATATAACTTCCTATTTCCTCGAGGGTGGGACTCAGTGAGTGAAGGGCCAACGACGAGACGGTTTTCTTCATTTAAAGTCATCAGCGCTGCAGATTGGAGGTGCCGGCCGGAGCTCAGCTGGTAGGCAGGTGGGAACTGTCGGGGGGAGTGAGAGGCGCTGCGCCGGGGGGGGGGGGGGGGGTTTAGGGGCCACACCGGGGGGGGGGTGCCGTTCCACGCCGGGGGGGGGGGGGGAGCGCCGTGTTGCACTGCACCCCGGGGGGGGGGGGGTGCGCGCAGCGGCGATCCGCCCTGGGTGCCAGCCAAGCACGGAACGCCACTGCCTTCCAGGTCAAGTACTTCAGATGGCAGGAATTCAGTGGCTCAAAAGGAGCTTTCATCAGCTGGGTGAGAATGACGTTGAGATCCCATGATCTGACTGGGGGCTTTGACAAAAGCAAACCTCTCATGAAGCAAAGAACTAAAGGCTGTCCAGAGATAGGCTTACCTTCTACACGCTGATGATAAGCACTAATTGCACTAAGGTGAACCTTTACGGAGTTGGTCTTGAGACTGATAAGTGTAGAAGGTATTCAAGCAGGGTCTGTGTAGGACAAGAAAGAGGATTTACGGCCTTGCTGTCATACCAGACAGCAAACCTCCTCCATTTGAAAGAGTAACACCTCTTAGTGGAATCTTTCCTGGAAGCAAGCAAGACCCGGGAGACACCCTCTGAAAGACCCAAGAAAGCAAATTCTAGGCTCTCAACATCCAGGCCGTGACAGCCAGAGACTGGAGGTTGGGATGTAGAAGCGACCCCACGTTCTGAGCGATGAGGGTCGGGAAACACTCCAATCTCCACGGTTCTTCTGAGGACAATTCCAGAAGAAGAGGGAACCAAATCTGACGTGGCACGAAGGACGCAATCAGGATCATGGTTCCGCGGTCTTGCTTGAGTTTCAGCAAAGTCTTTCCCACTAGAGGTATGGGAGGATACAAATACAGAAGGCCTGTTCCCCAATGTAGGAGAAAGGCATCTGACGCTAGTCATGGGCATGAAGCCTGGAACAGAACTGAGGGACCTTGTGATTGATTTGAGTTGCAAAAAGGTCCACCAATGGGGTGCCCCATGCTTGGAAGATATTGCAGGTAACACCCATATTCAGCGACCACTCTTGAGGTTGCATTACCCTGCTCATTCTGACAGCCAGACTGTTGTTTACGCTGCCAGATAAGTGGCTAGGAGAAACATGCTGTGACAGCGCACCCAAAGCCACATCTTGCGGCCTCCTGACACAGAGGGTGAGATCCGGTGCCCCCCTGCTTGTTGGTGCAGTACATTGCAACCTGATTGTCTGTTTTAACTAAGATAATTTGGTTGGACAGCTGAACTCTGAAGGCTTTTAGAGAATTCCAGATCGCTCGGAGCTCCAGGAGGTTGATCTGAAGACCTGTTTCCTGAGGGGACCAGGCTCCCTGAGTGTGAAGCCCATCTACATGAGCTCCCCACCCCAGGAGAGATGCAACCGTCGTCAGCACTTTCTGCGGCTGTGGAATTTGGAATGGTCGTCCCATGATCAAATTGGATCGGATTGTTCACCACTGAAGAGAATTCCGAAAGTCAGTGGATAGCTGGATGACATCTTCTAGGTTCCCTGCAGCTTGATACCACTGAGAAGCTAGGGTCCACTGAGCAAGTCTCATATGTAGACGTGTCATGGGTGTAACATGAACTGTGGAGGCCATGTGCCCCAAGAATCTCAACATCTGCCGAGCTGTGACTTGCTGAGATACTTGAACCGTGGACATCAGGGGCAGAAGGCATTTCGTGAATACCCTGGGAGCTGACGTTAGGCCAAATGGCAGTATGCAGTACTGAAAGTGCTGCGTTCCAGTCAAAATTGAAGATAATTTCTGTGAGCTGGAAGTATCGAGATATGTGTGTAAGCATCTTTTAAGTCCAGAGAGCTTAGCCAATCATTTTCCTGAATCATGGGAAGGGTGCCCAGGGAAACTATCCTGAACTTTTATTGAACTAGGAATTTGTTCAGGGCCCTTAGATCTAGGATGGGATGAATCCCCCCTGTTTTCTTTTGCACAAGGAAGTATCTGGAATAGAATCCCAGCCCTTCTTCACCTGGTGGAACGGGCTCAATCGCATGGGCCTTTAGAAGGGCGGAGAGTTCCTCTGCAAGTACCTGCCTGTGTTGGGAGTTGTATGAATGATCTCCCGGTGGGAAATTTGGAGGATTCCAGATTGAGGGTGTATCCTAACTGGTCTATTTGAAGAACCCACCGGTCGGAGGTTATGAGAGGCCACCTTTGGTGAAAAAACATCAATCTCCCCCCAACCGAAAAATTGTCCAGCACAGACACTTTTACTGAGGCTATGCTTTCCTGGAGCCAGTCAAAAGCCCGTCCCTTGCTTTTGCTGGGGAACAGCAGGGGCCTTGGGCACATGCTGTTGACAGGAACGAGCATGCTGGGGCTGAGCCTGAGTAGGCTGGCAAGATGCAGGAGTACACCTACATCTGGAATAGGAATAGGGAGCACTCTGCGGCCCACCAAAAAACCTCCTAGTTGAGGAGGTTGTAGCAGAAGGCCCCCCCGGTGGGAGAGAGAAGCCATAGCATCTGTGTGCTTCTTGATCTGTTCTACTACATCGTCTACCTTCTCTCCGAAGAGATTAGCCCCCCGGCAGGGAACATTCGCAATCCACTGTTGGACCGAATGGTCTAGGTCAGAGACACGCAGCCATGACAGTCTACGCATCACTATACCTTGAGCAGATATTCTGGATGCTACATCAAAAGTGTCGTACATACTCCTGGCCAGGAATTTACGACACGCCTTCTGCTGCCTGACCACCTGGTGAAAAGGTTCGGCCTGCTCCAGTGGGAGGGCATCGACCAAACTAGACAGCTGTCTCAGTTCCGCAAGTGGATGCTCGTGAAGAGCTGGTAAGACTGAATATGGGCAGCGAGCATAGCTGCCTGATACGTCTTCCTCCCCAAAACAGTCCAAAGTTCTAGCTTCTCTGCCTGGGGGCGCCGAAGCATAGTCCCTAGAACTCTTGGCTCTCTTGAGGGTGGAGTCCACCACCATGGAGTTATGAGGTAACTGAGACCTCATTAACCCAGGTTCACCGTGGATCCGATACTGAGAATCAGTCTTCTTGGGGATCACGGGACTAGACAGCGGGGACGCCCAGTTTCACATAAGGTCTTCCCGGAGTACCTTATGCAAAGGAGCTATCACTACCTCTTTAGGTGGAGAGGTGTAGTCCAGGACCTTGAGCATCTCAGCCCTGGGCTCTTCCTCCACATCTACGAGGAATGGAATGGCTCTAGCCATTTCCAGCACAAAAGATGAAAAGGAGAGGCTCTCAGGAGGAGACAATCTCCTTTCAGGAGGAGACAGTCTCCTTTCAGGTGGAGGGGAAGGTTCAGAGGGAATCGCAAAGGACTCATCGGAGGAAAGGTACGTGGGATCTTCCTCTGACTCCTACGAGAACTCCTCCTCAGTATCAGAAAGCACTTCCCTCAGTGACCTCCGAGACTGTACCTGCCTTGACGCCAAAGACCTACAGTCCCGATGGCAATGTCGAGGGGCCAACGCCCGAAGGACTGCGGCAAAGCTTCCTCCACCGACGTCAATGGGGAGTCGACCTGGGTGAAAGCCAATACCGGAGCCACAAGCGGCACCGAGCTCAGGGTGGTGGGCCAGACACAGCTGCAGAAGACGGAACGGCAGGCACAAGCACCCCTGATGCCAAAGCAGATTGACGCAGCAGTCCTTCCAGAATCTCTAGAAGCAAGGCCCGGATGTGCTCGTTGAGAGCCACCATTGGAGAAAGCTGCGGGGCTGATGGAGCAGTCAGTGGCAGAATCGGCTGAGGCTTGGGAAAAGGAACCGGACTGCTAAGAGGCCAACACGTCGGCACCTCCTGTATGGAGGGGGAGCAGTCCTCCCAGCACCAACGCTTCTTGGGTGCTGAATCCCTCGGCGCCCTGGAGCTCCCGACACCATGCGTCGAGAGGGAATGGTGTCGGTGCTTCTCAGCCTTTGCTTGATGCACCTCACTGAGGCTCCTTGGTGTCGATGAGAATGACGTTGAATCCCCATGTCGCCTTGGGGTTGGGTCCAACGATGGACGGTCCCGGGGGGTCTGTACAGCAGGAGGCCTCGAGGCAGGTGGAGACCCACGATGCCTCACTGCTCCCAGTGTGCTGTGGCCTCTCAGCAACCATGCCTACCTCCCGACATTGATGCGTCCCTTGATGCCGACCTCGATGCTGTTGTTGAAGGACCAGACTGAGGAATGGGTAACTGTACCTGAGATGGTCCTGTTATAAGAAATGATTTATTTTGGGGGAAAGAGTTCTAGAGCTCTCGCTACTGTTTATAATTTAAGATCAGGTGCTGTATTTATAAGTTTTAGGATATTAATTTCTCCACCAATCACCAAAGGTGATAATTGCAATAAATTAAATAAATTAAGTATATATCTCTGTTGAAATGCAGTATTCTGTACTGCAAGACTTGAAAGCATGTACTCAGAGCACAAAGGGACTATATTTTTAGCTTCAGAAAAGGTTTATTTTAAAATACAATTGCACACAAGAGATAGGTTTTTTAAGAGATCTTTACAGATAATCTGTACTTAAGTAAAGTAGCAGGTCTAGATCAAAAGTTATGTTAATTACAAGTCCTTGTTACATAGTATGAACAGCATGAGGTAAGCACATGTTTGCAGAAGAGGTCCTCATAGCAAGCAGGTGGGCTACAGGTCCCAGGAAGAGAGAATCTGCAGAGAAGGATCTGTGTTGCAGTTGAAGGGAAGCATCTGCTTGTCTGGAACAGCTTCTATCTTTATACTCTTGCAAGCTATAGGAAGACATGCCATGTGTATCTCTGTCTTGGTTTCCTGGTTTGCACACGACCCTTGGGCATTTGCAAAGCATTGTGGTATCTTGGTCTCATGTCTTATGACATCACAAGGCTTGCTGTCTGGATTTTGCTGATAAATGATTTATTGTAGTGCAAGGTTTTCCCTGCTTGAATTTCTGTGATAGATATTCTGATAAGATTTGTCTGGGGCGGCCAGCAGGTGTCCTTTGTTTTTAGTAGCTGTATTTCACACCTTTCCCACCTGCCTGTCTCCTTGCCTCTACTGGATACCTTTGATATTTGTTGTGTTGGCCAGCCAGGCTTTTTGATCAGAGGAAGAGAGTCAATTTAACCTTGAGGCAGTCTCTTACTTGAGAAGTCTTTTGTTAAAACGAGGAGGTAAGGTCAGCAGTACCTTTTGTCTTTTAAATGTCTTTTAAATGTTCCCCAAAGGGAGGGGGAAGAGGGCTTTGGAATGAAAGCCAGTTGCATCTTCAAATATATTTTTAAAGCTGTATTTTTGTATTGCTATATATGATCCAGCAAAATATCATGCTACATATTTCAATAATAAACTGATACCATTACAGTCTGGTTGCACCAAGTACAACGCTTTAAGCCACTGGGAGTCTTCAATGACATGGAAGGGAAGACTGCACCAGCGAAATCAAATGGCTCGATTGTGCCGAGAAAAAAGGCACAAAAAAGGGAGAGATCCGACCACGCAGCCTAAAAGACGGCCGCTACAAAAAAGAAAGGAAACTTTGAGAGAGAAAACAAAACTAAGAAAAAATAAAGGGAAAATCTTTTTTTTTTAAACAGAATTAAATGAAAACAAAAAACTGAATGAAGTACAAATGCTTCAAAATTGAAGAAGACTCTTTCCTGGGCGTGAAGAGAGGAGCCACAGAAAGAGCTGTTGCTCCTCGCGTGGAAGAAAAGAAAGTGGCGTGACAGGCGGAAAGTCAGTCCGCGCCTGCGCGGTGCAGCACTGCAAGCACCACAAGGCTCTGGCAAACTTTTACTTTTTGCTATGTTTTTATGCCGATTCCTGGGCCGACACGGATCGTCGACCCACGTGTGAGAATAATTCAGCCTGCTTGTCCTCGGAGAAATTATAGACCGGTAAGCCTGACATCGGTGCCAGGAAAAATAGTGAAAACTATTATAAAGAATAAAATTACAGAACACGTAGACAAACATGGTTTAATGGGACAGAGTCAGCATGGGTTCAGCCGAGGGAAATCTTGCCTCACCAATTTGCTTCATTTCTTTGAAGGTGTGAATAAACATGTAAATAAAGGTGAGCTAGTTGATGTAGTGTATCTAGATTTTCAGAAAGCTTTTCATAAAGTTCCTCATTAGAGACGCCTGAAAAAATTAAAGAGTCATGGGATAGGAGGCAAGGTTCTGGTGTGGATTAGGAATTGGTTATTGGACCGAAAACAGAGGGTAGGGTTAAATGCTCATTACTCTCACTGGAGGAGGGTGAACAGTGGAGTGCCGAAAGGATCTGTACTGGGATCGGTGCTATTTAACATATTTATAAATGATATGGAAATCAGGACGACAAGCGAGGTGATCAAATTTGCAGATGATACAAAACTATTCAAGGTGTTAAAACACATGCAGACTATGAAATATTACAGGAGGACCTTGAAAATTGGAAGACTGGGCATTCAAATGGAAGACAAAATTTAATGTGGACAAATGCAAGGTGATGCACATTAGAAAAAAATAATCCGAATCATATTTACCTGATGCTAGGGTCCACCTTGGGAGTCAGCAATCAAGAAAAAGATCTGGGTGTCGTTGTAGATAATACGCTGAAATCTTCTGCTCTGTGTGCAGCAGCGGCCAAAAAAGCAAACAGGATGCTACGAATTATTAGGAAAGGGATGGTAAATAAGACCGAAAATACTATAATGCCTTTGTATCACTCCATGGTGCGTCCGCACCTTTTATTGCATTCAGTTTTGGTTGCCGTATCTCAAAAAAGATATAGCAGAATTAGAAAAGGTTCAAAGAGAGGCCAAAATGATAAAGGGGATGGAACTCCTCTCGTATAAGGAAAGGCTAAAGAGGTTACGGCTCTTCAGCTTGGAGAGGAGACGGATGAGGGGAGTTATGATTGATTTCTACAAAATCCTGAGTGGTGTAGAACGAGTAGAAGTGAATCGATTTTTTACTCATTCCAAAAGTACAAAGACTTGGGGACACTTGAGGAAGTTACATGGAAATACTTTAAAAACAAATAGGAGGAAATATTTTTTCACTCAATGAATAATTAAGCTCTGGAACTCCATAGTCTGTTATTGAGACAGACATGGGAAGCAACTGCACACCCTGGGATTTGTAGTATGGAGTGTTGCCACAATTTGGGTTTCTGCTAGGTACTTGTGACCTGGCTTGGCCACTGTTTGGAAAACAGGAAACTGGGTTGGATGGACCATTGGTCTGACCCAGTATGGCTACTCTTATGTTCTTATATTTCACTCTTCTAATCCAGAGGTTCTCAATCCAGTCCTCAGGAAACACCAAGCCTATCTGGTTTTCAAGATATCCATAATGTATGTAAATCTGTCTCATGCATATTCAACAGAGATAGTACATGCAAATTTATCTCATGCATATTCCTTGTGTTTGGTGTTTCCAGAGGACTGCTCTAACCTAATGTAAAAGACTTCAGTGCAGAGATCGCCAAGGTATATCTGCATTACAGATATGAACAAACCCACTGAATTAACGAAGAAACCTAACCAAACATTTAAAAATTGGCCTAAAAAACCTGGCTATTTAAATAATCACACTATGTCTGTAATTTCAGCTGAGAGTTAGGGTCAGTATTTGTAGAATAAACCTCATGTGTCTCTCGTTCTTGTGCAGTCTGTTTGGAATTCCCATGATTTAATTTTTTTTCCAAATATTTTTATTGAAATGTTTTTTTCCTCTAAACAATAGTTACTTCAGCCAATATTACATATTGAGTGGATAATCAACACTGAACAGTTTACAAATAAGCCCCCCCTTCCCTCCTCCCCCTCCTCTAATGTCTAAGCCCACAGCAGTGTTGAAGGTCGATGAGGACATGCTCACATGTAGAACATTCACAGTCGTGGAACAATCAACTTAGGGGCATCTAAATCTATTCCACTTTGTGCTCTCCATGCTCTATATCGTTCCCATTGCACATTGAACTTCATTAAATGTCCAGATCTTATAGCTGTCATTTTGGACATTTGATAAAGGTAGTCCATCTTATATATCACTTTGAGTGCTGGAGGTGTCTCTAGGCTTTTCCAAGCCGACGCCAACGCGATTTTTCCAGCCACCAACCAGACGGCTGTGATCCGATGATCTACAAGACGAACGCCCGGCGGGCGAACATGTAACAAGCAAGTCTCTGATTTGGTAGGATATCGTACCCCAGTCACTTGGGCGAACAGATCTAGCAATTCTGCCCAATAGAGTTGTACCCTTGGGCAGGACCACCAAATATGAAGCATGTCCCCCACCACTGCACAACCCCTCCAGCATTGGTCCGACCCCTGGCCATATATTTTTACCAGTCGTTTAGGTGTATAGTACCATTGATATAATATTTTATAACTATTTTCAATCATCGAGCTAGAGATAGAGACCCGTAATAGACAGTCCAAGGCTTTTTCCCATTGAGTGTAGTCTATGTTTACTTGCAACTCCCGTTCCCTACGTTGTAGGTAGTACAATATGGGCCCCGTATCATTAAGCAAAGCCTCGTAGAGGCGAGAAACACACCCCCTGTGACTGCCCACTCTCACCGCCTTTTCTATGGCATTCTCCTCTAGGGACAGTTCTCTTTTAGCTCTCTTATTTACATAATCTCTGAGGCGTGTATAGTGAAACAAATGGTATGAGGGCAAACCATATTCCTCTTGTAACTCTACAAATGGTACCATCTGACCCTCCTCCCATAATTGGCCTAGTATGCCAAGTCCTCTGTTTTCCCACTGGCCATATAATGGATTATCCCCTCCCCAATGGACACCCCGGGGCGGTTTTTATCACCATCTGTTGGAAATATACTCTGTTGGGAAACAATCTCTTCCTTAAAGCCATCCAAGTCTGTAAGGGATATTGTATCGCCAAAGGGGCTCTCCTAATGTAGGCCTGAGCCTGACCCCTTGGCATCCATATTATAGAACGTAGATTAGTCAGCCCCAACCAGTGCTGCTCCACCTGGATCCATGGTTTTACACTACCAGCGCTCCACTCCGCTAGCACACGTAATTGTGCTGCTTGATGATATAAGCTAAAGTTCGGGACTCCCATGCCCCCTCGCTTTTTAGGTTGGTACATAATGGCTGCTTTTACCTGGAGCGGTTTATGTTGCCATATGTAAGCAAAAACATTTCGATTGAGCCTGTGAAAGAACCCCGTCGGAACCGGCAGTGGCAGTGCTAGAAACAGATAGAGAAGTTTTGGCAAAATCATCATTTTGATAGCTGCTACCCATCCCAACCATGATAATTCTAATCCGTCCCATCGATCTAGGTCTCAAAATAGTTCCTTGAGTTTCGGGGGAAAATTAGCCCGGTGGAGATCCGCTAAGTTGGGGGTTAGATGAATGCCTAGATATCTGAGGGAACGGGTGACCCATTTAATCGGGAACTGCTGCCGTAATACAGCCTCCTCCTCCTTCGTTAGTCCAAGTCCCAAAGCCTCTGATTTGCCCATATTCACCCGAAACCCAGATAACTGTCCATAGTGACTCAATCCCTGCATTATCTGAGGTAATGACTCACTTGGTTGAGTCACTGTTAAAAGAACGTCATCCGCGAATAACATAATTTTGTGTGTCACACGCCCCATCGTCAGACCATGTATATGTGGATGTCTACGTATCTACTGGGCCAATGGTTCCACTGTCAAGGCAAACAATAGGGGCGATAGCGCACAGCCCTGGCGTGTCCCCCGTTCCAATGTGATTGGGTCCGAACTAGTCCCGTTGATCCGCAAAACAGACAGCGGTTGGGCATAAATCAATCTGAGCCATGAGATGAATCGACCCGCGAACCCCATGTGCTCCAATACCATAAACATAAAAGCCCAATTGACCCGATCAAACGCCTTTTCAGCGTCTAACGAGAGGAGCATCATAGGTTGCCGGGTGCTGACTGCCCCATGGATCAAATGGAGCGCTCTTCTAATGTTATCGAATGCTTGTCGTCCTGTAATAAAGCCCATTTGATCCCCATGTACCAGAGGTGGCATAAGCTTGTGTAGCCGCTTAGCTAATATCTTTGTAAAGATCTTATAATCAGACCCCAATAGTGATATCGGGCGGTAAGAACTACATTGTTGTGGATCCTTCCCAGGCTTTTGTAGGACCACAACGTTTGCCACCCTCCAAGTATAGAATAGCGCATCTTGGAGTTCCAGCTTATTAAAAGCCCGGACCAACAATGGTACTAGTAGTTTGCTATAACATTTATAGAATTTATTTGTGAACCCATCAGGTCCTGGGGCTTTACCGTTAGGCAAATCTCTTATAGCCAATACCACCTCTTCTGACGTAATAGGAGCCGACAGGGCCTCCCCCTCCACTGAGGATATTTTAGGAAGCTGGGCTTGCGTAAGGTAGTTCCAAGTTTCCTGCTGATTTAAGATCTCCTCAGCCCGATAAAGTGTTGTGTAAAAGTTGGTAAAAACCGCCCTAATATCCTCTCTTGTTGTACATATATTTCCCTCTGTATCCCGAACAGATGGGATATGAGTACTCACGGACCGCTTTTTCAGTTTGCATGCCAGCAGCCGTGAGGCCCTGTTTCCAAATTCAAAATGAGTCTGTCTTACTCTCTGTAGTTGTTCCGCTATCTCTGCCATCTGAATTTCTCGAAGCTCCATCCTTAATGTATGCATGCGATGTTGTATGTCCCCCGTATCCCCTTGACGGAAGGTGTGCTCACTAAGGGCCACCAACTCTGCATATATTTGTTGGGTTCGTTCTCTCGCCTGTCGCTCAATGTGTGCCTGGAGGGATATCACCTTTCCCCGAATCACCGCCTTACACCCTTCCCAGAGCACCCCTGAGGATACTTCTCCATTGTCATTAATGTCAATATATTCTTTAATATCTGCTTCTAGCCTAGTGACTATTACCGGGTCAGCTAATAGTTTATCATTGAAACGCCACTGTGTTTTTTCTGTGCCCCGTACCTGCAGTTTTATGTCCAACACTATTGGTGCATGATCTGACCATGTCCTCGGGTGTATCTGAATATCTGCTACGCTAGTCATAAGGACCGGGGTGCACATCCAGAAATCTATACGAGATTGAGAGTTATGGACTGCCGAATGGAAGGTATATCCTCTAGCTTGTGGGTTTCTATGTCTCCATATGTCTAGTAGTTGCCATTGTCACATGAATTTGTATAATTGGGACCGATCCACCTGTGAATATCGCACCCCTTGTGTAGTGTTATCTAATGTTGGTTGCAATGTGAGATTAAAGTCTCCACCAACCAACAGGGTTCCCTCGATATGTTTGGAGAGGAGCGCTGATAGATCCAAATAGAAAACACCCTGCTGATCATTAGGTGCATATATATTTAACAATGATAGTACCTCCCCCTCCAACTTTACTATCAGTAGCAGGTATCTGCCTCCTTTATCTCTCACCACTCGCTGTATCTGCCAGGGGTATTTATGTGAGAGCACTATAAGGACTCCCTTCTTTTTTTTTTTATTTTGAATTCCCATGATTTAAATTGTAAATAGACTTGATTTTATGAAAGGCAGTACAATAAATATGACTACATAAGCAAACACAAACTATATATATATACACACATACATATATACATACACACACACAATCAATCAGACAAGCGCATATTATAGGTACCATCGCCTATACAGGAAAACACACACTGGAGTGTATAGATGGACATTATCACACAAACATGCAATGCAAATACAGAAAGGAAAACAAAAACAGACTTACTGATGTTATCCTGTTTTTCTGTTTGGCAAAGTATCGCTGCTGAGTTTGTGCCAGAAGCTTCTCTCCTCCAGCAATAGCCAGGATAATGGCATCTGCAAAGCGGCCACCATTCAAGCATAGTTCCACAGCTCCCTCAAAATCTCCAATCAGAAGCGCCTGACTGATTAAGCCATCTGTATCTAGGGTTCCAGGCAGGAGAAGAGACATTGATATATAAATTCAAACTGTATTCTGCATCATAAAAGCTATGCAACTCACTGTTTGGTAAAAGGTTTGTAGCATGTAAGCAAAACGCACCGTATGTTCAGTCTGGAAAATGTGAATGCATTAGGAATATTGTTAACCCAGAACAAATGTTACCTCAACACATTACTTTGCAGACATATAGCTTCTGTAAGAAGACAGCCATTCAAGAAATCACGGCATATCAGTTTCAGAATATTCTAAACCATTCTTTTTAAACAAATCCTTCCAGTTTCACTTTATAAACATATATACCTGTTGTGATGGGGATCTCAAATTTAGCTGTATTTTGTGAAAGGCAGCTGAAGAACTCTGAAGAAGATATCAGTCCTGGATAGCAACCTGACCCCTGTGTAAATGGAAAAGTTACAAGTTAAGAATGATTCACAGTAGTGAATCTTATGGTGTATGATCCAACATGTCACAAGGATTGTCACAGGCCAAGCATTCTTGCCTTTATCACTGATCATAAGGTATAAGGAACAGATTATAGCATAAACTGTAGTTATTTCCTGTTTTTATATAAAAGTTGGGTTTTCTTAAAAAAGAAAAATATGTTACAAGAGCCAGCCCTCGATGCTCCTGGCACAATGTGTGAAGGGGGATCGATGCTTGTGCTTCTTGGGCTTTATATGATGCCCAGCATAGACACCCTTCAGTGAAGAGGTCGTTGTCAAATCCTCACACTTCCTTGATGTCGGTTCCAATGCTGACCAGTCCCTGGGGGCCTTGCACAGTGATCGGCCTCAAAAAAGGTAGAGACCTGCTCGATGCACGTCCACTCCCAGTGTCAGTCATAGGTCTAGCAACCATGGAGACTGATGCACCTGATGCCAGTGCAAGCACTGATGTCAATGATTCAGACCTGGCTCAAACGTTTTCTCTTTTGAGCCTCTCTGGCCTGACTGTACCGAGCACAGCGCTTGAATCCACTGGGAACCTTCGATGACATGGAAGGGAAAACAGCCATGGCCAAATCAAATGGCTATGGTGACACAAAAAACGGGCAAATCACCAAAAAAATAAAAGGGGAAGTCCCGGCCCTTGCTCAGGCCTAAGGTAAAATTATGTATCATACCTGATAATTTTCTTTCCATTAATCATAGCTGATCAATCCATAGACTGGTGGGTTGTGTCCATCTACCAGCAGGTGGAGATAGAGAGCAATCTTTTTGCCTCCCTATATGTGGTCATGTGCTGCCGGAAACTCCTCAGTATGTCGATATCAAAGCTCCATCCGCAGGACTCAGCACTTAGAGAATTACACCCACAAAGGGACACTCTGCCCAGCTCACCACCGCCGAAACGGGGGAGGGGAATTAACCCAGCTCATCCCCACACAAGTGGGGGAGGGGAATCCGTCCAGCTCATCCCCGCGGAGCAGGGGAGGGACACCACCCCGTCGATGCGGGGGGATCTGGCTTATCCTGCAACCGCAACCGCGGGAGGAGCTGACTGACCCTAACACCGCCGAAGCGGGAGGGGTACAAAGCTGCCCTACAGCCGCACGAAGCGGGAGGGAGTGCCGGCAGAATTTAAGTCTCAATCCAGCCCCGTAAAACGGAGGGGAGAGGAATGCAGCAGCTCACTGTAACACAAACTCGTCTCAACTCTTGAAGAATCCAAGTGAAAAAACTTGAACACGAAGTCCTCCTGAAGCAACTGAAGACTAAACTTGAACCTAAAATTCAACCAGAATATAAACAGTACAGATATCTGGGAGGGGCTATGGATTGATCAGCTATGATTAATGGAAAGAAAATTATCAGGTATGATACATAATTTTACCTTCCATATCATCAAGCTGATCAATCCATAGACTGGTGGGATGTACCGAAGCAGTACTCACCCAGGGCGGGACATAGAAATCCCTGACTGCAACACTGAAGCTCCAAACCGGGCCTCCGCCCGAGCAGCCACAGTCAAGCGGTAATGCTTGGAGAATGTATGGGCCGATGCCCAAGTTGCCGCCTTGCATATCTCTGCCAAGGAGACGGACCCGGCCTCTGCCATCGAGGCCGCCTGAGCTCTAGTGGAATGAGCCTTCAGCTGGATAGGCGGCACCTTCCCCGCGCCACATAAGCCGCTGCAATGGCTTCCTTGACCCATCTTGCCACTGTAGGCTTAGCAGCCTGCAGACCCTTACGAGGACCTGCAAACATGACAAACAGATGATCCGATTTCCGGAAATCATTGGTCACTTCCAAGTATCTGATGATAACTCGTCTCACATCCAGATATTTGAGAGCAGAGTATTCCTCTGGGTAGTCCTCCCTACGAAAGGAAGGGAGACAGAGCTGCTGATTCATATGGAAGCGAGAAACAATCTTGGGCAGGAAGGAAGGCACTGTGCGAATAGTCACTCCTGCCTCAGTGAACTGCAGAAAAGGCTCTCGACATGAGAGTGCCTGGAGCTCGGAAACTCTTCTGGCTGAAGTGATAGCCACCAAAAAGACTGCTTTCTACGTCAGGTCTTTCAGAGATGCCCTCGACAAGGGTTCAAAAGGCGGCTTCTGCAAGGCTCGTAGCACCAGGTTGAGATTCCACGCAGGCACCACTGAGTGCAGAGGAGGGCGCAGGTGATTAACTCCCTTGAGAAAACGCACCACATCTGGCTGCGAAGCCAGGGAAGCACCCTTCAGGCGGCCCCTGAAGCAAGCCAGAGCCGCTACCTGGACTTTAAGGGAACTGAGCGACAGGCCTTTCTCCAGACCTTCTTGCAGGAACGCCAACACTGAAGAAATTGGAGCAGTGAAGGGAGAAAGTGAGCCTGCTTCACACCACGCTGCAAAGGTACGCCAAACCCTGGCGTAAGCTGTAGAAGTAGAGCGCTTCCTCGCTCTCAGCATAGTGGCGATGACCTTGTCTGAGAAGCCCTTCTTTCTCAGCCGCTGCCGCTCAATAGCCAGGCCGTAAGACCAAAGGGGGAGGGATCCTCCATCACCACGGGACCCTGATGTAACAGGCCCTGCTCCACTGACAGCCGCAGAGGATCGTCGACTGAGAGCCTGATCAAGTCCGCATACCAGGGACGTCTGGGCCAATCCGGACCCACCAGGATTATCCGGCCCGGATGCTTTGCCACCCGGTCTAGCACCCTGCCCAACATGGGCCAGGGCGGGAACACATAGAGAAGCTCTTGTGTCGGCCACTGTTGGAGAAGAGCATCTACTCCCAGGGATCGAGGGTCCCGTCCTCTGCTGAAAAAGCGCGGCACTTGGCAATTGGCCGATGACGCCATCAGATCTAGGCTCGGCTGGCCCCAGCGCTTCGTGATGTCCAAGAACGCCTGAGCAGATAGCTGCCACTCTCCGGGCTCCAAAGTATGGCGACTGAGAAAGTCCGCCTTGACATTCATGACTCCGGCAATGTGGGCCGCTGACAGCTGTTCCAGGTTCGCTTCCGCCCACTGGCATAGATTCATGGCCTCCTTGGCTAGAGGGGCGCTCTTGGTACCTCCCTGGCGGTTGACATAGGCCACAGCCGTGGCATTGTCCGACAGGACCCGTACAGGCTTCATCGCCAGTACCGGGATGAACTCCAAAAGCGCCAACCGAATGTCTCTGAGTTCCAGGAGGTTGATAGACCACTTTGCCTCTGCAGGAGACCAGAGCCCCTGCGCTGTCCTTCCCAAGCAGTGGGCTCCCCAGCCCGACAAAGAGGCGTCCGTCGTGACGACAATCCACTCCGGGGTCACCAGAGGCATTCCTGCAGACAACTTGTCTGTCTGCGTCCACCAGCTCAGCGCCTTGCGCACTGCTGGGTCCAAGGGAAGGCGCACAGCATAATCCTCCGACATCGGAGTCCAGCGCTGCAGCACAGAGTGTTGTAGTGGTCTCATATGAGCCCTGGCCCAGGGCACTACTTCCATCGTGGCCGTCATAGAGCCCAACAGCTGCACATAGTCCCAAGCCCGAAGAGGAGAGGCTACTAGGAACTAGTCCACCTGAGCCTGAAGCTTGACAATCCGATTGTCTGGCAGGAAAACTCTGCCCACTTGGGTGTCGAATCGAACTCCCAGATACTCCAGGGACTGAGTTGGGCGCAGCTGGCTTTTCTCCCAGTTGATGATCCACCCCAGGGAGCTCAAAAGAGCAACCACCCGGTTCACAGCTTTGCCGCACTCTGCATAAGAGGGGGCTCGGATCAACCAGTCGTCCAGGTAAGGATGGACTTGTACTCCTTCCTTTCTCAGGAAGGCCGCGATGACCACCATTACTTTGGAGAAGGTCCGCGGAGCAGTAGCCAACCCGAACGGGAGGGCTCTGAACTGGAAGTGTCGGCCCAGGACTGCAAAACGCAGAAAGCGTTGATGAGGAGGCCAGATGGGAATATGCAAGTACGCTTCCTTGATGTCCAAGGATGCCAGGTACTCCCCTGCCTTCACTGCCGCTATAACAGAGCGGAGAGTCTCCATGCGAAAGTGCCGAACTTTCAAGGCCCGATTGACCCCTTTGAGGTCGAGGATAGGCCGTACAGAACCTCCTTTCTTTGGTACCACAAAGTAAATGGAGTAACGCCCCTTGCCAAGCTGATTTTCTGGCACCGGAACGACCGCACCCAGGCGGATCAGGATGTCCAAGGTCTGCTGCACTGCCACAGCTTTGACCGGAGACTTGCAGGGAGAGAGTACAAACCCGTCTCTTAAGGGTCAGCAGAACTCTAGCTTGTAGCCGTCTCTGATGACTTCCAGCACCCAAGCGTCTGAAGTTATTGTGGTCCACTCGCCCAGAAACGAGGACAGCCGTCCTCCAATCAGCACTGGGGCGTGGACCAAGGCCCCGTCATTGGGTCAGAGACCCTGGGGGAGGACCGGAGGGAGCACCTCCGGGACGGCGGTCTCTGCGAAAGGAATGCTGCTTGGGGGAGAAGTTCCTCTTGAAGGAAGAGGGGGCAGAAGAGCCCGACCTGCCCCAGTGGTACCGACGGGCTTCCTGAAACCTTCCTCTGGAGGTACCGGGGCGAGTACTAGCCCGAGCCCTGAACTCTGGTAACTTCTTGCCCTTAGACGTGCCGAGATCGGTCACGATTTTGTCCAGCTCGACCCCAAAGAGCAGCTTGCCTTTAAAAGGCAATCTAGCCAGGCGGGATTTAGAGGCGTGGTCAGCAGACCAATGCTTCAGCCAAAGCCACCGCCGCGCAGAGATTGTCTGAGCCATGCCCTTAGCTGAGGCCCTCAAGACATCATACAGCAAGTCTGCCAAATAGGCTAAGCCCGATTCCAGGGCCGGCCAATCAGCCCTCAAGGAATGATCCGAGGGGGAAGCCCGCTGCACCATAGTCAGGCACGCCCTGGCCACATAGGAGCCGCAAACTGAGGCCTGCAAACTTAAAGCAGCCGCCTCAAAGGACAACCTTAAGGCCGCCTCCAATCTTCTGTCTTGGGCGTCCTTTAGGGCCGTGCCACCTTCCACCGGCAATGCCGTTTTCTTAGTCACCGCAGTGATTAAAGAATCCACTGTAGGCCACAGATAGGCCTCACGTTCACTTTCAGGCAAAGGATAGAGGTGGGACATAGCCCTAGCCACTTTAAGGCTCGCTTCCGGGACATCCCATTGAGCTGAAATTAAGGTGTGCATGGCGTCATGCACGTGGAAGGTTCTAGGCGGGCGCTTCGTCCCCAGCATAATGGCAGAGCTAACAGGGGCTGAGGGAGAGACGTCCTCCGGAGAGGAAATCTTCAAAATGCCCATGGCCTGCACTAACAGGTTGGGCAAATCCTCTGAGCTAAAGAGCCGCGCTGCAGAGGGGTCATCCGCTCCATCCGAGCGGGGATCCGTCTCCTCCAAGGAATCCGCAAAGGACCGTTGGGAGAACTCAGATACGCTGCCCTCATCTACATCGGAGGAGACAAAGTCCTCCGAGGCCTGGGAATCAACCCGAGGGCGTTTACCTCCGGGGGCCTCAACCTCTTTACCAGACGAGGGAGCAGGGGCAGCGTTTTGCATAAGGAAGGCCTGATGCAGCAGCAAAACAAACTCGGGGGAGAAACCCCCCAGACTGTGCACTTCCGCAGCCTGGGCTACAGCCCTAGACGCACCCTTAACCGGCGCTCGCAAGAGCGGGGAAGATACATGCTGCGCATCCAAGATGGCGTCCGGCGCGACACTCCACGAAGGAGCCGCGCGGGAAGAACGGCGCTTAACTTTAGCCGCTTTTGTGCCGTCGCCCAAATTAAGGGCGTTCATGGCATTAATGTCTCCTACCTCAAGGGCAGCCCAAGAAGAAGCCGTCCGAGCCACGTGGCCGGCCAAGATGGCGGAGGCGAGCAGCGGGGGATGGGCGTTTATGGCGGGAAAAACCGCCACACCTGAGGAAGGACCGGGACACTCATCGGTCACGAAACTGTCACCCAACAAGGGCGAATCAGACTTCAAGACCCCCGCATCCCCTCTAGAAGCGCCCAAGCAATCCGGGGAGCGACTCTTTGCGCCCTCGCCCTCCGACGCCATAGGCCACGTGGAGATCAATCGGGGAACCCCCTGCCCGCTATAAAAAGGTAAAAATTACCTGCTTTCCGCTCCGAGCTGTAACGACCTGGTGTCCCAGTGAGTAGCTGCAATAAACGTTTAAATAAACGTCGAAATAAACGCCTTTAAGGACGTTCAAAAATTTTTTTTTTTTTTTTTTTAAATGGAGCCAGCGGGAGGGGGGAGAAAAGGAGGGACCTGGCGCCACCAGGTTTGCACTTGCTCAAGAAGAGCCCTCAACCCCAGGCACTCAACAAAACCTAAAAATTAGGCTTGGAGCCCTAGCCAGAGCTGCTGCTGTGTGTGACCACCACCTGCTGAGATAGAGAACATACTGAGGAGTTTCCGGCAGCACATGACCACATATAGGGAGGCAAAAGTTTGCTCTCTATCTCCACCTGCTGGTAGATGGACACAACCCACCAGTCTATGGATTGATCAGCTTGATGATATGGAAATGTAATATAAAATGAATAAATAAAATAATTAAAAAAAAAGAGATAAGCAGGAAGAAGGCACTCATACATGTGCAGTGGGAGAACTGCCGCAAGCTCTTCCTATATACTACTACTCACCTCCAACGTTCTATCCTGCCTGGGACTGTGGCTCCTGTGGTCTGCTAGGCACCATCAGTGACGTGATCCCCCTTACGCCCCTCCCACCGAGTTCCAGACTCCGCCCTCCCTCCGATTTCAACACCCCCCCCCCCCCCGCGTTACGGACCCCTGGACCCCCCTGCCATGACCCTGTCGACCCCCCCTTCCCGACGAACACACTCCCCCGCTGCCGTCGTGTACCTGTGCTGACGGCGGACCCCAACCCCCGACAGCCGAAGTCCTATTCTCGGCTGCGCGGCATTGCTTGATGGAATGATCATCTGTTCAAGTTTCTTCGCGTGCGTCTGACGTCAGACGCACGCACAGAAACTTGAACGGATGATCATTCAACAAGCAATGCCGGCGCAGACGACAACAGAACTTCGGCTGTCGGGGGTTGAGGTCCCCCGTCAGCACAGGTATGTGACGGCGGCGGGGGGACGGTTTTCGTCGGGATGGGGGGGGTCGGCAGGGTCGCGGCAGGGGGGTCCAGGGGTCCGTAACGCGGAGAGGGGGTGTTGAAATCGGAGGGAGGGCGGAGTCTGGAACTCGGTGGGAGGGGCGTGAAGGGGCATTGAACTGGGTGGGTGGGAGGCTGGGAGGGTGGCCTTGAACTGGGTGGGAGTTGGGTCTGGAACTCGGAGGGGACAGAATGAGACAGCGAGGGAGGGTGGGGGATTGCCTTGCTAGCGCCCGTTTCATTTCATAACGAAACGGGCCTTTTTTTTACTAGTAAAGCTATATTATGCTAAGCAGCATTCCGCACATGTGAGAATCAACTGGCCTACTTGTCCTCGGAGAATTATTGTATATAACACTCCCATTGCCCATTCCTAATCAGTTCTTTATAAATTGACGCAAAATACTTTTGCCTATATTTGGAAAACATGGTCGTCAAGAACAAAAACAGTTATGCTATGTCAAACAGAAGCGAAGGAGGGTATGGGGGTCCCGAACTTCCTTCTTTATTAACAAGCTGCCCAGCTTTGAGTACTGGCAAAGTGGCTTACCTCTCCCATGAAACCCTGGATCAAGCTAGAGCAGAGGTGTCTGCATCCCACGTCTTTATAGTCTATTATTGGGCTCCCTAAACAGGAGCTAATTACAGTGATTAAGACAACTCTTTGGAAGTAAAGAGTCCCTCTTCAGTATTTGGGACAAGTTTTTCCTGGAGCATTGGTATTTCCGCAAGATAGCCAATCACTCTGCTCCGGTCTTCTCCAGAGAAAGCATGGATTTAGTTTATGGGTTTTGGGAGTGTCAGGGATTCCGTACCATTGGGACAGATCTGGGAGGGGAAATTGTTACCTTTTCAGATTTACAAGAGGAATATAGGCTTCCCCACCATCCTACGTTTCACTATTGGAGGGTGAGAAACTATATCACAGAACAAAGGGGGAGCTGGGCCTGGAGGAGACCACTACCTGAATGGGCAGTTGGGAGAGGTAGTGGTAAGGGATGTGTTTCTTGCCTTTATAATACCTTGTTATTTTATATAATATATCCTTACTGCACTATATCAAAAAATGGAAGCGGGTTCTAAAGGTCAATAATGAGCTAAGGAGGTGGGAAAGAGGATTACGCCTCCTGTTGAAGGCCTTTATAGCCAGTATGCTGTTTGAAAATGGTTATAGAATATTGTATCATTGGAATTAAACTCCAAACAGGTTGGTCAAAATGCTTGGATATGGTACCAGTCACTGCTAGAGGGGCTGTGAGGAGGTGGGTGATATATATCATATGTGGTGGGCATGTCCCTAGGTAAAAGACTTTTGAACAGAGGTCTTGCATCTTGTCCAGCAGGTGACTGGACTGGAATATTAAGCCAAGGTTGAATATTGTTTGCTACACTTTAAGCCCTTTGGTGTAAAGCTGGACCTACATAAACAATTTTTTTGTTGCCAGTAAAATGATCTTGGCGACGGCTTGGAAACAGCCCACTATGGCCCTTTGGCAGTGGTTCTTTGCAAGATGGACTATGTATATCAGATGGCCAAATTGAGAGCCTTGAGAAATGGTCAGCTTTCTCGATTTCATAAAATCTGGAATCATTATCACTCCTGGAGGCTTCAAACTAGTGAGGGAGTTGATAACACTTGAAAGGCAAGCAATAGTGCTCGAGAATGCACCTTCTAAGGACAATTGTTCACTCTAATGCCTCAACCCTCAGTAAAAGGAGATAGGGGGATGGGGAGGGGGATTGGTCATGTTATCTATTGTTTCATGTTGATTTTATATCTTTATAGTTCAACATTTTATTGATGACAAAGTAAAGTAAATACATCCAATAATCTGGATATACAAAGTTTTCAACTGTCAAGGGGTACATAGTAAAGACTAAATTATATAGTCTGTCATCAAACTTTTAAAACATTTTCTCCCTCCCCCCCCCCCTGGTTTTATATCTTTATGTAAATGATTTCAAGATAAGCTAGTTTTGTTTGTCTGATTGTGAAATACTTAATAAAACTAAAAAAAAAAAAAAAAAACCCAGAAAAACAAAAAACCTCTACAAAACACACCTTACTTGGAACAGCATACATTTTGTTGCTACCACCTCTCTGATTCCCAGGTTCTTGAGTATGACTCAAATTAAAGGAGTTAAAAATCAATCAACACTGGCTATGATGTACCTTGAATCAAAAATAAAATAGCATTTATTACTACTAGAGAAACAAAAAAAATAAGACAGAGCCATACCTGACCAGACATTGAGGGGATGTGATGGCCCAGGTCACCTGCTTCCAAAGAAACATCTTTGTCTAAGGTATTGTCACCCAAAAGTGAGGAGATCTAAGAGAGAGCAGATACTGAGGACTTCAGTCAGTGCCAGAAAAGAGGTAGTAGCAAGTTCTTTAAAGAGATTAGAATGCTCGAGTCTAAAAGTTCTTTGTAGCAAAAGTTCAACACTAGTTTGGAACCTAGCATGCATATTTGATAGAAGCAATATTAACTTTTTTTTTGTCTCTGCCTCATTTATGTTAATTCCTCATGCATCTTTCACAGCCTCTTCCCCGACTCATGAAAATTAATCTCAAACTGGACAAAAAATTATAGTCAATCTGTAATTGCTGCCCTCTGGTGACAGCAGTGCAAACGGTCTGCAGATAAGTCATGTAACTACCTTTTGTGCCAGTGTGAAGGATGTTTCAGAGCTCTATAGGAAAGCTATCAAGGAAGTATGTGGTCCTCCACATTGCTAGACCCGCAGCTGTTCAGTTTATCAGTAAGCTACGTTTTAGACAGCAAATATGAAAAGAATAACATTCAAGAGAAAGAAAAATGGGTTGTGTGGCTAACTGCACTGTTGCTTTCAGAGAACACCTATTAAAAAGGTGTTTCTAGCTAGCACTGTGACACAGTCACACATACAGAACTCCCTAAAAAGTTGTTTTATAAATAAAAAAGGTGGACAATAGATACATATATCAGTAGAAGCACACAAAATTTCTGCAGAGATAACCTTAAATTTTTGGGGGGCCTTTGGGCCCATTTACTGAAGTGCATTAATAGTTTAAGTTTGTAAACCGCTCAATTTGTGCTTATGACGTGGTATATCAAGAATAAAACAAACTACAAATCACAGAGGTTGGAAAAGAACTGTACCTAAATGTAACTCACCTTGAGCTACTACTGAAAAAGGTGTGAGCAAAATCTAAATAAATAAATAAAATAATAATAGGAGAGAAAGCAGCAGCAAAGAAGAGAGGCAAGAGGTGTTGCATCGAGTCCCAGCGGGCCAGTATGTTTCAATCATTTTTATTCAAAACTTAAGAAGAAAAGTTAACATCATCATGTATGAACGTCTGATATTCCCCCCCCCCATGTGGCTAAACTAACACATAATACTTCTACCCCAACAAATAGGACTTAACCTTCCCTCCCATTCCCCCTTTTGTTTCCCTTGCTATGGCATCAAATGAACATAATAACGCAGGGTACAGGGCAATATCTAGAAGTTTAACAGTCTACTCCTGGCAGTTGGAGTCAAGAGTATTCCAAAAGGGAGTCCAAGTGAGTTGGAAACGCACTCCAGTCTTCGTTTTAAAGTCTGTAATTCCCACCCTCTCTACCCGCAGTAACGTTATCATACGCACACTCCACTGCGATACTGTAGGGTAGTTGTATGTAAGCTATTCTGAGACTATTGTTTGTTTAGCCACTACAATAGCTTTGCGTACAAAAGCGGTAAATCCTGATGGGACAGGGTGTATGAGAACAGGATGGCCCAGGAGCAGCACCGAGTCATACTTCCAGCCCGCCTTCCATATCTCAGAAACATATTGTACTAGCTCCTTCCAAAATCGGACTATGCCCTTGCAGGACCAAAACCCCAGCGGGCCAGTATACTCTCACAGTCTACTAGAACAGTGGTTCCCAAACCTGGTCCTGGAGGTACTCCAGCCAGTCAGGTTTTCAGGATACCCACAATGAATATTCATGAGAGATTTGCATGCACTGCCTCCACTTCATGCAGATCTATCTCATGAATATTCATTGTGGATATACCGAAATCCTGACTGGCTGGGGTGCGTCCAGGACCAGGTTTGGGAAACACTGTCCTAGAAATTCAGGGCAGGGTGCTAAAAGGTCAATATGCTGCAATCAGCATACACAGTTAATGCAGCAGAGTGCATTAACTTCTAGAAGGCTGTGAGGAGTGCAAATTGTATGAGGTAAACTTTTAACACTGGACAGGGATGTAGAAAATGCTCAAGTAGTTTCAACTCGTGGGAGAAGATACATCTACGCATTTACCCTCACTCCAGATAGCAAATGACCTTCATTTGAAACCATAAGAACTGCTGATAGTGTTTAAAGCTCTTGTGGCTTCTAAGATAAAATCTCTATTACAGAACCCAAGGTTCCAAATTACATTGTGTTCAAAATACAGGCTCCAGAGCCAAAGAATGGATATCAGGGTGAAGGAATAACCCTAGATTTTGAGTGATCAGGCTCTGACAGCATCCAAGTGTAGTAAGCATCTTCCTCATGGACATCTACAGAAGAATAAAATATCTATATCTATATGCATATATTTGTTTTGGCCAAGAGCATTCTGAGTTTTTGAAGGACTTTAAGATTTGGGTGCTTCTGAATGCTCTAAAGTACAATTTTTTTTTCTTGATAAGACCAGGGATCTCATGTACCCTCCCCTCTGAACTCATTAGTCACAAAGTGATGAGAAAATAAATTTGAAAGCAAAGACCTTTGGTCCAAATAGAATGCTAGAGCCATAAAGACCAATTTTGTCTTAATGAGTTATTTATATAAATCACTTTCCTTCAAAAGCTTAACGAAATTACCAATAATGAACACAAATACCACACATTCCTCCTTGAACAGGATACAGACTTGTATCCTTTGTATGATCTATGTCCACTAAAGCTTTAAGGTCTTTGGGGCCTTAAATGTACTACAAGAATGATAAAACTGTTGCAGATATAAGGCACAGTGTTCTCAGCATGGACCAAGATGAGGTCTACTGACTGAAGTAGATCACCTGCTGTAAGTCACATCATCTTAGGTCATATTGATGAGAAGTTAGACCCTAGCCTTCAGAGTATCTACTTGAGCATCTATAAACTCATACTGAGATGATGGGCTGATGAACCAGTTGACTGCAACACCTGGATAGTGGTTCAAATTGATTTGTCTGTCCTTCCACGAGAAACATTCTCGAATCAAACAGCCAGGTAAGGAAGCACATGAACTCACAAATCAGGCAATTTTGCTGCAACAGCAGTGTAACATTTGGTAAAAACCTACAACACAGAAACTAGGTCTGAAGGCAAGATATGAAATTCAAAATATTGTGCTACCATTAATAAAACATACTTCCTGTAATTTGGATGTATGTTTACACATGTGTAACCCTCAGAGGCCCAGAGAAGATAGCTATTCTCTATGGTTTATAAAAGGAAGAATACTTTCTAGGGAAATTAACTTTAATAAGCATGGGTCTGAATCTCCCCTGTATTCTTGGAAACTAGGACGTACCGGGTTAAAATATCTTTTCCCTCTCTGGGAGATGGAACAGATATAAACACACTATTCTGGAAAATAAAGAATTCCAACTTGAACAGGTTGTGATGCAATGGGGACCCAAATGTCCTTTGGGATAGACACTTTGGCAAGGTTTTGAAAAGGCAGAGAGGGCATTTTAAAAAAGATCTAGCCACCTAAACACAGATTAGATATTTGAAACCTACCTTGACATGTAGTTTTACTACATGACTATATTTAGTAATTCCTGGTGAATTAGCTTGGTCCATTCCACCGAATTTATAAGCACAAAGTATGGGTAACACTGATGCTCATTTACCTTTAACAAATTTTTTTTTTTTTAATTTATATTATTATACAGCTCAAAACTGAAATATTGCAAACTGTAATATTTAAGTTTTAACAATTTTTTATTGAGGTAACAACATAATATACAACTTTCATAGTCTCTTATTACTTTAACAGCAGTGAATATTAAAGAAAACAACATTCCGCAACCATTGACTTGGCGTCCTTAAAATTTTGTTCATCATCTTTTCTCCCACCCCTAATGCTCAATTATATTCCAGCTTCATTATAGACAAGCATGTCTCCTTTCTAGAAGCTTGCCCATATACTAACCGATTCCCAATAAATGCCTACCTTACCAGTACTAACTCTATACCATGAGACAAGTGCATTCACTAATACGGGGAAAGATTCTATCAGTCAATCTTCGCACCAAATACAGTAGGCACCAAAAACTAACACACAGTGAAACCTCCATACCCTCCCCTTGCCTACTACCCAGTTCCAATAAACAATTGTCCCCCACCCTGCAACTAGGCACCCCTCCCCACCAACTCCCGAGCCCTAACCCAATTACCTTCCCCCCATCCTACCCTTCCCTCCCCCTTTCCCGAAAGCACTGCTTTAGAAGTTGTGGCAACTATCTGCCCCACGGAAGCCTTTTCAATATTTGGCTGCGTGCCCAAGGAGAAATTGTACTTAAATATGCCCCCCATACTGCTAAGAACCTCCGCTGCCTCCCCGGCGACTCACCTGCTCCTCTAGATTCCCAAGTCATCAGCTCATGAAGTTTGTTCCTCCAATGCCAGAAAGAAGGTGGATGATCCTGAGTCCAATAAAGATGCATTTCCTACCTAATATGCAGGCCTTACCCAAAAACTGTTGTCACCCTTAGATCCAACAGTCCACTGACCCGGTGTACTAAATATGGCTCTCTCAAAGGTTAAGATAATCCTTTCTCCCTAACACCCCGCCCAAATATCGGGCAACCTTCCCTCCAGAATGAAAGGATCAACCTACAAGTCCATATACCATGATAAAACGTAGCCTCTACCCTTCCACATTTCCTACAGTTTAGTGACTCCGTTGCCCCAGCATGAAAGGCTTGCCTCTGAGAAAAGTATGCCCTATACACTGTCCGAAAATTGCATTCCTGCAGCTCTGCACTATGGACCAATTGGGGACCACTTCCAAGAGCTGCTAATAGCAACTTTGCTGAAATACGCCTGCCTGACTCTGCACTCCACTTTTCCGCTACCTTTGTCAGATCCTTGTCCTGGTCTAGTACATTTAAGTCCCCATGAAACCATGAAACCGAAATCTGTCCTGCTGCATCTCCTTCTAATAGTTTCCTCAGTTGTCTACCAAATCTCGGAAGTAAGCTTTTCTCCGGTAAAGATCTTATATAATGTGACAATTGCCTGTAAGCCAACCATAAGGAAGGGCCTTGTCCACATTGCCATGTGAAGTCTAAGTAAGACATTAAAGACCCGTCCTCATTTATTAGGCTCTCTAGGTTGGTTACTCCCTTTGCAGCCAGAGAGCGAAAAATCCTGTTCTCATCTTCTGGCCTAAATAATATATTCCCTTGTAAGGGAAGCCACACACTACTGCAAGGGTTTTGCCCCCACAGTGGGAGCACCGCTCTCCATAAACACCATAGGGGGTGAAGCAGTAAACTGCCTCGTAAACGCTCAGGTAGTTCTCCTCTTGAAATGTGAAGTAGTGCGGCCATCTGCCATGGGCGAAAAAAGGCTCTTTCCATTCCCGTATCCGTATATGTGCTTGAACCCATCAGCCAGTCTCTCAAGTGACGGAGTAGACATGCTTGATTATATCTCCGTATATCTGGGAGTCCCAATCTTCCTCTTTTCTGTGCCCCTACCAAGTAAGGCCACCTCAGCTTTGGTTTCCTTCTCCCCCAACAAAATTTCCCCACTATCCTCCGAAGCGCTAGCAAATCCTTCCTAAGCAACCATATAGGCAGCGTCTGTAGCACATATAACCACTTGGGAAAGATCATCATTCTGTAAAGATGCAGGCGGCCTAAAAGGGTTAAAGGCAATGATGACCAAAATGTCAACTTCTCTTTCGTCTCCCTAAGCAGTTTGGTAATATTGAGCTCATATAACCATTTTGTGTCAATAGGTAACCTAATTCCCAAATAAACGACTCTTCGGCCCAGCGTAGAGGGGAACTCTCCCCCCAAGACCGTTTTAATTGGTATGAACTTGCCAGAGCTTCCGACTTCATGAGGTTCAAGCCAAAACCTGAGAAGTCTCCGTACTCCACCAAGCTTTCCATGAGAGGTGGTAAGGATTGCCATGGCTCTGTGACGAGGAGTAGATCGTCTGCGAAAGCAGCCGATTTAAATGTGTATTCTCCTATTTCCACCCCCTTAATGTCATGGTTATGCTGTATCTCCCGCAACAACGGATCTAGTGTCAGCACAAAAAGTAGTGGGGACAACGGGCACCCCTGTTGCGTCCCTCTTCTAATCGGAAACCAATCAGAGACAAAATCATTAGCGTAGACCTGCGCCTTTGGGTCTGCGTATAGTGTTCTCAACGCTTGGTAGAACCAGCCCTCTATACCATAGGTCTGCAAGACCCCAAACATAAACCCCCAGTCCACTCTGTCAAACACTTTTTCTGCGTTGAAGCTGATTAAAAAACCTGTTTTCTTTCCGTGCGAATAGTCTCTAACGCAACCAAAATTATTCTCATATTTTTTGCTATTACCCTGCCTCTAGTGAACCCCACTTGAGGTTCAAACAACAATGTGGGAAGAATTCTCGCCAGTCTATTAGCCAATATTTTGGCCAGAAACTTTACCTCTGTGTTAATCAACGATATTGGTCAATATGACTCAGGACAATCGGCTGGCTTCCCCGGTTTTAGCAAAACTATTATTTGAGCTGCATTTAAATGTTCAGGGAGTTTCCCTTGTTGGACAAAACTATTAAACACATCAGCCAGGACCGGACTTACCTCTGCCTGCAGCAATTTAAAAAACTCATTACGGAGTCCGTCCGGGCCTGGAGATTTACCTAGGACACGTTGCTTGATTATCCATTCTACCTCATCAGCTCCTACTGGTGCATTCAACTTTGCCAACTCTGCTATCTCGATTTTTGGCAGCGCCAAAGTGGACAAATATGTTTCACTATCTAACAGTGGAGGTGTTTGAGTTTCATACAATTTAGCAAAAAACTCCTGAAGTACCTTATTAATTACTCTATCTTCATTCTTCCTGGCCCCCTTAGAATCCACCAGCGTTGAAAGTTTTGGACTACCCAATCCCCCTCTCACTAACCTCTCCATTAAGTGGCTTCCCTTGTTTGCATATCTGTAAAGCTGGAATTTAAAATATGCCCACGATTTCTGAGCCCCTGCCTGTATCAACTCATTCAATGCTTGCTGTGCTTCCAAGAGTTGTGTTCTTACCCGAAGAGAGTGATCCCTCCCGTATTGTTGTCTAAGGATAGTCACCCTCCTTTCTAAGCGAAGGATCTCTCTGCTTCTCACCTTCCTTTTAAAACTAACGTAAGATATGATCTCCCCTCTGAGAACCACTTTGGCAGTCTCCCAAAACAGAATAGGATCAGCTCTATGCTGTGCATTAGTCTCCCTGTACTTCTGCCATTTGGAGACCAGATATGGAAGAAAGTGGCTGTCTTTGTAAAGATGCGATGGAAACTTCCATGCACTCCTCCGTAGTCTTGACTCTTCCTCCCTCATACCCATCTCTACCCATGCATGGTCTGAAATCATAATCGGTCCAATCTTAATAGATCCCACTTGAGTTAGAAGTTCTCTAGAAATCAACACGTAATCCAATCTGGACATTATAGAGTGTGCTCTGGACATATGTGTGAAATCTTTCTCCAGCCGGTTTAACGTTCTCCAAACATCTATTGTGTCCAAAGCAGTACACAGCAGACTCACCCCTCTTACTGTCCTAGTTAATTCTCTATCTGTTGATTTAAATCTATCTAATCTAGGGTCTGCCACATCATTTAAATCCCCTCCCAAAATTAGCGGTATCTCCCCAAAGTCTAAAATCTTAAGGATTACCCTCTGATAAAATCCACGATCAAATACATTGGGGGCATAAATATTACATAATAGCAACTGGCGTTCTAATATCACAGATGCCAACACAAACCTTCCTTCCGGATCTGCCACCACCTTCTTAACTTCTAAATCCATCCCCTTCTTAAATAGGATCACCATACCTGCTCTCCTTCCCACTGCTGGTGCCTCCAGATAATCACCCACCCACCACCTTTTTAATTTGGTGTGTTCTTCTGCCAGCAGGTGGGTCTCCTGCAAAAAGGCAACAGAGGTCCCCCTATCTTTTACTGTCTTCAGTATTTTGTGTCGCTTAATTGGTGAATGGACACCACCTACATTCCATGTGGTTATTACTAATCCCCCCAGATTAGCTTACCCCCCTACGTACTCCTTGAACCGAAGAGTGAAAATTTAGTATCTTAATGGAAAGGCGTCTCAGCCCGCGCCCTCCCATCTCGAAGAGTAACCTAATCCCTAGTCGGCTGCCCATTCCTATTACCCCCCTCTCCTCAAGCAGTGCTCTACCCCTCCCCCCCACCCAAACCCCCCCTTCCCTCCCATGTACCCTTTCTGAACACCCGAAACCATTCCGCTCCTAGGCTCAAGGTACCCCCATCCTATGTTACCTAACTTTCCCCCAGACCCTTCCTCCATTTGTAAGTCCTCACCCCCCTTTTTCCTAACCTCTTAAATAGCACTTAATACTCAGTTAGATACTTCCATTCACAATTACTCACGCACATTACCCCACTTCACTCATCACTGCATATGGTCACTTTTTAAGAGAAAAAAAAAATAAAACAGAGCGAAGAGAGAGAGAAAAGAAAGCAAGAGAAAAAAAATGTTCATGCATTTAATTTCAGTCTTTCCGTCTTCTGAGGTTTCTTGTTTCTTCTCAAACTGCAGAATCTTGGGATGAAGATGCTCTCGTATATTCGTCCCACTCCTTTCCTCTGCACCGCTCACAGGGTATCTTTATCAGTATGACTCGCAAATGAGAACACTTGTGAAAAGGTTTAATCTGTTCAGAAGAAACTCCCAGTGTATTTCTGAACTTAAGCGTGCAGCAGCGGTCATCCATTCCATCTGGCCAACAAGCAGAGCTCCATTGTCGGTCTCAGCTCTATCAGTTCCTCTAATCCACCTGCTTCTCCAAGCCTCGTGCTTGCGATGAATTAGCAGCTGCCATCTTGTCCGCAAAAAGTCTTGCCTCCTCTATTTGGTCAAAGTACAGCGCCCTTCCACTGTCCAGCACTCACAGACGTGCAGGATATAGCAGACTAAAGCGACACTTCAGCTCAAACAATCTGGAGCATACTGGAAAAAAGGCCCGTCGGGCTGCTGCCACCTTCACAGAATAATCCCGAACGCATAGGAGTTTTTAATTTTGATATCGTCGTTGTTTCCCTCCACGCAGAGCCTGCAGGATTCGCATTTTGTGAGTATAATTTAGCACTCTAAAAATAGTGACTCTTGGACATCCTCCTTCTGTTGTTCGTTGTCCCAGTCTGTGCGCCCGTTCCACCTGAAAATCTCCCGCTATTTCTGGGATTTCTGCAGCCTCAGGGAGCCAGGCTTCCAGGAACTTCCGCAAGTCTTTTTCTAGCAAAGTCTCCGGTAGTCCCACCAATCTTAGATTATTCCTACGGGACCGGTTTTCTAGGTCCTCTAGTTTTTCTTCTAACTCCAGCAGTCATTTTGAAAGTTTTGGCTGTTCTACAGTAAATTGATGCAGCTCCTCCTCCACTTGACCCATGCGGTCCTGCATCACCTGCATGTCTGTTGCAAGGGCCACATACCGCTCCTCCATGCCATCTAACTTGTCTAAAATCTTCTGGAGCTTTAAATCCATCGTTTGCTCTACTGCCGCTCTCACCTCCATGATAATCTCCGCTGCCCATTGTGAACTTGGCGTTGGGGAAGGTGGCAAACTTTTATCCGCCATCTTTGGCTCCGCAACCGGGCTCTCTTTCTTCGCCGATTTAGTAGCCATTCACTCCGGTCCAGCCCTCACCACCTGCTGTCCGATGTCCAGCGCCTTTCCGGATCGTTTGGAACTGCTTTTTGAGGAAAAGCAATGCTTTTACTAACTGTTGATTACTCAGGTACCTCGAAGAAGCGAGTCTCCACTGCCTAACTCCTCCATAGCCCAACCGGAAGTTGTAATCTGTAATATTTAAACAAACCAATATCTCCATAACATTAAGATGAAATTACTTAAATACATCGACCTTAACATTAGGCAATATAAATCCAAGCAGAGGAAATAATAAAAAAATAGTATTATTATTACTACATTCTTTTGAAAATAAATTAACCCAGGAGTTGCTACTAACCTATTGCTTTTCCCAATCTATCTTACAGTGTGCACGTTAATTAAACATTTACATTCACATTCATTTCTTCCTTAGAAACTGTATAATTATTTGGAAGCCCAGGCCTGAGACTTAGGTTCAGGCTCTAAAAATGACAAGAAAAGTACAGGCCTTTAGCCAAAATTTGAACCCTGAAGTTCCAGCAAGCTCCTGAGCTAAATGAGGAAGGACCATGCAGCAGAATGAGGAAGTAGTTAGGGTGCAGAAACCTCATAAACAGGGTACAGATGGCTCCTCAAACTAGGTGTAATGTCGTGCTTAAGTTTGTGGTCAAGCAAGCTAAAGATGAGAACATGTTCACGAGATGAAGCTACTCATTAGCATAAGCCAATCAGTGACAACCATGACATAAATTAGATCCAATCAGATGGGCTTACTGTCATATTACTGATATCCTGAATGAACATATAAAAGTTATTGTATTTCCTGGTTTAAGCTAGAGAGAAGGGTTGCCACTCTCTCTCTCCAGGGGAAACCAATGTGACCAGCAGAATTATATTCCTATAACTAATTGATTGTACATGCCTGTTGGTAAGTAAAAGCGAATGCTACATACCTGTAGAAGGTATTCTCCGAGGACAGCAGGCCGATTGTTCTCACTGATGGGTGACGTCCACGGCAGCCCCTCCAATCGGAAACTTCACTAGCAAAGGCCTTTGCTAGTCCTCGCGCGCCCATGTTCGTCAGTCCCATATGTAGCAAGACAAAGACAAGGGAAGACACAACTCCAAAGGGGAGGCGGGCGGATTTGTGAGAACAATCAGCCTGCTGTCCTCGGAGAATACCTTCTAAAGGTATGTAGCATTCGCTTTCTCAGAGGACAAGCAGGCTGCTTGTTCTCACTGATGTGGTATCCCTAGCCCCCAGGCTCACTCAAACAACAAACATGGTCAATTGGGCCTCGCAACGGCGAAGACATAACTGAGATTGACCTAACAATTTATCCAACTAACTGAGAGTGTAGCCTGGAACAGAATAAACATGGGCCTAGGGGGGTGGAGTTGGATTCTAAACCCCGAACAGATTCTGAAGCACTGACTGCCCGAACCGACTGTCGCGTCGGGTATCCTGCTGCAGGCAGTAATGAGATGTGAATGTGTGGACAGATGACCACGTCGCAGCTTTGCAGATCTCTTCAATAGTGGCTGACTTCAAGTGGGCTACTGACGCTGCCATGGCTCTAACATTATGAGCCGTGACATGACCCTCAAGAGCCAGCCCAGCCTGGGCGTAAGTAAAGGAAATGCAATCTGCTAGCCAATTGGATATGGTGCGTTTCCCCACAGCCACTCCCCTCCTGTTGGGATCAAAAGAAACAAACAATTGGGCGGACTGTCTGTTGGGCTGTGTCCGCTCCAGATAGAAGGCCAATGCTCTCTTGCAGTCCAATGTGTGCAGCTGACGTTCAGCAGGGCAGGAATGAGGACGGGGAAAAAATGTTGGCAAGACAATTGACTGGTTCAGATGGAACTCCGACACAACCTTTGGCAAGAACTTAGGGTGAGTGCGGAGGACTACTCTGTTATGATGAAATTTGGTGTAAGGGGCCTGGGCTACCAGGGCCTGAAGCTCACTGACTCTACGAGCTGAAGTAACTGCCACCAAGAAAATGACCTTCCAGGTCAAGTACTTCAGATGGCAGGAGTTCAGTGGCTCAAAAGGAGGTTTCATCTGCTGGGTGAGAACGACATTGAAATCCCATGACACTGTAGGAGGTTTGACAGGGGGCTTTGACAAAAGCAAACCTCTCATGAAGCGAACAACTAAAGGCTGTCCTGAGATCGGCTTACCTTCCACACGGTAATGGTATGCACTGATTGCACTAAGGTGACCCCTTACAGAGTTGGTCTTGAGACCAGACTCAGACAAGTGCAGAAGGTATTCAAGCAGGGTCTGTGTAGGACAAGAGCGAGGATCTAGGGCCTTGCTGTCACACCAGACGGCAAACCTCCTCCATAGAAAGAAGTAACTCCTCTTAGTGGAATCTTTCCTGGAAGCAAGCAAGATGCGGGAGACACCCGCTGACAGACCCAAAGAGGCAAAGTCTACGCTCTCAACATCCAGGCCGTGAGAGCCAGAGACTGGAGGTTGGGATGCAGAAGCGCCCCTTCGTCCTGTGTGATGAGGGTTGGAAAACACTCCAATCGCCACGGTTCTTCGGAGGATAACTCCAGAAGAAGAGGGAACCAGATCTGATGCGGCCAAAAAGGAGCAATCAGAATCATGGTGCCTCGGTCTTGCTTGAGCTTCAACAAAGTCTTCCCGACCAGAGGTATGGGAGGATAAGCATCCAGCAGACCTTCCCCCCAGTCCAGGAGGAAGGCATCCGATGCCAGTCTGCCGTGGGCCTGAAGCCTGGAACAGAACTGAGGGACTGTGGTTGGCTCGAGATGCAAAGAGATCTACCAAGGGGGTGCCCCACACCTGGAAGATCTGTCGCACTACTCTGGAGTTGAGCGACCACTCGTGAGGTTGCATAATCCTGCTCAACCTGTCGGCCAGACTGTTGTTTACGCCTGCCAGATATGTGGCTTGGAGCACGATGCCGTGACGGCGAGCCCAGAGCCACATGCTGACTGCTTCCTGACACAGGGGGCGAGATCCGGTGCCCCCCTGCTTGTTGATGTAATACATGGCAACCTGGTTGTCTGTCTGAATTTGGATAATTTGGTGGGACAGCCGATCTCTGAAAGCCTTCAGAGCGTTCCAGACCGCTCGTAACTCCAGGAGATTGATCTGCAGATCGCGTTCCTGGAGGGACCAGCTTCCCTGGGTGTGAAGCCCATCGACATGAGCTCCCCACCCCAGGAGAGACGCATCTGTAGTCAGCACTTTTTGTGGCTGAGGAATTTGGAAAGGACGACCCAGAGTCAAATTGGACCAAATCGTCCACCAATACAGGGATTTGAGAAAACTCGTGGACAGGTGGATCACGTCTTCTAGATCCCAAGCAGCCTGAAACCACTGGGAAGCTAGGGTCCATTGAGCAGATCTCATGTGAAGGCGGACCATGGGAGTCACATGAACTGTGGAGGCCATGTGGCCCAGCAATCTCAACATCTGCCGAGCTGTGATCTGCTGGGACGCTCGCACCCGCGAGACGAGGGACAACAAGTTGTTGGCTCTCGTCTCTGGGAGATAGACAAGAGCCGTCCGAGAATCCAGCAGAGCTCCTATGAATTCGAGTCTCTGTACTGGAAGAAGATGGGACTTTGGATAATTTATCACAAACCCCAGTAGCTCCAGGAGGCGAATAGTCATCTGCATGGACTGTAGTGCTCCTGCCTCAGATGTGTTCTTCACCAGCCAATCGTCGAGATAGGGGAACACGTGTACTCACAGCCTGCGAAGCGCCACTGCTACTACAGCTAAGCACTTCGTGAACACTCTGGGCGCAGAGGCGAGCCCAAAGGGTAGCACACAGTACTGGAAGTGACGTGTGCCCAGCTGAAATTGCAGATACTGCCTGTGAGCTGGCAGTATCGGGATGTGTGTGTAGGCGGCCTTCAAGTCCAGAGAGCATAGCCAATCGTTTTCCTGAATCATGGGAAGAAGGGTGCCCAGGGAAAGCATCCTGAACTTTTCCATTACCAGATATTTGTTCAGGGCCCTTAGGTCTAGGATGGGACGCATCCCCCCTGTTTTCTTTTCCACAAGGAAGTACCTGGAATAGAATCCCAGCCCTTCTTGCCCGGATGGCACGGGCTCGACCGCATTGGCGCTGAGAAGGGCGGAGAGTTCCTCTGCAAGTACCTGCTTGTGCTGGAAGCTGTAAGACTGAGCTCCCGGTGGGCAATTTGGAGGCCAAATTGAGGGTGTATCCATGCCGGACTATTTGAAGAACCCACTGATCGGAGGTTATGAGAGGCCACCTTTGGTGAGAAACTTTCAACCTCCCCCCGACCGGCAGATCGCCCGGCACTGACACGTTGATGTCGGCTATGCTCTGCTGGAGCCAGTCAAAAGCTCGCCCCTTGCTTTTGCTGGGGAGCCGAGGGGCCTTGCTGAGGCGCACGCTGCTGACGAGAGCGAGCACGCTGGGGCTTAGCCTGGGCCGCAGGCTGTCGAGAAGGAGGATTGTACCTACGCTTACCAGAAGAGTCTTCCTTCCCCCATAAAAACGTCTACCTGTGGAGGTAGAAGCTGAAGGCTGCCGGCGGGAGAACTTGTCGAAAGCGGTATCCCGCTGCTGCAGCTGCTCTACCACCTGTTCGACCTTCTCTCCAAAAATATTGTCCGCACGGCAAGGGGAGTCCGCAATCCGCTGCTGGATTCTATTCTCCAGGTCGGAGGCACGCAGCCATGAGAGTCTGCGCATCACCACACCTTGAGCAGCGGCCCTGGACGCAACATCAAAGGTATCATATACCCCTCTGGCCAGGAATTTTCTGCATGCCTTCAGCTGCCTGACCACCTCCTGAAATGGCTTGGCTTGCTCAGGAGGGAGCTTGTCCACCAAGCCCGCCAACTGCCGCACATTGTTCCGCATGTGTATGCTCGTGTAGAGCTGGTAAGACTGAATTTTGGCCACGAGCATAGAGGAATGGTAGGCCTTCCTCCCAAAGGAGTCTAAGGTTCTAGAGTCCTTGCCCGGGGGCGCCGAAGCATGCTCCCTAGAACTCTTAGCCTTCTTTAGGGCCAAATCCACAACTCCAGATTCGTGAGGCAACTGAGTGCGCATCAGCTCTGGGTCCCCATGAATCCGGTACTCGATCTTCTTGGGAATGTGGGGATTACTTAGAGGCTTGGTCCAGTTCGCCAGCAATGTCTTTTTTAGGACATGATGCATGGGTACTGTGGACGCTTCCTTAGGTGGAGAAGGATAGTCCAGGAGCTCAAACATTTCAGCCCTGGGCTCGTCCTCCACAACCACCGGGAAGGGGATGGCCGTAGACATCTCCCGGACAAAGGCCGCAAAAGACAGACTCTCGGGAGGAGAAAGCTGCCTTTCAGGGGAGGGAGTGGGATCAGAAGGAAGGCCATCAGACTCCTCATCAGAGAAATATCTGATGTCCTCCTCCTCCTCCCACGAGGCCTCACCATCGGTATCAGACACAAGTTCATGAACCTGTGTCTGAAGCCGTGCCCGGCTCGACTCCGTGGAAACACGGCCATGGTGTGAGCGTCGAGAGGTAGACTCCCTCGCCCGCACCGGCGAAGCTCCCTCTGCCGACGTCGTCGAGGAGCCTTCCTGGGAGGCGACCGCAGTCGGTACCGCAAGCGGCACCGATGTTGGAGACCTCACCCCGTGCAAGGGGCCAGCCGGCGCCTCACTCAACGGTACCGGTGGCGCAAGCATCCCCGGTACCGGAGGGGAAGGGCGCAACAGCTCTCCCAGGATCTCTGGGAGAACGGCCCGGCGACTCTCGTGCAGGGCGGCTGTGGAGAAAGACATGGAAGCCGATGCAATGTCTAAGTCAGAGTGGAGGCTGTTCCGGGCTGTCCAGGGTGGAGCGCATCGACACCTCCTGAACAGAGGGTGAGCGGTCCTCCCGGTGCCGATGCCTACTGGGTACCGACTCCCTCGGCGACCCAGAGCTCTCGGTACCGACACGGGAAAGAGACCGATGTCGATGCTTCTTTGACTTTTTCAAACGAAGCATGTCACCGGAGCTTCCCGGTACCGACGAGGAGGACGTAGAATCCAGCCATCGCTTCCTCGGGGCCGAGGCCGAAGAAGGTCGGTCTCGGGGGGGCTGTACTGCAGGAGCCCTCAGGGTAGGGGGAGACCCACCCGAAGGCTCACTGCCACCAGCAGGGGAATGGACAGCCCTCACCTGCACTCCAGTTGAAGCACCACCGTCCGACGACATCAGCACTAGTGGAGGTCCCGGTACCACGACGCGTGCCTATCAGTGAGCGAGATTACCCGGGCGCACTGGGTGCACTTCTTGAAGCCGCTGGGAGACTTCGATGACATGGGCGGAAAAATCACGCCGGTGAAATCAAAACTCGTAATTGCGGTAAGGCACCAAAAAGAGAGGGAGAAAAAACGACCTGAGGCCTCAAAAGGGCCTACCCCGAAAACGAAAGAAAACTTAACAGGGCAAAAAGCTGAAAATACGGGAAGGGGAAAAAGACCGAAAGGCCCTTCTCCGAAATCCCTTTTTTTTTAGAAGCGAAAGTCAAAAGACGCGCGAGGGTCAACTTAAGGGGCGCGAATGGCGCAAACACGACCGTACCGAGCGCGGACAAAAGAAGACTGACGAACACGAGCCGGTTCGGGCGGGAAGACGGCCGCGCATGCGCAGTGCACATGGGCGTGCGAGGACTAGCAAAGGCCTTTGCTAGTGAAGTTTCCGATTGGAGGGGCTGCCGTGGACGTCACCCATCAGTGAGAACAAGCAGCCTGCTTGTCCTCGGAGAATAAATTTGTAACTCTTGGAACTAAAATATCTCTCCTACTGTTAATTGTATAATCTGTGAGATCTCTGATATCACAGTTAATCACTGATTTGGCTTGTATCTTGGCAAATAAACTCTTCATCCTAAATGATGTTCTGTGGGCTTCACTTAATGATCAAAGGCTGTAAGTATAAATGCTTCTGCTCTATCAGGCTTTCTTTCGCCGCATTGTATAACCTGTAACCTAAATCCAGTTTGTCATAAGGCTGGTATCTTTTCCTTGCCCGTGCTGAGAGACGGACTAATGCAGGTCCCTTAGACCTAACGTCTCTCTCAGTGGCAATTCCTTTTAGAACTTCACAACTTCTTGCTTACCTCAGTACTAGTGAATTATTCTATTTAGAGATGGAGTTAGATTTGAGGTCAATCCAGCCTTCTTGGAGGTTCTCTCTGCCACTGGACAGCTGAACTCCAGTACCAGACAGAACCTAGGGGTCTCTGAACCCCAAAACAAAACAAAACCAAAACTCTTCTGTTTAGGATCAAAGAATTGGTAATTTCTTAACTGATATAATATTCGACAAATACACGGAAATTTAAGTATAAAACTGGCCCCTAGAGCCAAAGTCCTCTGACGCATTGCCAAAAAGGCTTTGTGTCTCTTCTGTGTTGCTCTGGATAAATCTGGATACATTCTTATCTTAGATCCCCCAAAAAAAGAGAGTCAGAGAGACATATTTTCAAAGCACTTAGCCTTCTAAAGTTCCATAGGTTTCTATGGAACTTTGGAAGGCTAAGTGCTTTGAAAATGAGCCCCTAAGTGTCTGAAGAAAAGTCTCAGTACAGCATCTCTATCCATTTCAAGAACAAATGTTACTACAGTGGTAGTTCTTTGGGTAATTATTTCCAATGACGATTCCAAAAAGGATGTTAAGTTCATACCATCTCCCACATGTGGCTCTAAGGTTCCATTACCAGATTTTACATTATTCTGAAGATATTGCACCCACTCTATAGGAGGCAGTGAGTCCTTTGACATCCCTAGAACCTCAACCATATATTTTTTAACCATTTCCACAGATGAAATTAATGGAGACCTTGGGAAATTAGTACATCTCAAATTAAGTTTCCTAGATTGGTTTTCCAAATATTCCAGTCTCCATAAAGTGCAATTTCTTTCCTTGATTCAGACTAAAGTCAGATTCTCCAATTTTTGTAAATTTTCCCAGAATTGTTTCACTTCAAGATTCTGCTGTTTATTTATCTGCTCCTGAATTAGGACTGCTTCGGTCAAAACCTTAATCTCCTCTGAATTTTTTGAAACCAAAATTTGCAATGAAGAATGCACTGTAAATGTCAAATCCCAGAGTGACTCCAATGTCATTACGGCTGGTTTACTCAGTAACCCCAAAGAAAAAGCCGGGGGAAGGGGCTTTAAAGATCTGGTTCAAACTAGCAATTGTCTTTAAAGGAAAATTTGAAGTATGTTCGCCTACCAGACCACTCTCCACCGCTTCCTCTGGTATTGTCAGGTTCCCTTCCTGGATATTCCGCCCCTCTTCTGGAAGCTGAACTACAGGCCCCGTTTCCATACCTCCTCCTCCTGGCTGTGGGGGGGCCGCATGTGGGGCTTAGGGAAACCCCATCTACACTGTCGGCCAACACTGATGTGTCGGCGCCGGTAGTAAGGGAAGAAGCCTGTCTATGTCTCATCGTCATCCCAAAGTGCTCCAGCGTCAGCTGCTGGGGAGGGTGAGTTCCAGCAGGGGTTAAGGGAAGCTCCCTTACTTTCCCTCTCCTTTTCCCCATTTTCTCTTGGGGAATTCAGGAGTCCTTCTCAGCGTTAACATGGAGCGCGTCTGGGAGCATCCGGTGCTGCGACTCGCTACAGCGCCATCTTGGATCCCTATCTTTAACAAATTTTTAAAGGGATTCTACTAACACACTTTGCAACTATGCAGTTTTATTGAAAAGCACCATCTTTCATTATGCACCAGTATTTGAGTATGAAGGATTCAGTTATCCAAGGTTATGAAGGCCCAGCAGTTATAAATTACGTTTGCCTCCACTCTCCTCCTGCTGAGATCTTCTTGCACTTAGACTGGATAGCAAAGTGATTTACTTGTTACTGGTGTTTCAAATATGACAGATTTATCCTGCAGTCCTCGGACCCGATGGCACACAACCGTGCAAAAAACACGTTTACTAATTAGATCTACTGTATAAGACAACGTCTAGGTTTTTCTGCTCATACATAGCTGGCATTGCATAGCTGCAAATCACGAGTGCCCCTCAATCAATATATTCCCGCAGATCAAAATGGATTTGCTCCTGTGTTGAAAATTTTTCTTCACTTTTTTGTGAAGTTCCTTCATTGCTTTTCCAAATTTTTTTCCATTAAAGTTTACATGTGTAACTGCCTTCTGTCCATTGAGAATGCTGGTTACGTCTTCTAAACCCATCAAAGCTCAACTTTGGTTTTCTCTAGGAAGCAATATGGCGTTCACAGTTTTTATTCTCAAGGTAGCATATATTCAAGTCTGTCTCTTTTGACAAGGAGGCACTTGCAAGTACCTTTTCTAAGAAAAAGGAACGTTTCCTTGAAATCCACGCTGAAACATCAGACAGGATAAAGGAAAGTCAAGAGGACAAGGTCTGGAGGCCCCTCATGAGGTCTATCATATACTTCACTTTTGCATCTGAGTTCTTATCCGAGCACAGTGCATCAGCTAGCTGCTCTTGTACAATCCTTGAGACCTGATGTCTTCATCTATGTCAGTTTATGGTGTCAACAACCACAGCAGAGTTTCTGGATGCCAACGCCAATGAATCACAGGCAGACTGGTCTGGATCATCTCACATCTTCTCTTCCTTCCACATGGGAATGAAATATATCTTGTTTTCCCTTGCATGAGAAAGTGGTGTGTGGCTCATCGCAAAAGAGTGGACAATTAAATAACCATGTAAACCTGAAAGCTGACTAAGCAGGAAAAAAATTTTAATTAAAAAACCAGACAGTACAGAGTCTTAGACATGAGCTGATGGGATAAATGCATTTGATTACAACACTCTGGTGAGGTAACTAGATCCTGTCACATGCTGGAACTGCCTGGGGATATTTCATTTTCTCCCCTTGTTTATGAGATATCAGTTGTGATTTGTGCTTTCTGATACTGAAACCCCTTGAGTGCTGTGTTAACAGAAGCACTGAAAGATGACAGCAGTTCTAGTACGACTTTACCAAAATGAACCTCTTCTCAAAGATACTATAACCTTAACGTCCTGATTTCTGCTTTTGAAAACTGAAATGCTTCCACTGTTGTCAAGGAACTTTGAAGAGTTCTGCTAGATCAATTAGATCATTAAAGATAAAGCAGATCATCATGTAGCATTGGTTATTTAATTTGTCAGGGTAGTATTTATGCAATGGATACTTGTCTTCATCAGCTTGTTCTCTGCAATATTCTACCAATATGTAAATTCTTGACGTAAGGCATTTATAGCAAAATGCATAGTTAGTCATCTGACCTTGTTCAGAGATTTAAACATAGTTTCACATTCTGCCGCCTTAATAATTTTATGAAACTTCACCTCGCACACTAGATCTGCAAAAATTGTATACATGGTGGATATAAGCTTTCTCAATAATGGAATCTATTTCCAGGCATTATCAAAGCCTACATTTTCACAGTGCCACACAGAGTTCTTCTATCAGATAAGGAATGGATTGATGCAAAATTATCACACCACTATTTCTTCCAAGTCTTACTGATGCAAACATCTCCATTCTCTTCATATCAAAATCATTATCAACAGTAAACCCACTTAATTGCTGAAACTATTTATTGCAGCACTGTCACAAGCTACTAACTTAATTCCAGTAAACAGTGGCATGTGTAGGATCACCAGCTTTCCTCAAGTTAATATACAAAAATCAACATTTTGGAAATAAATATCTGTACTTTTGTTAACTACGGGTATGTGGAAAGTTGATTGTTGGACTGCACTGAATACTTCAGATTTAATAATGCTATTTATGCCTTCAATAAATTCAAAACAATTTTAACTTCTCCAGGTGTTCAAAATTTTTGTATATTCTCTAATTGATCATGGACTTCCTTTATCTCAGCAGCAGCTGGATATATTCTGTAGCACAATTTCATTTCTGTTTCGAATTTCAGGTGATTCTGTCAATAGACTTTTCAGAAGTCCTTGGTTCAGATTTTGAACCTTTGTGACAGCATTCATATAGAATTTTTTCTTTATAGAACTACCAAATTGTTCATCATCAGGTTTCACATTTAGAATGGTACCCTTTGCATGAAGTCGAATGTGTGCTTCCCAAACAATCCAGAACTGTACAATGAATAGTGTAGGACAATGTGGCATTTTCTGATCTCCTTACTGTGAAGAAATAGTGTGTTTTAAGCCTGTAAAATGTATTGGATATTGCCCTGTTTTAATTATGTCTGAAGTGTATTTCTCCTATTTGGCCAGCAGATGGTGCATGTTCATGCTTAAATCTGTTATAGGGAACCGAGAGGCAGATGCACTAAGCTTTAATGACCCTTTAACGACCCTCTAACGAAGAATTTTCGAACCGTGGCATGCATTAAAGGCCATTTTCTGACCACGTTAGCAGAAAACGAAAACGGAATGCAGATGAGCAAATTGTGTAGAAACCCCATTGAAGCGAGATGCATCAAAGTTTTCCGGCTACCCTAACGTAGGAAAAGTGCCGGAAAGCTAATGACAGGTCTGTACCTGTCGTTAGGGCTATCCGACTGAAAACTGTAATGTAAAAAAAAAATAAAAAAAAGTGAGGGGGGCAAAAACGCGCGTCAGGGGTGTCTTTTATTGACGCCCGAGGTCACTGCTGCTCCCCGCTCCCCCTGCATCACTATAAAACTGAAAAAAAAAAAAAAAAAAGTTCGGGAGGGGGCAAAGGTGCTCGTCAGGAGCGTCCTGTATGGACGTCCTTGCCCCCCTGCCCGTGGTTGCCGCCGCTGCTGCTCCCCGCTTCCTCCCCCAGCATTAAATAAAAACACAAAACAAAACTCAAAGCTTTAGAAGCCCTGGCCCCCCTCCCTTCCTGTCTCTAAACTCTTTCTCCACACAGCTCCGCCTCCCTCCGCCCCGTGCCCCGCCCCTGCCACCCCCCCTGAGATCGTCGCCGTCGCTCCCCCCCCCCCCCTGCATTACCGGGCCGTGCAGCGCCTCTCACCTCTGTATGAAGGCACTGCACGGGCAAGAAGACCAGATCGCTGCAGTCTTCAGGACGTCTCTCTCCTTCATCTTCCCTGCCCTGGCCCCACACCCGTCTTTCCATAGAAGTCTGCTCGATACCTGTCCTATTTCCACAACTACTGGAGTTGCTGACAAAGCTCACTCTAGCCTTGATCCTGATTGTTTTTGTCATTTACGGGACCCAAACCACAGAAGTCTTGCCTGGCACTGGTCTCACTTCCCAATCTCTGAAGCTGCTGCTAAATCTCACTCCAGTTATGAGACCATCTAAGTTTTAGATTGAATTCCATCCTTTATCTGCATAGGGATTCTCTGTATTTATCCCATGCATTCTTGAATTCTGTCATCGTTTTTGTCTTCACAACCTCACACAGCAGGGCATTCCAGGCATCCACCACCCTTTCTGTATTTCCCGACATTGCTCCTAAGTCTCCCACCCTGCAAACTCAAACACTTTCCTGTCTCTGAAAAAGATTAGTTTGCATATTAATACCTTTTAATACGCAAAGTAATCTTTTTCAGAGACAGGGAAGCAGTACTGAAATAATTATATTGGTTGCCAATAAGATCTTGTATTCAAGTTAGGTATTTTAATGTTTCAGATTTTTACAGGCATGGCACCTGAATAGTTTGGCCTTCTGTAAACAGAATCTTGCAGTCTACTGAGACATCATGTTTAAATTTTCCTTTGATATGGAGGATATCATCTGAAGGTTATCTTCGCAGTTTTCATATCGGGAAGCACTAAATTGGAATTCTCTGCCCTCTTCTATGAAAAAGGAACTTATTTACCTTTTTGAACAAAATAAACTTTATTGTTTCTAAGATCTTCTGTTAGAATATTTTAGGTGACAGTTTATTTTGCGCTATTTTAGGTCGACAAGATGCAACATTATTTCTAGTGAATGACTAGTCTCTTTTGTAATCCGCACTGGACCAAATTGTTTGGAAAATAATGAAGCGCAAGAGTTTCAGTGTATTGTAGCAAACTGTGTTAACTAATTGGAAAAAAATCAATGCTCCCAAGGTGTAATCCTGTCCATTCCACACACACTTTAGCATTAGATAGATCATGATAATTTCTGCATTAACTAACTGATACGGCACCATGTTAACTGTTAACACAGTAATTTAACATGTGCTAACAGCCAAGGTAAATTAGTAAAATAAGGGCCCATGTAACCACTATTGTCAAAGTAGCACTTTCTCAAAAAAGAATCACAGGGACTAGTACACCAAATCAGGCAAGATCACTTCGCTTACAATTGAGCTCTAAACTATTAAAAAAAGGCTAGTAAAATAGAAGTTGTGTGCCAGTGCATGAGCTCGGATGATAAGAATGGGGAAAAGAAATTTGTTAATAAAATGTTTGAACTAAAAAAAAGAGACAGTGAAAAGGAATTCACCTTCATATTCAGCTGCTCCTTGCTGTATCCAAGCAGCTTCAGAAACTTAATTCTTGCATCACGCTCAAAATTTACCTGAAACATTTAACAAAAAGAAACAGATAAGGAAAGAAAGCATATATTGTTTGGCCTTTGAAAAGGGCCAGGACTAACTGCGAGGGGGAGGGGGGCTGAGGTCATATTAACACAGCAAGACAGAAGCACTACAGCACTTAAGCTACTGTTGGCAGGTATTTGAGTACCCACATGCACTCAAGGCACGCCATGTCTGCCCCTCCAACAAAAGATTTGTGTTAGAGTGGGGGGGGGGGGGGGGAGGGGGTTGAAATCCATAAGTTATGAGCACATAAGCTTGCCCAAAGGCCCACTGCCACATAGTTTCCTTTTGTAGTAGCAGCTGCAGCCGCTTGGGGTGAAGGACAGAGGTAAGGTGGCAGCAGAAAGGAAAGAAAAGGGAGATAGGGAATGGAAGATGTTTGACATGGCGCAGAGGAAGGGAAGACATTCTGAACTAAAAGGGAGGAAAAGCAAGATGAGGAGAAATGCTGGACATAAGGAATGGAGGGGAAGATGGACAGAAGAAATTAGTGAGATGTGGGAGGAGAGAGAGATGGGAAATGGAAGGGCTGAGATAAGGGAGCTGGAAAGCTGTAGGTGGATGCAGTAAAATGGAGACTGAGGACTGAACAGTGAAAAAGGGTGATCTTGGAGTGGAGACAAAAGCAAAAAAACAAAAAAAAAAGTTGAAAGTGAATATAGGAAAACAGAAAACAAATGGCAATGAACAGGAGACAAGCATAGGCACAGACTGTGTGCCGATACTGTTTTTTCAGCTCAGACCTGTTTGCAGCTCTAGCTATCCTTAGCACAGAATTATGTTCACGTGTCCAGTCTGCTCTCATAGGTTAGTACACAAATTTTGTGCAGCCCCCATTTGCATATTTTGATCTAAGAATGGTAGGATCATGGCAAGCTTGTTCATGATGAACTCCACCCCCCCTTACAAAGTCATTGAGATCCCAGAGGTTGAAGGTGGGCCACAGTCCTCCTGAGGAAGGAGTAGAATCTATGGCACTGCTGAGAGGCTTGAATATGTTCAACTGCTATGTTTTAAGAGTTGCTAGCCCCATGGCCAAGAATGAAATATGCTGGAACAGAAGTTGGGATATGATCCCTGATCCTTTTGTCCCAGGTTGCTGTGAAAAGTTTATTCTGTAGCCCTGCTCAATGATCCGGAGAATTCAGTGGTTTGTGGTACTGGATTGCCAGACTCCCTGAAGAACTGAAGTGTGTCCCTTACTGAAAGGTAGTTGCTATTGAGGCAGACTGTGGTTTCTTCTCTCATGAACATTTCTTATGATATTGTAAACCAAGCTTGTTGGGATAATGTGGGATATAAATGTCATAAATAAATAATTTTTCATTGAGGGTATAGTAGTCTTGGATAGCACTGGGAAAGTTGTCTCTAGAATATGGCTAGTAGCATCTATGCAGACAGAATTGCTGTTGATAACGCTTCTCATAGAGAGGTTGATTTCTTTGGTATTGTGATTACTGTTCAGTAGGCAAAGAGGACAGTTTACAAATGTGCCTTACCTTTTCTCTAGACACTTCAATGGTCTGCTGCAAAAGGGAATAATAATGGAGCATCTGTTGCTGGTGGTCCACTATTTTCAGGCTAGCACTGCTCTATGGTAGATTTTCCTTCCCATCATGCCCGGGATTTTTATTTTTGATTCTTGCCTAGTGGAGAGCTACTCTTGGGCTTAGCAATTTTTGATCTCTCAATGGCTGCTTCTGAGACAATAGACCAGTGGAAGAGTTGGGAGTGATCATGTCCTGGAGCAGACTGGACTTTGTATTTGGCATTAAGGCACCTGGGTGTCACTTTGGGAGCTGGTGTAATGGTGTGCTGAATTTTCTCAGTGTACTCATGGCTTACAGGATGAACTGAAAATCCCCCTTGGACAGAGAAAAGAACATATTTCACAGGAACTCAGAGTACAGGTAAAAATTTGGGATGTATGGCTTGCACATTTGTTCTTCCAAATTTGTAGAAGTATGGTAAGCAGTTGATCAGAGTCTTGGAAGTGAGCAGTAAAATCTGGAGAAAGCTATCCACTTTCCTCAGGTATGGGAGAGCTATCAATGGTGAGGGTGCTCTGTGTTACTTAGTCTATTTGTTGTATTTGTATCCCACATTTTCCCACCTATTTGCAGGCTCAATGTGGCTTACATAATTTTGTTATTACATTGTCATTTCAGGCTATCAGATACAGTTATTAGTAAGGTGTAGAGATTTAGTAATAGAAGAAAGAAGGAAGTAATTAGGGGATAAGTATAGAAGGTGGACTTTCAAACTGGGTGGTTTGGTGAAGTGGATTAGTGAGGCTATAGGTTCTCTTTGTAGGCCTTGTTGAAGAAATATGTCTTCAGAGATTTGCGAAAGTTAGTTATTTCGTCGATTGTTTTCAGGTCTGTAGGTAACTGTCTAGTGCTCTGGAGTAGAAGTCTGCACGGGAACAGGGTTTGCGGGAATCCCCTCCAGGTCAGCGGGAGTGCCGCGGGGACAGAAATAAACATGCAGGATTCCAGTGGGGATGGAGGATGTTCTGGCGGGGTTCCTGTGGGGACACGCGCACATACCTTTGTTTTAGTGGACGGAAACCAAGTTCTCCTCCAACACGAAAAGAAGGATGTCCTCAACTGCCCCGTCGCAGGGACGGCCAAATACCAAGGGGTTATCGGGCAGAGCAAAGGCGTGGATGTCCTTCTCAGAGAAACGTCCATTTTGGGCGTCCTTAATTGCGCCATTGCAGGGACGGACAAATACCAAGGGTTTGTCGGGCAGAGCAAAGGCGTGGATGCCCTTCTCGGAGAAACATCCATGTTGGGCGTCCTTAACTGCGCCATCGCAGGGACGGCCAAATTTCAAGGGGGTGTTGGAGGCATAGCGAAGGTGGGACTTGAGCGCCTAACACTTAGATGTCCTCCATTCATAATCTAAAAAAAAAAAAAAAAAACAGGACGTCCCTGACGAGCACTTGCACGTTTTCACCCGGGTCTCCCCTGTCTCAACTCAAGTTCAACACGTGCAGGAGATTTGCTCAAGTTGTTTCTTTTGTTGAGGGCATTGTGCTGTTTGGGTGACCAATAATTCTCTCTATTTTAGTGTGGAAAAAAACTTCAGTTTGTTTTATGTATTTATTGCCCTTTTTCTACGATTCAGTAGATTAATGAGTGAAGAAATATTTTCTCTGATTTGTTTTAAATGTATTACTCTGCATTGTGTGCCCCCTGTCCACTCCACTCAGTACTTTATACTTTCTTTTTTTATGGGGATGGGCGGGGATGGAGGAGATCACTCACGGGGATGGAGGATATTACTCAAGGGGACGGGTGGGGACAGGTTAGCTTCTGGCGGTGATGAGCGGGGACAGGTTTGATTCCGGCGGGGACGGGTCGCATTTCTGTCCCCATGCAACTGTCTACTCTGTAGTTCCCAGCTAATGCTCAGTTTCATTAAAGTGCTGGGGATGGGTTCTTCTGGAACCCTTGTTGTGATCTGTAGAAGGGCAGTGCTTTCTTTAAGGAAATTCTGTAGGAATTTTAGTAGCACGATCGATCGACTTTCCAGTGCAGGAATGGCCAATGTAGCCCCATGGCACAGGATAAGCATGGGGTGCAATGGAGTGCCAGTATCAGTATCTGAGAGGCATTGGGGGAGGGATAACCCTTCTGAATACCCTTGGTGCTTCTTTTGTGGGCAATATCTCCAAATAGATTAGTTTGAGGAATACCATGACAGTTATAAACCTCACTACTAAGCCAGGGTACATGAAGTATGATCTCAGTCTCTCAAATATACTGAGAATGTTCACTGTAGTACTCGCATCCCTTATCAGTTTGGGGGGAGGGGGGGTCCAGCAGCATAGAAACTCTTGAGCCTATTTGTGTGGGGTTTTTCCTTTGAACAGGCCTTGGGACTTTACTGGGTAGTTTTGGAGCAGCAAGTCAGGTTTGTCCCCCTACTCCCAATGCAGGCAGCAGTCAATAAACTTTTGAGTTGGGTGCAAAATTTGTATTTTTTAAACGTAATGCTGCAACAGAGGAGGTCCCAGAGTGATGCGGGGGAGTTGAGGCAAAGAAGCAGTCCCTGCATTGGATCACAAGCTCCGTTCTTCAGTACTGCTGGCTGTATGGCAGCTGCACTCAGGTGGGCAAATTTATTTTGTTTTCCTGGGGGCACTCTCTTCTGCAGGTGCACATGGGGTGGGAGGGGGCTTGTGTCCTGTGTTGTTCTGCACATACAGGTACCTGGGGTGGTCTAGATCTATGTTCAATTTCCATCATGCAGTACTTTTCTTGTATACAATTTTGAGAAATCTGTAACCATACACAGGTTTAAGTATGAGAGGATTTAGAACATACTCCCGAAACGTTAGTGGCCTCAATTACCCCACTAAACGTAAAAAAGTGATGAATTTCTTGAGGAAGATATGTGCGGACTGTCTCCTTCAGGAGACTCATCTATCTCTTATAGAATCTAATACGTTACAGATTTAGTCATTGCATCTCTGCTCCCACAGTTCATAAGAGTGTGTGGCTATTTTGATTAATAAAGATGCTAATATTCAAATTTTATCTTCCCACTCTGATCCTCATAGGAGAAGGAAGACCTACAGTTCACCATAAAAACAACTCTTATTAATATTTATGTTCCCAATAGTAATACATCAGCCTTTTTTCAATCCATATCCACTTTAGTAACTGAGGCATCACATTCCTCATTAATAATAGCTGGGGATTTAAAAAAAAAAAAAAAAAACAGTACAGGACCCCTGGAAAGATGGTCTTCCGAGGTGTATATCTTTTTGACACCTCTAGGACTGGTTGACCCATGGAGGTTCCTGATGGTCAAGAGTATACATTTCAATCCTCAGTTCACCAATCTCTCTCTAGAATTTTTTTTTAAATCTCTAAGGACTTGATTCCATTAGTGGATGATGTTCATATAGACTTTTTAAGGCTGGGTTCTGTTGGTGGAGATGTGCTTATGAAGGCCTAGACCAAGCAGTTTCAGTACTGCTAAATATCCAATATCTAAGAATTAATATACAGATGAGGAGAAGTGGAAATTTCTCTTTTTTTCTGTAAATTAGAATGGTATTGAGCAGGCCAGGTGTGGAGCAAATACCCCACCTCCTCCCCACCTTCCCCTGATAGGCAATTGAAAGACAATGAGCTATTCACATGAGTGTGTTTATTAGCCTTTGAGAGACTTTTAGGATGCAGATCAAAGCAAAGTTCCAGGTGACAAGAGGGCAGGGCTGACAGAGGAGAAGAGACAGAAATCCTGCAGTCAGGAGGGGATAGGAAAAATGCTATTGCAAGGGGGGGAGGTCGTGGGAACTGAGTCCTGAATCCTTTGAAGTGAGATACAGATTGCTTTTATTTGAGGATGTGCTGAAGTTGTAACTTTCAAGGAAATGCAATATAATTTTGTGTGTCTTCTTTTTGGGCAATTGTAAGAAACAATGGCATATCCTGCATGACCTATTATGTGTTCCTGAGAACCAGTTCTTTGTACTACAGCCTATATAACTGCCTGGTCTGAAGCAAGGGGGGGGGGGGGGGGGGGGTCGATGAAAATCTTCCTCAGTCTATCTCAATAGATTAAGGAATATGCGACCATTTCCATGTCTCCTCCTTTTTTATGTTTCCTCAATACCCTGTTTCTTATGTGCTGCTCCTAATTTTATTATTTCTTATTTTTCATGTTCTTGGGTAAGAATAAAATGTTGATAATGTGAGAAGCTTCTCTTGTTTATAGTGTTTTTGGTACTTATCAAGCCGAAGGGTCTAAGAAAATCAGTTGGGGAATTTGTGGGGTTGAGGCACTGGGTTTTGGTTCCAAGACCCAGCACCAATAGGCCCAAACAGTTCTTTGCCTGCTAATTTGGGCCAAATTCTGTTAACCCGAATACCTAAGACAACTGGTTTAGATTTGTCACTGCCTGCTAGTTTTTGTCCAGTTGCTAGCATACCATTTTTAACAAAATGAACTGAAACTTATGCTCTAAAACAATTGGATTAGCTTACTAGTAATTTAATATACCATAAAACTTTTTTTTCTTTTTAGAATAACAAATGTTCACTCCGTCAACATTTGAAGAAACATGTCAGATAAGTATCACTCCTAAACAACAGCAAACGTATCTTCTTTTTAAAAAAACAGCGCATTATAAATTCGATTTTCTTTTTCTAAATTTGTAAGAGTTGATTCTTTGTTTTTTTTCCTTTTCAGGTTCTTCTTCGGATGTGCATGCAAGGTAAGTTAAAAGTCTATAACCTTATTTTGGACCCTATAATGGCCCACTTGTGAGTCTCCTTCTCCTTGAATTAAAGTGACACAATAAGGATACTTTTTCCAACTTTCTTGGTTTCTTTCTTTCTTCACCTTTCTTTCAACATTGGGTACCATTAGATGTAAAGATGATCACAGAAATCAGCAGCCACGAATCAGGATGTCTGGAACCAGGACACCTACTACTCTAAACTAAAAGAACTTAATAAACCCTAAAATCTATCTAAGTTGTTTGTTTGAGTAGTTATAAAGGATGATGACTGCAGTACTTTCCTAAATTAACTTCCCCCCCCCCCTCCCCGAAAAAAAAAATGTATCATTCTTGAACCCTGTTCTATCCCTTTCCCCACCAATTTTCTTTTTTTCTTTTTAAACAACAATGTTAGGGAGATTATCCTAACACTTCATTACAAGGCTGTAGGATTAAAATAACTCCCAGTTATTTTAACTTACACTGCCATTAAAACCCAGTGTAAGTTTTTTTTCTTATTTATTATTTAAGAATTCTGCTGACTTCTTACTTTACATTTCCTCACAAAACCTGTCAGGTTTAACAGGAATTCTTGTCTCTCAGTCAGCAGATTTATCAGGAACACTAAGTGTGACAGGTTTTTGTCGAACCAGTTTGACAGGATATTAAGATATCAAAGTAGTTGTCTGATTTATTAAGCTGGTATGATTTCAAAATCTCCTTCTCATCAAGCAGCAATCAGACACACATTTGTAAGACTCTAAAATCGCGGAAGGCTTTAGTCACACTTTAACCACACACCAACAGCCTTTAAGAATTCTCAAAATCCAATTTTAAAACGTACTATTATTTTTTTAAACACAGCTGCTCCCAGACCACCAGCATAGGTCTGTTCAGCAACGAACTTACCTCCCAACTGCCAACTTACAACCCTTAGAACCCTTTTCATGTCATCCAAGGCATGAGCCCCTGCAGCAACACAACACTCAGCAATAATCTATGAATATACATTTTGCATTAATTTAGGACATTTCCAGCAACATACAGCGCTTACAACTTATTTAAATAAGCTTTACATACCTTACTTATACTCGGAAGGTGTTTATTTTTAAGTTTTCCCTCTGCACGCGACTATTGTCCACCCCGTCACGAGCCAGCATCTGGTGCTGTCGGCTGTGTCTCGCCACCTCTGGCTTCCTCTCCGCGCGTGTCACTCAACTGTACCCGCACTATACTTAAATAACAATAAAACCGCCAGAGAAGTACACTGGAGCCCTTTTTTTTTTCTCTCTTTGCCTCTTGCCGAATTTTCACTTCGGCAGGAACCACCTCTGTTCATAAAGGGAGCCGGTTCTTTAAAAAAAAACCAGAAATCCCTTGCGTCAACATCTGACGTTATCACTTCAATATCAGACGCATGCACGAGGCAAATCAGGACCGAACAAACTTCCCAAACTCGCCCTCCACGTCTGCACCGGCGCCGTCTTTCCCTTATGAACGGCCCTTTAATGCCACCAAAAATTTGTGACCCGAAGCACCACTGCAGCCTGAGTCGCCCCTGTAGCATCGATTCGCCGATGCAAGACACCGCCAAAACTCAACGACACCACTCCCGACTCTCTCAGAATCACCGCCCATGCCACGCACCGCCCCAGAAACCCTGTTCTGTGGAAACTCTCCCCCAAAAATCATCACCATCACGCTGCGTAGTGATAGGGTGAATCGGATTGGTGGAGGGGTAGCATTGTATATTAACGAGAGCCTTGAATCAAATAGATTGAAAATTCTGCAGGAAACAAAACACTCCTTGGAATCACTGTGGATTGAAATTCCATGTGCAAAGGGGAAAAGGATAGTGATAGGAGTGTACTACCGTCCGCCTGGCCAGGACGAACAGACGGATGCGGAAATGTTAAAGGAAATCAGGGACGCAAACAAACTGGGCAACACAATAATAATGGGGGATTTCAATTACCCGCATATAGACTGGGTTAATGTAACATCTGTACACGCAAGGGACATAAGATTTCTTGATGAAATCAAGGACAGCTTCATGGAACAGCTAGTTCAGGAGCCGACAAGAGAAGGAAAAATACTAGACTTAGTCCTTAGTGGTGCTCATGATCTAGTGCAGGGGGTAACGATACGAGGGCCGCTTGATAACAGTGATCATAATATGATCGGTTTTGATATTGGCACTGAAGGAAGTGAAACTAGGAAATCAAGTACGCTAGCGTTTAACTATAGAAAAGGTGATTACGACAAAATGAGAAAAATGGTGAAAAAAAGACTGAAAGGAGCAGCTCGCAGAGTAAAAAACTTGCATCAGGCGTGGATGCTGTTTAAAAACACCATCCTGGAGGTTCAGGACAAATATATTCCACGTATTAGAAAAAAGGGAAAAAAGACTAAACGTCAGCCGGCGTGGCTAAACAGTAACATAAAGGAAATCATTAGAGCCAAAAAACAATCCTTCAGAAAGTGGAGAAGAGAACCAACTGAAAGTAACAGGATAGATCATAAGGAATGCCAAGCCAAATGCAAAGCGGAGATAAGGAGGGCAAAAAAGGACTTTGAGAAGAAATTAGCGTTGGAAGCAAAAATACATAGTAAAAATTTTTTTAGATACATTAAAAGCAGGAAACCGGCCAAAGAGTCGGTTGGGCCGCTGGACGAAAATGGTGTTAAAGGGGCGATCAAGGAGGACAAAGCCGTAGCGGAGAAATTAAATGAATTCTTTGCTTCGGTCTTCACCGAGGAGGATTTGGGGGGGACACCAGTGCCGGAAAGAATATTTGAAGCGGGGGAGTCGGAGAAACTAAACAAATTCTCTGTAACCTTGGAGGATGTAATGGGTCAGTTCAGCAAGCTGAAGAGTAGTAAATCACCGGGACCTGATGGTATTCATCCCAGAGTATTAATAGAACTAAAAAATGAACTTGCGGAGCTACTGTTAGAAATATGCAATCTGTCCCTAAAATCGAGTGTAGTACCGGAAGACTGGAGGGTAGCCAATGTTACTCCGATTTTTAAGAAGGGTTCCAGAGGAGATCCGGGAAATTATAGACCGGTGAGTCTGACGTCGGTGCCGGGCAAGATGGTGGAGGCTATTATTAAGAATAAAATTGCAGAGCATATACAAAAACATGGACTGATGAGACAAAGTCAGCACGGATTTAGTGAAGGGAAGTCTTGCCTCACCAATCTAATGCATTTTTTTGAGGGGGTAAGCAAACATGTGGACAATGGGGAGCCGGTTGACATTGTATATCTGGATTTTCAGAAGGCGTTTGACAAAGTGCCGCACGAAAGACTCCTGAAGAAATTGCAGAGTCATGGAATCGGAGGTAGGGTACTATTATGGATTAAGAACTGGTTGAAAGATAGGAAGCAGAGAGTAGGATTGCGTGGCCAGTATTCTCAGTGGAGGAGGGTAGTTAGTGGGGTCCCGCAGGGGTCTGTGCTGGGTCCGTTGCTTTTTAATGTATTTATAAATGACCTAGAGATGGGAATAACTAGTGAGGTAATTAAATTCGCCGATGACACAAAATTATTCAGGGTCGTCAAGTCGCAGGAGGAATGTGAACGATTACAGGAGGACCTTGCGAGACTGGGAGAATGGGCGTGCAAGTGGCAGATGAAGTTCAATGTTGACAAGTGCAAAGTGATGCATGTGGGTAAGAGGAACCCGAATTATAGCTACGTCTTGCAAGGTTCCGCGTTAGGAGTTACAGATCAAGAAAGGGATCTGGGTGTCGTCGTCGATGATACGCTGAAACCTTCTGCTCAGTGTGCTGCTGCGGCTAGGAAAGCGAATAGAATGTTGGGTGTTATTAGGAAGGGTATGGAGTCCAGGTGTGCGGATGTTATAATGCCGTTGTATCGCTCCATGGTGCGACCGCACCTGGAGTATTGTGTCCAGTACTGGTCTCCGTATCTCAAAAAAGATATAGTAGAATTGGAAAAGGTACAGCGAAGGGCGACGAAAATGATAGTGGGGATGGGACGACTTTCCTATGAAGAGAGGCTGAGAAGGCTAGGGCTTTTCAGCTTGGAGAAGAGACGGCTGAGGGGAGATATGATAGAAGTGTATAAAATAATGAGTGGAATGGATCGGGTGGATGTGAAGCGACTGTTCACGCTATCCAAAATACTAGGACTAGAGGGCATGAGTTGAAGCTACAGTGTGGTAAATTTAAAACGAATCGGAGAAAATTTTTCTTCACCCAACGTGTAATTAGACTCTGGAATTCGTTGCCGGAGAACGTGGTACGGGCGGTTAGCTTGACGGAGTTTAAAAAGGGGTTAGATAGATTCCTAAAGGACAAGTCCATAGACCGCTATTAAATGGACTTGGAAAAATTCCGCATTTTAGGTATAACTTGTCTGGAATGTTTTTACGTTTGGGGAGCGTGCCAGGTGCCCTTGACCTGGATTGGCCACTGTCGGTGACAGGATGCTGGGCTAGATGGACCTTTGGTCTTTCCCAGTATGGCACTACTTATGTACTTATGTACTTATGCGTGGTAAGTTTTTTTTTATTTATTTTTAACCCCTTTAAGGGTTACAGTAGACAGATTGATGAGCAGTCTATTCTGCCACATTTGCTCACACTGATTAACAATTTTGGGACCCTATCTGGATACAAGATCAATTGGTCCAAAACGGAGTTAATGCTACTTAATATTTATTGTGCAAAGGCACTAGTATCCTCCTTTCCATTTCACTGGCAGCTCAAAGGATTGAAGTATTTGGATATTAGACTTCTTCCTTCCTTTTTGTAGGATTAAATGAGAAAATTTAGAAAGAAAATCCACGAAATATGAAGCTTTTGGTCTCCGCTTTGGCACACTTGGTGGGTAAGCCTAGAAACCATAAAAGTTGTCAATTGCACCTATCTTGATGTATTTTAAGGGTATGCTTCCAACATTATAGAAAACCTTAGAGAATAAAAAGATTGATAAACTCTGAACTAATTTCTTATGGAGTGGCTGTAAGCCATGCATTGCCTTGGCTACTTTGCAAAGAAATAAGGAGGCTGGAGGGAGGGGGGGCATGAATTTCACTCATTTTTACCACTATTATTTGCCTTTCATTTTGAGATGGGGTATTTTCTGGTTATGTCCCAGCCTGGCTCAGTTTGGAAAGATAATTGTTGTTACATTTGTACCCCGCGCTTTCCCACTCATGGCAGGCTCAATGCGGCAGGCAATGGAGGGTTAAGTGACTTGCCCAGAGTCACAAGAAGCTGCCTGTGCCGGGAATCGAACTCAGTTCCTCAGTTCCCCAGGACCAAAGTCCACCACCCTAACCACTAGGCCACTCGTTGTTGAAGAGTGGTGGCGCTATACAAGCTAAAAGGTACCTCTTGGGTGCCTCCTTCTTGATATAGCTTGTCCAATCTGATCTTTAGGTCTACCCTAGAGGCCTTGGTTGCTTTGGACACTACATTTACAGTGAAACTCAGACTCCAGGTGGTTTCCACTTTGGAATAATCCTCACCTTCGTTTGGATAAGAAGAAAATTTACTAGAAGGAACGGACTTAGCAGAATATTTGGACTTTTGAGGACCTATTATATCAAGACAAACTTATCTTTTTCAACTTTACAAAGCTCATTTGAAGTGCCTTTCTCTCAGTGTTTTAGAGGCCCCAGTTGACACATATTCTTTGTTCACTGTTCACTAACTTTGCAGAGTTGCCTCCATCACCTGGAATCCTCCAATATGTTCAAGATTATGCTCACTTGGGACTTACTGCATCATCCATATATAAGCATAACAATTCTCTACTGCAATCTTCAGTTGGTTTGCCTGACAATTGGAGCAAAGAGCTTGGAATATCAATTTCTGAAGAACAAAGGTCTACATTTTGGACACCGAGTGTTAGAAGCGTCGCTTCATCAATCTTTATTTTTCCTAGCACATCAGATCCTTTGGATACATGTAAGACTCCCAAGTTTTTCCATAAACCTCAAATTTGTACTGGAACTGTGGCTCAGTTCTGGGAATGTTGGATCATCTGATTTTCCTTTTGTCCACCAGTTTTCATATTTTAGAGTCAGGTTTGGGAACAGGTAACAGAAATGTTATAAGTGTCTAGTCCTTTAACATACACCACTCTTTTTCCCCTCCAAATTTTTCAAAGAAGGGTGAGCTAGCCGATGACTAGTTATATGGTTGTGGTGGACTGCCAAACAATTGCAAAATATTGGAAGCATCCATTGATTCTGAATGTTTGTTTTTGGTGGAATTCACTTTGTTTGAGATACAGATATGAATATATTTTGGCAGACAAAAAACAGGTAGCACCGCTATATTCTTTAGAGTCTGGTCTCCACTCAAAGACTTTGTGGATTTTTTTCCTTGATAATCTCTAATGTGCCTCTAAACTATAGTATTGTTTACTTTTCTGGCAAGAGTGGGGTTAGGGAAAAGGAGATTTTTGAAGGGTTAAGTTTTGTATTGTCCTTTGTTTATTATTTCTATGGCATTGTATGGGGGATGTCTTTTATTCAGATGATGTTTTCGTTTCTTGTCATACGGGTTTTGTTGCCGCAAAATAATAAAAATTAAACTCTTTTGAACTAAGAAAGTTGAAGAGAAGAGACATTATACATGCTTGGGGACATTTATAGAGCGCAGTAGTAAGGGTAGGCAGGGGATAACAGACATAAGAAATAATATAGTGGGCCAGAAGGGGCAGAATACAAGCTTCAAACTTCCAAGAAAGCTGGGTAAATTACATAGTAGAGTCAGTTACACATCCTAACATAAAGAAGCATGGGCTGAGTGGATGTCTCAGTAGTTTTAGAAACAGTTTGAATTATGAAAATATTTAGTAATAAGATATGGGAAACAGCAAAGAGGAAAAAAAAAAAGAACTGAAACAGTTCATCAGTGAAGGTGGAGGTGGTCAGCACTGCAACAGAAATTAAATGTGCTTGGAAGAGATACAGGGCAGCACTGAGAGGCTGAGTAAATGATATTAGATGGGAAGCTGGTATACGTATGGAAATTTATAAGTGCCCAACTATCCAGAATAAAAAAGACAATTTAACAGATTGTTAGAACTTTACCATACCTTCAAGAAGTTCCATATGTTCTTCTCAGATTGTAGTTCTGAATTCTCGACCTTCCTCTGGCAGTAGGGAAGTAGATTTCCTGATGCTAGGGCTGTCTGTAGCTCCCTTGATCGTGCAAGTAAGTCCTTCTCAGTGGTGACTTGGCTGATGAACACTTGGAATTGAGAGAGTTCCTGTGGTTTGCTTTTTGAGTAGCCAAAGGTGATCAATTTGCCTCCAAACTGAGATGCAAGGAAAAAAAATATGATTCTTGCCAATGTAAACAAGAACACATACTACTACTACTACTACTAGGGAAATAACTAAATACCATATTAATCTGTTGACTGCTTTGTTTTTTCTCCAAAAACAGGCATCTTAAATAATGAGTCCTCTGATGTGTGCCAATCAAATAAGCTCTCCCAAATTCTAGACCTTTCACAAAATTTTCATGCCACAAGGCAATACTGCATCCTTGGAGACTAATGAGAATTTAGGCTAGAATTTGTCAATTACTTTGGCTTGTCACACCAGCCTGAGGACTTAACCTGCTAGACCAGTCCAAACATGTGGGATGTACCCAAGTACTAGGGCTTAGCGCAGGAGGAAGTCAAGCCCCCTTCAAGTACAGTCTTCCCTGACCTAAACATCCAACTTGTAGAGCAAAGACACTGCTTTACATATGTCCTCTAGAGTGACCCGGCCTAGACCTATGTTCTCAGAATGGGACTGAAGCAGCTGGCCTTTGATTTAGAATACATGCTGGTCCAATGTTCTCTTTGATCTACTGAGATGACAACTTAGAAGCCACTTCTCCCTTTACTTATTTTATTTCTTGGGATTTATTAACCACATTCATGAAGAGATTCACCCAAGGCAGTGTACAGCAAGTACAGTTTAACATAAAACTTACAATTTTGTTAACAACATAACAATAGTAAAATAACCAAGAATAAACAAATACTATAAATGAGAAACTTGAAAGCAGTAAATTGAAACCTAATAATAGAACTACCGTGAAACAGTATTAAAAATATACACATTTAACAGCAGTGGAATTCAAATACTAGAGATATAATACAATGTTAGCATAATACTAATGATACATCTAATAAGCATGCAATAGAGCATTCAACTAACATAGGTATGGTGCTAAATAATTTCTATAATACTGCTTACCATAGCTGAGGGACCAAGAGCAGATATATGATGGGAACAAGATGCGTGGTAGAGTCAGTTGGGATAATTTGATGGTTAGCTAAAATCAAGTTCTTTGTATAGTTAAACAAGAGATAAGTTACAGTATGTGTAGCAAGTTAGTCCAGGTGCAGAATGGGTGTATAGTCAGTCACCCTATGTATTAAATGCTTGGGAGAAGAGCCAGGCTTTGACCTGCTTCCTGAAGTAGAGGTAGTCTCAAGTTATAAGTAGCCCCTCTGGGAGTAGATTCCAGACCGTGGGGGCTACTTCCTGAGAAGGCTCATTGGCAGGTACCACATTGTACACTTTCTTTTGATGAGGGTACTGATAGTGATGATCCTTGAGAGGACCTTAGAGGTCTTAAAGTTGTGTAAAGGGTTAACCAATTCTTTAAATACTCTGGCCCACTTTGTCTGAGGGCCTTGAAAATCAAACACTTTTAAATTTAGCCCCGTAAGGCACTGGTAGTCAGTGCGGCTTTTGCAGGAAGGGTGTGATATGGTCACACCACTTGAAGCCTTCTAGCAGTCATGCTGCCGCATTCTGAATTAGTTGAAGCTGATACAAACTCTTTTTGGTTTGGTCAGTGTACAGGGCATTACAGTAGTCTAGTCATGATGTTATCATGGCATAGATCACTATGGTCAAACTCGTCTTTTCAATATATGGAGAGAGATTTTGTACCTGCCGTAGGTGATAAAAAACAATTTTTGAAGGTTGTTTGAATTTGTGGCATCGGAGTGAGTGATGAGTCTAGCAGTATTCCAAGATTTCTGACCTGTGATTTTAGGGGGCGTTCATACTTCACAAAAGATATTTTGAAGTTGGGTGTTTGTCTAGTTGTGTTTGGTACCCAAAGAATCTCTGTTTTATTTGGGTTCAGGCAAAGTTTGTGGCTGTTTGCCCATTTCTGAGTTGAGGTTAAGCAGGCACTGAACAGAACAAACTGTAACCATCTGCTGGAAGCAGAAAATATCAGAAAGTTCCAGAGATGCACCAGCCCTTATACTGGCAACAATGTCATTGGGGAGAACAGTGATCTCTGCCTCCATCTGCTGGCCAGATGGCATAACCCACATGTCTAGACTAGTCTAGAACAGCAAATCTTAACTAGTGTGTTGGGAAACATTGGTGTGTTACCACCGACTGTGGTTGTGACCCCACTTTCAGTCTCACTTTGTCTTCTGGTGGCCCGCTACAAAGGTGGCTCCAGTCTTGTTTTTTCTTTGCATTGTTGCCTCTGCTACCACTTCTGTGTTTCAAGCCTCACTCTAGTATTCTGTGCGTTTCAGACCTCACTCTGGTGTTCAGTGTGTTTCAAGTCTCTTTCCTGTAGTCATGACATAATCAATGAAGGCCTTCATAAGGAAGTTGAGGACATTCATTCAGGGCCTTTGCATAGCCAAAGGTCTTCAGGTTTGTCGGTGTGTTTGTGTAGCACTTCTGCCTTGTTTCCTAGTCGGTGTGCTTGTGAGCACTTCTGCCTTGTTTCTTAGCTACTGTGCCTGTGTGGCACTTCTGCCTTGGTTCTTATCTGTTTGCCTGTGTTCTAGGGTTAACACATCTGTCTTGGTTATTGACTGTTTGATCTGTTGTTTCAATCTGAGTGGCTGTCTGGCACAGCCTTGCCCCTCTGTGTGGCTTCCCTTACACTTGTGGCCCAGCTTTGAGTTTCTTCTCCATGTGGCTTCCCTTTTTCCTTTGAGTGGTCGTGTGGCCCAGCCTAGTGTTCTGCCTAGTCTGCCTTGCCTAGTGCTCTGCGTGTATGTGCCTTCTCTTTTGCCTTCTGCAGTTGTGCTTGGGTTCCAGTTTGCCTTATAACCTGTATGAGAGGGCTCTGGTTTGCACGGGTTCCAGTTCGACCTTGTGGCCTGTTTAAGTGCCTTCCTTCTAGCTTTACTTGGCTCTGCTCCTGTGTACTCTGTTCTTGCCTAGCCAAGCTCTGCTCCTGTGTTTCTGCCTAGCCAAGCTCAGCTCCTGTATACCTCATTCCTGCCTGTGTACTTCTTGCACTTCTAGTCTGTTCCAGCCCTGCATTGTCAAGCTCAATTCCTGTGTACCCCATTCCTGCCTGAGTGCTTCTTGTAATTCTAGTCTGTTCCAGTCCTGCCTAGTCAAGCTCAGTTCCTGTGTACCCCGTTCCTGCCTGTGTGCTTCTTGCACTTCCAGTCTATTCCAGTCCTGCCTAGTCAAGCTCCCCAGTTTCTGCCTGTGTGTTTCTTGCACTTCTAGTTTGTTCCAGTCCTTCCTAGTCAAGCTCAGTTCCTGTGTACCTAGTTCCTGCCTCTGTGTTTATTGCACTTCTAGTCTGTTCCAGTCCTGCCTGGTCCTGTCCTGGTTGGAAGGTTCACCTACTGCTGCCGTTCGTTGGCAGTGGCCCAAGAGCTCATGTTTCCCTGAGTCTGTGACAGTTTGCAAAGGTGTCCGGAGGTCATGACAATTTGATAGACAAACCCATGCTTTCCATAACAACTACATGTGCCTGCGGGCTGCGGAGATCGCAAAACAGGGAGCTAAGCACGTTAAGGGAAAATTAGGTTCTTACCTTGGTAATTTTCTTTCCTTTAGTCACAGCAGATGAATCCATTAACTGATGGATTGTATCCGCCTACTAGCAGGTGGAGATAGAGAACACTGAAGAACCACAGTGACCCTTGGACAGCTAGCCCCATCTGCCTTCAGTATTTGAAATTTCCAAAGCAGAGTGAACAAGAAAGGTAACATTATAAACTTTCCTCACAGTGAACAAATGCCCCAGAACCGGAGCAATAACCACAAAAGGAGGGACGAACTCAACCTCCTGCAATACAACAGCAAGTAGAAACTGCAAGAACTGTTCATCAACTCCTCCTGAGATACAATATCTGCATGAAAGAACTGAACAAAAACACAAAGTCAGACAGGGAGGGATCATGGATTCATCTGCTGTGACTAAAGGAAAGAAAATTACCAAGATAAGAACCTAGTTTTCCCTTCCTTGTCATCAACAGCAGATGAATCCATTAACTGATGGGATGTACAAAAGCACTCCCTACGTAGGGTGGGAACAGGCAACTCCGCGAGCCAGTACCTGCGCTCCAAAATGTGTGTCCTGCTTCGCTGCCACATCCAGCCTGTAATGCCATACAAACGAGAGCTGAGAAGCCCAAGTAGCTGCACGACAGATCTCTTGAAGAGAAAGGACACCTGTTTCAGCCCACGAGGAGGAAATCACTCTCGTGGAATGCACTTTAAACGCTTCAGGGGGAGTCCGCCCTGAAAGCAGATACGCAGAAAAGATTACTTCTCTGAGCCAACGGGCTATAGTGGCCTTAGACGCCGGGCACCCGCGTCGAGGACCTGTCAACAAGACAGAAGTCCTGAAGTCATTTGACATTTATAGATACTGCAACAGAGCCCTGCGGACATCCAAAAGATGTAATTGCCCAAAGGAATCCGGAAAGTCCTCCCTAAAAAAGGAAGGTAGAAAAATGGGCTGGTTTAGGTGAAACGCTGAAACCACCTTAGGCTGGAAGAAGGCACTGTACGTACTGTCACCCCGGACTCTGAGAACTGCAGAAAAGAGTCCCGACAGGAAAGCGCCTGAAGCTCAGATACGCGTCTAGCCGATGTAATGGCCACCAAAAAGACTGTCTTGAGAGTCACATCCTTCTCAGACGCTTGCTTAAGCGGCTCAAAAGGCGAATGCTGGAGAGCCTTCAACACCAGCCCCAGGTTCTAGGCCGGACAAGGCAACCACACAAGAGGGCGGAGCCGAAGTGCCCCTCTGAGAAATCGGGCAATGTCCGGATGAGCAGCAAGGGACAAGCCAGAGACTTTCCTTTGGTAGCATACCAACACTGCCACTTGCACCCGAAGGGAATTGTAAGCCAAGCCTTTTTGTAAGCCATCCTGCAAAAAGTCCAGGACCAGAGACCATAGCCCGCGTGGGTGTGATCTCTTTCGGGGCACACCACTCCTCAAACGTACGCCATATCCGAGCATAGGCTGCGGAAGTAGATCGCTTGCGGGCCTGCAAGAGAGTGGAGATGACCTTGTTAGAGTAGCTCTTATCTCTCAATTGCGCCCTCTCAAAAGCCAGGCCATAAGACCAAATCGGCAGGGATCCTCCATAGTTACCGGGCCTTGAACCAACAGGTTCGGAACTCGAGGCAAAGGAAGTGGAGCCTCCACCAGCATCCGGCACAGATCCGCATACCACGGACGCCTTGGCCAATCTGGAGCGATGAGACTCACCAATCCTCGGTGTAGTCAAATCCGCAGGAGGACTCGCCCTATCAAGGGCCAAGGAGGGAACACATATAGGAGGCCCGAGGGCCAGGGTTGAGCCAGTGCATCCAACCCCGCCGAGCGAGGATCTGTCTGCTGAAAAAGCGAGGGACTTTGGAGTTTGCACTTGACACCATAAGATCCATTCCGGGAGTCCCCCATTTGGCACAAATCTGAAGAAACACTTCTTCTGCCAGTTCCCATTCTGCCAGGTCGATTTGATGCCTGCTGAGAAAATCGGCTTGCACGTTGCTCTGACCTGCTATGTGAGCTGTTGACAGAAGCTGCAGGTGGAGCTCGGCCCATTGGCAAATCTGAGTGGCCTTCGTGGCCAGGGCCTTGCACTGAGTGCCGCCCTGACGATTGATGTAGGCCACCGCTGTCGTGTTGTCTGACAGAACCCGGACAGCAAGCCCCTTCACAGTCTTGTGGAAGGCCAAAAGAGCCTGGAATATCGCTCTCAGTTCCAAGCGATTGATGGACCACCCGCTTCCACAGGTGTCCCTGAGCATAGCTTCCCTGGCAATGCGCTCGCCAGCCCAAAAGGCTGGCATCCGTTATCACTAGGCACCAAGAAGGAAGCACGAGCGGCATTCCTCGTCGCAGCATCCTGTCGGAGAGCCACCAATCCATACTGTGCCGGGCCGCAGGGAGCCATGTGAGTCTGCGTTGATATTCCTGGGAAATCGGAGACCATTGATGGAGCAAGCAATCTGCAGTGGCCTCATATGCACTCTCACCTAGGGAACCACCTCCAAAGTGGCCGTCATCGACCCCAGCAGCTGGACAAAGTCCCAAGCTCAAGGGCAAGGCATCCGCAGGAGCAGACGGACCTGAGTCTGAAGCTTGCACCTCCTGTGGTTGGGGAGAAAGACAAACCCCAAGGCCGTGTCGAACCGGACCCCCAAATACTCAAGAGACTGAGAGGGGGTCAGGTGACTTTTGGGTATATTGACCACCCAGCCCAGAGTCTGCAGGACTGTCACCACTCTGGCTGTGGCAAGACGACGTTCGTCGGCCAAATTCGCTCTGATGAGCCAGTCGTCGAGATAAGGGTGAACTCTGATACCCTCTTGCCTGAGAAAGGCAGCTACCACTACCATTACCTTGGAAAAGGTACGGGGGAGATGTGGCTAGGCCTAAAGGCAAGGCCTGAAACTGAAAATGCTGGCCCAACACCGCAAACTGGAGGAACCGCTGGTGCACGGGCCAAATAGGAATGTGCAAGTAAGTTTCCTTGAGGTCCAGAGACGTAAGAACCTCTCCTGGCTGAACCGCCGCAATGACGGAGAGTAGGGTTTCCATGCGGAAATGTCTCACTCTTAAGGCCTCGTTTACTTGTCGTAAGTCGAGGATCGGACTGAAAGACCCGCCTTTTCGAGGGACCACAAAATAAATGGAGTAGCGACCGCAGCCACGTTCGGCGGGAGGCACTGGGATTACCGCTCCGAGGTGCAGCAAGTCTTACAAGGTCTCCTCTACCGCCGCCCGTTTGATGGCAGTGCCGCATCGGGACTCCAAAAACATGTCTCACACCGGGGCACCGAATTCCAATTGGTAACCTTCTCTGATCAAGTCCAGGACCCACTGATCCGAAGTTATCTTGGTCCACTCCTCAAGAAAGAGGGAAAGACGTCCTCTACTGCAGGAATAGAGGAGTGGGCCAGCGTCCCATCATTGTAGACCACGGCCCTGAACTCCTGGCCGCGACCCGGCCGCTGCAGAACGTTTGTCCGAGCGAAAGGAGTTCCTCTGCTGAAAACGGGCACGTTGAGAAAACCCAGCAGAGCACCCCGGGTGATACCTGCGAGCTTCACAGAAGCAAGGTCTGGAAGAGGAGGGAAACACAGGACCCTTGGAAGAAGGTCTCGGCCTATCCTCAGGTAACCACTGGGGCTTAGAATCCCCTAGGTCTTTAACAATCTTCTCCAAATCCTCTCCAAATAACAGGAGGCCCCGAAAGAGTAACCTCGCCAGCCTTTGCTTAGAGGCCATGTCAGCCGCCCAATGCCGCAGTCAAAGAAGGCGGCGGGCAGAAACCACCACAGACATCTGCTTAGCCGAAGCTCTGACCAGATCATAAAGGGCGTCAGCCAAAAATGACAGGGCCGACTCCATCCGCGGGGCAACCTCAGACAGGGACCCCTCACCCTCCACGGGCTGCTCCACCGTCTGTTGTAACTAGGAAAGACAGGCCTGGGCTGCATAGGAACTGCAAATAAACGCCCTTAAGGCAAGGCCCAATATTTCAAAGGACCGCTTCAATGCGGATTCTAGCCGCCGGGTACTGCATGTCTTTCAAAGCGACCCCTCTCTCTACTGGGAGAGTGGTCTTTTTTGTCACAGCCGTGACTAAGGCGTCCACTTTAGGCATCCCAAAAAGGGCCAAGTGGACCTCACTCAGAGGGTAAAGCTGACCCATAGCCCTGGCCACTTCCAAAGGCCCATCGGGGTCAGACCATTGAGCGGAAATAAGCTCCTAGATGGAGTCATGCACAGGGAAGGCCCGCGTAGGCTTCTTAGTACTCGCCATCCTAAGATTAACAGAGGAGGCCACGCCTTCAGCAGGATCATCAATCAAGAGGGCCTACAAGGCGTCAGCAATGAGAGCTGGCAGGTCATCACGGTGGAAAATCCGAACCGCATTGGGATCATCCAAATCCAGTGGCAAACAGGCACCCTCCTCTGGATCATCTGTCCCTGAGGGCCTGCCAAGTCCCTCAGACTCCCAACAGCCCGACCACGGGGGGGGGGGAAGGATATGCGCCACTGTCAGACGGGGAATTTACCCATCTACGTTTAGCGTGTTTCCAACGCTCGGGGGAGGAAATAACATCTGAAGCCATCCCCGGGGCATCAACACCCGGAGGGAAGCCAGGATGCAATGCAGTGTCAGACACCTGCGGCAGAGCTCTTTTCAGCATGAAGGCCTTATGCATCAGTAGCACAAACTCAGGGGAGAAAAACTCACCCTGGCCCTCCGTCCCTGAATTAGGTGAAACGGAGGTTGGAGCTCCTCTGGCAGCCTCGAAACGAAGCATCCCCCTGCACTCAGACTCCTCTGCCATCACGGGGGTCGAGGCATGCGGCGCTTCCAAAATGGCGCCTGCTGCCAGTTCCATCGAGCGGGAAGAATCATCGCTCGCCATGCTCGTACTAGCTCGAGCGTCTAAGGAGCACGTACTGCAAAGCCCCGCTGCTGACCTGCGTACCACAGCGGGAGCAGCGCTTAACTCCTTCAGCAGCCATCACCCAACTGGACGGAAATATAGCAATAAAATGGCGGCTTTGCGCCACAACTTACCCCGTTCGGAACGCTGTCCGCGGGAACCTCCTCGGAGGAGCTGGGCACCACTCTCACCTCAGAAGACCGAGTCAACGAGCTCCGGTCAAGCTGCACTGAACCAGAATCTTTGGAGAAAGCCTCAGAACAGCCACACAGTAAAAGCGCACTCTTTTTTTTTTTTTTTAAACGCTGTGAGGAAAGTTGGAGGCAGGCAGCAACCGAGGGACTCCGGGAGGAGGGGGGAATGGGTAAGGCAGGGAAAGGGCGAACCTATATGCCTTTAAAGTGGGTACCACCAGCCACAACACCCCTGCTCAACTGGCAAAGCACAGGAGCCACCCCAGGCAGAAATCCAGGAGCTGATCAAGCTACGTCAACACCTGCTGGGAGACAGAGAAATACTGAAGGCAGATGGGGCTAGCCGTCCAAGGGTGACTGTGGTTCTTCAGTGTTCTCTATCTCCACCTGCTGGTAGGCGGATACAACCCATCAGTTAATGGATTCATCTGCTGTTGATGACAAGGAAATCCTTATAACTATTCACAGAGGAAAATGTAGTCATATGTAGATATTTTTTTTGTCTTAGGACCAGCTTTGAGTGATCTTACTCAGACATTTAGAAAATTTAAGAAAAGTACAGATGTTGTGGAGAATTGAACTTCAATACATTTCTTAAAGCTTAACAAGAATATTGTCATCAAATTAATTATGGGTACAAAGAAATATGACCATGCAACGCCACTGTTGAAAGCCGACCACTAGCTTCTTATATCTCATCATATTATCTATTATGCTACTAACAATCATTGTACAATTGTAATATGAATTCTACATTACTTTTTATTATATTTACTAGAAAATCATATTTGAACAAATACATTTAAAATAAAAAACCTAACTGGAGTCACGGTGAAGGTACTATTCCCCATATGTCATGAATGCCTATAGAAGTTCACAATATCATAGTTCAAAATTCTTAATAATGCCCAAAAGATCTTGAAATTGTCAGTCATTTTCAGGCCTGTTAGATGTCTTGTTGGTCCTTCTCCAGGAACTCTTGACCTTGCTACAAGTACTGATTCCAGTTCCAAAAAAATGTTGAAATTCACAATGTCATTGAATTACTGTGTGTTTTGCAACATGCGTCATCAGGCGCTAACCTACAATAAAAAATCACCAACTTGTCGTTTTCATTATTGCTAAGTCTGGCAAGTTACAGTTGAAAATTGTATACATAACACTCACTACTACTGTTGAAAACTGTTTTCACTACCATCTCCATTAGGCAATTCAGCCAGTGGGGCTGCTCTGGAGCAGAAGCTCACCACTTGAAGTTGGATTGTCTACAGCAAGCCTCTCCCTTTATAAAGAACATTCAACTAAGTACCCAATCATACTATGGTCCAATCGACCTCCTAATTAAAGCCATATGGTTCCACCGTATTCCACTTATATATCAGACACTGCTACCTTCTCACAAAAATAGAGACATCACCGCCTCTAGCTAACACTATCTGATGCAACACCACAAACTGTAAATCTGCTGCTGAATGACCCATCATTCTCCAATAATCAGTTAATGGAACATCATTTTTGTCAAGCCTCAAATTACTTAAATGCTATGCTATTCTGTGCTTAACTGGTTTCTTGGTTTGTTCCAAATACCATTTGCCACATGGGCACTATATACCATAAATCACCTGTTTGAATAAGCAATCAGTTCTCCCTATGTAATAGGATACGATATATTGCCTTTTTGTAGTACAATCAAAATGGTATACACATATTATATACAGGTAATTTCTCTGTCCCTAGTGGGCTCACAATCTAAGCATTTCCACTTCTAGTTAATACTATAACAGGATTCTGATCAGACTCAACCTGTAGGGTTGCTTCTGTTTTCCCCTAAGAGCAACATTTCATATAATCCATCCTGCCATTCATTCTGGAAGCCCCAACACTTCACACTGAATCACTGAAGTAGAGTACATTGAACATGTGTCTCTAGGTCATATCAACTCTTTTCACTTTTGGCTATTCAAGATCCTCTGTTTATCTGATGCCTTTGTGAAGTCTGTTATTGTTTCAGCCTACTGCTGCTTCATTGCAAGCAGCTCTTAGCTAACTACTCCTATGGTCTAAGCTTAATCAGGAAGATCATCTTCCTAGAGTATGACAGTTATTCATCAAAGATAGCAGTGAAGTAATAAGTACATAAGCACTGCCACGCTGGGAAAAGACCAAAGGTCCATCAAGCCCAGTACTTCGTCTCCGACAGCGGCCAATCCAGGCCCCAAGAACCTGGCAAAACCCCATAATTTAATATCAATAGACTTTTCCTTCAGGAATCTGTCCAGACCCCCTTTAAACTCAGCAAGGCCAGCTGCCGTCACTACCTTCTCCAGCAATGAGTTCCAGAGTCTAATCACGCGCTGAGTAAAGAAAAACTTTCTCCAATTTGTTTTAAACCTACCACATTCTAATTTCATCTTGTGTCCCCTGGTTCTATTATTGTTAGAAAGCATAAACAAACGCATCACATCTGTCCGCTCTACCCCACACATTATTTTGTAGACCTCTATCATATCACTCCTCAGCCGCCTTTTCTCCAGGCTAAAGAGTCCTAGCCTTCTTAACCTCTCCTCATAAGGTAGTCGTCCCATCCCTTTTATCATTTTCGTCGCCCTTCTCTGCACCTTCTTCAATTCCTTTATATCTTTTTTGAGATGAGGCGACCAGAACTGAACACAATACTCCAGGTGCGGTCGCACCATGGAGCGATATAACACCATTATAACATCCTCATTTTTGTTTTCCATCCCTTTTCTAATAATACTCAACATTCTGTTCGCCTTCTTAGCCGACGCAGCACATTGAGCGGAAGATTTCAACGTCCTATCCACGATGACTCCCAGATCCCTTTCTCGGTCTGTTAACTCCTGAAGTGGAACCTTGCATGACATAGCCGTAATTCGGGTTCCTCCTTCCCATGTGCATCACTTTGCACTTGTCAACGTTGAACTTCATCTGCCATTTGGACGCCCAATCCCCCAGTCTCACGAGGTCCTCTTGTAATCTTTCACACTCCTCCCGTGATGAAACGACCCTGGATAACTTTGTGCAAATTTAATTACCTCACTAGTTACTCCCATCTCAAGGTCATTTATAAATATGTTAAAAAGCAGCGGTCCCAGCACAGACCCCTGAGGGACCCCACTAACTACCCTTCTCCATCGAGAATACTGACCATTCAACCCTACTCTCTGCTTCCTATCTTTTAACCAGCTCTTAATGCCATCAATCTATCATTCTTCTCTTTAGAATGTCTGCCATTTAGTACTTTTCTTCCTGCTTTCAAAAAGGAACAAAAACAGTAGGCCCCAAGTATCTCTAATGACACTTCACAATCCAAAAAATTAATACAAGTGGCAGAAACTGGGAGAGGTTGCTCTGGTTAGTACATATCTGAAAAGATATGTTCTAGTCAGAAACTTTCTTCATTGAGAAACAATGAAGATTTGCTCACCTTCACTGTATTGAAAATGAGAAATTCCAAAACAATGTTCAAAAAGAGATCCAGCTTATTTACCATATCATCCACTTACAGCAAATGAGACTCCTACTGGTCTGCACATCCACCGTGGGGGCTTCTTCACTGGTGAGATCACTGTGGCCTGGACCTTCTGTGGCACCTGCAAAGAAGGAAGGGGTTGCCCTGTTCCAAAGGGGTCCAAATTATTAAAAGATGCAGAGATCTGGAAAAAAAAAAAAAAAGGGGAGACGTTTGGTTTAGTAATATAGTTACCAATTGCTGATCTGAAATTAAGAACAGTGCTCAAACCTAGAGCCTTCTGATTGATTAAAGAAACTACTATATATGTCAAACTGCCAATTAACAAATATATATGTCTATCACTTATATGGCTCCAAAGAGGCTAGGCGGTTACTAGAAGGCAGAATATCCTATGAACATTTATGAATAAAGCAGAAGTAGTCTGTAGCACTGTACATGTTAAATTTATTGCCAAAAGAGAAGTGAAAACATAAAACTAAATGCAATAAGACATGGAGGTCAACATTCAAAGGGGTTTAACCAGGCAGGAGAGGCACTAACCTGGATATTCTGTGCCAGGTGCCGGAGGTCAGACATATCTCTGCACTCAATACCTGGGGTTAGTTCAGCCTGTGGCTGTGAGTGGCTTACAAGCCACTTCCTGCTGAGGGCAGAATATCAGGGCCCATTTATGTCCATTCTTATTTTGTCCTGTTCTCAAGTTATACCACTTTCTCATCCATCTATTTTTAAGTTTAAAGACTACCATAATGAAAGACACTGGCTCTCTAGTTTTAAGCAAACAGCAAGGGTAATAAATGTTCTCCCACCTTGGTTTATGTTTACGTTTATTAAGGTACTTTATATACCACTTTTCCATGCAGGGATCAAAGTGGTGTACAATGTTACAGGGTAATAATGGAAAGGAACTATAAAAGAAAATAGGACAGAGGAAGAAAAAGGAAAGTGAGAGGAAGGAGGAAACAGGGTAGTAAGCAAAAGTAGGGACAGGAAAGCGTCCCAAAGGCCAGGAAGAAAAATCTGGGGGAAAAAAAAAAAAAAGACAGCCTAAAAAGGCTTACTGATTGCTAAGGAAAATACATGAACTTGAGCAGGCAACAAAAACTGGGGTATGTCAGCTCCGATCTGAGGTCCGCAGTAGTGAGTTTCAGAGAGGGGGCAAGACAGAAAAAAGCAGAGTGTCAGGTAGAAGTAAGTCTAGCACAGTGAGGTGAGGGGTCAGATAAACGGGAATCAAATGCGGATCTAATGAGTAAGGTTAGAAAGCTAGGAGGGGGAACCTATGTGAAGGGGCCTTGTAAGTTAAAGTGGTCAACAGAAGGTGATGTATACAGTTAAGAGGCTCTGATAACTGGATTTGATGGTGAGTACTAAGGGCATACTGGGGTAAAGGGAAGATAGCTTCAGGGAAGATAGCCTCTTGGTTGAATAAAATATAAAATGTGCAAATGATTAAATATACCAATCACAAAAGCAAGTAGAAATTAGACCTTACCTGCTAATTTGCTTTCCTTTAATCCTTCCGGACCGGCCCAGGATTGGACTGATGGGTTGTGCTCGCCTTCCAGCAGGTTGGAGACTGAGAAAAAAACTGACTCTAGCGAGCCAATAGGAGCCCTGGTCACATGACCCTAGCCTCAGTATTTGAATAACAAAGCAGAAAGAAGAACAACAATACATTCTGTGCCCCAAAGAAGTCCAGCAACTAGGGAGCACTATTAAAAACGTGCTCTAATAAAGGCTCACCGACAACTCTCACCAGAGCAGCGGTATGGCCTTATCTTAATGGCTCACCGAAAACCGTTACCAGAGCATCGGTATGGCCTAACTGTAATGGCTCACCCACTACCCTCACCAGAGCAGCGGTATGGCCTCACTGTAATGGCTCACCACGTACCCTCACCAGAGCAGCGGTATGGCCTCACTGTAATGGCTCACCACGTACCCTTACCAGAGCAGCGGTATGGCCTTAACAGAAGATCAGTAATTTTTTCTTTCTTTTTTTAACTAACTAGCAACAAACAGCTCTGCAAACAAATAAATATAACATGCAAACCTAGACAGAAAGCTAGAACAGGGCGGGGCCTGGGCCGGTCCGGAGGGATTAAAGGAAAGCAAATTAGCAGGTAAGGTCTAATTTCTACTTCCTTAGCATCCCTCCGGACCGGCCCAGGATTGGACTGATGGGACGTAACAAAGCAGTAGTCCTACGGGAGGGACCCCAGCAAACCCGCTGTGAGCACTCGGGATGCAAAGACCGCCTCCTGCTTAGACTGAACATCGAGTCTGTAATGTTTAGAAAAAGAATGGAGAGATGACCAAGTCGCTGCCTTACAAATCTCCGTTGGCGGTACCAAGGAACACTCGGCCCAGGACGCTGCTTGACCTCTAGTTGAATGAGCTTTAACAGCTTCTGGAACTAATTTACCTGCCAAAAGGTAGGCCGACGCTATCATCTCTTTAATCCACCTTGACAACGTGGGTTTAGAAGCCGACAACCCCTTACGGTGACCGGCTACGAGCAGAAAAAGACGGTCCGTGCGAAGAAAGCCCTCAGTAACTGAAAGATAGCGTTTAAGCACTCTCTTAACATCCAGAGTATGGAGCCGTCTCTGCTCCTGCGTCCCTGAGGCCGATCCCAGAACCGGAAGAAAAACGGACTGGGACAGATGAAAACAAGACAATACCTTAGGCACAAAGGAAGGAACAGGACGAAGGACCACTCGCTCCTTAGAAAATTCCAGAAATGGAGCCCTACAGGAAAAAGCCTGCAACTCAGAGACCCTCATAGCTGATGCAATAGCCACCAAAAACACTGTCTTAAGCGTCAAATCCTTCAAAGAACATGCTTGCAACGGTTCATAGACTGACTCCCTTCAAAAAAAATGGGCCACATCAGGAAGACTGGTGAAAGATTTTCCCCCAATCCAACCTCTGAAACAGGAAAGAGCTGCCGCTTACACCTTAAGAGAGGAAAGAGATAGCCCTTTATCAAAACCTCGTTGAAGAAAATCTAACATCTGAGGCACGGACGCCCGAAATGGAAGAATGCTAGCCTCAGCACACCAGGCCTCAAAAATTCTCCAAGTGCGAATATAGTTTAGAGAAGTGGAACGCCGACGAGACCGAAGCATGGTGGAAATCACTGGTGCTGAAAAACCTCGCTTAGCTAAACGGGCTCATTCAAGAGCCAAGCCGTAAGACAAAATCAAGCCGGATCTGGATGTAGAACTGGCCCTTGTACCAGCAGATCCCTGTAAACTGGGAGCCGAAGTGGAGACGCCACCGACAGACGTTGGAGATCCGCGTACCACGGATGTCAAGGCCAGTCCAGTGCCACCAAAATTACCGGTCCTCCGTGTTCCTCGATCTTCTGCAGGAGAAGACCTATTAGCGGCCAAGGAGGAAACGCGTAAAGAAGGTCGGAGGGCCACTGCTACAAGAGAGCGTCTACCCCCTGCTGCCCTTGCATCCCTTCGGCGACTGAAGAATCGAGGGACCTTCGAGTTGAGACTGGTGGCGAACAGATCTAGAACTGGAGTGCCCCAGCGGTCCACTATCAACTGAAACGCCTGAGCACTGAGAGCCCATTCTCCCGGATCGAGAGTGTGGCAACTGAGAAAGTCGGCTTGAACGTTCTTCACTCCTGCTACATGTGAAGCCGAAATGGCCGTGAGATGAACCTCTGCCCAGGCGAGGAGAGTCTCCGCGTCCCGACACAAGAGACGGCATCTCGTTCCCCCCTGACGGTTGACATAGGCCACTGCCGAGGCATTGTCCGAAAGAACTCGCACCGCTTTGCCTATCAGGAGAGGAGTAAAGTGCTGCAGAGCTAAGCGTATCGCTCTTGTCTCCAAAAAGTTGATTGACTGAACTGCTTCCAGATGAGACCAGAGTCCCTGGGTCCACTTGCCTAGGCAATGCACCCCCCAGCCTCGGAGACTGGCATCTGTCGTTAACGGTATCCACCGAGGCGATTCCAAAGGCATTCCTACTGTTAGATTCTTCATCCGCAGCCACCAAAACAGAGAGTTGCGTTCTCTGTTGCGGAGGGGCAGACATCTTAGTAGCGAGTCCCTCTGAGAGGACCATCGGGATAGAAGGGACCACTGAAGAGGTCTCATATGAAGCCTGGCCCAGGGTACTACCTCTATAGTGGCTGCCATGGAACCAATAACCTGAAGATAATCCCGAGCACAGGGACGCTGCTGCTGAAGAAAGTCCCGTATCTGAGTCCGGAGCTTTACAATCCTGGCCTGCGGTAGAAAGACTCGACCGATGTCTGTGTTGAAGTTGACCCCCAAATACTCCAGAGACTGAGATGGAACTAAACGACTCTTGGCGACATTTACCACCCAACCTAGAGACTACAAGAACTGCATCACTCGACCCGTGACGTGACAACTCTCTTGATAAGACTTCGCCCTGATTAACCAGTCGTCTAAGTATGGATGAACAAGAATCCCTTCTTTTCTGAGGGCCGCGGCCACCACGACCATAACCTTGGTAAAAGTGCGTGGAGCCGTCGCAAGACCAAAGGGTAGAGCGCGAAACTGGAAATGTTGTCCCAGAATTGCAAAGCGCAAGAACCTGTGATGTGCCGGACGAATAGGAATATGCAAATAGGCCTCTGTGAGATCTAAGGCTGTCAAATACTCTCCCTGGCGGACAGCCACTATGACTGATCTTAGGGTCTCCATGCGAAAGCTTGTGACTCTGAGAGCGCGATTGACCGCTTTGAGATCCAAAATAGGGCGATAGGAGTCTTCCTTCTTGGGAACCACAAAATAAATGGAATACCGGCCTTGCCTGTACTCGGAAGGAGGGACCGGACAGATAGCCTGAAGATCTAAGAGCCTCTGAAGAGTGTCCCGAACAGCCCTCGCCTTGAGAGGAGAGCGACAGGGAGACTCTAGAAAGGTGTCTGAAATAGGCCTTGCGAACTCTAAGGCATAACCGTCTCAAACAACCTCCAAGACCCACTGATCTGAAGTGATGTGGGCCCACCTCTGATAGAGCTGAGAAAGACGAGCTCCGACAGAGACCAGAGGAGAGGCCCTCGCACCTTCATTGGGTAGGACGGGTCTGGGATCTAAAACCTGGATTGGAGAAACCTGCTCCTCTACGAGAACCCCGAAAGGACTGAACCCTATTGTAAAAACGAGACCTGTGAGGTTGAAAACCCCGACCAGCCTGAAACCTACGGAAAACTCTCCCCGAACCTCGACCAAACAAAGAACCTCGGCCGGACAGACGAGGCCTATCTTGCGGTAGGCGAGGAACCTTAGCATCTCCTAAAGAATTAACTAACTTATCCAATTCTTCTCCAAACAAGAACGATCCTTTAAAAGGAAACTTACTCAACTTTGATTTGGAGGCCGCGTCCTCCGACCAACCTTTCAACCACAGAGATCGGCGAGCAGCGACTCCCAAAGCCAAAGAGAAGATGCTCGCAGCAAATCATATAGGGCATCCGCTAGAAAAGCCGCCCCGTCTCTATCTTAGCCACTTCTACATCGATAGCTTGAAGATCATCCGAAGGCCTGTCCAGGACTCTCTCTGCCCACCTAAAACATGCTCTAGCCACTAAGGACCCGCAAATGGCAGCCTGCACTGCCAATGAAGAAACATCAACACTATTCCTGAGCAGAGAATCTAGTCTTCTGTCCTGAACATCCCGAAGAGCCGTTCCGCCATCCACGGGGACCGTATTACGTTTGGTAACCGCCGACACCACTGCATCCACTACCGGCACCTTAAGCATAGCCCTATCCTCTTCTGGAATCTGATAGAGACGAGACATAGATCTAGTCGGACGAAAAGCCGCATCTGGAATCTCCCATTGCGCTTTAATAACATCCCAAATGTCCTGATGCATGGGAAAAGTTTTGGTTGCGGATCTAGACCCCTTAATCAAGAAGTCTACCTTACGGGTTTGAGCAACTGGCGGAAGATCATCAAAGTTCAAAACAGAGGAGACCATAGAAATGAGCTCCTGCAAGTCATCCTTATGAAAGATTCTAGCCACTGAAGGATCATCCCCCTGGGCAAAAGATGCAGCCTCAGGATCTGTAGAGGAGAGATTAGGATCATTCCAGATATTTTCTTCCATCTCCTCCTCCTCCTCTAACAAGGGCATCTCTTGGTCCTGCTCCGACCAAAAATCTAATTGCAAATCACCTTCTCTAGGCTTCTTAGCAGAGGGAACAGCTTTTTGAATTTCCCCTGAGACCCCTGCTCCTGAGCCACCCTTCTGCATAAGAAAAGCCTGGTACATCTGGAGAACAAACTCAGGAGGAAATCCCCCTGAGTGGTTCCCGACTGCACCAAAGCTTCTGAAATAGGATCTCCTGCATTATCAGTCCGAGAATCAGAGTGCTGATGCGACGGCAGAGCGACATTCAAAATGGCCGCTGTTCGCGCCACTTTCGTTGTGCCGGCCTGCAGAGGCGCGCCTGACCCCTCTGCAACCACTGAAGCAGACCGCAACGGCGAAGAAGCAGCAGCGTTGGAACTAGTAGCGGTAATTGGAGGAAGAGCCGGCCCGGAAGCAACGTCTAGTGCTGTACAAAACTTACACACGCCGGAGGCGTTAACCCCCCGACGCTGACAAACCACACAGCGTTTAAGTTTTTCAGTCATCTCGGAGACGTGCGTGCATGCGCCGTAGCGGTTCGCGCCTTTTAAACAAACTTCCCCAGACAGAAGAATGGCATCAATAAAGAAATGCTGAAAGCTAATCACATCTCTTTTTTTTTTTTTTTAAACGAGCTGCTAAAAATACACACAGACACAAAGCACTTAAGAGAGCTGCCTGCTCGTTAGTTTAAAGGGGAAAGCACTGCTTTTACTGCTTAAACTATACTGGCTGCCTCTCCCAAAGGCAAAACCCATTTTTTTTTTCCCAAGGGTAGCCCTTCCCTCTAAATTATATTATAATTTTTCTCATGAGGGAGATGGGGAGGAAAAGGGGGAGGGACCCGGGACACCCGAGTATAACATCCCTGAGGCTGACAAACCAAAAAAAAAAAGGTTAAGAACAAACAAGTCTCTAGAAAATCCTTGTGGCACAGAATAAAGAACACAGAGCAAATAGAAAAAATTCTATAACCTTAGCAAGAGAGACTAATGGGCTCACTTCTGGGAGACTGAGAAAATACTGAGGCTAGGGTCATGTGACCAGGGCTCCTATTGGCTCGCTAGAGTCAGAGTTTTTTTCTCAGTCTCCAACCTGCTGGAAGGCGAGCACAACCCATCAGTCCAATCCTGGGCTGGTCCGGAGGGATGCTAAGGAAAAAAGCATTGCATCTTTTTGTTAATTCCCTGGTTCATTCATTCCCAAAAACAATAATGTATCTGGATAAAGAAAACAGCCTGCATGACCATTTTCAAATATGACAGGTTCTGTTATGTGTTAAAGTTGAACCACAAAAAGGTTGCAAGCTCTCAATGACAAAATCAGTGGGCAACAAGAACATGCACCACTTTACATGGAATGCCTACTCATTGCCCACAGAAGTGACAGGATCTCCATCGTTAGGACAAGCCACATGACATTCCAGGGCTCTTTAACCACATTTTTTATGCATATTCAATGATTGCCGCCTTTCTGGCACAGATATCAGTAGCTTCTTAAAAGATATAGCCCACAACAGGCGGGACCATAAAGTTTATTCATTTATTTATAGTTCTGATTGATGGAAGACAAAGCAGTGTACAATCTACAAAAAAACATTGAAGGCAGGGAAAGAACGCCATTTTTCGATAGGAAAGAATAAAGCGTTCACACAACACAGACTAGAAGAACAAAACTGCAGTGGGCTACAGGTTGTAGTAGGAAGATAGTACTGACAACAAAACAAAAATCAGGAAGGGAAGAGCAGGATGACAGTCAAGTCAGCTTTCTGTCTAACTTTAGTACAGACTCTGCACAGAGGGGACTGTTTTAACAAATGGATTCTGGAAAGGACTCTGGTTATACTATTAGATTTGACCATAATCTAATACCATGGATCACAAACTGTTCTTAAAATTGGGATTTAACACTACCAGGGGCCAGCTCTTAAAGTGGTTAAGAACATAACAGGGTTTTGCCCTGGTCAGAATACTGGAATGGGATTTGTGGTGAGCACCAAGGATCCACCCTCTTGCCATCTCTACTTCTCACATGCACACTACAAGTGCACACACCACAGCTCTACCTCTCGTATGCACTCCATATTACACGGATACCCACCACAAAATAATATATATTGCTTCCCTGAAACTCATCCTGAATCCTCTTAACATTTTTTTCTAAGTGCCTAATCACAACTCTCAGCTCCTGTCACTTCACGGAAACTACATCAGTGAAGTTGATGATCTCCCTTTTTCTCACAACCCATTCGTAGCTGTACCTTGTCACACTGGCTCTGTTGCTGAGAATCCAAACTTCCACCCATAATGGAATATACATTTATCCAGCCATCAAATGAAGCAGCAGAGAACACAGATGGATAACGGGGGCACCACTGAACATCAAAACACCACTGGCTCCTGGTGGGCAACTCATAAACCACCTAGCAAAGGAAGAGATGTAACATTACACATTAAATTTATATTTGAATATGACAGAACAGTAGCAGGAATAACTTGGGTTTATTGAAAGAATGAACACAATCATTGCCCAGGATAAAGAATAAGAAATTAGGATGTGCCATCAAGCTCATCCTGCCTCCACCAGTGGTCAACCTAGAACTATTCCTTGTTGCTCATTCCTGGAGATAAGGGGAGATTTTCCCCAAGTTTACCTAGCTAATTATGGAATCTCCCTCCAGGAATTTCTCCAAACCCCTATTAAGCCCAGCTATAACAAAATGCCTTGACCACAGCATCTTCAAACAAATTTCATAGCTTAATACTGCACTTAGTGAAAATACACTTTCATAACTGTTTTAAACCTGCAACTAGTTAGTTTTTATTTAAATGTCCCCTAGTTCCAGTATTTTATTAAATGATAAATAACTATTCCCTACTTATCTTTTCCACTCTGCTCATCCTATATAGTAATTCTCACCTCCAACAGGATGTGCTTGGGACCGTGCCTGCCGGAAGTGGGCTGCTAGGCAGGCACGCACTGACATCAGTGACAGACAATTTGGCAAAGCAAAACAATCTGAGTGCTGGCCATTAGGACACAGGGTTGATAGGAGAGTTTTTAAAAGACTGAAGGAACCGAAAGTGTTAAATGGGGGGAGGGGGGGAGTTCTGAATGACTGAAAGACATGAACATTTGGGAAAGGAAAACAATCTGAATGCTGGCCATTAGGACACAGGGTAGATAGGAGAGTTTTAAAAGACTGAAGGAAACGAAAGTGTTAAACTGGAGAAGGGGGGGGGGGGGGGGGGGAAGTTGTGAATGACTGAAAGACATGCAAATTTGGGACAGGAAAACAATCTCAATGCTGGCCATTAGCACACAGGGTACATAGGAGAGTTTTAAAAGACTGAAGGAACCAAAAGTGTTCGGGGGGGGGGGGGGGGGGGGGGGGAGGGAACGACAAGTTCTGAATGAATGAAAGAAATGAAAATTTACGACAGGAACACAATCTGAATGCCGGCCATTTGTACACAGGGTAGATAGGACACTTTTTTTTTAAAATGAAGGATGTGAAAGTATTACATCTTGGGGGAGGGGTGAAGAGGAAAGCGGTGGGGTATCCGGATACTGGGCGTTAGGGCCATGGGGGTACATAGACTTTTGAAAGCCTTAAGGAACCCAAAGTGTGGGAAGGAGGAGGAAAAGGAGGGGAGGGAACGGGGTGAGGGGGCCCTGTCACACACTCTCATTCTCACACATACACTGTCACACAGACAGTCTCACTCTGTCACACACCCGCACATTCACTCTGGCTCTCTCTCTCAAACATACACACTCCCAGGAAAACCTTGCTAGCGCCCGTTTCATTCGTTCCAGAAACGGGCCTTTTTTACTAGTTATTTTATAATCCTCTATCATATCCCCTCTTAGTTGATTGTTATAAAAAAAAAAAAAAAAAACTCAAAAGGCCTATTCTGTTTAGCTTTTCTTCACAAGGGATCTGGTGTATCACCCTTCCCACACTTATTACCTTTTCTGTACCTTTTCTTGTTCCACAATATTTTTTTTTTTAAAAAAGATGATTTTATTCTACATTCATAACATAAATTTTTTTTTTGACTGCCACTAGCTAAGAATTCCAATATATTGCCTGCAATGACTCTACAGTCCTTTTCCTGGATGGCGACTTTTAATACAAAACCCACGACTGTACCTATAGTTGAGATTATTTTTTCCTATGTGCATCATTTTGCACATGCCATTCTTATGTTTCAATTTTCATTCAGTTGCCAAGTTCTCCAGCCCCTTCAACAGTTCCTCACAAACTGCATGTGTTATAACTAGGGCTGTACATTTACAGGCAGATGATCAAAAGATCCGCGCTGTTCCAAACAGCGCTCTAAAATAGCACGAACAGCACGGGGCGCTATTAGACCTATGATCAGAGATAACTGCGCTGCTTAAATTTGCATGCATCTCTGATTATGGGGTAGAAGTGCAGGAGATTTGTGCCTGAGCATGCGCTCAGCACAATCCTCCCGCAATTGACAGATGTGGGCTGCAGACCAATGAAAAGAGAAGGAAGCCCATCTTTAAATCGGAAGATGGACGTCCTCAACTGCCCTGTTGCAGGGACGGCCAAATTTCAAGAGGTTGTCAGAGGTATAGCGACGGGGCAATTGAGAACGTCCAAAATTTGGACGTTTCTGTAATGGGCAGTTAAGGACGTCCAAAATTGTATGAGACTTTGAGAAACACGTCTTTCTCATAGAAACATCCAATTTTGGACGTCCTTAACTGCCCATTGCAGAAACGTCCAAATTTTGGATGTCCTCAACTGCCCCGTCACAGAAACGTCCAAATTTTGGACGTCCTCGACTGCCCTCGCTGGCAGGTTTGCTGTAGGGGGGAATGGGGGCCTGCTAGAAATAGGGAAAAGACAGTTAAGTCACAGCAACAAGACTAAGACACAAGTATCCATGATGAAATCTTCAATAAATTATTTCCAACAACATCATATGTCTCCTTGAATTGGAAGGCTTTTTGTGCACCCCTACTTTTTCTCGTTTCAACTTTCTTTAAATACCGTCCTGTAAAAACAATGTGTAGCCTTCACAACTAAGGACATGTACAAGTTGATGTTTATTAAAAAAAAAAAAGTTATAAGGTTGCTGCATAAATATGTTCAAACTCACACAAAAAACTGTAGGACTCCTCTGGCTCTAAAGCTGAGGGCAAAATTGGTTATAGAGTTGCTACTATGATGTGGGCTGGCATGCTATATCAAGCCATTTGTATTTTCTTTAATGCCAATAGGACCAGACCCTTCTTCGTGCATCCCAGAGGAACCTGCTACCTACCTCTCCACTGCAGGGATTCCAGCACAGTATACGGTTGTCTTTTGCACTGCTGAGCAATAGCTCTGGGTCTGCCCGACACCATGAAACAGACAGAACTCCTCTGAAAAGAGGTCACACAAACAAGATAATTCATTATTAATACATGTCTCGACTCCCTTCCTGCTTAATGGAATATAAAATTTTGAAACTGTGTTTTATTAATTAAATAACTAGTAGCACCAAAGTACCAATACACAATTTGGTCAGAGAAAATTGCATTCATTGGCCAGAACTGTGGACCAAGGGCTACATTGTGAAGCATGCAAGGAGCCTGGAAAAGAGGCCAGGTCAGTTCAAAAATAGTGGTGAGATGCTGAGAAGATCCAATAAATGAACCACAGGAATGTCTGTAAAAGAATTCAGAGATCATAAAATAAACCAAGAAGCACATACAAGATATGTACTACAGTGTCAATACTCAACGCTCCTCAATACTCAGAAACGGCTCCTCACCGGTTAAAACTGCCTGTTCGGGGCTAACCGGTCATTTTCAGCACCACTTAACTGGTTGTTTTTAGAAGTGGCTAACCAGTTAACACCAAACTCAAAACCGACTATTTTAGTGGCATTGTGGGGGCGCAGTCAGCACTTAGCCAGTTAAGTGCTGATATTCATAAAAGTCAGTCCTATCTACGCGGTAACCCATAGCTGGTTATCTGCTGAATATCACAGTTAACTAGCTACATTTTGTCTGTCTCTGCAAACCTGGAAAATCAATGCCGGTGCCCGGACATGGCCCAGCATTGGGCTTAACGCTGATCAGCAAAATGCTGATCGCCACCGGCTGAATAACCAGGCCTGAAATTTTTATCTACACACATTCTAGAAGCTTTATATTTATTTCTTGTGTAGGTCATTACTTTTATCTGCAGTCAGTAGGTCTCCTATCATAAACAGGAAATCTAAACTTAAAATTTAACCCCTCAGAGAGGTCATCACATGGTGCAAATGCTACACAGTAATCCTGTGGCTCATCTGTATATAAACAGACGTCACAAGCGTATTTCTTACATAGGGGCACTCATCAGGGGTGCCCCATATCACATCTTTTTTTTGATCTGGTATTGGAACAATCCTCGTTTATTGAGCGGATAACTACTGGCACATTTAAACTTTCTACTTGCAGACAATGTCTTCCTGTACCTTACTAACCTGGAGTCTAGTCTGCCACATTTGCTCACACTGATGAACAATTTTGGGACCCTATCTAGATACAAGATCAATTGGTCCAAAACGGAGTTAATGCTACTTAATATTTATTGTACAAAGGAACTGGTATCCTCCTTTCCATTCCATGGGCAGCTCAAAGGATTAAAGTACTTTGGATATTAGACTTCTTCCTTCCTTTTTGTAGGACTAAATGAGAAAATTTATAAAGAAAATCCAGGAAATGTGCTGCTGCTACTACTACTACTACTACTACTATTTAGCATTTCTATAGCGCTACAAGGCATACGCAGCGCTGCACAAACATAGAAGAAAGACAGTCCCTGCTCAAAGAGCTTACAATCTAATAGACAAAAAATAAATAAAGTAAGCAAATCAAATCAATTAATGTGAACGGGAAGGGAGAGAGGAGGGTAGGTGGAGGCGAGTGGTTACAAGTGGTTACGAGTCAAAAGCAATGCCAAAGAGGTGGGCTTTCAGTCCAGATTTAAAAGTGGCCAAGGATGGGGCAAGACGTAGGGGCTCAGGAAGTTTATTCCAGGCGTAGGGTGCAGCGAGACAGAAGGCCCGAAGTCTGGAGTTGGCAGTAGTGGAGAAGGGAACAGATAAGAAGGATTTATCCATAGAGTGGAGTGCGCGGGAAGGGGTGTAGGGATGGACGAGTGTGGAGAGATACTGGGGAGCAGCAGAGTGAGTACATTTATAGGTTAGTAGAAGAAGTTTGAACAGGATGCGAAAACGGATAGGGAGCCAGTGAAGGGTCTTGAGGAGAGGGGTAGTATGAGTAAAGCGACCCTGGCGGAAGATGAGACGGGCAGCAGAGTTTTGAACCGACTGGAGAGGGGAGAGGTGACTAAGTGGGAGGCCAGCAAGAAGCAGATTGCAGTAGTCTAAACGAGAGGTGACAAGGGTGTGGATGAGGGTTTTGGTAGAGTGCTCGGAAAGAAAGGGGCGGATTTTACGGATGTTGTAAAGAAAGAAACGACAGGTCTTGGCAATCTGCTGGATATGAGCAGAGAAGGAGAGAGAAGAGTCAAAGATGACCCCAAGGTTTCGAGCTGAGGAGACAGGGAGAATGAGAGAGCCATCAACAGAAATAGAAAACGGGGGGAGTGGGGAGGTGGGTTTGGGGGGGGAAAATGAGAAGCTCGGTTTTGGTCATATTTAATTTCAGGTGGCGTTGAGACATCCAGACAGCAATGTCAGACAAGCACGCTGAAACTTTGGTTTGGATGCAAGGTGAGATATCAGGGGTAGAAAGGTAGATTTGGGAGTCATCAGCATAGAGATGGTAGGAAAAGCCATGGGATGAGATTAATGAGCCAAGGGAAGAAGTGTAGATAGAAAAGAGGAGGGGACCAAGAACAGAACCCTGAGGTACGCCGACAGGCAGAGGGATAGAAGTAGAAGAGGATCCACCAGAGTGAACACTGAAGTTGCGTAGGGAGAGGTAGAAAGAGAGCCAGGAAAGGACAGAGCCCTGGAATCCAAGTGAGGACAGGATATCAAGGAGTATGCTGTGATCGACAGTGTCAAAAGCAGCGGAAAGATCAAGAAGAATGAGGATGGAGTAGAGACCTCTGGATTTAGCCAGTAATAGGTCATTGGAGACTTTAGTAAGCGCAGTTTCGGTTGAGTGGAGAGGGCGAAAACCAGATTGTAGTGGGTCAAGAATAGCATGTGAGGAAAGAAAATCAAGGCAGCGGCGGTGAACAGCACGCTCAAGTAATTTGGAGAGAAAAGGAAGGAGGGAGATGGGTCGGTAATTAGAGGGACAAGTAGGGTCAAGTGAAGGCTTCTTGTGTGACCACAGCATGTTTAACGGCAGTAGGGACAGTCGCAGTGGAAAGTGAGAGGTTGAGAATGTGACAGATAAAAGGAATAAGAGCAGGAGAGATGGCATTAAGAAGGTGGGTGGGAATGGGATCAGAGGAACAGGTGGTACATTTTGAGGAAGAAAGGAGAAGTGTAGTTTCCTCAATAGTAACTTCAGGAAAGGAGGAAAGGGAATGAGGGGAAGGAGAGAGAGGGGAATGGACTAGTGGAGGGAGAGGTGGTGAGGTAGAGAAAGCAAGGTTTATCTTTTGAACCTTGTTGTGAAAGAATTCAGCAAGGGTCTGAGGAGATAATGAAGGGGGAGTTGGGGGAGGGGGCACCTTGAGGAGAGAGTTCAATGTGGTGAAGAGAAGTCGAGGATTAGAGCCGAGAGAGTTGGTCAGTTGGATATAATAATCCTGTTTGGCACGTAAAAGAGCAGATTGGAAGGAGGTCAGCATGAACTTAAAGTGTAAGAAATCAGCAAGGGCCCGAGATTTCCGCCAGAGGCGTTCGGCGGAGCGGGTACAGGAACGTAGGTAGCAGATATTAGAAGTCAGCCAAGGTTGGGGTTTTGTACGCCTTACGGGGCGGGTCATCAAAGGTGCAAGAGTGTCTAAGGCAGAGGATAGAGTATTGTTGTAAGAAGAAACAGCCTCATTGACAGACGTGGATGGTGCCACAGTAGAGAGGAGGTTTGAAACATGGGAGGATAGAGATGAAGGGTCAATATCGTGAAGATTCCTAGATAAATTAGATAAGATAGGATGGGACTGGGAGGGAGGAGATTTAAGTGTGAAAGTTATAAGATGGTGATCAGAGGAGGGAAGATCAGAGGCAAGGAAACTAGAAGGTGAACAGTTGGAGGAGAAGATGAGATCAAGACAGTGACCATTTTGATGAGTGGGGGAGGTGGAGCATAGTTGGAGATTAAAGGAGGACGTTAAAGCGAGTAACTTGGAAATATAAGAGTTGGAAGGATCATTAGCAGGAATATTAAAGTCACCAAGGATGAGAGAGGGGGAGGAAGGATCATGGAAGAAGGCAAGCCAGGCGTCAAAGTCACTGAGAAAGGATGAAAGGGACTTATGAGGGGGACGATAAATGACCGCTATTCGAAGAGGCAGAGGAGAGAAAAGGCGGATAGAGTGGACTTCAAAGGAGGAAAAACAGTGAGATTGAGGTGGAAGAAGGGGTTGAAATCTGGAGGAGGGAGAGAGAAGTAGTCCAACACCGCCCCCACGGCCAGCAGGGCGAGGAGTATGTGAAAATAGACAACCGCCATGGCACAGGGCTGCGACTGAAGCAGAGTCATCAGGGCAGAGCCAGGTTTCTGTTATAGCGAGCAGATGGAGGTGACGTGAGATAAACAGGTCCTGGATATAGGGGAGTTTGTTACAGATAGAGCGGGCATTCCATAGGGCGCAAGAGAAGGGCAGAGAAGAGGAGGGGAGTAGAGGAATACAGATGAGGTTAGAGAGGTCACGGTGAGATCTGTAGAGTTTGGATAATAGTTGGTGAGGAGGGCCAGGATTGGGATTGATGTCACTAGCTGAGAGTAAGAGAAGGAGTAAAAGAGAGCGGAGGAGAGTAGGAGAGGTGTGGCCACGAAGGCGAGAGGTATTTAGGTGGAATGGGGAAGGCAAAATGGAGGGAAGAAAGAGACGGAGATTAAAAGCCAAGAGGGAGGAAGAGGGTAGGAGAGAAGGTGAGGTGATGAAGTCAATGGATGGGAAGTGAGTTCCTGTAGCGGAGAGAGGTAGGGGGTGAGGGAAAAGATTAGGAAGGGACAGAGCTAGGAAGAGAATGTGAATAGGAGCCATAAACGATTAAGGTACTTTAGCAACTGGAAAAAGATTAGATACAAAGAGAAAAATGCCCAGCGCGCCGTTAGGCGCGCGGCACCTAGAGCAGAGGCCCTGAGTGGATCGGAGTGGACCTGGGTGTCACCCCGGAGAAGGCTGTAAGGATATGCAGATGAGCTGCAAGTCCTCCACAGCACCTGAAAGGCAGCTGGTGGTAGAGCTGGGCACCTCTCAGCTGAGGAAAGGCTTACCAGGGGTTAGGCCGAAGCCAGCATTCCTCCCCCTGACGGTCGGCTGCTCTTGGTCTCCTCTTTGGCTCACTTGGTAGGGAAGGCTAGAAACCATAAAAGTTGTCGATTGCACCTATCTTGATGTATTCTATGTATTCTAAGGGTATGCTTCCAACATTATAGAAAACTTTAGAGAATAAACAGATTGATAAACTGTAAATTGATTTCTTATGGAGTGGCTGTAAGCCATGCATTGCCTTGGCTACTTTGCAAAGAAATAAGGAGACCGGGGGCGGGGGGGGGGGGGGGGGGCTAAATTTCACTCACTTTTACCCAGTGCTTTTTTTGTAGGAAAAAAGGTACCGGTACTGATGATGGGCGGGGTCACCATCTATGGCTCCACCCCTATGGTAGCCACACCCCTTATTCCAGCCATGGCGCATATAAACAGGTATCTCTGAAAATACTATACCAGTATAGGAGAAAAAAAATATAACCTGTGATTTTTTTTTCACTATAAATAATTTCTATAAGCTGTTACAGCTTCAGTATACCCAGTGCAAATTAAGACAGCAGATGTAAATTCTCAATTTGGACATATTCCAAACACTAAAATGAAAATAAAATGATTTTTTTTCTACCTTTGTTGTCTGGTGACTTTATTTGTCTGATCATGTTGGTCCCAGTCTCTGATTCTGCTTCTCTCTTTCTGTTCCCTTAACTCCGTTTCCAGGGTTTCCTTTCAAATTTATTTCTTTACTTTCCTCCTTTCTTCTTCATTTCTTGCCCTACATCCATATGTAAAAGCTGGGTCCTATGCAGACTTCACTGGAGGAGGTATAGAGTGGATCCAGCTTTTGCCTATTTTCTCCATCCATGTGCAGTTTTTCTCCTCTTTTCCCTTTCCCTCATTTCTATCAGTATGCATCTCCTTCCTCTTTCTTCCCTTCCCTCCATCCATATGCATCTCCTTCCTCTCTCTTCCCTCTCATCCATCCATGTCCAGCTTTTTTCCTCTCCTAACCCTCCATCCATGTTCATCTCACTTCTTCTCTCTTCCCTCCCCTCCATGTCTAGAATTTCTCCTCTCGCCCCTAAATCCATGTGCCTCTCCTCCTGTCTTCCCTCCCCTCCATCCATGTCCAGCATTTCTCCTCTCCCCCTCCCCTCCATGTTCATCTCACTTCCTCTCTCTTCCCATCCCTCCATCCATGTCCAGCATTTCAACTCTCTTCCCTCCATCCATTTGCAACTCCTTCCTCTGTCTTCTCTCCCCTCCATCCGTGTCCAGAATTTCTCCTCTCTCCCCTAAATTCATGTGCATCGCCTCCTGTCTTCCATCCCCTCCATCCTTATCCAGCATTTCTCCTCTCTCTTTCCCTCTATCCGTGTGCATCTCCTTCCTCTGTCTTTCCTTCCCTCCAACATTTCTCCTCTCTTCCCTGCCCTCCATTCAATCCATGTCCAGCATTTCTCCTCTCTACCCTCCATGCATGTGCATCTCCTTCCTGTCTTCCCTCTCCTCCATCCATGTCCAGCATTTCTCTTGCCATCCCCCCATCCATGTACAGCAACTTTCCTCTCTCCCCTGTTTTTCTCTCCCATCCATGTCCAGCGATTCTCCTTTGCTCCTATCCTCCCCTCCATGTCCAGCGATTTCCTCTCTCTCCCCTGCCCTCTTCTCCCAACCATGTCCAACAATTCTCCTGTGCCCTCCCCTAACCATCCATGTCCAGTGATCTCTCTCCCCTGCCCTCCCCTCCCATCCATGTCTGGCGATTCTCCTCTGCCCTCCTTTCCATATCCAGCAATTCTCCTTTGACCCCTATCCTTCCCTCCTATTCATGTCTAGTGACTCGCCCCAGCCTCCACCTGCCCCCTTATTCAGCCCCCAAATTCCAGTTCCAACTCCAGCCCCACCTGCCCACCCTCAGCTACCCGACAGCCCTCTTTTCTGTTCCTGCTGCCGCCCTGCGTTTAAATCTTTTATTTTACCTCAAGTCGCAGTGGTGGCAGCAATGAAAGCAGCAGGCTTGCCTCCAGCCTTCCCTTCCCCGTCTCGGTGTCCCACCCTCGCAGAAACAGGATATACATCAGAAGAAGGCGGGACCCAGTTTTCTCTGTACCCAACTCCTGCCTCAAGTTCTTAGCGAGATACAGCCTCCAAAACTGAACACAGTGCTCTAAGTGATATCTCACCAATATCCTGTATAGAGGTATTATGACCTCCTCCTTTCTATTCAATATACCCCTCACTATGCATCCTTCAGGCTTTAGCCACCTGGACTTTGTAAAGGTTGCCCAAATTTGGGTATGAATCCGAGATCCACATGCAAACTAAGTACTTAATTTATACTAATTTGGACTTTTGCGTGGATTTGCCTTCAAACTATTCTAAAATGTTGTGCCCACAAAGTGTCTCATGCACTACCCAAAAAGGGGCATGACCATGGGTGGTGTGGGTGTGTCAGGGGAGTTTCAAAAATTTCAGCGCAACTTTATAGAATACCAGAGCTACGCGCCCAACTTGCATACCAGGATTTACACCAGGTTCTGCGCTAAATGTTATTCTATAAAGGGTGCTCAGTCCTGAACATCCTTTATAGAATAACGCTTAGTATGCATTTTTCTCGGCATCTAACTTTGAACACCATTTACTGAATCTGGCCCGTAACGTCTGAGGATCTAAAGGTGCTGGTTTTACACCCCAGATGCATCAATCTGCACTTCTTTGCATTCAAGATAAAAAGGTCTGGTTGAATGATTGACAGTTAAAGTAATCAAAAAAGAATAGCAGTTTTAGTATTTAGCAGTTCAACCAGTGAGAGGAACTTTTTTTTTTTTTTAAGTGTAGAAGATGGATTTAGAGTTAGACAAGGCCTCTAGTAAGCCAGAATGCAGAGGAAACAAAGGTAGAACAGCTTAATACCTAATATATTTACATTTTTGTGCGTTTAAGATAACTTTCAGACATGCGGTGCTGCAAATCACAAGTGTGCTTCCAAAGCCGGCTCAATAGGTCTTTCCAACTAACCAGATGTAGTCCCCTCCCTTAACCACACAGTTCTTTCTAAGCATCAGGTACAACAGTAAACCAATGTACTGTGAATCTGAGCTCCAGCACTTACTACTGGAGGAATTCTGTGCAACTGAACAATTTTTGTGCAGAATTCAGTGCACACATGCAAAATTCTGCAGAGGCAGAGGCAATGGCTTTGCAGCTTGGCCATCTTCCCTGCAGTGGTCAAGAGATGATGGTGCACAGCTGCATCCTTCTCCTCTGCTATCTTGGTCTCAACTGTTCCTTTAAACCATGGAACTGTATGGAAGCCTGTGCAGGTTAAAGGAACAGTCGGCCCAGGATGGCAAAGGAACAGCCATGTACCACCACCTCTTGCTGCATCATCAGGGGGGAAGGGGAAGTGGCCGAGTAATTGTGGATGTAGGCATCATGGAAGGAGTGGAGGCTGGAGAAAGCTGGATGTGCTTTTTGTCATGGAGGAGGGGAGGCTGGAGAAAGCAGGATGTGCTTTGTGCCATTTGGAGGGGGGGGGAGGGGAAATATGCCAGGTATCCAATAGTTACCCCAACTTCTGATGGAGATAGGATGCTAGAATCAATGGACCTTCAGTGCTTACAATGAAAGCTCATAATTATAAGAAGCTGACCTTTTCTTTTCCTTCACCAAATCGTATTTGATATAAAAAGATTTTTCATGGGCCTTTTCCCTATCAAACTGCATGGATATGGAATTCTTGGCCTTTGAAGATCAGATTAGAATCTAATTATATATGGTTTAGGAAATATTTGAAAACCCATCTATTTAAATCAGTAATATATCGATAACAGCTTTTAGTTAACTGTAAGTTTATTTTGGATCGTTGCTCCTTCTGTTTATTGTAGCTTGTAGCACCTGAATAGTTTTTAACTTATTGCGATCCGCATTGTATCATTTACTGGAAATTGTAGAATATAAGCACTGTACTATTATTATACATGTTAAAACCTTAGTGACTGAAGCACCCAAGCAGTGCTTATTTATCCAAGATGTACTGAACCAGTCAGTTCTCCAAAAAGGAAAACATAAGCACATGCAGTGGGACCACTATTACGATTCTAGCTTGAAGAGAAGATTTTGAACCTAAAAAGGCTCATCTGAATGCACTTTTTAACAATCATTCTGATGATGCTTTTTCAGAGAAAGGTCCCATCTAGGAGTGTATCAAAGCTTAGGTTTCCAACTTCTTGTCCCTCTTCACAGTATATTAGACTACCATACTCTTGTGTGGCAATGAGCTCTTCCAGTCCCTAAGCTACCTTAACATAATAAAGTGTACTCGCTTTTCAATAGAGAAATGTGTGGTCTCCCACATTCTGCTGAATACATCCTAGAAAAAGAATGGACAGACACTCTCACCAACTCATTAGGAGCATCCAAATATTAAAGAATCCTAAGAGATGCCCTGGCCTCATCTTCAACCTAAAACTCAAACACCACGACAGACGAGTCTTCAGGTGGAGACATACCTAATTTGTGATAGGGCTCTGATGGGAGGTCAACTAACATTTTACTTCAGAAAATTATTCCTCCGACAGGTAAGAAGGGCCCTGGAGTTTTCAGACTGACACTCTAAGAACATGGATTCTAAATACACAAAAGAACAAGCCAGGTCTGGAACTGAAGACAGTATAATGCATGAATCCTTGGGTCTCAAAGACAAATGAGATTAGGGAACTGGGAGTTCACATTTCCCTTTCAGAACTCAGTAATCTGTTCAGCAAGATGTCTTGAGTTGTCAGGCTCGTGCTGAGAAGTATCACCTAATCCTGTGAACAAAGTTCAATGCTTGGACCTTGATATTGTTGATATGTGAAGCAAATGCTCTGGCAATCCTCCTATCTAACTCAGTCTCAAAAACCACTGAACAGAGCACTGGATTCAATCCTGCAGGAAACTGGATATCCTCCACTTTTCTTTGGAGGTTGCTGTAGAGACCTTCAACTGAACCTCTGGTATCTACAGCTGCAGCATCAAGTCCACGTGCAACTGCTCTGAATGGTATGGAACCACCTGCATCCCCTGATTCTATGAAATGTGTGAAGAACCACATCGATGACTCAAGCCTATGTTTAAGGCTCATTACCAACCCTGAATCCTTACTAAAGTAATATGAATAACATTTATTATTAAATCTGTGAAAATTAACTATGTTGATATGTGAAAATGTCAGTTTGCTTTGGAAAAAAATGTATCCAACAAAGATACTTGGTTCATCTATTTCCACATTTTTTTTTTACTACACATCTTTTCAGAACCTAATCACTTGTGTCTATGCAACACACTGCTTACTCACACCTATTGCTTCCAACCTGAATAATATAAATGTTATAACAGAAACCAAACTTGAAATTTGACATTTCTCCATCATCATTTACTCACACACCAATTATTGAAGTGATAAGTGTTATGACAAAAGGGCCACATTTCTACCTGCAAAAAAAAAAACAGCTAGAAAATTACCTTGTGTGGTTCTCTAGCACCCTCAGAGGAGAGGTGGCAAATCTCAAGTCCCACAGTTGGATAACTGGCATGCGATCATCTTCAGAAGAAAGTACCAACTGGGTGGCCACTTCTGGGTGCCACATCATTCCTGAGCAATGCATCTACCAATGCAGGAAAGCAAAAAGTTAAATTATTATTCCATTCCCTGCCTTTCCCCCTAGTGCTGTGTTCTCTCTTCCCCTAGTCCCCTTTCCCCTCACCACAATCACTTCCCATCCCATTTCGTTACATTTTGCTCACCTTGTTGCTGTGGTCACCAATTTTGATGATGGGTTCATTCTTCCGGAGATCCCACAACACAGCCTTCCCACTGGTGTGAGCCGAGGACAGGATGTGCTGCACCTGACTATTCCAAGATACCACACTAATGTCCTCTGGAGGCTGCAAAGTGAGAAGAGGAAGGGTGTAGTACAAGGCAACTTTACAGTCTAGGGATTCTCTCACTCCCTCTTGAAGAGGGATAGTGTTCAGATAAATTATACCACTCATAACACAAGAGAGAAGACGATCACCAGGGCTGAGTCAGAAGTCAGTAAAAATGTACCAACTCTGACCCAGCTTCTTCCAAAAAAAACAAAAAAACCCTACATAATATATGCCAAATTTATCGTTTATATATATATATATATATATATATATATATATATATATATTTTCCTGAATCTAAAAGTACTGGTGAAACTTATAGAACCAGTAGGAGTCCAAGTTGGAGTCGGACAATAGAAAAATAGACATGTTGTAGTCGAATCGAAGGTTTGGTGTACTGATTCCACAGCCTTGTTAATAACCCAATGCAATAACTCTTTAGCTTCTGGTAAACATATATATTCTAATCAATAATACATATTTTGTATATCAGAGGGGGAAGGCAATAGGAATGTTGAAGAGGGAATGAGAAGACAAGAAAAGCCAGTAGGTAGATGACAAGTGACTAGAGTGTGAGAGAAAGGGAGACAGTAAAATCCAATGGGTCAATATAAATGCAGAGAACAATTAAAAAAAAAAAAAAAAAAAAGAGTGTGTGTGGGGGGGGGGGGGGGGGGGAGAGAGGAGGGATTTAAAAAAAACAAAAGATCAGTACCAGACAGATGTAGAGAAGGAAAAGAAGAATACATGAGGAGAGATAGAAAGGTAAACCTAGAAAAGAATTTGGGAGAAAACCGACACATGGAAAGTTGAAAAGAGACTGGGACCAGCCTAATTAGAAAAATAAAATTCCCTAACAATGGTAGAATAGACTTTTTTTAATTTAGTACTTTAAGGACTGATATGTGCCTGCTTTGTAAAAAGTACATTTTTTTTCTAACTTTCATTTTGCAAAGTACAGGAGAAAATACATTTCTGTTTCTCTTTTACCAATATTGCCCTGCTTATAGAGTCTGGATTTCTTGGGCTGAGGGGAGGGTGGGTCTCCATTTCAGTTTTTGTCTGCATGTTTCTTGTGATCCCCTATTTTGCATCAGGTGAGGGTCTGTCCAAATTCTACATGTGCAACTGAGGTGAAGGATTCTGCTAGTGTATGATGTCTGTATAGCAATCTGCAACCATCCAGCTTGTTCCAGTTTCCCATTAGCAGGTATAATGGTGCTCTAGGCCCAGTGTAATATTTATAGCACTGGCTTTTCACAGCTGGATTAGGACTGCTATGGTGTTGTAAGTTTTCTGTATAGGTTTTAGGTGTCTTTTTGCAAGTTTTTGTGTTATTTCATAAACAGTCTGGCACTATTTGAAAGTGGGTTCTGGGGCAAGGGCTGCCTTTGGTGGCCCTTGTCACCAAAAATAAAAAATGCTCAGGACTAATGGACTTCACATCCTGTAGAGCAGTGCTTACCAAGTCCAGTCCTGGAGTAACCCTTGCCAGTTATGTTTTCAGGATATCCACAATGAATATGCATGAAAGATTCGCATATAATGGAGGCAGTGCATGCAAACCGTTCATGCATATTCACTGTGGATATCCTGAAAACCTGACTGGCAAGGGGTACTCCAGGACTGAATTTAGGAAACACTGCTGTAGAGTCACCACACAAACAAAAGTCTTTCTGATTTAAACAAAGTCTACCAGTGGAAGGAGTGTTCCTGCAGTGGTCAGAATTTGAATAATTTTACTTGCAGTTAAGAAAGGCTGCCTGCTCTGGCCGGACCCAGGACCTCTGCTGCCTCCCGCCTCCTGATGTAACTTCCAGTTTTCCTGTAGGTGGACACAGCAGAGGCAGCCTGTGTTAATCTTTGCCGGCAACAGTCACTGCACCTGAGCGACAATACCAGCACTGCCACCTGCTCAACATCGACCAGAACCTAATTTAAAAAGATCTGCTCCTCCTGATGTCAAAACCTGGCTGGCAAGGTACTCCTCTGCTTAACCAAAGCCTAGTTCTCCAACTGGGTTAGAGCTGCTTCAGAAACCAGTGCAGGAGCTGCACAGAATGACTATCGCCATCAGCTGCAGACAGAGAAATACTGAGCATCTAAGGCTGCATGGTGCCCTTTTAAGGGTGAAACAGGAAAAAGTAGAGGCTGATGAAAATGACGAATCCACCACTGGAGATAACGTAAATAAACCGCCACTCTGTCAGTGGCGGTTTATTTGTGTGTGACTTCTGATCAGCCCGACTGCAATACAGACTTTCGGTTTGACATGAATTATCCATGTGACCCCTGATGTAGGCTATACGACGAAACACGGACCGTGTCAGGTCCCTTAACATTTGCATCAACAAAGCGTTTCTCCACAACATCTCCAGTGGTGGATTTGGCCTTTGATCAGCCTCTACTTTTTCCTGTCTGGTCTTTGACGTAAAGGTTTTGCCGTTTATGTTTTGGCCCTTTTAGGGTGAAGAACGCAGAACTTTCTTTCCTCCGTCTTCATCCGCTGGGTGACTAGCACAACTCACAGGCTCCAGACTAGAACATGCAAAGGAAACCGTTATAATTCCCATATACACTGAACCACCACAGAGCAGAACCTGTATGGGCAGCATTAGTACAAACTTCTCACACTCACTGTTCTCAATTTGCCTCATTCATATCGTCCGACATCACCATTACAAATGAGAAAAAAATATATTGTTTGGTTTATAATGCCCCCTCGAGACTCCTCTACTAAGCCTTTAAACTTACACTAATCATAAGCAAAAGGACAGTACCGAGTTTTATGGACATCTGTCACCAGGAATCTAATCGTAAACTCACCAATACAAATCAAGTCACCAAATTCAGATCATTACCAGAAAACATGCTAGTTCCTGGAATTTGTCCATTGCATATGCCACGTTCCAGACAACTATGCAATCCTCCAAGGACAGGGTACATTGGATATATGTATCCCAGCAGACACTAAATGGGAAAACCTAACTATAATTGCTTTTGTTAATGCAATGCAAGTGACACAAGAGGGGGGGTCACGTGATGCTGGCAGGCTGAGAGGACACTCGCAAGCCCTGCTCTGCTCCGCTCCACATTTCTCACCTGCAAATTTATCTACTTCTTCTACCCCCACCGGGGCGTATTACATCTGATTCTGCGTAGAACTTCTTGACTGCTGCGGGGTGACGGGGCATGCCAGAGAAAACGCCGAGCGAGCTGACAAAGCAGCTCACGGCTGTGCTCGATGACCGACTGTCGAAGTTACAAGCGTCGGTGGATACTATAAATGAGAACTTGGAGAGGCAAGCGGTGCGCCTCCAACAAGAGGAGCGAATCAGCCAACAGGAGGATAGATCGGAGACCTTAGAAGGAAGAATGGCGGCGATGGAGACTTTGACAAAAACTCTCTCCCAGATGACAGATGATTTAGAGAACAGAAGCCGGCATAGTAATATCCAGATTATCGGCCTGCCGGAATCTGTACAGGACAGGGACTTAAGGGATTTTGTTTTCAGATGGCTGCCTGAACACTTAAAGTAGAACACTTACAAGGCCAGATGCGTGTGGAACACGTGCATTGAGTGGGGGCTGTTAGATATGCTGATCAGCGCTCGAGGCCGGTATTGGCCAAAATTCTGGACTACTCTGACAAAGAAAGGCTAAAGCAAGCATATAGGGTGGCCCGGTCAGTGGATTACAACGGTGTGCGCATCTTGTTGTTTCAAGACTATTCGGCTCGGGTATCAGAGCAGAGGAGGCGAATGGGGCAACACTGCAAGATTCTGCACGATAAAGGGATTCAATTTGCGTTGCTGTACCCAGCGCGCGTGACACACGACAAGACGACCTTATTTTTCACTGACCCTTTGGATCTCAAAGCATTCATGGACAGGCTTTAGCAGAGCGCTGTTGACCAGAGGGATCATTCTGAACTGAGATGTATGGACCGGGTGAGGGGAGAGTTGTATTTGACATTAGCAATTTGGAATCTGAGGATCTGGACTGTTAGAGAGCACCAGGGGGCACTGTAAATGGTGGCCGTGGTACGCGGAATTAACACTGGGGCAACAGGGGAGTTGGACCTATGGACTGTTGAACTTTATTATTGAGTTGGCTGCTCGGCTATGCTGAGCATCGAGGAGCCAGTTTGAGAAAATTACCCTAGGCACTGTTGCCGTTCTTACTGCTGTGATAAGGATGGGGGTGAGCCTTGGGTGGGGGGAGGGGTAAGGGTTTTGTGGAGGCGGGTGAGGTATGAATGTTGGGGGAGTTGTTTGGGATTTGTTTTGGGGGCAGATGGGTTTGGCTGATGGAGAGGGGGGAGTGAGGGGGGTTGGGGGAGGGGGGAGTTGTAATTGAGGTCGGGGTATGGGGACAGGGGTGGGATGGCGGGTCTCCACGAGAGGGAGGATGGCTAATGAATAGATGAGACATAGGGTTTGGGGAGGGAGGAGAGACATTAGAGGGGCCTAGCTAGTGGGGCCCATCTGACTCTTTTGGATATGGACCATATGTGGGTAGTACTCAAGGGAGTGGAATGTCTCTAGCAAACCTTAGAATTCTCATTTTGAATGTAGGTGGGATCCACTCCCCCATGAAAAGAGCAAGACTTTTACAGTATTTAAAACAGTTGAAGGTAGATGTGGCACTATTACAGGAGACTCACGTAACAGGTACAGAGCATGTTAAGCGGTGTAGGGATTGGGTGGGGGAACTTTTCTTTGCCTCCTTTAGTGGTCGCCAGAGAGAGGTGGCGGTATTGATACAGAAATCCCTGGCTTTCAAGTTACATGACATTACTCGACCCTGAGGGGAGGTGGGTAATTGTCACGGGCATCTTTCAGGGGGCAAAGCTAGCTTTGTGCAGTCTTTATGCTCCGAATGTATATTCTCATAAATTTTTTTACTCAAGTTCGTTCCAAGTTGGCGGCGTTGGATGAATATCCCATTATATTGGGTGATTTCAATATCACAAGTGACCCATCCATTGATTGTAAGCCACCTAGACAACCCTTGAAGGAGCATGCCCATAAGAGAGTTAACTATATGATTGAGGAGCTGGCACTGGTAGACCTATGGCGCCTTCTGCATGAGGAAGAGCGAGATTTTACTTTTTTTTCACACCCACATCAGGTTCATGCTCAATTGGACTACGTGCTAATATCGGGAGCGCTGCTGAGTGATGCGCAGCAGGCGTTTATTGGAGAGGCTGATGTGTCAGATCATGCCCCAGTATGGGCTGACATCTGCTGGAATTCCAGGATGAGGTCAGTTCGGTGGCGTATGAATTCAGCGCTGTACCAGAGTAATGAGTTCAAAGTTTATCTAAGAGAGGCCTGGCAGGAATACGAGGCTGAGAATAGGATGGAAGATGTTGGGTCGCGGGTATATTGGGAGGAAGCCAAGGCAGTTATTAGAGGGAAACTTATTGCCTATACAACATCGGAGCGCAGGAAGCAGGATCAGGATTTAGTGTCAACTCGGTGATGCGCGCTGGAGGTATATGGCTCGTCCGGGGGAGGAGAATAAGCGAGTTTGCAAGGAGATGCAGAGATTATTGAATGCACAAGCTCTATATAGTATCAGACTTTATAAGTATAGGCTCCACAGGTGGGGCAACAAGACTGGGAAGTTATTGGCATCCCTGGTTAAGCCACGTTATGGTAAAGGTTATATTGCTAGGCTGAAAGATGCAGGGGGAAGGTTTATTAGCTCTCAGGAAGCTATACCGGGCGAATTCTCGCGATTCTATGCTTCTTTGTATGAATCAGGCTTTTATCCAGGCCCTGAATGCAAGGCTTTTTTCCAGCATTTGCAGCTTCTGAGCCTGACTTCAGAGAAAGTAGATAAGGTAAACGCACCTATAACGGGGAGAGAGGCACAGGAGGTGATTAAGCACTTGAAGCTGGCAAAGGCACCAGGTCCGGATGGGCTGGGAACTGAGTTTTATAAAATTCTGCAAGATTTTTGTATACCCTCGTTTATAGGAATGTGCGATAGTATTCGGGACTCTCAAGAATCATGTTTTTATTACTGTGCTGCCGAAGCCAGGGAAGGACCCGGAGTTGGTGGGATCCTACAGGCCTATCTCATTAATAAATCAAGATCTTAAGATTCTGGCAAGTATTCTGATTAATCGTTTGGGAGAGTTTCTTCCCTTGCTGGTGCATCAGGACCAAGTTGGATTTGTCAAAGGGCGCTTTGCATCAGCTAATATTTTGAAGGTTTGCAGGATTTTGCAGGAGGGGCGCATAGGTCGGGGAATGCCATAGTGGCCAGTTTAGATGCTGAGAAGGCTTTTGATAAGGTCTTATGGGAGTATATGTTTTGGGTTCTGCAACGATTTGGCATTTCAGGAGCCTTTTTAGACTGGGTGCGGGTGTTATATAGTAATCCAACGGATCAACTTCTTATCAATGACGCTCTTACAGCCAGCATCTCTCTGGGGCGCAGCTCCAGACAGGGGTGTCCTCTCTCCCCACTGTTGTTCGTTTTGACCCTGGAGCCCTTGGCTGCTCGGATACGACAGGAAGGGGATTAGAGTGGGTACAAATGAGTATTGCGTCAACATGTTTGCGGATGACATGTTACTGCTGCTTGATGACGCAGCGACTTCGTTACCTGCAGTGATGGAGCTATACGGATGTTTAGAGTCTTTTCAGGGCTGCGTGTTAATTTGGGGAAATCTGAGGCTCTGGCTGTCTCGTCTCCCTGCTTTAGCACTACATTGGCGGATTTCCCGCTGATTTGGACCCGCACAGGGATTAAATATTTGGGAATTTATCTTAGTTCGGATTTTGACTGGATGTACAGGAAAAATGTCATAGAAAAACTGGAGGCAGTTCGTCGGTTGTGTGTACAGTGGAAGGATATACCGGTAGATTTTATGGGTTGCATAGCGCTGGTTAAAATGGTGCTACTTCCCAAGATATTATACCCCTCTAGATGCTCCCTTTGTGGGTGGAATGGCGAGAGGAGGGGCTATATCGCACCATGGTGTGTTCATTCATTTGGCATGCTAGGCATCCTCACATTGCTTTTGCTAAACTGTCTAGATCCAGCAGGCAGGGAGGTTTACGCCTTCCAGATCTTAGGATGTATAATGTGGCAACTCTTTTACGATGGATTCACGAATGTCACTCTAACTACTCCAGGTAAGCGCCACCGGGTTTTTGGCAGGGGTGGTGCGCTCCCTTTGATGTGCTTTCTGTCTTAGGAAGTCGGCGGAGATCTTATGGGACAGGGATTAACAAGAATCCATTTATTACAGCGCTGGAGAAAGCATGGAAATGGTGGAGAGGAATTATTGGGGGTGCAGGGAAAGGATACCCGTTCTTCTCCCTCGTAGACAACCCTGGGTTCCCAGCTGGGCAGGGGCAGGGGGCTTTCTGCTCATGGGCTCGAGGAGGATGCCAGTATAAAGGACATTTATTTTATTTTCTTACATTTGTACCTCGCGCTTTCCCACTCACAGCAGGTTCAATGCAGCTTACATATTATATACAGGTACTTATTTGTACCTGGGGCAATGGAGGGTTAAGTGACTTGCCCAGAGTCACAAGGAGCTGCCTGTGCCTGCAGTGGGAATCGAACCCAGTTCCCCAGGACCAAAGTCCACCACTCTAACCACTAGGCCACTCCTCCAATCATCTGCTGGAGCTTGGAGATTTGTCTTTCCCTACCTTCGAGACCATCAGACGAGCATGGCACCTGTCTCAAAAGCAATTTTTTCAATTTTTACAGGTGATGGATTACTGTTCAAAAGTTGGTGCGGGTGGCGGGGTCCCCGGTGGTATTCACGGCCCTTAACAAGGTGTTTCTAGCTATGCCAGCCTCCTCAAACAGCCTTTCCCAGTGGTATCAAACTATAATGAATTATAGGGGGGCTAGGTATCTGGAAGGGTTGGCATCATTGTGGAGTGAGACAATTGGCGATATAGTTAACAGGGGAACAGATGGGGGAGGCATTTGAGGCTATTTCTAAGGTCACTCCTAATGCGGCCCTGCAGGATATCCAGTTTCGAATACTCCAAAGGGTGTACATTACACGGCAGAGGGGTAGGGAGATGAGACTTTGGGAAGATGATCGATGTGTGAAATGCCATGCTGCGGTGGGCACCTTACTACATTCCTTTTTAGAATGTCCAGAGCTGACAACTGTGGACACACTCCCTGGCGACCTTAGAGTGATTGATACAGCAGCCTTTTGAGTGGACGTATAACCTGTTGTTGCTAGGAGACGTAAGATATCTCAGGGGGGCGGGTCTCTCGGAAGCTCAGTGCCAGTTTGTATTATTGGCCTCCCTGTTGGTTAAAAAGTGCATTTTACAATCATGGGTGGATCAGTCTCCCCCGCCGCTAGCCAAGTGGCATGGCTTAATGAAAGAAATGACAGTGGGTAGAACTTCAATATTTCCCTAGCACCTCTAGGAATCAAAAGGTGTTTCGAGACCTTTGGCGGATGTACTCCCTGCCAAGCCAGGGTACAGGGGTGAGTCTTCCTTAAGGTTGGTGTGCCTAGTAGTCGGAACTCCATTTGGAGATGGTGAGATGTGGAGACTAGGGACGGGAGAGGGAGGGGGAAGGGTGATAATTATAAGAAAAGTTGGAGAGAAACAATTTTGATGCTTAGTTTGGTTACTGTTTTTTAAGCCGGGCTATATAGATTTAGTATTGTTGTCTGGTAGTTAGACCAGAGGGGTGTTATTAATGCAGAGCATCATACGGGCTTGTCATGTTTTGTGCAATTTGTTGGTAGTTGTACACTGTAGCTTCTGTTCTGACTGAAAGATATTTAAAAAAAAAAAAAAAAAAAAAAGCAAGTGACACAAGAGAGACTAATGTGTAAAGAAAATGTGCATATTAACATAAGGGTGCAGCTTACCTGCGATTTAGCTCCTGGGGTCATTGGCACACTGAAGTTATTCAAGTCCCAGATGTAAATCTCAGAGTCATTGGCACCAGAAGCCAGAAGATTACTCTAGGAAAATATACAGCAATTACGAGAGAAAAAAACAGTTTTTTTTAATGCAAAAGCAATCAAATTAAACAAAATGAATACAGTATGTGTCATTTTAAAGACTTACAAGATCAAGTACATATTATCTACAGGAAACAAAAAAAAGAAAGCAGTAATGCTAAGAGTGAATCCCAACAGACTCAATATCCACACCACATTGGAGAGCAGTGGTTCCCAAGCACCAGCTCAAAAGCTTTGACCCAATCACAGGGTTCACCATAAAACTGCATCCCTCCATGTTGACAGTTTTTACTAGTCTCTCTTAAAATTTAACACTATGAATGACAAACCCAGAGCCAATCAATTGCTAAACTGAATTACCGAGGTAGTCCTTCATATTTACAAAAAGAGCAGCACAATAAGGCCTGGCTCTTGCTGAATCACTTTTGGGTCTGATGCACTGGCCAGGAAGCACTACTCAAAGAACTAACAGTGATTGTTAGGTTTTTGACGGTGAGTGAGTGCACACAAGTGTATTTGAGAGAAGGTGAGAGATTTATCTCATGCAGGCATAAAGCTGACAAAACTCATTAAATCTGGTTTTAGTAGACTAACTCCACCTGGAATCCCAAAGTATTAAAGTTGATGCAATTATACCACAGTATTTTTTTTTTTAATTGTAAAGAACAAAATGGAACAGCACTAAAGTAGCAGTACTACCTACGTATTTTAATAAGCTGTATCAATAAAAGTTGGAATACACATTCTTTTTTTTCATGGCTGAATTTTCATTTACTTGGGGGAAGAGAAGGAAAAGACTGACATTTTTGAAAGCTTTTCTTTCATAACCACTTTCTCCATCATAGATGCAGGAGACACAAAGTTGCTTACCTGTACCTCAAACAAGTAGGATAAGCCGCCACACAAGTGGGTGATGACATCTGACCATGTCAACACAGAACTTTTAAGTAGAGAGCTCAGGAAAAGCCTACAAGGATCTCTTTAGAGTTTAAGCAAGCCAACTCCTTAAAGGGAAAAGGGGGGGGGGGGGGGTATGTGTGGCTGTTTAACCTGTTGTCTACAAAGATTACCAGCTACAGATAAACCATTTTCTTTTCTTTGAGAAAGAACAAGATTAGGCTGCCATACATGTAGGAAAACCTAGCTAGAAACTACTTTCAAACACAGAACAGCAGCAACATGGCAGCCAGTGGACAGAAGAGAGAACTTTTGTTGGGTGAAACCTATTTTTATATTTTTTAAAATAGGAAAGACAATTACTTACTATTTTTTTGACTGCTTATTATTATGTAACAGATTGCTGCCATTGCCTACACTTGCTGTTCAGTTGTTTGATGTATGGTTCTTTTGATCCTGAACACAAACCGTTAAACTTTAAAATAGGGAAGACAATTTAAAATGAGGAAGGGGGATTCAACCAAAGAGGTTTCAGAGAACCATAACTAAACATATTGTCATATCTTGGTAATGGAGATAACGCACAACCAGCTTCAACACTTAGCTCCAAACCATTCAAAGGGAACGTTATAGGGCTTGCGCCAGAAGACACATGAAGAAGACGACTTGAATATGTATACTTTGAAGGAGAAGAGGGATACAGGAGATAGACTACAGACATTTACATTCTTGAAAATAGCAAGGAACAAAAGCAACCTTTTCTAAAAATGGAAAGGTAATAGACCTATGGGACATGAAAATGAAATTGCAAAGAGGAAAACATAAAAGCAACATCAGGAAATACTTTTTCACAGAAAAGGTGGTAGATGTCGAATGCTTTTCCACAGGAAGCAGTGGGTGGTGGTGGAATTCAAAAAGGTATAGGATAAATCCAGAGATTCCCCATATGGCATGAAGATGAAATAAAAGTATAGAGCATTTCCACTCACAATAAAACTTACAAATTTTAAAATGTCAAACAGAGAAAGGTAGACTGCACCAGGATTCAGTTACAACCTCAAAGACAAAACTGGAGGAGGGACCAATGTGGAGATGTAGAAACAACTCTGGCTACCTTTCTGGGTTATGCTGGTCTTTATCTGCTATCATTTTATTATATTGCTATGATTGAAGTCAACACATATTTATTAAATTTAAACTTCTTATCTCCTACTTCAGTCAATGAACAATTAAATCTCATAAAATAGATCACATGTACCAAGCACAGGAAGGTGTGTGATACTAGGGAATCTTTATCCCACTTTGAAATCTAGCCTTATCCCTCTGCTAAATTGCACTTGTGGTTCAAGCTAGGCTCAGCAGAGTAAACTGGATGGTATACGGAAAAATGTTTGACCAAACAACTGCTTGAGATGACAATGAGGAATCGGTATGTTTGAAAATAGGTTCTCCTTAAATATCTGTACCCTAATTTGTATTATGCAAACAAAATCCCTCCCACTTTTGGTACACAAAAGGGACTGGAGCATAAGGAAACCTCAATCCTCTTCTGGGAGACAGCAAAAGTTGTCTTAAGAGCTGTATAAGAGGCAAACCAGATGAGTGTGGGGAGATGAGTGGTGAGGCTGAAAAAGCAATTAAAGGATAAGTGTCAATTTGAGTGACTAAAGAGAAGAAGAAGAAATTTCTAGCAACCCAAGTAGCCTTAAATATTATTTGCTACATGAGAAGAAGTTACCTATAAATGGTTTAGATTTGATAAGCTGGGTAAATTCCTGGATAGAATGTGAAGGCACTGGCTAAGAAAAATATGTACAGAGGTTGTATAAGATGAGAGTGGACAGTTTTAATGAGTAAAAAGATATTGCTAATTTCTTTGCAAAATATTTTGACTATTGGCTCAAACTGGCTCCAGAGACTATGCAGGTGTTAAATGGAGTCACTACCCTGCAACTAACGGAGGAGAAAACGCTCCTACAGAAATTGAAAAAAATTAGACAATTAAACAACTGAAATTGCATAAGACTCTGGGACCAGATGGGTTTTCTGGGGAGTTTTATATTACTATAAAAATTATGTGGACCATTGAAAAGCTATTATAGAGAAATGATCACCCAAGACACCTTTCCAAATGGAATGAATATTGCAATAATGTTAATTCCAAAGCCTAGAAAGATGATAAAATTATTATTATAGACCAGGGGTAGGTAACCTCGGTCCTCGAGGGCCACAACCCAGTCAAGCTTTTCAGGATTTCACCAATGAATATACATGAGATCTATTTGCATACAATGGAGGCAGTTCATGTTACATTTAACACATTTTATATGAGAAAACAGGTGTTTAAACTGAAAAGGTATTAACAGTTCAGTACTGTGAACATGCCTACTGTAAGGAAAACTGAAAAAGCAAGGGGATCAGAGGAAGTTGAGAAAGAATCAGCTCAGACTGGAGTGAGAAATTTGGTGGGGAAAACCTTCCACCCTGCTAATTTATATTGGTCGTCATCTGAGGGTTGTGTGAATTTTTTTAGCATTAAAACGGGGTCACATTGGCTAAACGTTTACGAAGTTCTGCATCACTGCCATCAGATGTAACTTAAGTGGCTGATTAATCCTGCTTGTCCTTGGAGAAAGCAGAGTGTTGCAAAGTCAATAGGCACCAAAAACATCTCACTGCCACTATAATATACCTACAGTGTAAATACTGAAAAAGGATCTCACAAGTACAGGTTTTAAATCCTGAACAGGTGCTCAGAAAATGGAGGTGCACAACGGTCTTCCAAAGCTTTATAAAAAAATATGCATTTTCTTAGAAGAAAAGAAAATGAAGACCTAGAAATAAACATATAGAAAGAACAGGGCCTAGAAAACAGCGTGGATAATTTAAGGATCATATCTAGCAGGAACATTATCACAATATGTGTGTCCCAACACAACAATTGATCATTACAGTACTGCAGTTTTAAGCACAACCAATGAAAATGTGACTTCCTACTAAGCCTGAATACTGAGGAACAAAGATCACCACCATATACTGAACACTAAGACATCTCACATTGTTATTATTTCAGTTCAATGACCCCCTATCCCAGTGAGCCAGGATCTCTTTATGGTTAGTGATGCACATTCTGTAACAATTAATTCTCATGCTGTACCTGAAAAGGATTCAAATCAAGAGCTCTCACGGGACCTGTGTGCTTCTGACTCTGTCCAATCACAGGCTCTTTCCCTGAAGTTAGGATCTGGGATGCATTGTACAAAGTTATCACTCCATTATCCCCTCCACCTACAATCACCCCTGAGAAATCAGGGGGCCCAACTCCAAAGCTCCCCCAGATCAGCTTGTGAAACCTAAAGAGAAAAAGGAACCCATCTCAGCACTTGTGCACAATTGAATGTCACTACAGAATCCCTGTCACTCCACATAGAAACCTTTGAATCCCATATAGCCCAGCTTACAGTTCAAACCCTTCAAAAAACAGATGCAATACTACCTCCATCCCTTCATCCAAAGTCCCAAACATGAAAGCAGCATACACTACAGCCATGTGGAGACTGGATATCTTAAAAAGAAACAAAAAAACAAAGCTGTCACAGCTTCTCACCTCTACAGTAATGATTCAGATCTGGCTCATATCAATAGGAGCTTTAAAATACAGTGGCCTTTGTGAAATTAGTTTCTGGTCTTACAGGGAGATGCACAAAAGTCCCCGTAAAGCACTGTTTGCTATTTCCACCTTTGATAAAAAGTTGGGATGTATCTGAAGGACAACCTTGTGCTAACGGAATTGGGTATATGCTTCCAAGGTCTGAACCTCACTAACTCTCCTAGCTGAGGTGATAGTTATGAGGAAGAATAATTTCCAAGTTGTTACAAGCCTTATTGAGGATATTCTACTTTACTAGCTATATCTGTATACTGCTATTTCTGCCAGATATTGTTACAGTTTTATTCTGTAACGTCTGCATTAGATATTCCTCGTAAATCAATAAAACATAGTTAAACACAAAAAGCTGTTGTTTCTTAAGGTTTAAAAGGAGACTTGACATGGTTAGCCACCAAATACTCTCGAACATCCTAGACTACTTTGGGATTGGAGGAAACGTACTAAAATGGTTCCAAGGATTCCTAGAAGCTAGAACCTACCAAGTGATCTCAAAATCAAAAACGTCAATACCACAGACACCAGAATGTGGAGTTCCACAAGGATCACCGTTGTCACCAACCTTATTCAACCTAATGATGACACCTGTAGCTAAATCGCTATCCAACCAAGGCCTTAACCCGTACATCTACGCAGATGATGTCACGATATACATCCTGTTCAAGCATGACCTAACAGAAATTACAAAAGAAATCCAACATAGCCTCCAAATAATGAATTCATGCAAAAAATACAACAAAGAAAATGTTCGCCATGTGGAAACTTAAAAGAATCAAACCTTATTTCCCAAGGGACATATTCCGCAGCCTAGTACAATCAATGGTGCTGAGCCACTTAGACTACTGTAACGCAATTTACGCAGGTTGAAAAGAACAAATCATTAAGAAGCTGCAAACAGCCCAAAATACAGCAGCTAGACTTGTATTCAGGAAAGCAAAATACGAAAGCGCCAAAGCCCTAAGAGAAAAACTGCACTGGCTCCCTCTAAAAGAATGAATTGCGTTCAAAGTATGTACAATGGTCCACAAAATTATACATGGGGATGCTCCGGCCTATATGACAGACCTTATAGACTTGCCTGCTAGGAATGCAAAAAGATCAGCACGTACGTTCCTCAACCTCCATTACCCCAAATGCAAAGGATTAAAATACAAGTCCACTTACACAACCAGCTTCTCCTACATTTGCACGCAGCTATGGAACTCACTTCCGAAGACCATAAAGACAACGCAAGAGTTAACCATCTTCCGAAAATTACTGAAAACTGACTTATTCAAGAAGGCATACAACAAACAACCGTCCTAATTACCAAACAATAAGAATGAAGATTAAGACTGCTTAAATATTTTAAATTTAAATGCTTTACTTTTTGTCTATTAGATTGTAAGCTCTTTGAGCAGGGACTGTCTTTCTTCTGTGTTTGTACAGCGCTGCGTACACTTTGTAGCACTCTAGAAATGTTAAATAGTAGTAGTAGTAGTAGTAAGATTGGACCGACCTTAATCACGCGACCGAGCAAACTCAATTACCTTAATGAACAAATAAGACCACTTCTAATCTAATATCGACTACTATGCAACCACAAAATGCCGACTAACCTCACCGCCATACACTAATACTCTCACCCTAAAGTCCTCACCTGAGCAACTACACAATGCCGACACATACACAAGATCACAATGCATTCTTCCACCATGTCTGTACGCACTTGATTGCAAAACCATGTACTAATATGTACGCAAGATCACAATGCATTCTTCCACCATGTCTGTACGCACTTGATTGCAAAACCATGTGCATATTTGTAGTCCGGAATGGCAATCGCTATTACGGCAAATGTAAGCCACATTGAGCCTGCAAATGGGTGGGAAAATGTGGGATACAAATGCTACAAATAAATAAATAAATAGACTTGAAGAGAGGCCTATATTTAAGTCCAAAAGATACATGGGGCTTTTCTAAAGGGGTTTTATATCAAGTAAGACTTTCATGAATTGTGCAACCAGCTGTGATTATGAAGCTGAAATGTATTTATTGGAGACTTGGTCAACTCGCATGTCCAAAGGGACATGGCCAAGCCCCTTTGGAGACATCAAGATTTTACATCAGTGTGAAGATTCTGGAATGTTACTTTCCATATATTAGGGTAGTTTGTGGGTTTATTTTTCCTTTCTTGGATGAGATTGGATGAAATGGGGAAGAGGTAGGAGAAGCGAGGAATATGGAACAGCCCCAGAGTGCACAAGTGCAGGGCCCTATAGGTTCCTATGTAGTTAAACCCCCACAAACTGGCTTACACTATCTGTCCTGTGAGCGGAGGTTTCGGGTAGGAGCGTACGGGGAGATAAGGGTAGAGAGGTAGTGGGGGGCAGCAGATTGAGTGCATTTGTAGGTTAGTAGGAGAAGCTTGAACTGTATGCGGTACCTGATCGGAAGCCAGTGAAGTGACTTGAGGAGAGGGGTGATATGAGTATATCGGTCTAGGCGGAAGATAAGACGCGCAGCAGAGTTCTGAACGGATTGAAGGGGGAATAGATGGCTAAGTGGGAGGTCAGTGAGGAGTAGGTTGCAGTAGTCAAGGCGAGAGGTAACGAGAGCGTGGACGAGAGTTTGGGTGGTGTGCTCAGAGAGGAAGGTGAAATTAGATCTTACCTGCTAATTTTCTTTCCTCTAGACCCTCCAGACCGGTCAAGACGCGTGGGTTATGCACTCCTACCAGCAGAGGGAGACTGAGAAAACACTGAGCTTTGGATACTGTATATATAACCTGTGCAGTACACCCACTAGCCAGTATAACCGTAACAAAGCAGAGAAACTAAAACACTAACCAAAACTATCAACCCTGTACGTGGACATTGCCAAATGGAAGAACAACTTTATGTTCTTTTTATCTGTTTTACTCACTGAGTTCCGTTTGTGCTTCCACAGGTGGGCTATCCAACCACACCTGATTCAGACTCATACTAACAATTATCTGAAAAAAACAAGAGTCTGAATTATGTAAACTACAATCATCAGCTGCCAAGAGATATCCAATTACTAAAGTTTACCTCCTGGCCTACAGAAAACCACCGGGCGGGCTCTTGACCGGTCTGGAGGGTCTAGAGGAAAGAAAATTAGCAGGTAAGATCTAATTTCACCTTCCTCAGCGACCCTCCAGACCGGTCAAGACGCGTGGGACGTACCAAAGCAGTAAATCTCTACGGGTGGGACCCCCTTAGGCCAGAGGTCAACACAGCAGCCCCAAAACCTGCCTCCTCTTTAGAATGAACATCAATCCGATAATGTTTAACAAACAAATGCAGAGAGGACCAGACTGCCGCCCGACAAATCTCTAGAGGAGGAAGCATACTACTTTCCGCCCAAGAGGCTGCTACTCCCCTGGTGGAATGAGCCGAAAAACCCTTAGGTACCGTACGACCCTTCAAGACGTAAGCAGACGCAATCGCCTCCTTCAACCACCGAGCTATCGTTGCCTTGGACGCAGCCACTCCCTTTTTAGAACCGCCAAAAGAACGAACAGCCGATCAGATGTTCTGAACTCTCGAGTTCTAGATAGATAACACCGCAACACTCGCTTCACGTCCAACTTCGCCAGTCGACGCTGTTCCGAGTCTCCAGCTAGATTCCCTAAGACTGGCAGAGAAATGACCTGATTCACATGAAAGTCGGACACTACCTTGGGCAAAAAGGAGGGCACCGGTCGCAGAGAAACCCTTTCCTTGGAAAAAGACAAGAAGGGCGTCCTACAAGACAAAGCCTGGAGTTCCGAAACTCTGCGCGCTGATGAAATGGCTACCAAAAACACCGTCTTTAAGGATAGATCCTTGTCCGTAGCCGAAGCCAAAGGCTCAAACGGAGGCCGAATTAACGCTTCCAAAACCAGATTCAAATCCCACGGAGGAACCAGCCAGCGTTGCGGAGGCCGAAGCAATTTCACTCCCTTCAAAAATCGAATCACATCCGGAGACGAAGCCAACGACTTACCTTGAACCTTGCCACGAAAACAAGACAAGGCTGCCACCTGAACCTTCAAAGTAGACAAGGCCAGCCCCTTGTCCAGACCATCCTGCAAAAATTCTAACACATCCGCGACCGAAGCGTGTATAGCCCTCAAATTCCGAGCCAGGCACCAGTGCTCAAAAAGCCTCCAGACTCGAACGTACGCCAGTGAAGTGGACTGCCTCCGGGAACTCAACATCGTAGCAACAACTCTGGAAGAAAAACCTTTCTTCCTCAACTTGCTCCTTTCAAGAGCCAAGCCATAAGCGAGAACTGAGCAGGATCTGGGAGAGTGATGGGACCTTGATACAACAACACTGTCTCTGTCAATGGCAGGGGTTCCGCCACCGCCAGACGCACCAGATCTCCGTACCACGGGCGACGCGGCCAATTTGGAGCTATCAGAATCACCCGACCCGGGTGACGTTCGATGCGTTGAACTACTCTCCCCACTAACGGCCACGGAGGGAACACGTACAGCAACTCCTGAGGCCACGGCAGCAGCAGGGCGTCGATTCCTTCCGACCACGGGTCCCTTCTGCGACTGAAGAACCGCCGCACTTGCGCATTGCATGCCGTTGCCATGAGATCCATCACTGGAATCCCCCACACCGACACAATGCGATTGAAAACCAATCGATGAAGAGCCCATTCCCCGGGGTCTAGAGTATGTCTGCTCAGATAATCGGCGTCTACGTTGTCCACCCCGGCCACATGAACTGCCGACAAGGCCTGAAGATGAAGTTCCGCCCACTGGCACAACTGCGCTGCTTCCTCTGCGACTGCTCGACTCTTTGTGCCCCCTTGCCGATTGACGTATGCTACGGCCGTGGCATTGTCGCAGAGAACTCTGACAGCCTTGCCTTGAAGCAGAGTCTGTAAATACTGAAGAGCCAAACGAATGGCCCGTGTCTCCAACCGGTTGATGGACCACTGGGCTTCCTCCTGAGACCACCGTCCCTGCGCCACCTGACCGAGACAATGAGCCCCCCAACCGGACAGGCTGGCATCCGTGGTGAGAATTACCCATTCTGGAGCTTCCAATGGCATTCCCTTCACTAGGTTTCGAGCGTCTAGCCACCAACGGAGGCTGAGACGCGGAAGAGCAGTCAGAGGCAAACGCATCTCCAACCCCTGCGATTGAGACCACCGACTGAGAAGTGCCGACTGTAACTGTCGCATGTGCGCTCTGGCCCAGGGAACCACCTCTATAGTTGCTGCCATCATGCCCAAAACCTGAAGGTAAGCACGCGCTGTCGGTCTGTCCCCCGCCAGGAAGTGACGAATCTGATCCTGTAACTTGCGGATCTGAAGAGCCGGCAACACCACTCAACCGTTGAGCGTCTCGAAGCGCACTCCTAGATACTCGAGAGATTGGGACGGGACGAGATGGCTCTTGCTGTGGTTCACTACCCAACCAAGCGATTCCAGCAAGGCTACCACTCGCGCTGTAGCCACTTCGCTCTCCGCCTGAGACTTGGCCCGAATCAACCAATCGTCCAGATACGGGTGCACCAAAACGCCCTGTCTCCGCAAAGCCGCCGCCACTACTACCATGACCTTGGAAAAGGTGCGGGGAGCTGTTGCTAGCCCGAAGGGAAGAGCACAAAACTGAAAATGCTTTCCTAAGACCACAAAGCGCAGAAAACGCTGATGCGCCGTCCGAATGGGAATGTGAAGATAAGCTTCCGTCAAATCCAGCGACGTCAGAAACTCTCCCTGCCGCACCGCGACAATAACGGACCGCAACGTCTCCATGCGAAAAGAGGGAACCTTGAGCGCTGAATTGACTCCCTTGAGATCCAACACCGGACGCCAGGCATCCTCCTTCTTTGGTACTACAAAATAGATCGAATAGCACCCTAAGCATCTCTGCGTGGGAGGAACAGGAACCACTGCTCCCAGGGCAAGAAGGCGACGCAACGTGTCTCGAACTGCTGCTTTCTTGATTCTTGAATGACACGAGGACTCCAGAAACCTCTCGGGAGGCGACTCTTCGAATTCCAGCGCATAACCATCTCGAATCACCTCGAGAACCCACTGATCGGACGTGATTTGGACCCAGCTCTGGTAAAACCAACTCAGCCGAGCCCCTACTCGTACCAGAGCCTGGGTCCGCACACCTTCATTGCACATTCCGTCCGGAAGACTGTCCTCTCGAGGCAAAGTCACGCCCTCCGCGACGATTCCCTCGAAAGGACTGGGTGCACTGAAAAAAACGTCCTCTAAAAGACCCACTAGTCCGTCCCGGCCTATACCGCCGGGCCTCAGCAAAACGACCACGAGCAGACACCCCCCTGGTGCCCAACTTGGGACGTAAATCCGGCAGGCGAGGAATCTTAGCATCACTAAGGCCTTTCACCAAATTGTCCAAATCCTCTCCAAAGAGCATGGTTCCCTTAAAGGGAAGAGAACACAACTTCGCTTTAGAAGCCGCATCCGCGACCCAACCTCTCAGCCATAGGGCCCTACGCGCTCCAACTATCATAGCCATATTCTTGGCGGACGCCCTCAACAAATCATAAAGGGCATCCGACAAGAAAGACGAACCCATCTCGAGCTTGGCTAATTCCTGAACTCCGGAGGCCCCAACCTCCACTGACTCATCCAGGAGTTTCTCGGCCCAGCGAAAACATGCTCGGGCTACCAGGCCCCCACATACAGAGGCCTGGAGCGCGAGCGCCGACAAATCAAAACTACGCTTAAGGAAGGCGTCAACCCTCCTATCCTGGGGGTCGCGGAGAGCGGCTCCGCCGTCTACCGGGATAGCCGTCGCTCTAGTCACTGCTGTAACCACTGCATCTACCGTAGGGGCCTTCAAGGAATCTTTGTCCTGCTGAGGAAGAGGATAGAGCCGCGCCATTGCCTTAGAGACCTTGCATGGAGCATCCGGTGACTTCCACTCCTGGGAAATCATCTCCCGGAGGTCCTTGTTCATAGGAAAGGACCGCGCCTTACTGTGAATACCCTTTACCAAAGGGTCCTGTCCAGATTCACCCACGGGCACCTCAGGCTCAAACTTAAGTGTCACCGTGACCTGGTCTATGAGCTCCGCCAGCTCATCCCTATGGAAGATTCTGACAACAGAGGGGTCTTCAAACCCCTCTACCTCCTCCTCAATACCTATTGGGTCTTCCGAAAACCGACACTTCCTGAGCCCTCCGAGGGAACTTTCTGCCCTAAACCGGAGGAAGCTGGCCCTACACTCGGCGCATCCGCGGATTGCGCCTGATTCAAAATGGCGGCCGTTCCCGCCGAAACTGCAACCGCCGACATCGCGCCTGCCTGCGATCCCGCTGACACCAAAACCGGCGATCCCGTCGGAACTTCCGCGGCCAACACGGGGGGAGCCGAAATCGCCTGTTTAGGCTCACCACAGAGGCGACACTGACCGCCCGCCGTCTCTAACCCCCGCCGCGAACAGGCGCGACATCGAAGCAGCTTGCCGGTCATAATAAAACACACACACAGTCCGCCTTCGCGCCAAATACCCTGTTAAGCAACTTCGCACTGCTCTCCCGTCTAGTGCAGGGAACTGAACTCCCCTTCCGTTCCGCACTAAATAAATAATAAAAGGCTCTTAAAGGCCCAGAACACTGCTGGCAGCTGAAAATTGTGAGGCACTCAAGGCTCCAGTACAGAGAAAGCAGCCGAGGCACAGAGCTGCCACTGATTCAGAGATGGAGAGCAGCTTAGGGGGAGGGACCCGCAACACAGGTGTAACACCCCAGGGGAAACACTGGGCCCCACCGGACCCAGGGCCCCGAAGCACACTTTTTTTTTTTTTTTTTCGTATTATCCACGTACAGGGAGACACAGAATGAACCAAATTGGAACAAACAACCCAATTCTTACTTCCTATGAGGAAAACTACCTCACCAGACCAGTGAAGACTGCACAGGCTGTCCTTCTACCTCTGCTGAGACTGAGAAAATACTGGCTAGTGGGTGTACTGCACAGGTTATATATACAGTATCCAAAGCTCAGTGTTTTCTCAGTCTCCCTCTGCAGGTAGGAGTGCATAACCCACGCGTCTTGACCGGTCTGGAGGGTCGCTGAGGAAAGGGCAAATTTTGCTGATGTTATAGAGAAAGCAGCGACAGGTCTTGGCTATCTGCTGGATATGTGCGGAGAAGGAAAGGGAGGAGTCGAAGATGACTCAGAGGTTGCGGGCAGATGAGACTGGGAGGATGAGGGTGCCATTTACTGAGATAGAGAGCGGAGGGAGGGGAGAGGTGGGTTTGGGTGATTTTTAATTTGTGACTTTTAAATGTTCTTTATTGTTCACCGATTTCTGCTGTTGTAAAATATCAATTATACACTTCCAACATTTCATCTGGACGTTAGCTCTCTCCCTCAAATTACTAAAACTTATTATGTTCTAACAAGTGTTAAGAATAATATGGAAGGAGGAAGTGACGTCATCCTACAGAATGGCAGCCTAGTTCTTGAGCTCCCCGCTCCCCGGACTTCAAAAAAGCATTTACAAGCGGTCCCCGGGTCTGTACTTGACTGGAAAACGAGAGACGAGATCAACAAAGCGCCAGCAACAATGAGTAAATCAGCTGCGGTGCGAAATAAAGAAGCAGAGCGGCCATCGGGAGGAGGGCCTAGCCGGGTGTCTAAGCGCCATGAATCTGTGGCGCACGCGTCTCAGTCTGACTCGGACTCAGCGCTATCCCTGGCCGAATCGCGGCAGCCTCCTAATAAGAAAAAAGGCGTCTCCGTCGAGTTTCGCCAGCTTTTGTCGAAAATTCAAGAGGATATCAAGGGATCGAAGGACGAGATCCTCGACCGCATGGAAGCGCTAAGCACGGACTTGCGCGAGTTAGGGGGCAGGGTAGAGGATGTTGAAACAAGAATGGATGAGCATGCTGAAACCCTGATTGCCCACGAGACACACTTTCAAGACTTGGCAAAGAAAAATGCTGAGCTGGAATACAAAATTGACGATCTAGAAAACAGAAGCAGGAGGAACAACCTAAGGTTTCGAGGGGTGCCCGAAAGCGGTGAGATCGAGGATGTCCCGCAGATCGTGAGAACCCTGTGTGCGGCACTATTGGGCCCAGAGGATGGAGCGGTGGAGATTGTTCTGGACAGGGTGCATAGAGCACTTGGCAAAAGGCAGGACAATAAAGTGCGGGATATCATCACAAGATTTCACAAGTACGAGGTGAAAGAGAAGATCTTTAATCTAGCGCGGAAGGTGCAGGACTTTGAGTATTCTGGAGCTAAAATATCAGTGTACCAGGATCTTTCACAATTCACGTTGCAACAAAGACATCTGATGAAGCCGGCCCTGGAAATATTAGCCAAAGAGCACATCCCCTATAGATGGGGGTTTCCCTTTTCGCTCCTATACACACTGCAAGGAGCTAAGCATAGAGCTCAGTCGCTGAAAGAAGTATGGGGGACCCTTCATGAAGCGGGCCTGGTATCATCGAGCGTGCCGCAGGGGACAATGGCACCAGCCACAAAGGCAAAGCTGCAAGGTTGGAAGCGGGTCCCCGATTCTGTTAACCGGCGCAACCCGAAAAGACGTGGAGGAGCAGAGGAGATCTGATCTACCCCAAGGAAGGTTTGAAGGAACTGTTAATTCAGGGGACAAGCTTGAGTTGAGACTTTGTGAGTTTTTGGACAGTAACAAGGGAACTGGAGTTTTACCGGGGAGACTTAACTGTTTTGTTGTGATGGGTAAGGCCTTGCCTGAAGCCTGGGCTTTGGGGTATGAGTAGTGGGGCTGTAAGAAGGTTCTGGGGAGTGTCTGGAGGGGAGGGGAGGGGAGGGAACAGAGGGTGGAGGGAGGGAGGGAATATAGGTACGAGTGACTTGTGGCCGAATGTAGTGAGCTGTGAGGTGTTATGTTATGATTGGGGTGTTATAATATGGAAGGGGGTGGGGTTGGGGGAGCGGGGGCGGGATGAGGGCTGGGCTGTCAGGAATTGATGGGTTGCTTTCTCCATTCCCATTCAGGGGAAATGTGTCCTCTGGTTGGTGTTTCAGTGGGGGAAAAGGGAGATAAGGGGTGGGAGGGAAGGTTAGGTCCAGCCTATTGCTTGGAAAACGTGGCCTGCCTCTATGTGGGCTGGATTCACTGGCAGGAAATGCGGTGGACCTTGTTACTAAATATATATGAGTACTGATCTAAAGATTATGTCCTACAATGTCAGGGGCCTGAATATGCCTCAGAAAAGGCAAAAACCTTTTAAGGAGCTGATGCACCTAAAGCCGCAAATAGTATTATTACAGGAAACGCACCTTCGCCGTAAGCACGAAAAACTCCTCTCCCACCCCAATTATCCACTCATTCTTTTTGCTTCCTCTGCTGAAGGGTCAAAGAGAGGGGTGGCGGTGATGCTACATGCATCGGTGGCGGCGCAGATAATGCAGATTAAACGAGATCCCGGGGGAAGGTTCTTGTTTGTGCACATAGTGCTTGACCAAGTAGACCTAACCCTGGCCTCTGTGTACGCCCCGAACGAACAACAAGGGGCCTTTTTCACTAAGGTAAAAAATATACTTGCCACTTTTGTACAGGGCCCCCTAATTCTGGGTGGGGATTTTAATGCTGTAATGGACCCAGCACTGGATAGGTCAGGAGTCAGCCGCTCTGGGTACAATAGGGAGTCAATAGCATTAGGAGCACTGGCATACTCTTTGGGTGTGTTGGATGTGTGGAGGGTGAGTCACGGGGGGGAGCGGGACTATACATGTTATTCATCTGTTCATGACTCCTATTCCCGTATTGACTGTATTTTTCTGGACATTGGGCTGGTAGAAAGGGGCCCTACAGCAGGGATAGGTAGTATGACCTTGTCCGATCATGCCCCAGTTTGGGTGACTTTGTCATCTATCAGGGCAGAGGTTAAGGAAAAAAGGTGGACGCTCAACACGACTATGCTCCAAGAGGTAGAGGTGGTGGAGGGTTGCAGGAGAGTTTTGAAGGACTATCTAGAGCTTAACATGGAATCGGGGCCTCCCCTTAGTACGGTATGGGACGCAATGAAAGCAGTCACGAGAGGTTATTTTCTACAATTAGCAAGTAAGAGAGCGAAAATCCGCAGAGCTCAAGTGGCGAATTGTCTGGGAAATATACAGCGCCTAGAAGCACAACATAAGGTTGGGAGATCACCAGCAGTATTAGAAGAACTGAGGAGAGAGAGACTTAAGTTGGACTCCATTTACTCAGAGCAGCTAAGTCTGTTACAATCTAGAATTAAAAGTAGCACTTATGAGTTTACCAATAAAGCAGGGCGCAGACTGGCCATGAAATTACGCAGACAAAAAATAGATCGTACAGTAACCAGGGTGAGGGATAGTAAGGGTAATATACTCACTACATCTGAGAACATACGTAAGAGGTTTGGGGAATATTACCAAGCCTTGTACGCACAAGGGGGAGACCCTTCCCCGGAGGCTATTGCTGAGTACTTGGCAGAGAGTGATCTCGCATCTCTGACACTTCAACAAAGGGCAGAGCTGGAAAAGCCAGTCACGCTATTGGAGATACAAAAAGCCATCCAGCATCTGCCGTCCAGCAAATCTCCGGGGCTGGATGGCTTCCCTAATGAATTTTATAAGAAATTTGCTTTGGAATTGGCGCCCCTGTTGGCAGACCTGTTTAACCAGATTGGAAGGGGTGAGGTATTGCCCCCTACCATGCTGGAAGCTTGGATTGCCATCCTACCCAAGCCGGATAAGGATCACACGGAATGTGGCTCTTATCGCCCAATATCAGTTCTGAATGCTGACGTAAAAATACTAGCTAAAGTGTTGTCTAATCGATTGGCTCCGTTGCTTCCGGCGATTATCCATCCTGATCAAGTAGGCTTTGTGCCATATAGGAAGGCTATGGATAATACCCGGAGGGTAGTTGACCTAATGCATCTGGCTGGGAGGGTGAAGAGGCCAATGTGTTTCCTTAGTTTAGACGCTGAAAAGGCCTTTGATAGGGTCCAGTGGCCGTATATGTATAAAGTGTTGGAGGCATTTGGGATAGGCCCCCCGTTTCGAAACTGGATCCAATCTTTTTATGACTCACCCAAAGCATGTGTGAGAGTTAACGGGGCAAATTCAGCTATGTTTACCTTGTATAGAGGAACCCGTCAGGGTTGCCCATTATCCCCCCTGCTATTCACCATGGCGATGGAGCCTTTCGCTTCCACAATACGGGCGGATCCAAATATTACTGGAGTTACAGTGGCGGGAAGAGAGCACAAAATGGCACTTTTTGCAGATGATGTGCTCCTGTTCGTTACTCGACCCCAGGTTACATTCCCTAGTTTGTTGGAGGCGATTGACAAGTATTCGGCAGTGTCCGGCTTTAAAGTGAATATGACAAAGTCAGAGGCCCTGAATATATCTCTCCCTGTTGAGCTGATGCAGTCACTAAAATCCTCATTCGCCTTCAGATGGGCACCTAAGCAGATTAGGTACCTGGGTGTAAATTTGACAGCAAAGTTGGGAGCCCTCTTTACAGCAAATTATAAGGGACTAGCACAGGTTATCACGGCAGACCTTGAAGGGTGGGGTGACCTGGGACTATCATGGTTCGGCAGAATAGCTGTTGTCAAAATGAACGTCTTGCCCCGGCTGCTCTACTTATTCCAGGCCCTCCCAATTAAGATGCCTAAAAAATACCTATCAGCCTTACAGGATCGTATCGTTCGATTTATTTGGGCGGGGAAAAGACCGCGCTTGTCGCGGTCGTACTTGTATCAGGCCAGGAGAAGGGGAGGTCTGGGGGTTCCCAACTTGAGTTGGTATTACAGAGCAGCTCAAGCACGCGCAGCCATTGAATGGTTTCAGGACTATCCCGACAGACAATGGGTACATTTGGAGCAGCACTCTATAGGCCAGAGACCTTTGGGAGCAGTGATGTGGCTCCCCAATCAGTTTCGGGCGCTTGGGGAAGAGTTATGTCCCTCTATCCAGGTTACCTTGCACTACTGGGATAGCCTGTTTCCCAAAAGGAAGTGTGCGTTGTCACGCTTATCTCCTATAGCTTTTAACCCACTATTCTACCCTGGGACAGAGAAGGGGGTATTTACGCGGTGGCACCAAGAAGGCTTAAAAATGTGGGGTCAATTGTTTGAAGGAGATCTGTTATTACCGTTCAGTGCTGTGGTGGGGACTTTTCCAAATTTGAAGGGTGATGATTTTGCTTATCGCCAACTGGCACACTTCCTCAAAACACGAGCTGTTAGAGAGGTGGTAAACAGGGACAAAACCACCTTGGAGGAAATTTGTGAGGGGTCCGCCATGACCAGTGGCCTAATATCGCGTTTATATAGCACCATTAATTTGAAGGAGTCTAATTACACTCTTCATAGGAGGAGTTGGCAGAAGGAGTTGGGTATATCTTTGGAGGAGGCGGAATGGGAGAGGTTGGAGAGAGCTACGGCGAGGGTGTCTTCACATGTTCCTTTTAGGGAGAACGCGGTGAAGGTGATGCTCCAGTGGTATGACGCCGGAGCGCCTTCGGCGCATCTACCCTACATCAACGGGTTTGTGTTGGAGGGGCTGCGGGGCTACGGGCACGATGGGACACATCTGGTGGACCTGTAGGAAAGTACAGGCCTATTGGAAATCAGTACATAGTAGGCTGCAGTACTGGCTGGGATGCGAGGTCCCGTGGAGTCCAACTATTTTTCTTTTCTCTGCGAAGGTGGCGGGCCTCCCGCAGGCTCGCCAGACTTTGCTGAGGCATGCTATAAGTGCGGCTAGAGTGATTGTGGCAACTTTTTGGAAGAAGCCCTTGACCCCTCCAATAGCGAGATGGCTTAGTAAACTGAGGTATGTTTGCGAAATGGAAAGGCTCCTGGCGGAAAGGCGTAATCAACAGCAAAGGTGGCACTCAATATGGGGCCCTTTCATCAGCATGGCCATGAGTCAGTGAGGCATGAGGGAGACCAAACATTGTTAGAGGAGGCGGGGACCTAACCGGGAGGGGGGGGGGGGGGGGGGGGGGGGGAGTCTGGTTAAGTACATAAAAAACGTTATATAAATTTTGGAGTGTGTTTTTTTGCTTTCAAATGAAAGGTTGAACAACAATAACAGGACTGTTGCTGTTAGGTTTTTAATAATTGCGTTGAATGTCGATTGATCTAATGTGGCTTGGTGTTATTTTCTTCTTCCTCTTGTTGTATGTTTACCTTGTTAATAAAGACTTCATGCAAATAAAAAAATAAAAATAAAAAAAAGAATAATATGGAAAACGGAGTTGGTGATCTTTTAAATATAAAATTTAGATGGAAGGGAGTCCAGAGCGAACAGAGGAAGGGAATGAGCTGGTTCATGCTCCAAGTATGAAGAGAACAAAAAGGAGATATCAGTGTTCCCCCCCTCCCCCAAAAAAAATAAAAAAAAAAAATTTTGCCAGTCAGGTGGCAAGGAGTACCTAGGTGGGGGCAGGGAAATACTATAAAATCTTCTGTAAGTTAGCCAGGTGGTAAATACAATCAGCCAGGTGACACACTCATTCACAAAAGTCCAGGGAAAAAAACACCAGTGCACAATCTGTAGAATTATGAACACAGTTATGCACTATGGAATGGGTCAAAAGGCCAGAGATTGATGAGCCTGCATGACTCTGGAATTTATGATCTATTATGATACCCTTACGGGCAAGCAGGCTTGGGAAAGAAACTAGTGTAAACAAAAAGAATGTGGTTTAACAGGTTTAGTAAAGCAGATGGTGAGAACCAGATAATAATCTATGAGAAGGATAATTTGCAGAAAAAGTCATGTAAATCATTGTCTGAAACAAACGATATAAGCCGCCGTCTCAGAACAATATTTCAGAGAAACAGTCACAGTGAACATCTTTTTATGTAACTGTACTGATCTCTCAAGAGAAACTATTAATTGTAACTGTATTTGATAAGTAAATAAACAATTGACTTTCTCATATGCACATAGCCCTGGTTTCTTTTATCCCCCCAAATTGTTGATGGCAGGTACATGCTAATTTGGAAAGGGTACAAGGGGCCTACCCACCTCCGAAAATATTCCATCACCTCCAAAACCCACCCTCAAGCCATCCCCTCTCCACCCTCATGTGTGGAGGGATTGGAAAAAATTCTGTTAGCCATGCTCCACATGCTTTTCTCACTTGTCTGTAGGTGAACCATTTATCCAATACAAGCAAGTGTATTTTTCTACTATAAAAAAAGAGAGAAAACACTATCAAATTTCCCTAGATACTAGCCGAGAATCATCTATCACAAGTGTACAGACACTGTCCCCCCAGGGGCGGGCTGACCATTTGGGCAACCGGGAAGTGCCCGAGGGCCCAGGTCAGTAGGGGGGCCCAATGCTAACCTCCCACGTGACGCACGCACTGGCGCCTCTCTCTCCTGCGCTGACCAGCCACTTGACTATGTGAAGCATGCAGGATGCAATTCTCTCTCCCTCTCCCTTTAACTGACGCTCCACTCTGCTCCTGTCACTCCAAACCTGCCCCCCCTCTCCCAGACTCCTCAGGTGCTGACCGCGACCAATGCTGCTGCTGCTGTTCCTTGCAGCGCCGATGCTTTCTCTCTCTGAGTCTCTCTCTCCCCCGCGGCCCCGCCTCTGCTGTAACTTGGCGCTCTGATCCTACTTCAGCCTCCTGTCAGTCACCAATCCCCCCATCCTGTTTCCTCACGGCGCCGCCGATCATGCTTTCTCTCTGAGTCTCCCCCCCCCCCCCCCCCCCATGGCCCCACCTCTGCTGGCACTCGGCGCTCTGCTCCTACCTCTGCCTCCCAGCTGTCAGTCACCAACGAACCCCCCCCCCCCCCCCAGTTTCCTTGTGGCGTGCAAGAAGGACCGAGGAGGTTTAATAGACAGGAGGTGAAGTGACATCAAAACGCTGAAACCAATTAGGTTAGTCTGAGTTTTCTCTTACCCGTGGTGCTGTCATCCCCATATACTCACAACAAAGCAAACAAACCTATGAGCTGCTGCATCTACGTTGTTGTTCTTTATTGTTGCTAGCATTTTTATTTAATCTCACTTATAATTTTCAAACATGCCAGCTTGTGCAGCATACGGATATACACAGAGGAAGAATAAAAATGGGATAACTTTTCATTCATAGGTAGAGTAGTAATTTGTTATAAATCTTATTAATCAGTGGTCAGTTGGAGGGGCTGACTACAGGGACACCCTAGTATGTGTTATATTCGTGCAGAGATTTTTTTCTCCTAGTAATTGGCCACTAAAACAGACATCATGTTATCAGAATCAGGTGCTTAACATTCAGAGTTTCTATCTATTTATTTATGACAGTCATATCCCACACATTTAACATGTTTTAGGTTGAAACCTGGGAGCATTTGAAAGCTTTTTTTTTTTACCTGTGCCTAGATGGTTTGTGGGAACTTGCTCCTTCTATTTTGAAGAATGCAGTAGTATATTATAAAAATGCACTTAATACTGTTTATTACTATTATTTACTACTGGTTAATATACAGCAAAAGTTAACCAAGTCAACTTCATGCTTTGTTATATAATTTTTAATAGCATTTTCCTCAGTCATTACCCAAATACAAATAAAATTATGTTAATTATACGACTGTGTCTACCTCTTATGGTAGCTTTTGTTAATTAAAGCCATGTCAGAAAAATATTTGCAAGTCCGATTTTATTATGCAGGCAAACAATACACCACTAAAATACAAAATAGCAAGCAGCACAGTATTAGTTGTCAAGTTTATATAAAGTTATTTCAAGTGGAAAATAAATCTGTTGGCTGCCTGCTATAAGAATATTCCATCACTGTTTAATTATTGCTACCAAGTATTACATATTTAGGGCACATGCCTTAAACATAGATTATTTACATTTGTTTATCTAGACCTTACATGCACATGGCATTGCTTATTAAACCCAAAGGCAAAACCAAAGTGTGGTTAATCAATTTGGTATAAACTGTGTTGTTTATGGCTTTACTTGTTATGAAATGCTTTGAGTCCTACTGATCTGTACATCTGCTGTGTTATTTTGGCAGGTGGAAACAGTCAGGTGGGCTTATAGGGAGGGAGGGAGGGGAGTACAGGAGGGGACGGGTTCTTGGGGTAAAAGTAAAAGTTTTTATTGTGCCATGTTGGGTGGTTTACTGTTTTTTTTCTTGATCTGTATGAAGCTTATCAACCATCATGTTTAATAAAGATGATTAAAACATAAAAAATAAGTTTTGTATGTTACTGAATTTGATTACTCTGTCTCACTGTATTTTCAGTTTTGGCACAGTATGAGCCATCACAAGAACAAAATATAAGAAAACCAATGGGCTGCATTAGGGGCTTATAGCCCATTTAGTTATGTTTCCACAAATGAGAGATCTGTTCGACAGAAAATATTTTTATTAATTTGACTTATAAACCACTTGTCCCTGAAACATGCTCAAACACCAGAATAATCCATTTGTGTATCTAAAAGGTAAAATTCTACAAAACAGAAAAACACCACAACCTAGCTATCTTCCGAAGGCTACTGAAAACTGACCTGTTCAAGAAGGCATACCATAAACAACCATCCTAATTACTAAATAATAAGACTGATCATGAACTAGACAGAACCGAACTATCACTTGACTGACTAACCTCACTGTTATTAATGAACAAGCACTACCACTTTAATACCTAATGTCGAAAATGATTTCTCTATAACTGATGACCTAACACAGGTTACAATCCAATCTATTACTCAGGAACTTATATGTAACACCATAATGTATTCCTCTTTATCATATATGTGCGCACCTTAATGCAATACCACTTCAATCCTCATGTCAAAAACGATCTCTCTATAACTGATGACCTAACATATGTTACAATCTAATCTATCACTCAGGAACCTATATGCAATACTATAATGTATTATTCTTTACCATGTATGTACACACCTTAATGCAATACCATTTGTAATTCTGTTAACCGGAAATGGCAACCGCCACTACGGCAAATGTAAGCCACATTGAGCCTGCAAATTGGTGGGAAAATGTGGGATACAAATGCTACAAATAAATAAATAAGCTGTGATTACATGTGCCCCAATGAAAGGAGAGTTTAATTCAACTTCCATTTAATTTCAATATATTCCATCATCTTTATAACACCAGGCTTCCCAAGGCAGATTACAACAACATTTAAGATGAACCCATCAGAAAACAGGATAGCCTCTCTGAAATGTGGCCATCTGTATTGTATATAGTGTATTTATTTAGTTTTTAGTGTAGAAAAATGAGCACAAAATACAGAGTTTAAAATTGCTCTTTCTAGCAGCTATAATAATTTTTTAAGTTGTTTTAGTGATATTCAATTGTTATTTCATGATATTTATATCTACATATGGGAAGCTTTCAAATAAATTAAAAAGTTGTCCGATAAGTAAAAAAAAAAAAAAAAAAACTTTTGTCCTCCACCTTTTAAGGCACTGCCTATCCAATTGAAACAGCTTTAGGCTTGTTACAGATGGACCAACAATTAAAAAAAAAAAAAAAACAATGTGGATGCAACAGCTCATAGGTTTGCTTGCTTTGTTTTGAGTAAATGGGGATGACAGCTGCGCTGTGAAGGGGAAGTCAGACTGTTCTAATTGGCTTCATTGCTTACAATAGACTAGATAAACAGGAGTGGAACTGAGCCTATTAAACCTCCTTGGGAAGGACACCACCAGCAGGCTGCAGCTAGCTTCCACTAGCTGATGATGCAGGAACTTCTCTCTCCTGTGGCCTGCACCCCCCCCCCCCCCCCCCCCCCCCCTTCAGAGGTAACTTCCTTCTTCTGCAAGGGCGGGTCGCAGCAGAGGGAAGTTAAGCTCTGGCGTCAGTTGGACCTCAGGTGACATTACCTCTCCACACCAAGCAGGCTTCATTGACGACTGAGTTGGCAGCGTGTACAGGTTTCAGCTTCTACTAGCCTTGAAGCCTTCTAAGAAGTTAAGCACCCGCCACATTGTGGAAAATTAAGGCAAGCACCCCCCCCCCCCCCCTTAAAGAAAGCTCAGCTCGCCCCAGAGCTTCTGTTAAAAGCAGCAGCTGTGGTGGCGCTCTATGCGAGTTGGCTGCACTTGCAAAGTTGCAAGTGACACAACTCCTGACATGAGGCTGATTCCTATCCTGAAATGAATATCATATATTCCTATCCTTGGACTTTTTAAAACAATTTTCTTTTTTTTATTTTTTTATTGGCAGGTAGTAGTACCAGAGGGCAGTTCTGCTGAGCTGAACAAAACAAAATCATCAAGATTCCCCTTAGTTTAGCAGAAATTGCTGCGTTAGGCTGCAGTGCCCTCCCTGCCAATTAAAAAAAAAAAGAAATTTATTTTAAAAAGTCCAGGAAATGGAATTATGTTATTAGTATTTGTTCAGGCTCAGCTCAGTCAGCTCGCCTGGCACCTATTCTAAAACACAGGGTGCTTTCCTCAGGGAAGAGAATCCTTTATTATTCTAAGGGAGGAGGAGGTGCGGGACATTGTTTAAATAAAAGAGTTCACTCACGAGAGTGATCTCTGTACACCCTCCTGAAGAAACGCGAGGATAACCGATACCGAAGCCGCTGACAATCCTGAACTTACACACCACGAATCGAAGGTACGCCACACCTTATAATAAGCTATCAAGGTGGATCTTTTCCAAGCCTGAAGCATCATAGCGATAATCGCATCCAGATACCCTTTCCTTCTCAACTTCGCCCTTTCAAGGGCCAGGACGTAAGACAAAGGGGGAGGGATCCTCCATCATGACTGGTCCCTGCAGCAAAAGACCATCCTGCGCCTGGAGCCACAGAGGATGATCGAACAGGAGAATGACCATATCCGAGTACCAGGGATGTCTGGGCCAATCCGGGGCCACCAGGATCACTCGACCGATGACTGGCAATGCGAGTCAGTAACCTGCCCACCATAGGCCACAGGGGAAAGGCACTGAGCAGGCCCCTGGGCCAAGGTTGTAGAAGAGCATCAATGCCTTCCGAGCTCAGCTCTCTTCCCCTGCTGAAGAAACGGGGAACATTCGCACTGAATGCGGTGGCCATTAAGTCCATCACCGGCATCCCCCAACGGGCAGCTATCTGATCGAAGGACAGAGGGAAGAGTGTCCACTCCCCCGGCTGCAACTGGTGGCGACTGAGAAAGTCTGCTTGCACATTCTGTGATCCTGCTACATGAGCCGCCGTCAAGAGAGAGAGATGAGTCTCTGTCCAACGGCAGATCAGGGCCACCTCGCACGCTAGTGGTGCACTCCTGGGGCCCCCCTGACAGTTCACGTAGGCGACCGCAGTCGCATTGTCCGAGAGAACTCGAACTGGGCAACCACGGAGAAGAGACAGAAACTCCCGAAGGGCCAGACAAATCGCCCGCAACTCCAAGCGGCTGATGGACCAAGACGCCTCCGTCAAGGTCCAAATGCCATGGGCTGTCTGTTGGAGGCAATGAGCCCCCCCAACCAGACAGCGACGCATCCGTGGTCACGATCTTCCATTCCGGGGTTTGCAGAGGAATGCCCGACACCAGATTCTTTGGAATGAACCACCAGTGCATGATTGTGTGCAGACGGGTCAAACATGGCACCCGAACCTCGTAATCCTCCGAGAAAGGAGACCAATGGCTCAGAAGGTGCCACTGCAGGGAGCGCATGCGAGCTCTGGCCCACTTTATGGCATCCAAGGCAGAGAACATTTCTCTGGTAAGTGAACGCTATTTTGCTTTGTGCTTTGGGAACTTAAAGATTGGGGTTTAAAGGAGGAATTGTAGGTTAGTGTTAGGCAAAATAAAAATATAAAAAGCAAATTTTATCAACTAATCTCCATAGTCTTTTCCACTTAGTTTTAAAAACTTTGTACCACAGCATTAACAGATAGAATCTAACAGGCACTGCAGGATCTAGTTTAGTCTTCTCACCCACTCCTAGGACAACTCTTCATTTATAGTCAGCTATTGTAATTAGGGTAACAAGCAAGAAATGCTCTTACAAAGTTTTAAATACATTTCATTACCAACTAAGAAGGAAACACTAACTAAACCATACAATATACTACATATTTTTTTATTTTTTTAATTTTGGTTACATTTGTACCCTGCGCTTTCCCACTCATGGCAGGCTCAATGCGGCGGGCAATGGAGGGTTAAGTGACATGCCTAGAGTCACAAGGAGCTGCCTGTGCTGGGAATCGAACTCAGTTCCTCAGGACCAAAGTCCACCACCCTAACCACTAGGCCACTCCTCCATATAAACTAAAAGACACTTTTATATTAGGCTAATATCCTTAATACTGTAGCAAGTTTTAAATTATTGAAAAACTCAAAAACACTAAGATGGAGTCAGCAGGCCAGCAGCGAGAGGTGCTATCCAGTCTCTTGCATTGAGTGTTACATGTATGATTATCTCCCAGTTGGTGAGATGTCATGTGTGTGTACCCAATGAAAAGAGCTCCTAGCTCTCAGGGAACGTGTCCGTTCTCTTGAGGCTAGAGTAGCAGACTTGGTGGAGCTGAGGGAGACAGAGAGGTACACAGAGGAGACCTACAGGGATATTGTAGAGAAGTCCCACCTCCAGTCTGGTTGGTAGCCCTTGTGCTACCTTGGAGGAGGGAGGTCTCCTAGAAGGAGAGCATCACCCTGGTGAAGTAGGAAGTACTCCTGTAGCCAGGACCTGCCCACCAGGGGATGTATTATCCTCTCGCACCGAGGATATGTCTCCAAGTGCTGCCCGGGAGGGAATGGTTAGGACAGCTGTTGTAGTTAGTGATTCGATCATTAGGCATATAGATAGCTGGGTGGCTGGTAAACGTGAGGATCGCCTAGTGACTTGCCTGCCTGGTGCGAAGGTGGCAGAACCTCACGTCACCTAGATAGGGTTTTAGATAGTGCTGGGGAGGAGTCGCCTGTCTTGGTACATGTGTGTACCAATGACATAGGAAAATGTGGGAGAGAGGTTCTGGAAGCCAAATTTAGGCTCTTAGGTAGAAAGCTGAAATGCTACCAGTTCCACGCGCAGGGCCCAAGAGACAGGCAGAGCTCCGGAGTCTCAATGGGTGGATGAGATGATGGTGCAGGAAGGAGGGTTTTAGATTTGTTAGGAACTGGGCAACATTCTGGGGAAGGGGGAGCCTATTCTGAAATGATGGGCTCCACCTTAACCAGGGTGGGACCAGGCTGCTGGCATCGGCATTTAAAAAGGAGATAGAGCAGCCTTTAAACTAGAAATGGGGGGGGGGGGGAAGGCCGACAGTCGCTCAAAAGCGCATGGTTCGGTATAAGGTATCTTTCAAAGATATCACCAAAACAGGGAAGATAGCGTATCCTGATAGTGAGGTTGCAAAAGAGACCGTAGTAGATTAGGTGTCCCTAAATAAAAATAAAAATCAGACAAAAGATTGCAAATTAGTACTGTCAAGTACTAAGCATGATGTCTATATGCGAATGCCAGGAGCCTAAGAAATAAGATGGGACAGTTAGAATATATTGCACTAAATGAAAAATTAAATATAATAGGCATCTCTGAGACCTGATGGAAGGAGGCTAACCAGTGGGACACTGTCATACCGGAGTACAAATTATATCACAGTGATAGGGTGGATCGAATTGGTGGAGGGGTAGCATTGTATATTAACGAGAGCCTTGAATCAAATAGATTGAAAATTCTGCAGGAAACAAAACACATCTTGGAATCACTGTGGATTGAAATTCCATGTTTAAAAGGGAAAAGGATAATGATAAGAGTGTACTACCGTCCACCTGGCCAGGATGAACAGACGGATGCAGAAATGTTAAAGGAAATTAGGGACGCAAACAAACTGGGCAACACAATAATAATGGGCGATTTCAATTACCCCAATATTGACTGGGTAAATGTAACATCGGGACTCGCTAGGGAGGTAAAATTCCTCGATTAAATCAAGGACAGCTTTATGGAGCAGCTGGTACAGGAGCCGACGAGAGAAGGAAAAATTCTAGACCTAGTCCTCAGTGGAGTGCATGATCTGGTGCGGGAGGTAATGGTGCTGGGGCCGGTTGATAACAGTGATCATAATATGATCGGATTTTGTATTAGCTTTGAAGTAAGTATACATAGGAAATCAAATATGTTAGCGTTTAACTTTAAAAAAGGAGACTATAATAAAATGAAAAGAACGGTGAAAAGAAAACAGAGGAGCAACTGCGAGGGTCAAGAATTTACATCAGGCATGGATGCTGTTCAAAAACACCATCCTGGAAGCCCAGGACAAATATATTCCGCGTAATAAAAAAGGGAGGACGGAAGACCAAACGACAGCCGGAGTGGTTAAATAGTGAGGTGAAGGAAGCTATTAGAGCTAAAAGAAAATCCTTCAGAAAATTGAAGAAGGAACCAATTGAAAATAATAAGAAACAGCATAAGGAATGTCAAGTCAAATGCAAAGCGCTGATAAGGAAAGCTAAGAGGGACTTCGAAAAAAAAATTGCGTTGGAGGCAAAAACATAGTAAAAAAATTTTTAGGTATATTAAAAGCAGGAAGCTGGCAAAAGAATCAGTTGGACCGCTAGATGACCGAGGAGTAAAAGGGGTGATCAGGGAAGACAAAGCCGTAGCGGAGAAATTAAATGAATTCTTTGCTTCAGTCTTCACCGAGGAAGATTTGGATGGGATACCAGTACCGGAAATGGTATTCGAAGCTGACGAGTCAGAGAAACTTAATGAATTCTCTGTAAACCTGGAGGATGTAATGGGGCAGTTCTACAAACTGAAGAGTAGTAAATCTCCTGGACCGGATGGTATTCATCCCGGAGTACTGATAGAACTGAAAAATGAGCTTGCAGAGCTATTCTTAGAAATACGCAATTTATCCTTAAAATCAAGCGTGGTACCGGAAGATTGGAGGGTGGCCAACGTAACGCCGATTTTTTAAAAAGGTTCCAGAGGAGATCCGGGAAATTATAGACCGGTGAGTCTGACGTCGGTGCCAGGCAAAATGGTAGAGACTATTATTAAGAACAAAATTACAGAGCATATTCAAATGCATGGATTAATGAGACAAAGTCAACATGGATTTAGTGAAGGGAAATCTTGCCTCACCAATATACTACATTTCTTTGAAGGTGTGAAGAAACATGTGGATAAAGGGGAGCCGGTTGATATTGTGTATCTGGATTTTCAGAAGGTGTTTGACAAAGTACCTCATGAAAGACTCCAGAGGAAATTGGAGAGTCATGGGCTACGAGGTAGTGTTCTATTGTGGATTAAAAACTGGTTAAAACATAGAAAACAGAGAGTAGGGTTAAATGGTCAGTTTTCTCAATGGAGAAGGGTAGTTAGTGGGGTTCCCCAGGGGTCTGTGCTGGGACCGCTGCTTTTTAACGTACTTATAAATGACCTAGAGATGGGAGTAACTAGTGAGGTAATTAAATTTGCTGATGACACAAAGTTATTCAAAGTCGTTAAATCGCGGCAGGATTGTGAAAAATTACAAGAGGACCTTACGAGACTGGGCATCTATATGGCAGATGACGTTTAATGTGAGCAAGTGCAAAGTGATGCATGTGGGAAAGAGGAACCCAATTTATAGCTACGTCATGCAAGCTCTCTTGAGCAGGGACTGTCCTTCCCCTTGTTTAAAATTGTACAGCGCTGCGTAACCCTAGCAACGCTATAGAAATGCTACGTAGTAGTAGTAGTTTCACGTTAGGAGTCACGGAACAAGAAAGGGATCTAGGTGTCGTCGTCGATGATATGTTGAAACCTTCTGATCAGTGTGCTGCTGCGGTTAAGAAAGCAAATAGAATGTTAGGTATTATTAGGAAAGGAATGGAAAACAAAAATGAGGATGTTATAATGCCTTTGTATTGCTCCATGGTGCAACCGCACCTCGAATATTATGTTCAATTCTGGTCGCCGCATCTCAAAAAAGATATAGTGGAATTAGAAAAGGTGCAGAGAAGAGCAACGAAAATGATAAGGGGGATGGGACGACTTCCCTATGAGGAAAGGCTAAAGCGGTTAGGGCTCTTCAGCTTGGAGAAAAGCGGCTGAGGGGAGATATGATAGAGGTCTATAAAATAATGAGTGGAGTTGAACGGGTAGATGTGAAGCGTCTGTTCACGCTTTCAAAAATACTAGGACTAGGGGGCATGCGATGAAGCTAGAATGTAGTAAATTTAAAACAAACTGGAGAAAATATTTCTTCACTCAACGTGTAATTAAACTTTGGAATTCGTTGTCAGAGAATGTGGTAAAGGCGGTTAGCTTAGCAGAGTTTTAAAAAAGATTTGGACAGCTTCATAAAGGAAGAGTCCATAGACCGCTATTAAATTGACTTGGAGAAAATCCACTATTTCTGGGATAAGCAGTATAAAATGTTTTGTACAATTTTGGGATCTTGCCGGGTATCTACGACCTGGATTGGCCACTGTTGGAAACAGGATGCTGGGCTCGATGGATCTTTGGTCTTTCCCAGTATGGCAATACTTATGTACTTATGACTTGAATCCCTTCCTTTCTGAGACAGGCCGCCGCTACGACAAGGACCTTGGAAAATGTCCGAGGTGCTGTGGCAAGGGCGAAGGGCATCACTCTGAATTGAAATGACGACCGAGCACTGCAAAGCGAAAAAAACGCCTGTGTGGAGGCCAAATTGGAATGTGTAAATAGGCCTCTGAGATCGAGAGATGTCAAACTCCCTTGGCTGTACCGCTGCGATCACCGAGCGGAGGGTTTCCATGCGGAAATGCAGAACCCGTAAGAACCTGTTGACACACTTGAGATCTAGGATGGGTCGCCAAGAACCGCCCTTTTTTGGCACCACAAAATAAATGGAGTATTGACCGCACCCTCTTTCTGCTGGGGGTAAAGGCTGGACGGCTCCCAGTCATTGTAAGCTGAGGATGGCGTGACGAACTGCCCGCACCTTGGCTGGAGATTTGCAAGGAGATTCCAGAAACGAGTCTACTATCGGATGAGCCAATTCCAACTTGTAGCCGTCTCTGATAACCTCCAAGACCCATCCATCAGATGTTACCCTGGTCCACTCCAACAGGAATAGGGACAACCTGCCCCCAATAACCGGCTGGAGATGGACCAGGGCCCCATCATTGGGCGGACCTGGCTGCGGACTGGTTTCTGTTACCGGAAAGGAAGGCCTGTCTGTCATCTTGAAAGGGCTGAGGTCTCCGAGACCTTGCTCTCTGAAAAGAGGCCCTGCGACCTGGACAGTAACGACGTGTATCCCTAAACTTAGGGCTAGGTACCACCGATCGCACACAATTTGGACCTGTCCTCCGGGAGGCGCTGGCCCTTAGAGTCACAGAGGTCCTTCACAATCTGTTCTAGGTCTGTCCCAAACAAAAGCTTTCCCCTAAAAGGAAACCTTGCTAGCCGTGACTTAGAGTCCATGTCTGCAGCCCAATGTTGCAACTACAGCCAGCAACGCGCGGTATGTCAGGGAAACCTCCTTCGCCGAAGCCCTCAAAAGATCATAAAGAAGATCCACAAGGAAGACTAATCCGGACTCTTAAGGCCGGCAAAACAGCCACGAGGTCCTCTGGAGAGGAGGCTTTCTGTACCCACGATAAGCATACCTGCACCGCATAGGAGCCACAAACTGAAGCTTGCAGGGAAAAGGACGCTACTTCAAAGGACAGCTTCAAGCAAGTCTCCAACTTACGATCCTGAGGGTCCTTGAGCGCCATGTCACCCTCCACAGGAAGAGCTGTTTTCTTAGTGACCACTGTGAATCCACCTTAGAAATCTTCAGCAAGTCTAAGTCAGCAGCAGACAGCGCGTAAAGACGCGACACAGCTCTAGCAACCTTAAGCCCACTGTCCGGCGTACCCCACTGCACTGAAATAAGGATTTTCATGGCCTCATGCACATGAAAGGAACGAGGTGGGCATTTGGTGCCAGACATAATACAGGGCACCGGACCTGCTCCTCCTGATGATTCAGGGGGTGAAATGGCCAAAACCTCAAAAGCCCTAACAATCAGGGAGGGACGCTCTTCCCTGCGAAAAAGGCGGACAGCAGGGTGACCTCATCTGCCAAATCCAAACATTCTGAGGGAGATAGCTCCTCGGGATCCAATATCTCCACCCGGGGACGTTTTGGCAGGAAAGACTGAGAGGCTGCAGCAACCAAAGTTTGCTGAGGAAGAGACGGGGCTGCCTGACTTTTTCAGAAGAAAGGCATTGTGCATTAATAAAAACCGGGGAAAAAGGAACTGAAAGGGACTCCCCTGCTCCCTCTAAATTGCTTTTCTCCATCTAAGCCTGTGCCACAGAAGCGCGTTGTGCCTTGTCAATCGCCATGTGCGGAGCTGGTCGCACCTGAGAGGAAAAAATGGACCGACGCGCGCTGCACTAACTGCCCTGAGGAAACTGCCGAAACTATCCCCTGCGCTTCCGACTCACCAGACGCCTGAGGGGAACCCCCGTCGCACTGAACACCCGCTGTGGGCTGACAGCGGCACAACTCACACTCCCCCAACACTGCTCTCCGGCCCCCACACCGGGAGCAGTGCTTAGCCGCCTCATAAGGCACTGACATGCTCCACAAACGCCTGCCCCTCAAACAGACTCAGCAGCCCGCCTAGCTCCTCCGTATGATTAAACAAAAACAAAGTCTCTTAAAGAGACACTTACTTTTTTTTTTTTTTAATAAGGAGAGAACGGGAACACCCGATCAGGCCCACAGCCCTGGGCGACGGAGGATAGGTAGGGGGACACCGGGAGGGAACTGGCACCACCAGGTGTACACCAGAAGCTACAAACAGCCACTCAACCCCTGACTGTGCTAAACTAGGCCCAAAGGACACCAGTAGCAAAGATCAAACCAGAGCTGCACAGATATGTCCCTCCACCTGCTAGATAGAGAGAATACTGAGGTTTACTTGGCTGCACAGCAGGGTTGCCAGGTGGAAAATTTTTTTCTAGCCCAATCCAGCCCAAAAACCAGCCCAAAACCCGCCCAAACACAAACCCCGCCCCTGACACCCCCACCCCCGCGTCATCACCCCGCCCCCGCCGTCACCGGCCCCGCCTCCCACGTCACCGGCCCCGCCTCCCCCGTCATCGGCCCCGCCTCCCCCGTCATCAGCCCCGCCTCCCCGTCATCGGCCCCGCCTCCCACGTCATCGGCCCGCCCAAAACGTCACTAACCCCGCCCAAAAAACGTCACTAACCCCACCCCCCCCGCGGCCTAAAAAGGCAAAAAGCCGCCCGAAAAACCGCACAGAAACCCAAAAAGCCGCCCAAAAAACCGCAACCCGCCGCGGGCAAAAATTTCCCGCGGCGGGTCGCGGAAAACCGCCCAATTGGGCGGTAAAACCGCCCACCTGGCAACACTGCTGCACAGGTCCACATATAACAAACCTCGGAGGTTCTATCTCCACCTGCTGGTAGAGGGACACAACTCACAAGTCTCTGGATTGATCTGTGGTACACTATGGAATAAAAGATTATCTTTGATTTAGCAGGGTTTTCAAGCTACCAGCAATAGCAAACAAAAGAAAAACAAAACAAAAGGAAGGTGCTGAAGACAGATGGCTTATGTTAAAAGGCACAGATAGATTTCATTTCAAGCTAAGAGAAGGCTATGAAGCAGAGTGATTTACAACTGTTTGCATCTGTTAGCTCCTGCAAGAAAACCTTAAACCTCAGGCGACAGTACTCACTGGACCTATTAAATTGGGCATCCACAAATTTACAATCTGATGTATTTATAAATTTAGGGCACAATATTCATAAGGAGAACTGTCATATTAACTGGGTAGTGCCAGTCCAGGCACTTCAGAACTCTGTTCTGACACTATGCTGTTAGTTTTTTATGGGCTGTTGGGGGGGTGGGGGGGGGGTGGGAGTTGCTCTTGTTAAATGTTTGATGACTGGAACTTTATGTATCTTTTTTACGATTAGTACGTTTTGTGATTTATACATAACTATGTTTCGGTTTTACTGGTTGTATTCATTCCTTTCTGTTGTAATCAATAAAAATTGTTGACTGTAACTGCTCCACTAACTGGCTGTTCCCTATCCGGCTAGGTTGGTGGGGTTCCCAGGGTGGACTTTGGGTGGAGCCACAACTTACACAGTTAGTGGCAATATTTGGTCCACTAAGTGGTTATGTGCATTAAGTTAAAACAGCAAAAAGGCTGCCCTAACTTTATGCGGAAAGTTAATTAATTTCCAGGTTCATTTCCAGGTCAGCACATATACCCATATATTCAAAACCGGGAGTCGCGCATGCCCTGGTACCAAGTATCCAGGGTTCATTCAGGTCGTGGCTAGAAGCGGCTTACAAAATATTACTCCCTCATTTTATTTTTGTTACAAACACCTTTAGAAGAAAATGACCTTCTGCATCTCAGACAGTGGACTGTTCTTGTGAAGGATACCCTGCATAAAAGCACAACTGAAGAAAGGATAAGAGCTACGAAGAGTAAGTTGGCAGTCCAGTAATCTAATCAGCTAATCACTTAGACATTAATACCTTGGCAGACCATCCTGTAACTGGTCTCGATTTAGATACAAAGAACAAACACTTATGACCAGTTTTACAAAGCTGGCTCAATCAAAGAAGATCCACTCAGGGAGGGTGAAAATAGTTATGCAAACTAGCCAAAAACACAAAAAGGCACACTACCATAGGGTACAACAGTTACACAAGAAGTAGCAGTTAAGCCACAAGGGCTTTGTACCTGCTGGCAGATGAAAGGATTCCTCTATGCCTTGTGTCTAGAAAGGGGTCCCCAAAATCCACTTCAAAGATCTCCAGGGCCGCACTGGTACTGAAGGAGGCATCCAACTGCTGGGCTGATGTACCTAAGCAAAGAGTACAGAATAGGCAGGGATATCATCAGAAAGCACAATTTTTTTTGATTCAGAGGGGAAAAAAAAGTATATTTTCCTTACGTTTTATCAAGGTCTTCTTTATCTAAGACAATTGGAATCAAGGTTCACAGCACCCAGCAACATGGTTAAAGCTGGGAGGACAAAAAGCATGAACAGCTCTCTGCTTTCCACTAAATGGCATCAGGAAGCCATGCTTTGAGCAGCATCCACTGCTGCTCATGTCACCCAGTATCAGCATCATGGTGCACAGTAATTTCCCCTCATAAAATGAATGCTGTGACCCAGAAACAACCAAAAAAAATAAAAGCCTGAGATTTCTATACTAATGACATCTATTGTAGCTAGTCGTACATACTTATTCTATGGCCTCCAATCTTTTGAAGCTTAACTCTATTTTCTGGATTCAGTTGCAAACAAGTTATCAGCAAAAACTGGAAGCCTTATGGATTAGCGGAAGAGTATCCTACCTGCAATAGCCCCTTCTATATTATGAATCTAAATTCCTTTGAAGAAAAATAACTTTAGGGAAATGGTAGACTACTTCCATCTACGTTATTTCCTGAGAAGAACAGTTAAAAAAAAAAAAAACTTAGGGGGGGCAACTGAGAGAGTAAAAACTGTACAACAGGCGTGGACGCTGTTCAAAAATACCATCCTGGAGGCCCAAGCCATACATATTCCGCGAATTAGAAAAGAAAGACGGAAGTCCAAAAGACAGCCGGCGTGGTTGAAAAGTGAGGTGAAGGAAGCTATTAGGGCTAAAAGAAACGCCTTCAGAAAATGGAAGGAGGAACCATCTGAAAATAACAACAAGAAGCAGCATAAGGAGTGTCAACGCAAATGCAAGGCGCAGATAAAGAAGGCCAAGAGGGATTACAAAAAAAAGATAGCATTAGAGGCAAAAAACATAGTAAAAAAATTTTTCGGTATATTAAAAGCAGGAAGCCGGCAAAAGAATCGGTTGGGCCGCTGGATGACCGAGGGGTAAAAGGGGCGATCAAGGAAGACAAAGACGTAGCGGAGAGACTGAATGAATTCTTTGCTTCGGTCTTCACCGAGGAAGATTTGGGTGGGATACCGGTGTCGGAAATGGTATTTCAAGCGGACGAGTCGGAGAAACTTACTGACTTCACGGTAAACCTGGAGGACGTAATGGGGCAGTTCAGCAAACTGAAGAGTAGCAAATCTCCTGGACCAGATGGTATTCATCCTAGAGTACTGATAGAACTGAAAAATGAGCTTGCGGAGCTACTGCTAGTGATATGCAACTTATCCTTAAAATCGAGCGTGGTACCGGAAGATTGGAGGGTGGCCAATGTAACACCGATTTTTAAAAAAGGCTCCAGGGGAGATCCGGGAAATTATAGACCGGTGAGTCTGACGTCAGTGCCGGGGAAAATGGTAGAGGCTATTATTACAAACAAAATTACAGAGCACATCCGAGGACATGGATTACTGAGACCGAGTCAGCACGGCTTTTGTGTGGGGAAATCTTGCCTGACCAATTTACTTCAATTCTTTGAAGGAGTAAACAAACATGTGGACAAAGGGGAACCAGTTGATATTGTGTATCTGGATTTCCAAAAGGTGTTTGACAAGGTACCTCATGAAAGGCTACAGAGGAAATTGGAGGGTCATGGGATAGGAGAAAATGTCCTATTGTGGATTAAAAACTGGTTGAAGGATAGGAAACAGAGAGTGGGGTTAAATGGGCAGTATTCACAATGGAGAAGGGTAGTTAGTGGGGCTCCTCAGGGGTCTGTGCTAGGACCACTGCTTTTTAATATATTTATAAATGATTTAGAGATGGGAGTAACTAGCGAGGTAATTAAATTTGCTGATGACACAAAGTTATTCAAAGTTGTTAAATCGCGACAGGATTGTGAAAAATTACAAGAGGACCTTACGAGACTGGGAGACTGGGCGGCTAAATGGCAGATGACGTTTAATGTGAGCAAGTGCAAGGTGATGCATGTGGGAAAAAAGAACCCGAATTATAGCTACGTCATGCAAGGTTCCACGTTAGGAGTTACGGACCAAGAAAGGGATCTGGGTGTCGTCGTCGATAATACACTGAAACCTTCTGCTCAGTGTGCTGCTGCGGCTAGGAAAGCAAATAGAATGTTGGGTATTATTAGGAAAGGTATGGAAAACAGGTGTGAGGATGTTATAATGCCGTTGTATCGCTCCATGGTGCGACCGCACCTTGAGTAGTGTGTTCAATTCTGGTCGCCGCATCTCAAGAAAGATATAGTAGAATTGGAAAAGGTGCAGAGAAGGGCGACTAAAATGATAGCGGGGATGGGACGACTTCCCTATGAAGGAAGATTAAGGAGGCTAGGAGGCATATTTTCAAAGCACTTTGGGAGGCTAAGTTCCATATGTTTCTATGGAACTTTGGGAGGCTAAGTGCTTTGATAATAAGCCTCTAGGGCTATTCAGCTTGGAGAAGAGACGGCTGAGGGGAGACATGATAGAGGTATATAAAATAATGAGTGGAGTGGAACAGGTGGATGTGAAGCGTCTGTTCACGCTTTCCAAAAATACTAGGACTAGGGGGCATGCGATGAAACTACAGTGTAGTAAATTTAAAACAAATCGGAGAAAACTTTTCTTCACCCAACGTGTAATTAAACTCTGGAATTCGTTGCTGAAGAAAGTGGTGAAAGCGGTTAGCTTAGCAGAGTTTTAAAAGGGGTTGGACGGTTTCCTAAAGGACAAGTCCATAAACCACTACTAAATGGACTTGGGAAAAATCCACAATTCCAGGAATAACATGTATAGAATGTTTGTACGTTTGGGAAGCTTGCCAGGTGCCCTTGGCCTGGATTGGCCGCTGTCGTGGACAGGATGCTGGGCTCGATGGACCCTTGGTCTTTTCCCAGTATGGCATTACTTATGTACTTATGTACTAAAGAAATATTTTCATTCTCCACAACATTTACCCACTGCATCTATTTCTGGAGAAATGCAACTTTAAGCTGCTTTTTACACTCACAGGTTCTCAGTTGATGTGACTACCACTAAATTCTTGTGAAATACTTGCAAATTTGATCGTGCTACTCTTTTCTTAGCCAGTCATTGCTGGCTTTCTGTTACCTACCAGATAAACCTTCCTTTTCATGATTCTTCTGACCAAATGACCTAAATATCTAGCTGATCTTATTTTCCAACTAACTGCTCGATTTCTTCTAACTTGACCTAACAGTTCCACCTCCCACTAGAATTCACTGAGAAGTTACACATAAAGGCAGTATATCAAATCCCTTCCCCTATCTCCCCCTACTTACCATACCACTTTCAGCTATCATACTCCTATGCTCTAGAATTCTATCCCTCATAGCCTGTGGACAAACTGCACCTACTCTAATAGCTGTCTTAAAACTTGGGTCTTCTACAGCACAGCATTAACCTCCCCTTCTACTATGTTTCCTTAGCTCTCAATTCTGAATTTAATTTCCCTATAGTTCTTTTCAGTTAATTGTCATTTAGTTTTTCTCTCTCTCCTACCCTCTTTTGTCAGTTGGTATTTGCTGTGTTATTCTTATTATTCTGGCTTCTATTTTAAAATTTTATATCTTGATATGTAAACTACTTCGTTCTACCAAAAGGCAGCAGCATCAAGTGAATAAACTAAAGACTGGTACTGGGATATTGTTTTAATGACACTTTTAGACCAAGGTTGTTGTAATTTTAAGAGTAAGAAAATTTCCGAACAAATAAATGAACCAGCTTTCTCACAAAAGTATATTCCAGTCACTTCAATTACAGACATGCTTTAATTGCAGCTGCACAGCCTCACAAGTTTTCTTCTCCTTGCAAGGTCTTCAGTTTTGCAAACATGAAGGAAAAGAGATGTGCAAACAATGTAAAAGAGCTCAGTTCTATACAAGCTCTCCACTTGTTCATGTTTTCCCCAGCAGCACAGTGAAAGTATGGGTTTGGATACAGTATTATTTAAATAAAAGGCTTACAATACCCGTTGCTAGGTACAGTGGGTGCTGGCTTGCTGGACTCCAAACTTGAACAGCTGCTCGCTCAATTTCCTTCAGCTTCATCTTCTGTACTACAAAAAAAGTAAACAAAACAACAAACATTTATATGCAGCAATTGAGAACCTAAGAAGTCTGGCAATCATGCTAGAGGCAAAAGGCATCATACTAACCTAGGGGTACTTTCACCAAGTTGTGGTAAAAAGGGCCCTGCGGTAGCGGCGCGGACTGTTTTCCCCGTGCTCCAGGGCTCTTTTTACGGCAGCGGGTAAAAAGCTCCTAAAAATAAAATGGCCATGTGTGACGAAACAGTGGGTTTCTAAGCCTATAAACAGTATTATTTTACTGATGACATGTATTTCTCCTAATTGGCTAGCAGACGGTGATTGGTTGTTTTTTTTTTGTTGTTGTTGTTGTTGTTAAAGCTGTACCAGAAATGACAGTTTCTTCTTCCCCCTAAAAGACGTTAGCTTAAGCTGTGTGGTAATTTTTTAGTTTCAGATAAAGGAGTGGAAACAGAAGGTTCTCTTTTCCTGAGAACCTGTGAACAGTTAGACTTCATAACCTCTGAGCAGCTATATCTTGTTCCTGAACTCCCCAAGTACTATTTAGGTAGTAGATAAATGTTTTTTATATTTGATCCATATTCAGTTATCTGAACTGCTATTGCCTGTTCTTTTTCATCTGTTTAATATGGTTCACTGTTCTACTATGACAATAAACCTCATTAATTTACTGACTCTGCTTGTCTGGTGTAATGGAATAGAATTTTAAGATTGTTTTTCAACCCTGTCTGGATCGACCAGTGCACTTGGAGTCTGTATTGTTGATTAGAAGTAATTCTGTTTCATTCATTGTTTAAGTGCTATCTTAAAGGATTGCTTTTCTACCCTGCTTTTTGTCCGATGATACCCTCTGAAATCTTGTTTTTCTGACCGAAAGTAACTTTCCTTGTGCATACAAAAATAAGTTGGAATGTGGAAGATAAGGCATGTCTCTAGCCAATTCAGTTTGTGCAGGAGAGAAACAGGATATGCTCAAAGCCCAAGAGGGGAGCCACCTGGCCAGTGGTTTGTTTACTTGGGCCGGAAGCATGTGACTGCATCCTCATGTACATTCTGTAATTTTCCCTTAGAGGCGTTCCTGTGACTTCCCATAGCTCTGGACATGGGCTTGGAACCTAATAAAAGGGAGGGCTTGTCACAGCACAGTGGGGTTCATCTGTGAGCAACGTACGGGCTGCGCAGAAATCTATTCCTGGTCCAAAAAGCTCCTAGCTCTTTCGATAACAAGAGCTTGGATGAGAGATCAGTGATGTTCCTGGTCCAGAAAGCTCCTAGCTCTTTCGCTGTGTGTGTGTTGGGCCCTCCTCAGCTGATGATGACAAGAGCTTGGATGATGGAGATCAGTGAAGATTGTATGTATGTAATTATTGTTTCTTTCCTGGTCAAAGAACTCTTTGCATTGCTTAGATGTAGGGGCCAGTGATGTAATAATTGTCTTAACCATTGTGTTTGCTTCTTTTCCTGGTCTGAGAGATGTAGAGATCAGTGATGTAACCATTGTTTTCATATAGCTAATTACTGTATATGTGCTAACCAGTATATATATGTATATATTAACCAATTGTAGAATCTAGCTTCCTCTAATAAAGGTTTCATATACTCATTACAAATCCAACAGAATCCACGGTAATTATTGGGTAGTCTGTGTTAGTGAGACAGGCTGTAAATCCATAGCAGATCATCTGGACAGACTAAGAATCCTGGTGGTTTGTGTGTTGGGTCTGCGAGTGATTTCTAGGAACTGTGGGACCACTGGGAGTGTGGCCCCAGTAACCAAGAAATCACCGGGGATAACTTGAGAGCAGGAGACTCACCCAGAGGCGTTTGGGATTCAGTTGGTGGGAGGAGGGCAATAGCGTAGAGCACATGCCCAGGTGCAGGTAGACCCTCCTTAAGCGGCTGCAGGGTTAGCCTAAGGCGGGTGGCTAGGCGTTTCGCCACACCATACAGTAAGACTACTCTTACCTCATGGCCATGCGGCAGGAAACACATACCGCCACACACTGAAGTGGCAGTAAGGGCTCCCACGGTAACCTGGCAGAGCGAAGATACTTACCTGTAGCAGGTATTCTCCAAGGACAGCAGGCTGAATATTCTCATAGGTGGGTCGACGTCAACGTTGGCCCGGGAACCGGCATTTTGTAAAAGCAAAAACAACTTTACCAGAGCCTTGGGGTGCGCGTGCACTGTGCATGCGCAGACCGATTTCCCACCCATCGCGTAAGCGCGTACCTCAGTTAAGTCTAAAAGCATAAAGAAATAAACAACTCCAAGGGGAGGTGGGCGGGATTGTGAGAATATTCAGCCTGCTGTCCTTGGAGAATACCTGCTACAGGTATGTATCTTTGCTTTCTCCGAGGACAAGCAGGCTGAGATATTCTCACAGATGGGGTACCCCTAGCATCCAGGCTCACCCAAAATAAAAAAAACATTGGTCAACTGGGCCTCGCAACGGCGAGGACATAAAGCGAATGCTACATACCTGTAGAAGGTATTCTCCGAGGACAGCAGGCTGATTGTTCTCACTGATGGGTGACGTCCACGGCAGCCCCTCCAATCGGAAACTTCACTAGCAAAGTCCTTTGCTAGCCCTCGCGCGCACGGCGCATGCGCGGCCGTCTTCCCGCCCGAAACCGGCTCGAGCCGGCCAGTCCAGTATGTAGCAAGACAATACACTTCAAGGGAAGACACAACTCCAAAGGGGAGGCGGGCGGGTTTGTGAGAACAATCAGCCTGCTGTCCTCGGAGAATACCTTCTACAGGTATGTAGCATTCGCTTTCTCCGAGGACAAGCAGGCTGCTTGTTCTCACTGATGGGGTATCCCTAGCCCCCAGGCTCACTCAAAACAACAACCATGGTCAATTGGGCCTCGCAACGGCGAGGACATAACAGAGATTGACCTAAAAAATTTACCAACTAACTGAGAGTGTAGCCTGGAACAGAACAAACAGGGCCCTCGGGGGGTGGAGTTGGATCCTAAAGCCCAAACAGGTTCTGAAGAACTGACTGCCCGAACCGACTGTCGCGTCGGGTATCCTGCTGCAGGCAGTAATGAGATGTGAATGTGTGGACAGATGACCACGTCGCAGCTTTGCAAATTTCTTCAATGGAGGCTGACTTCAAGTGGGCTACCGACGCAGCCATGGCTCTAACATTATGAGCCGTGACATGACCCTCAAGAGCCAGCCCCGCCTGGGCGTAAGTGAAGGAAATGCAATCTGCTAGCCAATTGGAGATGGTGCGTTTCCCTACAGCCACTCCCCTCCTATTGGGGTCAAAAGAAACAAACAATTGGGCGGACTGTCTGTGGGGCTGTGTCCGCTCCAGATAGAAGGCCAATGCTCTCTTGCAGTCCAATGTGTGCAGCTGACGTTCAGCAGGGCAGGAATGAGGACGGGGAAAGAATGTTGGCAAGACAATTGACTGGTTCAGATGGAACTCCGACACAACCTTTGGCAGAAACTTAGGGTGAGTGCGGAGGACTACTCTGTTATGATGAAATTTGGTGTAAGGGGCCTGGGCTACCAAGGCCTGAAGCTCACTGACTCTACGAGCTGAAGTAACTGCCACCAAGAAAATTACCTTCCAGGTCAAGTACTTCAGATGGCAGGAGTTCAGTGGCTCAAATGGAGGTTTCATCAGCTGGGTGAGAACGACATTGAGATCCCATGACACTGTAGGAGGTTTGACAGGGGGCTTTGACAGAAGCAAACCTCTCATGAAGCGAACAACTAAAGGCTGTCCTGAGATCGGCTTACCTTCCACTTGGTCATGGTATGCACTGATTGCACTAAGGTGAACCCTTACGGAGTTGGTCTTGAGACCAGACTCAGACAAGTGCAGAAGGTATTCAAGCAGGGTCTGTGTAGGACAAGAGCGAGGGTCTAGGGCCTTGCTCTCACACCAGACGGCAAACCTCCTCCAATGAAAGAAGTAGCTTCTCTTAGTGGAGTCTTTTCTGGAAGCAAGCAAGATGCGGGAGACACACTCCGTCAGACCCAAAGAGGCAAAGTCTACGCCTTCAACATCCAGGCCGTGAGAGCCAGAGACTGGAGGTTGGGATGCAGAAGAGCCCCTTCGTCCTGCGTGATGAGGGTCGGAAAACACTCCAATCTCCACAGTTCTTCGGAGGATAATTCCAGAAGAAGAGGGAACCAGATCTGACGCGGCCAAAAAGGAGCAATCAGAATCATGGTGCCTCGGTCTTGCTTGAGTTTCAGCAAAGTCTTCCCCACCAGAGGGATGGGAGGATAAGCATACAGCAGACCTTCCCCCCAATCCAGGAGGAAGGCATCCGACGCCAGTCTGCCGTGGGCCTGAAGCCTGGAACAGAACTGAGGGATTTTGTGGTTCACTTGAGATGCGAAGAGATCCACCAGGGGGGTGCCCCACGCCTGGAAGATCTGTCGCACTACACGGGAATTGAGCGACCACTCGTGAGGTTGCATAATCCTGCTCAACCTGTCGGCCAGACTGTTGTTTACGCCTGCCAGATATGTGGCTTGGAGCACCATGCCTTGACGGCGAGCCCAGAGCCACATGCTGACGGCTTCCTGACACAGGGGGCGAGATCCGGTGCCCCCCTGCTTGTTGACATAGTACATGGCAACCTGATTGTCTGTCTGAATTTGGATAATTTGGTGGGACAGCCGATCTCTGAAAGCCTTCAGAGCGTTCCAGATCGCTCGCAACTCCAGAAGATTGATCTGTAGATCGCGTTCTTGGAGGGACCAGCTTCCTTGGGTGTGAAGCCCATCGACATGAGCTCCCCATCCCAGGAGAGACGCATCCGTGGTCAGCACTTTTTGTGGCTGAGGAATTTGGAAGGGACGTCCCAGAGTCAAATTGGAGCAAATCGTCCACCACAACAGGGATTCGAGAAAACTCGTGGACAGGTGGATCACGTCCTCTAGACCCCCAGCGGCCTGATACCACTGGGAGGCTAGGGTCCATTGAGCAGATCTCATGTGAAGGCGGGCCATGGGAGTCACATGAACTGTGGAGGCCATGTGGCCCAGCAATCTCAACATCTGCCGAGCTGTGATCTGCTGGGACGCTCGCACCCGCGAGACGAGGGACAACAGGTTGTTGGCCCTCGTCTCTGGGAGATAGGCACGAGCCGTTCGAGAATCCAGCAGGGCTCCGATGAATTCGAGTTTCTGCACTGGGAGAAGGTGGGACTTTGGGTAATTTATCACAAACCCCAGTAGCTCCAGGAGGCGAATAGTCATCTGCATGGACTGCAGGGCTCCTGCCTCGGATGTGTTCTTCACCAGCCAATCGTCGAGATATGGGAACACGTGCACCCCCAGCCTGCGAAGCGCCGCTGCGACCACAGCTAGGCATTTTGTGAACACCCTGGGCGCAGAGGCGAGCCCAAAGGGTAGCACACAGTACTGGAAGTGGCGTGTGCCCAACTGAAATCGCAGATACTGTCTGTGAGCTGGCAGTATCGGGATGTGTGTGTAGGCATCCTTCAAGTCCAGAGAGCATAGCCAATCGTTTTGCTGAATCATGGGGAGAAGGGTGCCCAGGGAAAGCATCCTGAACTTTTCTCTTACGAGATATTTGTTCAGGGCCCTTAGGTCTAGGATGGGACGCATCTCCCCTGTTTTCTTTTCCACAAGGAAGTACCTGGAATAGAATCCCAGCCCTTCTTGCCCGGATGGCACGGGCTCGACCGCATTGGCGCTGAGAAGGGCGGAGAGTTCCTCTGCAAGTACCTGCTTGTGCTGGAAGCTGTAGGACTGAGCTCCCGGTGGACAATTTGGGGGTTTTGATGCCAAATTGAGGGTGTATCCTTGCCGGACTATTTGGAGAACCCACTGATCGGAGGTTATGAGAGGCCACCTTTGGTGAAAAGCTTTTAACCTCCCTCCGACTGGCAGGTCGCCCGGCACTGACACTTGGATGTCGGCTATGCTCTGCTGGAGCCAGTCAAAAGCTCGCCCCTTGCTTTTGCTGGGGAGCCGCGGGGCCTTGCTGAGGCGCACGCTGCTGACGAGAGCGAGCGCGCTGGGGCTTAGCCTGGGCCGCAGGCTGTCGGGAAGGAGGATTGTACCTACGCTTGCCAGAAGTATAGGGAACAGCCTTCCTTCCCCCGAAAAATCGTCTACCTGTAGAGGTAGAAGCTGAAGGCTGCCGGCGGGCGAACTTGTCGAATGCGGTGTCCCGCTGGTGGAGAGACTCTACCACCTGTTCGACTTTTTCGCCAAAAATGTTATCCGCACGGCAAGGCGAGTCCGCAATCCGCTGCTGGATTCTATTCTCCAGGTCGGCGGCACGCAGCCATGAGAGCCTGCGCATCACCACACCTTGAGCAGCGGCCCTGGACGCAACATCAAAAGTGTCATAAACTCCTCTGGCCAGGAATTTTCTGCACGCCTTCAGCTGCCTGACCACCTCCTGAAAAGGCTTGGCTTGCTCAGGGGGAAGAGCATCAACCAAGCCCGCCAACTGCCGCACATTGTTCCGCATGTGGATGCTCGTGTAGAGCTGGTAAGACTGGATCTTGGACACGAGCATAGAGGAATGGTAGGCCTTCCTCCCAAAGGAGTCTAAGGTTCTAGCGTCCTTGCCCGGGGGCGCCGAAGCATGTTCCCTAGAACTCTTAGCCTTCTTTAGGGCCAGATCCACAACTCCAGAGTCATGAGGCAACTGGGTGCGCATCAGCTCTGGGTCCCCATGGATCCGGTACTGGGACTCGATCTTCTTGGGGATGTGGGGATTAGTTAGAGGTTTTGTCCAGTTCGCAAGCAATGTCTTCTTTAGGACATGGTGCAAGGGAACAGTGGACGCTTCCTTAGGTGGAGAAGGATAGTCCAGGAGCTCAAACATTTCAGCCCTGGGCTCGTCCTCCACAACCACCGGGAAGGGGATGGCCGTAGACATCTCCCGGACAAAGGAAGCGAAAGACAGACTCTCGGGAGGAGAAAGCTGTCTTTCAGGAGAGGGAGTGGGATCAGAAGGAAGACCCTCAGACTCCTCGTCAGAGAAATATCTGGGATCTTCTTCTTCTTCCCACGAGGCCTCACCCTCGGTGTCAGACACAAGTTCACGGACCTGCGTCTGCAACCGGGCCCGGCTCGACTCCGTGGAGCCACGTCCACGATGGGGGCGTCGAGAGGTAGACTCCCTCGCCCGCATCGGCGAAGCTCCCTCCGCCGACGTAGTCGGGGAGCCCCTCCTGGGAGGTGGCCGCAGTCGGTACCGCCACGCTGGTACCGACGTCGGGGACCTCACCCCGGGCGATGGGCCAGCCGGCGCCACGCTCGACGGTACCGGAGGCGCAAGCACCGCCGGTACCGGAGGGGTAGGGCGCAACAGCTCCCCCAGAATCTCTGGTGAGAACGGCCCGGAGGCTCTCGTTCAGAGCGGCTGCAGAGAAAGGCATGGAGGTCGATGCAGGCGTCGACGTCAGTACCTGTTCCGGGCGTGGAGGCTGTTCCGGGCTGTCCAGAGCGGAGCGCATCGACACCTCCTGAACAGAGGGTGAGCGGTCCTCTCGGTGCCGATGCCTGCTGGGTGCCGACTCCCTCGGCGACCCAGAGCTCTCGGTGCCGACACGGGGAGGAGACCGGTGTCGATGCTTCTTCGATTTCTTCCGAAGCATGTCACCGGAGCTCCCCGGCACCGACGAGGAGGACGTCGAATCCATCCGTCGCTTCCTCGGGGCCGAGACCGAAGGTCGATCTCGGGGGGGCTGTACCGCAGGAGCCCTCAGGGTAGGAGGAGACCCACCCGAGGGCTCACCGCCACCAGCAGGGGAATGGACAGCCCTCACCTGCACTCCACTCGATGCACCACCGTCCGACGACATCAGCAGACGAGGTCCTGGTACCACCGACGTTGATGCAGCTATCCGATGTCTCGGCGCCGATGCAGAGGCCCGATGCCTCGATGCAAGGGCGGCCGAGGAAGATGGTCTGGACGCTGACGACGTCGATGCACTCGAAGATCCCGGTGCCGATGCCGACGAAGCGCCCGAGAACAACACGTTCCACTGGGCTAGTCTCGCTACCTGAGTCCGCCTTTGAAGCAGGGAACACAGACTGCAGTTCTGAGGGCGGTGCTCGGCCCCCAGACACTGAAGACACGACGAGTGTCGATCAGTGAGCGAGATAACCCGGGCGCACTGGGTGCACTTCTTGAAGCCGCTGGAAGGCTTCGATGTCATGGGCGGAAAATCATGCCGGCGAAATCAAAAGCCGAAATGGCGAAAATTGAAGCACCAAAATTTAGAGGGAGAAAAATCTCGACCGAGGCCGAAAAGAGGCCTACCCCGACGACGAAAGAAAACTTACCGGGGCAAAAAGCTGGAAGTACGGGGAGGATTAACACGAAACCCGCGGGGGGTTTCCGGAGCACTTCCCGAGTTAAAGTAAAGCTTTCCCGAAGGAAAAAACACGCTCAAAAATAATTTGGACGCGCGAGGTCGACTTTCCGGGGCTCGACACGGCGAAAACACGACCGTACCGAGTGCGGACAAAAGAAGACTGGCCGGCTCGAGCCGGTTTCGGGCGGGAAGACGGCCGCGCATGCGCGGTGCGCGCGGGCGCGCGAGGGCTAGCAAAGGACTTTGCTAGTGAAGTTTCCGATTGGAGGGGCTGCCGTGGACGTCACCCATCAGTGAGAACAAGCAGCCTGCTTGTCCTCGGAGAACATAGATTAACCTGAAACTACATACAACTAAGAGAGTGCAGCCTGAATAAAATGGGCCTAAGGGGGAGGAATTGGATTGTAAACCCAAACAAATTCTGTAGCACAGAATGTCGCGTCGGGTATCCTGCTCAAGGCAGTAGTGTGATGTGAATGTGTGGACTGAAGACCACACTGGAGCTTTGCAAATCTCTTCAATAGAGGCTGACTTCAAGCGAGCCACTGATGCAGCCATGGCTCTGACATTATGAGCCGTGACATGGCCCTCTAGAGTCAGACTAGCTTGGGCATAAGCGAAGGAAATGCAATCTGCAATCTGCTAGCCAACTGGAGATTGTGCATTTTCTGATGGCGACTCCCCTCCTGTTGGGATCAAAAGCTACAAATAACTGGGCGGACTGTCTGTAGGGCTTCGACCGCTCCACGTAAAAGGCCAATGCTCTCTTGCAGTCCAAGGTGTGCAAGCTGCTTTCGCCAGGGTGGGCATAAGGACGGGGGAAAAATGTTGGCAAGACAATCGACTGGTTAAGATGGAACTTCAATACCACCTTCAGAAGGAACTCAGGGTGCGTGCGGAGGACTATTCTGTTGTGATGAAACTTAGTATAAGTGCATCCACCACTAGGGCCTGAAGCTCACTGACCCTACGAGCTGAAGTAACAGCCACCAAGAAAATGACCTTCCAGGTCAAGTACTTCAGATGGCAGGAATTCAGTGGCTCAAAAGGAGCTTTCATCAGCTGGGTGAGAATGACGTTGAGATCCCATGACACTGGCGGAGGTATGACAGGGGGGGATTTGACAAAAGCAAACCTCTCATGACGCGAACAACTAAAGGCTGTCCAGAGATAGGCTTTACACGGCGATGATAAGCACCAATTGCACTGAGGTGAACCTTACGGAGTTGGTCTTGAGACCAGACTCTGACAAGTGTAGAAGGTATTCAAGCAGGGTCTGTGTAGGACGAGAGAGAGAATCTAGGGCCTTGCTGTCACACCAGACGGCAAACCTCCTCCATATGAAAGAATAACACCTCTTCGTGGAATCTTTCCTGGAAGCAAGCAAGACCCGGGAGACACCCTCTGAAAGCCCCAAGGAGGCGAATTCTGAGTTCTCAACATCCAGGCCGTGAGACTGGAGGCTGGGATGTAGAAGCGACCCCTCGTTCTGAGTGATGAACCGTGTTTTCCAACACTCCAATCTCCACGGTTCTTCGGAGGACAGCTTCAGAAGAAGAGGGAAGCAAATCTGACATGGCCAGTAGGGAGCAATCAGGGTCATGGTTCCGAGGTCTTCCTTGAGTTTCAGCAAAGTCTTTCCCACCAAAGGTATGGGAGGATACGCATACCGAAGGCCTGTTCCCCAATGTAGGAGAAAGGCATCTGAAGCTAGTCTGTCGTGGGCCTGAAGCCTGGAACAGAACTGAGGGACCTTGTGATTGACCTGAGTGGCAAAAAGATCCACCGAAGGGGTGCCCCATGCTCGAAGATCTTGCGGGCAACGCCCATAATCAACGACCACTCGTGAGGTTGCATTACCTTGTTCAGCCTGTTGGCCAGACTGTTGTTTACACCTGCCAGATAAGTGGCTTAGAGAAACATGCCGTTACGGCATACCCAAAGCCACATATGGACAGCTTCCTGACACAGAGGGCGAGGTTCGGTGCTCCACCAATTCAATCCACCCTTTCACTAAGATATAATTTGTACCCCAGTATGACAGTATCCCACTGATTATTCTCCTTTCACCAGGTCTCAGAGATGCCCATTATATCTAATTTTTCATTTAGTGCAACATATTCTAACTCTCCCATCTTATTTCTTAGGCTTCTGGCATTCGCATATAAACATTTCAAACTATATTGTTCCTATATACATCTTGCTCAGCAGTTGGCAGTGTTAATATGCAATCTTTTGTCTGTTTTTTTATTTTAAAGACACCTGGAGGCTTATTTTCAAAGCACTTAGACATACAAAGTTTCACAGTAATCTATGGAACTTTGTAAGTCTAAGTGCTTTGAAAATGAGCCCCCTGGTCTACTATGGTCTCTACTGCAACCTCACTATCGAGATACCCTATCGTCCCTGTTTTGGTGATATCTATGAAAGATACCTTGTTTCGAACTATTAACTTCTGAACTGTTAGCCTTCCCCCAGGTTCTAGTTAAAGGCTGCTCTATTTCTTTTTTAAATGCCGATGCCAGCAGCCTGGTCCCACCCTGGTTAAGATGGAGCCATCATTCCAGAATAGGCTCCCTCTTCCCCAGAATGTTGCCCAGTTCCTTACAAATCTAAAACCCTCCTCCCTGCACCATTGCCTCATTCAAGCATTTGAGACTCCGGAACTCTGCCTGTCTCTTGGGCCCTGTGTGTGAAATGGGGAGCACTTCAGAAAATGCCCTAGAGGTTCTGGATTTGAGCTTTCTATCTAAAAGACTAATTTGGCTTCCAGAACCACCTCTCTCCCACATTTTCTTACGTCATTGGTACCCACATGTACAAAGACAACCGGCTACTCCCCAGCACAATCTAAAATCCTATCTAGGTGATGCGTAAGGTCCGCCACCTTCGCACCAGGCAGGCAAGTGACCAGGCAATCCTCACGTCCACCAGTCGCCCAGCTATCGACATACCTAATAATTGAATCACCAACTACAACAGCCATCCTAACCCTTCCATCCTGGGCAGAGGCATCCTTAGTGCGAGAGAATATTGCATCCCTTGAGGGGCTGGTCCTGGCTACAGGACTAATTCCAGTTGCACCAGGGTGATGCTCTTCTTTAATCTATCACCTAAGCGGGCATGAAAAAAAAATTAAAGGTCATTAGAACTAAACTAACTTAATTTTGTTGTAATTGCAACCAGCATACTACATAGTAACACAGTAACATAGTAGATGACGGCAGAAAAAGACCTGCACGGTCCATCCAGTCTGCCCAACAATTTAAACTGCTGCTTTTTGTGTATAACTTACCTTGATTTGTATCTGTCAATTTTCAGGGCACAGACCTGTAGAAGTCTGCCCAGCACTAGCCCCACCTCCCACCACAGGTTCCGCCACCCAATCTCGGCTAAGCTTCTGAGGATCCCTTCCTTCTGAACAGGATTCCTTTATGTTTATCCCACTAGTCTCTAAGATTAGAAATGCTAAATAGTAGTAGTAGTAGTAACTAAGTGTGCACTGTTTCTTAAACTAGTGCACAACCGTACAGTTGTTAGCTCTTATAATCCTTATTTATGAGTAAAACCATTTTTAATTTATATTTTCAACTATCAACACAGAGGAGAAACGCAATACAAGTCAGCAAACAACAGAACCACAATAAAACAATAAACTGATCACAAAGGTCAGCACAACTATGTGATCTTCCCCACTGACTTTTCCATTTTTTATAACAAAAATACAGACCCCTCCACAGCCATACCATACCATATAACCACAGTGAATAACTACATCAGTCACACAAACACAGAGTTACCAAAAGTCACCGATTCTGAACCAGTGTTCTTCTCAGCACCAAGCAATACAGTAATCTCAAATCCCCGATTTCACTGAGAACATACAGGTACGGGACTTTTTTTTTTTTCTGCTTCAGCATCTCTGTATTATCATTTCAGCTCTCCTCCAGTATACATTACCCTAACAATCTTCTTACCACACTCCGTGATGACAATTTCTCTGTTTTCTAGTTTTACCTCCTCTCCTCTCACCCAGGTGGCTCCCCCGCCTGCCCCTCACGCTGTTTTTTTTTTTTTTTTTACTTCTTCCTGTTAGTATGTTAGCGCTTAGCGGCGTTCTTCTTATAAGTGTTCTCCACCTTAGTAGGAAATTAACCTTCTTGTTCCTTGTTGCAGTACGGTTTGTTATTCAGTAGTGTACCTCAGTGTTGCCTGATGGTCAGGTTTCCAGACAAATTGGACTAGTTTGTAAAGTTGGCGGCAGCAAAATTTTGTCGTTGGCGGATTGCTGGGGTGGGGGGGGGGGGGGGGGCTATATTCTCTATTCAAAATTAGTGCTGCTCTTGCTGTCTCTGTGAATTCCAAGCCTCTCCGATAGCTTCTCTGTGACTTCCAAGCCTCATTCTATTTCAAGCCTCGTTCTAGTGTTCCAATAGCATATGAAAGGGGCGGGCGTCCTAGGCCTCCCTACGAAGGAGGTTTACTTGAGAACGGGATGACGTCAAAAAGTTGAAGGCACTTAGGTTAAATTTGAACAGGAGATAGCATGATGTCAAAAAGTTGAAACCACGTATGGGCCCTGTTTTTTTACTAAGCCTTGACAAAAAAGTGGCCTGCAGCAGTGTGTGCATCTTTTGGGGACACGCCAGGCCACTTTTTGCCACATCCTACAAAAAAGGCCACATTTTAATGTGGCCGGAAAATGAACATGGGGCAAAATAAAAACCGGCATACATCCATTTTCAGCCTGAGAACTTACTGCCATCCATTAGTGGTAAGATCTCACATGCTACCAGGGTGATAGGCATGTAGCGCATGTACATGGTCATTTACCACCAGGTAAGCGCCACACACTAGAAAATACCAAGTGCTTTCAACGCACACCAAATTCAGAATTACCACCTAGGGCACACAGTAGCCAGGCTGTAATGTTGATTTGCCACGCGTTGTTGGACATGCGTAGGGCTTTACGCACCTTTGTAAAAGGGCCCCTTAGGTTGGTCTGTTTCCCCTTCCCTGCACAGCTGTTGTTCTGAATACACTGAAATCAAAGTAAACAAACCTATGAGCTGCTGCATCCACGTTCTCATTCTTTAGTGTAGATAGCATTTTTATTTAATCTCACTTATATTTTCAAACATGCCAGCTTATGCAGCATACACCTCTACACAGACGAAGTATAATAACAGAATAATTTTTCATAGGTATGTCATTTGTTATAAATCATAATCAGTGTGTCATTTGAAGGGACTATTTATAGGGACACCCTAGCATGTGTTGTATTCATTTTTCTTTTCTCCTGGTAAAGCACCACTAAAACAGACATCACATTATAAACAGAGCTGCCAAGGGGTTCCAATTTTTTTGAGGGAGACTTTACTACACATCTGTAGCCCCACCCACCCCCTGGCCTGGCTCCACCCACACTATATGGCTTCACCCCATGGCACACCTCAATCCCACAGCCATTTCATAATTTACTAACTAGTCCAATACCCTTTTCAATTAGCTTTCAGAGGCCAAAACCTTCTCCCTCAGGTCAGGTCAGGACAGTTTAATGCTGTTATGGTATCCTCTCCTGCCATGGAAAGAAGTGCTGGTCTCTGAATGCTAATCAAAAATGTTTTAAAATCAGTGAAGGTATCACTTTATTTTCTATTTTATGTTTTATTTGCATTTCTTAAACTTTATTAACACAGCTACCACATTACTTTATCCTAAATTAAAAATGAAATTATTTTATGGACCTTGGTTGTCTTGCCATTTAATTTTTATAATTGTGTTGGTCCCAGTTTCTTGATTCTGCGTTCCTTCTTCTCTCAACTCTCTTGCCAGGGTTTCCTGTCCATTTGTTATCTTTCTCTCCTTTTTCTTTATTTTACTACTACTACTACTACTACTACTACTACTACTTGACATTTCTAAAGCGCTACTAGGGTTACGCAGCGCTGTACAATTTAACATAGAAGGACAGTCCCTGCTCAAAGAAGCTTACAATCTAAAGGACAAATGTACAGTCAGTCAAATAGGGGCAGTCTAGATTTCCTGAAAGGTATAACGGTTAGGTGCCGAAAGCAACATTGAAGAGGTGGGCTTTGAGCAAGGATTTGAAGATGGGTAGGGAGGGGGCTTGGCGTAAGGGCTCAGGAAGTTGATTCCAAGCATAGGGTGAGGTGAGGCAGAATGAGCGGAGTCTGGAGTTGGCGGTGGTGGAGAAGGGTACTGAGAGGAGGGATTTGTCCTGTGAGCGGAGGTTACAGGCGGGAACGTAAGGGGAAATGAGGGTAGAGAGGTAATGAGGGGCTGCAGACTGAGTGCATTTGTAGGTAAGAAGGAGAAGCTTGAACTGTATGCGGTATCTGATTGGAAGCCAGTGAAGTGACCTGAGAAGAGGGGTGATATGAGTATATCGGTTCAGGCGGAATATAAGACGTGCAGCAGAGTTCTGAACAGATTGAAGGGGGGATAGATGGCTAAGTGGGAGGCCAGTAAGGAGTAGGTTGCAGTAGTCAAGGCGAGAGGTAATGAGAGCGTGGATGAGAGTATGGGTGGTGTGCTCAGAGAGGAAAGGGCGAATTTTGCTGATGTTGAAGAGAAAGAAGCGACAGGACTTGGCTATCTGCTGGATATGCGCAGAGGAGAGGGAGGAGTCGAAGATGACTCCGAGGTTGCGGGCAGATGAAACGGGGAGGATGAGGGTGCCATCAACTGAGATAGAGAGTGGAGGAAGAGGAGAAGTGGGTTTTGGTGGAAAGACGATAAGCTCGGTCTTGGACATGTTCAGTTTCAGGTGGCGGTTGGACATCCATGCAGCAATGTCGGATAAGCAGACCGATACCTTGGCCTGGGTCTCCGCGGTGATGTCTGGTGTGGAGAGATATAGCTGGGTGTCATCTGCATAAAGATGATACTGGAAACCATGAGATGAGATCAGTGAGCCCAGGGAAGAGGTGTAGATTGAAAAGAGAAGGGGTCCAAGGACAGATCCCTGGGGAACTCCAACAGAGAGCGGGATGGGGGTGGAGGAAGATCCATGAGAGTGTACTCTGAAGGTGCAGTGGGAGAGATAGGAGGAGAACCAGGAGAGGACAGAACCCTGGAACCCAAATGAGGACAGTGTGGCAAGAAGTAAATCATGATTGACAGTATCAAAAGCAGCGGATAGATCAAGGAGGATGAGGATGGAGTAGTGGCCTCTGGATTTGGCAAGGAACAGGTCATTACAGACTTTAGAGAGTGCCATTTCTGTCGAGTGTATTTATTTTTCTGCCTTTCTCGCTGTCCAGATTTAATTCATTTTTTACTATCCATTCTTTAATCTCCCTCTTTTTACTTCATCTACCCATGGCTTTTCATCTTTTCTGCACTTTTGTTTTCCCTATTCCCCTTCCTCTTATTCTCCAGTCTTTCACCAACTCTATCCTCTCCCCCTTTCCATCCAGTATCTCCCCTTTTTCTCTCTCCATCCTTCCAGTGTCTCCCTCTCCTTCACTCTGCATCCTTCCATCCAGCATCTCCTCTTTCTCTCCTCCCTACCCTATCCAGCACCTTCCCTCTTTTCTCGTCCTATCCTTCCATCCAGTGTCATCCCTCTTTCTCCCCCCATCCTTCCATCTTCTCCCTCCATCTCCCCTTCCTTCTAGCCAGTTCTCTCTCTCTCTGCCCTTTTCCATTCAGCATGTCCTCTCTCTCCCCATCCTTCTAGTCTCTTATCCAGCATCTTCCCTCATTCTGCCACCCTCCTTCTAGCATTTCCCTCTCTCTCCCTCCTGTCTGACCAGCTAGGGTCTCCCCCAGTTTCTCCCCGTGCTGCTCCCTAGCAGCTTCTCTCTCTCCTGCCATTTTCCATGTCCCCTCTTTCTCTCTACATTTTCCCACTCATATCTCTCTATACCTCCTCTTCCATCCAGCGTCTTTCCTCTTTCTGCCCCCTCCTTCTAGCATTTTTCCTCTTTGTCTCACCATCTGACCATCCAGGGTCTCCTTGTTCCCCTTCCTTCTCGCCACCAGCTTCTCTCCTCTGCTCTTTTCCATGTCCCCTCTTTCTCTCATCTCTCTCTCTCTGTACCCGTCTTCCATCCAGCATCCCCACCCTTATTTTTCTCCCCTTTGCTCTCTCCATTTCTCACCTCCTGCCTCCCGCTCGAACACCTTTCCCCCCCTTCTCCTCCCCTTTTAACCCAGTACCCCGTGGTTTCTGGTCGCTGCTGCTGCTGCTCCCGATTCGCAGCAGCGGCCTCTACAAAATAAGAAAAGAATGGCGCCACAGCAGCCTTCAGGCATGCGCTGTCGTCTCTGCCATCCTCTGCCCATGCTGATGCCACTTTCCCATTCCGGAGGCAGAGGACCGACACAACCGACAGCACATGTGGCCCCGCACTTGTTTTTTTTGTTTTGCTGCAGCTGGTCATCAAAGCAGTGGCAGAAGAAATGGAGGCGTGTGTCTCAGTGGGAGACTTTCCTGCTTTGGCAGGAGTGCAGGAGATGACCCGTCAAAGCGGGAGTCTCCTCCTGAATGCTGGAGATTTGGCAGGTATGCCTGACACACCTCAGTCCCATGGCAATTCCAGAAAACACCTTATTTACACCAGTGATAGCAGGGATAGGTAAGAGGAAGTGTTTCAGTGCAGTCTATTTACACTCCTATCCAGCATCTATTCCCCCCCAGTGGCATAACCATGAGGAGACCTCAGCCGCCCCCCCCCCCCCAATCTTGTTTCTCTCCCCATCTCCTATCTAGCATTTTCTATTCTATCCATTATTTCTCATCCCATTCAGCTTCTCATTTCTCTCCCCCTTCAATCCAGTATCTTTTTGCCAATACTTCTCCTGACAAGCAGCAGCAGGCATGGGGCTGCAGTATTCAGGCACACATTGTTGGTTCTGCCCCCTTTGCAGTCAATTCCTATTCTGGGGCAGGGGATTGGCACAGCTGACAGCACTGCAGCCCTGCTGTTTGTTGGAAGAAGCAGCTGCAGTGGTGGTGGCAAGGCAGTGGCTTAGCAAGAGAATTTCCTGCTTTGGCGGGAGATGACTCGCCAAAGTGAGAGACTTGGCAGGTCCATATGGGGAAGGGAAGGGGAGATGCCAGACATGCAGAAGCAGAGAGGGAGGTAAGAAGGTAATTCCAGACTCATAGGGGAAGTGTACTGATTAGTGACACGTACAGTCTCGTGTTCTAGATTTTGTTTAAATTTCCTCGTAGTTTTCTAAGGTTAATGATACAGTGCTTGGGTCCCCAAAAATACTTAAAAAAAAAAAAAAAAAGGAGGTGTCATCTTGGTTTGATTTGTGATGGATGATGTAATGCCTTTGAAAGTTGATTCTTATCTTTAGCACCTGGTCTGTCTCCCCAACATAGCACCATTCGCATGTTTTACACTGAATAATATATACCATATGTATACAAATATAAACCCAGGTATAAACCGAGAAAACAGCTTTCCCCCCACCTAAAAGGGGGAAAACTTAACTAGAATATAAAAATGTGGGTTTATATTCAAGTGTTTCTCTCCAACCCCCCCCCCCCCCCCAATAATATCCCACATTACTTCTTTCCCCCCCTCCCCTGTGGTGACTAGCATTTTCCCTTTACTTTCTTCTCTCAGCTGATGATGTGGGAAAGAGGAGCAAAGTCCCTCAGCTCAGTGATGTCAATGTACCAGCAAAATAGGACATTAAGGGGTGGAGCTGGCAGGCCTTAAGTATGCACAGAGGCTCAAGGTCCATGCATCAGCCAACTGTGCTGCTGTCAGCATCAGCTGGGAGAGTTTCCACCCTGGACTTGGTAATCCAGGGATACCATTGACCTGAGGGACTCACCTTCCTCCTCCAGCGCTCCTTCTTTCCATAGCATCAGCTGGAGGAGGAAGGTAAGGGGAGAAATGCTGGACACTATGGGTCTAGAATATTTAATTTGTTACATTTGTACCCCGCGCTTTCCCACTCATGGCAGGCTCAATGCGGCTTACATGTATAAATCCTAGAGGCAATTTTTGACCCTTTTTGTCAGAACTTTCTCTGTTTATATTCTGGTACATACAGTATTTGAGAAGGAGTCTGAGTAGGATCCCTTTATGTTGAATGTCTTTGCAGGGCAATTTCTCTAAATGGTTTAGTTTTGCACATACCGTGACAGGAATAACCTTTCTCCAAGTCAGGGCATGTGAAGTATGATATCAGTCTCTCAAATTCACTGTTAGTGCTCATGGTAAAACTTACATTGTGCTAAAGAACTTCCTTCTGGCACTCATCCTTTTTTTTTTCTGACAAGCTGTGGGTAACTGTGGGGTCCTCTAATATGTGCCTGCACAATTTACAGCATGATATATTGCAGGGACTTATGTCATTCTCTTCGTTTTGAACTTCTGTTAGGAGTTGCTTTTCAGATTTGGTGGTTGTTGTGTTCCTGGATTGCTTTAAAACTGGCCTTCCAAGACCCTCAAAGTTAAAATGATAGAATGCTTCAACTCCAAGAAGAAAGGACTTAAAAGATCTGGGTTTTGCCATAAAATTATACTGCTTCATCATCATCGGATCACACCATCTATTTTTCCCTGGTCCTCACTCCCCGCACCCCGACCTTTCCCCTTGAGAAAGTCATTAGATGTTTTTGTGTTTCACTTATGAGCTCTGATATTGCCATTTTTTGCTCTTGCTGTCCTGACCTAAGGAAGAAGGTTCTGGCCTTTGAAAGTTAATAAAAAATGTATTTAGTCAAACAAAAAGGGAAAATACAAATAAGTATCTTTGTTTTGTTTTATTTCTGTGTATTAATCTTTAAAGTGGCCTAACATGGCAACACTCTACTTTTGAATATGTAAAAAAAATCCCTAAGTAGTTCCAAACCCTACTCTAAGAAACCACATGCCAGCAAAATCAACCAATAAAATATAAGCAATATTTAAGCAGAGCTAGAGAGGTGAAGAGGACAACAGCCTTTTGAACATAAAAGTCCTTACATTAATACCTTGCTCAAAAGTCTCTATTAAAAAAATAATAAAGTTCCTCTGATAAGATGTCATAGGGATACTGGGGCCAAGTAGGATGACTTAATATAACAGCTAAAGATTTCAGTACCTCACTGCTTTCAGGCATATACATATACATACAAACACACAAATCTGCAAACTGGTACTACAGGTGTTTTTAGTTAGTTCACAAAATATTTTCACTTTCATGATACTGAACAATTTCTTGAATGGCATCTACAGAATTATTCCGTTTAAATTAAAATGTTTTTAAAGAAAAAATATTGCAACACATTAAATAGACACATGTTGCCTATTCATTTGGTAGTATAGTCATCACAGTATATTTTAACTGCTCAAACAACTCAGGAGAGGCACCAATTTAACCAAGGTCCCCATTTCTGATTCTGTTAGCATGATTGAAAAGAGCTGTACCTTCTGCATACAGTGTAACACTAAAAGGTACACACTAATATTAATTATCACCTTATCAATTACACAATCTATTAAAAAAAATCATTATGTGACTATTCTCAAACAGTCATGTTCAGAAAGCACTACCACAAATTACCTCATACCAGTCCATCTTGCCAGTGACATCACAAATACCACACACTGCATGAATCAAGTGTTACAACCCTATGATGCAATTTCTTATGGAGCACCATTGATTGCTTTTTTTTTTTCCTCTAAAGAGTTCACTTTAAAATTTTGGTCATGGGTTTTAATATAACTGTCCCAAATTGCATATTTTACTATTCGGCCAAATGCAAATAATGGGCATTGAGCTTTAACATAACAAATAATAAAAGAAGCAACACGAAATCAGAGATCAAGTGTTTATTTCCGTAGGATTTAGCACAGTAGAGTACCAGATTATTTGTAATCAAATTTAAATCACTATTTGGCCAAATATGAATAATGTTCAATACATTAGAGTGTTCCATTCACAGAATGACAATCTGACTGAACTTTCTCCTTTTCAGGCATGTCTTGATTGTACTGTACTCGAAGCAAGCCATTTTATGTTTTTAGCCCTTCTTTGGAATGTGATGTCTCATCAGCTTCATTTAAAGCATATATATTTTCTCAGGCCTTTGATCCCAGAGTAAGCTGTTCTGTGGAGCAGGGTTACTACCAATACTGGGAAGGTGGGGGGGGGGGGGGGGGGGGGGGGGAGAAACTCTCGTATTCTTTCCTTGCAATTTTCCTTTTCATCCATATTAAAAAAAAATATATATATATATATATATATTGACTAACACAATGTGAAAAGGAGGTATATAAAATATACGAAGTAACATCTCAGTCCGCATCAAGTAATGTGTGACACTCATGATACTTCTCCATACATGGCTGCTCCAAAGGCAACGACTTAAAAGAAAAGTAATCTTTTCAGCAATTATTATTATTAATTTTTTAATTGACTGGGTATTCCTATATGCTGTTTTTACACTGTGCCAGATTTTTAAAATACAAAGCATACAGCTTTCTGTTATAGTTCAGATGAGTGAAGGTGGGAATATAGGAGTTAATTCTATAACTGGGCACCTGGTATGAGCCCATTCCATAAAGGAACATAGGTATCTACTTTCCTTTATAGAATACTACCAAAACAGTGAAAATATGCTCCTATAAGGTAAGGGTGAGAACTTACACCAACCATACAGCTGGCATGTGCTCCAAAGTTCCAGAACTATGCATTTAACTCACAGTATTCTATAAGTTATACCCAAGAGTCTCACCCATGCTCCACCTACTGTATATGGACTTTTACCTGTAGAATATATGCAATATAGCATATGTACTTATTTACAGAATAGTACTTAGATGGAATTTATGAGTTACACAGGCAATAAATGTGTAACTGTTAGCATGTACTTTACAGAATTACCCTCATATGGGGCAATTCTCTAAGTGGGTGCTTCTATTTAGGCATTCCAATACTGCTCAGTGAGAGTCTATTTTATAATGGCACCTAGATCCTATTACAGAACCAGTACCAGCGTGCCTTACATTTAGCTGCTCGCAGATATGCCAGCCATAGACCTGGTGTAACTGCAGCTGCCCAAATGCAGAATGGATGTACCTCTCCCATGCTTCACCCATGTGAACCGCTCCCTCTGTGCACTTACACCAAGCCCTTACTGAATAGCTCTGCATTCAAGGGATGCGTAAATGTGGGCACCCTGATATAGAATTGCCATTATAATGACCAGTGACAAATTAAGACATTCTGGAGTCTAGGATGTACAAGCCTAGGGCTGTATCTTTATTAGCAAATTCCATCAAATCTTCCTCGCTATTTTATGACATAGCAGCACTACTGCATTAGAGGCCAACAGCTTTCTCTTGACGAAGAGAGCATTTCTTATTTTTAGATGACTTCTACTGTGTTAAATATATCTATATTTAAAAGAAAAGTACATTTTCATTATTTTTAAAGATACCTTGAATAGAAATCTAGAAAAATAAAGCTAGTTTTTTGTCATCAGAAATCAACTCTGACTTTCTAGGTTAGTACCATGTGCTTTCTATGACTTTGTAGGTATTTTGTACCAGAAATGACAAGAATATCCACAGAATTCTCTGAGACAATGTAAAGCTATTTAAGCAGAAGAGAAAAGTCAGAATCCTTGGCAGTATGATCATTCAATTTTCTTGTATCCCCTGGACCAGAGCAGACATTTTGTCCTTTGGGTTAACAAATCAATAGTCACAAAATCAGGGAGTCTTAGTGTTCAGTGTTGAACATATAACCAATGCAACAAACCAAAGTCCAGAGCTATAGAGTTAAAAAAAAAAATTCTGAGAACAGCCTCTGGTAACTCAGAGGTTATTCACTGGCTACCTAGAAGAGTTGGCAAGACAGACAACAATTAAAGCTTATTATTTATATATAAAAGATCCTCTTATTGCTCTTCTGATTGGGTTAGATACTGATTCACAGGATTTAACAGTGCAAAAGGCCAATGGAAGGATAGGCTAAAACAGGAGATAACACAGAACGACCAGGATGTCAGGGTCCTGCCTTCTGCATGTTATCACCAAAGGACGAAGTCAGCAGCTTTCAGAGTTCCCTCTTCAAAGGGATGGCCTGGAACAGGACCTCAGCACTGTTAGAATAAGGCACCGAAGGAAAGCAGCATCAGTGGGGTATAGGGGAACCATTCAAGTGCTTATTTCCGGAAACATCATCTGTGTTGTAGAGATAGTCCAAGAAAGCTTGGGAAACCTCAGTCACCATGGATCTGTCAGAAATAGACTGTGCCATGCCATAGATTGCACCCTAGAATTGAAGGAATACAAAAATTACTACACAACAAAGGAAAAGGGAAGCATTATAATAAAGTTCAGTCAAAACTAGCAACACCAGATTCGTGTCCCTCAATAGTGAAGTTACTCACCTGTAGCAGGTGTTATCCAAAGACAGCAGGATACATTCACACAGATGGATAACATCATTCAACAGATCCCAATGTGGGAAACACCCAGCTTCTTTTCCAGACGATTCTGGAAGCCCCACCATGCACATGTTCCACCTCCCCCCTTCCCCCCTACACCATTGCTGCACAGGACCAGCCAATCTATTATTAGATAGGAGGCCCAGGTCCACAAAACGAGTACTTCCTGACACAAGAGGTATAAGCCCATGCCTCCCTGCTTGTTGATGTAGTACATGGCAACCTGGTTGTTGGTCTGGATGACAACAATTTGGGGCACCAACCAATCTCTGAAAGCATTTAGAGCATTTTGCACTGCCTGGAGTTCTAGGAGATTTATGTGCAAATGAGTCTTCTGGAAGGGCCACTGACTGGAATATGAAGCCCATCTCCATGAACTCCCCACCCCAGATTGGAGGCATCTATTGTCAACATCTGCAACTTGGAATGGAAGTCCCTGTATTAAATTGGACCAAATTGTCCACCACAAGAGATACTACTACAAAGGAGAAGTGACAGTGATGACACCCACAAGATTCCCAGTGGCCTTTGACTACTAGGGAAGCAATAGTCCATTGAGCTGTTCTCAAATGGAGATGGGCCAAGGGTGTCACATGGACAGTCAAGGCCATGTGGTCTAACAATCTCAACATCTACTGAGCTGTGATCTGCTGGCTCTGGTGGACCTGCAACACAATGCTGACCAGGGCATCTCATGTTGTTCTGGAGAAAGGCCTAGATTTGAACAGTGTCTAGCAGGGTGCCAATGGACTCTAATCTTTGGACAGGGAGCAGATGGGACTTTGAGTAGTTGATAATGAACCCTAGTAGCTCCAACACCTGAACAGTTCCTGACATGGATTCCAGAGTTCTTCACCAGCCAGTCGTCCAGGTAGGAAAACATATGTACTCCCAGTCTATGTAACGACACCAAATAAAGCTAGAGATTTTGTAAAGGCCCTGGGAGTGAATGTGAGGTCAAAGGGTAGTACACAATATTGGTAGTGTTATTTCCCTACTCAAAATCTGAGATACTTCTTATGACTTGGATGTATCTAAATATGGTTAAAAGCTTCCTTTAAGTCCAGAGAGCACAGCCAATCTTGAACCTGATTAATTGGGAGTGAGCTGCTTAAAGCAACCAACCTGAACTTTTCTTTGGCCTTATAATTGTTCAAGTTCAATTTTTATTTGATATATTGTCTTTCAGATGGACATTCAAGGCGGTTTACATTACAAACAACAGTATAAGTGAAAGCAGGAAAGCCAGAAAGAAGAAAAGTTCATATTGCAAAAAGGTCCAGGATGGGACAGAATCCTCCTGCCTTCTTGGGGACCAGACAGTAATGGTACTTTCTTATAAGTACCTTTCCTTTTTACCGTGGGCTCGACTGCATTGACCTATAAAAGGGAAGAGAGTTCCTGAACAAGTAGTTCCTGGAGCTGAGAGCTTAATTTTGATACTCTCGGGGGGGGGGGGGGGGGGGGGGGGGTTTGCCAATGAAGTGCGTAACCTGTCCAGACTATTTTGAGGACCCACTGATTTGAGGTTACAAGGGGCCACCTTTCTTGGAATAAAATTCAGTATTCCTCCAACCGGTAGGTTAAAAATTACTTTTACTGCCGCTGTGCTCTCTTGGAGCTAGTCAAAAGCTTGACCCTTACTTTCACTGGGGCTTTTGATCTTTCTGGTGCTTTGATTGGGCGTTAGACCTCTGAGCCAATTGAGAAGGGCAAGAGGTAAGAGGATCCATAGTAGGGCCTCCTTTGGCAACCTCCTCCATCTTGTCGCCAAAACGGTTAATCATCACAGCAGGGCACGTCTGACAGCTGCTCCTGAACTGCTGGTTCAAGGTCAGAAGCATGTGGTCAGGCAAGTCTGTGTATTCCTATAACCATGGCGGAGAATCTGGATGCCACATCAAAAGCATCATAGGTTGCCATGGCCATGTGCTTTCGACTCACTTGCTGTTTGGCTACTAAGCAGCAGAGCGCTGCAGCCTTCTCAGGTAATAAAGTGTCTGCAAACTCTGCCACACTGTTCAACAAGGGACTTCAACTATCAACTACATGACTATGAACAGCTGGGTAAGAATGTATGCGGGAAGCTAGTACAGTGTTCTGGAAAAGTTTTCTTCCAAAAGCATCCAAGTTCTGAGCATCTCTCCCCAGAAGCACCAAAGAGTGAGATTTGGAGCTTTTGGCTCTCAAAAGCAGATTCAATGACCATAAAGTGGTGCGGCAGCTGGAGCTTCTCGAATCCGGGAGCATTATGGATCATGTACACAGAGTTGGCCTTCTTATGAATAGACTGTACAGAAAGTGGAGTCTCCCACAATCTCATTTGCACAGCCTTAAGGATGCTGTCAACAGACACTGCCCCAGCTTCCTTTGGAGGGGCATCAAAGTCAAAGACAGACAATGGATTTCTCCCCTCGGCTCATCCTCAACCTCCCTGACAAAACCAAAGAAAGATCTCCTTGGGGTGGGGGGGGGGGGGGGGGGGAGAGAAGGGGGGGGGGAGAGAAGGGGAGGAGATATTTTCTCCTTTTATATGGTGGGGAGGGATTTGATAGAAGTTTCGGAGATCCTCTGGCTCCTGAGAGGCTCAGAAGGAGTGGTCTGACTCAGACTCAGGAAAATAATCCTCTGCCCGAGTCCTCATTAGCTCTAAAGCCATGGGCTGGCTGAGAGCAAGAGTCAAGGCACAGTGTGAGACCTGGACCTCAATGAGGCTTCTCCCCCTCCCTGAGGGTCTCGACCCTTCAGGCATCAGTGTCGATACTAGACCAAACATAATGGCATAGGCCTCTAGGATTGGCTGGACCAACATTCGGTCCAACACTAATGCCCTCAAGGGTATCACATTGGGCAAGGAGCTGCCCCAGCTCCTCCTGGAGCATGGCTCAGATCCGCTCCTCAGTGAAAGGAATCTGCAAAGGCAAGGAGGACACAGTTGAGGTGGTGAAGTCCACAAAAGGAATTGGGGTAGAATCAAAAGACTGATCCTGGCCTGATGGAGGCTGGCACACTGGTGCCAAATTTTTTGAGGCGAATACATCTTAGTGTCAACAATGCTGATGCCCCTGTGCTCCTGGTGCCATGCTTTTAAGGGGACTGAATGCTGATGCTTCTTGGTCTCCACCCATCGTACCCATTGGAATCTCTCAGCACCAACAAAGACAATGCCGAATCCAAGTCCTCAGTGACAGATTAAAGGATGCTCAGCTCCGATGGGTGCTGCCAACACTCGATGTCAATGCAAGTGGAGACCTTCTCGATACTAATGCTTCCCCAGTGTCCAATGAAAGTCCTGGAGCCATATGGATCAGATGCCTTCGATGCTGCCATTGATGAACCGGAGGAGTGGCCTAGTGGTTAGGGTGGTGGACTTTGGTCCTGGGGAACTGAGTTCGATTCCCACTTCAGGCACAGGCATCTCCTTGTGACTCTGGGCAAGTCACTTAACCCTCTATTGCCCCATGTAAGCTGCATTGAGCCTGCCATGAGTGGGAAAGTGCGGGGTACAAATGTAACAAAAAAAATAATAAATAAAAAAATAGTTCTGCACTGTTCTGGACTCTTGATTGTTCTCTTGGATATCTGGTGACTGAGATGACAAGAAGAATCATGGTTGGGCCCCAAGCATGCCAAATACCAATTATGACCATTAGTTTTTGATACAGTTTTGGCATGCGGGTATACCACTTAAAACCACTGGGAGTTTTTTGGGACATTTCAGGAAGATAGCTAAAGTGAAATGAAATCACTCAATGACAGAGGAAAAAAAAATAACACCCTAACCTGATTGCTCAGGCCTAAGTGGGCCAACGGGCTGTGGAAAATGAAAGGAAACAAAGTGCTGAAAAAAAACCTAAGGGGCCCTGTTACTAAAGCTTAGTAAGCAATAACAGAATTAGGTGCGTGAATGCTGTATATATATTATTTTATATTTAGGGGGTATACAGCACTTAGCACACACTAAGGAACTAAAAGGAGAGGGGAACGTAGGTCCAGAACAGCACTCACCAAAGAAAAAAAAGTCACAAATGCAAGTTGAAAAGCTACAGCAAATTTGCCAAGAATGCAAGCCACACAAATGAAGAAAAGCTTTGACAAGTGTTTTAACAGCTCTACAGAAAGAATAAGATTAGCTGGTTCCATGCGGTGATGGTGGCAGAAGGTGCCTATCTGTGCATGGTAGATAATCCAAAAGCTCTTGAAAAGAAGCTAGGGAGTTTCCTGTGGCGGAGTCTGTCAGATGATGTCACCCATCTATGTGAATCTGATGTCCTGCTTGTCCTTAGAAGAGCTAAGTTTACACAGAGATTAATAAATCAGAGATTAGTATTTGCTCTTAATTATTTTAATTTGCTCTTATTTGTTGAAGGCAACTATATTATGATGCTGGATTTAAAATTTTGCTCATTATCCAGATATTAACAGTCAGGATTTAGATGGCTCATAATTTACAAATAGGATTTCTATTTTTAGCTATTTATAAATTGCTAATTTAGGTGTTTAATCTTCCAACTAATGAGTGGTTGAGAGTTCAGAAAAAACAAGTGGTTTAGCAGCACAGGTACTATTATTGAGTAGCTCAGCTGTATCAAGTACATACAATGCCTTGCAAAAAGTCTTCAAGCCACTGTACATTTTTCCACATTCTGTTGTCTAACAAAAATACAAAACCACGGATCTATACAACATACTTTACATTTTCAACATGAAAGCCAGAAATATTCATAAAGAAATCAAAAGTCTTTGACTGCACAAGTCCTCACACCTTTTGTCATAGCAAATTCGAATTAATCTCTTCTAAAAACTGCCTTCACAAGGCCCAAAAGTTAAATTGAGTCAATCTATGCCTAGTCACAGTAGTTAAACTAATTCAAATACTCAGGATGAAGAATCAAGCTTTTTGTTGTATGAAATGAATGTGAAGCAAAAGATCTAAACATGCTGAGCATGAAGCTGACAAAAGAAATCCATGATAAAATTATTCAAAAAGTATAGACTAGGAAAGGCTTGATTGAACATCCCTCAGAACACTGCCAGACTACTCATATGGAAACAATTTGGCACCACCAAGACACTGTTTTGGACAAGTCATTCCTCAAGTCCCTAACCATGGGGTAAGGAAACTGTTGAGGAAGGTCAATGTGAGGCCCATGATTACTTTAAAAGAACTACAGAGGTTTCTGGGTGAGACTGGAGGGAAATGTGAATTGTTCAACAATTTCAATATTACACCAAAAACCAGCATTTAACCTGGTGGACCATGACCTACTTTTGGACTGAGTCATATAGGAATTTCTCATTCAGTAAAATATTGATTTTCTGCTTGGATGGCTAATTGTCGTTTAAAACTGAATGTTGACAACATAACTCTTTTATGGGTGAAGAGTAACTCCTCTTTTGTTCCAGCTTTTTTAAATGGTCAACCTATTCAATTACAATCTGAAGTTCATAGCTTAGGAATCTGGTTAGGCACCCAGTTGAAGGGTGATGTTCAAATCAAATGTTATCTTTTTCTGTGTTCTCTCAGCTTTGTATGCTCTGACAGATCTCTGTCTATTTTCTCATTAGATGACATGCAGAAAATAAATCATGGCTTATTTTTTTTCAAGAATTGATTCCTGTAACTCATACTCAGGACTAAATAAAACTTCTATATCAATAATTCAGTTGCTGCAAAACACTGCAGCTAGGATTCTACTTTATAAATCTGGATTTGATAGGATCACTCCATTATTTAAATCTCTACATTGGCTTCCTATAATTTCAGGATTGATTTTAAAATACTGTGTTTGCTTCATAAAATTATCAATGGTAACTGTCCTGCATATTTGAGTTCTTTAATTTAAATGAAAAGAAATCTGTCTTGTAGATCGATTCATAAGAATACACTTTTGGCTCCCTCGTCATCCTCTTTAAAGCTAAAATCTTGGAAAAATTATTTCTGTTTACTGTAGTTTTATCCTGGAAAACATTGCCTACTGTTCTTAGATTAGAACAAGGCTTATTAAAAAATATTTTAATTGATTCTGGTGATTTTTGCATCACCTGTTAATTAGGACATCACTGTATAGCTAGTTGGTATAAGTTTCCTTTTGTAATTTATTTATTGAATTTATTTGTGAACCATCTAGACCTAATGGTTAGGATGGTATATAAGAATTTTATGAACTATGTTATATACGTATGGTAAAGCAGTAAGAAGGTAAAGCCACTGCTTAAGAAAAGCCATACAATGTCCCGCATAGAATTTGCAAAGAAACACTTAGGGCACTGGTTCCCAAACCTGGCCCTGGAGGCACCCCAGTCAGTCAGGTTTTTGAGATATCCACAATGAATATTTATGAGCTATTTACATGCACTGCCTCTACTGCATGCAAACCTCTCTCATGAATATTCATTGTGGATATCCCAAAAACCTGATTGGCTGGGGTGCCTGCAGGATCAGGTTTCAGAACCACTGAGGAGGATAATGTACAAATGTGGGAAAAGATTTTGGAGTCCAAGGAGACCAAATTCAAATATTCTGTCCTCAGTACTAAGCAATACATGTGGTGTAAAAACCAAACACCACATCCCTCTGGTAAGGCAGTGGTCATGGGGAGGTTTTATAACAAGGACAGGGAGACAGAATGCTGTGCAATCAATGAACTGCTTTTTTTTTTGTTTGTTTTTAAAGGCCGCAAAGTGTGAAAAATATGTTGTGAAGACATTCGCAGAGCACTGCACATCTGGGCATCAGAAAGCAGTAAACATAACAAGCACATAAAATAAAAAAAATAAATAAAAAAAGAAGGATACTAGACAGGACCAGGAAGGGGCAAGTACTAGGGGAGCAGGTTTTTTTTTTTTTTTTTTAAATTATAAATGTTTAGCCAGTAAACATCTGTTTTAGGCATTTATTTTTTTAAAGCTGTTTTATCGGTTAAAACCTAAAGATCAGAAACCACGGGGTTTTGCAAACTTTTTTCGTATCAAGCTGTTCAAGTATGAAATTCTCTGCCAGCTTCTGTGAAAGCTCAATCTTCATTGTTTCATAGATATCAGAAGTCATTTATTTTTAAGAAGTTTATTTGGGCACCTGAATATGACGATACATTGCATTACCTATGTCTGATATGTAGATTTATTTGTTTTTAGTCAATTATAATTAATGTATTAAGGAATAAGATTGGATTAGATAATTACAAAGTATCCACTATTTTTCACATTACTTTTCTGATGTGGTAGTATTCTCAAATAACTGAACAGAATTTCACAAATTATTACCTGTCTTTGCTTATTAATGAATGAGCTGAAGTAAAACCTGGACAGATTTAGGAAACATAACATCTTTTTTTCTCTGGTTTGCGTTCCGTATGCAGTTGATGACCTGATTGTGCTGCACTGCTTTCTGTGTCTGACAAGATCCTGACAACTAGGTTTGTAATTTTCAAAGAGTGTTCTGTTCGTCCTACCGGACCAGTATTTGCTTCTCTGTTTTCCTTTATTTTTTATTGTAAACTGTTTCATTATATTGCTATGAAAGGTGGTATATCAAAATCACTAACATACATACATAAATGAGGTCCTATAATGCTTTGTGGACCACCTCCTGTCATTTTATTTTCTTCTGGCTCCTTTTCACCAGCTGTACATGGTTATCAGAATCATACTGGTCTCACAGATTCTACTTGATCTACTAACTTTTCCCAAGTACTGAAATACATTTCATTCCATAAAGAAATGAAAACTATGGGCCTCTTATCAAGCCGCACTAGTGCTCCCGGTGCAGTAATGCCGACAGAGCCCATTCACTTGGAATGGCCTTCATTGGCACTGCCGTGCGGGAACCACAAGCATGGCTTGACAAAAGAGGACCTCAATGCAGTTTTCTAGGTGGAACTCCTAAAAATCTTACAAGAATATAAGATGAACCTGACATCTCTCTACTAAACTATTTTGGATACAATATTAATTGATATTTAATTTAGAAAACACAAAGGGTCTGTACCATGCCAGTGGTCTTAGCTCCAGGATCCTTCATGATTTCAGCTACAGATTCACGAACATCCTTTACAAACTGTGTTGCAATTCCAGGCTTTATGTGCTGCAGGGTAACACAGATGTGAATGCTGTGGAGTGAAACAAAGATAATAGTCTACCAGTCAAAAAACTGTTTTAAGCACAGAATGAACAGGAAGTGAAAGAATATATATGCTGTTTTGTGGCCAAAACTCCCCAAAATGTTTAGAAATAATATGCTCGATGTTTCACAAAGGTTATCAATTAAAAAGTTAACTAGTAGGATAATAGGTGCTTTTTTTCATTAGGATCAAACTCCTCTACATCTGCATAACCAACCCAGTCATAACCCCATTCGCTACCATTTGTGATCATAGGAGTCAGTTCTGTGGGTGCTGAGTACCCCCAATATTGAGCAAGCTCCTTCTATGTGTCCATGGAGAGGTCACTTGTGTTTGCTACTCCTAATCATTTTGGGATGTTGGTGCATATGTTTGTGATAGGGGAAAAAGGAGGTCTCTGAAGTAGAAGTACCACTGTCCTTCACTGAAGGGGGCCTACCTCTATAAAAACCGCAAGTCAGAATTCGTTCTCCACCATCTAGATCCCTTGCCATCACAAAATGAGAGCCCTTGGTAAGGTAGCACAGACCACAGTTACTTTTGAAACACTATGCATTCATCTTGAATCCTACCCATAGATGGTGCTATTATTATGCACTAGTTGGGACACCCTTCCCTCCTCTATTCTATCCTTACGAAATTCCCAAATCTAGCTGACCTGAGGACCAGAAACAGGAAACTACAGGGCTTCCTGTATGGCAGTGCTGTTATTGGGCCACCAGGATGTCCTAGTAGATGGCCTTTTGGCTGGAACAGCATCAATGCTTTTAGTAAAAATTTTGATTTTTTTTCTTTTTGTTCTTAACAGGGCTTCTGGTTACTTTAGAGATCAAATGCAGCAGGAACTTTTGCCCTCTAAGAAGACAATTGTTCAGACAGCAGGAAATATTGCACATGATATTATCAAACTTCCTTTTTCTCTGTGTTTCCCCAGACAATTTCATCATTCAAATGTGGATTAACTTTATATACACAGTCGCCCTAGTGTAATTTTATCAGCAACTTGAGCATGTAGAACAGTGGATTACACATTCATGTAGACATGTACTTAACTGCACCTACATTTATGAAATACTCTTGTAGGTGTTTCTGGGGACAGAGAATGGTATAACAGGTATGGAATCGGTACTTAACCTTGTATTTTATAAAATGTACATATATGCACACAAATGACTCCATGATAAGTTTCTGTGAACTTTCATAAAAACACGTGTGCACATACTGTCTTTATAAAACAGGTGCACCATATTCCTCCTTTTGCCTAGGCAACTGGTGTTAAAATTACCATTCCCCTTTATAAGCCTTTTCCCTATGCAACACGTTTTATATGTGGCAAATGGTTACTATAAAATACTCCCCCAAAACACAACCCTGCACTCATGAATTCTCCAATTACTTGTAAAACGATGGGTAAATCCAATTATGTAGGAGCCTCAGCAGCAACTCATTTCACACAGGAATACACCCCATGACTTGCCTGCATCGTCATCAGCTTCCATCACAAAAACTTCTTAATCTCTTTATATGTCAATAACACAAAAATTAGTATAAACTTTAAAATTGATCTTTTTAGTTTCACATTATAATATTAGGATCCGCGCCAACATGGGCCATGTTTCGCCACACTGTGCCAGGGCAATAGGTCCTATTCTGAGATGCAATTAACTTCAGGCATCTCCTCAACTCCTCAGTATCTTAGCGCTCCTAAACAGTATGACAATGTGTAAAAGTTTCAAGACTGTATAGGAGCACTAAGAACTGTGAACCAGACGATACTCTAGAGATCCCTGATGCAGGCATATGTTCATGCCGAAACCCAGCTGTGTTGGGTTGTAGAATTGATGCTGACAATAAAGGATTTCTAGTTCCTATTCTTTTTGTGGACTCTACTATAAAATACTGCAACTGTATGTGCAGGTAGAAGTACATGAACTTTTACACCATTTGTGCATAAGCATTCCCAGGGGACAGGGTTTGGGTAAAACAGGGCAGAGTTGTAAAAGTACATGCACATTTCATAAAATATACTTATACACAGGTACAAAACATGCACACATGAACACCAACCTCCTCTTGAGCAGGTGTAAATGTTTTCACCACTGGGGGTTATGCTAGGAGCCTATTTTATATAAGACACCCAAGTGTCTATGAGGCATATTTTCAAAGCACTTAGCCTTCCAAAGTTCCATAGGTTTCTATGGAACTTTGGAAGGCTAAGTGCTTTGAAAATGAGCCCGTATGTTTCCTTTATAAAATGAGCATGTTTTTCAGCACTTTTATAGGCACTCTTGTTAAAAAAAATTACCCCCATACTGTGCTTCAGGAATACTATAGAAAATTAATGCTCTAAAGAAAAATAACTGTGATCAAGTAGGGGCCGTAAGTGCAAACTGGTGCAAAAAAAATTGTTTTCAACTATTGCCATTAAGGTCAATGTACATTTGTTTTATAACATCTCCCCCCCCCCCCCCCCCATTTTTCCCCTCTCCTTCAAAAGAGTAACCTTTAATCAGACAGATTTCAAGCTTCTTCTTTTTTTAATTATTCTTTTCCTCTAGTTTTCTACTATATCAACAAGTCTCATCTAGCTATTGAGCCAAATGTTTTAAAAGTTAGAGGACCCTAAGGTTGAAAGACTCAACTGTATTGCACAAGTTTGATATGGCGATTCCTGTACTATGCATACTAAGGCAATAGATCAGCACTATTCTTGCTGCTGAAACTTCTATGTGTTTATACATCAGTCCACTTGTGAATTATAGAACTCTTTCTCTCACTCTTGATCAATAGCAGCAAAACCTCTTACATTAGAAGAGAGAATTGTTTGCATCTTTATATATAGGCCCGACCTCAAAGCATCTGCTCCAGCCTGTTCCAGTCCTGTTCTTCATCTGCTCCAGCCTTCTGTCCTCCTGTTCCAGCCTTTGGTCTTTCTGCTCCAGCCTGTTCCAGTCCTGCTCGTCTTCAACCTCTACTGCTCCAGCCTTCGGTCCTTCTGCTCCAGCCTGTTCCAGTCCTGCTCGTCTTCAGACTCATCTGCTCCAGCCTTCGGTCCTTCTGCTCCAGCCTGTTCCAGTCCTGCTCGTCTTCAGCCTCATCTGCTCCAGCCTGTTCCAGTCCTACTCGTCTTCAACCTCATCTGCTCCAGCCTTCGGTCCTTCTGTTCCAGCCTTCTGGTCCTACTGTATCAGCCTGTTCCAGTCCTGCTTGTCTTCAGCCTCCGATTCTTCTGTTCCAGCCTGTTCCAGTCCTGCTTGTCCAGCCTTGACTCCATCCTTCCAGGCCTCCGTCCTTCTACTCCAGCTAGGTCCAGTCCTGCTTGTCTTCAGCCTTGACTCCATCCTTCCTTCCTTCCATCAGCTATTGTCCTGATGTTTCAATTGCTGTTTCTACTTATCACCTGAAAGTTCAACTACTGTTCCCACCTAACACCTGAAAGTACCTCAGACTTTATTATGGCCCCTATACACATTCTCTTCCTAGCCCTATCCCTTCTCAATCTTTTCCCTCACCCTCCACCACTGTCCATTACAGGAACTCACTGCCCATCCATTGATTTCATCACCTCACCTTCTCTTTTACACCCTTCCTGCTTCTCAGCTTTTAATCTTCATCTCTTTCTTCCCTCCATTGTGCCTTCCCCATTCTACCTGTGTACCTCTCGCCTTCGACGTCAAACCTCTCCTACTCTCCTCCGCTCTCTTTTACTCCTTCTCTTACTCTCAGCTGGTGACATCAATCCCAATCCTGGTCCTCCTTTTCTGCCTTCTTCCTACTTATGCAGGCCACATCGTGACATCTCTAATCTCATCTCTATTCCTCTTCTTCTCCCTTACTCCTTACCCTTCTCTTGCACCCTATGGAATGCCCGCTCCATCTGCAATAAACTTCCCTACATTCACAACCATTTCGCGTTCCCTCCATCTATTTGCCTTAACTGAAACTTGGTTCTCCCCTGATGACTCTACTTCTGTTGCAGCTCTTTGCCATGGTGGTTATTTTTTTCTCATACCCCTCACCCTGCTGGCTGCAGCATTGGCGTTGGATTGCTACTCTCCCTCTTGCAAATTTCAACCTCTTCTTCCACCCCAATCTCACTGCTTTTTGTCCTTTGAAGTCCACTCCATCCACCTTTTCACTCCTCTGCCTCTCCGAAGTCATTTATCGACTCCCTGATAAGTCTCTTTTATCCTTTCTCATTGACTTTGACGCCTGGCTTTCCTTCTTTCTTGAACCTACATCCCCCTCCATCATCCTAGGTGACTTTAAAATCCATACTGATAATTCCTCTGACTTATGCTTCCCAATTCCTTGCCTTAACTTCCTCATTCAATCTTCAACTGTGCTCCTCTGCACCCACCTACCAAAATGGTCACTGTCTTGACCTTATCCTCTCTTCTGTTTTCCCTCCAACTTCTGTTCCTCAGTTCTCTCCCTTTCTGACCATCACACTTAAGCACCCTCCTCCCCAGTCCCACCCAATCTCAACCCCCACATCTAGGAATCTTCAAGCTATTGACCCCCTTACTCTGTCCTCTTGTGTCTCTAACCTTTTCTCTTCCACTACTCTAAGTCTGTCAATGAAGCCGTTTCTTCCTATGATACTATTCTCTCCTCTGCTCTGGACACTCTTGCCCCTCCCATGCCCCGTCCTACTAGGTGTACCAAACCCCAGCCTTGGCTGACCTCTAAAATCCGCTACTTTCGTTCCTGTGCCCGCTCTGCTGAATGTTCTTGGCTTAAATCCCGCATCCTTGCCGACTTCATTCATTTCAAATTCATGCTTAACTCCTTCCAGTCTGCCCTTTCACGGCCCAAACAGGATTACTTCACCCAATTGACAAATTCCCTTGGCTCTAACCCTCGACTTCTCTTCGCCACACTGAACTCTCTTCTCAAAGTGCCTCCGTCCCCAATTCCCCCTTCTTCTCCTCAGACCCTAGCTGAGCACTTCCATGATAAAATCCGTAAGATTAACCTTGAATTTTCATCCAAACCCTCCCTACCTCTCTCTCCCTTAGTCCACACCCCCTACTCTCCTTCCTCTCCTTCTTTTTCCTCCTTCTCTGAAGTTTCTACTGATGAAACTGCCCTTCTTTCCTCCTCCAAATGTACTACCTGTTCATCTGATCCCATCCCCACTTATCTACTTAACACTATCTCTCCTACTATCATCCCTGTCATCTGTCACATCCTTAATCTCCACTGCAACTGTTCCTATGGCCTTCAAACATGCTGTTGCCACTCCACTCCTTAAAAAAACCCCTCACTTGACCCTACCTGTCCATCCAACTATCGCCCCATCTCCCTTCTTCCTTTCCTCTCCAAATTACTTGAACGCGCCGTGCACTGCCGTTGTCTTGACTTCCTCTCTTCTCAACCTATTCTTGACCCATTCCAATCTGGTTTCCGCCCTCTTCACTCTACTGAAACTACACTTACCAAAGACTCTAATGACCTGCTGCTGGCTAAATCCAGAGATCTCTATTCTATCCTTATCCTTCTTGACCTATCTGCTGCTTTCGACACTGTTGACCACACCATACTCCTAGATACACTATGCTCGATTGGATTCCAGGGCTCTGTTCTTTCCTGGTTCTCCTACCTCTCACTTTGCACTTTCAGTGTTCACTATGGCGGTTCCTCTTCAACTTCCATCCCACTTTCAGTTGGTGTCCCCCAGGGTTCTGTCCTTGGACCCCTCCTTTTCTCCATCTATACCTCTTGGTACCCTGATTTCATCCCATGGCTTTCAGTACCATCTTATGCAGATGACTCTCAGATCTACATCTCCACCCCTGAAATCTCAACCGTAATCCAGGACAAAATTTCATCCTGCTTGTCTGACATTGCTGCTTTGATGTCTCAACGACATCTGAAGCTAAACATGACAAAAACTGAACTTCTCATTTTTCCCCCTAAACCCACTTCCCCTCTTCCCCCTTTCTCTATCTCCGTTAACGGCTCTCATATCCTCCCTGTCTCCTCGGCTCATAACCTTGGAGTCATCTGATTCCTCTCTCTTCTTCTCTGCGCATATTCAACAGATCGCCAAAACCTGTTGTTTCTTTATCTACAACATTAGCAAAATTCGCCCCTTCCCTTCTGAATACGCTACCAGAACCCTTATCCAAACCCTTGTCACCTCTCGCTTGGATTATTGCAATTTACTTCTCACTGGTCTTCCACTCAGCCATCTCTCTCCTCTCCAGTCTGTCCAAAATTCTGCAGCACGACTTATTTTCTGGCAAAATCGTTATACCCACACTAGCCCAACTCCTCAAGTCACTTCACTGGCTCCCTGTCAGCTTCCACATACAATTCAAACTTCTCTTACTGACCTTTAAATGCATCCATTCTGCAGCCCCCCATTACCTATCCACTCATCTCTTCCTACATTCCTCCCCGTGAACTCCGCTCACTGGACAAATCTCTCTTGTCGTCCCCCTTCTCCTCCACTGCTAACTCCAGACTTCGTTCCTTTTCCCTCGCGGCACCTAATGCCTGGAATAGACTTCCTGAGCCTGTACGTCTAGCTCCATCTCCACCTGTTTTCAAATCTATGCTGAAAACCAACCTTTTCACCACTGCTTTTGGCTCCTAGCCACTACTCAATTGCCCTCTACGTGTTCCTTCTCACCCAGTACTTCCCTCGCCCTTAATTTTTTTTGTCTGTCTGTATTTTTAGATTGTAAGCTCTATTGAGCAGGAACTGTCTCTCTGTGTCAAGTGTTCAGCGCTGCGTGCGTCTGGTAGCGCTATACAAATGCTAATAATAATAATATTAGCAATACAAAACTGTCCCTAGTAAGGATTCATACGGGAAGGCATTACTTTAAAGAAAGTCAATCTGGACTAAGTTTGAAAACATATTCATCAATGTGCCTTAAATTGCATTGTCGACTCTGTATTATATCGAACTCTAGGTCATTTTTATTCCACCTCAATATCCAAGTGATAATCTTCCATTTAACTCGTATTTCATTGATACATAGAGAACATAGCTGTGTCTTTCCATTTTGTTAAATTATTAAACAACCTTAAGCCCAGTGCCCCCAGGCTGTCTAGGGAAAAATCTGGGTCTGACTTCATCTAGTGTTTAACCTGCCTTGAAGGAGTGCATGCCTTACTGTCCAGCATGATTACTAAGGTCACAGATTCAAAATTGTTTGTTTATACCATCTCTTTCTACAGCGAGATTGGAGATCACGTGATGTGCTGAAGAGAGCGGAGGTGGAATTGCTCTCCTCTCGGGCGGAACCCTCCCTGTCGCCATAAAAACGTCCGTTTCAACCTCAAAATTATAAACTTAAAGCGTACAGATAGTAGGAGTGCATGGACAGCTTTGTTACGCGCCTAGACACGAGGATGCCGCCGAAAAATGTAAAGAAAGAGGCTGAGAGGCCCCGCGCCGCGGAAAGCAAGATGGCGGCGAGCCCGCCGAAAGAGACGCCAGAGCCGATGTTCACAAATCAGCAACTGATACAAATAACAGAGGCGGTAAAATTGGCGCTGGATCCCCAGTTAAAACAGTTGGCCACTCAGTTAACGTCAGTAGAAAATCTACTCGCCGATACGACCAGGCGCACAGGCGAACTAGAACAAAGAGTGTCCGCCATAGAAGACGAAGGAGCCGGAACAACAACACAGCTTCAGGCATTGAGATCCCTGGTGCAAAAGCAATCTCAACAAATAGACGACCTTGAAAATCGCTCGCGACGAGCCAACTTGCGAATAGTAGGCATACCTGAGAATGTATCAGAGCGCCTACTACCTTCAGTGCTAGAAAAGTGGCTGCAAAATGAGTTTGCGTTGTCAGACGGAATGGGTGCCATTTGCCTCGAGCGAGCACACCGAGTGGGGCGGAAAATGGACAATAATCAGAAACCCAGGATGGTGATGGTAAAAGTACACAACTTCGTGCATAAGGTGGAAATTTTAAGAGGTGCCCGACTGAAACGAGAAACCTTGGCCTTCGAGGGCTCTCTGGTGAGGATCTACCAAGATTACTCCTACGCACTGCAAGAACGGAGGAGGGCCTACAGCCAGATTTGTACAACATTGGTGGAAGCGAACAAAAAATTCATGCTAATATACCCCGCTACGCTACGAGTCAATCACCAGGGCAAATGGCAAGTGTTCATGACCCCCAAAGAAGCTCAAGAATGGGCGGCAGAGACACTTCAGTCACAGCAAAGCAGAGATAAATAAATAAAGGACTAAAGAGAACAGACTCTGGATTTAAGCAGCAGGCAAAGCAGAGGCCCAGAGCCATCCAAGGAGGTATTGAAAAGGGGCCCACAGATAAAGTAAATGGCGGGGGAGGGGGAAGCCCCACATCATTGATCTCACTATTTCTCTCATATGTTAGGTGGGGGAAACAGAAGGGTTTGTACGGGGATGGGTAAGGAGTTAAGGGAGGGCGGGAGGCAAAGGGTGGGGCAGAAGGGTAGGAAGGGGGGAAGCAAGCAAGCATTGACCATGACACAACACATCTCTAAGAAGTCCCATAACACAACAAGAGAGACCTGGGTAAATAGAACAACTCACAGAGTCTCGGGTGAGGCTGGGCACCTGAGGCAGACATATAAATACTATTTGCCATATAGAGTCCCACAGACAAAAGCACATTAAAACCATCAGATTTGCCTCCTGGAATGTGGGAGGCATAACGACCCCAATAAAAAGGGCAAAAATCTTATCAAATCTAAAGAGACAGAAAGTAGATATCGGATGTCTCCAAGAGACAAGACTTACGCCAGAGGAGCATAACAAACTAAAAAGGCAGTGGGTGGGGGAGGTACACTCAGCATCCTCTGGGGATCGGAAAGGCGGAGTGGCAGTGCTGATAAGAAAAGGGATAGGTACAAAATCTGAATTAGTGAAAGCAGATCCAAAAGGGCGATATATTTTGGTACGGATATGGGTACAACAGAGAAACTTCCTAATTCTGGGAATATATGGACCAAATATTTATGAAGCACAATTTTATCCTAATCTTGTTCAGATGTGCCTCCCATACAAACCTGGGCAGCTCCTGGTAATGGGAGATCTCAACCTAGTGGCAGATCCAAATGCAGACTGTTCAAACCCGAGAGTTGCTTCGAGAGGAGGACCAAGAGCGCATGTACTTAATTCCTTTAAGCGTTCACTCAATTTGGTAGACACTTGGCGTAGTTTACACCCTGGGGAGAGAGACTTTACTCACCTTTCCAGAGCACATGGCACACTTTCCAGAATAGATTACATATTAATAGCCCAGACCGCGTTTCCGTGGGTGCGGGCCGCTGAGATAGGCCCAGAGGAGATATCGGATCACTCCATAATATGGATAGACGTGGAGGTACCAGGGTTCTATCAGCAGGGTAGGAGTTGGAGATTCCCAAACTATTTGTCCCAGAATAGTGAATTCCAAGAGCATATCAAAAAGAAATGGGAGGACTATGTTCAGAATAATAGGGAACACATGGATCAGCCTGGTCTGTTCTGGAGTGCAGCTAAAGCCGTACTCAGAGGAGAGATAATAGCCTTTGTACACGCTCACAATAAAAAACAAACAATAGCAATAATGAGACTGGAACAATCCTTAAAAAAAGCAAAAGCCAGATATATCAAACAGCAGACTCAAGAACATAAAGACCAGCTTCGAGCAATGCAAGTGACGCTAAATGCCTTACTTCATGACCGAAGCAAGAGATACCTAGCATACCAGAAATTTAAATTTCGCAGGTTTGGAAACAGACCAGGGACGATGTTAGCAAACTTAGTGTCGGCGTGGGGACCACGCAAACCGATAATAGCCCTCCAAGATGAGACGGGTCTCCTGCAGAATAAGAGCGAAAGGATAGCCGAGATATTGACAAAATTTTTTTCTAGACTGTATAGTTCGCCTGAAGACCCAGAGGAAGGAGAAATACAAAAAATTTTGGAACAGGCAGAGCTCCCGAAATTAACAGACAGTGAGCGAGCAGTCCTAGAAGAACCACTAGAGGCTAGGGAGATACAGGAGGTGGTGAAGTCACTACCACTTGGATCTGCGCCGGGCCCGGATGGGTATACTGGGGAATTTTATAAAATTTTACCACTCTCATTTTACCCTGTCATTAGTGACTACTATGAACAAGTAGCTGGGGAGGGGCAGTTCCCACATCATGCAAACACAGCCTTGATCTCCCTGATCTTAAAACCTGGGAGGCCAGAGGGCCAGGCTGACTCATATAGGCCCATCTCATTACTCAATGTTGACCTAAAAGTACTGGCCAGGATACTAGCCAATCGCCTGGCCGGGATTTTGCCCAGGTTGGTGGGGGAGGAGCAGGTGGGATTTGTTAAAACCAGACAGGCAGCCAAAAACGTGCGCAGACTACTATTAGCCATGGCGACTGGTCAGCTGACAAAAACCCCAACATCCATAATTTCACTTGACGCTGAAAAAGCATTTGATCAGGTGGGGTGGACATATTTGTTCCAAGTACTGAGGCATATGGGATTTGGGGGCTGGTATTACAGAGCTATAGAATCCTTGTATGCAAATCCGACTGCTTCGGTGATAGTAAATGGAGTTAAAGCAGAATCATTTGGAATATCCAGAGGCACTAGACAGGGATGTCCCCTATCCCCTACATTGTTTATCCTATCATTAGAACCCCTACTGAGACTTATAAAGAGAGCAGAGGGAATCCCCGGGGTGAAAGTTGGGGGGGATACTATAAAGGCCCTAGCGTTTGCAGACGACCTGATGATAATATCAACCTGCCCGATGAGCTCATTGGACCAACTGCTGAGCCTAACAAAGGAATTTGGGCAAGTCTCTGGTTTCAAGCTAAATAAAAAAAAGTCTCAAATAATGGATGTATATCCGAGAGGAACTCAGCAGGAGAAGGAAAGCTGCCCCATAGCCAGAGTGGAAGAGAAAATTAAATACCTTGGAACCAACATACCACAAGACCTATCTAAATTATACCAAGAAAATGTCGAGCCCTTGCTTGAGACCACTCGCATAAAACTCCAGTTGTGGGAGAAATATCCGCTGTCCCTTATGGGACGAATTGCTATTTATAACATGATGATAGTGCCAAAGTGGCTCTATAAATTTCAAACCCTTCCACTTTTTCTTAAGAAAGAAGATGAAAAACGCTTGCACCGGTATATACAGCGCTTTCTGTGGAAGGGAAGGAAAGCACGCCTCCCAGTACGGACGTTGCAAATACCAAGAGAATATGGAGGATTGGGATTGCTCAGCATCAGGTATCTTACAATAGCAAGTGGCATGCGACATATTTCTGATTGGTACAGATCAACCTCAGACTTTTCAGCAACAAATCTGGAAACAACATTAACTCAGGGAATACATTTCAGTAGCCTGTTGCATGTGGGAGGCGGTCAAGCTCCTAAAGTCCTACAACAATCGCATATAATGCCCACGGCAAGGGCGGTCTGGAAGTGGGTTTGCCGTCACCATCAATTCTCTGGACGAATTACGCCTTTTCAAGCAATTTGCAATAACCCACAATTCCTACCAGGAACTCTACACCGTAGATTTAACCAATGGCAGCAGAGAGGACTGGTATACTTACATCAGGTCTTGACATCAGAGGGGAGAATCAGGCCTTTCGTGGAGCTTCAGGCCCAGTTTAAATTTGATGAAAGAGATAGATTCTACTATTGGCAATTGAGACATTATATAAACAGCTTGCCCTGGGAATGCCTCACGGAAGATGTGCAGGAGGAGATATCCTCAGCCTTTTCATTTAAGGCACAGGGCAGAGTGTCATTGACAATGCATCACAGACATTTAAGAGACATGACAGAGGAAATAGATTATGTAGCTCTGGCCCAGGCGTGGACGGAGGAACTACAAATGACCTTAACGCCTCAAATACTACAGGAATACATTTATTCGACGCAAAAATCATCAAAGATGGTCCAATATTGTGAAATGGAATACAAATTTGCATTAAGAACTTACATTCCACCAAGGAGAGCCTTCCATATGGGCATATCTCCAGATGGAGCATGCCCAAAGTGCGGGACGCAGGGCGCGACACTAGGGCACATGTTCTGGACTTGCTCGAAAATACAAAGATTTTGGACCAGAGTAATACAAATGACATCCAGTATGTGGGGCGCCACATGGAAGAAAGGGCCGCTGTTGCTGTTCGGAAGGCCAAGGATAGTTCAACCAACTACAGCAGGCTTCAAGGGATTTACTTGTAGAGCTGTACTGGCAGCGAAAAAACTTATTCTCACAGAGTGGATTACAAACAAAGAACCGACTCTGCAGAAGTGGCGTGAGTTGTTAATGGATTACATGAAATTCGAAAAGAGATTAGCAGATTATAGAGGAGAACGGAGATTCACAGACAAAGACTTTTATAGACTATGGACCCCATTTTGGCAATCAATACCCCCAGGGGGTAGAGGACATATTTTAAATATGTGAGAAATGGTCAATGTTACAATCAAGCAGAATAGTCTTTATTTAAAAGGGACGAGGGTGGGAGATGGGAGGAGGGGAGGGGGGATGGAGATGGGGATAGAGAGGGTGGAAGGGGGGGGTAAGATTTAAAGAGTTAAATTTAAAGTTTGTGACTACACAGAATATTGTACTAAGGCTGGGAAGGGGTAAATTTCCCTAACCAGACCTGTGTATAACTTAGAGAATAGATTTGCATTGGAGAGAGAGAAGATTTTTGTTAAATGTTTTATTGTAACCATATGCAAAATAATAAACAAATTTTGAAATAAAAAAATCTACAGCGAGATTAAATTCCACTCAACTCTGCCTTTTTTTTAGCCTCCCATCTTTATGGAATTCTTCCAATCTCATCTTTATTTAGAGGTAAATTTAAAGAAGGACTTTAAGACTTACTTCTTTTCTATGGCCTTTTCAGCTTTCTAGTGCTGGTGGATTACATCTACAGAATAACCTACGCACTCCTTAGTTATAGCGAATGCTACATACCTGTAGAAGGTATTCTCCGAGGACAGCAGGCTGATTGTTCTCACTGATGGGTGACGTCCACGGCAGCCCCTCCAATCGGAAACTTCACTAGCAAAGTCCTTTGCTAGCCCTCGCGCGCCCGCGCGCACCGCGCATGCGCGGCCGTCTTCCCGCCCGAAACCGGCTCGAGCCGGCCAGTCCAGTATGTAGCAAGACAATACACTTCAAGGGAAGACACAACTCCAAAGGGGAGGCGGGCGGGTTTTGTGAGAACAATCAGCCTGCTGTCCTCGGAGAATACCTTCTACAGGTATGTAGCATTCGCTTTCTCCGAGGACAAGCAGGCTGCTTGTTCTCACTGATGGGGTATCCCTAGCCCCCAGGCTCACTCAAAACAATAACACTGGTCAATTGGGCCTCGCAACGGCGAGGACATAACTGAGATTGACCTAAAAAATTTACCAACTAACTGAGAGTGTAGCCTGGAACAGAACAAACAGGGCCCTCGGGGGGTGGAGTTGGATCCTAAAGCCCAAACAGGTTCTGAAGAACTGACTGCCCGAACCGACTGTCGCGTCGGGTATCCTGCTGCAGGCAGTAATGGGATGTGAATGTGTGGACAGAAGCCCACGTCGCAGCTTTGCAAATTTCTTCAATGGAGGCTGACTTCAAGTGGGCTACCGACGCAGCCATGGCTCTAACATTATGAGCCGTGACATGACCCTCAAGAGCCAGCCCCGCCTGGGCGTAAGTGAAGGAAATGCAATCTGCTAGCCAATTGGATATGGTGCGTTTCCCTACAGCCACTCCCCTCCTATTGGGATCAAAAGAAACAAACAATTGGGCGGACTGTCTGTGGGGCTGTGTCCGCTCCAGGTAGAAGGCCAATGCTCTCTTGCAGTCCAATGTGTGCAGCTGACGTTCAGCAGGGCAGGAATGAGGACGGGGAAAGAATGTTGGCAAGACAATTGACTGGTTCAGATGGAACTCCGACACGACCTTTGGCAGGAACTTAGGGTGAGTGCGGAGGACTACTCTGTTATGATGAAATTTGGTGTAAGGGGCCTGGGCTACCAGGGCCTGAAGCTCACTGACTCTACGAGCTGAAGTAACTGCCACCAAGAAAATGACCTTCCAGGTCAAGTACTTCAGATGGCAGGAATTCAGTGGCTCAAAAGGAGGTTTCATCAGCTGGGTGAGAACGACATTGAGATCCCATGACACTGTAGGAGGCTTGACAGGGGGCTTTGACAAAAGCAAACCTCTCATGAAGCGAACAACTAAAGGCTGTCCTGAGATCGGCTTACCTTCCACTTGATAATGGTATGCACTGATTGCACTAAGATGAACCCTTACGGAGTTGGTCTTAAGACCAGACTCAGACAAGTGCAGAAGGTATTCAAGCAGGGTCTGTGTAGGACAAGAGCGAGGATCTAGGGCCTTGCTGTCACACCAGACGGCAAACCTCCTCCAAAGAAAGAAGTAACTTCTCTTAGTGGAGTCTTTCCTGGAAGCAAGCAAGATGCGGGAGACACCCTCTGGCAGACCCAAAGAGGCAAAGTCTACGCCCTCAACATCCAGGCCGTGAGAGCCAGGGACTGGAGGTTGGGATGCAGAAGAGCCCCATCGTCCTGCGTGATGAGGGTCGGAAAACACTCCAATCTCCACGGTTCTTCGGAGGATAACTCCAGAAGAAGAGGGAACCAGATCTGACGCGGCCAAAAGGGAGCAATCAGAATCATGGTGCCTCGGTCTTGCTTGAGTTTCAACAAAGTCTTCCCCACCAGAGGTATGGGAGGATAAGCATACAGCAGACCTTCCCCCCAATCCAGGAGGAAGGCATCCGACGCCAGTCTGCCGTGGGCCTGAAGCCTGGAACAGAACTGAGGGACCTTGTGGTTCACTTGAGATGCGAAGAGATCCACCAGGGGGGGGCCCCACGCCTGAAAGATCTGTCGCACCACACGGGAATTGAGCGACCACTCGTGAGGTTGCATAATCCTGCTCAACCTGTCGGCCAGACTGTTGTTTACGCCTGCCAGATATGTGGCTTGGAGCACCATGCCCTGACGGCGAGCCCAGAGCCACATGCTGACGGCTTCCTGACACAGGGGGCGAGATCCGGTGCCCCCCTGCTTGTTGACATAGTACATGGCAACCTGATTGTCTGTCTGAATTTGGATAATTTGGTGGGACAGCCGATCTCTGAAAGCCTTCAGAGCGTTCCAGATCGCTCGCAACTCCAGAAGATTGATCTGTAGATCGCGTTCTTGGAGGGACCAACTTCCTTGGGTGTGAAGCCCATCGACATGAGCTCCCCATCCCAGGAGAGACGCATCCGTGGTCAGCACTTTTTGTGGCTGAGGAATTTGGAAGGGACGTCCCAGAGTCAAATTGGAGCAAATCGTCCACCAAAACAGGGATTCGAGAAAACTCGTGGACAGGTGGATCACGTCCTCTAGACCCCCAGCGGCCTGATACCACTGGGAGGCTAGGGTCCATTGAGCAGATCTCATGTGAAGGCGGGCCATGGGAGTCACATGAACTGTGGAGGCCATGTGGCCCAGCAATCTCAACATCTGCCGAGCTGTGATCTGCTGGGACGCTCGCACCCGCGAGACGAGGGACAACAAGTTGTTGGCTCTCGTCTCTGGGAGATAGGCGCGAGCCGTCCGAGAATCCAGCAGGGCTCCGATGAATTCGAGTTTCTGCACTGGGAGAAGATGGGACTTTGGGTAATTTATCACAAACCCCAGTAGCTCCAGGAGGCGAATAGTCATCTGCATGGACTGCAGGGCTCCTGCCTCGGATGTGTTCTTCACCAGCCAATCGTCGAGATATGGGAACACATGCACCCCCAGCCTGCGAAGCGCCGCTGCTACCACAGCTAGGCACTTTGTGAACACCCTGGGTGCAGAGGCGAGCCCAAAGGGTAGCACACAGTACTGGAAGTGGCGTGTGCCCAGCTGAAATCGCAGATACTGTCTGTGAGCTGGCAGTATCGGGATGTGTGTATAGGCATCCTTCAAGTCCAGAGAGCATAGCCAATCGTTTTGCTGAATCATGGGGAGAAGGGTGCCCAGGGAAAGCATCCTGAACTTTCTTTTACGAGATACTTGTTCAGGGCCCTTAGGTCTAGGATGGGACGCATCCCCCCTGTTTTCTTTTCCACAAGGAAGTACCTGGAATAGAATCCCAGCCCTTCTTGCCCAGATGGCACGGGCTCGACCGCATTGGCGCTGAGAAGGGCGGAGAGTTCCTCTGCAAGTACCTTCTTGTGCTGGAAGCTGTAAGACTGAGCTCCCGGTGGACAATTTGGAGGTTTTGAGGCCAAATTGAGGGTGTATCCTTGCCGGACTATTTGGAGAACCCACTGATCGGAGGTTATGAGAGGCCACCTTTGGTGAAAAGCTTTCAACCTCCCCCCGACTGGCAGGTCGCCCGGCACTGACACTTGGATGTCGGCTATGCTCTGCTGGAGCCAGTCAAAAGCTCGCCCCTTGCTTTTGCTGGGGAGCCGCGGGGCCTTGCTGAGGCGCACGCTGCTGACGAGAGCGAGCGCGCTGGGGCTTAGCCTGAGCCGCAGGCTGTCGGGAAGGAGGATTGTACCTACGCTTACCAGAAGTATAGGGAACAGTCTTCCTTCCCCCGAAAAATCGTCTACCTGTAGAGGTAGAGGCTGAAGGCGGCCGGCGGGCGAACTTGTCGAATGCGGTGTCCGCTGGTGGAGAGACTCTACCACCTGTTCGACTTTTTCGCCAAAAATGTTATCCGCACGGCAAGGCGAGTCCGCAATCCGCTGCTGGATTCTATTCTCCAGGTCGGCGGCACGCAGCCATGAGAGCCTGCGCATCACCACACCTTGAGCAGCGGCCCTGGACGCAACATCAAAAGTGTCATAAACTCCTCTGGCCAGGAATTTTCTGCACGCCTTCAGCTGCCTGACCACCTCCTGAAAAGGCTTGGCGTTTTCTCAGGGGGAAGAGCATCAACCAAGCCCGCCAACTGCCGCACATTGTTCCGCATGTGGATGCTCGTGTAGAGCTGGTAAGACTGGATCTTGGACACGAGCATAGAGGAATGGTAGGCCTTCCTCCCAAAGGAGTCTAAGGTTCTAGAGTCTTTGCCCGGGGGCGCCGAAGCATGTTCTCTAGAACTCTTAGCCTTCTTTAGGGCCAGATCCACAACTCCAGAGTCGTGAGGCAACTGGGTGCGCATCAGCTCTGGGTCCCATGGATCCGGTACTGGGACTCGATCTTCTGGGGATGTGGGGATTAGTTAGAGGTTTCGTCCAGTTCGCAAGCAATGTCTTTTTTAGGACATGATGCAAGGGAACAGTGGACGCTTCCTTAGGTGGAGAAGGATAGTCCAGGAGCTCAAACATTTCAGCCCTGGGCTCGTCCTCCACAACCACCGGGAAGGGGATGGCCGTAGACATCTCCCGGACAAAGGAAGCAAAAGACAGACTCTCGGGAGGAGAAAGCTGTCTTTCAGGAGAGGGAGTGGGATCAGAAGGAAGACCCTCAGACTCCTCGTCAGAGAAATATCTGGGATCTTCTTCTTCTTCCCACGAGGCCTCACCCTCGGTGTCAGACACAAGTTCACGGACCTGCGTCTGCAACCGGGCCCGGCTCGACTCCGTGGAGCCACGTCCACGATGGGGGCGTCGAGAGGTAGACTCCCTCGCCCGCATCGGCGAAGCTCCCTCCGCCGACGTAGTCGGGGAGCCCTCCTGGGAGGTGGCCGCAGTCGGCACCGCACGCGGTACCGACGTCGGGGACCTCACCCCGGGCGATGGGCCAGCCGGCGCCACGCTCGACGGTACCGGAGGCACAAGCACCGCCGGTACCGGAGGGGTAGGGCGCAACAGCTCCCCCAGAATCTCTGGGAGAACGGCCCGGAGGCTCTCGTTCAGAGCGGCTGCAGAGAAAGGCATGGAGGTCGATGCAGGCGTCGACGTCAGTACCTGTTCCGGGCGTGGAGGCTGTTCCGGGCTGTCCAGAGCGGAGCGCATCGACACCTCCTGAACAGAGGGTGAGCGGTCCTCTCGGTGCCGATGCCTGCTGGGTGCCGACTCCCTCGGCGACCCAGAGCTCTCGGTGCCGACGCGGGGAGGGGACCGGTGTCGATGCTTCTTCGACTTCTTCCGAAGCATGTCACCGGAGCTCCCCGGCACCGACGAGGAGGACGTAGAATCCATCCGTCGCTTCCTCGGGGCCGAGACCGAAGAGGGTCGATCTCGGGGGGGCTGTACCGCAGGAGCCCTCAGGGTAGGAGGAGACCCACCCGAGGGCTCACCGCCACCAGCAGGGGAATGGACAGCCCTCACCTGCACTCCACCCGATGCACCACCGTCCGACGACATCAGCAGACGAGGTCCTGGTACCACCGACGTCGATGCAGCTATCCGATGTCTCGGCGCCGATGCAGAGGCCCGATGCCTCGATGCACTCGATGCAAGGGCGGCCGAGGAAGATGGTCTGGACGCTGACGACGTCGATGCACTCGAAGATCCCGGTGCCGATGCCGACGAAGAGCCCGAGAACAACACGTTCCACTGGGCTAGTCTCGCTACCTGAGTCCGCCTTTGAAGCAGGGAACACAGACTGCAGTTCTGAGGGCGATGCTCGGCCCCCAGACACTGAAGACACGACGAGTGTCGATCAGTGAGCGAGATAACCCGGGCGCACTGGGTGCACTTCTTGAAGCCGCTGGAAGGCTTCGATGTCATGGGCGGAAAAATCACGCCGGCGAAATCAAAAGCCGAAATGGCGAAAATTGAAGCACCAAAATTTAGAGGGAGAAAATCTCGACCGAGGCCAAAAAGAGGCCTACCCCGACGACGAAAGAAAACTTACCGGGGCAAAAAGCTGGAAGTACGGGGAGGATTGACACGAAACCCGGTGGAGGGTTTCCGGAGCACTTCCCGACTTTAGAAAAGCTTTTCCGAAGAAAAAAACACGCTCAAAAAACAATTTGGACGCGCGAGGTCAACTTTCCGGGGCCCGACACGGCGAAACACGACCGTACCGAGTGCGGACAAAAGAAGACTGGCCGGCTCGAGCCGGTTTCGGGCGGGAAGACGGCCGCGCATGCGCGGTGCGCAGGCGCGCGAGGGCTAGCAAAGGACTTTGCTAGTGAAGTTTCCGATTGGAGGGGCTGCCGTGGACGTCACCCATCAGTGAGAACAAGCAGCCTGCTTGTCCTCGGAGAATTTATGTTCATTGGCAGTTTGTACGTTTTATATTCTTACTAGTAAAACAGGCCCGTTTCTGACATAAATGAAACGGGCGCTAGCAAGGTTTTCCTCGGAGTGTGTATGTTTGAGAGAGTATATATGAGATTGACTGTGTGTGTGTGAGAGTGAGAGAGAGCGAGAGAGAGAGAGTGTGAATGTGCGAGTGTGTGTGTGTGACAGAGAGAGAGTGAGACTGCTGGGTGCGAGTGTTTCTCCTCTGTCCCCCCTCCAGCCACCCAGCGATTCTCCTCTCTCCCCTGCTCCCCCCTCCAGTCACCCAGCGATTCTACTTTTTCCCTTGCTCCCCTCCAGCCACTCGAGTCTCCTCTGTCCCCTGCTCCCCCTCCAGCCACCCAGCGAGTCTCCTCTGCTCCCTGCCCCCCTCCAGCCACCCAGCGATTGTCCTATCTCCCCTGCCCCCCCTCCAGCCACCCAGCGATTCTCCTGTGTCTCCTGCCCCCCCTCCAGCCACCCATCGATTCTCTTTTTTCCCTTGCCCCCCTCCAGCCACCCTGAGATTCTCCTCTCCCCTGCCCCCCCTCCAGCCACCCAGCGATTCTCCTCTCTCCCCTGCCCCCCCTCCAGCAACCCAGCGATTGTCCTCTCTCCCCTGTCCCCCCTCCAGCAACCCAGCGATTGTCCTATCTCCCCTGCCCCCCTCCAGCCACTCCTCCACTTTAATCAGCATATATTAAATTCCCTCCATGTGCTGCAGAAAAGCACCGAGCACATCCTATAAAATAAAACGCACCTCCAACGTTCTGAAGTCAAGAAAGTGAAGCTAAAAGTTCCGGAATGTTGCAGGAATGCTTCAAGGCTTGAAGGCTTCACTTTCTCGGCTTCAGAACGTTGGAGGTGTGTTTTATTATATAGGATGTGTTTAGTTTTTAGTTATTTTCTGAACTTTTGCAAACTGTTTCAGTTGGCTTGTTCAGAGAGGCGGTGTATCAAATACAATAAATTCATAAAGAGACATTTATCAGAAAACAGTTATCCAAAGGCAAACTTTTCTCAGGTGAGTTCCCTTTAAAAATACTGCCTTGGAATAAAACACTGGTCTTAAGCCAAGGAAAAGGTAAACGATTTATCCTTCACTAGAGCTCATGTTGTCACTTATTTGGACTGTTGAGGAAGTCCATGATCAATTATGGCTCACCTAGATGGGAACTGCAAGGAGTTTAGGTTCCATCCCTTTGCAGACAATGAATTAGACAGTCGGAAAATGTCAAATGAGTCAGATCCAATAGCAACGACTGACACCTGAGGCTTGCCAAGCACCAAGATATCTTTTGTCTTCCGCAACCTTGGGAAAAAAAAAAAAGTTAACAAACTTTTTCTAACAGCTTAATTTTTCTCTCAGGTTGTCAACTTCTGGGTTTCCTTGGGCTTTTTTACAGAGGTCTGTTCAATAATCAAAACAGCTCAATTGTTTAATAGATATTGTTCTATTATAGATACTACAACTAATTAATATTTTGCAAACAAGGAAATGCATGAATATTTCAGAGTCTAATTTCCTTCTTTGGTCTAAAAATTTGCACATGGTTATGTCTATTAACCAATGGCAATTCAGATTTCTAATTCCTTAATGACATCACAATTTGTTCTAACATTTAACAATCAAAAGTTTTCTTTTTCTTCTTTAAAGAGTTGACTCGTCTGTTATGTTGCCATATTTCAAACTAGGAGATGAAGTACTAATCAAGGGTAGGAAAGCTTGATGACAAAAATGTGCTCTGATCTCCCACGGATTAACTGAGCTGTTTCCCTATAGAAATCAAAGGTTAAAAAACCTAAACCAACAGCAAATACAAGTGTAAGAAGGCACATAAAACACATGGACTGAGGTTACTGAGAACACTACAATCTGTGGCAGTAATATGAATGAAATTGGGATGTGTTCCATAGTTATGGGGCTGGGGGCAGGGACACACAAATTATAATTTTATTAAAATCTATTTCCTTTTAGGAAACCAAGATAAAAATGGTGTAGAACATAAATCAGTTATCAAATCTTAGTAAAAGTTATTCGGGCAGTATTGAAAAGCACTTATGTGGTCGGCATCAAGTAGTGACTGAATAAATGCTTCTCCCCCACCCCCAGGTACTATGCTGGTAAACGGATACAGCCAGGACTGAGGCCTAGGTTTACTTACATAATTGAAACAGGCAGATTTTATCAGGATACCTGCTAAATAATTAATTTCATTTGATATACCTCACATTGCCAGTGGCATCACAGCAGTGTCAGGCCTCTCAAGGGAAACAGGATTTGTGAGCCCTTGGACCACAGCCGTAGAGCGACAGTGGAAGGCAAAACCCCCAACCAGGACTGGGCAACACACCAACACGGCAGGGAACTGCAGACGTAGATAAGCAGGCAGGGATACAGGACTGGAACAGACTTCAACTACACTTGACCACCATTCCCCAGGGGTTGAGCCCCCAGGTGCAGGTGGCCGGCAGGACTTACAGGATCCAGGAGCACACACAGGGGAAAGAACTCAAGAGCAAGCTTGACTAAATGGGCCAGGAATCAGGACACAGAACTGGGGAACCCTCCCCAGGTAACAGGACTCAAAAACAAGCTTATACAAACCAGGACTGGAGAGAAAGGCTGAGGGAAATAAGAACACAAAATAGACAGACAAGGCTAACCCCAAAGCTGAGCTACAACTACCACCTAATACAGAACACAACAGAAAGCCCACAGAAGGCAGAAGGCAAAAGCCCACAGACAGAACACAGAAGCAGAAGGCAAAAGCCCACAGACAGAACACAGAAGCAGAAGGCAAAAGCCCACAGACAGAACACAGAAGCAGAAGTGCAGAAGCACACCAACTGACCTATAGCGATGCAAAGGCCAAGCCTGAAAGTTCCCAGATGCTTAATAAAGGCATTACAGGTGAGGTCACCAGCAGGGTGGGGCTCAGCAACACAAGAGCACAGCACAGCCTGGCTGGAACAGGATCCCGGAATGAACTAGCCTGGACTGGAATGGATTTCAGGATTGCCACATAGGCTTCAGGATTTACACACCGACATGGCTTGGCTGGAGGAACCCCAAAGCAAGTCCGACAGGGAATATAGTCACAATCGTGACAAGCAGTTTATAATAACAGCTCAGAGGAGCAAAAGAATAAAAAAAAAAAGAAGGTACAAAAGAGGAAAATGAGTAAATGAGGGATCAGGGTCAGGGGGTAGGAGTCAAGCAGAAATTAGAAATCATGAAGGAAAAGCTTGGTTAAAGGGCTAAGATTTGATAAGCTTCTTGAAGGTGGGATAGGAAGTTTCAATTTTAATATGAAATAGTAAAGAATTCCAAAGCTTTGGACCAAATGTAGGAGAAAGCAGAGGCATGGGGTTTTCACGACATATAACAGAAAGTGGGGGGATATAAAGGAGAGACTGTTGAGACGATCGTAGGGAGCATGGAGAGGCATATGGGATCAGTAACCTAGAGATGTAGTCAGAAGCAGCTGGGAGGGAACCATCGTATACCAACAGGTGATTCGGTAGGAGATTGGCAATCAGTGTTCTTGTATCAAAAGGGGAGTGATATGTTCAAATTTACTGGCATTATGTAAAGTTTGACTGCTGTTGACTGTCCTAACTTCAAACACTTCAGGGAGACAAACCAACAAACAAAGCATTACAATAGTCTAAGTGAATGATGACAAGGGAAAGGAGAAGGGTGCAAATGCTTGAGAAGGAAAGATAAGGTTTCACTGACCAAATTCTCTGTTAGGCGAAGGACGATTGAACAGTTTTAGAGATGTGCTCATAGAAGGAAAATTTGGGGTCAAAAATGAACCTCGGTATGTGCAGTTTCTTAAGCAAAGCTCATAGCTTGACCCTAGAGAATCGGAGGTGTTGGAACCGAACAATAAGGATTTCAAAAATGAATTGCTTCAGTTTTAGAAACATTCAGAGCAAGCCTGTGGGTACCCAACCAGACAGCAACATGCTCAAGGCAAGAGTTTAGAATGGAAGAGTCTATGAAATTGGAAGTGTATGAGTATGATGGTAGTCCTAACTTTAAAAAGGATGAGGGATATCTAAGTTTAGGACTGCACTTTCAGTGATCTAACTTAAATGGATAAGCCTGCTGAACATCAGGCACAAAGATAAGTGGACAAACCATCTGTTCATCTTTTATGCTGCAGCCAGCCTTTTGAATATTGCTACCTATGTCTATCAATTTGACGCTCTTTTTGTATCACAATACATTCTGTACCAAAAAAAAAAAGATGAAACGAGTATTAATAGTATGTAATAAAAAGAAAATAACTGAAATTGTTTATTCTTTCATCCTATGGTTGCCTTCCACCTTGTTTTTGGGCAGCCCTAGCTCCACTTATTTCACCAGCTGTCACAATATGGCCTCCACAGTTAACAGCACAGTATTTTAACTATGTTGCCTGTCCACCACCTGGCATCCTTGAGGACGGAGAACCTCTGAATGCTGCATGCCTATTTGCTGAGACTACATTGTTATAAAACACCTCTTAAATCAGTCAAATAGGTGCTGCCTTAAATAAGTTTTCTGAGATTTCTTCCCTCAGGGTGTATAACTGCTTCAACAGGCTATTTTTCCTTGAAATTTTAATATTTTTGTATTATATAAACAAAGAAACAATACAAACTAATAAACCAGATATGCTACTATAGAAGTAACTGGTACATTTAAGAATGTTTTCTATTACACACATAATGATTGAATATGATCATAAACAAGTTATATATTGTTGACATATTGTTCTACTGGAGTCCAAAACCTCCTTTTATTAAGTATAGAGGCACGTTTTTTTTTTTTTTTTTTTTTTTTTTGCAATTGCAAAGTTTTTGATGATAAAAAACAGATCATCACCAAAAGTGAACAGTAAGAAGCCTTTCCGATTTCCAATAATATAAAATAAGCTTTTGGGCTACAGTAATAAGTATGTTAAATAGTTTATGTGGAGGGGCATAATCGAATGGGGCACCCAAGTTTTTCTGAGGATGTCCTTGCAGGACGTCCCTGCGACGGGGTGGTGAAACCCGTATTATCGAAAAAAGATGGATAGCCATCTTTCGTTTCGATAATAGTCGGGGACGCTCAAATCTCCACATTTAGGTCGACCTTAGAGATGGTCGTCCCCGATTTTCGGTGATAATCGAAACCGAGGACACCCATCTCAGAAACGACCAAATCCAAGCCCTTTGGTCGTGGGAGGAGCCAGCATTCGTAGTGCACTGGTCCCCCTCACATGCCAGGACGCCAAACGGGCACCCTAGGGGGCACTGCAGTGGACTTCAGAAAAAGCTCCCAGCTGTATAGCTCCCTTACCTTGTGTGCTGAGCCCCCCAAAACCCACTCCCCACAACTGTACACCACTACCATAGCCCTTAGGGATGAAGGGGGGCAGCTAGATGTGGGTACAGTGGGTTTCTGGTGAGTTTTGGAGGGCTCACATTTACCACTACAAGTTTAACAGGTAGGGGGGGGGATGGGCCTGTGTCCGCCTGCCTGAAGTGCACTGCAGTACCCACTAAAACTGCTCCAGAGACTTGCATACTGCTGTCATGGAGCTGGGCATGATATTTGAGGCTGGCATAGAGGCCAGAAAAAATATTTTTACATTTTTGTTTAGGGTACGAGGGTGTTAGTGACCACTGGGGGAGTAGGGGGAAGTCATCCCCGATTCCCTCCAGTGGTCATCTGGTCATTTAGGGCACATTTTTGTGGCTTGCTCGTAACAAAAAAGGACCTAGTAAAGTCGGCCAAGTGTTCGTCAGGGACACCCTTCTTTTTTCCATTATCGGCCGAGGACGCCCATGTGTTAAGCACGATCCAGCTCCGCTTTCGCTACGCTTCCGACACGCCCCCGTGAACTCTGGTCATCCCCGCGACGGAAAGCAGTTGAGGGCACCCAAAATTGGCTTTCGATTATGCCGATTTGGGCGACCCTGGGAGATGGACACCCATCTCCCGATTTGTGTCGAAAGATGGGCGCCCTTCTCTTTCAAAAATGAGCCCAATTGTGTTTCTAGGAGAGCAGTTCCCAGTTAGCAGGATTTAAACTTATAATAGATGGTGATAAAGGGCATTGAACATTGAATATCTTCTGGATGATAAGCCGAACATCAGTCCAAAAAGACACTGCATGAATGCAGTGAAAAAGGATATTTATTTTTGTTTTTTGTTACATTTGTACCCCGCACTTTCCCACTCATGGCAGGCTCAATGCGGCTTACATGGGGCAATGGAGGGTTAAGTGACTTGCCCAGAGTCACAAGGAGCTGCCTGTGCCTGAAGTGGGAATCGAACTCAGTTCCTCAGTTCCCCAGGACCAAAGTCCACCACCTACTTCAGTAGAACATCTCCAACATTTATTCATGGGGAAAAGTCCAGCAGTAAAGATTTTTCATGGTGTCCATATGGATTTATGATATAGGAAGAACATGGATTGTAGAGTCAATGCTGAAGCAAATAGTTTTATCACTGAAGACCATACACAAGACTACTATTTTTCAGAAATGATATCCTTAACATCAAATTCCCATGTTTTTGGAGATCTATAACTTGATTAGGAAAACTGGATATAAATTGTTAACAGAGTCTGTGTGTCCATTAGTGAGAAGAAGTTGTGCTGTTGAAAATATTGAAGGTATATCTGTAGCCGATTTAGAAAAATAATTTTGAGTATGCATACAATGCTGAAGTTGTACCCATCTAAACTGATTTTTATTAGATAATGAAAATGTTGCTTGCAGTGATGGAAAGGATAACAACTTTTTTTTTTATTAGTATCTAATATATCTTGAAAGGTCCATATACCTTTATCTATCCATGCCTTCCAATAAAAGGGAGTTTTATCAATAACAATTATTATTGATTATTTCAAATAGAGGTATATGTGGTAGTGTGAATAGGATGAGATCATTGTTTTCAAATTCTATTAAGGATTTTAATGTAAAAGCAATAATTAGATGTGAATGGGATTTAGAGTATGATGAACCCGTCACCAACAGAGGGAGTTGGAAAGGTTGTACAGTATGCTGTTCAAAGAGTAACCACATTGGTGAATACTCAGGATCTGCAAAGAACCATCTACAGCTTTGTCGAAGTATAAAAGGCCTTATGGTATATAATAAAGTCTGGAAAGCAAATCCCTGCTCTGTGTCGTGTATGTTTTTGTTGACAGCAATTTTTGGTTGATTGGATTTCCACAAAAAAATCAACTAGAATTTTATCAATCTGTGTATAGAAGTTGGATAGGAAAAGTGTTGGTATCATACTGATGATAAAATTTATTTTAGGGGCTACTATCATTTTGAGTGTTTCTAACCGGCCCCACCAGGATAGGTGTAGAGGGTGCCAAGTAACAAGTAAAGATTTCACAAATGTAAGGATAGAATCACTATTGTTTGTGATGGTATTTTCTAGGTTTGAATAAAGGTCAATGCCTAAATATTTTACTTTGGATTTTGCCCAGACTAGGTTTAATTATTTGTCAATATCCAATTGAATGTAATGGTTATGAAGCAATATTTCATTTTTTTGATTTATTTTATATCCTAAAAGCAATGAAAATGAATCTATCAGTGGGAATAATGCAGGTATGGAAGAGATGGGATTAGATATACTAAAACATCATCAGCTGAATGCTGAACATTTAAATTCTAAGTTATTAATTGAAAATCTAGATATATCTGAGTGCTGTCTGATTGCAATAAGGGTTATATTAAATAAATATGGTGACAATGGGCATCCCCGACCGGTGCCACATTTAAGGAAAATATGTTCTGCGCGAGTATTATTTGTCAGAATTCTCACCATAGGGTTAGCATACAAAATTTGAATTTTTCCAATAAAGCATGAGGGGGCACCGAACCATTGTAAAACTGAAAAACGATAAGTTAGTTCCACTCTATCAAATGCTTTTTCTGCATCTAGAGTTAAGCAACAATTGGATTGTTGATAGTTTTAACTAAATGTAAGAGATGAAAAAATAGTTGAGAATTATCTGTGATTAAACGACCTGGCATGAAGCCAACTAGATTTAGATGTGTTTTTTTTCCTATAATCTGTTTCAATCTGTTAGATATAGATATTTTGGCATAAATGTTATAATCTACATTAAGTAGGGATATAGGCCTATAATTTTGAATTAGAGTAGGGTCTTTATTTGGTTTAGGAATGACATTTATTATTGCTTCAGAAAAATGCTTATTATAGATGTTTTCAGGAGTAATTAAGTTTACAAAGTAAGTAATATAATAGATAAATCTGTTTAAATATTTTAAAAAAATTCAATAGTTATTCTGTCAGGGCCTGCAGTCTTTCCAGATTGTATACCCAATATATCACTATATAATTCTCTCTCTGTTATGTCACCTTATAAAGTGTTAATATCTATATTGGACCATTTGGGTCACTGTAATTGTGAGAAGAAAGTTTCCAAGTTTAGTGTAGATTTACTCTTATATAAGTGTGAAACAGATCACTATACGCAGGCTGCAAAGAGCAAATACTGAGGAAACTTCAAACAGCCCAGAACACAGCAGCCAGGCTCATCTTCGGAAAACCAAGATATGAAAGGGCAAAACCACTACGAGAGAAATTACATTGGCTTCCACTTAAGGAACGCGTTACTTTTAAAGTTTGCACATTAGTCCATAAGATCATTTACGGCGAAGCCCCAGCGTACGTCTGATTTAATAGACCTACCACCCAGAAACGCTAAAAGATCATCCCGAACACACCTCAACCTCCACTTCCCCACTTGCAAGGGCCTGAAATACAAGACGCTACACACGTCAACCTTTTCCCACAAGAGCACGCAGTCTTGGAATACACTACCGCACAACCTAAGAATGATTAACGAACAAGCTTCCTTCGGTAAACTACTGAAGACTCACCTGTTTGGACAAACTTACGGAAAGAGCCAAAACACACTCACTGTTCATCAATGCAACATACATCCACTTTTGATCCCTCATCCCGTAATCCAGTCAATCATACATTTATTCACGGAACTATGTACACCATATGTCTTTGTGTCTAACACTGCCCTTTTAGCTTCCCATTGTCTCCTTCCAATGTTTCTATGTTGATGTCCCATTGTTATATTCCTAATGATATTCGAATGTCTCGCACAACTCTGTACAATGTAATCCATAACCAAGTTGTAACAAATGTATTTCTATTATTCATATCTTATTGTAAGCCACACTGAGCCCGCAAAAAGGTGGGAAAATGTGGGATACAAATGCAATAAATAAATAAATAAAGAATGAGTTTGAGATATCTTTAATGTTATTAGAGATCTTATCATTCAGCATTTTTATAACTGGTAATTGCACTTTAGAGCATCTTCTCTTAAGACAGAGGTCCTTCATGACAGGGTCATTTTTTTTGCAGCCTGTAAAAGCCCCCCCCCCCCCCCCCCCCAAAAAAAAAATAAAAGGCCACACAGTGAAATAACTTTTACCATGTGGACATGCGGTGGGGAGCCCTTACCGCCACCCACTGAGGTGGTGATAAGGGCTCCTGTGCTAAAACACATTCCACATACTTCTCAAATCGAAGACAAAGTTGACTTACTAGCACATGTTTAAATATTCCTTTGTGTGTCGGTGGCTATTTCTGCATAGCAGAAAACCTGAAAAGCATGGCACCCAGTAGAACTGATCACTTATTTTACAGCATTCCACAATGCTAAGCATTTTATCTACTTTCCTGCAGCTTAAACAATTGGTCTTTTATTTACATAAAACAATTCAACTCAGAAAATGCTCCACAAAGTAAGATTTGTTCCTGAGACGTCCTAGTGAGCTGCACAAAAGCAAGTCTTCTTTAAACAATATTTATTCATCTCCTTCCACTAGAATTTCCTGGACACTGGAATATTAATATATGAAAACATATGTGCTGAATCGTGGTTATGGTCTAGATATTCATAAACTAAGGGGCTATTTTACTAAGTGCGCAGAAAAATGGCCTGTGCTGCTGTAGGCGTGTGTTTTGGATGCGTGCAGGTCCATTTTTCAGTGCGCCAGAAAAAAAGGCCTTTTTTGTGGCCAAAAATGGACGTGCGGCAAAATTAAACCAGCACACGTCCATTTTCAGCCTGAGACCTTACTGCCCCCCATTGTCTTAGCGGTAAGGTCTCACGCAATAACTGGGCAGTAATCGTCAGAGCGCGTAAACTGTCGATTACCACCGGGTAAGCGCCACGTAGTATTTTCTACCGCATGTTTTGGAAGTGGAACAAAAATGGAATTACCGCCCAGGGCACACGGTAGCCGGGCAGTAGTTCCAGTATGATGCACACTGGACGTGCGTAGGCACCTACGCACCTTAGTAAAAAGGCCCCTAAATAAAATACTCGGGTAACATGTTTTTGTTCTGTATTTACTGGATCAGGTTGTAAACATGAAAACAGCTGAATGTTTTGCAAGAACACCCACACATACTGGGATCTACATATTGGGAAGTAACAGATTGAACACGTCCATATCCTGGAGCTATAAGATCTGCTGTAGTAGGGAACCGAAGGATTTAGAAGTGAAGTTTAACAAGCTTTGGTCACTGTTTATCTATTAGCCACTCCTGCACCACAATGAAAACGTACAACAGAATTTTTGTGGGGCACCCTAAAATGTTATAAAGGTCTTCATAAAAATGTTTCCAAGTGGGCTTAACTAGCCAAATAAACTTGGATGAGCCAAAACCTCTCTGTTGAAATGTGCTATGAGAAATTTTGATCTATTTTTTTTTTTTAATCTGCCAGGGACTTGTGACCTAAACTGGCCTCTTTTATGCTGGACTTGAGGGACCTTGGTTTAAGTCAACAAAGCTTTTTTATGTGAACAGAAAATGATGCAACATGTAACTGTTAACTTAGCCAATCCAACAAAACTAAGAATATGACAATAGATAAAGCAGAAACGCTCATCTGGACTACATAGAAGGCAGCAAAGTAAGCACCAGTGGGAGAAACAAAAAACATAGGTTTTGATATTTTAAAAAATATATCCTGGTAGCACCTGCTATACTGATGTCACTGGGAAAATATTCAGCAGCACTATTTAGATAGTACAGCTGAATATCTTTACAGGTCACTGCGGCACTATTCCAGGGTGGTCTGGGAGTAGAGCCAGGGAAGAGACCACAGAAATGTTCACTGCTGCTACCTTGATAACGTAGGGCAAAAAGAAAGCAAAAACCGTCCTATATATATATATATATATATATATATATATATATATATATACACATACATACACACATATACATACACACATACAGTGCACTCCATTTAAGTGCATGTTGGATAAGCGCATGCTCTGTTTAACTGCATGCCGTACTTCGGTTCCGTTTTTGGCGCCATCAATTTTTACGGGGACAAACTTCGGTTTAGCGCACCACTGATAAGTACAAGATTAGCTTACATGCATGGTTTAAGACCGCTCCTCTGCCGGAAAGACTCTGCATAAGCACATGCATAGAATATGGAAGCCGAATGGCACGTGACAAAGGGGCGATAAATTTGAAATCTCACTGGTTAACTGCCACAGGCAGAATAAGCGAAAGAAAGTTCTTAGAGTGTACACTGGAGTCGTCGTCGTGCAACTATAAGACTAACACTGGCTGAATGAATAGAAGTTCTTAAAAAATTAGAAAATGAAGTCAAGCATCTATTGCTAAAGATTATAGTGTCAATCCCAGTCAAATTTCACGTATCTTGAAGCAGAAAGAGCAGTTTCTGGAAGACTGGCAAAACAATACAAATCCACACAGGAAATGTAAACGGGCGGGAAAAGCTGAAGAGGTAGAAGATGCTCTTCTTCGGTGGTTTTCTCAAGTCAGAAGCAGACAGTTTCTTGTCAGTGGTCCACTGCTTATGGAGAAAGCTAATCAGCTAGCTGAAAGTCTTGGACTAACTGAATTCAAAGCCACTGTTGGATGGTTGGAAAGATGGAAGGAGAGGAACAACATAGAATTAAAGAAACAGCATGGTGAGAAACAAGACGCTGATGACTTTGGTGCTGAAAATTGGGTTGTTTCAGTTCTTCCTACCATCTTGAACGAGTTTGCACCTCGTGACATTTTCAATGCTGACGAAAATGGTCTCTACTGGCGAGCGATTCCTGATGGAACACTTGCATTCAAACAAGCCGAAACTACAGGAAGTAAAACGTAGGAGGACCGACTGACGATCCTCCTTTGCTGCAATATGGATGGGAGTGAGAAGTTGGAATCACTCGTCATTGGAAAGAGCAAACAGCCCCGTTGCTTCAAGAATGTTAAGCGACTTCCTGTGTCATATCAGACTAATGCAAATTCATGGATGACTGGGGAAATTTGGAAGCAGTAGCTAAAGAAGTTAGACACTAGAATGCGGGCACAAAAGCGTCAGATTTTGTTGCTTTGTGATAATTGTGCTGCACACAATGATGATGTCAGGCTGTCTAACGTCAAGGTGGTCTTCCTGCCACCATACACTACCTCTCTGATCCAACCTATGGATCAGGGCATAATAGCCAATTTCAAAAAACATTATCGGGCTCTTGTGCTACATCGTCTGATGAGCGTTATGGATGACCAGACTGGCAAGGATAAACAACTCACAAACTATCTAAACAAACACTCAATACTGCATGACGCCCAATCAGGATTCCGGTCGAATCATAGCACAGAAACAGTATTAGTCACCCTTATGACTAGATTCAAACAAACAATTGCAACTGGCAACAATATACTCCTCCTACAATTTGACATGTCAAGTGCCTTTGATATGGTTGACCACGGAATCCTATAACACATACTCGAATACTTTGGCATTGGAGGAAATGTCCTGAATTGTTTTGAAGGGTTCCTAACCCAACGTTCATATCAAGTCACATCAAATTCGACCACATCTAAGGCATGGACACCTGAATGTGGAGTACCACAAGGATCACCTCTCTCACCAACCATTTTCAACTTAATGATGATCCCTTTGGCAAAACGCCTATCAAACCATAACCTTAACCCATATATCTACGCTGATGATGTGACAATATACATCCCCTTCAAACAAGACATTAACGAAATCTTCAACGAAATTGATCAAAGCCTACACATCATGAACACATGGGTGGATGCATTTCGTCTGAAATTAAATGCAGAAAAAACTCAATGCCTGATTCTCACCTCCCAATACAACACAAAAGAATTCACAACCATAAACACACCAAACCTGAATCTTCAAATCTCAGAAACGCTAAAAATCCTTGGAATCACTATCAACCGCCACCTAACGCTTGAAACTCACGCTAACACAACAACAAAAAAGATGTTTTACAGCATGTGGAAACTAAAAAGGATAAGATCATACTTCCCAAGATCCGTCTTTCGCAGCCAAGTGCAATCCCTTGTGCTCAGACATTTGGATTATTGCAACTCACTATACGCAGGTTGCAAAGAACAAACACTGAGGAAACTTCAAACAGCCCAGAATACGGCAGCCAGACTCATCTTTGGAAAGCCAAAATATGAAAGTGCAAAACCATTAAGAGAGAAACTGCACTTGCTTCCACTCAAGGAACGCGTCACTTTTAAAGTATGCACATTAGTCCACAAAATCATTCACGGCGAAGCCCCAGCCTACATGTCTGAGTTGATAGACTTACCACCCAGAAACGCCAAAAGATCATCCCGAACCTTCCTTAACCTCCACTTCCCCAATTGCAAAGGCGTGAAATACAAAGCGCTACATGCGTCAACCTTTTCTCACATGAGCACGCAGTTTTCGAATACACTGCCGCGCAACCTAAGAACAACCAACGAGCAAGCTTCCTTCCGCAGATTATTGAAGACCCATCTTTTTGAAAAAATTTACGGAAAGAAACCAAACACAAAGTCCACACTTACTGTTCACTAATGCATCATACATTCACCTCTGAACTCTCATTCCCGTATTATCACATCACTCATACCTTTACTCACAGAAAGATATATACCATACACCTTCATGCCTTTTTATCGCCCTCTAAGCTCCCATTGTTTCCTTCCAAAGTTGCAATGTCTATGTTCCATTATTACATTCCTTAACGACACCTCAATTGTTTCGCATAACTCTGCACAATGTAATCCATAACTATCAGTAACAAATTGTATTTCCAACATTCAACTCATATTGTAAGCCACACTGAACCCGCAAAAAGGTGGGAAAATGTGGGATACAAATGCAATAAATAAATAAATAAATAAATAAATAAAATAAACGTGCTGTTGAACTGGCTCGTAATCTATCACTGTTGGATTCCCTACATATGCAGAAAGAAGCCTGGAATCATGTTAGACAGGGAACCATTGTGAACTGCTACAAGCGGGCAAGCTTTGTTAAGGATGTGGAGAGGGACGAAACAGATACAGCTGTTGCAAACGCGTCAGATGAACAGGCTACTGACATCCCAGTCGGTGTTACTGAAGAGGAGTTTCATCACTATGTAGCTGTTGATTACAATCTACAAACAGCTGACGACAGCACTGATGTCCAGATATGCACCTTCACGCAGGCAACGGCTGATGATGAAATGAGCAGTGAGACACATGCTGACGAAATTCAACAACATCCTGTCACTTTTGCAAGTGTGCTGGAGAGTCTCAATACCGTGCGGGCCAATCTGAAGGCCATTGGATTTTCAGTGCTATGACAGTTTTTACCGTCTGGCAGACGTAGTCTATGGAACTCACAGACACAATAGTGTACAGAGGACAAGCAAGCATAACTACTACTACTACTAAACATTTCTAAAGCGCTACTAGGGTTACGCAGCGCTGTACAATTTAACATAGAGGGACGGTCCCTGCTCAAGGAGCTTACAAGACTTGAAGATGGGCAGGGAGGGGGCTTGGCGTAAGGGCTCAGGAAGGTTGTTCCAAGCATAGGGTGAGGCGAGGCAGAATGAGCGGAGCCTGGAGTTGGCGGTGTTGGAGAAGGGTACAGAGAGGAGGGATTTGTCCTGTGAACGGAGGTTACGGGCAGGAACGTAGGGGGAGATGAGGGAGGAGAGATAGTGAGAGGCAGCAGACTGAATGCATTTGTAGGTAAGGAGAAGAAGCTTGAATTGAATGCGGTATCTGATTGGAAGCCAGTGAAGTGACTTGAGGAGAGGGGTGATATGAGTAAATCGGTTTTGGCGGACTATGAGACGTGCCGCAGAGTTATGAACAGATTGAAGGGGGGATAGATGGCTAAGTGGGAGGCCAGTGAGGAGTAGGTTGCAGTAGTCAAGGCGAGAGGTAATGAGAGCATGGACGAGAGTTCGGGTGGTGTGTTCAGAGAGGAAGAAGCGGCATGTCTTGGCAGTCTGCTGGATATGCGCAGAGAAGGAGAGGGAGGAGTCAAAGATGACTCCGAGGTTGCGGGCTGATGAGACGGGGAGGATGAGGGTGTTATAAACTGAGATAGAAAGTGGAGGAAGAGGAGACGTGGGTTTTGGTGGAAAGACGATGAGCTCGGTCTTGGACATGTTCAGTTTCAGGTGGCGGTTGGACATCCAGGCAGCAATGTCGGATAGGCAGGCTGATACCTTTGCCTGGGTCTCTGCGGTGATGTCTGGTGTGGACAGATATAGCTGGGTATCATCAGCATAGAGATGATACTGAAAACCATGAGATGAGATCAGGTCACCCAGGGAAGAGGTGTAGATTGAGAAGAGAAGGGGTCCAGGGACCGATCCCTGGGGAACACCAACAGATAGGGGGATAGGGGTGGAGGAAGATCCATGAGAGTGAACTCTGAAGGTGCGGTGGGAGAGATAGGAGGAGAACCAGGAGAGGACAGAGCCCTGGAACCCAAATGAGGACAGTGTGGCAAGAAGTAAGTCATGATTCACAGTGTCAAAAGCGGCGGATAGATCAAGGAGGATGAGGATGGAGTAGTGGCCTCTGGATTTGGCAAGGAACAGGTCATTACAGACTTTAGAGAGTGCTGTTTCTGTCGAGTGAACGTCAGTTAACGGAGACTGTATAACATCAGTTAACAGAGACTGTATACTGTACGTATAATAAACAGTACTGTACATATGTTTATCAGATGTCAAGCTTCTTTGGGTCACAATGGTTAAGTGCACGCTTCGGTTAACTGCATGTATTTCTTTGGTCCCAGACTCTGGCACTTAAGCAGATTGCACTGTGTATACAGTGGTGGAAATAAGTATTTGATCCCTTGCTGATTTTGTAAGTTTGCCCACTGACAAAGACATGAGCAGCCCATAATTGAAGGGTAGGTTATTGGTAACAGTGAGAGATAGCACATCACAAATTAAATCCGGAAAATCACATTGTGGAAAGTATATGAATTTATTTGCATTCTGCAGAGGGAAATAAGTATTTAATCCCTCTGGCAAACAAGACCTAATACTTGGTGGCAAAACCCTTGTTGGCAAGCACAGCGGTCAGACGTCTTCTGTAGTTGATGATGAGGTTTGCACACATGTCAGGAGGAATTTTGGTCCACTCCTCTTTGCAGATCATCTCTAAATCATTAAGAGTTCTGGGCTGTCGCTTGGCAACTCGCAGCTTCAGCTCCCTCCATAAGTTTTCAATGGGATTAAGGTCTGGTGACTGGCTAGGCCACTCCATGACCCTAATGTGCTTCTTCCTGAGCCACTCCTTTGTTGCCTTGGCTGTATGTTTTGGGTCATTGTCGTGCTGGAAGACCCAGCCACGACCCATTTTTAAGGCCCTGGCGGAGGGAAGGAGGTTGTCACTCAGAATTGTACGGTACATGGCCCCATCCATTCTCCCATTGATGCGGTGAAGTAGTCCTGTGCCCTTAGCAGAGAAACACCCCCAAAACATAACATTTCCACCTCCATGCTTGACAGTGGGGACGGTGTTCTTTGGGTCATAGGCAGCATTTCTCTTCCTCCAAACACGGCGAGTTGAGTTCATGCCAAAGAGCTCAATTTTTGTCTCATCTGACCACAGCACCTTCTCCCAATCACTCTCGGCATCATCCAGGTGTTCACTGGCAAACTTCAGACGGGCCGTCACATGTGCCTTCCGGAGCAGGGGGACCTTGCGGGCACTGCAGGATTGCAATCCGTTATGTCGTAATGTGTTACCAATGGTTTTCGTGGTGACAGTGGTCCCAGCTGCCTTGAGATCATTGACAAGTTCCCCCCTTGTAGTTGTAGGCTGATTTCTAACCTTCCTCATGATCAAGGATACCCCACGAGGTGAGATTTTGCGTGGAGCCCCAGATCTTTGTCGATTGACAGTCATTTTGTACTTCTTCCATTTTCTTACTATGGCACCAACAGTTGTCTCCTTCTCGCCCAGCGTCTTACTGATGGTTTTGTAGCCCATTCCAGCCTTGTGCAGGTGTATGATCTTGTCCCCTGACATCCTTAGACAGCTCCTTGCTCTTGGCCATTTTGTAGAGGTTAGAGTCTGACTGATTCACTGAGTCTGTGGACAGGTGTCTTTCATACAGGTGACCATTGCCGACAGCTGTCTGTCATGCAGGTAACGAGTTGATTTGGAGCATCTACCTGGTCTGTAGGGGCCAGATCTCTTACTGGTTGGTGGGGGATCAAATACTTATTTCCCTCTGCAGAATGCAAATAAATTCATATACTTTCCACAATGTGATTTTCCGGATTTAATTTGTGATGTGCTATCTCTCACTGTTACCAATAACCTACCCTTCAATTATGGGCTGCTCATGTCTTTGTCAGTGGGCAAACTTACAAAATCAGCAAGGGATCAAATACTTATTTCCACCACTGTATATATATATATATATATATATTTTTTTTTTTTTTTTTTTTGTGCCTGTGGTGGCTAGCATAAAAAACAAAACAAAAAACACTGGACTACCACAGACTGAATATCAGGAGAATGATAAATTTTAAAAATAAAAGCAAAAATGTTTTAATATATTTATTCAACAAGCAAAACCATATATTTATTTTAGTTAATGAAATGTATTTCTAGAAGTATTTAAGCATGTATTTATTTTTTGGTCTTATTAATCTATTATATTTTTTGTTTCAACTATAGCTGTTCACCTTTTTCTCCTACCTGGTCCTTGTGTGGATGTGTATTGCCTCTAAGTGAAAGGGAATTGATATGGGGTCCTTTTACTAAGCTGTGGGGAAAAGGGAACTGTGGTAGAGGTGGGGGCAGTTTTTCCTGCATGCCAGGGCCCTTTTTCCCGCAGCCGGTAAAGCCCCCCCCCCAATGGCCACGCAGTGAGAGAACTCTTACCGTGTGGCCATGTGGTGGGCAGCCCTTACCGCCACCCATTAAGGTGGCGATAAGAGCTCCCGCGCTAACCAGGCAGCAACGCAGCAATGCCTGATTACCACCGGCTTATCGCCGCGCAAGCCATTTCTCGGGGTTTTCTTTTCCCCCCAGAAACGGTGCACGCTAGGGGCGGGACTACTGCCGGCAGCCACGTTGGGCTGGCGGTAGTCCTATAAAAGGGCCCCATACTGCCTTCCTGTGGTTACAATCATAGCGGTTTACATATTAAATACAGGTAGTTATTTGTACCCGGGGCAATGGAGGGTTAAGTGACTGCCCAGAGTCACAAGAAGCTGCAGTGGGAATTGAATCCAGTACCCCTGGATCTCAGGCCACAGCACTAATCATTAGGCTACTCCTCCACTCTTTTCTTCCTTTGGACGTCCATCTAGATCTGCTGGGTTTTCTTCCACTGTAATACCACAAACACTACTTGATCTTAGCTTCCCTTTCACTTTTTTGGTAATGAAAAATAAGCTTTTACTTCAATTAGGAGTCTGTTCCATGTACCCCAAAATCCCTGTGAAAAACCTATTTTCTAATATTTCTACAGAGTCATTCTTTAAGATACATATCATGACCACTTGCTCAATAACTTATTCTGCATGTGAAAGTGGTTATTTCTTTAATACTCCTTAAGGGATGGGTGATCACGTGATGCTTTGAGCAGCACGGACATGTGCAGGTTTAGCTCCGGTTTAGAGAGCTGCACGGGAACGGGATTTACGGGAATCACGCAGGGACGAAGCAGTTCTGCGGGGTTCCCGCGGGGATGGAAGCAGATCTGCGGGGTTCTCGTGGAAGTGTAAGCTACACATGCACCAGCATCTCATCTACTGATTACCAAGTTCTTTGAGTACTGTCTCCTCCTCCTCTTCCTTGCTTTAACAGCACAAATGTGGAAAGCCTTCTAATAAGGAGGTGGTAGAGACACAAATGATGATGGAATTCAAAAAGGCGTGGGATGAACAGAGGATCTCTAATTAGAAAATGGAAGTTATAAAAAACCTAACCTTAAATGGCTGCATGTGTGTGTGGATGTGTGAAGTAATGCTTAGATGGTGACTGGCTGTGATTAACTAGGGCCGATACCGGGCAGACTTGTGTGGTCTGTGTCTAATATATGGAAGTCTGGTTTAGGATGGGCTGGAAAAGGCTTAGACAGCAACTTCAGTGGCTGGAATATAAAGACAGTTCTGGACAGATTTTTACAATCTGTGTCCCACAAATGAGAAGATGCATAGATTGGTGGGCTTTAACGACAACTCCAGCAGTTGGAACATAAGGATAGGGCCAGATAGACTTCTATGGTCTATGTTCCAGAAACACAAAAGAAAGACCATAATCAAGTATATAATATCACACTCGTTGATTTAATCATGAATTGATAATGAGTGTGACTATTGGGCAGACTGGATGGACCATTCAGGTCTTTATTTGCTGTCACTTACTATGTTACAATTAATCCTCTTTGCTCCCGGGCTGATGAGTAGACCTCAGCTCTGACAGGCATGAGCATCAGATGTCACCTGACCTACTGGCGTGTGCATGTGGTGGACCTCTCAGCACACAGTGCCAGTAAATCAGAGACAAATCTTACATGTGCACACCAGAGTGTTCCAAGTTTCAGCTTCCATTCCTTCCTTGCCTACATTGCTGTGGCTCAAATCCAGAGAGAGACTGAGGAAGCTGATTGGAATTTTCTTTTATGTATCATTACATTCTTACAGTGATGGGTGGGGATGGGTTAAATTCTTGCGGGGACGGGTTGGAATGGGTTACATTTTTGCGGGGATGGATGGGGATGGGTAAGAGTCCAGTGGGGACGGGTAAGATTCCAGCAGAGACGGGCGGGGATGGGTAAGATTTCTGTCCCCGTGCAACTCTCTACTCCGGTCCCCGAAGCTAATCTCATTACTATTTACCTTGTTTCTCTCAGCTGTACTTGCACTAAAATTCTTAGTACTGCAGTTTTGCAGCATATGGACAAGTTCCTTGAAAAACCCACAGCTTCTATGTCAATTTGAGGCAGTAAGAGGAGCAGACAAGGCACAGGGTGGACCTGACAATATGGCAGAGACCACTGTGGAGGGCAACTCTGTTTTTCCTAAGGCTCAAATCAAACAACTTACTTTGGCAGTGGTGCAGGCCCTGGAGCTGAGAGTATCGACTATTTCTGGCCAGATTACCAAAGTAGAATCACTTTTGGAAGAAACTAATAGTCATACAGGTGAACTTGAGCAATGGGTCTTGGTGGTAGAGGATTCCCTCTCGGAGGCCACTACACAAATTGCTTTACTACAATTTAATTTGACGCAGCAGTCCCAGTGACTCTGAGGACCTTGAAAACCGTTCACACCGCAGTAATCTATGTATCCCTTGAGTATGTGTTTCGGTTCTGTTCTAAAGTCCTGTTATTTTGGCAACAGTTACTAGACTATATTAAAGGACTATGGAACAGGGCACCAAGATGTGAACCACAAATTCTTTTTGGACAATATGATATATCTTCGTCTGTGCTGCCGGGATTGAAGGGATTCCTGACCCAGGGATTTTTAAAGGCCAAAAGAATCATACTCCTTCTCTGGTTGCCTTAAGAGCCCCCTTCTGTGTCTCTGGAAACCACAGATGATTTTACTATTCCAGATGCAGCGGTTTGATATGCAAGACTTTCAATCATCTAGAGGACTCCACTTTCAGAGAACCTGGGAGCAATTTTGGTTTTGCTTGACTCCACGGGCTAGTAGTCATGTTCTCAATTTGCCTTTTTGAAATGCTCACTTCCTGGCTGTGTACAATGCCACATAGGGATGGGTTGGGTGGAGGGAAAGAGGTGGTTTTGTTAGTGGGGGGGGGGGGGGATTTATTTGTAGATTCTATTTTTTTTTTATTGAACTATGAAAAAGTTTGTATCGTTGCCTTTGTACTGTAACTGATTATGGCTAACATGATTTAAACATACTCCTAAAGGGCAATTCTACAACTGGGCACATGAAAAATCTGCAATAGGGCAGACAACATGTGGGACGGACTTATCGAAGCTTGAAGAATTTTCCAGAATTTGGCAGCTAAAAGTTAATGGTAAAAAATGCAGGGTCACTTATTAGGGCTGCAAGAAAACGAGGGAGTGGTACAGTTTAAAAGGTGAAGAACTTTTGTGCATGAAAGACGAGCAAGACTTAGTTAGGTGTGACGATCTTAAGGTACCAAACAGGTAGAAAAGGCAACAGCAAAAGCTAGAAGGATGCTTGGATCCATAGGGAGAGGGATGGACAGCAGGAAAATCAGATGATAATACCTCTGTATAAGACTCTGGTGAGACCTCATTTAGAATGCTGTACACAATTCTGGAGCCCACGCCTTCAAAAAGAAATAATAAGGATGGAGTCGGTACAGAAGGTGGCTACTAAAATGGTCAGTAGTCTTCATCATAAAGTGTATGGAGACAGAGAAAAATCTCAATATGTATTACTTTGGAAGAAAGGAGGGAGGGGGGATATAAGAGATGTTTAAATACGTGCATAAGTGTACAGTGCACAGGAGATGAGTCTCTCAATTGAAAGGAAGCTCTGGAATGAAGGGTGCATAGGATGAAGGTGATAGACTCAGAAGTAATCTGAGGAAATTCTTCTTCACGGAAAGAGTAGCGAATTAATGAATAGCCTTCCTGGTGGAAGTGGTGGAGACAACATCTATCAGAATTCAAGAAAGCTTCGGACAGGTATATAGGATCTCTCAGAGAGTGAGAATAGACAGTATGAATGGCCAGACTGGATAAGCCATATGGTTTTTATCTGCCTTCATTGTTTCTGTTTCTATGTTTTAAGTAGCACCTTTATTGGCACTTACATACACAAGTATACTAACAGACTCATTTTCAAAAGAGCTATACGCCCAAAAAGTTACATAAACCAGCATTTTGAAATTTATCTCACAGAAACGTCCAAATTAGTATTATCAAAACCTCATTTGGACGTCTTCCTCTGAAGTCCGTCAGAAGGATGTCCAAATCTCAAGGGGGCGTGTTCAAACGGGATTTGGGTGTTCCTAAGACTTGGACGTCTTTCAGCCATAATGGAACAAAACAAAAATGTCCAAGACTAAAACTTAGACATTTTGAGCTAGATCTGTTTTCATAACGAATAGCTGCAGTGGAAATTGAACCCACTTTCCCAGGATCAAAGTCTGCTGCACAAACCACTAGGCTACTCCACACAAGAGGTGACCCAAATGACCAGATAACCACTGGAGGGACTCGGGGATCACCTTCCTTTACTCCCCCAAATCCCAAAACATTTTTCCAAACAGCATTTTCAAAAGGAAGAGAGATTTTTTTTTGTAGAAAATGACCTTTCCTGTTCTGATTTAGCGAAGATATTTACCTGTAGCAGGTATTCTCCGAGGACAGCAGGCTGATTGTTCTCACATGTGGGTCGACGTCCGCGTTGGACCAGGAAACGGCAAATTTTTCACCAGCAAAAGTAAAAAAAAAGTTTTGCCAGAGCCTTCTGGCGCGCGCACTGCGTATGCACAAACTTCCCGCCCATCACGTGAGCGTGCATCCTCAGTTTAATCAAAAAGCATATAAACAAACCAACAACAACTCCTCCAAGGGGAGGTGGTCGGGTTTTGTGAGAACAATCAGCCTGCTGTCCTCGGAGAATACCTGCTACAGGTAAGTATCTTCGCTTTCTCCGAGGACAAGCAGGCTGCTTGTTCTCACATGTGGGGTATCCCTAGCAACCAGGTTCACTCAAAACAATGAACATTAGTCAATTGGACCTCGCAACGGCGAAGACATAACTTAGATTGACCTGAAACCACAAACAACTAACAGAGTGCAGCCTGGAACAGAACAAAAATGGGTCTAGGGGGGTTGTCACGCTTCAATGCCTGACATGAACAGTGAGTCCTTGGACCACTACCGATGGCAGGCAGTGGCAGGAGAACCCCTCAAACGGACAGCAAGACACAGACCGGACTGGGGCAGCTGGCCAGGAGTAGCAGCAGAGGCAACGAGCTGGACCAGGCCACGCAGGAACCCAAGTCTTCACCTGCGCTTAGCCGCGATTCACCAGGAGTTGAGCCCCTGGCTGCAGGTGGCCGGCAGGACTTACCGGACGGGGCAGGACTGGACTGGAACAGAAGCACAGGCAGCGAGCAGTAGAAAAGTCCACGAAACACACACGGTCTGGGGCAGGCAGCAGCAGAAGAATAAGCCAGAAAATAGACAAGGTCTAGCTGACACGAAAAGTAGCAAGGTAGCACTGCAACAGAACTCTCACAGAACACGACTCCACTGAGGACCTCTGTTGCAAGGCAAACTAGAAAGCCTCCAGATGGCTAATAAAGGCAAACCACAAGGGAGGTTCCCCGGTACGGGCACTGCTTAGTTCCAAAAAGTCCCAAGACAGACTGGAGGGCTGGAAGATCCGGACCGGAATAACCTCTGGAGCATGGGAACAAGTAGTCAGTCCACGGCAGTCACCAGGTCTAGCCACCAGGTGGCAATATGAATGAGAGCAGGAAACATAGGCAATAACGTAACAGGGGTGGAGTTGGATTCTAAACCCCGAACAGATTCTGCAGCACCGACTGCCCAAACTGTCACATCGGGTATCCTGCTGAAGGCAGTAGTGAGATGTGAATGTGTGGACTGATGACCACGTTGCAGTCCTGCAAATCTCCTCAATGGAGGCTGACTTTAAGTGAGCCACTGACGCAGCCATGGCTCTTACATTATGAGCCATGACATGGCCCTCTAGAGAGTCAACCCAGCCTGGACATAAGTGAAGGAAATGCTAGCCAATTGCAGATTGTGCATTTTCCGATGGTGACTCCCCTCCTATTGGGGTTGAAAGAAACAAACCACTGGGAAGCTAGGGTCCATTGAGCTGATCTCAAATGTAGATGTGCCATGGGAGTTACATGAACTGTGGAGGCCGTGTGCCCCAGAAGTCTCAACATCTGCCGAGCAGTCATCTGTTCAGATGCTCGAACCATGGACACCAGGGACAGGAGGTTCTCTGTCCTTGCGTCAGGAAGATAAGTTCTCGAGCTGTCTTTGTATTCAACAGAGCCCCAATGAATTCCAACTTCTGTACTGGGGTGAGATGGGACTTGGAGTAATTGATCACGAAACCCAGTAGCTCTAGCACCTGAATAGTCAGTCGCAGGACTGTAGAGCACCTGCCTCCAAGGTGCTCTTCACAAGCCAATCGTTGAGATAAGGGAACACATACACTCCCAGTGTGCGTAGCAACGCTGCTACTATCGCCAGACACTTTGTGAACACTCTGGGCGCAGACGCAAGACCAAAAGGCAATACAAGGTACTGAAAGTGCCAAGTTCCCAGCTGAAATCAAAGATACTTCCTGTGAGCTGGAAGTATCGAGATATGTGTGTAAGCATTCTTTAAGTCCAGAGAGCATAGCCAATTGTTCTCCTGAATCATGGGAAGAAGGGTGCCCAGGGAAACCATCCTGAACTTTACTCGAAACAGAAAATTTGTTCAGGCCCCTTAGGTCTAGGATGGGACGCATCCCCCCTCCCCTCCCCCCCCCCGTCTTTTTCTGCACAAGGAAATACCTGGATTAGAATCCCAGCCTTCTTCCCCTGGAACGGGTTTGACCGCTTGAGTCTTTAGAAGAGTGGCGAGTTCCTCTGCAAGTACCTGTTTGTGCTGGGAACTGTATGAATGAGGTCCTGGTGGGCAATTTGGAGGTTTGGATTCCAGATTGAGGGTGTATCCTAACCAGACTATTTGAAGAGCCCACCGGTCGGAGGTTATAAGAGGCCACCTTTGGTGAAAAAATATCAACCTCCCTCCAACCGGCAAGTCGTCCGGTACGGACACTTTTATTGAGGCTATGCTTAACTGGAGTCAGTCAAAAGCCCGTCCCTTGCTTTTGCTGGGGAGCAGTATGGGCCTTAGACGCACGCTGCTGACAAGAACGAGTGCACTGGGGCTGACTCTGGGCAGGCTGCCAAGAAGCAGGAGTGTACCTATGCCTAGGATAGGAATAGAGAGCACTCCTCTTCCCCCCAAAATACCTCCTAGATGAGGAGGCTGTAGCAGAAGGCGCCAGGTGGGAGAGAGAATCCATAGCTTCATTATGCTTCTTGATCTGATCAACAAGATCCTCTACTCTTTCACCAAAAAGGTTGTCCCCCCGGCAAGGAACATTCGCCATTCGCTGCTGGACAGAATGATCCAGGTCAGACACATGCAGCCATGAGAGTCTGCGCATCATTATACCCTGAGCAGCAATCCTGGATGCGACATCAAAAGTGTGAAATGTACCCCTGGCCAGGAACTTTCGACATGCCTTCTGCTGCCTGACCACTTGGCAAAAAGGCTCGGCCAGCTCCATAGGGAGTGCATCAACCAAGCTCGACAGTTGCCATATCAAGTCCTGCAAGTACATGCTCGTGAAGAGCTGGAATGATTGAATCTTGGTGGCGAGCATAGCGGCCTGATACGTCGGCCTTCCAAAAGAATCAAGAGTTCTAGCTTCTCTGCCTGGGGGCGCCAAAGCATAGTCTCTAGTATTCCTGGCTCTCTTGAGGGTGGAGTCCACCACCATGGAATTGTGGGGTAACTGGGACCTCATTAATCCAGGTTTACCGTGGATCTGATACTTAGATTCAGCTTTCTTCGGGACCACAGGGCCAGACAGAAGGGCTGACCAGATTCACATAAGGACTTCCTTCAGTACCTTATGCAGAGGAACTGTTACAGCCTCTTTAGGTGGAAAAGAATAATCCAGGACCTCGAGCATCTCAGCCCTGGGCTCATCCTCAACCTCCACTGGGAAGGGAATAGCCATAGCCATTTCACGGACAAAATAGGAAAAAGACAGACTCTCCGGTGGAGATAGTCTCCTCTCTGGCGGTGGGGAAGGATCAGAGGGAATCCCAAAGGGCTCATCAGAAGAAAAGTATCTGGGATCTTCCTCTGACTCCCACGAACGCTCCTGCTCAGTGTCAGATAAAGCCTGTGTCAAGGTACTTTGACACTGAACCTGCCTCGACGCCGAGGAACCATGTCCTCTATGGCGATCTTGAGAGGCAGATGCCCGGTCCGACGGCGGCAAAGCTCCCTCCAATGACATCGAAGGGGAGTCGACCTGAGTGGCAGGCGGCATCGCAGTCAGAAACCTCACTGCAAGAGAAGGGCCAGACACCGCTGCAGCAGATGGTACAGTAGGTGAAAGTACCCCCAACACCAAAGCTGACTGACGTAGCAGTCCCTTCAGAAGTTCTGGAAACAAGGCCCAGATAAGCTCGTCGAGAGCCGCCATCGGAAAAGGTTGCGGGGTCAGTGGAACAGGCTGTGTCAGAATCTGTGGGGGCTCGGGAGCAGGCATCAGGCTTCTAGGAGACCAATGCATCAGCACCTCCTGTATCGAGGGAGAGTGATCCTCTCGGCACCGACACTTCTCGGGTGTCGACTCTCTGGATGCCCCAGATCTCCCGGTACTATGTGTCGAAGGAGAACGATGACAGTGCTTCTTCGCTCGGCGCCCGTCATCGAGACTCCTCGGTACCGATGAGGATGTGGAATCCTTACGTCTCCTTAGGGCCGGGTCCGACAAAGGTCGGTCCCGGGGGGCCTGCATAACAGGAGGCCTCGAAGCAGGTGGAGACTCACTCGACGCCTCACTGCTCCCAGCGCGAGTTGGTCTCTCAGCAGCTATTACCTCTGCTCCCGATGTCAATGCTCCTGTGTCGACACAGATGATCTCTGTACCGATATCGACATTGAAGGACCGGACCGAGCCCCAAAAAGCTTTTCTCGTTGGGCTTCGCGAAACACTTGGGTCCGTTTCTTCAAATGAAGAAAGACTACAAGCAGCTGGGCTATGGTCAGGCCCAAGGCACTGGATACACCAGGCGTGGGTATTGGTACCTCAGATGGTCCGGTTGCACCAAGTACAGCGTTTGAAGCCGCTGGGTGTCTTCGATGACATGAAAGAAAAAACGGCTTTGGCGAAATCAAAAGACGCGATTGTGCCTATTAAAAGAAAAAAAAGGGCACAAAAAAGAAAGGAAGAACCCGACTGTGTGGTCTAACCGGCCGCGTCGAAAACCAAAGGAACCTTTAAAGGGGGCTAAACTAAGAATTTAGCTATGCAGAATTGTTTTAAAGAAAAAAATGACGAAAAATAAAGAATGATAGATACAAGTCGTCAGACTCAATTTGCCGTTTCCTGGGCTGATGCGGACGTCGACCCACATGTGAAAACAAGCAGCCTGCTTGTCCTCGGAGAATGGATGTTTTACAAAAACAACCCGTCCAAATTCAGACTTAGATGTCATATCCAAAAATGCCCTTTGTGCATTTGACTTGCCCAAAATCACAAGGAGCAGCAGTGGGAATTGAACCCATGTTGTCAGGATCAAAGCCCGCTGCACTAACCATTAAGCAACGCCTTCTCTGTTTTGGACGTCTTTTGTTTGAATATGGACCAAAAAAAGGACATACAAATCACAAAGACGTCCATAGTATTTTCGAACACAAAAGACGTCCATCTTTTTCGAAAATGACCTTCTGTCCTGTTCAGAATTTGGACGTCTTTGTAAAACGTCCAATTTCTGATTTAGATGTTTCTTTTGAAAATGCCCCTCTAACTGCTGTTTTATAAGGGAGCTGCCGGGGGAGGGGGTGTACACGAGTGAAACATGGGCAGGACAACTACTTATGTAACACCTTATAGAATACTATAAGTTGCATGCACTGTGTGGTACACATAGGTGTACCAATTTATGGTATAAGTTAGTGCTCCTAAACGTTAGCATGTCGATGCCAATTTACGCTAGTATTCTATAACTCATTCATACTGGTGTATATAGAAGATTCATTCAACATTTTTCCTTTATCAGAAGATTTATAACTATAATATGTGCGTTCTAAATTGTCTGGATTGTAAGCCACATTGAACCTGAACGGTTTGGGATAATGCAGGATACAAATATAATGCTGTTATAAAATTGACACCAACTTATGCATCTTGATGCTGGGCGCCAGGCCAAGTTATAAAATTGTCCCCTTTGTACCTATAAGACCTTTGAATATTTCTATTACATCCTCTTTTTCCCTCCAGGCAATACATACTTAGCTCCTTAAGTCTCATTTCACTGTGATTTTCATACATTCTTTACACTATTTCGGTATGTTCCCTAAACTGCCTCTCTCCTATTTTTTGGACACATAGTATAGATGTAACTGCTCCCAATAGTCTGTGATAAAGAGTCAGATCTGCTCTGAGAACGGTGTCTTCTGATTAACCTCTCCTTGAAAAATCTCAGATGATCAACACAACACATTTTCAAGTATAAATTAGATCAAACTTGATACTGTGGAACAGGGAAAGCAAGTTAAACTTATGTCTTTAAAAGAAAGGCAAGAAATTGTCATAAAAGTGAGCTATTGACAAAATGCTGGCCTAGTTGACCTAGGGGAAGACCAGCAAGTATAAATAAAGATGTTTACATTTTTGTATTGACAAAGAATAAGAGGGATTAAAAGAGTCTGAAACTGACCAGTATTTGTGATATATGTCTTATTTTTGGAAAAGTAAAGCAAACTTTGTAGGCGTAGACTGGGGGGGGCGAGGGGGGGCAATGCCCCCCCAAACGACGATGACGTGGACTGGCGCTAGAAGTGAAAAAAAAAAAACAAGCAGGCACGCGCTCGTCTCCGTCCGCTTCGCTGCTTCCCTGCCCTCTCTGTCTGCGTCCCGCCCGAAAGGAAATGACATCAGAGGAAGGCGGGACGCAGACAGAGAGGGCAGGGAAGCAGCGAAGCGGACGGAGACGAGCGTGTCTATCTACCCCCTCTCTTCCTACCCTCCGGCGCAGGCAGCACCAATCTTCTCTAAGTCTTCTCTAAGTCAGCTCTGCCCCGAAGCCTTCTCTTCAAGTTCCTGTTCCCGCATAGGTGGGAACAGGAACTTGAAGAGAAGGCTTCCGGGGCAGACCGAAGGCAGCGTGTACGTCGCTACCGCTGCCAGGAACACAGAAAGGCTGAAGAAGACTGCTGCCTGCACCGGAGGGAGGGAGGAAGAGAGGGGGTAAACGGAGTCACGATCCTGGACCTCGCGGGGGGGGGGGGGTGGCAGCAGAGGGAAGATGAATGGGACTGGGAGGGTGGAGAGCAGAGGGAAGGAGTAAGAGATGGATGGGACTGGGAGGGGTGGGTGAGGAGCAGAGGGAAGGACCAGGAATTAGATTGGACTGGGAAATGAGGTGAGCAGAGGGAAGGAGCAGGAGATGGATGGGACTGGGAGGGGTGGGAAGCAGAGGGAAGGAGCAAGAGATGGATGGGACTGGGAGGGGTGGTGAGCAGAGGGAAGGAGCAGGAGATGGATGGAACTGGGAGGGTGGGAAGCAGAGGGAAGGAGCAGGAGATGGATGGGACTGGGAGGGGTGGGAAGCAGAGGGAAGGAGCAAGAGATGGATGGGACTGGGAGGGGTGGGAAGCAGAGGGAAGGAGCAAGAGATGGATGGGACTGGGAGGGGTGGGTGGGGAGCAGAGGGATGGACCAGGAATTGGATGGGACTGGGAGGGTGGGAAGCAGTGGGAAGGAGCAGGAGATGGATGGGACTGGGAGGGGTGGGAAGCAGAGGGAAGGAGCAAGAGATGGATGGGACTGGGAGGGGTGGTGAGCAGAGGGAAGGAGCAGAAGATGGATGGAACTGGGAGGGTGGGAAGCAGAGGGAAGGAGCAGGAGATGGATGGGACTGGGAGGGGTGGGAAGCAGAGGGAAGGAGCAAGAGATGGATGGGACTGGGAGGGGTGGGAAGCAGAGGGAAGGAGCAAGAGATGGATGGGACTGGGAGGGGTGGGTGGGGAGCAGAGGGATGGACCAGGAATTGGATGGGACTGGGAGGGTGGGAAGCAGTGGGAAGGAGCAGGAGATGGATGGGACTGGGAGGGGTGGGAAGCAGAGGGAAGGAGCAAGAGATGGATGGGACTGGGAGGGGTGGGAAGCAGAGGGAAGGAGCAAGAGATGGATGGGACTGGGAGGGGTGGGTGGGGAGCAGAGGGATGGACCAGGAATTGGATGGGACTGGGAGGGTGGGAAGCAGTGGGAAGGAGCAGGAGATGGATGGGACTGGGAGGGAAGGAGCAAGAGATGGATGGGACTGGGAGGGGTGGTGAGCAGAGGGAAGGAGCAGGAGATGGATGGAACTGGGAGGGTGGGAAGCAGAGGGAAGGAGCAGGAGATGGATGGGACTGGGAGGGTGGGAAGCAGTGGGAAGGAGCAGGAGATGGATGGGACTGGGAGGGGTGGGAAGCAGAGGGAAGGAGCAAGAGATGGATGGGACTGGGAGGGGTGGGTGGGGAGCAGAGGGAAGGACCAGGAATTGGATTGGACTGGGAAATGAGGTGAGCAGAGGGAAGGAGCAGGAGATGGATGGGACTGGGAGGGGTGGGGAGCAGAGGGAAGCCTACTGGAAAGAAGACACTGCATAAAACAGAAGACACTGGGACCAAAGCGAATAGAAAAACTAAATGATCAACAAAGGTAAAAAAGTATTTTATTCAGAATATATTAATTGAAATATGTCAGCTTTTTGAAATGTGCATCTGTGATATTTTGCCTGTAAATTTCAATTCCTTCCTCCATATTAGCATATTCATTTGCATATGTATATATGCAAATGAATATGCTAATATGCTCCGCCCCATCCTTTGCCCCCCCAAATGAAACAGTCAAACTACGCCTATGACTTTGTGTTTACCTAAAGAAAACAGGTTATAAATCTAGTCGAGAAATACTATGTAATAGGTTTCCATTGAACTATGCCCTTATACTTCAGACTTTAAGCATACTTGCATAGATTAAGTTCAGCCTCCTAAAAAAGATGTCTTGCTGATGTTATGGAATTTTGTATAGATGAATCAAATACCTCATATGTGTTTAAGGGTATAAATGTAAGCACTAGATTGTCATACTCCAGGGAGATTTGGAAGGAGACAGAGACTTCTCTCCCAGTCTTCTCTCCTTATTGTAATAACATATATTATGTAGCTCTAATAAAAAGACTTGTAATAACATATATTATGTAGCTCTAATAAAAAGACTAGTTTTACTGATCCTGTGTGGGACAATGTATTTATTTTCTATACATTATATATATATAATATACACATATATATTATTTATATATACATATATATACATATACATATATATATATATATATATATATAAAGGACTGTACATTTGTCCTTTAGATTGTAAGCTCCTATGAGCAGGGACTGTGCTATGTTAAATTGTACAGCGCTGCTTAACCCTAGAAGCGCTTTAGAAATGTCAAGTAGGAGTAGTAGTATACATTTAGGTACTTATATGTTTTGATCTGACTAAAACCCCTTAAGATTTCAACTCGGGAGACAACGGGACACTGCAACTTCATCTGAGATTAAGGATAACGGAAGTAACAAAAGCTTATGGAAACAAAACAACTGGATTTTGGTAAAGGACAATTCACAAGTGGCTTTGAACCAGAGAAACAGGTTTTTGGACGTCTTGTAAGCTGTGAGAAACTGAATGGAGTGGAGTGGCCTAGTGGTTAGGGTGGTGGACTTTGGTCCTGGGGAACTGAGGAACTGAGTTCGATTCCCACTTCAGGCACAGGCAGCTCCTTGTGACTCTGGGCAAGGCACTTAACCCTCCATTGCTCCATGTAAACTGCATTCAGCCTGCCATGAGTGGGAAAGCGCGAGGTACAAATGTAACAAAAAAAAAAAAAATCAGAATCAAATGGGGATTTAAAAAAAATAAAATAATAAAATAAAACTTTTATAGGTTGTACAAGGTCCTCAGTGAATCCTTAGCAGTGGCCTGCAAAGGACTGGACACTCTCCTAAGGAGACTGTAATTTACCTGTAAGGTACATCATCAGAGGGTGAGAAAGCTGTCAGTGGTGTTCTGATTTTTAAATTTGCCAAAACCATTAAGTTTATGCTCATATATCCCATAAAATTCAATATCCATTTTGTTCTATGTATAACGAGTTTGCTAATTCCATAACTGTAAGATCGTAAGTGTACATACTAAAAACTCTAAGAAGATAATAAAGCCTCAAGTAGCTGGTGATTTTCTTTTATACAGCAAGCTAAAGCGAATGCTACATACCTGTAGAAGGTATTCTCCGAGGACAGCAGGCTGATTGTTCTCACTGATGGGTGACGTCCACGGCAGCCCCTCCAATCGGAAACTTCACTAGCAAAGTCCTTTGCTAGTCCTCGTGCGCCCGCGCGCACCGCGCATGCGCGGCCGTCTTCCCGCCCGAAACCGGCTCGAGCCGGCCAGTCCAGTATGTAGCAAGACAATACACTTCAAGGGAAGACACAACTCCAAAGGGGAAGCGGGCGGGTTTGTGAGAACAATCAGCCTGCTGTCCTCGGAGAATACCTTCTACAGGTATGTAGCATTCGCTTTCTCCGAGGACAAGCAGGCTGCTTGTTCTCACTGATGGGGTATCCCTAGCCCCCAGGCTCACTCAAAACAACAACCATGGTCAATTGGGCCTCGCAACGGCGAGGACATAACTGAGATTGACCTAAAAAATTTACCAACTAACTGAGAGTGCAGCCTGGAACAGAACAAACAGGGCCCTCGGGGGGTGGAGTTGGATCCTAAAGCCCAAACAGGTTCTGAAGAACTGACTGCCCGAACCGACTGTCGCGTCGGGTATCCTGCTGCAGGCAGTAATGAGATGTGAATGTGTGGACAGATGACCACGTCGCAGCTTTGCAAATTTCTTCAATGGAGGCTGACTTCAAGTGGGCTACCGACGCAGCCATGGCTCTAATATTATGAGCCGTGACATGACCCTCAAGAGCCAGCCCCGCCTGGGCGTAAGTGAAGGAAATGCAATCTGCTAGCCAATTGGATATGGTGCGTTTCCCTACAGCCACTCCCCTCCTATTGGGATCAAAAGAAACAAACAATTGGGCGGACTGTCTGTGGGGCTGTGTCCGCTCCAGGTAGAAGGCCAATGCTCTCTTGCAGTCCAATGTGTGCAGCTGACGTTCAGCAGGGCAGGAATGAAGACGGGGAAAGAATGTTGGCAAGACAATTGACTGGTTCAGATGGAACTCCGACACGACCTTTGGCAGAAACTTAGGGTGAGTGCGGAGGACTACTCTGTTGTGATGAAATTTGGTGTAAGGGGCCTGGGCTACCAGGGCCTGAAGCTCACTGACTCTACGAGCCGAAGTAACTGCCACCAAGAAAATGACCTTCCAGGTCAAGTACTTCGGATGGCAGGAATTCAGTGGCTCAAAAGGAGGTTTCATCAGCTGGGTGAGAACGACATTGAGATCCCATGACACTGTATGAGGTTTGACAGGGGGCTTTGACAAAAGCAAACCTCTCATGAAGCGAACAACTAAAGGCTGTCCTGAGATCGGCTTACCTTCCACTTGGTAATGGTATGCACTGATCGCACTAAGGTGAACCCTTACGGAGTTGGTCTTAAGACCAGACTCAGACAAGTGCAGAAGGTATTCAAGCAGGGTCTGTGTAGGACAAGAGCGAGGATCTAGGGCCTTGCTGTCACACCAGACGGCAAACCTCCTCCAATGAAAGAAGTAACTTCTCTTAGTGGAGTCTTTCCTGGAAGCAAGCAAGATGCGGGAGACACCCTCTGACAGACCCAAAGAGGCAAAGTCTACGCCCTCAACATCCAGGCCGTGAGAGCCAGAGACTGGAGGTTGGGATGCAGAAGAGCCCCTTCGTCCTGCGTGATGAGGGTCGGAAAACACTCCAATCTCCACGGTTCTTTGGAGGATAACTCCAGAAGAAGAGGAAACCAGATCTGACGCGGCCAAAAAGGAGCAATCAGAATCATGGTGCCTCGGTCTTGCTTGAGTTTCAACAAAGTCTTCCCCACCAGAGGGATGGGAGGATAAGCATACAGCAGGCCCTCCCCCCAATCCAGGAGGAAGGCATCCGAAGCCAGTCTGCCGTGGGCCTGAAGCCTGGAACAGAACTGAGGGACTTTGTGGTTCACTCGAGATGCGAAGAGATCCACCAAGGGGGTGCCCCACGCTTGGAAGATCTGGCGCACCACTCGGGAGTTGAGCGACCACTCGTGAGGTTGCATAATCCTGCTCAACCTGTCGGCCAGACTGTTGTTTACGCCTGCCAGATATGTGGCTTGGAGCACCATGCCGTGACGGCGAGCCCAGAGCCACATGCTGACGGCTTCCTGACACAGGGGGCGAGATCCGGTGCCCCCCTGCTTGTTGACATAATACATGGCAACCTGGTTGTCTGTCTGAATTTGGATAATTTGGTGGGACAGCCGATCTCTGAAAGCCTTCAGAGCGTTCCAGATCGCTCGTAACTCCAGGAGATTGATCTGTAGACCGCGTTCCTGGAGGGACCAGCTTCCTTGGGTGTGAAGCCCATCGACATGAGCTCCCCATCCCAGGAGGGACGCATCCGTAGTCAGCACTTTCCGTGGCTGAGGAATTTGGAAGGGACGTCCCAGAGTCAAATTGGAGCAAATGGTCCACCAATACAGGGATTCGAGAAAACTCGTGGACAGGTGGATCACGTCCTCCAGACCCCCAGCGGCCTGATACCACTGGGAGGCTAGAGTCCATTGAGCAGATCTCATGTGAAGGCGGGCCATGGGAGTCACATGAACTGTGGAGGCCATGTGGCCCAGCAATCTCAACATCTGCCGAGCTGTGATCTGCTGGGACGCTCGCACCCGCGAGACGAGGGACAACAAGTTGTTGGCTCTCGTCTCTGGGAGATAGGCGCGAGCCGTCCGAGAATCCAGCAGAGCTCCTATGAATTCGAGTCTCTGCACTAGAAGAAGGTGGGACTTTGGATAATTTATCACAAACCCCAGTAGCTCCAGTAGGCGAATAGTCATCTGCATGGACTGCAGGGCTCCTGCCTCGGATGTGTTCTTCACCAGCCAATCGTCGAGATATGGGAACACGTGCACCCCCAGCCTGCGAAGCGCCGCTGCTACCACAGCTAGGCACTTGGTGAACACCCTGGGCGCAGAGGCGAGCCCAAAGGGTAGCACACAGTACTGGAAGTGGCGTGTGCCCAACTGAAATCGCAGATACTGTCTGTGAGCTGGCAGTATCGGGATGTGTGTGTAGGCATCCTTCAAGTCCAGAGAGCATAGCCAATCGTTTTGCTGAATCATGGGGAGAAGGGTGCCCAGGGAAAGCATCCTGAACTTTTCTTTTTCGAGATAGTTGTTCAGGGCCCTTAGGTCTAGGATGGGACGCATCCCCCCTGTTTTCTTTTCCACAAGGAAGTACCTGGAATAGAATCCCAGCCCTTCTTGCCCGGATGGCACGGGCTCGACCGCATTGGCGCTGAGAAGGGCGGAGAGTTCCTCTGCAAGTACCTTCTTGTGCTGGAAGCTGTAAGACTGAGCTCCCGGTGGACAATTTGGAGGTTTTGAGGTCAAATTGAGGGTGTACCCCTGCCGGACTATTTGCAGAACCCACTGATCGGAGGTTATGTGAGGCCACCTTCGGTGAAAAGCTTTCAACCTCCCTCCGACTGGCAGGTCGCCCGGCACGGACACTTGGATGTCGGCTATGCTCTGCTGGAGCCAGTCAAAAGCTCGCCCCTTGCTTTTGCTGGGGAGCCGCGGGGCCTTGCTGAGTCGCACGCTGCTGACGAGAGCGAGCGCGCTGGGGCTTAGCCTGGGCCGCAGGCTGTCGGGAAGGAGGATTGTACCTACGCTTGCCAGAAGAGTAGGGAACAGTCTTCCTTCCCCCGAAAAATCGTCTACCTGTAGAGGTAGAAGCTGAAGGCTGCCGGCGGGCGAATTTGTCGAATGCGTTGTTCCGCTGGTGGAGAGACTCTACCACCTGTTCGACTTTTTCACCAAAAATATTGTCCGCACGGCAAGGCGAGTCCGCAATCCGCTGCTGGAGTCTATTCTCCAGGTCGGCGGCACGCAGCCATGAGAGCCTGCGCATCACCACACCTTGAGCAGCGGCCCTGGACGCAACATCAAAAGTGTCATAAACTCCTCTGGCCAGGAATTTTCTGCACGCCTTCAGCTGCCTGACCACCTCCTGAAAAGGCTTGGCTTGCTCAGGGGGAAGAGCATCAACCAAGCCCGCCAACTGCCGCACATTGTTCCGCATGTGTATGCTCGTGTAGAGCTGGTAAGACTGGATCTTGGACATAAGCATAGAGGAATGGTAGGCCTTCCTCCCAAAGGAGTCTAAGGTTCTAGCGTCCTTGCCCGGGGGCGCCGAAGCATGTTCCCTAGAACTCTTACATTTCAGCCCTGGGCTCGTCCTCCACAACCACCGGGAAGGGGATGGCCGTAGACATCTCCCGGACAAAGGAGGCAAAAGACAGACTCTCGGGAGGAGAAAGCTGTCTCTCAGGAGAGGGAGTGGGATCAGACGGAAGACCCTCAGACTCCTCGTCAGAGAAATATCTGGGATCTTCCTCTTCCTCCCACGAGGCCTCACCCTCGGTGTCAGACACAAGTTCACGGACCTGTGTCTGCAACCTCGCCCTGCTCGACTCCGTGGAACCACGTCCACGATGGGGGCGTCGAGAGGTAGACTCCCTTGCCCGCATCGGCGAAGCTCCCTCCGCCGACGTAGTCGGGGAGCCCTCCTGGGAGGTGGCCGCGGTCGGCACCGCACGCGGTACCGACGTCGGGGACCTCAACCTGGGCGATGGGCCAGCCGGCGCCACGCTCGACGGTACCGGAGGCGCAAGCACCGCCGGTACCGGAGGGGTAGGGCGCAACAGCTCTCCCAGAATCTCTGGGAGAACGGCCCGGAGGCTCTCGTTCAGAGTGGCTGCAGAAAAAGGCTGAGAGGTCGATGCAGGCGTCGACGTCAGAACCTGTTCCGGGCGAGGAGGCTGTTCCGGGCTGTCCAGAGTGGAGCGCATCGACACCTCTTGAACAGAGGGTGAGCGGTCCTCTCGGTGCCGATGCCTGCTGGGTGCCGAATCCCTCGGCGACCCAGAGCTCTCGGTGCCGACACGGGGAGGAGACCGGTGTCGATGCTTCTTCGATTTCTTCCAAAGCATGTCACCGGAGCTCCCCGGCACCGACGAGGAGGACGTAGAATCCATCCGTCGCTTCCTCGGGGCCGAGGCCGAAGGAGGTCGGTCTCGGGGGGGCTGTACCGCAGGAGCCCTCAGGGTAGGAGGAGACCCACCCGAAGGCTCACCGCCACCAGCAGGGGAATGGACAGCCCTCACCTGCACTCCTGACGATGCACCACCGTCCGACGACATCAGCAGACGAGGTCCCGGTACCACCGACGTCGATGCAGCTATCCGATGTCTCGGCGCCGATGCAGAGGCCCGATGCCTCGATGCACTCGATGCAGGGGCAGCCGAGGAAGATGGTCTGGACGCTGACGACGTCGATGCACTCGAAGATCCCGGTGCCGATGCCGACAAAGAGCCCGAGAACAACACGTTCCACTGGGCTAGTCTCGCTACCTGAGTCCGCCTCTGAAGCAGGGAACACAGACTGCAGTTCTGAGGGCGGTGCTCGGCCCCCAGACACTGAAGACACGACGAGTGTCGATCAGTGAGCGAGATAACCCGGGCGCACTGGGTGCACTTCTTGAAGCCGCTGGAAGGCTTCGATGTCATGGGCGGAAAAATTACGCCGGCGAAATCAAAATCCGAAATGACGGAAAAAGAGCACCAAAACTTTAGAGGGAGAAAATCTCGACCGAGGCCGAAAAGAGGCCTACCCCGACGACGAAAGAAAACTTACCGGGGCAAAAAGCTGGAAGTACGGGGAGGATTGACAAGAAACCCGGTGGAGGGTTTCCGGAGCACTTCCCGACTTAAGCAAAAGCTTTTCCGAAGAAAAAAACACGCTCAAAACAATTTGGACGCGCGAGGTCGACTTTCCGGGGCTCGACACGGCGAAAATACGACCGTACCGAGTGCGGACAAAAGAAGACTGGCCGGCTCGAGCCGGTTTCGGGCGGGAAGACGGCCGCGCGGGCGCGCGAGGACTAGCAAAGGACTTTGCTAGTGAAGTTTCCGATTGGAGGGGCTGCCGTGGACGTCACCCATTAGTGAGAACAAGCAGCCTGCTTGTCCTCGGAGAATGTGTATATGCCTTTCAAATATAAATACCAAATAAAAGGGGAGGGGAGGACATCCTTAAAGCATATGATGTGAAAAACTAGCCAGCATCTGCAGGTTATTGTAAGAGGTACAGGTTGTTAAATTTGCATTGGTAAGACATCCATAAAGAATGACTAAGACAGATTAAAATTAATATTAATGTGTCAGGATACTTCACTGTTTATAACATAAAATCCTTAATTATGAACAGAAAACAGTACAGTCATTTGGTAAATTATGGCATCAATATGCAAAGGGGCTTTGTAAGTAAAGGAGTATTTACTCCCGGACCCTCCTCGGAAATTATCCCAGGCCCTCTGTACTGAAAGTGGGTAGTACTAGAGGTGGGGCTGGGGGAATCCAGCAGAACGGCACATGGGAATCTCATTTTTAAAATAATTATATTTGCTTCCTCCTGCATACTCCACAAAGCATGTATGGACAAAAAGCAACTGGCCAGAGAATTTTGAAAGGGAAATGTTGAGGAGTAAGGTCCATGGTTACATAGTACCTTTGAGTCTGCAAGTTAAGCAGGTCTGAACATACCAGTAGCGTAGCCAACCTAGTTATTTTAGGTGGGCCTTCAAAAAATAAAAAAATAAAAACACCTCTCTCCTGCATCTCTATCCCTCTACTCCATCGTGCGATGTGGTAAACTCTCTTCCCCAGGTTATCTCCATGTTCACGGGCAGCAGCAATGCACATCCACTGGCAGTGCTGGTCTCTGCAGGTTTCTCTCTGCCGCATCCTGTCACAGGAAACAGGAAGTGACGTTACCGAGGGCGTAACACAGCAAAGGGAAGCCTGCAGAGACCAGCTCTGCCAGTGGACAAGCGTTGCTGCTGTAGCTTGCAAAGAATGATGAGTTAGAGAGAGAGGGAGTGAGTTGCTGGGCCGCAGACGGATCCAGGGAAGGAAGAGAGGGAGTGAGTTGCTGGGCCACAGACGGATCCAGGGAAGGAAGAGAGGAAGTGAAAGCAGCCATATGCCCACCACAGAAATGTGTTGGGGAGAACCAGACAGGGTGGGCCTGGGCCCACCCATAGCTACGCCACTGGAACAATTCTATAATTTTGAAAGTTTTCCCAAGTGTGTTGGGGGATGTAACATCATCCTTGATTAAAAGGAAAAAAAATATCTATAAACATACTCCGACTCAATGAAGCGTGCTGTTTCAATAATCTTCTTGGTAGCCTTCACATAGCCATCTTCCCCTATGTGCATCATTGTTGCCCAGCATGCTGCAATGATACCACCGGCACGTGAGCCTGCAATAGTGGGGGAAGCATAGATTCCTCCCTGCCAGTCAGGGGTAACAAAGAACTGATAATGCCTGTATGTCTTGTCACTGTAGAGTATCACAGATGAGCCTTTTGGAGCATAGCCATACTGCAAGAGAAAAAAAAAAATCAGAGATTCTGGACAATAATTACAGTCAAGCTACTAAAATAATAGGTACCAATAAAAACCATTTTTTTTATTGACGCAATGATGCAATAAAATTAGTTCACCAAAATGTTGGAAATGTCACCAAGAAGCACAGACTAATGCTTAGATTGCAGAACTGAGATCATGACGCTAGTCAGCATTCCACACAGTTTGGCACATAGTAGCAAAACAATCCACTAAGACCTCAATATTTCCTTGGGCTTGGCAGGGCCACACAAGGAGGTATGATCGAGAACAGGAGTGTAACAGGTAACTTCAAAATTAAAATTATCTCTATTCCAAAATATGGATTGAACATTATGGCCTTATATAACATTCTTAGTCCTATAAGGATCTTATTATTTGTTCGATCAATGACTAGTATAAAACTATATATATATATATATAACGATTAAGACCTTCAGAAATTTAGAAGTTGTGATAATTCTGTTTTATTTCAGTATATGTAATAAGTTTTAAAAGATATATTTGCTTTTTATCAGTAACAATATAAGATTTATTTATAAATATAAATTCAATGATGAGTGATTTTAACTACATGATTAGTTTATTTAAAACATGCATTTTTTCTGTTTTTTTATTGTCTTTGGTTAGTTTCCTTCTTAAAATTGTACTTAAAGAATGCAATGGACCAATGATTGTAGCTTATTTGATTTTTGTCTTTTATTGTATATTGATTAATCTTTTATTATATACCAATGGTGTTTAAAATTGATATGTTTTAAATTAAATTTTATTTGTTTTATTCAGACTCCTGATGCAGGCCAGTTGGGCCGAAACACAGCTGTGTCGAGTCATATCACCTCAATAAATTCATTCAGTTTTTTTTCATTATGCTTGTGTCGTCCTTTTTTTTGATTTTTGTATTTCACTTATAGTTTTGTTTTTTATAGTTCTTTCTTCCATTTGTGTATTTTGCATTTTTCACTTTTATTTTTTATTTTCCACTGTTCTTTTTTTTATTTTTGGCTTTTTTCTTTTTACCTTTTTTTGCGTCATCTTCGCTGTGTTTGATTACGAGAACAGGAGACAGCATGATGTCAAAAAGTTGAAGCCATTTAGGTTAATCTATGTTTCCCCTTCCCCGTGCAGCCGTTGTTCTGCGTACACTCAAAACAAAGCAAATAAACCTATGAGCTGCTGCATCCACGTTGTTGTTCTTTATTGTTGGTAGCATGTTTTATTTCATCTTACTTATATTTTCACACATGCCAGCTTGTGCAGCATACTGATGTTCACAGAGGAAGTATAATAACGGAATAACTTTTCATAGGTAGAGTAGTAATTTGTTATAACTCGTAATCAGTGTGTCATTTGGAGGGGCTGGTTATAGGAACACCCTAGCATGTGTTATATTTGTGCAGAGATTTTTTTTTCTCCTGGTAAAGGGCCACTAAAATAGACATCATATTATGAGAATCAGGTGCTCGACATTGAGTTTCTATCCATCTATTTATTTATTTACTCATTTATATCCCACATTAAACATGAATTAGGTTGAAACCTGGGAGCATTTAAAATCTTTTTTTTTTTCTTGTGCCTAGATCAAAAGAGAATGAATGTTGAATGCAGTGATATATTATAAAAATGCACTTAATGTTGTTTATTACTACCAGGGCCACAGAGAGGGGGGGCAGGGGGGACAAAATTCCCCGGGCCTCCAAGGGGGGCCCGGCGCCACAGTCCCCGGTCTCACCCGCCCACGGCTCCGTCGACAGCTCCCCTCAGTCCACCACCGGGCCCCCTGAATTCAAAAATTAGCAGTGCCACGGCCTCACTTCCCTGTGAAAGTGGCAGATCGTCTCCATTCGGGCCTTCCCTCCCTGTGTCCTGCCCTCGTCTGATGTAACTTCCTGTTTCTGCAAGGGCGGGACACAGGGAGGGAAGGCCCGAAGGGAGGTGATCTGCCGCTTTCACAAGGAGGTGAGGCCACGGCGCTGAATGCAGGGGTCCCGGTGGCGGATGGAGGGTGTAGGCGACGGGGCTGGAGGGGGACTGCGGCACCAGGCGGGCCTGAGTGGCGTTTGGGGGGGGCAGCGGGGACCAGGGCGCAGCTCAGTCTCTCGGTGGCCCTGATTACTACTATGTAAAAGAAAGATACTAAATAATGAGGGCAGAGCTACCTTCTTGCAGAAGTCCAGAGCCAGTCTAACTGTGCCAACATTATCTAGTTCTGTGATATATATTTATTTCTTCTTCAAGTCAGTTTTCAACAGCATTTTCAAAGTTATTACCCAAATTTGAACACAATTATAACGCCAATTAATAAGTTTTGGATGTTACTGAATTCTATTATTCTGTTTCACTGTATTTCCAGTTTTGGCACAGTATAAGTCATCACAATGACAAAATATAAGAAAACCAATGCATTGCATTAGGGGCTTATAGCCTATTTAGTTATGTTTAAACAAATGAGAGATCTGAATGAATGAAAGAAAATATTTATTTTTATTATTTTGACTTATGAAAACCAATTGTCCCTGAAACATGCTCAAAATAGAATAATCCATTTGTACAAAAGAGATGAAGTGAAGATGTGATTCCATGTGCCCCAATGAAAGGAGAGTTTAATTTTACCTCCAATCTTTATAACACCAGGCTTCCCAAGGCAGATTACAACAGTTAAGATGAACCCATCAGAACACAGGAAATTTGGCCATGTATTATCATATTGTATAAAACAATATAGAAAAATAAGCACAAAATACATCCTTTATGTGTGCTGTTTCCACCAGCTACAATAATTTTTGAAGCTATTTTAGTGATATTCAGTTTTGATTTCATGATATTTTTAGAGGGTAGTACAGCATAAATAGATATAGAGTATACAAACAAAAAAAGTAAAACTGGGCCTTCAAGACTGAGACAACAGTGATTCTTTATTGACAGGTGACCCGACACGGGCCGTGTTTCGGCACAATATGCACCTGCCTCAGGGGTCTAACAAAGCATATGGAAGTAAACATTAAAATAAAATTAAAATAATAAAAATCATCAGTAATTTAAACATATAAATGATCAACACTGATTTAGGTTTAAAAATATAGAGACGTAATAGTAATAATAATATGAATTAAATGCAATTATAGAATAACATCACTTAAAAAACCACATTTAAAAGTCTGAGATATCGATTGTTCTTAGGGATAAAAGTAACTTATAAAACATATATATTTCAAAATAATACATAAAACTTTATAATTCAAATTTTTTTATAAAGCCAAAATACATGTACATGAATTTTATCAAATGATTATGATATTACCAAGCACAGTAAACAAAACAAAAAACATTGAAAAATATGTGATCTGTATTAATATGACTATGTGCCTAATTGGCTGTGTGATGTATTTCTGTGGCTCAAAGGACTGTTTTGTGCAAAATATGATGTGGGCTACCTGATAAATAGGTAAATCTCTTTTATAAAAGAAACTGGGTTTCTTACCAAGGTCTCTGTTCTGCAGTATGTAAAATATATAGATCCAATGCCTATATAATAAAAGAAATTAAAATAAAATTAAATAGAGATGTAGAGAAATTACTCCATCTCGTTTGTATAAATGTTTCATCAAAAAACGGTAAGGTAGCCTAGTGGTCTATTTTTAAACATGAGTATCCATTTTAATATATAATATTTCATCCAGGAGCACTTATTTTTCCAAACGTAATTTAAGGCACGTAAGAATAATGTATAAGTTTGACTGCAATATTTGACTTTAACTACGTTACATAATAGAAAGTAAAGGTTTATACACATATAAACTTTTTTTTGCCTTTCACACTAATTTTATTTGTCCATGCAGTATGTCTTTTAAAATGAAAATATGTTATTTACTTGTTTTATATACTATTCATTTACATTATGATTCGCTACTACACAATGTCTATGTTGTAGGTATTGATCACATAAAGTTGTAGCACACTCTATTATATGTCAACATCATGTCATTACGTCTGAACGCTCTCCTTAACGTCATCACTGTATTCACATTTTCTAAAAATACAGCACTAGGCTGTTTTATCATTTTTTTATTAGCCATTTAGACCAACAAATAGGTTTTCATCTTTGTTTTACTTTACTACTACACAATGCTTTCGCTGTATATATTGAACACATAAAGTTGTACAAAACTTAATAGCATGATGACATTACGTCATCATGATACTACGTCATTACGTCTAAACGCCGCCCTCGACATCGCCATTATTCATGTTTAAAAATAGACCACTAGGCTACCTTACCATTTTTTGATGAAACATTTATACAAACGAGAAGACTTCAAACGGAGCTAAATCTCCAACTTGCGGCTGTAATTTGTTTTACAGACACGCTCACTGATGAGAAATTCTCTCAATTTCTGAAGTGAGTAATTGTTATCTTCCTTGGCGAAAATACTGTTTTAGCTATCACGCTATCACTAATAGAGCTAGGCTAACATATTACACCAAATTTGCTTGTCGGCTCATACCGGTGTTTTCATTTATCTCAATCACAATAAAGAATTTACAAGGCAGCGTCTGGAGACACACAATGATTTAATAATTAAAAATTATATCATCATTAGGTGCAGCAAATCTGTTAAATCAAATGGAGTAATTTCTCTACATCTCTATTTAATTTTATTTTAATTTCTTTTATTATATAGGCATTGGATCTATATATTTTACATACTGCAGAACCTTGGTAAGAAACCCAGTTTCTTTTATAAAAGAGATTATTTACCTATTTATCAGGTAGCCCACATCATAATTTTTCACAAAACAGTCCTTTGAGCTACAGAAATACATCACACAGCCAATTAGGCACGTAGTCATATTAATACAGATCACATATTTTTCACTGTTTTTTTATTTCATTTACTGTGCTTGGTAATATCACAATCATTTGATAAAATTCATGTACATGTATTTTGGCTTTATAAAAAATTTGAATTATTAAGTTTTATGTATTATTTTGAAATATATATGTTTTACAAGTTACTTTTATCCCTAAGAACAATTGATATCTCAGACTTTTAAATGTGTTTTTTTTAAGCAGTGGCATAGCCAAGGGTGGGCCCAGGCCCATCCACTTTGGGTTCAGGCCCACCCAATAGCAGCACATCTCTAATGTGGCTGGCAGGGATTCCCAAGCCCCACCAGCCGAAAACTCCCAACTGTCTCTCCTGCATACCTTTTAAATAGCAGATCTTTACCTGCTACAAGCAGCAACTGATACATACTGTTCGCACCGGCCCTGCAGCCTTCCCTCTGATGTATTCCTGCTTATGCAGAAACAGGAAGTTGCATCAGAGGGAAGGCTGTGGGGCCAACATGAGCACTGTGTATTAGTTGCTGCTCATTGCCAGTGAAAATCTGCTATTTAAAATGTATGTGGGGGAGGGGGATGTTTGAGAGACCATATGGCATGCAGGCAAGAGAGAGAGAGAGACCAAATTACTTGTGGGACAAGGCGGAGTTCTGCCCACCCATCTTGGGCCCAGGCCCACCCAAAATTGGGTGTCTGGCTACGCCCCTGTTTTTAAGTGATGTTATTCTATAATTGCATTTAATTCATATTATTATTATTACTATTACGTCTCTATATTTTTAAACCTAAATCAATGTTGATCATTTAAATGTTTAAATTACTGATGATTTTTATTATTTTAATTTTATTTTAATATTTATTTTAATGTTTACTTCCATATGCTTTATGGTTAGACCCCTGAGGCAGGCGCTTCTTGCGCCGAAACACAGCCCGTGTCGGGTCACCTGTCAATAAAGAATCACTGTTGTCTCAGTCTTGAAGGCCCAATTTTACTTTTTTTGTTTGTATGATATTTTTATCTACATATGGGACATTTTCAAATAAATTAAAAAGCTGTCAAATAAGTAAAAACACCTTTTGTCTTCCACCTTTTAAGACACTGCCCATTGCCTATCCAACTGGAACAGTTTTCGACTTTTTACAGATGGACCACCCATAGTCAGTCCATTATCTCTAATAATCTTTTACTATTGCTTTCAATAGCATTTGCTATTGCTTTTGGTGTACTTGTGACTCCGCCTACTGGTTTCAATCCATATAATGGGCTAGATAGCCTCATACCGTCTCCTGTTCTCAACCAAACCTCCTTGGGCCCACATCTTTATATTAAATTCAATTTAAGAAACTTCCAATTCAATCTCCTAGGCCTTATTTCAGATCAGACATCCTTGGACTATAAAGGCTTTAGATCATCATATTTAGATCTGGATTTCAATGGATTCCCAAATGCATGACTATGTAGTTCATATACTGTATCTCTATAACCAACCTGGAGTTGGCCCTGTGAATCAGGTTGCAGTGCTATGTAGCAGAGACTTATGTTTACTATTTCCTATCCCACAGGGTCACCAGGGATTAGGTGCATCAGTGAAATGATACATTCAGTACTGGGAAAGGAGGGAAGACGTATGTAAAGGGCAAGTCTCAGAGAAAACTCCCTTCCAGTCCTCCTGGTTGTCAAGAACAAACACTTAATGCCTCAAGGGGGGGGGGGGGGGGGGGGGGAGGGAAGAAATCACAGATCTGAAAAAAGCAGGGCTTCAATTTTATCAACATTGAATGCAGTCTTTAATATTATACTTCAACTTAATTGATTCAAAGGTATTAAGAGGTCAATGTTATTTTGTTTCTAGTTTAAATTTGGGTTTCAAATGCCACATGCCATCTGCTGTTTAATCCCTTATTCGGCCTATTAGGAAGGTCATGTAGGTCTCCATAAACAGCTCACCAAAAGGCTACAAAATGCCAGTGAGGAAGCCCTCTCTTCCTGGAGTGTACCTCACCCCAAATAGAGATCTCGTGACTTTTTATTAAGACTCTTAAAGACACATAGCACTAGATCTCCATGTAATACATCTGTGAAGAAAGCTTCCACCTATCTCATGTTTTCGTTAAGTTATTTAAAAATTTATGACCAGCATTATGTAAAAGCAGGGCTTTTTTTGAGAGGGTACTTGGGGGTACTGAGTACCGGCACCTTTTTCATTGTCTGCTAAAATTGATTCAAGGTCCCCAAGTTATAGTAAAAGAGTTCAGGTTGCAGGGGGCCTGGCTATTGTGGGGTGGGTCCCTCAGTGATCACCCCACCTCTGAAGGGTGGTCTGGCATTTGAGTACCGGCACCTTTTTTGATAGAAAACACGTACTGTGTAAAAGTATGAGCAAATTACAAATAACATTCAAAATAAAATCATTAATCAAATAAAACAAATACAACAGACAATTTTGAGTGATTTTGCATAGACAAACATAACCTACTGATCACCCCCTACTCAGGAAAAGCTTTTTAAAATAAAGCTTTTAAGTTTTTCTGAAAAACTACTTGGATGTAATCGCCCTCAGGTCCTAAAGCAGGGAATTCCGTAACTCTGGACCTGCTATTTAAAAAATTCTATGTTGAAATGCTTTTTATGGAATCAGTAGTCAGGAATGTGCCTGGCTGAGTCTTAAAACTGACTGTTGCTTCTATTGTTTGTAGAGGAACGCTACTTAGAATAAGTTTTCTACTTTATTGTAAGAACAATTTCTCTCCTTTTTAACTCAACTCTTAAAGCTTTAGTTTCAATTTGTGAGCCTATTTAATATATTGTCTGTAATCCCCAAACTAAATCTATATTTTTCTGAAGTTACATCTTGTTTTCTCACCTTGTGTGTATCTGCAGAAATACTTGTCACACCTTTAACACCAAAGTCAAATGGCTGAAGAGGGAATCCAGCCTTCTTCATAAAGACAATGAGGAAGCCACCTAGGCAAGCATCCACATGAAAAGGGATCTTATATTTCACTGCCAACTGAATGAAGACACGTTGCAATTAATTGACACCCTTAAAAAAAAAAAAAAGAAGAAAAATACAAAACCCAAACCACCCAATTCTTTCTTCATGCACACCTACAAAAACAATATTTTATTCTGGCCATGCCTAGCAGCTGCAAACTCACAAAGCCTGAAAAGAATTTCCTTTAAACTATATATATGCATATGTCATATCCATAACTATAGCTAAACACATTCCAAGAACACTTAGGTCTTTTACAAAGGTGTGCTAGTATTTTTGGCATACGCTAAAAACCAGCGTGCGCTAAACGTTGATATGTCCATTATATTCCTATGGGTGTCTCAACGTTTAGCACACACTAAAAGCACTAGTGCACCTTTCTAAAAGGCCCACTTAATTTGTCTGTACTTTTAGGTAGGGGTGGAAGAATATTTTTAAACTTGGGCACCAGCCTAAACATTTTTTTTTTGTCAGTACACTATCAGCTCAGGGATTTTTTTTTTTTGTCTTTTTGGTTTGGATTTTACCCTTTTGTCTACATTTCAGATTTTGTTTTTAAATTTTTTTTTTCTTTTTTTGTCATGTCTATTTATTTTGCTGTTTTTTGCCATCTAATTTTTATTTTAAGTGTTTTGTTTATTCTGTTTTCATTTCTGTTCCTCACCTCCTCTTCCAACTTCTATCCTGTGAGGGTAGGGAGCAACCCCTGGTCAGGCTAGAGTGGCAGTTCCTTTCAGACTTAGGACTACCCACAGCTCCTCTTGGGCCTAGGTTAGGGGAAGGTGCCAAGTTTTGGGCACCTGAGAATTTTCTCACTGTTTCTTGTTTGTATTCACTTTCTCAACAAAACAAAGTCAAAAGGTAAGAAAAAATACCAACCTTTGTACAAACAACTGTAGAATGAACTAAAGGGAAGAATGAAGAACGAGGGCAAAGAGAGAAAAGAAAAACTAAGGGACAACTCCCACAGTAGCATCTTACGTAAATTAGATATAAATCTCATTCTGATACTCAATACTTAACGAAAGCACTTTAAATGCTGAAGAACAAAACAAAAATATAATTTCCAAATGCATGCACACACAAAACTATACAGGAAAGCAGCAAACAAATAGATTTCCCCCTCAGGAAATGTGAAATCTGTCACGGTGATCCCATGCTTGTGTGTGTGTGTTTTTTTAAAGGATATCCACAATGAATATGCATGATATACCCTTATACAAATCTTTTTTTTTTTGTATTTTGGAATGCTTTTATAAAATGCATATTTTTGTGCAGATGAATAAATATTTTTTATTAGATCCCTCAACATAAGTGGTTATGTTCGTAGATGAAATAAATGATTGCTTCATTCAGCAGCTGATTCAGGAATCAACAAGAGGGCGACTGTAGATCTATTCTTAGTGGAATGTAGAAGTTGGTGAGAGAGATAATGGTGTTGGGTCCACTTGGCAATAGTGATCATAACATGATCAAACTTGAGTTCATAATCGGAAATCTACTGTGTTAGCATTTAATTCTCAAACGGCAACTATGATAAAATGAGGAAACTGGTTAAAAATAAAAAAAGAGCTAAAAAAAACTGCTGCAACAAAATCAGACATGGAGATGTTTTAAAATACCACTTGAAAGCCCAGACCAACAACAGCCAGCACGGTTAAAAAGTGAAGTGAAAGAGGCCAATGGAGTCAAAATAACATCTCAAAAAATCCAAATGAATAAAGTACAAAGCAGAATAAGTACTGGAGAGTTATAGATGCAAAACATTCATAAGGAAGGCTAAAAAGGAATTTGAAAATAAGCTTGCTGTCGAGGCAAAAACTCATAATAAAAAACCTTTTCAGGTACATTAGAAGCAGAAAAGTTTGAGTGCCCCTTTTACTCCTTGATTTAATGGTCCACCTGACTCCTTCACAGAAAGGAGAGGACAAGGCCACAATAGAGCGACTAAGTGGCCCTTATGCAAAGCATAAGCCCAACGCTGCCTTACCGCATGCTACTTTGAACTACCGCTGGCTCATTTAATAGCACAGCACTAACCAGGCATCGTCAGGTGCTGCCTGGTTACCGCGGGAACCCTTACTGTCACCTCAATGGGTGGCAGTAAGTGCTCCCCTCACATGGCAATGTGGTAAGAGTACTCTTACTACATGGCCATTTTTTAGGGACTTTTTACCTGCTGCGGTAAAAAGGGCCCCCGCCGCTACTGCAGGGCCCTTTTTCCCTGCAGCTTAGTAAAAGGACTCCTAAATGAATTATTTGCTTCAGTCTTTACTGGGGAAGATGTAAGGGAGCTACCAATGTCAAAAATGGAATTTCAATGTGACAGTACGGAGGAACTGAAAAATCTCAGTGAACCTGGAAGATGTAATAGGTCAAATCTACAAGAGCAGCAAATCACCTGAACCGGATGATATACACCCCAGAATATGAAATCAATTGCAGACCTACTAATAGTAATCTGTAAACTAAAGACTGAAAAAGTGGCCAAAACTATAATTTTGTACGAGTATATCCCAGCTTTCTAAAATAGGGATGTAGACATGTACGTAGCATACATGTCTAAACACTGGTTTATATGTCCAAAATGCATATAGGGCTTCTAAAATAACCACCATCTGTATTTTCAGAAAGCTTTTGGCAAAGTCCCTCATAAGACACTCCTGAAGAAATTAAAAGCCATAGGATTGGAGGAAATATCTTGCTATGGATTGCAAACTGGTTAAATAACAGAAATCTGAGAGTAGGGTTAAATGGCAAATCTTCTCAATGGGGGAATGTGAAAAGTAGAGTACCACAGGGATCTGTACTGGGGACCAGTATTTAACATTTTCTGGAAATGGGGACAAGTGACATGATCATACTTGCTGCTGGCACAAGATTACTCAAAGCTGTTGCATCATTGTTTTCTAATTGTTCGATGTTTGTACTTTGATAAGAAAAAGTTCTAATAAAGATATTGAAACAAAAAAATAAGTTGCAGAATCGCATGCAATTGTGAGAAACTACAGGAGGACCTTGCAAAACTGAAAGATTAGCCATCCAAATGAAAGCTGAATGTTAAGAATCATTAGGGAAGGCATAGACAATTTAAAAAATATATATCATAGTATCTCTATCGCTCCATGGTGTGGCCACAACTCAAAATGGATGTAGACAAATTAGAAATGGTACAGAGAACAGTAACAATGATTAAGGACAGACTAAATAGGTTAGGGTTCTTCAGCTTGAAGAAGAGACAGCTAAGAGGAAATATGACAGAAGTCTATAAAATCCTGAGTGGAGAGGAACTGGTAAATACAAATTGGTTGTTTTCTCTTTCAAAAAGTACCAATACTTGGGGACAATATCTATAAGTCTGTCTGGCTGTGGCTCTGATGCTGTCCACAGGTCACACAGCCCTCCTTCCTCCTTTCTATAGCTGCTGTGCTGTGTGTTTCAAATCTGCTCTGTACAGAGAACCCTAAGCAGTTTAAATTTCATGTTTCAAGCGGTCTGACAACTATAGGAAGACAGGGCCATGCAACCCATAGCACGTACCAGAACTGATCTTACAGATACTGGGTCAAGAAGATTTTGGGAGAAGGAAGAACTCACTCTTGAGGATTTGAGAAATAAGCATTTCCTTGGACACATCCTAGTCTAATATCAGAGACAATCTGGTTTTCATAAGGGGCACCACCCAAAACCACTGCTAACTGGCACAGTCACTGAGATTAGCTCACGTTTAAATTCCGGTAAAATAGTTCTAATTCTTTTTTATTTGCCAGAAGTCTTTATTGACAGTTCAAACAAGTGGGCAAAACATACATGTCGCTTACAGCATTATGCAATCTTTGCACATCCAGTTTTCAATTACATGCACAAAATAAAAGAGGACAAGATTCAAAAATGCCTTCCCCACAATCCAAACTAGCGCATTATTGCTCAACCAAACTTCTTGAGATTTTTATTTTCCATTTTATTCCCTAAACAACTTGTAACAGTAACACTATTCCCCGCCCACCCACCCCCCAACCCCGCTCGGTCATTCAGGTAGACAGGCTGATAATTTCCTAAACCAATGCATTACAATACTCAAACTGAGCAATGTAAAATAAAAGGTTCCCACGTGGTATCCCATTTATGTTATCTGGTGCCGACGCTCTGCTGAGAGCGGCTCCATTTTACAGATATACTACAGTTTATTAAGCCACTTTGTTAATGGGGACACTGAGTTCTGTTTCTAGTACGCTATAGAAATAAGTAGTAGTAGTAGTACCTAACCAAAAAAGCATTAGTAGGTGTTAGACCCGGAATCTTTTTTAGGAAATAGAAAATAAACTGGAGCCGAAAAGCAAAGATAACCCCAGCCATATCTGTAATCTACAATATATTGCTTTCCAAAAGGCTCTTACTTTTACACAAGACCAGCACATATGACCCACTGTGCCAACTTCTCCGTATCCCCTCCAACAAATGCGCCGGAGTCGAGCAGGTGTTAGGTACCAGCGAAATATTACTTTAAGAGCATTTTCTCTAAGAGGCACATAAAGAGACACTCTCGTCAAGGCCCTTTCCATGGTCTCCCACTCATCTTCCCTCAGCTCCTGGCCCAGCTCACGGCTCCAGTTCCTCCTTTGAAGGGTATACACTGAAGGTTTTGAGCAAATATGCTTATAAAGACAGGTTACCAAGCCTCTCGTGGACCTGGAGTCCTCACATAACTCCTCCAAGAATGAGTCCTCCCTCATTACCAGCGAACAAATAGATTTCCCCCTCAGGAAATGTGAAATCTGGAGATAAGCATACCTGTCGTGTGCAATACATGGATACTCCTCTTTCAAAAGAGAAAATGTTTGCAGAGACTCCTCCTTGAACACCTGACCCCAGGTTTGCAGGCCCTCCCTGTACCATCCACTAAACACACCCTGTACATTCCCCGGAGGGAAAAGAGGATTATAGGCGACAGATGAGACAGATTACTCTCCGGGCATGCGAAAAAGGTGTCCCAGTAATAAAAGGTACAAACTATAAAACAACTGTTAAATTGTATACAAAACACTTTCTATCTTTATTGAATATTTTCTATATACTTAGATTTTTTCTTTACACAGTCATAAATAGAACATTAACACAATCATTCACATCCATGATCCCAGAGACCTATGCTTTCGGGGGAGCCACACTAACGCACCCAATGAGAATTGTTCCAATGTACCCACTACTTGTGTGCAATGCATGATACCACTCTATTGCTGCACGTGCCTGAGCTGCCCTGTAGTACCAATAGATGTTTGGGACTCCCATCCCACCCTTTTTCCTATCTTGATATAAGAATGAAAGAGGGAGCCGTGGACGCTTTCCTGCCCATATGAAACGTATAATGCGATCTTGCAGGGTAGAAAGAGTCCTCCTTGGTATCTGCAGTGGGAGTACCTGGAACAAGTACAGGAGACGGGGTAATATGTTCATTTTAATCGTGGCTATTCTACCAAACCAGGACAGGGTCAAATCCTCCCATCGCTCCAGATCTCAGACTAATGCTCTAATCACACCTGGGTAGTTTGCGGAATACAAATCTGAAAAATGCGGGGTCAACAAGACTCCCAAGTAACGGATTCCTTTCACTGCCCAACGAAATGAATATGAGTCCTGCAGTGCACTCACTAACCTTGGTGGCAAAGTGACGTTAAGGGCCTCTGACTTAAGTCATGTTAATTTTGAATCCAGATACCACTGCATAATCATCCACAGTGCGCAGGAGATTTGGGACTGAGGTAATCGGATGCGTTACAGTTAACACATCATCAGCAAAGAGTGCCATTTTATTCTCTCTCTCCCCTATATAAACACCTCATATATCTGAGTTCGCATGTATGTTTGCCGCAAAGGGCTCCATACCCATTGCAAAAAGCAGTGGGGATAGTGGGAACCCCTGGCGAGAAGCTCTCTGCAATGTAAACATCTCAGAATTCCCCCAGTTAATTCACACACAGGCCTTAGGAAAGCTATAGAAAGCCCTAACCCGACCACAGAACAGAGGCCCTATCCCAAACTCTTCCAGAATCAAAGGCCTTCTCCGTGTCCAGACCAAGAAGGCACATCAGCAGCCGATCTCTTCTGGTCAAGTACATTACGTCCACCACTCGTCTAATATTGTCCATGGCTTGCCTCTGTGGCACAAACCTCCACCTGGTCTGGGTGTATAAGAGTTTGGCAAAATAGCTGTTAGGTGATTTGCTAAAACTTTTGCTAAGATCTTAACATTAGCATTCAAGATGGATATAGGGCGATATGAAGCACATTCAGTGTGATCTTTATTTGGTTTTGGTATTACAGCAATCCAGGCCTCCATCACTGAAGGGGATAGAAGCCCTCCAGTTCTAATCTGATTAAGTAAATCTGTAAGCAATGGAACGAGTTCTAAAACAAATTTCTTATAAAACTCATTAGGAAGACCATCTAGACCAGGTGATTTGTGAGAGGGTAACCCCTTAACATTTTGAATCTCTATTGATGTTATCATTTTATCCAATTCAGCTACCTGGACTGGGTTAAGTGTTGGTAGATTACTAGCTGTCAGATATTCATTGATAGCTTCTGGTGCAGGACAAATCTCCTGCGAGTATAGCGTTTGATAGAATTGTTTAAACCGCTTACATATCTGAGTGGTTGTGTTAAGTAGGCCCCCCTTACCATCTCGAACTCGCACAATTGTGTGGTCCACCTTTTGTTTACGCAACCTTATGGCAAGAGTACGCCCTGCTTTATTGGTAAATTCAAACGCACATACCTTCTGTCTAGCTTGAAACATGCTCAATTGTTCTGAGTAAATGGCATCCAGTTGAAGCCAAATTCACGCAGCTCCTGCATTATTTGGGGAGACTGTTTTGCCTTATGACTTGCTTCTAGACATTTAATTCTATCCAAACACTTCGCCAACTGCGCCCTCTGGCGACGGGCCTGCCTGCTAGCTACTTGTAGGAAATATCCTCTAGATATCACTTTCATGGCATCCCAAACTACACTTAGAGGGGGACCTGAGTCAATATTAATTTCCTGGTATTCCTTCATCACATTTCTATAAACTTCTATCACCTCCATATCCTGTAGGATGCCTACATTCATGGTCCATATTTTGTCCTGGACCTCTGGCCTAATAGACAGCAAGGAGGCCCACGCCGGCGCGTGATCTGATATGGTTATACTACCAATACCTGACCCGCCTCCGGACCCATCTCAACCAACTTAGCGTCCAGAAAGATATGGTCAATACATGAATAGGAGTCATGGATGTGAGTAGTATGTGTAATCTCGATCTCTTTGGTGTGTAAGTCAACAATATATCTAGCAGTCCTAAGGAGTGTACAAGTGAGCAAATCCTAACCTGGGCCAACTAAAGTTAATTGGTTGTTAGTACCCAATTATTGATGGTAAAGAGCTTGTTAGTCAATTATGTTGCACGCACATCTCGGGTACGTGTGCCAAATTTGGACGCCCACATCTGAGTGCCATTTACAGAATCCATGGGTTTCTGACTTGTATTACCCCTTCCATTTTAGAAACAATGCTTACACTGAAGAACTCTTAAGACTTTAAGCTGTTGGATAGATTTGACTTTGTCCCTTATGCCTGAAATATCAGCAACCACTAAGGTGTCGTTTACAACTTTACAGAAAATAAGGTTTAAGTGAGACTGGAACCTAGGGACCTGATATTAACGCATGCCTTAGTATGAGTGACAGAATTTATAACAGTCCTAACATTGTATATATGTTATGTTTACAGGCAAGTCAGAATGCTGCTGTAAAACTGTTATTGAGACCAGGCTACACCATTGCTTATGGAGCATCAATGGCTTTATTCGCAATCAAATCAAGCTCAAAATATCAATTTTGCCATTCCATGACTTACATTGATATGACTCAATATCCGGCAGACTGTCAGCTGTCTTATGAACCACTATATTGCTTCAATACTCCCATCCAATTTATTAACAACTAGTAAAAAAGGCCCGTTTCTGACACAAATGAAACGGGCGCTAGCAAGGTTTTCCTCGGAGTGTGTATGTTTGGGAGAGTGTATGTGAGAGTGACTGTGTGAGAGTCAGAGTGAAAGTGTGAGTGTGTGAGAGAGAGAGTGAGTCTGGGTGTGAGTGTGTTTGTGAGAGAGTGTGTGTGTGAGAATGAGAGTGTGTGCAAGTGTGTATGTGAGACACAGTGTGAGAGTGTGTGTGTGTGTGTGCGCGAGAGAGAGAGTGTGTGTGGGACACAGATTCTCTGTGAGAGTGAGTGTATGAGACCAAGCGAGTGTGTGAGTGACTGTGTGGCACATAGAGAGTGAATGTGATACAGTGTGAGACAGAGTGTGTGAGAGTGAGAGTCAGAAAGACATTGTATATGAGAGAGAGAGAGTGAGCCTTGCCCTCCCAATCCATGCCCATCCATGCTCCTCTGTCACCTGCCCCCTCCATTCATCCCTATCCAGCAATTCCCCTCTCTCCCTGAGCCCTGTCCTGCAATCCATATCCATCCATGCCCATCTGTCCCCTCCATTCATCCCTATCCAGCAATTCCCCTCTCTCCCTGAGCCCTGTCCTGCAATCCATATCCATCCATGCCCATCTGTCCCCTCCATTCATCCCTATCCAGCAATTCCCCTCTCTCCCTGAGCCCTGCCCTCCCAATCCATGCCCATCCATGCTCCTCTGTCCCCTGCCCCCTCCATTCATCCCTTTCCAGCAATTCCCCTCTCTCCCTGAGCCCTGCCCTCCCAATCCATGCCCATCCATGCTCCTCTGTCCCCTGCCCCCTCCATTCATCCCTTTCCAGCAATTCCCCTCTCTCCCTGAGCCCTGCCATCCCAATCCATGGCCATCCATGCTCCTCTGTCCCCTGCCCCCTCCATTCATCCTTTTCCAGCAATTCCCCTCTCTCCCTTCCATGACCCCCCCTCGCATCCATGCTCCTCTCTCTTCCATGTCCCAGCCTGGCCCGCCCTCTTCTCTCCCCCCCCCCCCTTCGCATCCATGCCCCCCCCCTTCGCATCCATGCTGTCGTTTCTCCTCTGCCCTCCCGCTCCCATTGTTCAATTTTACTGTCCACCCTCTTCTCTCCCCCCAACATTCCTTTTTTTTTTTTTTCTTTTTAAATTTACCTCGGTTCTGGCAGCGCAGCGTCAGGGAAGGAGGCGGCGCTCCCGACGTCTAGCCTTCCCTTCACTGTGTTCCGCCTTCTTCTGACGTCATCCTTGACGTCAGAAGAAGGCGGAACACAGCGAAGGGAAGGCTAGAGACGTCGGGAGCGCCGCCTCCTTCCCTGACGCTGCGCTTTGTTTGTTTTTTTTTCGCCCTCGACGTCATGACGTTTGCCCTGACGTCATGACGTTTGACGCGAGGGCGAGGCAGAGACGGCTGGGTGGCTTCACACCATGAATCCACGAACCCTACAGCCAGGGAGTGTTTGAGTGACTTCAGAACGTTGTCTTCAGAACGTTCACAGTGCGTTTTGTTATATTAGATTCTTTCTTTGTTTAAAGCAAGACTTAACTGCACATGGGATGCGGCTTTCACAGTCTTGGCACATACCCTGTGGAATGCAATAGTGCTTACTTATAAGGAAAGCAGGGCAAAAACAATAAGTGACAAATGAATAAGTATAGCAGAAAATACAAAATGTTACTCTAGAAGCCATTCATTGATCAAAACCAGACACATGAATATTTAAGGAAAGGTGAAGTAAAACCTAAAGATAAGTGACGGATACTAGTTACAGCCCAGTACAGCGGATTAAGAACAAAGGGCTCCTTTTACAAAGGCACGCTAGTGTTTTTAATGTGTGCTAAAAATAAGCGTACGCTAAACGTTAGAGACACCCATATATTCCTATGGGCGTCACTTGCATTTAGCACACACTAAAAACGCTAGTTTGCCTTTGTAAAATACCCCCAAAATGATTTACAAGAAGTAGAGAGAAAAAAAAAAAACTAGTGCAACAGACATCTGTAGATTCTATAATAACAGTCACTCATCTTATCTTATAGATGGCTGTGAAGTTCTGATGGCAGAAAATCTCTATACAGAAAGACATAACGAGTTTGCGTGTCTCATCCATTGGAAACTTTGTAAACACTACAACATCACTGTATTAGAAAAGCACTAGGTTCATTACCCTAAGAAAATCATGGAAAAAAAAATAAGAGGTTACGATCACATGGAACAACCCCATTCCAATTGATAAAAAGTTGAGCGTCAGGGACCCGCACATAGTGGTGAAAGAGGAAACAACACCAGAAAGACATTGATTATACTGGTTTCTATAGCAAGTGATTACTCTGTGAATCACGTACAGAGAAAAAATATATTCAAGTATCAAAGAACTGCAGTCCGAGACCAAGAAAATGTGGCAGAAATTATTTCCCATTGTTTTGTGAGCCACAAGCCTGATTAAAAAATTTCCAGGCACATTTGGATAAATTGCCTATATGTGTTAAATCTTATGAACTCCGAAGGAAGCTCTCTTTGGCACGATGCAAGTCCTATGGCGAGCATTAGCAGTAAATTTAAGAGACTGAGATCATACTCCAAATACTCTGGCTTAGGAACGAGGTTCATTACTGTCATGGTATATCAGAAAATAATCCATTTGGAGACAATGGCCCCACCCAGAAAAAGACAAGGGAAGAGAGAAGAAATGGAAAAACAAACTGGAAAAGAATGTAGAAGACCAACAAGAAAGTAGGAGAGACAGACTAAGACTAACCCAATTACAAAAATAAAGGGGTCCTTTTACTAAAACTTAATGTGCACTAAATGCTAAGAAGCCAATTTTATACCTATAACTTCTTAGCATTTAGCACACGCTAAGATTTAGTAAAAGGGCCCCCAAAATACCCAGATAAAGTAGAAAAGATATTTTAGTTTTTAAAGACTGGATTGTGTCAGCTTTGAGAAATATGCATCTCTTTTCTTTCTATATTTTGCAAAACACAGGAGGAAATGCATTTGTTTCTATTTTTCCAGTATTGCACTGCTCATCGAGTTTTGCTTTCTAGGATTTTTTTGTTTGTGTGTTTCTGTTTGTGGTTCCTTATTCTGTATTAGGCAAGGGTCTGTCTATGTTCTGCATACGTGATCGAGGTAAAAGATTTTGCTAGTGTGTAGTTTCTGTGCAGCAGTCTCATTTGTTCTGTCTCCCCCCCCCCAAGAGGAGCATATGGGCGTTCTAGGACCTTGTGTAATATTTACAGTGTTGCTTTTCATATGTAGGTTTGATGCACTTTGAGTACTACAAGTTAGTGCTATTTTGATAAGATGTTCACTATATAGGTTCTGATATCTTTTTTGTAAAGTTGTACATTACATTCCACTGCCACTTTGTAAAGTGAAATGATACCACAGTTTTAATATTTATATATTTTTGAGTGGCAAGATGTAAGAAGAAACATCCTAGCTCCATTATTTTGGGAAAGTGGAGAATAAACAGAATTGTACAGCTTATACAGAGATTCTGTCCCATTCTATATAGAAGCCACACTTCACTCTTAGGTAGAAGTAAATCATCATTGAATAAGTTTTACTGATGGCTGAAACAGACGGTAATTTCTCTATACATAAAATACTCTTCTGTACTATGTTTATAGCTAACAAATGTTGGACAGGGAAGGCTGTGATGTGGGAGCAATGTGCATAAGTGCCACTTTGGTTTGTCAGCTTTCACTCCATGTCCCTCTCTCCCCCCCAAAAAACCCTGGCATGCCTCATCTATTGCCTACCTAAATACTTCTGTCAAGAGCAGGGGTGGGCAACCTTTATACACAAAGGGCCACATGAATATCAGCACTACTCCTAGAGCAGTGCTACTCAATCCAGTCCTTGAGACACACCGAATCCTATCAGGTTTTCAATATTTCACGGTGAATATGCATGAAATAGATTAACATACCATGGAGGCAGTCATGTAAATCTATCTCATGCATATTCCCTTTGAATATCTTAAAACCCTGACTGCCCTAGAGGACTAACTTTATAGACCTTCTGTGTGATAAATAAGTAAAAAATTAACTATAAAACAAATTGCTAGAGGGGTTATTCTGAAAATATTTATAAAATACGGTATTTAGAATTACCAAATCTCAGGTTAATGATGTTTTCTGTATTTCCCATGGTCTCGGGGGCTACCTATAATTCAGTGGTGCGCAGCAGGTTATCCACCCCTGGTCTAGAGACAACACTGATCCTCAATCTTTCTTAGGCCATTTTAAAGTAACCCATTTCCAAAGTGAATACCTTTGCCACATCCTCTATAGGGTCGATAATGCCATGAGGAAACTGGGGAGCCGAGCAGACCAGCATTGCTGTATTTTTGGAAATGGCTCTTGCCATTGCCTAAAAAAAAATAAATGTAGCACAAGCAAAAAGAAAGTTAAACCAAAGTACTGCTTGGGAATATGGTACAGTTGCTTACCTGTAACAGATGTCCTCTAAAGACAGCAGTTTACCAGGTACACAAGTGGATCATGTGACAACATTCTAAGCCGAACTACTAGCACTTTCTGGAACAAGCAAACCTTTTCATTGTACTTGTGTAGTAGTTCTGCACAGCAACAGCTCCATAGCTCACTTCTGTTTTATGCATTCAGTTTTCTCTCTGGGTGTCCTTTTAAAAGCATCTATCTTTTGGGCCCCAAATTCTTTTCAGTTGTTAGATCTCTCTGTCACACCCTTTGCATGCTTTGTACCATCAGATGGCTGCCAGATTTGAAACTCATCAGAATTGAATATCAGACATATTAATTACTATAATACATTCACATAATAGTCTTCCTGGTGTGTTGCTGAAATGTCTGCCTACTGATTCAAAATACTGGTGCTCACAGGTTTAACAATGATATCCCCTTGCTTGCCGCCAGCATTGGTTTCCAGTTAGTTACCGGATGACTTTAAAATCCTTATTATAATCTTGCACTACATCTGGAGTCCTCAAATACAGCCCTCAAGGCCCACAACCCAGGTTGGTTTTAGGATTTCAACAATGAATATGTATGTATATGAGATCTATTTGCATGAAATGGAAGAATTAAATGCAAATAGATCTCATACACATTCATTGTGAAAATCCTGAAAACCAGACTGGGTTGTAGACCTCAAGGACTAAATCTGAGGTCCCTTGCACTACTTACTGATCTACCTATTTAGCTGACTGGTTCATTCCATATATTCCTTCATAAAAACTTTATTTGTCCCACATCAACCTGCTCTCCATCCATCCTCTTTCTAGCATTTGTCTTGAGAGTTCATGCTGTTCCATCTTGCATTTCATACGATCACTCAAATTCCTTGTTACTTCATTTGAGAATGGAAAACTCGCCTTCTAAATTCAAGGTCGTTTTAAAAATGTGGTCCTTCCAGCAAGCTCTGAGGATGGGACTAGTCTTAGAATTAAATACTTCCTTGCCTTTAGTTTACTTTTGCAAGAAAAGCTCAAAGTCTAAAACCACAGCCATAACTATTTTGGGAGTATCTTTGCACAGATATCACAGCAAATGTCTTCAAGGTCTTGTCCTAGGCATCTACATCAGACTTGCCGATAGCCAGTAATGAATATCCTCTAATTGGATTTGGGACAGATCTTGAAGCCACTGGCCTACACCTTGGGCACCAAGGAAAATAGCTAATCCAAAATTAATAAAAACAGTTTTGGCTCTTGTAAGAAAGACTGTGCAAAAAAAAAAGAAAAGTTGCACAAATATATCCAGGCAGTCTACAAATGAAGTGCTGTTGAAAAACAACTTCTGCAGGCTACCACAGAAGACAGGATGAAAAATAAAATACAATTAATAATGTAAAATCTCTTAAGTCTATTTTATTTTTCATCATGTTTGCTGTGGTGGCCTGCAAAAGTTTTTTTCCAACAGGCTTAAGAAATAGTATAAAATCTATATTTCTGTGAAGGACATTTGGGAGTTAAGTAAACATTTGGAGGAGATGTTAAAAAATGGTTGTATCTCAGAACTCTATTTTCTAGTGAAGTTATGGATACATTTGTGAATATGGACTCCAAAATATTTGTTTTGGATAAAAGGTTACACATTGTTGAAATGCAAGTTACCAGTATGTAGGCAATATCTGTGTCTTCTATTAAGGGCTTTCATAGTCTATATTTTAAATTGGAAATGATTGGAAATACTGATAGATCTAGGAACCTACGTTTCTTGAATTTTCCATCTATATATTTGCTGCCACCCAAGTCTCTTTTGAGGAAATATCTCAAGGTGGTCTTGGGTTTAGCAAACGCAGCATCAATACCTTTTTAAAACTGTTACTATTTACTTAGTAAGAGTTATTCCGGGTCACTTAGCAGACCAGTTGGTATCTGCAGAAGTAGATTTGACTGCTTTTCTTGAGGGTTCAGGTGGTGTGATCTCTACCCTCCTGGTGACATTTACAAATCAGTGATAAGGCTCTCATTATGAAAGGTTACTTAAAAAAAAAAAAAGATGAGAATTTTTGTGGAACAAAAATGATGATTTTCCAGATATGGTCAGGGCCCTGCAGCTTAGATGGAAGGCCTTTTTGGCACTGAAGACGAGGGTGCAAGGCCTGGAAGCAACTTTTTTTCTTAAATTTCTATGTGTTTGATTTCCTTTCAAAGTAAAGATTATGTTTTTTGGGATCCGCTTCAACTTGAATATTTTCTTAAGGGTAATGAGAAGTAGACTGTGATTGAGTACAATAGTTGATGAAATGCTGTTTAGTAGCAAGCTTGTCCTAATTTGATTGCTTTTGTTTGCTTTATAATTTGTATCTTCAATCCCCTTGACGTGGGCTTGTTAGCGTTCTTATTTTGTTTAATATTATATATTTTTTTTTCTGTATAGTTATATGGATGCTATTTGCTTGTCCTTGGTTTGGATTACAATATATAGCAATAAGGAAAAATTAAAAAAAAAAAGTGTAAAATCTAACTTTAGCAACTACTGGGATATTTCTGCAGCTGAATCAGTAAAAAAAAAAAGTAGTAACTTTCTCTGGAGAGAAACAGAGGGGCTTTAGGAATACCACCATCTGGCAGGTATGACAGAAAAAAATGAATTGAGGAAAGCTGTGGAAATGAAGCAGTGCTGCTGCACAGGGTCACAGAAAGACTTTTGCCTTTTTCAGAAAGATCTGGAAATCTCCATCCATCCAATGCTGAGTTCAGTCAAATGATGCACTTGATGAATATCTACTTATCTTCAGAGAATAATTTCTCACATAGTTCATGAATTTTGAGATTAATTAGACTAGATAAGTCTCTTGGGTAAAAACATTCAATATTATACACGGCTTAAACTGGCAAAGGCAACTATAGCTACAAGAGTTTGAGAGGTAAAGCCACTGTTGGATTTTACGAAGCTATTGCCATCTCATGCTATGGTTGACAAATCATTTATGGATTTCACAATGATATTTAGTACAACTTAAGATACAGAACCTGGTTTTCAACAACTGTAACTGCCAAAGTAAAGTGCCAGCACTTTAATTGTATATTCAGAGATGTTAATTAGACATTTTAACAACAGCTATGTTGTTGCTTCTACAGGTCAGGCTTGCTTCTTTGCTGGCCTAACTTATTTTTAGAAGTTATATAGAGCATGGCTGGATTTTGCAAATTTGTATGCAACTTTACTGCCATCTCCTAGCATCTCTTGTTTTATGCACAGGGCATTATGGAAGGAAGGGAACATGCAAACCATGTCCCTTTCTATTTTAATGTGTCAAAATGCAGTTGTTGAAAGTTTATCTGTAGCTCTGTTGCCCTAGCTCTTGGCCACTCCATGCAGCACCAGTACCTTAACGTCTACTTGCATTGTCTTCTTGTCCACTGGAATGTGAACAAGCTTCATCCTAAAATAATGGGCAGCTTTCTCAAATGCTGCATGAACACTGATTGGAGCCAGTCTAGAAAGATGAGAAGAGAGAGAAAATGGAGACAAAAATAGTAGACAATCTTGCATGAGCTCTCCTTAAGAAATGTCAGTGTATTGGAAGTGTGGGTAGACTGTCTTGTAATCTAAAGTTATGTGCTCTGTAATTAAGCAACACTACACATGCAGTGGTATAACCACAAAACCTTAGTGTATTTTTAAATCTTGAACATGCCTCTTTTTAGTCAGGAAATGCAGTTCAGTACAAATTCAAACCCATCTAAAAAGGTAGTTCTGCTAAAATATATTTCCTTGTTTCTGAGTATTCTATATTTACATATTTATTTTATTTGAATTTTGCTCACAACTTTTTCAGTAGTAGCTCAAGGTGAGTTATACTCAGGTATACTGAGTATTTCTCTGTCCCTGGAGGGCTCACAGTCTAATTTTGTACCTGAGGTAATGGAGGGTTCAGTGACTTACCCATGATCACAAGCTGCAGCAGTGGGATTTGAACCGGCCACCTCTGGATGGCATAAAGGACAATAAAGCTGTCCATAAATCCTATAATATTTCTAGAGCATGGAAAGCTTATGTGGTAAACAGATTGCTTCAGGTACATGAATTACTTTATGATGGAGGCCTAAAATACAGCAGATAATGGTCTACCTAACCACTGCAACTCTTCCAGTAGATTTCTGCAGGAAGATAATAGCCAATTCCCTGTCTCCTGCAACATCCAGGTTCATTGAAACTTGTTTTAACTCTTCACATAAAAGCATACTTTACAAATATCATAACAAAAATTAAATGACATTTCAGAGTTAGTATTATTTAAACAAGAAAAAAAAATCTAGTAGAAATGTACTTGTATTAAAAAAAAATAAAAAGAAAGAAATTTCCCAATATTTACTGGTGTTCACTCTTATTTTTACAACTGGGAGTAAAGCAAAAAAAACAAACAAACCTAATACTATCTCCTTTCAAAGAGAAGATGAATTAGTGATATACCACTGACAGTTATTAGGCACCTCACACAATTGTAGAAATGTACAATGAGAGGATAGTTACATTTAGATACATAAAAAGGGTCAGCCCAGTGGATCAGTGGCAGTGTTGTGTACCACCCTATGGAAAGTCTCTTGTTTCAAGTCCTGAACTGGGCCTTCCTCACCGCAGGTTGGCTGTGGCTGGAGATGCCATGGAGGTCACCAACAAATGGTCATTGTTAAGTGCAATATCTTATAACTATATTTGAATTCTATGATACAGGGTTCCAGAACGGGTCTTTGTGCATGGTTACCAGCCTCAGGACCATCACTGCACAGCCAGGAAATAGGTTCCAGTTTTCTAATGGTTTTTAAACAAAAAAAGCTTACTTAAAACAAAAGTGGCTTCTGGAAACAGCTTCATTGTTTTGTTCAGGACCTGTTCTGCTTCTATGCTGCCAGGCACTACATAAAACTTAGAAGCAAACATGAAAATACTGCAACACCTAGTATGACTAAAAGAAATATAAAGGAGGAAACTGAAGGCTATTGTGGTTGGGAGAATACATACATTTCTGGATGTTTGATCCCATTTTCAAAAGCTAGATCTCGGTATGCTTTACAGGCCATCAAAATGCTCTCAGTCCCACCTGAAGTCATCTGGAAAAGAAAAACAAAGTTCCACTCAAAAGCATTTCCGTAGTGTATGTATTCCACAGATTTTCTAGATTTTAGCTTGTTGGGTGTGCATGTACTTTATACGCATGGATATATGGTAACTTAATTTAACAGCATCTATTTATATTGCAGGTATGATGCAAATTGCATCATACAGTTCAGCTAACTAAAACCTGGCACGCAACACCCTGGATCCTGTGAAAAGTTCTGAACAACAATACCCTGCTTTCTTCTCAAATCAAACCAACTCAGCTGCACTTCTGTGGTAGAGGCCAACCAAATTTCTGCACCAAAACCAGCCCAAAATTCAGATTAGCCCATGTTTTAGTTTTGGCCAAAAATGCCAGTGCATTTTAAGCTGAAACCATAACTCACCCCCAAGGAAAAGTGATGCCCCCCCCCCCCCCCAACCAAAAGCACCAACCTCTCACCTCTGTACCCTTGGTGGTCTAGTGGCCTAACCAATGCAAGAGTGATTCTCAGTCACTCCTACCCCTGCCAAAATGGCTGCCAAGACCTTCTCATGAGACTGTCGCAGAAGGCTGCAGCAACCATTTTGAGAAGGGAGCTGGCATAGGCAAGAGAGACTGTGAAGATACACATTTGAAGCAGTTGTAAATAATGGCAAAAGTTTATTGTGAGATCGGTGAATATGGCATCATCTTGCTGTACACTGTTTTGGGTGAAGTTTTTCAAAAATGTAGTATATAAATCTTAATAAACAATAAAATAAATACATTATTGATGAGAATTGCATTTACTGCTTGCATGTCTTAAGCTGAAGACACCAGCTGGGTATGTGCAATACAATGATAATGCAACATTCCCTGTAGAAAGGTTACCTGCCTTTACAAGCAATTTCCTGCTGCCTCTTGTCCAAGTGTCACCATCAACAGCTGTGTCTAGAGGTTTAATCCAGTTTCAACATATGCTGACCATAACAATCTTTCGGCTTACTAAGCAGTTTTACATTATATCTGCTGCTGTCTACTTGAAATTAGCTCTTTACATTGAGAAGGAAGTAGTAATATTGGCAGAATACTTTACATAAACATTCAAATTCAGCAATTCTCATCTCTTGTCTTCAAAGGAAATAAGGAAGGTCTAGTTTTCAGTAAATTCACAACAAACATGCATCAGATGAATCTGATGGCATTTGCCCCCATATCCAAACCTTTCAGAAAATTAATATACAGGTAAGAAATCCTGCTTCAAAGTGCTTTTCAATTGGGGGAAAGGGGAATTTTAAAGTTTTTTTTTCTGCATCTAAAGCCTGTTTTAAATGACGAAAATATCCACATATACGCAAGAAAAAGCACATGCTTGGAAACGTTCACCTACTTTTAAGCAATTTGATTAAAAGCACTTCTGGGAGCATAGTCTGGGAACAGCAGAGGTAGAGTTGCAATGTTCATGCATAGAGTACAGACAGAAGTTTACCCCGTTTTCAAAGCAGGTGTAAATTTGTACAGCAGCATTTGTGTGCTACTGGAGTAGGTTCTGCAAGCTTATTTTATAAAAGGCACATAGGTACCTATACTGACTTAAAAAAAAAAAAACTACAAATCAAAATTCCTCAAAAAACTATGAGAAAGCTCTTCTGTCAATAAATATATCAAAAATCCTATTCACACTTACTCTAAAGCAGCACAAATATCACATATTTAGAAATAGTGAAAGGATCTTAATATATGAACGGAAGGAGTGATTTTGTGTAAGAAATCTAGTTTAAGCACACCCAACTGATAATCATAGGTCCAAAAATCATAACTAAAATATCCATCAACTTTTTTTCATGAAAAAATTTAGAGGGAAAAATAATCTTTTGGAATAGCCTACCATACATGTACATGCATCCCCCCCCCCCCCCCCCCCCCTCTAGAGAACACCTGCTACAGATTAGTAACTTTGTTTTCTCCAAGGACAAGCAGGCCATGACATTATCACATGTGGGAATCCTTAGCTACCAGACTGACCTAAATAAACAAACAAACAAACAAAAAAGTGTGTGTGGGGGGGGGGGGGGGGGGGGGAGCCAAGGCCTGCAACAAGCTAAGACCTAGAACCTTTTTGTTTTACAAATTTTTATTTTTATTATTTTTGGATCAGCCTGGTACATAAACAAAAATGGGCCTGGGGGATGGAGCTGCAATCTAGATGCCAAATAAATTCTGAAGGACTGACTGACCAAACTAGCTGTAGCATTGGCAGTTTGCTCTAAGCAGTAGTGAGATGGGAATGTGTGGACTGATGGCCACGTTGCAGCTCTGCAATCTCCTCTATTGAGGCTGACATTAAGTGAGCTTCCAATGCCATCTCAACTCTGACATTATGAGTCATGACATGACCCTTAAGAATCAATCTGGCCCGGGCATAAATAAAGGAGATTATCCAATTGGCTAGCAAATTGGATAGAGTGCATTTACCAATGGCTGTCCCCATCCTGTTTGGGTCAAAAGAAAAAAAAAAGCATATGGAGAACTACCCTGATGTAATGAAAAAGAGTTCTGCGATGTGAGCTGCTGACAAGAAAAGATGATTTTTCTCCATCCAATTCATGAGGGAGACCACCTTCACTGCCATCGGACAGCTGTGGTCCCCCCCTCCTTGCTTGTTGATATAAGCCACCGCTATTGCACTGTCGGAAAAACTCAGACCGGGTTCACCACCAGAAAGAAAACAAGGTCACATAAGGCATTCTACACTGCCCTGAGCTCCAAGCGATTTATTAACCACTGAGACTCCTGTTCTGTCCAGGTGCCCTGTGCCAAATGGAACTTGTAATGAACTTCCTAATCTGACTTGCTGACATCCGTCATCATCACCTCCCACTGTGCTATCAGAAAAGGAGCTCCGACGGTCATATTCCTGGGCGACAACCAACACTGCATACTGTCTGGCAACCAGTGTCCAAGGAAGATGAAGGACATACTTCTGTGACACAGAAGACCAGTGGCTGAGAAGAGATTCATGTAATGGCTGCATATGAGCCCTTGCCCATTGCAGCACTTCCATCACAGGTCAAAGATGGCAGTGACCTGGACGTAGTCCTAGACCCTGGGCCTGCCTTGACTGAGGAGAAGACAAATCTATTGAACCAGCTTTGACCTCCTACATTCTGTGAGGAAGCTCCTCTCCTGTGCTGTGTCAAATAGAATGCCCAGATAATCCAGCATCTGTGAAGGAGTTAGTCTGCTCTTCTCGAAACTGATCGCCCAACCCAAAGGCTACAGAAGATGGACAACTTTGTCCACTGTGTCCACGCTGTCCAAATAAGACTATATACGAATGACCCAGTTGTTGAGATATGGGTGAACTGCTATGCCCTGGCAATGAAGGAAGCCACCACCATCAAAAGCTTGAAAAACGGTCTTGGAGCTGTGGTGAGACATGACAGCACAGCACCACAAAATGTAGAAATTTCTGATGTGGCAACCAAATGGGTATATTCAAGTATGTCTCCTTGAGATCAAAGTCAGTGAGAAATTCTCCCACTTGAACTGAGGCTATGACTGCTCTTAGTGTCTCCATGTGAAAGCAGGACACTCAGAGGCAGCAGTTTAGACCTTTAAGATCTAAGATCAGACGAAAGGTTCCTCCATTCTTTGGGACAATGAAGTAGACTATCTGCCTTCTCCCTATTCAGCCTGGGGAACTGGAACAACGGCTTGAAGCGCCAGCAAGGAATCTACAGTGGCCTGAACCTTTACCGCCTCAGTTCCCTTTTGACAAGAAGACTGCAAGAAGAGAGGAGTGACCGAGCAGGAGATCTCCAACTTGAAACCTTCTATAAGAATATCCAGAATCCACTGGTCTGATGTGATTTTGGCCCACTCCTCCCGAAACTCCTAAGACAACCTTCCCACTGGAGGAAGAGAAGAGCAAACCAGTTTCGCATCATTGTGAAGTTCTGGAGGTACTGGACACTCTAGCTGACTGAGAGGAGGACTTCCTGTCTGCATGAAAGGAAGATTGGTGTGTCTGAAAGAGGGACTTATGACCATATTGCTGACGACCAGGCTGGTACAGTCTGCTGTCTCAAAATCGAGAGCTCCCTGAAGACAAACCACTGTGGCTTAGTTTCTCCCAGTTCTTTCACCAAGTTACCGAGATCTTCTACAAATAGCCACATACCCCAAAAAAGCAGTCTAACTAGACGTGACTTTGATACTGTATCTGCTCCCAATACCATAACCAGAGCTGCTGACGTGCCATGACATCCAAAAGACATACTGCAGGCTGTAACCTGTAACATGTCATACAAACAGCATCCAACAAGTAGGCCTATCCCACTTCCAGCTGGGTGTTATGGCACCTGTCTTATGTTGCTGACTGATGATGCCACTTCAAGCTTGCTCTTGCCAGGAACGAGTTGCACACTGTTACTTGAACACCCAAAGAGGCTAATTCAAAGGCTTATTCAGCAAGCCTTCTAGCTTCCTATCCTGTAGGTCTTTTAGGGCAATGCTCCTCTTCCACCGGCAAGGTGGTCTTTGCCGTAACCAGGGAGTCCACCCTGGGAAGCTGCAATTTATCTTTTTCCTCCGGAACTAACGGATTGAGGCAAGCCATAGATCTTCCCGCTCTCAGTTCCATGTCCGGTGAGACCTATTCTGTAGTAATCAGATCCTGAATGTCTAGATGCATCAGAAAGGCCTTAGAAGGACCTCTAGCCCCCCCACCCCCCCCCCCCCCCCCCCCCCCCCATGATTGACAAAGATGGAACTCCTGACGCCGAAGCAGAAGGCTCCTCAATGGAAAACACTACCAGTGCCTAAGAAATAAGAATACTAAGCACCTCATTATGAAACAATCTCAGTACTTTCGGATCATCTCTTTCTCAGGAGGGAGCTATACATCTTCTAACAGCTCCTTCAATGATAGACTGACGCCTCATCAGATAAGGAAAGAGAAGCAGATAGAGCATAATATGCCCACTCCTGGAAGTCTAAACGAGATCTCTTAGGAGTCAGAGGGGCAGCAGGACAAGAAACTGATGCACCTTGCAGCAACTCTGACTGTCCCTGCTTCAGTAAAAAGGTCTGGTGTAAGAGCAATATAAACTCTGAAGAAAACAAAGATCCTGATGCTGCTGAAAGCTCTGTTGGGCCCCGAGACTCTAAAATGGTGGCTGTGCTCCCCGCGTGATTAGACAAAAGCTATTCCTCACTGCCAGTTGGCCCCAACAAAAACACACCTGTTCCCGTGCTCTCCTGCATCAAACTGCGCACTGGCCTTGTCAAGAGAGCCCCAAGACCCTGACTTATTTGGATACTGTGCCAAATCCAAAGATGTGCTGCCACCGACTGTTTCCTCTTTGTCCAGCAGGATTCTGTGCTCACACGCACTGTACCACCACAATGCTGGTCAGCTGGTCCCACCGTGGGAATATTTAACTGCCTTTGCAGGAGTTAACGTTCACCTCGACTGTTACAAGAGCAGCACAACGTGTCCCAAGCAGTGAGGATCCCCCACTCTCCCCTGCATGTAGAACTTGTAGCCCTCTAAGCAGTTCTGAGTCAAACTTTAGTCAGACTTACCACTGCCAGCTACTCCCTCCAAGCTCACAGTATCCACAAGTCTTACCACAAAAGAGAAAGGCTCAGGATTGATACTGTGTCTCACACTCTCCAGAAAACCTCCTTTTTATTTTGGTTGTTGTGCTGGAAAATGAGAGCACTACAGGAAACGAATTTGTAAATTTGTGAGGCACCAGAGACAGGGATCTGAAGACCTCCAGATATGACTCTGCAGACTCAAGCCACCCGTAAACTTCAACTGGAGACCAGTTGACCAACTGGACCAGGAGCAAAGCACTCATTAGCGGAGGATGAAAAGTGTGTCCATCCACCTACTGGAGATAGAAAATACTGAGGAGCTGGACTGGATGCCAAGAAAGATCTGTCTCAGCTCAGTTTTCAGTTCTCTATCGCCACCTGCTAGTCGATGGACACAACTATCCCACACGTTCTGGAAAAGTGGGAAGGTACGTAATGGAATGGTTATTTTTGACATAGCTACATAAGTATTGCCATACTGGGGCAGACCGAAGGTACATGAAGCACAGCATCTGGTTTCCAACAGTGGCCAACCCGGGTCACAAGTACCTGGCAAGATCTCAAAAAAGTACATTTCATGCTGCTTATCCTAGAAATACGCAGTGGATTTTCCCCAAGTCATTTTAATAATGGCTTATGGACTTTTCTTTTAGGAAGCTATCCAAACCTTTTTTAAACCCCACTAAGCTAACTGCTTTTACTACATTCTTTGGCAACGAATTCCAGAGTTTAATTACATGGTGAGCGAAGAAATATTTTCTCAGATTCGTTTTAAATTTACTATTTTGTAGCTTCATTGTGCCTCCTAATCCTAGTATTTTTGGAAAGAGTAAACAAGCAATTCACGTCTACCCATTCCATTCTACTCATTATTTTATAGACCTCTATCATATCTCCCTCAGCCGTCTTTTCTCCAAGCTGAAGAGCCCTAGCCGCTTCAGCCTTTTCTCATAGGGAAGTCATCCCATCCCCTTTATCGTTTTCGTCGCCCTTCTCTATACCCTTTCTAATTCCACTATATCTTTTTTGAGATGTGGTGACCAGAATTGCACACAATATTTGAGGTGCAGTCACACCATGGAGCGATACAAAGGCATGATAACGTCCTCATTTTTGTTTTCCATTCCTTTCCTAATACCTAACATTCTATTTGCTTTCTTAGCCGCCGCCACACACTGAGCAGAGGATTTCAACGTATCATCAACAATGACACCTAAACCCCTTTCCTGGCTTTGTCTCATTAATCCATGCTTTTGAATATGCTCTATAATTTTATTCTTTATAATAGTCTCTACCATTTTACCCAGCACCGATGTCGGGCTCACTGGTCTAATTTTCCCAGATCACCTCTGGAACCTTTTTTTTTTTTTTTTTTTTTTTTTTTTATAATCGGTGTTACATTGGCAACCCTCCTATCTTCTGGTACCATGCTTGATTTTAAAGATAAATTACATATTACTAACAAAAGTTCTAAAAGTTCATTTTTCAATTCTATCAGTACACTGGGATGAATACCATCCGGTCCAGGTGATTTGCTGCTCTTCAATTTGTCAAATTGAGCCATTACATCTTCCATGTTTTGTTTTTTATTTATAACAATTTTACAATTATAATCAAGCATAACTTGTTTGAAAAGCGATACATTTCCCATTACAATTTTAAGAATACAAAGCTAAAGAAGCAAAAAAGGAATGAAAATTCTCGCTCAAGTCCACATAAAGGGTGCAAGATGTTAAGAAATGGAGTATATATATTCATAACAATTTTTTAAGTTTGGTCTGAGAAGTTTTGCAGGTCACATTATACAGTATGTACCTATTTTACAGAAAATATGACAGTTTAAGCCTCCCTATTCTGCCTAGATGCTAGAAATACTGTTAACTGAGCTGGGTCAAAGAAAACATATTTAATCGATTGGTATTTCACCATACATTTACATAGATATCTCAGATAGAAGGTAGCTCCCAGCTGAAGAACCCCAGGTTTCATCAGTAGAAATTGTTTACGATGCTTTTGCGTATCCCTAGAGATATCTCGTTCTTGTTTTTTCAGATCACTCTGGTCAGAAAATGGCAAATAATAGACCTGTGTAAAGGGAGGAATAATTTCTTCCTTTACTCCGAAAACCTCAATAAGGTATTTTTTTTTTTAACATCTCCCTAGGGGATTTAGTAAGTTGCTTAGGAAAGTTCAAAAAACGAAGATTATTAATTCTAACAGAGTTCTCAAGGGTTTCGGTTTTTCTTCTCATTGAAACCAAATCCTTTATCATAGATTCCTGCTGAATTTGCATTTTTTTCACTTCCAGTTCCATTTTTATATCTGATTGTTCTAATTTTTCTACTTTGAGGTCCAAAGTTTTTATGTTCTGTTCATGAATCATCATATCTTGATTCAATTTCTGTATCTGTGGGGAAAGAGATTTCCCAAGGCCCACTATTAGGGTCCAAAGAGAATCTAGCGTCACTTCAGTTGGTTTGCTAATATCAAAGGGAAATTGAGCGGGTAACACCTCTTTCTCCGTTGTTGTCTCCCGGTTCAGAATAGCAGTTTCTCCCACCTTAGTTGTAACTGGTGTCGATGTTCCCATCAAGGCTTTCAGCTCACCAGCAGTCTGATCTAAAGCCTCCCGTCTCTGTTCACTTGCACCACTCTTAGGAAGCAAGTTCAGAGACGCCTCTGTTGGTGTGCTGCAACTCGCTGGTTGAGGGGGTGGTTCCCTTGTGTCGGGGCTGAGCGTCAGCTCTAGCCCAGGAGACGTTTCCAGGCTGTTACGTCTGTACTCACCTCACTCTCTGGTGGCCAGAACTGGTGGCTGCTATGTACTGCTATAGACTCTTGCTGTTCCTACCCGTTACAGACTTCAAGCCAGTCCGGTCCGGATCTTCCAGACTTACTCTTGTTTGTCCCTGATCAGCAGCCGTAGCTGCCTGGTGATTTTTGCAGCTGAATCTCAACTGCTGGTGGGCTTATTAGCCATTTGGAAACTCTCTGCTTGGCCTTTGCATTGCGTCTAAGGCCCTGGTATGTTGATGCTTTTGCACTTCAGCCTGAGTTTGTTTCCTTGCTCTAGTTCTTGCCTGAAGTCTTGCCTGTTCTAGTTAGTCTATGTTTAGTTTAGGGTATTGCTTGTTTACTGTATTGCTTGTTTCCCAGTCTTGTGTCTTGTTTGTATGTCTTTGCCTAGTTCTGAGTTTATCTGTGTTTGTTCCCTGCTTCAGTGGCTGCTTGCAGCTTTCAGTTCAGTCTCCTGTCTAGCTGTGTTGGTCCTCCTACTAACCTACAAATGCACTCAATCTGCGGCCCCTCCTTACCTCTCTACCCTCATCTCCCCTTACGTTCCTACCCGTAACCTCCGCTCTCAAGACAAATACCTCCTCTCAGTACCCTTCTCCACCACCGCCAACTCCAGGCTCCGCCCTTTCTCTGCCTCGCCTCACCCCATGCTTTGAATAAACTTCCCTGAGCTCATACGCCAGGCTCCCTCCCTGCCTATCTTCAAATCCTTGCTCAAAGTCCACCTCTTCAATGTCGCCTTCGGCACCTAACCACTACACCTCTATTCAGGAAATCTTGACTGCCCCAACTTGACATTTCGTCCTTTAGATTGTAAGCGCCTTCGAGCAGGGACTGTCATCCTTTGTTAAACTGTACAGCGCTGCGTAACCCTAGTAGCGCTCTAGAAATGTTAAGTAGTAGTAGTAGTAGTTCCTTGTTTCAGTGGCTGCTCGCAGCTTTCAGTCCTGTCCTTTAGCCTATCCTTTCCATGCCTTGCTGTCCCTGTTTATTCCTTTTCCCTCTGACCCTCAGTCCCTGTGCTGCCTAGCTGATATCCAGTCCCGACCCTGTCCAGTAAGTCCTGCCGGCCACCTGAAGCCAGGAACTCAACTTCTGGTGAAAGGCGGCCAGGTGCAGGTGAAGCCTAACTGTTTGTCAGAGATCTGCCCTGTCTCTAGTGTGGGGTGGTTTTGCCTGCCACTGCCGCTCCTTGGCAGTGGCCCAAGGGCTCACAATCCTAGTTCCAGTGTTGAATATATGACACAGGCCTCCATTTGCTCTGCAGCGAGTCAGCGGGCTGCCTTCCGACATACTTAATACCGGTATTGTTGGAACAGTAGCGGTCTGAAGAAAGGGTCGAATATCCTGAGAAGAAAGAGTCTGCTGTTGTGGGGCATTGGAGGCTGAACGACCCCGTCTCTTCGGCATCTTCCATGTTTATAGAGATTTCATTCAGTTTCTCTGACTCATCAGCTTTGAATATCTCTTCTGGTACTGGTATCTCTCCCAAAGCTTCCTCGGTGAAAACCAAAGCAATTTGATCTCTCCACTATGGCTTTATCTTCCCTGAGTGCCCCTTTTACTTCTCGGTCATCTAGCTGTAGTATGTTTAACTTTGCAAATATATTGGACAATGAGAATTACAGGTGGCACCTGTCAGCTGTATGATTTTTGTGTGTGCTTCATACTCAGAAGCTTCCTAAGAAAACTCTTAACCAACAGAATCATTAGTAAATAAAAAATTGCTATTCTCTATTACTAGCGATTAGAAGCAGCATTTGCATCACAGAATCATATGATTCACAGTTGATGCTATGATACTAGGCAATTTTCACCAGTTTTTCCATAGGTCATACTATATTAATGCATCACATGCACCTGAATAATGCCTCAAGTATGATCTAATCTTTTTATATATAGTCTTCCTAGACCAAAAGACTCAAGGTCTTTTACTAAATGGCAGTAAGGCCAAAGCGGGCTTACTGCTTACTAAACTGGAAGTACCGCAGCAGCCCGGCGGTAGTTGCCAACCCCAGTGTGCACCATTTCTGGTGCTACAAAAATATTTTTGTTTGTAGCGCTGGCGTTACCCCGCGGTAATCACTGCCTGGTTACCGCCGGGTTAGCACAGAAGCCCTTACTGCCACCTCAATGGTGGTGGTAAGTGCTCCCCCTGAAATGGCCGAGCCATTTCTTAAAAAAAAAAAAAAAAAAAAATAGCAGTAAAAGGGGGCCTCAGCATGCATCAAAAAACACGTGCTGGCAGGACCCTTTACTGCAGCTTAGTAAAAGGACCCCTCATTTCTCCAATGTGGTTTACAACACAAAATATACAAATAAAACAAATATATAATTAGGTCTTATGATTCTAGAGACCAATCATTCTTAACCCAGTCCTTGGAGTACACCTAGTCCTATCGGGTTTCAGGATATCCACAATGAATATGCATGAGAGAGATCTAACCAAAAAATCCGAAGCCCTATACATGACAAATCAATATTTGAAAAATACTGCTGGCTGTCCTTGCAGTCTGAAGCAGCCCACCATACAAATACACATGCATAATCCTGCCTTAACTTCGTGATGAGCAACAGAAAATCTCACTGGACACTGTATTACTGGAACGTGGCATCGAACTCTGGGACTTCACACCCTAACCAACCTAAAGTCATATAGCATATTTCGTGGATTTCAAGCTAAAAGACAAAGTGGTGCATAAAGCTCGCTCGGAGGATAACTTCTGCTGGGATTCCTACCCAGTTGAGATTTATTTGGTGGCAGCCACTCTCCAGGGCCGCCATTAACTCAGTTTTTGTGAGCTCAAGATATCCGATATCGGTGAAAACACCCATTTGCTCTGATCTTTTAAACAGCTGCCAAAATTCCGTCAAAATTCGCTCCCTTTTGGAAGCTCGAGATTTTTTCCGTATTTTCATGCTGCTCCAAAAGACTTAGTTTCTCAAAAATCTATGGCAGGTGTTCATGTCCACACCTAAATAGCAACGGTTTCCAAGAATAAAACACTTGAAGCTTCAGCAATGGATGCTAAACTCATGAAGGCTCGGCGACCTGAACCATTCAGTTCTTACTTGTGGATTCCCTTGCTACTAAGAGTTACACCCGCAGCTTATTCTGTTTTTCTTCCTCCATGAGTGACAGAACTGCAGCCTGTGTGTCTGGAGTTGATAAAAAGGGGGAAGGCTAATGGGTTGAATACTAGACTCTACAAACCATGCTGTATTTTTTGATAGACTGCTCATGTTATGTTACTGTGTTATATGATTTCCAATGAAAGGTTCATAATAGTGGCTGTTTTAATTGTGTATTGGGGGATTGTTAATGTTTGTGAGAATTATTTCCTCTGAAAGTGTTTCCTTTGGAATCAATGGACACACTTGAGGTATATTCTCTTATGAGAAGTGGTTGGGAGTAGGGGAAGGGAATTTGAGATTGTTAAGGCGAGAAGCCAAGATCCAATTGATATTACATGGCGAGGAGAAGAGGATCTTTACTATACTATCATTTGTCTCTATACCTGATCTGACTTTGCTTCTCTACAATGGCTTATTACCCTACATGTTAGGAGTTTAAATTCGCCACAGAAGCATCAGCTCATGTAGAGAGTTGCTGCGTTTAAAAGCGGATGTAATCACGATTCAAGAGACACACTTGCTCCCGCAGCATGATATCTTTGTAAACATCATAAATACCCCACGGTTTATTTCTCGTCTAACACACTGCATAAGAAAACTGGAAGTGTTATGATAGCATTTTCCACATCTCATATACGAGAAGTTCGAAAGGTGATTACTTTGAAATTGGGCTCCAGGGATAATACTGTAGTTAATGTACATACTCCTAATGAACCTAATTCTGCTTTTTGGGAGGCACTTAATACGCTTTTGTTAAATTATGTTGAAGGGGAGGTTATTCTGGGAGGGGACTTTAATCTTACTACAGATCCTAAGCTGGATAACACGGGCCCTGCGATGCATTATGCCTGCGGTGCCCGTCACCATTTGGGGTGATTTCTAGCTCGCTGGGATCTCCCTTGACTGCTGGAGATACTTTCATCCTGGTCACAGAGATTACACCTACTACTCTCAGGTACATGGAACTTACTCCCGTAGACTACTGGATGCGGTAATCGTCCCTTCTAAAAAAAAGGTTGGTGTCTTCTCAGATCTATGCTCATACTTGGTCAGACCATGCCCCTCTTACTTTAACTTTAGCACTGATACCGGCTCCAGTAGGACTTCGCTATTGGCATTTAAATGATACCCTACTTGGGGATCCTGCTCAAATCTCTCAGATAGAATCAGAGATTAAAGAACATCTCCAAATGAACGATACATTAGATATGACCCCTGACATTCTTTGGGAAAGGCTGAAATCTTTCTTACAGGGTAAGCTTATTGCTCTACAGTCTCATGTCACTCGGACAAAGTTCTGGGCAGAACAAACCTTGCTGGCTTGCCTGGATGAATCGGAACACAAAGCTAAGACCCTGGGGTCTACTACGACTTTGAGAAATCAGAATTGCAATTGGTAGAGATTGCAGAGAAAGCATCAATCTCACTTTCAATTTGGTAACTGTGCCAGTCAGATGCTAGCTTCAAAACTGAAGAAGCAAAGGGCTCATAATTATACTCCTAGTATCCAGGACGAGAACGGCAAGGTCCATACAGATGCCAAATCTATTCAGAATGTGTTTGTCCAATTTTTCTCTAACCTTTACCAATCAGATATAATACCCTCAGATGTGGCCCTCCAGATATTTAGACTCGCTCTCTTTGCCATGTCTCTCGCCTGCGAATACTGAGTCCTTATCGAGGCCTATCACCTTGTCAGAGGTTGAACTAGCTATTAAGAATCTTAAATTAGGAAAGGTCCCGGGGTCAGATAGATTCCCCAACACATTTTATAATTGTTTTATAAAACTTCTGGCCCCTATTCTCCACTGTGCATATAATAAACCGGTCAAACTTAATGAATTTCCCTACTCTTGGCCATAATCTCTGTCTTGCCTAAACCTGGTTAAGAATCCTTTGTTGTACTTTTTGTATAGGCCAATCTCATTATTAAACACCGACTATAAATGTTTTACAAAAATCTTGGCCTCTCGTCTACAGAAGACTTTACTGTATATCATCCATGAAGACCAGGCCACTTTTATTCATGGACATCAGTCATTTGACAATATCCGTAAAACTCTACATCTTCAATATCAGGCTCAGATGGAAAGGGTGCCTATGCTTTTGCTCTTCTTGGATACTGAAAAGGCTTTTGATAGAGTGCACTGGCCTTTTCTGTTTCTGGTTTTGCAACGGATCAGAATTAGGGAATCTTACCTTCATTGGATACAGCTTCTTTACACCAAGCCTTTAGGACGCCTTAAGATTAATGGCACCTATACATTTGAACTTTACAGAGGCACTCAGCAGGACTGCTCCTTATTTCTACTCCTTTTTCCTATTGTTATGGAGTCTCTGCGTGGGCCCTATAAGCTCAGGAGGGAGTGTGGGGGGGTGTTTGGTGTGATGAAGAACATAAGATCTTGCTGTTTGAAGATGACATCTTGCTTACCCTGATCAGCCTATGCACATCCTTGCAGGCGTTACTCCCTATACTACAAACATACGGTCAAATGTCAGACTTTAAGATCAATATGCAAAAATCACAAATTCTTAATATTTTCCTCCCCAAATGTGAGGTAGGCCTGTTGCAAACACAATTTCCTTTATCTTGGGTAAATCATTATATTAAACATCTTGGAATCAATATCACTCCCACTTCAGCAGGTCTTTTTAATGCTAATTTTCCTTCTAAAGCGTGGGAGCTTTTTGCTAACTTTGACCGCTGGGAGGGGCTAAATCTTTCTTGGCTTAGTCGGATCCATGATATTAAGATGATGCTTTTGCCAAAACTTTTGTATCTGTTTACAGTGCCCCCTCCCCCGCCTATTCCGGACAGTTTTTTTGTACAATTGCAACAAAACGCTTTTGCATACATCTGGAGAAAATGCTCAGAGTTCACCAGTCGGTGTTGTACCAACCGAAAAGTAGTGGTGGTATGGGGGTCCCAAATTAAAAAAAAATATTTTCAGGCTGCCCAATTATGTATATTTACGGAGTGGCTTTTGCATTCAACAAAGGCTTGGGTTCGCTTGGAATAAGCCTGGCTGGGTTAGATCCCCCTTTGGGCGGTAGTCTGGCTCCCTAAGAGGGACCTTCGGAAAACAATTGCTACACTTCCTCGTAGTATAGCATTTCTGCTGTGCACTTGGTAAGCTTTGCAGGGTACCTTCTTCCCTAATAGGCAATATTACTTACAAATGGCCATTCACTATGCCCCGGGTTTTCAGACAGGGTGCAGGATTCATGCTATAAGCTCTGGGAACAGAGGGGACTTCGCATTCTAGGTCAGATTTCTTCGGAGGGAGGAATTTTGTCTTTTTTTTGACTTACAGGATGAATATGGGCTGCATGATATTCAAAGATTTCATTATTGGTAGCTTTGTGATTTCATCCTTCATAGGGCTAAAGGTGAATTGGGTATGGAGGAGACCCGTTAGAGCGAGCCTTGCAGGGAGGGGATCAGAGAGGATGCATTTCCTGTCTTTATAAGGCTCTCCTGTTTTCTACTAATCCTACTGTGTATCACACTAATAAATGGGAGTGAGATCTGGTTATCTCCCTGGATCCCAAACAATGGGAAATTATATTTAAATATCTATTAAAAGTGTCTACAGCCAGTTGTTTGGTGGAAAATAGTTATAATATACTTACACACCACAGCAACTTTTTAAGATGTTTAATTTTGGCATGGGGCACTGCTGGCGACATTGTGGAGAATCTGGTGATATGCATCATATCTGGCGGTCTTGCCCTGTAGCCCAATACTTTTGGACTGTTGCTTTTCGGACTTTACATCAAATACTTCTGGTTAACTATCCTTATAAAGTGGAGTACCATTTGTTGCATGTTAAACCAGTGGGAGTGCAGCTAGAATATCATAAGCTAGCTTGCAAGATGTTGCTAGAGACTTATTGGAAACAAGCTAGCTTGCCCACTATGGACAGAGTATTCTGTAAATTGGACCATATTCATTAGATGACTAACCAGCTTATTTTCGAAAGAGAAAAACGCCTATATTGCGACCCAAATCGGGAGATGGGCGTCTTTCTCCCGTGGGCGCCCAAATTGGTATAATCGAAAGCCGATTTTGGGTGTTTCCAACTGCAATCCATCACGGAAACAGGTAAAGCTGACAGGGGCGTGTCGTAGGCGTGGTGAAGGCGGAACTGGGACGTGGTTATCGGCCGAGAGATGGGCGTCTTTAGCTGATAATCGACAAAAAAAAAAGGCGTTTCTACTGCGATTTTGGGTCACATTTTTTCACAAACAGGTCCCAAAAAAGTGCCCCAACTGACCAGATGACTACTGGAGGGAATCGGGGTCACCTCCCCGGACTCCCCCAGTGGTCACTAACCCCCTCCCACCAAAAAAAAACCCTTTTTTCCAGCCTCTATGCCAGCCTCAAATGCCATACCCACCTCCATGACAGCAGAATGTGTTCGATCCTGTCACAGCCTTTCCCTGGGTCAGATGTGGCTCTCGGGTGCACTACAGGGTCACATCAGCATTGCATTGTGGTGAGTGTAGGGTATTGGGCTCCGTGATTTCATTAGCTTGTGTTACAGTCTCACGATGTTGGTAGTTGGTAGGTTCTTCTCCCATGGTGCTTTTCCCCCTGCCTACTGGGTCAGAGTGTGCCCTGTTGTGTTTCCTGTTGTAGTCCATGCGGTAGTGGCCATTTTTGTAAGCCAGTTTTACTTCCCTTTCCTGTGTTAGCCACGTTACAGAACTTAGTTCTTACCTTGAATGTGGCTGAAAGAGAGCATTGTACAGCATTCTGCCAGCTCTGACCTACTGCTCATCTCAGTACCAGGGAGAGATTAGTATTCAGGTGTCAACTGGTGTGCCAATGTTACACAGCAGCAACAAGTCCTAGAGGCCTGCGTGTACGCAGGTCCCTGGAGCACTTTTAGTGGGTACCGCAGTGCACTTCAGCCAGGTGGACCCAGGCCCATCCCCCCCTATCTGTAACACTTGTGCTGATAAATGGGAGGCCTCCAAAACCCACTGTACCCATATGTAGGTGCCCCCTTCACCCCTAAGAGCTATGGTAGTGTTGCACATTTGTGGGTAGTAGGTTTTGGGGGAGGGAGGTTGGGGGCTCAGCACCCGTGGTAAGGGAGCTATGCATGTGGGAGCGTTGCCTGAAGTCCACCGCACTGACCTCCAGGGTGCCCAGTTGGTGTCCTGGCATGTCATGGGGGCGAGTGTACTACGAATCGTGACCCCTCCCATTACCAAATGGCTCGGATTAGGACGTTTTTGAGCTGGGCGTTTTTACTTTCCATTATCGCTAAAAAACAAACAAACGCCCAGCTCAAAAATGTCCATTTTTTCGAAAATACAGTTCGGCCCGCCCCTTCACGGACCCGTTCTCGGAGATAAACACCCATGGAGATAGGCGTTTCCGTTCGATTATGCCCCTCCACATGTACTGCAATAAAAAATGGTACCCTGGTTAAGTTTGGGACACTTCCTGGCGGTCACCTGGAGTGGCTCAGCCTTCTTGATCCCCTTCTTCCTATGTCAACCCCTTTAACTGGACTTGCTCAGACCTTGCCTAATTGAAGTCTGTAAGTATGTTTCTTAGAACTCTTGCATTGGCTTCTTTGGGGGGGGGGGGGGCAGGATGGGATTGGTGGAGGATGGGATAGGGAGGGATATTCTATTGCAGGGTTCTCAATAATGTTAACATATGGACTTAATTGCAATTGTTTTGCTTTATAGGTTCAGACAATGCCCTGTATTTCTATACTTTGTCTATTGGAAATTTTTCCATATAATAAAAGTTATAACTAAATAAATAAAGGGGCACTCTAAGGGGCAATGCCCTTTGCATTCAGTCCTTAGGAATTAAAACCATCATCCTCCATGGACTACTTTCTTAAAGGTTAGCTTGAACATCATTCCCGAGGAATGAGGGGGAGAGTAAATGCAGCCACAGATGTTGGTCCTTCTATGATGGAAAGTTGATGACCAGTGATCAAAAAGAGCAGGCTAGGCAGCAGGGTATCTGCAAGGCTAGCAATAGTGGCATTCCTCCCTGCTCCTGCAGGCTGCAAAAATGATACATCCCCGACTCTCTCCTGAGCTTATCAGGCTCAGCACAGCAGCTCTTTGATATGACTTAGATGCTTAATAACTGGAGTGGCTAAATAGCAAGAGCTTCCCATGTTTATTTCTGCTAAGGCATTAAATAAAAACCTAACAAAAACAGATGATCTCACTGATGGTTTTAAGTGCCAATAAAAAATTAAAAATACTGCTAAGTACAGTTGCTTTATGATGGATCTATTGTGCTCACACTGAATTGCTACATGCCAGTGGAAAAAGGTATTGTGCCTTGCCCTTTTGTATGACGGAAAACCTGTTTTTCTATTTTTGTTTTAATCAATCAGGTAAGTGAGTATGGCAAAATTATTTATGGAAAGTCCCCAGCTCTGGAACTTCCCAGTTAAATCTGCCAGGTCACACATCTGGTGACTTTTCAAAATGACAACGAAAAACTTTTACAATTGGTTCTTCTGTAGTTAATTTTTCATTAGCATAAATGGTTGTAAATCTTTTCCATCTACACTACATGCATTATACTTGATGGTGGAATTATTATTCCCTAACTCTTAGCCATTCAAATGCCCAGTGGAGTGGGCACTCAACTAAATACTAACGATGACAAACTATAAGCAACTACAGTGCAATGCCATTTGATTCTAGGCCTTTGGTTTCCTCTAGCACCATTGTATTTCTACTGGAACTATGGCGCCATAAGCCTTCATGTACGAGAATTGTGGAGTTGGTACACCAAACCTCTGACTCCTCTATTTTTCTACTGTCCAATCACAATTCCTACTATGCATAATAAATATAAGAACTAGATAAATTAGTGAGTACAAAAAAGTGAGTCTGTAACCTTTCCTATGATTCACTATATCTAATTTACTTATAAAGTAGGAAAAAGACTTCAGTGGCTTGTAAAGCTCAAGGTACTAAACTGTCAGATTACCCACTGCCAAACCGCCTCACACTTTATACATCAAGTGTCAAAAAAACTCCTCCATTCCAAATCTTTCTCCAATCTTTTTAATCCTATAATCTTTTAAATCTAATTCTTTTAAATGTTTGATGAGCAGTTCATTATTTAATGTCCCACATGGGGCCAGTCTAACAAATAAGAGAACTGCACCTATGTTCTATTTTTGCTGGGACTTTAAAAAGATTTAAAAGATTGTAGGATTAAAAAAGACTGAAAGAAGACTTGGAATGGAATGGCGACGTTTTTTTGACTCATGATGTGTAAAGAATGAGGCAGTTTGGCAACAGGTAATCTGATGAGTCTTTTTCCTCCTTTGTAAGTAAATTAGATACAGTGATAATAGCAAAGGTTCAGACTCATTTTTTGTTCGTAAGTAAATCTACGAGAATTTGATTACAGCAAACATAGGTTATTTCTTTAGTTATAAAATTAGAACTATAGACCACAAATATATTTATTTGTAGTTTAAACAACAAAAAAAAAGCTGTCAAAGGAAAATATGAAATATGCTGTTGTTTTTACTTTGAAGCTGGAGTCGATTTTTACTGACTCCAAATCCACCCAAAATTGCTTCCGAGTCTAACTTCAACTTTGACTCCACAGCCCTGCTTACAAACTATCCAGGGTTTGTTTGTTTTTTGGAGCCCCTGATATAGTAATAGTTCCCTACCAGGGACAAGAGACAACAGAGAGAAGCTCCTTCTAGAACCCACTAGCATGCATCCCAAATTTGTTCACTAGGTGTCACCATGGTACAGTGTACGTTTACTGAAGCACCTTCCTCCCGTGTAGGTGAGATTGATATAATTTTAAATAAGTTGTCCACACAATAATGGTGAAGTAAGTAATCAGGCATACGATTCTCTAGCTGTCTGGTGACACAGCAAATGCAGTATGCTCCAAGATCTTTTGCTAAGATTCTTCATGGCTATTTTATATGGCAAGTGATTGAAGGGCAAATCCTGAAGGATTCTGCTATGGGTCTAATTATTTAAAGTTGAGAAACGGGCATCTAAATGGCAATAAAATTTAAATGATGCACATAGTTACATTTTCCTATATGTAAGCAAAGTATTACATACATTAGGAGATACCACCACAGAAAAAAATGAGTCATTGCGGACAACACATTGATAACCCTAAGATCAATGTGTAATGATGGTCAAAATACAAACTGCCTATTGAGAATACAGAAAGGATTGAAAAAATTGAGAATACCATATGCCTCTGTATAGATGTATGGTACAACTATAGGTCCTGTTTACTAAGCTGCGATGTAGGTGTACAAACTTTTTAGCACGCGCTAACTCTAGACACACCATCTAATATAATAATTCGCACCTCCAACGTTCTGAAGCTACTCTGTAGTAGTGAAGCCATGTAGAGTTCGGGGGTTTTAATCGCCCAGGGAAACAAACACGACAGGAGAAGGACAAGCCACAGGCCTCGCACTCGCTCTCAGTGGCCCCACCCTTGGAGGGAAGGGAAAGGCTGCATATAATGTCACCCACCGGAAGTTTCGTTCCCTCCCTCCAAGTTCCAGGGTCCGTCGTTCCGTCCCCCCTCCCTCCCAGTTCCAGCGTCCCCCCTCCCTCCATCCCAATTCCAAGGTCCCCCCTCCCTCCTTCCCTTCCAGTTACAGGCCCCCTCCCTCCGATTTTTAAAAGTCATCCTGACTTACCTCGCTTATGTCAGTTTTCCCTTCTCTGTCTGTCAGCTCTGGTCCTGCCCTTGCGGAAACAGGAAATGAGGGTGGGACCAGAGCTGAGAGACAGAGAAGGGAAAACTGAAGTGCCGAGCCTGCACGCATTTACCGCTGCTGCCGGCCGCCATAACCCCGACAAGGTAAGTCAGGATGACTTAAAAATTCGACGGAGGGGGCCTGGAACTGGAAGGGAGGGAGGAACGACGACCATGGAACTAGGAAGAAGGGAGGGACGACGACCATGGAACTGGGAAGAAGGGAGGGACGACGACCATGGAACTGGGAAGAAGGGAGGGGACGACAACCATGGAACTGGGAAGAAGGGAGGGATGGAGGGGGGCCCTGGAACTTCCCTTAAAAACATTATGGCAGAGGGTGATTACCTTGCCAATGCCCGTTTCATTTCAATGAGAAACATGCTTTTTTACTAGTAGGAATATAGTTAGCGTGTCTATCTTGGCGCACGCTAAAAGTTAGCGTGTCTACAGCACGGTTTAGTAAACAGGGCCCTATGTTCAGTTTTTGTTTCCCCCTCAAAGATACTGTGGAACTATTAAGGCTCAGAGAAGAGCAACCAAAATGATCAAGACAATAAAAGAGGCCTTGGTAAAGCCTATTCTAAAAAAAGCCTTCTTTAGATCCATCTTCTCCTGGAAGTTATCGTCTGGTGTCTAATCTTCATTTTATCTAAAGTAGTAGAAACTATTGTGTTTAATCAACTACAGATTTACATAGAAACTAAAAATATATCACATCCAGACAATTGGGTTTTAGGAAAGGACACAGCACAGAGAGAGTTATAACCTCTGCTTTAAGTGAAATACACTCTAGATTGGAGCAGGGTTATATTGCATTAATTATTCGTTAGATCTATCAGCTGTATTTGATCTTATAGTCATAATTTGTTACTTAATCGTTTGAAGGAAATTGGTATTACAGGTACGATCTATGACTGGTTTACCTCTTTCTTACAAATCGGTCATTTAAAGTAGTACAAAATTGTTCTACCTCAAAAGAATATCCTATTTCTTGTGGGGGTACCACAAGGATCAGTTTTATCACCAATTTATTCAACATATATGTTAGCCCTCTTGCTCTACTCATTCAGTCTTTGGGTATTAGTTTCTATTTGTATGCCAATGACTTTCTATTGATTCACTATGTAAAACCATTAGATATTGAATTAACACAAATTCAAAATTGTCTTGCTGAGGTGGCTAGCTGGCTTAAAAGGCATAATTTAGTACTGAACCAGACAAAACTGTTACTTCTTGGATCACAGGTTGTGAAACAATCCCTTCTGTAATACCTATATTATCTGATAAGCAGATACCAACGGTGCAATCTTTTAGGTACTTTGGAGTCATTTTTGACACAGCATTATCATTTAATATAGTAACATAGTAACATAGTAGATGACGCAGAAAAAGACCTGCACGGTCCATCCAGTCTGCCCAACAAGATAAACTCACATGTGCTACTTTTTGTGTATACCTTACCTTGATTTGTACCTGTCCTTTTCAGGGCACAGACCGTATAAGTCTGCCCAGCACTATCCCCGCCTCCCAACCACCTGTTCTGGCACAGACCATGTAAGTCTGCCCAGCACTATCCCCGCCTCCAAACCACCAGTCCCGCCTCCCACCACCGGCTCTGGCCCAGACCTTATAAGTCTGCCCAGCACCATCTCCGTCTCCCGCCACCGGCTTTGCCACCCAATCTCATCTAAACTCTTTAGGATCCATTCCTTCTGAGCAGGATTCCTTTATGTTTTATCCATGCATGTTTGAATTCCGTTACCGTTTCGTTTCCACCACCTCCCGCGGGAGGCATTCCAAGCATCCACTACTCTCTCCGTGAAAATATACTTCCTGACATTTTTCTTGAGTCTGACCCCTTCAATCTAAATATCTGAGGTAGTCAAGAAATCATTTTATCATTTGCGAAAACTGCGGTCAATTAGAAATTCAGTTGATAAAGCTTCACTATGTACTTTAACACATGCATATATTACAACATGCTTGGATTACTGCAACACCATCTACGCAGGACTTACTAAGACCAACTTACAACAGTTACAGATGATACAGAATACCGCAGTTCGTATTATCTGTAGGGCTTCAAAATATGATAGGATTATACCACTTTTATATCATCTTCACTGGCTTCCAGTTGAAGCCAGAATAAAATTTAAAATTCTTGCCCTGACACATAAGCTTTACATTTATTGATTCCATCATATTTAGCAAATTTTACCTTGCCATACTCACCTATATGAACACTTTGATCGCTTACAGACAATAGATTAGTAATCCCACCACCACAAAAGGCTAGATGGGAATCAACTAGAAACTCAGTTTTCTTCTTTCTAGCCCCCTCTCACTGGAACTGTCTCCCTAAGATCATAAGATTAGAAGAGTCCTATGTCGGTTTCGTAAACTTCTGAAAACATATCTGTTTCAGGATACGTTTGAAAATAATCTGAGTTAAAAGTGGGAAAATATGCAGAATGAATATACAGTAACATAATATGTTTGTTTATGTAGTTTGTTATGAATGATTGTCATTGCTCAATGTTATTATTTCTAGAAGGTTCTTTAGGTTTTGCTGTGCTTTCTATTAAATTGATGGATTTCTTATATGTTTTTTAATATGAATTTTTATATTATGGATGTAAACTGTTCTGTTTTGTGAATACAATTTGAAACGTTATAGTAAATAAATAACGATAAACAATAAAATGGCTGGCTCCCTTAAGGACAAGGCTAGAGAGGTTAGGGCTCTTTAGCTTGAGAAGAAGTGAAAAAGGAGCAGTCTATGAAACTAACTGGCAATATTTAAGTATTTTTCAGTCAAGGCAGAATCAAGTTATGAAATCTGTAGCTGAAGGTGTGGTCAAGATTAATGGCATAACTGGGTAAAAAAAAAAAGTCTGGACAAGTTTCTGGAAGACAGGTCCATAACTACTTATGAAACAGTATATGGAAGTTCACATCCCTGAGTGACCTGGACTGGCCACTGTTTGCAAACATACTGCTAGGCTGGATTGTTCTGACTTAGCATGGTACTACTTATGCCCCTATTTCTGGGAACATTTCCAGGATTATAAAGGCCCTCCACAGAGAAAGCAAACAGGGTGAACAGCACCAGATAAAATGGAAAAGCAATTTTATTAAATGATACTTAAAATAGAGAAACCAATAGGGTCTTGCCTACTGGGCTCATGTGCTCAATAAATGTTAAAAAAAAAAGTACTGAGAGGAGAGAAAGTGAAGTAGGGAAAGAAGAAATGCAGGGATAAGAATGTGGAAAGGGAAGAATGGCAGGATGACTAGGAATGTGAGAAGAAAGGAGAAGGGAGATATTGTACAATGAGATTGTTCCTTTTAAAATGTTATCAAGTTGTTAGCAAGTATAATCACCTTTGATATCACCTTTGATTGCTCCTACTTAGAAGACAAAAAGATGAAACAAGACTAGGGACACAATCAACCTAACCCAAGTCAAAGACTGCCAAGCTGCCTATAAGTAGGAATTTACAAAGCAAGCAAACCTATTAATCACAACATATTTATTCCCATAAGTCACCTCAAGTAACTCTTTAATCTGGTATTTAACCTTACCACAACTCATTATGCATCTGAAACCAGACCTTAAACCATGCAGCTGAAGACTTGTGCATTCTTCACTAGCAAATGTTGGATCCGAGGAGAGCTTTCTCTCTCTACTGCCAATCCAATAGCTATTCTGTTCATCCTCTCATGTAGGACCGAGGGAGATAGCCAGATCAGTACTTGGTGGCCACTCCATTCGGTTCGGAGGAAGAGTTTCTCCATGAAGCCCTCTTCATCCCCGGCAAAGTCAGCAAATTCTATTCATGCTGGCAGCTTATCAATAAAAAATCTAAAGCTAACCCTGCTCCCATTGATCCTAGACATGATGAACACTAAAGTAATATCATAAATGCCACAACTGTTTGCATTTAGAATGACTTCCAGTGAGCTCCAAAAAAATCCTCTGGACAATCACAGATAAGTTTAAATCATTAGTTTTATACTATAATGGCTAAAAGTTGTTTGGAAGATTTTTTTATGCTGATGCGGTGATTGCCTGAAGGAGCCTTATTACAGCTGTTATGTTGATGGGCTGGGATCAGGATTATCCTGCCAACAGCATCAATATATATTAAAATAACAAAAAGAAAACAAGAAAAATTTCAGTTTTGATTTGGTAGGGAGAGTGAACCCTGACACAGTGCTTGAAGAGTTTGAATTTGATATTGTTAGTTTCTCTTCTCCCCCCTAATTTTATATTTAACATGAACTGGATTTGATTCCCACTGCAGCTCCTTGTGACTCTGGGCAAGTCACTCAACCCTCCAGTGCCCCTGGTACAAAACAGAGATTATGAGCCTACTAGGGACAGAGAAAGTACCTTGGCTGTGTTATGATCGTGGTCAGAACCCCTCTCAAACTTACCTTTTTCCTGGGGGTCAGCTCTTAGCTGGCTTCTGTTTCTGTTGTCTGTCCTTTCTGAGCTAGCTCTCTCTCTCTCTCTGTGCTGGCAGCTTCCAGCAGCATGACTCTGTTTCACTTACTACAGCTGGACTGAGTTAGCTCTACCTCTCTTTGGGTGTACTGGCTTCAAGTGCTTCACGGTGCTGAATTGGTGTGGTTGGGCCTCTATGGGTTTCCGGTGTGTTCTCTGTGTTTCAGTGTGCTGCCTGGGTCTAGGGAGTGTGACATCATCAGGGAGGGCCTTGATAAGGAAGTGGTGTTCTTTCCTTCAGAGCCTTTGCAACGGTTGTGGTTTGCTTTAGGTAGGGTGGTGCAGTGTACACTTCTGACTTTGTGTCTAGTTTCCCTGCTTGCTTTTGCTAAAGGTCCAGGTTAGTGTGAGTGCAGTGTGCACTTGTGACTGTGTGTTTGCTTTCCTGCGTTTTCCCTCTTGGTGGTTTTGGAAGCATTGCTGTGTGTAGGGCTTTGGAAGCTCTGTTGCTGTTAGAAGTACTTCAGGGTTTAGGTGTTCTTAGGAACACTACAGATTTGCTGTTAGAAGTACTTCTGGTGTTTGTGCTATTGGGAGCATTGCAGTCTTTGCTGTTTGTGTTTGGTGCTTTAGAAGCACGGTTGGGTCTGGTGCTTTGGAAGCAACTTTTGGCTTATGTGTTAGCTTCCCTGCTGTTTTCCTTGTGGCTCCCATGTCTTCCCTTTAAGTGCTAGGAGCTCTTCTGGTTGTTGGTGCATAGGAGCACCTTAGTTAGTTTAGAGTTGTAGAGCACTGCTTGTAGCTTGGTGCTTAGTAGCACCTGTGTTAGCTTTGTGTTTAGTTCCCTGCTCTGTTAGTTTAGGGCTTAGGAAGTCCCTTTGTTGTGCAGGGCTTAGGAGCTCCTGTTTAGTATAGGGCTTAGGAAGTCCTTTTGTCAGTTTACTGTTAGAACCCTTCTGCTGGTTTAGGGCTTGGGAACACTTAGGTCAGTTTAGGTTTAGGAGTACTTTCTGTTTCCAGTCCTGGTACCTGTGGCATCCGGTAAGTCCTGCCGGCCACTCAAACCCAGGGCTCATATAAACAGATCAAAAATTTTGTGGGGAAATTAGGTTGGAAGGGAGGAAATCCGCAGGAGAGGGAAAGTTTGGAAAATTATGTAGCTGTTGAAGAAGGTTCCCAGACCAATATCAGTGATATATAAATTCTTGAAGGGACAAGATCCTAGGCCGTTTAAGTTTTCAGGGGGCTTGGGAGGAGGATTTAAATACCGCTTTTCTGATCAGGAGTGAGAAATCATTTGTGGGAAGTACGTAACGCCTTGGTGTGTGTCTTGGTGCAGGAAAATGCATATGAAGTTCTGTCCAGATGGTATTACACTCCAGAAAGGATTGAGATGTACCCTGGTACATCGGATCTGGTTGGAGTGTGGTTTTACAAAAGGGGTTTTTTATGCATAGTATGTGGGAATGTCCTTGGGTGTATTTTTTGGCAAGGTATTATGAAAACATTAGTGAAGTTAATTGATCATCTCTGGTATGCAGCCCTATGGTGTGTTCCTCTTGGATTATACAATGAGAAGGGGAATCTTGGAGGAGCGGAAAATGGAGGCACTGGGGGCTTGCTGCAGCTAAAGTGCCTCATAGCACAGTATTGAGATGTGGATCCCCCGACATTAAGTGATTGAGGTGCAAATTAGTTCAATTAAGTGCAATGTAGCGATTACGGCACACCGTAGGGGATGGGACAGGGGGACTAGTAAGGGAAGATGGGCTTGCTTACAACAGCGTTTGACAAGTATTTAGTTATGGAAGTTTATAAGAGGGGGAAGGGTGTAAGGGGGGGGAGTGCTCCAAAGAATTGTGGGGTGCACTCAAGTTGAGTGGGGGTTTGGAGATGAATGGAGGGAGGGAAAGGGAATGTTGTGCTATAGGAGTAAGAGGTTTAGTTGGGTGATGGTTGATGTGTTTTGATGATGTTCTTGTTATTTGTTGCTGTAGGAACATAGTAGTTGAGTACTTATGAGCCCCTGCGTGGGCAAATGTGAGCGAGATGTGCTCTGGTTTTGGAGTAATGAAAAATAAAAAATATTTTAAAGTGAAAAAAAAAATGCTACCAACAATAAAGAATGACAACTTGGATGCAGCAGCTCATAGGTTTGTTTGCTTGCTTTGTTTAGAATGGGAAGGGAAACAAGAGACTGACCTATTGGCTTCAACTTTTTATTTCATCCCATCTCGTGTTTTCATCCAACCTCCTCGGCAGTCACCTCTGAGATTCCCGAAGGCCGTCTGCCCCGTGTCCCAGTAGCAGTGACAAAAAAAAAAAAAAAAAGCTGCTCTGCTGGTCCTCTACCCCCACCGACATCAACTTCCAGTTCTGGGGGCAGAGGACCAGCAGAACTGACAACACAATGCTTGAAGGCTGCTGTAGCCCTGCATTTTGCTTTTTTTTGTTGTTGTATTTCTGCTGCTACCGTGTGCAGTAGCAGTTCAGAATGGGATTTTCCGCGGCACCCCAGAGAGTTCGCTGTGACGCAACCAGGGTGCCATGAATGCACAGTTTTAGAAACACTAGATTACATACTACAAACGGGTATGGGCAAGTGTACAACCTTAAGCTTGGGAGGAATATCATTTTAAAATTTCTTCTGAAGCAGATGTTTCTATCAGCACAATCACATGCATGACTTATGAGTGACACACAGCTAAAGGTCAGTAACCCAAGTCCTTTACAGCACGTAAGAGAAAATAAAGCCAGAGGTCAGATAGTATCAGCAATCTGTCCTGTGGGAACTGTGGTACTAGCAATACAACTGGGTCTCACCCAAATTTATAGACCTCCATATGCTATATATCTACAAGGGGAGCTAATGAAAAGTCAGCTGGCAGATCATAGCTACCTTACAATATTTCAATACCTTATCAAATTTTTATTACCAAAGAGGAGTTGCTGAAATGAATGAAGTATGGGATTACCATTAAAAAGTGACAAAGGGTGCAGAAAGGTATGCCTCAAGAGCAACATTAAGTACTGCTTGATGGTGGATACCTGAAATGTCCTCCTGGAGAGTGAAATCAAAACAGTGGCAGAATTCAAAAAGGAATGTGATAAACAGAGGATACCGTAATAGGCCAGAGGATGGACACTCATGGTCGAAAACAGCACTGAAACAACATGGAATATCCTCCACAGAGTGGCACATAGATCCCTTACTTTTGTAAGTATCGCATGCCTTTTCATTGGTAGCTCAGGCAACCTACATTCAAGTTTGCAAATTATCCCTGTCAACTTCAGAGCAGCTTATTGATGCAAGGAAAACACACCATTTGAAGTGTCTATATACAAATGCTAGAAGGCTAAAAAGATGGAGAGGTTAGAGTATTAGCACTAAATGAAGAGGAAGGTATAACAGACATCTCAGAGACCTAGTGAAAGAAGGACAATCAATGGGATATCTCAGAGATCTGGTGGAAGAAGGATAATCAATGGGACACCATGTTATTGTTGGAATGTAATTGTATTTTACATGCATTGCCTGTCACCTATTAGTTCTCTGTGATTACTCTGTGACCTCTGATGTGAATTACTTAGAGAGGTCACACAGCTATGCAACTTCCTGTGGGGGGTTACATGCAGCACATGGAGCACATGGAGCTCATGATCTCTCCTAACCTGAGAGGATCTATGGTGGTGTTGAGCATCCATTACCATCTAAGCACATGGAAGGAGCTGATAATACAAATGTATAGTAATATGTATATATAAGCCTGTCTGATTATAAGCAAACTACAAACTGTGAGTAAACAGATGTTTTGTTACTTCAACTTGTAAAGTGACTCAGCAGTGAATTATTCAGGGGTGAATGAGAGAGAGATGAAGAAAGAAATTAACATTTCTAAAGCTGAAGCTGTGTGTACTAAAATCTGCTAATTATTTACTACAAATAATCCAACAAAAGGGTTATGGGCCCAGGGTCCAGGAATTGAAAAAGAAGAGAAATATTACCAGGCAGAAAAAAAAGCCACATTTTTCTCTTAAGTTTAAAGGAAAGATTCAGTCTGTCTCTCTCTCCCCCCACACAGCAGACAGAAGGCTAAGAAAATGGCTGAGGGAGGAAATTCACACATTTTTCTATTCTCTCAAGGTGCCTAAATTAACTGAGTTAATTATCGGAGTGGGAACTAAGATTCATATGTCTCCTTCGAGCAAAAGGATTAAATATATGCTTAGACCAAGACAGAACAGCTGAAAATATGGCTGAATGGGACAATGCAAACTATTATGTGAAGTGCATGCTTTTGGAAGCTCTCTCAGAGAACAAGCCATATTAGTGGAGGGAAAAGATACACCAAAGGACATTTTATATAAACTGAGAACTATGTATGCAACTACATATGCAAAGCAGCAACCAATTTGGCTGGCAGAGTTGAATGAAACCAAATTAAGGGATAAAAGTAAATGTACTGATCACATTATGCATCTTATGTCTTCATTTCAAAAGTTAGAACTTTCAGGAATTCCCATGTGTGATGCATTGAAAAGAGCATTTCTTTTACCTCACTATCAAAGAAGTTTGATGTTTTTAGGTCTGTAAATGAGGCCATTGAAGGGCAATCTTTTGAACAGGCAACATCAAAACTAAGGCAGGAATGCATAATAAATGATTCTGAGGAGATGTGTTTCTCAAAGCAAGTCAGAGAGAAATGAAACAAATTTCTTGGCAAAGAACAGAGGAAGGCGGAGCTATGGGAAAACTCCACCCAAGGGCAAGCTGATTTGCTACTCATGTGGAAAGGAGGGACATGTATCTAAATGGTGTAAGGAAACACAAAACACTCCCTCTAGCTCACCTAAGCCAATGGAACAAAAGAATTTCAAACCAGGAAATGTATGAAGGACAAAGATAAACACAAGGGTTTTCTAATGGCAGAAAAATCTTTGACTATGGTAAATAATAATTCAAATGAAAGTACTTGGATTTTGGATTCGGGGAGCACATGCCATTTAACCAATTGTAAGGATTTCTTTCAGGAAATGTGTCCAGAGGAAGGTATTCTTAAAACTGCAAACGCAGGGACTGCTAAGATCCAAGCAAAAGGTATTGGATTCTTAAAATGCAAAGTGTCTAATGAAGTTAAAGAAATTCCTGTAAGTGATGTCTTGTATATTCCCCAAGCAGTTTGCAATATGCTTAGTGTATCTACATTAGATAAGAAGGGATTTGTGATTCATTTTGAAAACAGTAAGTGCACAATCTCTAAAAATGATGAAGTGTATGCTGAAGCTTTTATGCATAATGATGTTTATAAGCTGAACATTTCAGGTGAAGCCTCACATATGGCGCAAGTAAGGAAGAATGATGGTAAATGTAGTCTGGAAATCTGGCATCGCCGCCTGGGACATCGTGATTCTAAGGTGATCCAGGATCTTTACAGTAAGCAACTGGCCACCGGCATTCAGATAAGTGCAGATGCTGGTAAAATGGAGAAATGCATAGACTGTGTTACTCAAAAAGGTGTGAGACCCTCATTTCCTGCATACACAGGAAATAGGAGTAATAAAGTGCTGGACTTAATACACAGTGACTTATGTGGACCGTTTAATATCCCATCATTGGGAAATAACAGATTTGTGCTAATATTCTTGGATGATTTCTCTAGATATTGTGTGGCCTATTTGCTGAAAGAGAAAAGTCAAGTCACAGACATGCTGAAGAATACGTAGCCATGGTGAGCAATAAATTTGAAAGAAAACCAAAGGTTCTTCAGACCGACAATGGTGGTGAGTTCACTTCACAAAGCATGCACACATTTCTAGAACAAGAAGGCATTCAGCATATCACAACAGTAGCTTATACACCAGAGCAAAATTCTGTTGCAGAGAGAAAATTTAGGTCACTTGTGGAAATGACCAGATGTATGCTGTCAGATAGCAATCTCCCTAAAAGACTATGGGGGGGAAGCAATTCTCACAGCAGTGTACCTACAAAACAGAATGCCAACTAAAGGCGCTGAGCGCACACCACATGAGACATGGCATGGTAGGAAGCCAAACCTGTCACACATAAGAACATTGGAAGTACAGCATATGCTCATATACCAAAGCAAAGAAGGCATAAGCTGGATTCCACAACAGAAAGGGGCATTTTAGTTGGCTATGCTCCAGGACACAAAGGATATAGAATTTTGAATCTGAAAACTGGCATTGTTGGCATAAGACATGTTACATATTTTGATGAAAACAAAAGGGTTGATAAAGGCTGGATTATCCCAGATGAGCCTTATCATCCAGAATATGAAACTAGAACCATAATAGACATGCCAGTGTATATAAATGCCATACCAAGGCAGATGTCTGAAAGCAACTCACCTGTATCTAACGAGGAACAGGCAGAGGAAACAGACACAGAAAGGATCATTGAAGAAGACAGTACAGTTGGAGAAGGGGAATCAATTGGAGAAGGACTCTCAGATTTAGAGGATGCGGAAAGGTCAGACCAACCTGTTGTCAGACGCTCATCCAGGGAAAACAAAGGTGTTCCACCCCCAAGACTGTCTTACCTAACAAAGTCAGCAGAAGCTCAAGAGCCCTTAACATGGGATGAGATTGAGAAAATGCCAGCAGAAGAAGCTGCTGAATGGCATAAAGCTGCACAAGAAGAAATTGATGCATTGGATAAAAATAATACTTGGATTCTTACAAAATTACCTCCTGGCAAGAAAGCTATAGGATGCAAATGGGTATTCAAGTTAAAAAGGAATGCACAAGGAAAAGTGGAAAGGTATAAAGCCAGATTAGTGGCAAAGGGATATCTTCAAAAATATGGAGAAGATTTTGATGAAGTGTTTGCACCTGTAGTGAAACACACGACAATAAGAACACTTCTGAGCATTGCAGTCTCAAAAGGCATGCAAGTCAAACACATTGATGTGAAAACAGCGTTTCTTCATGGAGATATAACTGAAGACTTGTACATGGAACAACCAACAGGTTTCATAAATACAAAACAAAGACAGCTAGTGTGTAAATTAAACAAAGGTCTTTATGGATTAAAGCAAAGTGCAGAATGTTGGAATGACAAATTGCATGAAATATTGACAAATTTAGGATTTAAGCAAGGTGAAGCAGATAAATGCTTGTACACTAGGTGCAGAAATGGACAATATGCATACATTTTAGCTTTTGTTGATGATCTGCTCATTGCAAGCAAAGTGAGCAAGAGTACAAGGACATTGTAAAGTGTTTAAACCTCTATGTTGAGATAAAAGAACTTGGAAATGTGTCATACTATCTTGGTATAGAAATTGAGAAACAAAATGATGGTTCTTATCTTCTAAGCCAGAAGCAGAAAATAAATGAGCTTATTGAAAGTTTAGGTATGCAAGATGCCCAAGTTGTAAGCACTCCCATGATCACTGATTTTCTGAAGGATGAAACAGTAAGAGAACCTTTACCAGATAACATCCAATATAGATCAGCCATAGGTAAGCTTTTATATCTAGCTACCACATACAGGGCTGATATAGCAAATGCAGTAGGAATTTTGAGCAGAAGGGTCAGCTCACCTACCAAATCAGATTGGACTGCAGTTAAAAGGATGGTAAGGTATTTAAAGGGTACCATTGATTGTAAATTAAAGATTTCAGCCAATAGTAATCCAAAACTAATATGTTACTGTGATTCAGATTGGGCAGGGGATCATTCTGATTATAAATCCACAAGTGGATATGTGTTTATGTATGGAAATGTACAAATTTCATGGGCCAGTCATAAACAAAGTATTGTGAGTTTGTCTTCTACAGAAGCTGAATATGTGGCTGTATCGGAAGCGTGCAGAGAACTGATGTGGATTGAAAAACTTTTGCTGGATTTTGGAATAGCTGAAAAGAGACCAATCCAGATAATGGAAGATAATCAGAGCTGCATCCGACTGTCACAGAATGACAAGGTTCAGTCACGTACCAAGCACATCGCAATGAAATACCACAACGTGCGAGAGTTGGCGAAAGAAGGGGTCATCAGTCTACACTATTGTCACACCAGTGATATGACAGCTGACATCATGACCAAACCGTTACCCAGAGAACATTTTGTGAATCTGCGTATAAAGCTTGGACTTTGTATGAATAAATAATTGCATGACAGTTATGCATGAGAAGGGGTTTGTTGGAATGTAATTGTATTTTACATGCATTGCCTGTCACCTATTATTTCTCTGTGATTACTCTGTGACCTCTGATGTGAATTACTTAGAGAGGTCACACAGCTATGCAACTTCCTGTGGGGGTTACATGCAGCACATGGAGCACATGGAGCTCATGATCTCTCCTAACCTGAGAGGATCTATGGTGGTGTGAGCATCCATTACCATCTAAGCACATGGAAGGAGCTGATAATACAAATGTATAGTAATATGTATATATAAGCCTGTCTGATTATAATCAAACTACAAACTGTGAGTAAACAGATGTTTTGTTACTTCAACTTTAAAGTGACTCAGCAGTGAATTATTCAGGGGTGAATGAGAGAGAGATGAAGAAAGAAATTAACATTTCTAAAGCTGAAGCTGTGTGTACTAAAATCTGCTAATTATTTACTACAAATAATCCAACAGTTATCAGTGTACAAATTATATTGCAATGATATTGCAGTGATAGAGTGGATCAAATTGGAGGGGAGAGGTTGCGTTATATGTTAAAGAGGGAATTGAGTCAAACAAAATAAATATTCTACATAAAACAGATAGCAGCGTGGAATCCTTGTTGATAGAATATGTTTTGGGATCTTGCCAGGTACTTCTAACTTGGATTGGTGTTACGGAATTTGTCATGCAACTATGCGTCTTTGTGCTTTGTGAGTGTTTGTTCTTGGGCCTGATACTGCAGACCTCAGCACATCCTGTTCACTGTAGCTAGAGACCTGATAACAGTTTTATCTGCAAACCAGTACAAACCAGTTTTAGCTGGACATATAAGAACAACGGTTGGTAAAACATGAGGTAATGACCAGACACATGGGTAATTTATGAGTGGTGCTCTGTGATGGAAGGTGTATATAAGTGACTGCACATCTAGGGAACGCTAGAATATATCCTTCTGGTAGGTAGGGCATATTCCCCGGGGGAGGGGGGGAATGTGTGTGCTTTCCCTTTCCCCCCCCATGACTACGGGTGGGAAGGTAAAATTATGTATCATACCTGATAATTTTCTTTCCATTAATCATAGCTGATCAATCCATAGACTGGTGGGTTGTGTCCATCTACCAGCAGGTGGAGATAGAGAGCAATCCTTTTGCCTCCCTATATGTGGTCATGTGCTGCCGGAAACTCCTCAGTATGTCGATATCCAAGCTCCATCCGCAGGACTCAGCACTTAGAGAATTACACCCACAAAGGGACACTCTGCCCAGCTCACCACCGCCGAAACGGGGGAGGGGAATTAACCCAGCTCATCCCCACACAAGTGGGGGAGGGGAATCCGTCCAGCTCATCCCCGCGGAGCGGGGGAGGGACACCACACCCGCTGATGCGGGGGGATCTGGCTTATCCTGCAACCGCAACCGCGGGAGGAGCTGACTGACCCTAACACCGCCGAAGCGGGAGGGGTACAAAGCTGCCCTACTGCCGCACGAAGCGGGAGGGAGCGCCGGCAGAATTTAAGTCTCAATCCAGCCCCGTAAAACGGAGGGGAGAGGAATGCAGCAGCTCACTGTAACACAAATTCATCTCAACTCTTGAAGAATCCATTGAAAAAACTTGAACACGAAGTCCTCCTGAACAGGAACTGAAGACTAAACTTGAAACTGAAATGCAACCAGAATATAACCAATACAGATATCTGGGAGGGACTATGGATTGATCAGCTATGATTAATGGAAAGAAAATTATCAGGTATGATACATAATTTTACCTTCCATATCATCATGCTGATCAATCCATAGACTGGTGGGATGTACCGAAGCAGTACTCACCCAGGGCGGGACATTGAAATCCCTGACCGCAACACTGAAGCTCCAAACCGGGCCTCCGCCCGAGCAGCCACAGTCAAGCGGTAATGCCTGGAGAAGGTATGGGCCGATGCCCAAGTTGCCGCCTTGCAAATCTCTTCCAAGGAGACGGACCCGGCCTCTGCCATCGAGGCCGCCTGAGCTCTAGTGGAGTGAGCCTTCAGCTGGATATGCGGCACCTTCCCCGCGGCCACATAAGCCGCTGCAATGGCTTCCTTGACCCATCTTGCCACTGTAGGCTTAGCAGCCTGCAGACCCTTACGAGGACCTGCAAACAGGACAAACAGATGATCCGATTTCCGGAAATCATTGGTCACTTCCAAGTATCTGATGATGACTCGTCTCACATCCAGATATTTGAGACCAGAGTATTCCTCTGGGTAGTCCTCCCTACGAAAGGAAGGGAGACAGAGCTGCTGATTCACATGGAAGCGAGAAGCAATCTTGGGCAGGAAGGAAGGCACTGTGCGAATAGTCACTCCTGCCTCAGTGAACTGCAGAAAAGGCTCTCTACATGAGAGCGCCTGAAGCTCGGAAACTCTTCTGGCTGAAGTGATAGCCACCAAAAAGACTGCTTTCAACGTCAGGTCTTTCAGAGATGCCCTCGACAAGGGTTCAAAAGGCGGCTTCTGCAAGGCTCTTAGCACCAGGTTGAGATTCCACGCAGGCACCACTGAGTGCAGAGGAGGGCGCAGGTGATTAACTCCCTTGAGAAAGCGCACCACATCTGGCTGCGAAGCCAGGGAAGCACCCTTCAGGCGGCCCCTGAAGCAAGCCAGAGCCGCTACCTGGACTTTAAGGGAACTGAGCGACAGGCCTTTCTCCAGACCTTCTTGCAGGAACGCCAACACTGAAGAAATTGGAGCAGTGAAGGGAGAAAGTGAGCCTGCTTCACACCACGCTGCAAAGATACGCCAAACCCTGGCGTAAGCAGTAGAAGTAGAGCGCTTCCTCGCTCTCAGCATAGTGGCGATGACCTTGTCTGAGAAGCCCTTCTTTCTCAGACGCTGCCGCTCAATAGCCAGGCCGTAAGACCAAAGGGGGAGGGATCCTCCATCACCACGGGACCCTGATGCAACAGGCCCTGCTCCACTGGCAGCCGCAGAGGATCGTCGACTGAGAGCCTGATCAAGTCCGCATACCAGGGACGTCTGGGCCAGTCCGGACCCACCAGGATTATCCGGCCCGGATGCTTTGCCACCCAGTCTAGCACCCTGCCCAACATGGGCCAGGGCGGGAACACATAGAGAAGCTCTTGTGTCGGCCACTGTTGGAGAAGAGCATCTACTCCCAGGGATCGAGGGTCCCGTCCTCTGCTGAAAAAGCGCGGCACTTGGCAATTGGCCGATGACGCCATCAGATCTAGGCTCGGCTGGCCCCAGCGCTTAGTGATGTCCAAGAACGCCTGAGCAGATAGCTGCCACTCTCCGGGCTCCAAGGTATGGCGACTGAGAAAGTCCGCCTTGACATTCATGACTCCGGCAATGTGGGCCGCTGACAGCTGTTCCAGGTTCGCTTCCGCCCACTGGCATAGATTCATGGCCTCCTTGGCTAGAGGGGCGCTCTTGGTACCTCCCTGGCGGTTGACATAGGCCACAGCCGTGGCATTGTCCGACAGGACCCGTACTGGCTTCAACGCCAGTACCGGGATGAACTCCAAAAGCGCCAACCGAATGGCTCTGAGTTCCAGGAGGTTGATAGACCACTTTGCCTCTGCAGGAGACCAAAGCCCCTGCGCTGTCCTTCCCAAGCAGTGGGCTCCCAGGCCCGACAAAGAGGCGTCCGTCGTGACGACAATCCACTCCGGGGTCACCAGAGGCATTCCTGCAGACAACTTGTCTGTCTGCATCCACCAGCTCAGCGCCTTGCGCACTGCTGGGTCCAAGGGAAGGCGCACAGCATAATCCTCCGACATCGGAGTCCAGCGCTGCAGCAGAGAGTGTTGTAGTAGTCTCATATGAGCCCCGGCCCAGGGCACTACTTCCATCGTGGCCATCATAGAGCCCAACAGCTGCACATAGTCCCAAGCCCGAAGAGGAGAGGCTACTAGGAACTGGTCCAACTGAGCCTGAAGTTTGACAATCCGATTGTCTGGCAGGAACACTCTGCCCACTTGGGTGTCGAATCGAACTCCCAGATACTCCAGGGACTGAGTCGGGCGCAGCTGGCTCTTCTCCCAGTTGATGATCCACCCCAGGGAGCTCAAAAGAGCAACTACCCGGTCCACAGCTTTGCCGCACTCTGCATAAGAGGGGGCTCGGATCAACCAGTCGTCCAGATAAGGATGGACTTGTACTTCTTCCTTTCGCAGGAAGGCCGCGATGACCACCATTACTTTGGAGAAGGTCCGCGGAGCAGTAGCCAACCCGAAAGGGAGGGCTCTGAACTGGAAGTGTCGTCCCAGGACTGCAAAACGCAGAAAGCGTTGATGAGGAGGCCAGATGGGAATATGCAGGTACGCTTCCTTGATGTCCAAGGAAGCCAAGAACTCTCCTGCCTTCACTGCCGCTATAACAGAGCGGAGAGTCTCCATGCGAAAGTGCCGCACTTTCAAGGCCCGATTGACCCCTTTGAGGTCGAGGATAGGCCGGACAGAACCTCCTTTCTTTGGTACCACAAAGTAAATGGAGTAACGTCCCTTGCCAATCTGATTTTCTGGCACCGGAACGACCGCACCCAGGCGTATCAGGTTGTCCAAGGTCTGCTGCACTGCCACAGCTTTGACCGGAGACTTGCAGGGAGAGAGTACAAACCCGTCTCTTAAGGGTCGGCAGAACTCTAGCTTGTAGCCGTCTCTGATGACTTCCAGCACCCAAGCGTCTGAAGTTACCCTGGTCCACTCGCCCAGAAACGAGGACAGGCGTCCTCCAATCTGCACTGGGCCATGGACCAGGACCCCGTCATTGGGTACGAGACCCTGGGGGAGGACCGGAGGGCGTACCTCCGGGACGGCGGTCTCTGCGAAAGGAATGCTGCTTGGGGGAGAAGTTCCTTTTGAAGGAAGAGGGGGCAGAGGAGCCCGACTTGCCCGGGCGGTACCGACGGGCTTCCTGAAACCGTCCTCTGGAGATACCGGGGCGAGCACTGGCCCGAGCCCTGACCTCTGGTAACCTCTTGCCCTTAGACGTGCCGAGATCGGTCACGATTTTGTCCAGCTCGACCCCAAAGAGCAGCTTGCCTTTAAAAGGCAACTTAGCCAGGCGGGACTTAGAGGCGTGGTCAGCACACCAATGTTTCAGCCAAAGCCAGCGCCGTGCAGAGACTGTCTGAGCCATGCCTTTAGCCGAGGCTCTCAAGACATCATACAGTAAGTCTGCCAAATAAGCCAAGCCCGATTCCAGGGCCGGCCAGTCAGCCCTCAAGGAAGGATCCGAGGGGGAAGCCCGCTGCACCAACGTCAGGCACGCCCTGGCCACATAGGAGCCGCAAACTGAGGCCTGCAAACTTAAGGCAGCCGCCTCGAAGGACGACCTTAAGGCCGCTTCCAATCTTCTGTCTTGGGCGTCCTTTAGTGCCGTGCCACCTTCCACCGGCAACGCCGTTTTCTTAGTCACCGCAGTGATTAAAGAATCCACGGTAGGCCAAACAAAGGCCTCACGCTCACTTTCAGGCAAAGGATAGAGGCGGGACATAGCCCTAGCCACTTTGAGGCTCGCTTCCGGGACATCCCATTGAGCCGAAATTAAGGTGTGCATGGCATCATGCACGTGGAAGGTTCTAGGCGGGCGCTTCGTCCCCAGCATAATGGCGGAGCCAACAGGGGCTGAGGGAGAGACGTCCTCCGGAGAGGAAATCTTCAAAATGCTCATGGCCTGCATTAACAGGTTGGGCAAATCCTCTGAGCGAAAGATCCGTGCTGCAGAGGGGTCATCCGCTCCATCCGAGCGGGAATCCGTCTCCTCCAAGGAATCCCCAAAGGACCGTTGGGAGAACTCAGATACGCTGCCCTCATCTACATCAGAGGAAACAGCGTCCTCTAAGGCCTGGGCATCCACCCGAGGGTGTTTACTTCCGGGGGCCTCAACCCCTTTATCGGGCAAGGGAGAAGGGGCAGCGTTCTGCATAAGGAAGGTCTGATGCAGCAGCAAAATAAACTCGGGGGAGAAACCCCCCAAACTGTGCAATTCAGCAGCCTGGGCCACAGCCCTAGACGCACCCTCAACCGGCGCTCGCAAGAGCGGGGGAGAATCATGCTGCGCATCCAAGATGGCGTCCGGCGCGACACTCCGCGAAGGAGCCGCGCGGGAAGAACGGCGCTTAACTTTAGCCGCTTTTTTGCCGTCGCCCAAATCAAGGGCGGCCATGGCATGAACGTCTCCCAGCTCAAGGGCGGCCCAAGAAGAAGCCGTCCGAGCAGAGTGGCCGGCCAAGATGGCGGAGGCGAACAGCGGGGGATGGGCGTTTATGGCGGGAAAAACCGCCGCGCCGGAGGAAGACCCGGGACACTGACCGGCCTCCAAACTGACACCCAACAAGGGTGAATCAGACTTTAAAACCCCCGCATCCCGCTAGAAGCGCACACGCGGTCCGGGGAGCGATTCTTTGCGCCCTCGCCCTCCGACGCCATAGGCCACGTGGAGATCAATCGGGGAACCCCCTGCCCGCTATAAAAAGGTAAAAATTACCTGCTTCTCGCTCCGAGCTGTAACGACCTGGTGTCCCAGTGAGTAGCTGCAATAAACGTTTAAATAAACGTCGAAATAAATGCCGTTAAGGACGTTGAAAATTTTTTTTTTTTTTTTTTTTTTTAACGGAGCCAGCGGGAGGGGGGAGAAAAGGAGGGACCTGGCGCCACCAGGTTTGCACTTGCTCAAGAAGAGCCCTCAACCCCAGGCACTCAACAAAACCTAAAAATTAGGCTTGGAGGCCTAGCCAGAGCTGCTGCTGTGTGTGACCACCACCTGCTGAGATAGAGAACATACTGAGGAGTTTCCGGCAGCACATGACCACATATAGGGAGGCAAAAGGATTGCTCTCTATCTCCACCTGCTGGTAGATGGACACAACCCACCAGTCTATGGATTGATCAGCATGATGATATGGAACTTGGTCTTTGCAGCTAAGAATCTTTCCTTCTTTCTTTTGTTCGTTTCAGACTAATTATTTTGCAACTACCAAGGTTACTGATGTTAGGTTTTGTGAATTACTAATGTTTGCTACAGATACCAGCTCCTGTTGTAGTGAGTAATAAAATCTCCCTTTTCCTGTCTTTTGGTCTCTGTCTTTCCTGAGAATAGCATAAGGCATGCAGCATTACATTGGCCACTATTGGAAATAGGATGCTGTGCTTGATGGACCTTTGGTCTGTCCCAGTATGGCAATACTTATGTACTTATATAATGGTAAAGCCGTACTACCATCCACCAGGACAGAACGGACAGATGAAGAAATGTTTACAGAAATTATGAGAGCTGGCTAATTGGGCAATAGAATAATAATGGATGATTTCAACTACCCCAATATTGACTAGATAAATGTTTCATCAGGGAACGCCAGGGAGGTAAAATGGCAATAGTAAAATAATGGATGATTTCAACTATCCCAATATTGAATGGATAAACGTTACATCAGGGAACGCTAGGAAGGTAAAATTCCTAAACGTAATAGATGACTGCTTCTTGGAGCAATTGGTCCAAGAACCAACATGAGGGGTAGCTATTTCAGATCTAGTCCTTAGTGGAATGCAGGGCATGGTACAAAAGGAAAAGGTGTTGGATTCGCTGGGAAACAGTGATCATAACATTATCAAATTTGAGCTGATATCTGGAGTGAAGTCACTAAAGAAATCTACAGTAGCAGAATTTAATTTTCAAAAGGGCAACTATGACAAAATGAGGAAAATTGTTTAAAAAAAAATGCTATAAGGGTCAGATGCAAAGGTTAGGATTTTAAATCAGGCATGGACGTTGTTTAAAAATACCATTGTGGAAGCCCAGACTACATATATTCCACATATTAACAAAGATGAAAAGAAAAGCAAACGAGAGCCAGAATGGTTAAAAGGTGAAGTTAAAGAGGCTATTAGAGCCAAAAGAGCATCCTTTAAAGAAAGGAAAAAGGATCCAAATGAAGCAAATAAGAAGCAACATAAGTAGTGTCAAGTTAGATGCAAATTATTGATAAGGAGACAAAGAGAATGTAAGAAAAACTTGCCGTGAAAACAAAAACTCATAGTAACACCTTTTTCAGGTACATCAGAAGCAGAAAGCCTGTGAGGGAATCCGTGGGACCATTAGATCATGAAGGAGCAAAAGGGGCACTCAGAGAGGATAAGGCCATAGTGGAGAGACTGAATTCATTGCCTTGGTCTTTACGAAAGATGTAAGAGATCTGTCTGTACCGGAAATAGTTGGGTAACAATGCAGAGGAACTGAAAGAAATCTCAGTGAACCTGGAAGATTGTACTGAGCCAAATTGACAAGTTAAAAGAGTGGCAAATCACCCCAGGGCACTGAAGGAACTCAAACATGAAATTGCTGATCTGCTGTTAGTGATCTGTAACTTGTCATTAAATTCGTCCATAATACCTGAAGATTGGAGGGTGGCCAATGTAACACCAATCTTTTAAAAAGGGTTCCAGGGATGATCTGGAAAATTACAGACAGGTAACCCTGACTTCAGTGATGGGCAAAATAGTGGCAACAATTATAAAGAATAAAATTACGGAACACAAACAAACAGGGTTTAATGAGACAGAGTCAGCATGGGTTCAGCCATGGGATGGGTTCAGCCATGGGAAGTCTTGCCTCACCAATCTCCTTCATTTCTTTGAAGGCGTAAACAAATGTGGATAAAGGTGAGCCAGTTGATGTAGTGTATCTAGATTTTCAGAAAACGTTTGACAAAGATCCTCATAAGAGACTCCTGAGAAAATTAAAAAGTCATGGGATAGGAGGCAATGTCCTTCTGTGGATGAGGAATTGGTTATTAGAAAACACAGAGGGTAAGGTTAAATGGCCATTTTTCTCAATGGAGGAGGGTGAATAGTGGAGTGCCACAGGGATCTGTACTGGGACCAGTGCTATTTAACATATTTACAAATGATCTGGAAATCCAAATGACAAGTGAGGTGATTGAATAGTTTTGTATCATCTGCAAATTTAAAGTTGTAAGAACACATGCGGATTGTGAAAAATTGCAGGAAGACCTTAGGAAACTGAAACACTGAGCATCCAAATGGCAGATGAAATTTAATGTGTACAAATGCAAAGTGAAGAACACTGGGAAGAATAACTTGAGAATCCACCTTAGGAGTGAGCACTCAAGAAAAAGATCTAGGTGTCAATTTACACAATATGCTAAAATTTTATGCTCAGTGTGTGGCAGCAGCCAAAAAAGCAAACAGGGATACAAAATAAGTACAAAATATTGTGATGCCTCTGTATTGCTCCATGGTGCAACTTCACCTTGAATAATTCTAGTCACTGTATTTCAAACAAAAAAAAATATAGCATAATTAGAAAAGGTTCAAAGAAGAGCGACAAACAATAAAGGGGATGGAACTCCTCCCATATGAGGAAAGGCTAAAAAGAGGTTAGGGCTCTTCAGCTTGGAAAAGAGATGGCTGAGGGGGGATATGACTGAGGTCTATGAAATCCTGATATGACTGAGGTCTATGAAATCCTCAGTGGTGTAGAACGTGTAAAAGTGAATCAATTTTTCACTCTTTCAGAAAGTACAATGACCAAGGGATACTCTATGAAATTATATGGAAATACTTTTAAAACAAATAGGAGGAAAGCTCTGGAACTCGATGCTGGAGGATGTGGTAACAGCGGTCAACATAGCTAGGTTTTTAAAAGACCTGGACAAGTTCCTAGAGAAAAAATCCATAGTCTGCTATTGAGATGGACATGGGAGAAGCCATTGATTACCCTGGGATTGGTAGCATGGAATGTTGCTACTAATTGGGTTTCCCAGAGGGCTTACGATCTAAGGGGACTGTAAGAGCAAAAGGCATTATATATGTGGCACTGCATGGCACAACTATCTACTATTTCATTATATGGCACCATAAGTCAGAACCTACATCCAATACAAGTTGGGATAAAGCCTTCCACACAGACTACAGGCCTCGAGTCAGAGGAGCCAGGGACTGCCAGAGTTTCCCCTGCCAGCTGGACGGATGCAGTGTCTGGAACAACTGCACATTATTTATTGGAAAACAGCTCCTGGTCAGTGTAACCCTGCAACATGATGCATGTGGGACAGGATTGTGGTTTCTATCATAACATCTGAAATCGACCAAGTTGTTGTTATAAACAGTAGGGGTCTGTGCATCAACAGTAAGCACAAGATTCACGTCACTAAATCAGCTGCAGCCTTCGGTCTCTGCATAAAAGAGGCTCATGTCTAAGGCAAAAGGCTGCTTGTTTTCCATTTGATCTGAAGTGCAGACCCTACGCTGCCTGATTCGTCTGAAGAACACTCTGCCACCTGCTGGTCATCTTGTGCCATCTACATCCTACTACTACTACTACTACTATTTAGCATTTCTATAGCGCTACAAGGCATACGCAGCGCTGTACAAACATAGAAGAAAGACAGTCCCTGCTCAAAGAGCTTACAATCTAATAGACAAAAAATAAATAAAGTAAGCAAATCAAATCAATTAATGTGAACGGGAAGGAAGAGAGGAGGGTAGGTGGAGGCGAGTGGTTACAAGTGGTTACGAGTCAAAAGCAATGTTAAAGAGGTGGGTTTTCAGTCTAGATTTAAAGGTGGCCAAGGATGGGGCAAGACGTAGGGGCTCAGGAAGTTTATTCCAGGCGTAGGGTGCAGCGAGACAGAAGGCGCGAAGTCTGGAGTTGGCAGTAGTGGAGAAGGGAACAGATAAGAAGGATTTATCCATGGAGCGGAGTGCACGGGAAGGGGTGTAGGGAAGGACGAGTGTGGAGAGATACTGGGGAGCAGCAGAGTGAGTACATTTATAGGTTAGTAGAAGAAGTTTGAACAGGATGCGAAAACGGATAGGGAGCCAGTGAAGGGTCTTGAGGAGAGGGGTAGTATGAGTAAAGCGACCCTGGCGGAAGATGAGACGGGCAGCAGAGTTTTGAACTGACTGGAGAGGGGAGAGGTGACTAAGTGGGAGGCCAGCAAGAAGCAGATTGCAGTAGTCTAAACGAGAGGTGACAAGGGTGTGGATGAGGGTTTTGGTAGAGTGCTCGGAAAGAAAGGGGCGGATTTTACGGATGTTGTAAAGAAAGAAACGACAGGTCTTGGCGGTCTGCTGGATATGAGCAGAGAAGGAGAGAGAAGAGTCAAAGATGACCCCAAGGTTTCGAGCTGAGGAGACAGGGAGAATGAGAGAGCCATCAACAGAAATAGAAAACGGGGGGAGCGGGGAGGTGGGTTTGGGGGGGAAAATGAGAAGCTCGGTTTTGGTCATATTTAATTTCAGGTGGCGTTGAGACATCCAGGCAGCAATGTCAGACAAGCACGCTGAAACTTTGGTTTGGATGCAAGGTGAGATATCAGGGGTAGAAAGGTAGATTTGGGAGTCATCAGCATAGAGGTGGTAGGAAAAGCCATGGGATGAGATTAATGAACCAAGGGAAGAAGTGTAGATAGAAAAGAGGAGGGGACCAAGAACAGAACCCTGGGGTACGCCGACAGGCAGAGGGATAGAAGTAGAAGAGGATCCACCAGAGTGAACACTAAAGGTGCGGAGGGAGAGGTAGGAAGAGAACCAGGAAAGGACAGAGCCCTGGAATCCAAGTGAGGACAGGGTATCGAGAAGTATGCTGTGATCGACAGTGTCAAAAGCAGCGGAAAGATCAAGAAGAATGAGGATGGAATATTGACCTCTGGATTTAGCCAGTAATAGGTCATTGGAGACTTTAGTAAGCGCAGTTTCGGTTGAGTGGAGAGGGCGAAAACCAGATTGTAATGGGTCAAGAATAGCATGTGAGGAGAGAAAATCAAGGCAGCGGCGGTGAACAGCACGCTCAAGTAATTTGGAGAGAAAAGGAAGGAGGGAGATGGGTCGGTAATTAGAGGGACAAGTAGGGTCAAGTGAAGGCTTCTTAAGGAGAGGTGTGACCACAGCATGTTTAAAGGCAGCAGGGACAGTCGCAGTGGAAAGTGAGAGGTTGAGAATGTGACAGATAAAAGGAATAAGAGTAGGAGAGATGGCATTAAGAAGGTGGGTGGGAATGGGATCAGAGGAACAGGTGGTACATTTTGAGGAAGAAAGGAGAAGTGTAGTTTCCTCAATAGTAACTTCAGGAAAGGAGGAAAGGGAATGAGGGGAAGGAGAGAGAGGGGAACGGACTAGTGGAGGGAGAGCTGGTGAGGTAGAGAAAGCAAGGTTTATCTTTTGAACCTTGTTGTGAAAGAATTCAGCAAGGGTCTGAGGAGATAGTGAAGGGGTTGTATAGTTGTATAGTTGTCTTGTAAATGCTGTGTAGTGCTAGTGGGTAAGATAAGTGGTTGTACTAGAGGCTTACCTGAGTTTTATGTGCATTTGCTCTGAGCCATTTTCAAGATACCATTACTCTTGCCTTTTCCTTTTGTTCTTGCTGCTATGTAAAAAAGCAGTCTATTTTTATATCATCTTTGGGTTCTGTGTCAGTACTTGATGGTATGTTTTTGGGCTTACGGGCTTGGATCCATAAGGGCATAAGATTCTACACATTCCAGAGTGCATAAATAATACCTTATACTAAGAATTTATATTCCCTAATTACCTCTCCTCTACTGGGGCGAGGTAACATAGTAATATTGTAGACGATGGCAGAAAAAGACCTGCATGGTCCATCCAGTATGCCCAACAAGATAAACTCATATGTGCTACTTTTTGTGTATACCTTACCTTGATTTGTATCTGCCATTTTCAGGGAACAGACCGCAGAAGTTTACCCAGCACTAGCTCCGCCTCCCAACCACCAGCCCCGCCACCCAATCTCAGCTAAGCTTCTGAGGATCCATTCCTTATGAACAGGATTCCTTTATGTTTATCCCACGCATGTTTGAATTCCGTTACCATTTTCATCTCCACCACCTCCCACGGGAGGACATTCCAAGTATCCACCACTCTCTCCGTGAAAAAATACTTCCTAAATCTGCATCTACAGTCTTACTAGGTCGTCTAGATGGAGTATTCAGACTTTACCTGCATCATCTACAACAGGGTTGGAATAATGGAGACTGGGTAACATAGTAGGATAGGAACTTGAATGGGGAATAAGGAGAGCAAGTAAAAATCTGCAGCAAGGAAAATCTGTATGTAATTAAGGTTTGTTATATTTATTGTTATTTGTGTGGCAGAGCCGGTGGTTGGGAGGTGGGGCTGATGGTTGGGAGGCGGAGCTAGTTCTGGGCAAACTTCTAATTTGTCACAGTGATACACAAATAACAATAAATCTATTCTTTACTTCCTTGAGTAAATAAAAATACAGTGAGGCTCATAAGAATTTTGAGCACAATGAATGATTATCTATATAAATAAAATCCCCCCTCAGACGTTCTGAAGCTCACTCCATCTGTCCTGAACTCCTGTCCTCCTGGTAGGCTAGGCTATTCGGACTACTCACCCTCAGTCTCAGCCACGCCCATCTGGGCCGTAGGCCACGCCCCATCTGCACATAAAAAGCACCCTCAACGTTCTAAAGCACACTCTGAGGCTTCTACAGTTCGTATGTTCGAAGCTCTGTAAAGAGTAGTTACTTACCTGTAACAGGTGTTCTCCGAAGACAGCAGGCAATATATTCTCACATATGGGTGACGTCACGTCGGCACGGAGGACTTTCTAGTAAAGTCTTCATCAAGATTGAAAAAATGTCACTCGCCGCACGGGCGGATGCACTGCGCATGCGTGCGTCCCTTTTCCCGCCCGCCGCGAGGACACATTCCTCAGTTAAATTCAAAGAAATAGAGGAATACAACTCCAAAGGGGAGGTGGGAGGGTTGTGAGAATATATTGCCTGCTGTCTTCGGAGAACACCTGTTACAGGTAAGTAACTACTCTTTCTCCGAAGACAAGCAGGCCAATATTCTCACATATGGGTATCCCTAGCCCCCAGGCTCACTCAACATAACAAAGAGTGGTCAATTGGGCCTCGCAACGGCGAGGACATAACTGAAATTGACCTGAAACAAAACACAACTAACTGAGAGTGCAGCCTGGAACAGAATAAACATGGGCCTAGGGGGGTGGAGTTGGATTCTAAACCCCAAACAGACTCTGCAGCACCGACTGCCCAAACCGACCGTCGCGTCGGCTATGTTTCTGAAGGCAGTAATGAGATGTGAATGTGTGGATTGAAGACCACGTCGCAGCTTTGCAAATCTCTTCTATGGTGGCTGACTTTAGATGAGCCAGTGACGCAGCCATGGCTCTAACATTATGAGCCGTGACATGACCGCCCAAAGTCAGCCCAGCTTGGGTATAAGAGAAGGAAATGCAATCTGCTAGCCAATTAGAAATGGTGCGTTTTCCGACAGCAACTCCCCTCTTATTGGGGTTAAAAGAAATAAACAACTGGGCGGACTGTCTGAAGGGGCGTGTCCGCTCCACGTAACAGGCTAGTGCTCTTTTACAGTCCAAAGTGTGCAACTTGCTTTTGCCCGGGCTCATGTGAGGAGGGGGAAAAAATGTTGGCAAGACAATTGACTGGTTCAGATGGAACTCCGACACCACCTTCGGTAAAAACCTTGGGTGCGTGCGGAGAACTACCTTGTCATGATGAAAGACAAGGAAAGGTGCATGAACTACCAGGGCCTGAAGCTCACTGACCCTACGAGCTGAAGTAACCGCCACCAAGAAAATGACCTTTAAGGTCAAGTACTTCAGATGGCAGGAATCCAGTGGCTCGAAAGGAGTTGTCATCAGCTGGGTGAGAACGACGTTGAGATTTCATGGCACTGGAGGAGGTTTGACAGGGGGCATTGTCAAAAACAAACCTCTCATGAAACGCATCACTAAAGGCTGTCCAGAGATAGGCAGACCATCTACACGTGAATGATAAGCACTAATTGCGCTAAGATGAACCTTGACCGAGTTGGTTTTAAGACCGGACTCAGATAAGTGTAGAAGGTACTCAAGCAAGGTCTGTGCAGGACAAGAGAAAGGATCTAGGGCCTTGCTGTCACACCAGACGGCAAACCTCTTCCATTTAAAAGAATAACACCTATGTGTGGAATCTTTCCTGGAAGCAAACAGGACTCGGGAGACACCCTCAGGGAGACCAAAAGAGGCAACCTCTACGCTCGCAACATCCAGGCCGTGAGAGCCAGAGACCGGAGGTTGGGATGCAGAAGCACCCCCTCGTTCTGGGTAATGAGGGTCGGAAAACAGTCCAATCTCCATGGCTCTTCTGAAGAAAGTTCCAGAAGAAGGGGAAACCAAATCTGACGGGGCCAAAAGGGCGCTATCAGAATCATGGTTCCCTGGTCTTGCTTGAGTTTCAGTAAAGTCTTCCCCACTAAGGGGATGGGAGGATACGCTTACAGGAGTCCTGTCCCCCAATAAAGGAGGAAGGCATCCGATGCTAGTCTGCCGTGGGCCTGAAGTCTGGAACAGAATTGAGGAACCTTGTGAGTGTCCTGGGAAGCAAAAAGATCTATCGATGGAGTGCCCCAGAGTCGAAAAATCTTTTTGGCAATAGTCATGTTCAAGGACCACTCGTGAGGCTGCATAATCCTGCTCAACCTGTCGGCCAGACTGTTGTTTACACCGGCTAGATAAGTGGCTTGGAGAAACATCCTGTGATGGCAGGCCCATAGCCACATCTGCACGGCCTCCTGACACAGAGGGCGAGATCCGGTACCCCCCTGCTTGTTTGTGTAATACATTTCAACCTGATTGTCTGTCTGAATGAGAACAATTTTGTTGGATAGCCGATCTCTGAAAGCCTTTAGAGCGTTCCAGATCGCTCTCAATTCCAGGAGATTGATCTGGAGATGCTTCTCCTGAAGAGACCAAGCTCCCTGCGTGTGAAGCCCATCTACATGCGTTCCCCACCCGAGGAGGGATGCATCCGTCGTCAGCACTTTTTGTGGCTGAGGAATTTGGAATGGGCGTCCCAAGACCTGATTGGATCGAATGGTCCACCAATTGAGGGAGTTGTGAAAATTGATGGACAGCTGGATAACATCCTCTAGATTCCCTGTAGCTTGAAACCACTGGGAAGCTAGGGTCCATTGAGCAGATCTCATGTGTAAACGTGCCATAAGTGTCACATGAACTGTGGAGGCCATGTGCCCCAGAAGTCTCAACATCTGCCGAGCTGTGATCTGTTGAGACGCTTGCACCCTGGAAGCCAGAGACAGAAGTTTGTCCGCTCTGGGTCCTGAAAGATAAGCACAAGCTGTCTTTGTGCACAACAGAGCTCCTATGAATTCCAATTTCTGGGCTAGGACGAGATGGGACTTGGGATAATGGATGACAAACCCCAGCATCTCTAGCACCTGAATAGTCATCCGCATGGACTGCAAAGTTTCTTGCGGGGAAGTGTTCTTCACCAGCCAATCGTCCAGGTAAGGGAACACATGCACTCCCAGTCTGCGTAGCGACGCTGCCACAACTGCCAGGCACTTTGTAAATACCCTGGGAGCAGACGTCAAGCCAAAAGGCAAAACACAGTACTGAAAGTGCTGTGATCCCAGCCAAAATCGAAGATACTTCCTGTGAGCTGGAAGTATCGATATGTGGGTGTAGGCGTCCTTCAAGTCCAGAGAGCATAGCCAATCGTTTTCCTGAATCATGGGTAGAAGGGTGCCCAGGGAAAGCATCCTGAACTTTTCTCGGACCAGATATTTGTTCAGGGCCCTTAGGTCTAGGATAGGACGCATCCCCCCTGTTTTCTTTTCCACAAGGAAGTACCTGGAATAGAATCCCAGCCCTTCTTGCCCTGGTGGAACGGGCTCGACCGCATTGGCGCTGAGAAGGGCGGAGAGTTCCTCTGCAAGTACCTGCTTGTGGTAGGAGCTGAAAGACTGAGCTCCTGGTGGGCAATTTGGAGGTTCGGAAATCAGATTGAGAGTGTACCCGGACCGGACTATTTGGAGAACCCACTGATCGGAGGTTAAGAGAGGCCACCTTTGGTGAAAAAATTTTAACCTCCCCCCGACCGGTAGATCGTCCGGCACAGGTACTTTGATTTCGGCTATGCTCTGCTGGAGCCGGTCAAAAACCCGTCCCTGGTTTTTGCTGGGGAGCTGCAGGGGCCTGCTTCGGTGCCCGCTGCTGACGAGAGCGAGCGGGCTGGGGTCGAGCCTGAACCGGCTGACGGGAATAAGAAGTGTACTTGCAGCCCCTAGAAGCGTTAAGGAGCACTTCTTTTTCCCTTAAAAAACTTCTTAGAGGTGGAAATGGTTGCAGAAGGCGCCCGGCGGGAGAGAGAATCCATAGCGTTGTCACGCTGGTAGAGATGATCAATCATCTCCTCCACCTTCTCTCCAAAAAGGTGATCCCCCTGGCATGGGATATCTGCTATCTTCTGCTGAGTTCGTTCCTCCAGGTTAGAGGCACGCAGCCATGAGAGTCTGCGCATCGCTATACCTTGGGCAGAAAAGCGAGATACCACATCACAAGTGTCAAAAACGCCCCTAGACAGGAACTTGCGACACGCCTTCTGCTGCCTGATCACTTGGCGAAAGGGTTCGGCTTTCTCCTGTGGGAGTGCGTCTACCAAACTCTCAAGTTGCCTCACAGAGTTCCGTAAATGAATACTTGTGTAGAGCTGGTATGATTGGATTTTGGCCGTGAGCAGACCAGCCTGATACGCCTTCCTCCCAAAAGAGTCCAGAGTTCTATACTCCCGCCCCGGGGGCGCCGAGAAGTTCCTAGAACTCTTGGCTCTTCTGAGAGCGGAATCCACCACCGCTGAATCATGAGACAATTGAGCCCGCATGAGACTGGGTTCCCCGTGGATCCGGTATTGAGACTCAACTTTTTTGGGGACGGTTGGACAAGAAAAAGGCTTCTCCCAGTTCCTCAACATAAGTTCCTTGAGTGTCTCATGGAAAGGAACTGTGGCAGAAGATGTAGGTGGAGATGGATAGTCCAAAACCTCAAGCATTTTAGCTCTGGGCTCATCCACAATTTCCACCGGGAAGGGGATGGCCTCAGACATCTCCCGAACACAAGAGGAGAAAGACAAGCTCTCGGGAGGAGAAAGCTGTCTTTGGGGCGAGGGAGTAGATTCAGATGGGATGCCTTGAGAGTCCTCACCAGAGAACTCCCCATGCATTTCATCATCATCCTCTGATGAGGTATTATCAGATGGGGCTAAAAGCTCAGACAGAGCCGCCCGAATCTGAGCCCGTCTCGACGAAGAGGCTTGACGTCCTCGAAGATGATGTCGAGAAGTTGACGGTCCCTGAGACTCCGGCGAAGCTTCCTGCACCGATGTTTTGGGAAAGCCGACCCAGGAAGTCAATGACACCAACGCTGGAGGCGGCACCGGTGAAACAGACCTCACCATGGGCTGAAGGCCTGATGCATAAGCATCCGGCACCATCGATACCTCCGACACCGGTACCTCTGAACTCATTGACACCGGTACCGTCGGCACCGACAACCTCGGTGCCGATTGCCACTGCTGCATCATTTCCATGAAAAAAGGAAAAAGGGCCTGCATACACTCATCAAGAGTTGCTGCCGGAAGATGCTGAGGGGTCGGTTGAGGCATTGGAGGCAAAGTCTGCTGAGGGTGGGGAGTGGGGACTCGGCTGCCAATGACCCCACGCGTTGGTACCTCAGTAATAGAGGGAGAGCGATCCTCTTGGCACCGACGCTTCTCGGGTATCGAATGTATCGATGACCCGGAGCTCCCGGTGCAGTGACACAAAGGAGAACAACAACGGTGCCTCTTGGCCTTCGCCCGACACCCGTCGTCGAGACTCCTCAGCACCGGAGAAGAGGACGTGGAATCCACATGCCTCTTTGGGGCCGGGTCCGATGCAGGACGGTCCCGGGGGGGTCTGCAAAGCAGGAGGCGCCGAGGCGGGCGGAGACCCACTCGATGCATCACTGCTCCCAGCATGCATCGGTCGAATGGCAGCCTGTCCCCGGTCTCCCGGTGCCGACGCTTCCTTCGACGTCGACCTCGACGGCATCGCTCTCGACGGCACCGACTTCACCGGCGCCGATTTGGACGGCACCGAGGCACTGGGCCCAAAAATCCCTTTGGGCATCTCGAGAGAGCAGTGTCCGCTTTTTCATCGCGAGACACAATTTGCAGCCCTCCGAGCGGTGGTCCGGCCCAAGGCACTGTAAACACCATGAGTGTGGGTCAGTGCTGGAGATGGCCCGATGACAGCGGGCACAAGGCTTAAAGCCGCTGGGAGTCTTCGATGACATATCGGGAAAAACAGCCCCTGCCAAATCAAACGACGCGATTGTGTCGTGAAACAAGAGGACACAAAAAAAGAAAAAACCCGAACGAGCGAATTAAATAAAATCGCAGGCTAAAAGAAAGAAAACTTAATAAACGAAAAAAATACTAAGAACAAACTAAAAAAAGGATACTTTTTGTAGAAATTTCTTCACCTCCGGGCACAGCAACACGACGAAGACAAAAGCTCACCGTGTCACCTCTTTGACGCGGAGAAGAAAAAACTGAGGAATGTGTCCTCGCGGCGGGCGGGAAAAGGGACGCACGCATGCGCAGTGCATCTGCCTGCGCGGCGAGTGACAGTTTTTCAATCTTGATGAAGACTTTACTAGAAAGTCCTCCGGGCCGACGTGACGTCACCCATATGTGAGAATATTGGCCTGCTTGCCTTCGGAGAACCATTTTTAAGCACACTACATCTCTGCCCCGCCCTGACCTATCAGAGAAGGGAGGAGTGTTACAGCTGCACCGCTCTGACCTATCAAAGGGAACTGAAACAGGAAAGGGGAGGAGCGTAACACTGAATGACGGACCTATCAGAGGGAAGTCAAATAGAAGAAGGGAAGAGCGTCAGAAGCCAAGGGGACGGCCGTATCTACGTCTCATAGGTTTCCTTGCTTTCTTTTCAGTGTATTGCAGCTGCAGCCACTTAGGTAAGTCTAGCAAGCCTGTCAGCTACTGAATACAGAAAGCAAAAGATAGCATGTGGGAACTTGCTCCATTTTGTTCTCTGGAATGCAGTGATTATTATACAAATGGTCTTGCTTTCATTATTTTGGTAGGGGCTGCCTTCATGACTGTCCACAGTCCCCCCAGTCCTGACACCTGACAGGGGGGACAGGGAAGGACACTCACTGTTTCACATACGCACTCGCACACACTCATTCTCACATACACACACGCTCTCTCACAGACACACTCACACACTTGCACATTCTCACTCACACCCACTCTCTGTCACACACACACACTTGCACATTCTCACTCTCACACAGTCACTCTCACAGACACTCAAACATACACACTCTGCGCAAAACCTTGCTAGCGCCTGTTTCATTTCAGACAGAAACGGGCCTTTTTTACTAGTTAATGATAACTGTTTCAAAGCACTGACCGGTCCTAGAGCTGATATTCAACAGCACTTAACCCGAGAGTGCTGCTGAATATCTGCTCTGACCACTGCAGCAGTCTCCAGTTAATGCTGGGGCGGACCAAGAAGTTATCTGAGCAACACCGATATTCAATGAGGTCCAGATAACTGAGCGAGTAGGACCTCAGAAACCATTTGTCCTTATTTGTTAATTTGTACAGCGCTGCGTAACTCTAGTAGCGCTCTAGAAATGTTAAGTAGTAGTAGTAGTATTTGCCTGGATAGTTCTCCAGATAGCAGGACTGAACATCGGCTGGCATCTGGATAACTTCCAGCAGTGAGGAAAGACTTAGATATTCAGTGCCAGAGTTAGGACTGGGATTAAATAGCGAGGTCAAATTCAGCCTGCAGTAGTCAGCGCCTTAAAAATCACTTACTGCCACCAGCTGAATATCAAGCCCTGCATCCTTAACCCACCATGCCAGCACAGAAAATGACGGCTGATAAGATCCTACAGCCCTTTCAGCCTTCTTATCCGCACCAACTGCTCATCTACTACTACTACTATTTAGCATTTATATAGCGCTACAAAGCGTACGCAGCGCTGCACAAACATAGAAGAAAGACAGTCCCTGCTCAAAGAGCTTACAATCTAATAGACAAAAATAATAAAGTAAGCAAATCAATTAATCCTTTCCTCTCACTCAGAGATGAAGGGTAGGTATTTACACTTTTCACCTGTGTGTAAGCCACGGTCACGCAAAACAAGAACATTCATAAAGCACATTGTGAAAGCTACCCAGATAGCATAGTGCTGCAGACAAAAGAAAATGTAACAAAATCTCATATCTTGTCATGTCAATGATAAAAAAAATTTAGGAAACACAGCAGCAAAATCCGAGCTTTTAATTACTGTGTGGTTACTTACTGATCCACATGATTCTGGTCCTCCATTAAACAGTGTGCAAGCCATTCTAACCACTTCGGCTTCCATCTTTCGTATTCCAGGAAATATATCAACATGGAGAGGATTACTCCAGGCAAACTGTCTATATACCTGTAGCATGAAAAAAGTTTTGAAGTGTCAGGTCTGATAAATGTGAAGGCAAAAAAATTATTTTTATTTTTAGAAACACACTGTAGAATTCATTTTGGAAAATGATTATGCACGATTCATTTACAATGTATAAACTGCCTCTCCTCAATCTCAATGTTCTAGGAGGCAAACACCACCACTCCAACAGTACAGAAGTGTACAATACATACAATCGATAGTGGAGGGGCAAGCAAGTTTGGCTCGAGTAGCAAGTTCAAATTCCTCTTCTCGTACCAATACTCCTTGTGACCTCAGCAAGTCACTTCACCTGCCATTACCTCAAGGTCAAAGATTTTAAGCCTTCTTGGGCAAGGATGCAGCTCACTGAGCTTGGATTTAGAAAAGAAAGTAACAGAAAGGCTTTCAACAGATTACACGGGCTCTCAGTGGCCGTCAATTATTGCAATTACGCAAGAACATACGAAGATAGTAGATGACAGCATAGAAAGACCTGTATGGTCCCATCCAGTCTGCCCAACAAGATAAACTCATATGTGCTACTTTATATGTATACCTGACCTTGATTTTTATCTTCCACTTTCAGGGCACAGACCGTAGAAATGTGCCCAATACTAGCCCCGCCTCCCAACCACCAGTGCTGCCACCCAATCTCTGCTAAGCTTCTGAGGATCCATTCCTTTTGAACAGGATTCCTTTATGTTTATCCCACGCATTTTTGAATTCCGTTACCGTTTTCATCTCCACAACCTCCCGCGAGAGGGCATTCCAAGTATCCACCACTCTCCCAGTGAAAAAATACTTCCTGACATTTTTCTTGAGTCTGCCCCCCTTCAACCTCATTTCATGTCCTCCAGTTCTACCGCCTTCCTGACTCCGGAAAAGGTTTGTTTGCAGATTAATAGCTTTCAAATATTTGAACTTCTGTATCATATCACCCCTGTTTCTCCTTTCCTCCAGGGTATACATAGCCCATTCTCCCATGAGTTACAAATGTCAGTGTTTCCCAACTAGTGTGCATTCAGGCTTATCAGATGGGCCACAGGAAAAAAAAAAGTCACCATTTCCTGATGCTCAGGGCTGGATCAGCATATGGACTCTCCTCAACATTCAGACTCAAAATATGCACAAATTCTTTTCTGAGATCGGATGGAGTCGCATATGCCTCTTCTTTCTACACACAGTATAAGCCCCAGAGTGTTAGAATTAACAGGCAGTACGTAAGACACAAATCTATGGGCCCTGCTTTGTGCAGCACACACCACCTCTTCCTTTCAGTCCATCCAGCCTCTAGCAAGTCTCAGCGCTTCTCTAGCTTTTCTTTTGGGCCATATGTGCCCTTTCCCATGCTCATTCTGCCCACTCTGCAGATTGAAAAGGTTAGAAAATGCTGATAAATGCTGTTACTGTTGCTTTTCTTGCTACAATTGTCAACAGAAGACCTAAGCTGTGAATTGAATCCCCCCCCCCCCCCCCCCCCCACAGTCAGCTCTCCTTAAACAAGTTTCTTAATCTTGATATTTTAGATAAAAGAATTTACTTTGCCAGCTATATAGATGCCACCATATGAGAGTATTACATAAATATTCTTAGACACAAATAAGGACGTGATTTACATGTCTAATTTAGGTGAATTTAGGGTCCCTCAAACTCATGAATGGATAGTGTTAATACATCACAGGAAATCACTCAAAAGAAAATTTTTTCAGAGCACTTACTGGGTAAGAAAAAGACAAACCAAGGAAAACAAGAACAGAAAAAGCAAAACGACTATAAAACAAGAAAAAAGCAAAGAGTGTGCAAACTGAACAAGAAAAATCTGAACCATTGATGAAAAGAAGCAACCTAGTTGAAATAAGAGGGAGAAATTACCAAAAGCAGAAAGAAATAAGAAGAAAATGGAATGGGAAAGCAAAGCACTAATTCTCACCTGTAACAAGTGTTTTTGGTAGTCAGCAGGACTGATCAGTCACATAACTGGGTGATGCCCTCACATGGCGCCAGGACAGAACAGTTCTCACAGAGCACAAAATTAATTGTCAACTTGTAAGTATCCCATGCCAGTGATCTCCTCAGTCCCTCAATTATTTCCATAGATCAAGGAGTACAATTGTTAGGGAGCTGGGAGAGATTGTATACCTGATGAAACCTGCAATCTATAACACACACCTCCTCTTACAGGTGGGCTTCAGAGAAATACATTATACATATTGAGCTATCACTATAGGCCTCCAGGCCTATTTAAAAATGTCAACAGATCAAAAAAAATGTTTAAGTCTAGGACAGCAATCACCTAGAATCTAGTTCTATTATTAAGCTTAGGCAAGCATTCCGACAAGCAGAAGGAATGAGTGAAAATCCATCTGTAAGTACAGAAATGGAACCAACAGAATATGCAAAGCAGCAGAAAAAGCTCTTTAAAGATGCTGATCAGCAAGAAAGGAAAAACAAATGGCAAATGCACAAAGATACTGGGGAATATCAAGTATTACTCCAGGAACTGTAAGTGGATCAAGCTTGGATAAATGAGTGGTTAAGAAGAGAATTGAAATCTAAGGATAAAAAATTGATAGAAACACCTCAGGAAACTGGATTACGGACAAGATGGTTCACAGCAAGCATCGAAATAACTGGTACAATTTATAGACTCTGTAAGAAAGAGCTGGAAACGGTTACTTATTTTGAGCTGGCTATGAAGTGCTGATGCCTGAAAAATGTTACATGGAAAGGTACACGGTGGCACATCTTGTTCATTGGAAACTATGTAAGCATTATATCATAAGAACATAAGCATTGCCATACTGAGACAGACCGAAGATCCATCAAGCCTAGTATCCTGTTTCCAACAGTGGTCAATCCAGGTCACAAGTACCTGGCAAGATCACAGAATAGTAAAACAGATTTTATGCTGCTTATCCTAGTAAATGCAATGGAATACACGCACACGCATTTGAGGCAGTTATCGGAATTGGTGGCTCCCCCTTGATAAAGTCAATACGAAACGGGGACCTGTCGGGGTTTGAGAGTGCACCAACCTGCCAAAGCTAAGTGCTGTGCACATTTTGCTTATTACGATTAGATTGTGAGAGTTGGACTGATATAAGTTATAAATTAGTGATTAGTAAAGGCTGGTGGAGGTTGAGTCAATGATTAAACAATACACACGAATTAGACATTCACGTACTGAGTGAAAAAAACTTTTTTTGTGTTAAATATATGAGACTCCACTTCACTTCATAAAAAGAATTGCATTCATATTTGTCCGTACACTTTGTGATTTTTTACACTCGACGGAGTGCTGGCTTATTTTTTATCCTAGATATAAGCAGTGAATTTTCCCAAATCCATCTTAGTAATAGCGTATGGACTTTTCTTTTAGGATATTCTCCAAACCTTTTAAACCCTACTAAGCTAACTGCTTTTACCACATTCTCTAGCAACAAATTCCAAAGTTTAATTACACGCTGAGTTAAGAAATATTTTCTCCAGTTTGTTTTAAATTTACTAGTTAGTAGCTTCATTGTATGTCCCCTATTCCTAGTATTTTTGGAAAGAGTAAACAAGCGACTCACGTCTACCCATTCTATTCCACTCATTTTACAGAACTCTTATTATATGTTCCTTCAGCCGTCTCTTCTCCAAGCTGAATAGCTGCTTTAGTCTTTTTTCACAGGGAAGTCATTCCATCCCCTTTATCATTTTCATGGTACCTTTTCTAATTCCGCTATATCTTTTCTGACATGTAAGAACCAGAACTACACGAAGTATTTGAGGTTCAGTCGCACCACTGAGCAATACAAAGGCATTATAACATTCTCATTTTTGTTGTCCATTCCTCTTAACAATTCCTAACATTCTATTTGCTTTCTTAGCCACCACTGCAGACTGAGCAGATGTTTCGACCTATCATCACCGATGACACCTAGGTCATTTTCCTGGGCGGTAACACGGGCAGTGACCCTAATGTGGAACCTTGCATCACAGTTATAGTTTGGGTTTCTCTTTCCCACATGCATCACTTTGCACTTACATTAAATATTGTCTGCCATTTGGATGTCCAGTCTCACAAGGTCCTCTTGCAATTTTTCACAATCCTCTTGTGATTTAAGAACTTTGAATAACTTTGTGCAGTCAACAAATTTAATTACCTTGCTAGTTATTCTCATCTCTAGATAATTTATAAATACGTTGAAAAACAGTGGTCCCATCACAGACCCCTGGGAAACCCCACTTTAGACCCTTCTCCATTGAGAATACTGACTATTTAACCTTACTCTCTGTTTTCTAGCTTTTTTATGTTTAAATTTATTAGTTTTAAACATAACAAGAATATACTTGTTATTGAAATACAGCCATATTCATTCCAGGAAATTAATAATATTTAAGGAAATAATCATACAATATTGAAAATTCAAAAGTAATATTTTCTCCATATTCCCTTAACATAAAAATTTTTTTGCTTCCTTAGACCTCATTAAAGTGAGGGACGGTAAGGAATTAGAGAAGAATTATCACAAATAACTATAGAAAAATAACATAGTGGCATAATATTCCCACATTATATTATTACAGCTGTTTTGAATCAAGAAATGATTTTAGATGTTCAGGTGAATAAAAGGTATATGTAACCTGACCCAGTCTGATAATACATTTACATGGAAATGCTAAAAGGAAAGTCCCTCCTATATCAGATGTTTCCTTCTATGTTGGGTTGATTTCGTTACATCAGGAAAAATCTGAACCTTAATTCCACCAAAACAGGTTTTTAAATTCTTGAAATAAAGTCTCATTATGTTGTTTAAATCCTGTTCAAAAAATAATGACACAATCAAAGTGGATCTTACAGTACTTTCATCCAATGTTTGTTCTAGTATGGCTGAAATATTATTTAAATCCAGACTGACATCTCGGAATTCTTGTTTTTCCCCCGCCTCTCCCTTAGGATTAGAAATATAATATTATTTATTTATAGGCGGAATTGCATCAAGAGGCATTTTTAAATACTTCATTTAGGTATCTTTTAAACATATCGTAAGGGTTAATCCCAGGGAGGTTAGGGAAATTTAACAAGCGCAAATTTAATCTTCTGTTAAAGTTCTCAATCTGCTCAATTCTTTTTCGAATGTCTGTATTGTCTTTAACCACAGATAATTTAAATTCTTGTAAAGAGTTTACATTCTTTTGAATATTTTGCATTTTTTCAGCAATTTCTTCTTTAATTAAATCCACTTTAGAGTTCAGTTCTTGAAATTTGTTATTAAAGGCTCTAACTTCACCTGATGTCTGATGTAAAGTAGCGTCCATTTCATTCAGCTTCATCCAGATCATTTCAAGATTAATCTCTAGTTCTTTCTTTGAGGCTACTGCCTCTGCTCTCGGCGTCTTTCGCAACGTTTCCTGACCCTCACTGGAAGCAGCAGCTGAAACACTTCCAGTAGGCTGCTGCTTTCCACCTAGATTCATCATCGACGCCGGGCATGGAGGATTCAGTATTGATGGTGGTGAGAGAGATATTTCTTCTCCCGGCAGGGTCTCCGCTTCTCCCGATGGCCCCGCAATGGGATCCGTATCTCTATTAGCGAGGGAAATTGGCGTGAAGAAGCGCTCGAGCCCCGGGTGGAATGGTGAGGATGTCAAGGTAGTTGGGGGGACTAATCTCGCCGACCCCTTTCGTTTAGTGTGGGGCATCTTAGCAAAAGAAATTAAACTCCAAGCGGGACCTCAGAGCTGCCTCTCAACGCGTCCTATTACGCCGCCATCTTAGTTCTGTCCCCTGTTTTCTAGCTTTTAACCAGCTTTTAATCCACAATGGCCCCGAATAGATTCTGTAGGACTGACTGACCAAACAACTGTTGCATTGGAAATCATACTCCAAACAGTAATGAGAAGTGAACTGATGATCATGTTACAGCTCTGCATATTTCCTGTCTGGAGGCTGACTTCAAGTGGGCTACCAGAGAAGCCATGGCTCTGACATTATGAGCCATGACATGACACTCCAGAGCTGGGTATAAAGGAAATGCTGTCTGCCAGCCAATTAGACAGAGTGCATTTGCCAATGGCTGTCCCCATCCTGTTTGGATCGAAAGAAACAAAAAGTTGGGTGGACTGGCAATGGGCTTTAATCCATGCCAGACAGAAGACCAAGGCTCTCTTGCAGTCCAAGGTATCCAGTGTACTTTCACTAGGATGGGCATGGGGCTTTGGAAAGAGAATCGACTGGTTTAAGTTGGAAGTCCAACACTACCATGGAAAGGAACTCAGGATGCAAAGAACTAGTCTGTTATTTTCATCATAAGTATAAAGTGGATCAGGTACTAGGGTCTGAGGCTCACTGACCCTGAAAGCTGAAATGACCACCATCAAAAATAAAACCTTCCTGTTCAAAAATGTCAAGTGTCAGGAATCAGGTAGCTCAAAAGGAGCTTTCATCAACTGAGTGAGAATGACATTGAGATCCCATGACAATGTGGAAGGTTTGAATGGGGACTTCAGCAACAGCAAATCTCTTATGAAGCAGACAACTAGAGGCTGTACAGACATAGGGTTCACCTCCAGTGCAATTGGCGCTTATCAGCATGTAGAGGGAAAGCCTAACAAATTTGGTCTTGAGACTCGACTTTGACAAGTATAGAAGGTATTAAAACAATTTTTATATAGGACAGAAGAATGGATCTAGGGCCCTTCCCTCACAAGAAACAGCAATGTATTAAAATCCTGCTTATCTAAGAAATTTTTTAAAAACTTAAAAATTCAAATAGTGAACTTATCTGATTATTTTTATAAAATTGTATAATTAGGGAAGACTATTTCCTCTTCTTTCCTTTTTACAAAAAACTTATTGTAATCTCACTAAGCCTTTGGGCAAGTTGTGGAATAGAAGTCCCCGCTTTGTATATACCTCCTGGAGGAGGATGCAGTAGGAGGAGGCTAGGAGAGTGAATTGATAATATCAACATGTTTCTTGATGAGGTCAGCAACTTCCTCTGCTTTGTTGACAAAAAGATTATCTCCTTGGCAGGCATGTCTGTGCATTTCTATATTCATAAAAGAGAATCTGAGTGACATATCAAAAACATCATAGGTTGCCCAAGTCATTTGCTTCTGACATTCTCACTGCTCGGCTACTAACTGGAGGAGTTTTACAGCCTTCTCAGGTGGAACAGCATCTGCAAATTCCACTACAGTGTTCACCAAGGACTTAAGTACATGCTCATGAAGAACTAATAGGAATGTAGGCAGGAAGACAGCATAGCATTCTGATAAACTTTCCTCCCAAAGGAATCCAAGGTCTGAGCATCCCTCCCCAGGGGTGCCAGGAATGAGACTTGGAGCTCTTTTGAGAGAGGATTCAACAACCACAGAGTGGTACGGCAGCTTGGGGGGGGGGGGGGGTCTCCCACAGTCTTATCTGGACAGCTCTGAGGATGCTGTGCATTGGCACTGTCACAGATTCCTTAGGAAGGGCATCAAAGTCAAGGATGTCCAATATTTCTGCCTTGGGTTCATCCTCAATCTCCAAATTAAATGTGTTGACCTTTGCCATCTCCCTAACAAAACTAGCAAAGGAGAGATCTAATAGAAATTACAGAGATCCTGCCTCTGAGAGATCATCTGGATCCTCCTCAGAGACCAAGGAACAGTACAACTCAGACTCAGGATAATAAACCCCAGTTTGAGTTCGCATTTGCTTTGAATAAGTAGTTTGGTGAGTGGGCTCAGGTTGAGTATGTGGGACCTGGGCCTCAAGCAGACTCCCCCTTCTCCCCCTCCAACATCCTTGATGCTGCAGCATTGCATTGGGTGAGATGTTGTCCCAGGTCCTCCTGGAGCATTGCTCAGATCCGCTCCTCAATCATATGCACTGACATTGGTGGGCCCAGTGGAGGCTGATATGGCAGCGCCTAATCCCTGGAGAGAGAACAGCTCTCACAGCATGGGTGCTTCTCAGGTGTTGGTGATGCCAATGCCCTGGTGCTATGTTTCAATGGGGATCAATGTCAGTGCTTCTTGACCTCAGCCTGACACACCACATCAGAGTCCCTTGGCGCTGACAAGGAGAACATCAAATCCTGATGAAGACATCGAATCCTGATGAGTCTTCAATGTCTGATCCAAGGTTACTTGGATCTGATGGGCGCTGTCGACACGCCATGTCAAGGCATAGTTGAAAGAATCTGCAGCAGCAGATGAAGCAATGGACCTTCTCAGTAGTTGCCTATGCTGTCTATCTTCAACAGTAGTAACCAAGTGTAACGAATCAACACAAAGATATTGATTTTGAATGACCCTGTAAGAACAAACTGAGAAGGAGAAATACCTGATGGTTTGAAGCATCTGCTAACTCACTGCATTGGCATAGATTCCTGCTAAGGGAATGCCAAGGAAGGAGTGCACTGGACTTGGTGCATACTGCAGTCATGAAACTCCCTCCCACCAATCTGAATCTTCAGAATTCTGAGCTCCAGGTTTTAGAGAACAAATGAAGAGAACTACTGTACTGCTTCTAACGGTTTCATTTAGTTTCAAGATAAGCAGAAGTATTTGAAAATGAAAAAGTACATATAGGTGAAATTCCAGAAGCTGTGCGAGTTCAGGGAGTACAGAAGCTCTTGGAGAAGATGGCATAAATCATAAGGACACATCAAATACCTTGTGCACTGAAGTTATCTTCCCTAATTAAAGGAAAGAGTCACCATCACCACAGAGTGGACTATCAAAAGTATGACATCACATAAACAGAGCTCTACAGAGGAATCCCAGTTGTTGCACTGGTAATGGTAGCCCTACAAAATGGGGGCCAGTTTCACGGAAAGCGAGAAACGTAGGTCAGTCATCTGGTGAGTCAGATGAGGAAGTACTGAAATTTGTAAAATCAAGATTACAAAACTTGACTCTGCCAAACAGACTATCAAACCATCCTTCTCATGGGGTCAGCCCTAACATTGTCCACAAAGAGCTGACTTTAGTAGATATGGTTTTCTATTTTTAATGAAGTTTATAAACAAATTGGAAAGTAAGAATTCCATTGAGAAAATGATTAAGAGGCATGGCAGTGGTATGAGTTTAGAAAAGACTTGGACTATTTCCATAAGATGTTTTAGAGACATTTTGAGGCGCATCTTATGGTGGGTGAATTTGGATTCAGTTTAGGGGGCTGATGTGAAAGCAAAACGACTTCTGATTAGTCAAACAGGTGATTCCTGAAAGTTAAAAGGCTTTCACAGCCCTCAACCATAACTCCAGCTTCCACCAAGAACTGGATTGGTCTACAGAATTTCAAAAACATGCTTTGAAAGCTTCTGGAAGAGGTTCTCTGCAATTCAAGTGTCCTTCAAAGCAAAGGCCCACAGGACAATGGCGACTCCCTATCCTCATTCTGGGTTTTAAGCTGGATGCAGGCCATGGGCCTTGCATTAATGGTTAGCAAGTTTTGTTCTTCCCTTCTTCCTCATCTGTGCCACCTATGGTCTGGCATTTCAACCTCCCCCCCCCCCCCCCCAGTCCTCTGAACTTGCTGTCTTTGCTGGTAGTGATTAAACCAAGCAGCTGTTGGCCATCCCTCTGTCACAACTTCCGCAAAGGCTGGCTGATGGCTGCCTGGTTTAATCACATATTTTGGAGAACTGCAGGGTGGAGGTGTTGGGAGGTAAAGAGGAATGCTGGACCTGCCAGAGGTGGGATGCGGAGAACAGCAACACTGGACCCATGGAAGAATGGAAGGAAGCAGGCAGAGTGAAAGATGTTAGACCATGGGGTTTGCAGGAGGAAGGGGGGGGGGGTTGAAATAGGAAACAGATGCTGGACAAGAAGAGAGCTTGAAGACAAGGACAAAGGTACAGCAGTCTCTCTCCCTAGTTGTATCCACAGAAAGGCGGTATATCAAACCTAACCTTCTTACCCATTATTTCTCTTAAAATTTCATAAATACAAACACCTGTGGTAAAATCGGGGACTACAAACCCTCCGATTCAAAAGTAAAACTGACCAAAAAGTCTTCCTCCTGCACCTGGATGACTTGTCAGCTCTGTTAGGGATTAAGCTGTTTTGTATTATATTCATTTGTAATTGCTGATAAGAGATACAATATATAAAGCTTTAACTGTAGTTTTTTCCAGTTGAGAGAAACCATAAATAAGGGCTTAGAGCGAGCTTAAAGTTGGAGTACTATGCTTTTGATGATCAAAGAGTAAGGGTGGGGGGGGGGGGGGGGAGAGATCATGGATTTGATATACCACCTAGTTTAAGTGCACCTTTTGTTTTTTACACAACCTTTAAACTATGCATTGTAAACACCACAATGTAACAACGTAATCCATGTAGGATAAGGTTAAAAATAAAAACTTGAAACATGGACAGCAATCTCCATATTCTTGGCGATATTCCAAGCCCTTCTTTGTGTGGCACAGGAGGAAGAAGAACTGTATAGGGAATAATCTATATATATAAAAGGCAACCCCAATGTTCTATGAAGCCTCCAGCCGGAAGTGTGAAGCGCCAGAGATATCCGGTTTCCCCATGAGTGAAGGAAAACAGCACAGCACGAAATCCCTCTCTCTAACAGTGAAGGACTCAGAGGGGGGAGGGGACAGACGCCCTCACTCTCTCTGTAACACAAACGCAGCACAGCAGGAAACTTAACACTGAAGGACTGGACTCGGAGGGGGGAGGGGGAGGGAGAGAGGGCAGAGGGCAGGGACACTCCCACATGCACACTCTGAAGAAAACCTTGCTAGCCCCCGTTTCATTTGCATCAGAAACGGGGCTTTTTTACTAGTGGTATATAAATAACATTCCCTATACATGCCTGCTGAGTTGGTAAAGTAACATATGTTTGTTGGCAACAGTGGTGAGTATACCCCACCATAAGACTTCAGAAGTCAAGGGGACATAACTGCATGGGTTGGAAGATAACATGGTGGAAATCATCTGTATAGGTCAGTACAATCAGCGGATGCAACAAACAGTTGTGTTGACTGTGCTAGGAGGAGAGAAACAGGTCAGCAGCACAGAAGGGCTATAAAAACAAGTGCTGGGATTGGGCTGGAAGGGGGTATTCATTCCCCCACAAAAGTCCTGTAGGTGTCAGCTAGTTTCCTTTGATTTTTATGATGATCTAACTGCTATGAACTTGTGTTGTAAATCATTCTAGTTCTCTTGAGCAATGAGTATTTTTATAAACTTAAAAACAGAGTAAAAGAAACTAAAACAGAGTAATATAAACTACTAGTAAAAAAGGCCCGTTTCCGAAACCAATGAAATGGGCGCTAGCATGTGGTTTTTGTGTGTGTGTGTGTGTGTGTGTGTGTGTGTGTGTGTGTGTGTGTGTGAGGGTGGGGTGTGTGTGCAGGTTGTTGATGTGTGTCTTTTTTGTTTTGTTTTTTTGCTTGGGGGGTTGGGGGATGTGCTGTGCTATGCTGGCAAAGTGGGATGGATTGGTGTGTGGCTTTGAGGGCGTGTGTCTGTTGTACTGTGTGTGTGTGGTTTTGTCTGTCAAGGAGGTTTGTGGAGGGGGGTCTTTCTGTTGGTGAAATGTAAATATGGTTGTAGGGGGGGTCAGCCTTTGCTGAGTGGTGGATTGTTTTTTCTGGGGGGTTTTTTTGTGTTTTGTTGAGGCAGCAGTGTTGTTTTAGATGGGCGGAAGGTAGAGGAGCACGTTCTTGGTCGGTCGGTATTTTTTGGCCATTTCAGGGCTGCTGTAGGGGAACACTGGAAGAGAAATGTGCTGTGGGAAGCAGCGCCCTCTTTTTCCGTTGGGCTGGGGTTCTGGGCATCCTGGAGGTGGGAGACGGCTTGCCTGAGGACGGGGATGGTTGTTTTAAGTTGGCGGAAGGGAGAAGAGCACGGTCTCGGGCCATCGGGTGGTGATCCGGTATGTTCGGTCCATTTCAGGCCGGCTGCAGGGGAATGCTGGAACATGCGCTGCAGGAAGCTGCGCCGTCTTTTTCCGGGTGCTCGGGGAATCCCCGAGGTGGGAGACGGCTGGGGATGGTTGGGCACTGCCGCTTTGGCAAAAGGGGAAGAGGAAGGGACTGGGGAGTTACCTGTAGCTGCGTGAGAAAACGGGTATTCTTTGTTTTGTATTATTAGTTTGCATTTCTGTTGAAGAAAGAGTGGATGCCTTTAGAATGATGGAGGTGGTGCGTCGGTGTGCGGTTGTTTCATTAGTTTGGCAGCCAGTCTCCAGCGATTCCTAGGCAGGGAAGGAGTAGGGAAACACGTCTTGGTCGCTGTTTGCTGCTGGCTGGGTCGTGGGTAATCCTTCCAGCTGGGCCGCAGCTTGTCCTGTTCGCCCACGTCCCAGATGGTGACGGGCACGTTGTGTTCCGGCTCCTCTGACTCCATGTCAAGCGATCCCAAATATAGTCTTTGCTATGGGCCCTCTGGCACTCTTCAGTACTGGCATTAGGCATTTAAAAATTTCTCCCCCTCCCCCCCCCCCCCCCGTCTATTTTTGCACATACCCACAGCAGGAATATTCTTCTCTCGTTCCAGCGGTGGTTCTGTGCTCTCCGTGCTGCCCAAATAATGAGCCATTCTGCTGGGGAATGCTCCTCCCTTATTGTCACGTAGTTTCCTCTGATAGGTCCGTCTTACGTTGCCTAGCGTTGCCTGGGAACGGTTTTGTGATGGTCCTTTGTGTTTCAGAACATTGAGTGTGTTTTTTCTGATTGGTCCGTCATGCGAGGGCGGGGCTGAGAGACATGGTCAGTGTTGTGGCTTCACCACCATGAATCCATGAACCCTTCAGGGAGTGACTGAGTGACTTCAGAACGTTGTCTTCAGAACGTTGAGGGTGAGTTTTATTATAGTAGACTAGTAAAAAAGGCCCGTTTCTGATAGAAATCAAACAGGCGCTAGCAAGGTTTTCCTCGCAGTTGCAGCTTGGCCTCCTGCCTCCCTCCCTGTCATGTGAATTCCAGGCCCCCTCTCTGTCCTCGGAGTTCCATGCTCCCCTCTCCTCAGAGTTCCAGCTCTCCCTCCCTCAGTCTCTGTCGTCTGAGTTGCATGCCCCCGTCTGTGTCCTCCGAGTTCCAGGCCCCCTGCTTCCCTTTCCTCTGAGTTCAAGGCCCACCCCCTGGTCACTGCCTCCCTCGCTCTCCTCCTTTACACACCCGCGTCTCCCTTCCTTCCTCTCTCTCTGTCAGTTGCAGGCCGACCTGCATTGGCCGCTCCCTCCCCCTTTACCCCCCCTCGGGAGATCCCTGCACCCCTGGTCTTTGGAGTTCCTCACCCCCGCGCAGTGGTGTGCTGGTAAATGTTTAACAGGCTCTCTCCCCAGTCCACCTCTGCACCCCCCAAATTGCAGAGCTGGCTATAGCTGGGGAGAGAGCCTGGTGGGGAGGGGCAATGCATTACTCCAGGAAAAAAAATTTAATGATCCCAGGTTCCAATCTAATTTATGTTTAATGTGGGATAAAATGTCATAAATAAGTAAATAAATATAAACTTTTAATGTTGAGCACCTGATTCTCAAAGTGGACATATTCCAAACACTATAATGAAAACAAAATGATTTTTTCTACCTTTGTTGTCTGGTGACTTTGTTTTTCTAATCATGCTGGCCCACTATCCGATTCTGCTGCTATCTGTCCTCTTAACTCCGTTTCCAGGGCTTCCTTTCCATTTATTTCTTTACTTTCCGCCTTCATTTCTTGTCCTACATCCGTAAATAAAAGCTGGGTCCTTCGCAGACTTGACTGTCCAGTGGATCCAGCTTCTGCCTATTTTCTTCATCTATGTGCAGTTTTTCTCCTCTCTTCCTTTTCCTTCATCTCATCTCCTTCCCCACTCTTTCCTCCCCTCCGTCCATGTCCAGCATTTCTTCTCTCCCCCTTCCTTCTCCTCCATCCACTGTCCAGTAACTCTCCTCTCCCCTGCCCCCTGCAGCCATCCATACCCACGCAGCGATTCTGTTCGCTCCCCTGCCCCCCCTCCAGCCATCCACACACACCCAGCGATTCTCTTCTCTCCCCTGCTCCCCCTCCAGCCATCCATACCCACCCAGCAATTCTCTCCTCTCCCTTGCCCCCCTCCAGCCATCCACACCCACCCAGCGATTCTCCTCTCTCCCCTGCTCCCCCTCTAGCCATCCATACCCACCCAGCAATTCTCTCCTCTCCCTTGCCCCCCTCCAGCCATCCACACCCACCCAGCGATTCTCCTCTCTCCCCTGCTCACCCAGCCATCCATACCCATCCAGCGATTCTGTTCGCTCCCTTGCCCCCCCTCCAGCCATCCATACCCACCCAGCGATTCTGTTCGCTCCCCTGCCCCCCCTCCAGCCATCCATACCCACCCAACAATTCTCCTCGCTCCCCTGCCTCCGTCGCAGCAGCCACAGTGAAAGCCCGTCTCTAGCCTTCCCTTCGTTTCTTTCCTGTCAGTGTCCCGCCCTCGTGGAAAGCATGTCAGAAGAAGGCGGGGCACTGACGGGAACGAAGTGAAGGCTAGAGACAGGCTTTAACTGCGGCTGCTGTGATGGAGGTATCAACAATTTAAACCCCTCAGAGCGGCGGGGGATGAGGTAAGCATGGCTTGTGGCGCCCCTCCTGCCATGCTTACCTCCCTTACTGCTGGGTTGCGCCACCCCTGGGAGCCGGCTCGCCTGCCACAACAACCGGCTCGCAAGAGCTTTAAAAATTTAACAACCGGCTCTTGCGAGCCGGTGCGAGCCGGCTCCAGCACACCACTGCCCCCGCGTGTCCGTCCCTCTCTCTCCTCCGAGTTCCAGGCCCCTTCCCCTCCGAATTCCATGCCCCCTACCTCCCTGTCCTCCGCGTTCCAGGCCCCCCTCCCCTTCGAGTTAAGGACCCCCCCCCCCCTCCTTGTGGAGTGGAGTAGCAGCCTAGTAGTTAGTGCAGTGGACTTTGATCCTGGGGAACTGAGTTCGATTCCCACTGCAGCTCCTTGTGACTCTGGGCAAGTCACTTAACCCTCCATTGCCTGGTACAAAAAAAAAAAAAAAAAAAGTACCTGACTATATGTAAACCGCTTTGAATGTAGTTGCAAAAACCTCAGAAAGGCGGTATATCAAATCGTATTTCCCCTTTCCCTTTCTCCTCCCCTGGACTTCGAGTTCCATGCACCCCCTGTTGTCTGAGTTCCACATCCCCGCGCCTCCCTCCCTCTCTCTCTGTGCCCTCCGAGTGGAAGCACGACGTGTGCGGCTGCCCCTCCCCTTTGTAAGTGCCGGCTGTTATTTAAAACTTCTTACCTCGTGGTCCGCCGTCAACAGTGAAGTCGAGCAGGCACGGCGCTTCAGACTGCCTTCACTTCTGTTTCAGCTCTGCCACTGGTACTGCCCTCATTTCCTGTTTGCAGAAGGGCGGGACCAGAGGCAGAGCTGAAAGAGAAGCGAAGGCAGTGTGAAGCGCCGTGTCTGCTCAACTTCACTGTTGCCTGCGGACCAAGAGGTAAGAAGTTTTAAATAACAGGCGGCACTTACGAAGCGGAGGGGCAGCCCTTCCACTCGGAGGGCACACAGAGAGAGAGAGAGAGAGGGAGGGAGAGAGGCACGGGGCAGTGGAACTTGGAGGAGAGGGGGCGTGGAACTCGGACTGTAGTGGGAGGGAGGTAGGAGGGCTTAAAACTCGAAGGGGAGGGGGATGGAATTCAGGGGGGGGGGGGCAATTGTGTACTGACCTCCGCCGGCTGGTGCTGGCTTCCCTTCCCAGGTCGTTGTTGCACTCCGAGGGTGCAGAGAGAGACCTCCGGTGGCTGGTGTTGGCTTCCCTTCTCTCTCACTTCCCATTGGTCCGCCCTGTGATATCATCCCCAGGGCGGACCAATGGGAAGTGTGTTATGAACCCAGGCATCCAGACGGAGGTGCAAATTATTATATAGGATAATAAACTGAAAAGATACTAGGTGTAGCAAACAGCTGTTTGACTATGTAATATAGAATTAAATTAAGATAAGGTGTTCGATACAATCAAAATGAAACATACAGACATTTATGCAGTATCTGCTTATTCTGTTGCTTCAGGAGCCTCATACCCTCTAAAAAGAAAAAGAATCCTTAGGAAAACCTTAATGGATGGGGTTCAATTTTGGGAGAGAAAGAGGAGATGGCCGGGGGGGGGGGGGGGGGACTGGTGAGGAAGAGGACAATGGGCATGAGGTTAAACCAAGGACTCTTATGTTCTTCAGATATACTAACTAGCTCATTTCTCCTCTGGAATGCATTTCCTATTAAGTAACTAAGTTATGCATTTGTGACAACTTTGCTGGTGAATGAGCTGTCATGGAGGCTATTGCTTGTATACACTAAAGTCAGTCTCAATTAGGGTTAGTATCAATGACAAGCATTTTAATTTAACAGTTCTGTAGAAATGTTTTTGTACACAAGAGATTACTGGAAGACAAATTTTTAAAAAAAGGAGACATTGTCAACACAAAACTTATCTAAGTACTCTTTCAAAAGACAGAGTGCTGGTATCTGTGTGAACTTCTCCCCAGCTCCTCCATCTATTCAAAATAAAAGCACTATTTCATGGAAAACTGACTATGATTGGAAAAGCAGCTGGTATTGCTCATCCCTGTAAATGGGTGTGGCGGCAACAGAGGACCTGTAGCTCTGGTGTACCAATGTTGGTAAAGTGGTGTGGTAGCTGTGTTAGTCCACTTTTAAGGAAATAAATGAAATAAAACAAAACAAAGAAAAAGAAAGATAATACCTTTTTTATTGGACTAACTTCATACATTTTTTGATTTCTGATCTGAAGAAGAAGAATCACCTTCGAAAGATATCAAAACACGTATTAAGTCGGTCCAATAAAAAAGGTATCAAGAAAGTAAAATGATACCTTTTTTTAAAAAAGTTTTGTTTTATTTATATTTATTACCAGATGTTGGTAGTAATTGAACTGGGCAAAACTTGTATTACTATTCATTCACTGGTTTTCCTACTGTATCAGATATCAAATTTATGCCACAAATTCTAAGTCCTCAAAGAGCAAAAACTGTGGTATTGACATCTATGCAAACGTGTTAAAATGTGGTGTCATCAGCACTGTGGTACAATAAAGGTCGTATGCAATGATGTGATATTTAAGGTTACAGTTCAGAAAACTATGGTTTAGGACCATGGTGGAGAATACTATACACATATATATTCTTACACAAATACAATCAGACAGATTCCGCCATACTTGCACTCCAACTTTATAATATTAAAATATACCTGTTACAAAATGCCTAGCCACCTGCCCGGGCTACCCTTAAGGCCACTTAGAAGGTCTATCCCCAGCACTGCTCTTCCTGCACCTGCCACTTGTGCTCTATACTAGCACCCTCCTCCCACTGACTGGGTCCCAACCACCTCTGGGCAAGTCTCCCACTCCAGTTATCCCCAGTTCACAGACACAACACGCAAACCACCAGGATTCTTAGTCAGTCCAGACAAGCAGAGGCAATAAACTAAAAATGTTTATTGTCATGAAAAATTAGAACAATGAACAGAATCAGCAAAACAATAACATGTAACTGAAATATGGATTAATTATAAAACTAAGCAAACACTTGTTTACTACCTAAATAGTACCCGAGGAAATCAGGACATATAGATGCTCAAAAGGTATTACCATAAATATAACTGTTTACAGGGCTTCAGCAAAGAGATCCTTCTCTCTTTTCTCTCTGGCTAAGTACATCCTAGCTGGATTTTGAGCTCCTGGGCCAGAGTCCAGAACAACAAGTTTTAAAAACAGCTGGCCACATCACTGCAGGTTACCTCTTATCTGTGTTAACTAAAGAAGGAACAACAGTCAGTTCTCTGTAGCAGCTTTGAACATATGCACCACCTGCTGGCAAAACTACACTCCAAGAAATAATTAATACACTTTTTTACAGGGTTAAAAACCCACTGTTTTGCCCAATACCTATATATGTATCTTCCATTTTATACCCATACATGCCTGTTGAGTGGAGAATATACCCCACTGTAAGACTCCAGAAATCACAGGGACATAACTGCATGGATTGGAAAATGGCATGGTGGAAGTAATCTGTGTAGGACACTACAGTCAGCGGCTGCAACAAACAGTTGTGTCAAAAGCAATAGAAGGAGGGAAACAGGCCGAAGCACAGAAGAGGTCTAATGACACTCCAGCCTATAATCTAATCAGCTGCGCTTATAAACTGTCGCTCGCTTAAACGCAAATATGAGTACATTATAGACATCATTGAAGTCCATCATTTTGATTTATTTGCACTCACAGAGACTTGGCTCCTTCCTGGAGAGGAATCCTACTTATTTCAAAGCCTTCCAACAGGCTATTCAGTGAGTTATATGTCTCGGGTAGGCAAGCATGGAGGGGGATTAGCAATTATTTACAAATCTAATCTTAAAGTAACTGAGGTTACTAAACATGGATTCCCTTACCCAGAACTTCTGCTATTAAATATTAATATGGGAAATATGAATTTTCATGCACTTCTTGCTTATTATGCTCCTTCTAACAATAGTACAGACTGGGATAATACGTATCAAACTATAGCAGACGCTAATATGAAATTCCCTAACCTTTTGTTGTGGGGAGATTTCAACATACATGTAGATGATAACACTGACTATCAGCAAAAAAATCTGTAAAATTTTTGGAGGACATTGACATTTTGCAATATGTCAAAACACCCACTCATATGGCTGGTCACATTCTTGACCTAGTTATGACTAATAGATCAGGAATACTACAGTGTTCAAATATTAATATTAAGACAGTTTCATGGTCGGATCATTTTTTACTATCTTTTAATCTAGTGTTGCCCCAATCTGTAGATAGGGAAATCTTACCCTACTCTCGATCTAGGGGTCTAAGAAAAAGAGATCCAATGACATTACCTTCTTTGGCTTATAAATTCCCAGACAACTTCGATAATTTATCATTAGACGAGCAGATATCCACTTGGAACCAGGTACTTGCAGAAAGAAGCCTTGGATATTATTGCTCCAAGCAAATTAATTAAACAGAGAATAAAATCTTCTCAACCTTGGTACCATAGCAGTTTAAAATTATGTAGGCAACAGGTGCGTAGAGCAGAGCGTTTGTGGAGAAAAAATAGCTGATTAGCTGATTTGAAACAATTGTAAACAATGTCAGCGATATTATAGATCGCAGATAAAATTAGCTAAAATTTCGTATTACTCTAAACAAATACAAACGGCTTCAAACTCATCTAAAAAATTCTTTTTTATAATTAATCACCTGACGAGTAAACCTAAACCGGCTATTGAAGAATGTGTTATAGAGTCCGAACTGTTAGCTAAATTTTTCTTATCTAAGATAGCCACATTAAGAACTAATTTGACCAAGTCAGTAAGAATAGAGACGGTATGCACTATACTATCATCAGAACAATGGACTATATTTGAGATTCCTTCCTTAGCCTCTTTTTTTAGTTACCATCTCAAAGCTTTCACTAACTTATAATTCCCTAGATCCAATAACATCAATTTGGCTAAAAAATTCTTCATTAGAAGTACAAACACCTTTATTCGATCATTACTAAAAGTCTCACAGAGGGACTAGTCCCCCAAGCTCTCAAAGAGGCTTTGGTAAGGCCAATACTAAAAAAGCCTTCATTAGATCCCCAGTCTCTGGGAAATTATCATCCAGTCTCCAATCTACCATGTATATCTAAAATATTAGAAACAATTGTGTTTAAACAATTGCAATCCTAAGTCGAGACAAAGAATCTATTACATCCTAGACAATCAGGCTATAGAAAAGGCTACAGCACAGAAACGGTTTTAACATCACTTTTACGTAAGTGAAATTTATTCTAGGTTAGAGCAAGGCTATATTGCATTAGTTGTTTCATTAGATCTCTCTGCGGCTTTTGACCTGATAGACCATACTTTATTATTACAACGGTTAAAAGAAACTGGGATTTCAGGTACAGTTTACAACTGGTTCACTTCCTACCTTACAAATCGTTCATTTAAAGTTACTCAAAATCAATCTATTTCAAATTCGCACTTCAGTCTGTGTGGGATTCCACAAGGATCAGTTCTATCTCCTATGTTATTTAATCTATATGTTAGTCCGCTTTCACTGCTTATTCAATCTTTAGGTATTAGTTTTTATTCATACGTGGATGATTTCCTTTTAATCCATTAAGTGAAGGCAATAAATATTGATCTTACACCACTCCAAAATTGCCTTGGGAAGGTGGCCAATTGGCTATCAGAGTATAAATTGGTATTAAATCCAGAAAAAAAAACAATAACTTCATGGATAACGGGTTCTGGACCTATTCCAACTTTAACACCAACCCTGTTTGGTAAACAAATACCCACGGTACAATCATTTAGATACCTGGGTATTATTATTGATTCTTCTTTATCCTTCAATGAACAAGTGTCTGATGTGATAAAAAAATCTTTTTATCAACTAAGCAAAATACGATCGATAAGAAACTCTTTAGATAAATCATCCCTGCGCACACTAACTTATGCCTACATTTTATCGTGTTTAGATTATTGTAACATAGTGTATGCAGGTCTTTCAAAACTCAATCTAAAATGACTACAGATAATACGAAATACAGCAGCTCGTATCATCTGTAGAGTGTCAAAATACGACAGGATCACTCCATTACTATACCAATTGCACTGGCTTCCAATAGAAGCAAGATTAAAATTTAAAGTTCTGATATTGACACATAAAGCTTTTTATTCACTTTGTCCTCCATATTTGTCTAATCTTATTATTCCTTATACACCAACTCGGACACTTCGGTCATTGACGGACAATAGACTTGTAATCTCTTTACCACTGCTTTTGACTCCTAACCACTGCTCACTTGCCCTGTCCTTTTTATCCTCACCTCTTTATTCCCTTACCCTAAATTGTTGTCTGTCTGCCTGTCTTATCTAGATTGTAAGCTCTTTGAGCAGGGACTGTCTTTTTGTGTATGGTGTACAGCGCTGCATATGGCTTGTAGCGCTATAGAAATGATAAGTAGTAGTAATAATCCCTTCTCCATCCAAAGCTAGATGGGAATCAACACGATCATCTGCATGTTTTTTTCTCGCTCCGTCTCTTTGGAACTGTCTCCCTAAAGAACTTAGGCTTGAGGATTCCTACATTCATTTTTGTAAAGCTTTAAAAACATATCTTTTTCGAGAGTCAGTTGAAACAAATGTTTAGAATATAAAAAAAAGGGCATATATATGCACGCATATATGTATAGATATATGTATGTGTGTGTATGTGTATATCTATATTATTAATCAAATTTTTTAGCTTTATGTTTTATTAATGTTTTATAGCTGTTGCCGTGAAATCTGTATGTACTTTTGCAATGCTTTCCTATCACAAATGGATTTCAGTGTGTTGTTCATGCTCTATTTTAAAGTGATTTTATATTGTAAACCGTTCTGATTTACTCCTGTAATAAGTGACAGTCTAGTAAATGAATAAACGATAAGAGCTATAAAAACAAGTGCTGGGATTAGGCTGGAAGGCAGTATTCATTCCCCTGCAAACGTTCTGTGGTTGTCAGCTAGTTTTGTTTGATTTTTATGAGGGTGGGAAATTTCATAAAGCCATTCCATTACTGAATAAGTTACAATGACTTAAAATTGAATCACATATTAATTTTAAGATAGCCTGTTTGGTTTTTAAAAGTTTTTATGGATTATGTTCTGAAAAATTAATACAATTGTTAATATTCCCAACTAATATGCCACATTTGAAAAGCACTCAAAGGCTAAATTTAGATTTTCCTTCAATGAAAAACATAACATATGGGTCTATATGGGAACATTATTTATCAGAGTGCTAAAATTTAAAATGGAGTTCCTGTCCAGATTTGTCAAATACCATCGTAAATTCTTTTTTGAAAGATGCTTAAAACACAGTTTTCAAACCAATGATTATAACTTACTATTAGGGTAAGTTGCAGGATCCATTCTGACTTTTATATATTGTATAATTTATTATTCATTTTAATTCCTTCTAATGTGAAGTTGTTCTCTTACTAATCTGCCTTGCATCCTAACAGTTAAAGGTGGAGGAACTACAATACAATAATCACCAAATTGTAATTCTCACATAAGCTACTCAAAAGACTTTAATAAATAATCCAAATAATATTGCTCCAAACACTTAAGTAAACAAAGAAATCTTACACTTTAAAAAGTGTGGTTGTGTCAGTTATCAAACGTAATTGCGTCAGAAAATGATTCCAGGCCTCTGGCCCAGCAACAGAAGAGGTACTACTTCTACTATCTTCAAAATGTACAGCTTTCAATGCTAGAATAGAAAGGACTCCCGGTCCTTCTGAAAGCAATGACCTATTTGGCCAACACATTTGCATAATTGGCAAAATAAAACTGTGAATCATTTTTTAATGTCTACTGTTATCAGGAAATAAAACTTGAAAATTAATTCTCTCCTGTACTGGAAGCCAATGTAATTGCTTCAAAATAGGTCAAATATGTTGGAACCGGAGGTAACCTGTAATTAACTGAACAGCAGCATTCGGAATAATTTGCAATGATTTCATACATCACTCAGGTAAACCAAGGCATAAAGAATTAGTCTAGGGAAGTGACGTCACCGAGCCAAGATGGCTGCTTGAGCAAAGAGCTCTGGCTGTCCCGCGAAAAAAGGTGGAAAATACAAGCAGTTAGCGCGACGCCACACTAAAATCAGCGATCGCGGACAATAGCGGAACATCAGGTGATCGAAAAACGCATGGCAGCTCGAACAATAAAGCACTCACTGGCGGGTTTCGCGTACACGGGATCCAGCGCGTCGATACAGCAGGCCGCGGTACCAATAAAGAAAAGCAGCATGGCGGAAGGCCCAGCGGAGGAGCGGCCGGCTCAACAAGAACAAATACCGCAGGAATCCCAGATCCTCTTTACACAAGAGGAATCGCTAACGGGCGAAAATGAACCAATCCTAGAGATTCGAGACTGGCTAAAAGAAATAACAGGAGAACTGAAAGCCTTACGCTCTGAGTTAATCACGCTGGGTGCGGATCTCAGAGGTGATATTGCTGCATTAGGAACGCGAGTAGCAGAAACGGAAGAGCGCTTAGATGACCAAAGCGAACTGCTGCAATCGGTAACAGAGCAACAAGCGGAGGAAAGGAAAAACATCCAACAAATATGGGACAAAATGGAGGACATAGAAAACCGCAGTAGACGTCATAACATTAGACTCCGAGGTATTCCTGAGATTCCCCTTTATGCGGATTGTGAACAAACAGTGCAACAAATAGCAAGCGCCATCTTAAAGGAAATACAAATAGATAAAGATCCCTCGGAGATACAAATCGAGAGGGCACATAGAGCACTTGGAGCACCCAGAAATAATCAGCCGAAAGATATGATAGCCTGCTTTGTGGACTATAAGCTGAAAGAGAAAATAATGCAGGCAGCACGAGAAAAGCCGAATTTTAAATGGGATACACACCAGATTCAACTCTATCAAGATCTGGCGGCTTCTACGCTGCGACGACGGGCAGAATTACGCCCGATCACTCAATACCTACGCACACAGAATATTCAATATAGATGGAGTCACCCCTTCGCCCTGCGCTTTTATAAAGAAGGAAAATTACATCAAATCAGAGAGGAGGCAGAAGCGGCATTGATATTTCCAGACAAAGAGTTGCACGCCACGATGGCGCCAAGACGGGAAATGGGGACAACGCGTAGAGAGAGACCCAGATGGCAGAGAGTGACAAAAGGAAAAGGACGGCTACAGCGTAAGCAATCGGATACTGCACTGAGAAGTGGAGATCGGGTGACTACTTGAACTTAAACTGATAACACAGAATCTAGCGGCCAAAAGGCATTGCAAAGAAAGATGCATGATGGCGCACACAGAATAGCTACTACTAAGGACTGCGAGGTAGTAAGTGAACTGTAATGCCACTGTTAAGTTAAAACAGGAATATAAAGGTTAATGTGTTAAGGTTATAGTAGAGAAGAGTTTAAAATGTTCAACCATGTTTAAACACAAACTGGGCTAACAGTACACAAAATAGCTAACTGGTAAGCAGAGGGACACGGGACGGTCACACTTTACCCCAGCACACCTGATCCACATATGACAGGTGATAACGGTCATGGGAGTGGGATACATGGGGATAGAGGGGGGAAATATTCACTGATACTGCTGCACCAAGATAGATATGGTCTTTTGAGGCAGAGGGGTTGCGAGAGTAACAGAGTAGGAGAGGATAAAGCAGACACTAACAAAGAAGGACACGATGGGCACTATTGACTTACTCACTATCAATGTGAAGGGCCTAAACTCCCCGGCAAAACGCCAACTCCTTTTTAAGGAGGCAATGCGTCTCAGGGCAGATATAATTTTTGCGCAAGAAACGCATTTGCTGCCAAAACATGAAAAGCTATGCAGACATGGGCGAAGCGAATGCTACATACCTGTAGAAGGTATTCTCCGAGGACAGCAGGCTGATTGTTCTCACTGATGGGGTGACGTCCACGGCAGCCCCTCCAATCGGAAACTTCACTAGCAAAGTCCTTTGCTAGCCCTCGCGCGCAACCCCGCATGCGCGGCCGTCTTCCCGCCCGAAACCGGCTCGAGCCGGCCAGTCCAGTATGTAGCAAGACAATACACTTCAAGGGAAGACACAACTCCAAAGGGGAGGCGGGCGGGTTTGTGAGAACAATCAGCCTGCTGTCCTCGGAGAATACCTTCTACAGGTATGTAGCATTCGCTTTCTCCGAGGACAAGCAGGCTGCTTGTTCTCACTGATGGGGTATCCCTAGCCCCCAGGCTCACTCAAAACAACAAACATGGTCAATTGGGCCTCGCAACGGCGAGGACATAACTGAGATTGACCTAAAAAAATTTACCAACTAACTGAGAGTGTAGCCTGGAACAGAACAAACAGGGCCCTCGGGGGGTGGAGTTGGATCCTAAAGCCCAAACAGGTTCTGAAGAACTGACTGCCCGAACCGACTGTCGCGTCGGGTATCCTGCTGCAGGCAGTAATGAGATGTGAATGTGTGGACAGATGACCACGTCGCAGCTTTGCAAATTTCTTCAATGGAGGCTGACTTCAAGTGGGCTACCGACGCAGCCATGGCTCTAACATTATGAGCCGTGACATGACCCTCAAGAGCCAGCCCCGCCTGGGCGTAAGTGAAGGAAATGCAATCTGCTAGCCAATTGGATATGGTGCGTTTCCCTACAGCCACTCCCCTCCTATTGGGATCAAAAGAAACAAACAATTGGGCGGACTGTCTGTGGGGCTGCGTCCGCTCCAGATAGAAGGCCAATGCTCTCTTGCAGTCCAATGTGTGCAGCTGACGTTCAGCAGGGCAGGAATGAGGACGGGGAAAGAATGTTGGCAAGACAATTGACTGGTTCAGATGGAACTCCGACACAACCTTTGGCAAGAACTTAGGGTGAGTGCGGAGGACTACTCTGTTATGATGAAATTTGGTGTAAGGGGCCTGGGCTACCAGGGCCTGAAGCTCACTGACTCTACGAGATGAAGTAACTGCCACCAAGAAAATGACCTTCCAGGTCAAGTACTTCGGATGGCAGGAATTCAGTGGCTCAAAAGGAGGTTTCATCAGCTGGGTGAGAACGACATTGAGATCCCATGACACTGTAGGAGGTTTGACAGGGGGCTTTGACAGAAGCAAACCTCTCATGAAGCGAACAACTAAAGGCTGTCCTGAGATCGGCTTACCTTCCACTTGGTAATGGTATGCACTGATTGCACTAAGGTGAACCCTTACGGAGTTGGTCTTGAGACCAGACTCAGACAAGTGCAGAAGGTATTCAAGCAGGGTCTGTGTAGGACAAGAGCGAGGGTCTAGGGCCTTGCTCTCACACCAGACGGCAAACCTCCTCCAATGAAAGAAGTAACTTCTCTTAGTGGAGTCTTTTCTGGAAGCAAGCAAGATGCGGGAGACACCCTCCGTCAGACCCAAAGAGGCAAAGTCTACGCCTTCAACATCCAGGCCGTGAGAGCCAGAGACTGGAGGTTGGGATGCAGAAGAGCCCCTTCGTCCTGCGTGATGAGGGTCGGAAAACACTCCAATCTCCACGGTTCTTCGGAGGATAATTCCAGAAGAAGAGGGAACCAGATCTGACGCGGCCAAAAAGGAGCAATCAGAATCATGGTGCCTCGGTCTTGCTTGAGTTTCAGCAAAGTCTTCCCCACCAGAGGGATGGGAGGATAAGCATACAGCAGACCTTCCCCCCAATCCAGGAGGAAGGCATCCGACGCCAGTCTGCCGTGGGCCTGAAGCCTGGAACAGAACTGAGGGATCTTGTGGTTCACTTGAGATGCGAAGAGATCCACCAGGGGGGTGCCCCACGCCTGGAAGATCTGTCGCACTACACGGGAATTGAGCGACCACTCGTGAGGTTGCATAATCCTGCTCAACCTGTCGGCCAGACTGTTGTTTACGCCTGCCAGATATGTGGCTTGGAGCACCATGCCCTGACGGCGAGCCCAGAGCCACATGCTGACGGCTTCCTGACACAGGGGGCGAGATCCGGTGCCCCCCTGCTTGTTGACATAGTACATGGCAACCTGATTGTCTGTCTGAATTTGGATAATTTGGTGGGACAGCCGATCTCTGAAAGCCTTCAGAGCGTTCCAGATCGCTCGCAACTCCAGAAGATTGATCTGTAGATCGCGTTCTTGGAGGGACCACCTTCCTTGGGTGTGAAGCCCATCGACATGAGCTCCCCATCCCAGGAGAGACGCATCCGTGGTCAGCACTTTTTGTGGCTGAGGAATTTGGAAGGGACGTCCCAGAGTCAAATTGGAGCAAATCATCCACCACAACAGGGATTCGAGAAAACTCGTGGACAGGTGGATCACGTCCTCTAGACCCCCAGCGGCCTGATACCACTGGGAGGCTAGGGTCCATTGAGCAGATCTCATGTGAAGGCGGGCCATGGGAGTCACATGAACTGTGGAGGCCATGTGGCCCAGCAATCTCAACATCTGCCGAGCTGTGATCTGCTGGGACGCTCGCACCCGCGAGACGAGGGACAACAGGTTGTTGGCCCTCATCTCTGGGAGATAGGCACGAGCCGTTCGAGAATCCAGCAGGGCTCCGATGAATTCGAGTTTCTGCACTGGGACAAGGTGGGACTTTGGGTAATTTATCACAAACCCCAGTAGCTCCAGGAGGCGAATAGTCATCTGCATGGACTGCAGGGCTCCTGCCTCGGATGTGTTCTTCACCAGCCAATCGTCGAGATATGGGAACACGTGCACCCCCAGCCTGCGAAGCGCCGCTGCTACCACAGCTAGGCACTTTGTGAACACCCTGGGCGCAGAGGCGAGCCCAAAGGGTAGCACACAGTACTGGAAGTGGCGTGTGCCCAACTGAAATCGCAGATACTGTCTGTGAGCTGGCAGTATCGGGATGTGTGTGTAGGCATCCTTCAAGTCCAGAGAGCATAGCCAATCGTTTTGCTGAATCATGGGGAGAAGGGTGCCCAGGGAAAGCATCCTGAACTTTTCCTTGACCAGATATTTGTTCAGGGCCCTTAGGTCTAGGATGGGACGCATCCCCCCTGTTTTCTTTTCCACAAGGAAGTACCTGGAATAGAATCCCAGCCCTTCTTGCCCGGATGGCACGGGCTCGACCGCATTGGCGCTGAGAAGGGCGGAGAGTTCCTCTGCAAGTACCTGCTTGTGCTGGAAGCTGTAGGACTGAGCTCCCGGTGGACAATTTGGAGGTTTTGATGCCAAATTGAGGGTGTATCCTTGCCGGACTATTTGGAGAACCCACTGATCGGAGGTTACGAGAGGCCACCTTTGGTGAAAAGCTTTTAACCTCCCTCCGACTGGCAGGTCGCCCGGCACTGACACTTGGATGTCGGCTATGCTCTGCTGGAGCCAGTCAAAAGCTCGCCCCTTGCTTTTGCTGGGGAGCCGCGGGGCCTTGCTGAGGCGCACGCTGCTGACGAGAGCGAGCGCGCTGGGGCTTAGCCTGGGCCGCAGGCTGTCGGGAAGGAGGATTGTACCTACGCTTGCCAGAAGTATAGGGAACAGCCTTCCTTCCCCCGAAAAATCGTCTACCTGTAGAGGTAGAAGCTGAAGGCTGCCGGCGGGCGAACTTGTCGAATGCGGTGTCCCGCTGGTGGAGAGACTCTACCACCTGTTCGACTTTTTCGCCAAAAATGTTATCCGCACGGCAAGGCGAGTCCGCAATCCGCTGCTGGATTCTATTCTCCAGGTCGGCGGCACGCAGCCATGAGAGCCTGCGCATCACCACACCTTGAGCAGCGGCCCTGGACGCAACATCAAAAGTGTCATAAACTCCTCTGGCCAGGAATTTTCTGCACGCCTTCAGCTGCCTGACCACCTCCTGAAAAGGCTTGGCGTTTTCTCAGGGGGAAGAGCATCAACCAAGCCCGCCAACTGCCGCACATTGTTCCGCATGTGGATGCTCGTGTAGAGCTGGTAAGACTGGATCTTGGACACGAGCATAGAGGAATGGTAGGCCTTCCTCCCAAAGGAGTCTAAGGTTCTAGCGTCCTTGCCCGGGGGAGCCGAAGCATGTTCCCTAGAACTCTTAGCCTTCTTTAGGGCCAGATCCACAACTCCAGAGTCATGAGGCAACTGGGTGCGCATCAGCTCTGGGTCCCCATGGATCCGGTACTGGGACTCGATCTTCTTGGGGATGTGGGGATTAGTTAGAGGTTTTGTCCAGTTCGCAAGCAATGTCTTTTTTAGGACATGGTGCAAGGGAACAGTGGACGCTTCCTTAGGTGGAGAAGGATAGTCCAGGAGCTCAAACATTTCAGCCCTGGGCTCGTCCTCCACAACCACCGGGAAGGGGATGGCCGTAGACATCTCCCGGAGAAAGGAAGCGAAAGACAGATTCTCGGGAGGAGAAAGCTGTCTTTCAGGAGAGGGAGTGGGATCAGAAGGAAGACCCTCAGACTCCTCGTCAGAGAAATATCTGGGATCCTCTTCTTCTTCCCACGAGGCCTCACCCTCGGTGTCAGACACAAGTTCACGGACCTGCGTCTGCAACCGGGCCCGGCTCGACTCCGTGGAGCCACGTCCACGATGGGGGCGTCGAGAGGTAGACTCCCTCGCCCGCATCGGCGAAGCTCCCTCCGCCGACGTAGTCGGGGAGCCTTCCTGGGAGGTGGCCGCAGTCGGTACCGCACGCGGTACCGACGTCGGGGACCTCACCCCGGGCGATGGGCCAGCCGGCGCCACACTTGACGGTACCGGAGGCGCAAGCACCGCCGGTACCGGAGGGGTAGGGCGCAACAGCTCCCCCAGAATCTCTGGGAGAACGGCCCGGAGGCTCTCGTTCAGAGCGGCTGCAGAGAAAGGCATGGAGGTCGATGCAGGCGTCGACGTCAGTACCTGTTCCGGGCGTGGAGGCTGTTCCGGGCTGTCCAGAGCGGAGCGCATCGACACCTCCTGAACAGAGGGTGAGCGGTCCTCTCGGTGCCGATGCCTGCTGGGTGCCGACTCCCTCGGCGACCCAGAGCTCTCGGTGCCGACACGGGGAGGAGACCGGTGTCGATGCTTCTTCGATTTCTTCCGAAGCATGTCACCGGAGCTCCCCGGCACCGACGAGGAGGACGTCGAATCCATCCGTCGCTTCCTCGGGGCCGAGACCGAAGGTCGATCTCGGGGGGGCTGTACTGCAGGAGCCCTCAGGGTAGGAGGAGACCCACCCGAGGGCTCACCGCCACCAGCAGGGGAATGGACAGCCCTCACCTGCACTCCACCCGATGCACCACCGTCCGACGACATCAGCAGACGAGGTCCTGGTACCACCGACGTCGATGCAGCTATCCGATGTCTCGGCGCCGATGCAGAGGCCCGATGCCTCGATGCACTCGATGCAAGGGCGGCCGAGGAAGATGGTCTGGACGCTGACGACGTCGATGCACTCGAAGATCCCGGTGCCGATGCCGACGAAGCGCCCGAGAACAACACGTTCCACTGGGCTAGTCTCACTACCTGAGTCCGCCTTTGAAGCAGGGAACACAGACTGCAGTTCTGAGGGCGGTGCTCGGCCCCCAGACACTGAAGACACGACGAGTGTCGATCAGTGAGCGAGATAACCCGGGCGCACTGGGTGCACTTCTTGAAGCCGCTGGAAGGCTTCGATGTCATGGGCGGAAAAATCACGCCGGCGAAATCAAAAGCCGAAATGGCGAAAATTGAAGCACCAAAATTTAGAGGGAGAAAAATCTCGACCGAGGCCGAAAAGAGGCCTACCCCGACGACGAAAGAAAACTTACCGGGGCAAAAAGCTGGAAGTACGGGGAGGATTAACACGAAACCCGGTGGGGGGTTTCCGGAGCACTTCCCGAGTTAAACTAAAGCTTTCCCGAAGGAAAAAACACGCTCAAAAATAATTTGGACGCGCGAGGTCGACTTTCCGGGGCTCGACACGGCGAAAACACGACCGTACCGAGTGCGGACAAAAGAAGACTGGCCGGCTCGAGCCGGTTTCGGGCGGGAAGACGGCCGCGCATGCGCGGTGCGCGCGGGCGCGCGAGGGCTAGCAAAGGACTTTGCTAGTGAAGTTTCCGATTGGAGGGGCTGCCGTGGACGTCACCCCATCAGTGAGAACAAGCAGCCTGCTTGTCCTCGGAGAATATAAGGATATATATTTTGCATCTAGTCACAAAGAGAACAAAAAAAAGGGGGTACTGATAGCACTGACACACAGATACATATGGCAGGTGCAGAGAGTGGTGAGAGATAGAGATGGTCGATATTTATTACTGATAATAAGCTTGGGGACAGAGATCTTGACCTTGCTAAACATCTATGCCCCAAATGAACAACAGGGCTCCTTCTATGAGAAACTATCGGAACTTATAGCAAAATATATAGAGGGAGAATTACTGATTGGAGGGGACTTCAACCTAACACCACACCCATCAATGGATAATTCCACACAGGGGATACGATATGCACGAACAGATCGAGCTAAACTACACACGTTTTTGTCCAAATGGCAGATGATAGATATATGGAGGCATTATAACCCTACATCTCGTAGTTACACATATTATTCTGCAGTACATGCATCATACTCCAGAATAGATTTATGGCTAGGAGGGCGAGCTGTACTGCAACAGGTGCAAACAATTCAAATACAAAATAGAACATGGTCGGATCACGCCCCGCTAACATTACAACTAAAAAGTGCAACTAATAGACTGCCTCCCCCAACATGGCGCATGGATGATAGTATGCTAGCAGACCAAAATGTTACAAAACAACTAGAAGAAGATATAAAACACTACATTAGTGAAAATGATACGGGGGAAGTAGGAGATGAGATAGTATGGGAGGGATTAAAAGCAGTCCTAAGAGGTCAAATTATATCACTGCAGGCCCATAGGAGCCGACAGAAACAAGCAAAAACACAACAATTGCATATAGAACTAGAAACACTGCAGATGTCGATGGCCAGTGGAACTCCGCCCACTAACGCAGCGGAGAGATGCCACCAGGTACAATTGGAACTTAGGGAACTCCAACTAGCAGAAGTGGCGGAAATCTTGCAAAAAACTCAACAAAGCCACTTTGAATTTGGTAATAAAGCATCCCGATTATTAGCATATAAACTGAAGCAGCATAAAAGCAAAAATCATATTCATACAATAGAAGAAAGCACAGGGCAAAGATTAACCACAACTAAGGGAATTAGCCGGGCCTTTATGGACTTTTATAAACATTTATATAGAGATGAGATTCAAGCAGACCCTCAAACAACACAGACTTACCTGGAAAAGGTGGAGCTCCCCCAAATCACCCCAGACCAAAGCGCCATACTATCGGCGCCGATAGAACTAAAGGAGATAGAATGGGCCATCAATAACCTACCAAACGGAAAAGCGCCAGGGCCAGACGGGTTTACGAATAAATTTTACAAGCGCTTTAGAAATCTATTAGCCCCCTTACTGGCACGAGTTGTAAATGGGATTGAGCATCAGGAAAAATTGCCCTACTCGTGGAGACTGGCACATATAATTATACTGCTAAAGCCAGGGAAAGACCCGAAACACTGCGGTTCATACCGCCCAATATCGTTATTAAACACAGATTATAAAATCTTTACGAAGATTCTGGCTAAACGCCTGCAGATGTTTATGCAGCAATTAGTACGGGATGACCAAACGGGGTTTATAGAGGGTAGACAGACATTTGATAACATAAGAAGAGCCATACATCTTATACAGGAGATCAATAGTACGCAACAACCGGCGGTACTCCTGTCACTGGACGCCGAAAAAGCGTTCGATAGAGTCCACTGGCCATATATGTTTGAAGTACTAAAGAAAATGGGGATAACAGGCAGCTTTATAGCATGGATAAGACAATTATATAAACACCCACTAGCGGCTCTGATTATTAATGGGGAATGCTCTGAAACCTTTACACTGGAGAGAGGAACACGGCAGGGATGCGCCCTGTCACCTCTGCTTTTTGCCCTAACACTGGAACCCCTAGCTCAGGAGATCCGATTACATCCCAGGATACAAGGCGTCCACATCGGACAAAAGACACATAAAATCATGCTATTCGCAGATGATATCTTGCTTACTGTGACAAATCCTCAGGGTTCTATGGAGGGCATAATACAAACTCTACAGCAATTTGGGAAAATAGCAGGATTTAAAATAAATATGACTAAATCAGAATTAATGGGCCTGAACCTGTCCGGAGAAGCTACCAAGGCCATAAAACAGCAATACCCACTGCGATGGGCAACTCGCTCATTGCGATATCTGGGGGTTAATCTTACACCCAAATTAATGGATTTATATGAAGCGAACTTTCCCCCTAAAATGCGGGAGCTATTCAAAGAGCTAGACCGATGGGAGGGATTGGAGCTATCATGGATAGGTAGAATACAGGCGATAAAAATGATGATCTTGCCCAAGATATTATATCTCTTCATGGCACTACCACTACCGATCCCCAATAAATTTTTCCGACAACTAAAGCGTAAAACATTTGCATATATATGGAAGCATAAGCCACCGCGAGTTCGAGCGGAAATGCTCTATCAATCAAAAAAAAAAGGGGGTATGGGAGTACCAGATTATTATCAGTATTATCAAGCAGCACAGCTGAGGATATTGGTAGCTTGGGTTAACGCTGAAACAAAACCATGGCTTCAGATAGAAAAACAGTGGGTGGGTATGCACCAACCAGCCATGCTGCTATGGCAACCTAGAAAGCGTATTAGAGCAATGGCGGCACTTTTGCCAATAGCAATACAATCACCACTCCTGACCTGGAATACGATACGTCAGCAGCACTGCCCAAATAGAACATACTTCCGAAAGATGCACATTAGGGGAGCACCAGGGTTTGCATGGGAAGAGGGAGATATAGTGTATAAACAATGGGAACAGAGAGGGCTAAAACAGCTAGGACAAATATGGGAAGAGGGGGTAGTACGGCCCTATGAGGAGCTGCAGGAGGAATATGATCTGCAACCACAACATTTAATTTACTACTCCAGAATTAGAAATTACATTCTTCGAAAAGCGAGGGCAGAGTTGCAGGGGGAGGAAACAGAGTTGGAACGGGCAATGGGTGGGAGTAGCACCAAGGGATGTATAACACGAATATATGCAGCATTATTAGCACATAGAACCCCCATACTGAAATACACACAGAGGTGGGAACAAGACATAGATACTAGACATGATATACACAGCTGGGAGAAGGCATGGGGTTTCTTGTTAAGTAGCTCTGTGAGTAGTGCCATTATAGAGAATGGATATAAAATACTATATCGCTGGTATTACACCCCGGACAGATTAGCCAAAATGATACCAGAAGCGTCGAATCAATGCTGGAGGGGATGTACAATGAAGGGAGACATGCTACACATCTGGTGGACATGCCCAAAAATACAAAGATACTGGAGAGAACTGTTGGACATGCTTAAACAAATACTGGGCAAAGAGTATCCACTGACAGTGGACCACTGCATACTAAACTTTCGACCTACAGGATTTTCGAAACCGCTACATCGATTGGCCTCCATGTTTTTGGCGGCGAGCAAGATAGCGGTGGCATCCGCATGGAAGCAACAATCGACTCCCCCAGTAATGAAGGTTATATATAAAATGGACTACTTCTACCAAATGTCTAAATTGACAGCAATAAAGAATGGACAAGTAGCCCAATTCTTAAAAATATGGGATAAGTACAAAGAATGGAGGCATCGAGACGGGATCGACCTTGATGCGCCCCAACTGATGACACCGCTCTGAACACCTCTAAGAGTACAAAGACCGAAACACATCATAAATTTATCCATGGGTGCAGCAGTGTTGGGACTATTGCAAAATGAAAATAGAAGAGACATATGGGCAGGGAGTTGGGGAAATGAGGGAGGGGGGAGGGGATATGGGATTGTTTATATGTAAATTACAGCAATATACTTTGAAATGTATGTTTAAATATATAAATAAACAGTTAAAAAAAAAAAAAAAAAAAAAAAAGAATTAGTCTAAAGTACCAAACTTTGAACCATTATTTGAAAATCAGATAATTTTTTCTTATTTTTATTTGCTTAAGAGCCCTTTTACTAAGCAGTCCTAAAAAGTGGCCTGTGCTATTTTAGCATGTGGATTTCCCACATGCAGAGGCCACATTTAGTTTGGCAATAAAATGACCACAATTTCTATTTTCCCCTTAATGGCCATATCCTGATTTATAAGCAGCACCTCTGTTTTCGCTACATTAAATTTAAAAGGGAAAGAGGATGGGACTTGATATACTGCCTTTCTGTGGTTACAAAGCAGTTTACATATTATATACAGGTACTTACTTTGTACCTGGGGCAATGGAGGGTTAAGTGACTTGCCCAGAGTCACAAGGAGATGCAGTGGGAATCAAATCCAGTTCCCAGCATCTCAGCCCACTGCACTAACCCTTAGAAGGCTCCTCCACTTTAACTTGTTTTCCAGCCATGTAGCTATAACAGAAAAGATTGAAGACATTTGCCTCCTCCTCCAAAGACTGTCTTAAATTTAAAAAAAGAACTGTATATCATCTGAATGTGCTTGATAATTTATAGTCAAGTCCCATAACTTCCTACACAAAAGGAACTAAGGAAAGATTTGAAAACTGATTTGATACCATCTATACCTAGTTGCACTGTAGATTATCTTGATCATCAAGATTTTGGTCACAACCAAAAAAAATGTATTTATTTTCAGGTCCATAAACTAGATCAAGATGCTCTCACAAAGGCAGATGATCAAAAGCCCCACGCTGTTCCAAACAGCGCTCTAAAATAGCGCTGGAACAGCGTAGGGTGCTATTAGACCTATGATCAGAGATAATGCATGCAAATTTAAGCAGCGCAATTATCTCTGATCATGGGGTAGAAGTGCGGGAGAATTGTGCCTGAGCATGCGCTCAGCACAATCCTCCCGCACTTGTTTGACTAGTCTGGGCTATCAAAAGCCCAAACCTGTCAAACACAGGGGCTGGAGGTCCATGGGACCACCAGGCCCTGACTACCCCTGCCCTGAGCAACGGGAACTGGAGGTCCGGTGGACCTCCGGCCCCCCCCCCCCCCCCCCAGGTTCAGTGAGGGCTGGAGATCCAGTAGGTCTCCAGCCCCAGCCCCCCCCCCCCAACAAATGGTACCTGGTGGTCCAGTGGGCGCCGACCAAGCCCCCCCCCCCACCAGCGACAGGGGGGCTGGAGGTCCCCCCCCCAACCCCCAGCATTGGCAAGGGTCCCTGTGTGATGGTGTCAACTCCATTCACCACCACCCCCCCACACCTTGGTTGGAGGAGGGACATAGCGTGCCTCCCTCCTCTTCCTTCGATGACGCAAAATGGCGGCGCCCAGCCAAGTGCATCCTGGGATGCGGTGGGCGGGGCTACACACCATATAAGGAAGAAACTCCCTTATATTGTTTGTAGCCCCGCCCAGCACATCCCAGAATGCACTGGGCAGGGCTGGGAGCTGCCATTTTGTGGCATCGAAGAAAGAGGAGGGAGGAAGGCTGTGCTCCTCCTCCAACCAAGGTAGGGGGGCAGGCGGGCAGAGAGGGAGGGCGGGTGGCGGATTGAGTGACACCATCACACAGGGACCCTTGCCAATGCTGGGGGTTGGATTGGAGGGGGGGGGACCGGCGGTCCAGCGGATCCCCAGCCCCCCCGTGTCGCTGGGGGGGGTGGGGGTTTGGTCGGCGCCCACTGGACCACCAGGGACCATTTGCTGGGGGGTTGGGGGGGCTGGAGACCCACCGGATCTCCAGCCCTCCCTGAACCTAGGGGGGTGGGGGGGTGGGATCGTCATGGGGAACAGAGGTCCGCTGGACCTCCAGTCCCCTGTCGCTGGAGGGGGGGGGTTTGCGTCATTGGGGGAATAGGGGCCTGCCAGCATGCAAATGCATACTGGACAGGGCTCACCATTCCTCCTCAATGATCTGCAAACCCTAACGCCAGGTCAGAGCTGGCGTAGGGTTTGTCGCAGCCAGCGACCCAATCTTTGGCGCGCTGGTCGCTGATCATTGGGGATGAATGCGTTAAGCGCTGATTAGCATGCATTTGCAAGCTACTTGCGCTAAGAGCCCTGTTTAGCATGCATTTGCATGCTACTTGCGCTAAGAGACCTCGAGCACGTTGTTCAAAGCACTCGAGGGCTCTGATCATGGGGCGGTAGCAAACGCCAGCGCTAGTATGGTGTTAACAGCCTCTAGCGCCGGCGTTTGCTTTTGATCATCTGCCTGATAGTGTAAGAGCTAATAAAAACAATAGAAAACAAATAAAACAAAATCTTCCCATAAGCACAGTATTGGATTTTTAAAGTAAATTGTATATGACAGGCTTTGTAATAGCTCTATTCATAATTCTTATCCATATAAGAAATTATGATGCTATTTGCAACCTAAAGTTTAATTCAAGATAACTCCTACATCCCTCGTATATGCATGTGCGTAACAGACTACATTACCACTTTGCCATCTTTCAAGTCTCTAAATTAGCAGTATTCCAATCCCAAGATTCCAAATTTCAATTTGTCATTAAAATCTTTCTTATGTTTTGGCTTTTGTGGCACAGTTCAACTTCCAAACAAGGACATGGGATTGCATAAAAGAGATGACATGTCCTATGCCTGCTTCCCTTCTGACACCCATTTTTGCAAGCTCTCAAGAAAAAAAGGCAGAGGGGGATAACCTGCAAACAGCAGCAATTACATCCTAAACAAAGGCAGGAGGGGTGTAAACTTGTACAGAGTAGCAAGTGCAAAGCGAACCCCTTTACTGAGCCACACTGGTCTTTATCTGCCATCATTCATTATGACCTGCTGTTTCACTATCAAAATAACCTCAGGGTTCTGACCCATCTCTTCTTAACTTATTCATTAGCCCTTATGCAACCCTGATTCAGTCTACTGGTGTTTCGTGTCACTTCAATGCAGTTGATATCCTGTTACTTTTCCCTAACACCCTTTTAACCCTTCCATGAGACCTCTTCAGGACTGTTCAACACTTATCTTAGATTGGTTTGTTGTTGAACACAAACTGGTGCTCAATAAGGATAAAACCTTGGTATGTTGGTTTACAGATGGCCTCTGACCCCTTAAACTTCTTTGGTTCACTCATCCAACCAGTAGACTCATTTTGGTACCTGGGAGTTATTTTCAATTTGCAAACGTCTGTAAACAGGTTTCTTCATTCTTCAGCAACTTTGTGCAATCCATTGCTATTTTAGCTCAAGTTTTTCATTCTTTGATTCTATCATTACTGACCATTAGGTTAGATTATTGTAATGCAGCTTAACTAGGCTGCACCCGGTTCAATATTAAGAGACTTCAAGTCCTTGCAAAATGCTTGTTGGCTATCATGCCACACCCAACGTTGTGATCATGTTTCTCCATTACTGCAGACATATCACTGGTGTTAATCAACACATTATCTTTAAGCTATTGACTCTTACATTTAAAGTTTACAGACTTGGTCTCCCACAGTATCTCTCCTCACCCATTATTCTGTATTCACCAATCCATCTTCTTTGTTCTATGAAGGACCACCGCTTGGTCTTGCTTGCTCCCAAATTTGCTCAATTGGAGACTAGACAATGTGCTTTCTTTTTCACAGCACCATCCTTACTGGAATTCTCTTCCTTTACATATCCGTGCGGATCCCTCATTTAAGAGTTTTAAATCTAAAGGCCTAGCTTTTTACTCTAGCCGTTAACCCACCTTAGGATACAGTTGAAAGGTTTGCCGCTGTTACTTTGTAGTTTCCCCTATCTTTACCCACCCACTCCATCCCCCTTCTTTCTCTATCTGCCCTTCTACCCTCATCTTGTTGTTTTATCTGCCTTTGTTGCCATTTTTACAAACTCCCTCTACTTCCTTGAAATGTTTGTTCTTTTGATATGACTGAAATCTTTCCTATCAAATATTATTGTAGCTCCTTTTCTTTTCTGATGTTTTTGGAATATTGTATACTGTCTAGATCTGCTAGTTAGTCATGGTGGTATAGCGAAGATACTTACCTGTAGCAGGCTGATTGTAATCACAATTGGGTCAACGTCCGCTGCGGTACAGGAACCGGCAAAAATTTTACAAGCAAAATAAAACAAAGTCTTTCTGGAGAGTTCCCTCGCGTGAGCAACGCGAACCACGCAAACATACCTCTCTAGTTTAATCAAAAATATAAACACAACAACAACAACAACTTCAAAGGGGAGGAGGGTGGGTTTGTGAGAATAATCAGCTTGCTGTCCTCGGAGAATACCTGCTACAGGTAAGTATCTTCGCTTTCTCCGAGGACAAGGAGGCTGCTTGTTCTCACAATTGGGGTATCCCTAGCATCCAGGCTCACCCAAAACAATGAAGACTGGTCAACTGGGCCTCGCAATGGCGAGGATGTAGCATAGATTGATCTGAAACCAAAATCAACTAACAGACTGCAGCCTGGAACAGAATCAAAATGGGCCTAAGGGGGTGGAGTTGGACTCTAAACCCCGAACAGATTCTGCAGCACCGCCTGCCCAAACCGACTGTCGCGTCGGGTATCTTGCTGAAGGCAGTAGTGAGATGTGAATGTGTGGACTGATAACCACGTTGCAGCCTTGCAAATCTCTTCAATGGAGGATGACTTTAAGTAGGCCACTGATGCAGCCATGGCTCTAACATTATGAGCCATGACATGACCCTGTAGAGTTATCCCAGCTTGGGCATAAGTGAAGGAAATGCAATCTGCTAGCCAATTAGAAATTGTGTGTTTTCCGATGGCGACTCCCCTCCTGTTGGGGTCAAAGGAAACAAGCAACTGGGCGGACTGTCTGAAGGGCTTTGTCTGCTCCACGTAAAAGGCCAATGGACTCTTCCAGTCCAAGGTATGTAATCTGCTTTTGCCAGGGCGGGTATGAGGACGGGAAAAGAATGTTGGCAAGACAAATGACTGGTTCAGATGGAACTCCAACACCACCTTTGGCAGGAACCTAGGGTGCGTGCGAAGGACTACTCTGTTGTGATGAAATTTGATATATGGTGCATGCACTACGAAGGCCTGAAGCTCACTGACTCTACGAGCTAAAGTAACAGTCACCAAGAAAATGACCTTCCAGGTCAAGTGCTTCAGATGGCAGGAATTCAGTGGCTCAAAAGGAGCTTTCATCATCTGGGCGAGAATGACGTTGAGATCCCATGACACTGGTGGAGGTTTGATAGGGGGCTTTGACAAAAGCAAACCTCTCATGAAACGAACTACTAAAGGCTGTCCAGAGATAGACATACCTTCTACACGGCGATAAGCACTAATCGCACTAAGGTGAACTCTTACAGAATTGGTCTTAAGACCAGACTCTGACAAGTGTAGAAGGTATTCAAGCAGGGTCTGTGTAGGAAATGAAAGAGGATCTAGGGCCTTGCTGTCACATCAGATGGCAAACCTCCTCCATTTGAAAGAGTAACACCTCTTGGTGGAATCTTTCCTGGAAGCAAGCAAGACTCGAGAGACACCCTCTGAAAGACCAAAGGAGGCAAATTCTAAGTTCTCAACATCCAGGCCGTGAGAGCCAGAGACTGGAGGTTGGGATGTAGAAGCGACTCCTTGTTCTGAGTGATAAGGGTTGGAAAACATTCCAATCTCCACGGTTCCTCAAAGGACAACTCCAGAAGAAGAGGGAACCAAATCTGACGCAGCCAGAAAGGAGCTATCAGAATCATGGTTCCGCAGTCTTGTTTGAGTTTCAGTAAAGTCTTCCCTATTAGAGGTATGGAAGGATACGCATACAGTAGACCTGTTCCCCAATGCAGGGGATATGCATCTGACGCTAGTCTGTCGTGGGCCTGAAGCCTGGAACAGAACTGAGGGACCTTGTGATTGATCTGAGTGACAAAAAGATCCACCGAGGGGGTGCCCCACGCTCGGATGATCTTGCGGACTACGCCCATGTTCAGTGACCACTCGTGAGGTTGCATTATCCTGCTCAATCTGTCGGCCAGACTGTTGTTTACGCTTGCCACATAAGTGGCTTGCAGAAACATGCCGTGGCGGTGTGCCCAAAGCCACATCTGGACGGCTCCCTGATACAGGGGACAAGATCCAGTGCCCCCCTGCTTGTTGGTATAATACATGGCAACCTGATTGTCTGTCTGAATCAATATGATTTGGTTGGACAGCCGGTCTCTGAAAGCCTTTTCAGCATTCCAGATAGCTTGCAATTCCAGGAGGTTGAAGACCTTTTTCCTGAAAGGACCAAGCTCTTTGAGTATGAAGTCCATCTACATGAGCTCCCCACCCCAGGAGGGATGCATCCGTCTTCAGCACTTTTTGCGGCTGATGGATTTGGAATGGACGTCCCAAAGTCAAATTTAATCGAATTGTCCACCACTGCAAGGAATTGCGAAAGTCGGTGGACAGATGGATCATATCTTCTAGACTGCCCGCAGCTTGACACCACTGGGAAGCTAGGGTCCACTGAGCTAATCTCATGTGTAGACGTGCCATGGGAGTCACATGAACCGTGGAGGCCAAATGCCCCAGAAGTCTCAACATCTGCTGAGCCGTGATCTGTTGAGACGCTCGAACCATAGACACTAGGGACAGGTGATTGTCTACCCTCACCTCGGGGAGAAAAGCTTGAGTTGTCTTTGTGTTCAACAGTGCTCCAATGAACTCCAATTTTTGAACTGGGGTGAGATGGGATTTGGTATAATTGATGACGAACCCCAGTAGTTCTAGCACCTGAATAGTCATTCGCATGGACTGTAGAGCACCTGCCTCGGATGTGCACTTCACCAGCCAATCGTCGAGATAAGGGAAGACATGCACTCCCAGTCTGCATAGCGACGCTGTGACTACAGCCAGGCACTTTGTGAATACCCTGGGTGCAGACGCCAGACCAAAGGGCAGTACACAGTACTGAAAGTGCTGTGTTCCAAGCAGAAATTGAAGATATTTCCTGTGAACTGGGAGTATCGAGATATGGGTGTAAGCATCCTTTTAAAGACCAGAGAACATAGCCAATCATTTTCCTGAATCATGGGAAGCAGGGTGCCCAGGGAAACAATCCTGGACTTCTCTCGGACTACAAATTTGTTCAGGGCCCTTAGGTCTAGGATGGCACGCATCCCCCGTTTTCTTTTGCACAAGGAAGTACCTGGAATAGAATCCCAGCCCTTCTTCCCCTGGTGCAACGGGGTCGACCGCATTGGCCTTCAGAAGGGCAGAGAGTTCCTCTGCAAGTACCTGCCTGTGCTGTGAGCTGTAAGAATGAGCTCCTTGTGGGCAATTTGGAGGTTTGGATTCCAGATTGAGGGTGTATCCTAACCGGACTATTTGAAGAACCCACCGGTCGGAGGTTATGAGAGGCCACCTTTGGTGAAAAAACATCAACCTCCCCCCTACCGGCAAGACATCCAGTATGGACACTTTTACAGAGGCTATACTGAACTGGAGCCAGTCAAAATCCCATCCCTTGCTTTTGCTGGGGAGCCGCAGAGGCCTTAGGCGCACGCTGTTGACGAGAACGAGCACGCTGGGGCTGAGCCTGGGCAGGCTACCAAGAAGCAGGAGTGTACCCATGCCTAGAGTAGGAATAAGGAGCACTTCTCTTCCCTCCAAAAAACCTCCTAGATGAGGAGGCTGTAGCAGAAGGCACACAGTGGGAGAAAGAATCAACAGCATCAATATGCTTTTTAATCTGATAAACAAGATCCTCTACTTTTTCTCCAAAAATATTGTCCCCCCCCCCCCCCCCCCCGGCAAGGAACATCCGCCATCCGCTGCTGAACCGAACGATCCAGGTCAGAGACACGCAGCCATGAGAGTCTGCACATCACTATACCCTGAGAAGCGATCCTGGATGTCACATCAAAAGTGTCAAAAGTACCCCTGTCCAGGAACTTGCGACACGTGTTCTGCTGCCTTACAACCTGGCGAAAAGGCTCGGCCAACTCCGCAGGGAGTGCATCAACCAAGCTGGACAGTTAACTTATCGAGTCCCGCAAGTGTACGCTCGTGAAGAGCTGGTATGACTGGATCTTGGCAGCGAGCATAGCGGCCTGATAAGTCTTTCTCCCAAAAGAGTCAAGAGTCCTTGCTTCTCTGCCTGGGGGCGTCGAAGCATAGTCTCTAGTACTCCTAGCTCTCTTGAGAGCGGAATCCACCACCATGGAATTGTGGGGTAATTGGGACCTCATCAATCCAGGTTCACCGTGGATTCGGTACTAGGACTCAGCTTTCTTGGGAACCACAGGGCCAGACATAGGGGTGGACCAGTTTCTCATAAGGACTTCCTCCAGTACCTTATGGCGAGCGACTGTCACAGCCTCTTTAGGTGCAGAAGAATAATCCAGGGCTTCCAGCATACCAGACCTGGGCTCATCCTCAACAGGGAAGGAATAGCCGTAGCCATTTCCCAGACAAAAGAGGAAAAAGACAGACTCTCCGGTGGAGATGGTCTTCTTTCCAGTGGAGGAGAAGGGTCAGAGGGAATCACAAAAGACTCATCGGAAGAGAAGTACCTGGGATCTTCCTCTGATTCCCACAAGCGCTCCTGCTCAGTGTCAGACACTACCTGTGTCAAGATACTCTGGACCTGTCTCGACGCCGAGGAACGATGATCTCTGTGGCGATGTCAAGAGGTCGATGCCCAATCTGACTGCGGCGAAGCTCCCTCCACCGAAGTCGAAGGGGAGCCGACCTGGGTAGCAGGAAACACAGATGCCGCAGGCAGCACTGCAGTTGGAGACCTCCCAGCACGAGTTGGTCTCTCAGCAGCCATTACCTTGCTCCCCAACGTCGATGCTCCTGTCGATGTCAAAGGTCCAGACTGAGCCCCCAAAAGCTTTTCCCGTTGGGCTTCTCGAGACGCTTGGATTCGTTTCTTCATACTGTGACAAGGCTACTGCCAGGGCAGCTAGATGAAGCAGTTAGACCCTGAAATACAAGTACCAGAAGTCACTGCAAGGAGGGCGACAGAGTAGTCTGGAGACAAGGGAATGGATTCCCAGCTCCAGCAGAGGAAGCCAGGGGGATAGCCAAGCTGAGCCTATAATTTTGTCACCCACTAGGGGGAGACCGAGGGAAGAAGCTCAGTTCCCCTGGATGCAATCAATATACCATGCGGCCCAGCTGGGATAGAGAGGGGCCCAGGGAGAGGGGAGAAGCCTCTATGGAGTGGGAGAGTTCGAAGGCAGGGATGGCCAGCTCCCGAGGGTTTGAAAATGGTGTTAAGAGGTGAGAGTAACCTGCTTTACTGGAAGCCTGCTTTACTTACCTGCTACTTACTGGCAATAATTTTTCCCACACTGTACTCAGCTAAGGAGATCTCTTCACACAGTCTTTCGTATGTAGAGCTTTTTTTTAATACGGGTTGCCGCTACTTCACGCTTCCATATTCTTTTTTTTAATGTGCCTCACTGAAAAGTGAGTCTGTCAATCTTTGGCTAATGAAACAATAAAAAATTCTGCTCTCCTTATTCTGGAGAATTTCAGCACATTCATGTTGACACGGCATCCCACCCTCTCTCTACTCATATGGATTCCATGTTGGCCTCTCACTTGGAACAAAGCAAGACTGTATTATTTGTAATCTTAGATTTGTCGGCAGCGTTCGATTTGATCGATCACAATCATCTTCTTCAGTGGTTGCACTCACAAAATATAACCGGTTCAGTGCTCAAAAGGTTTGCCTCTTTTTTGGAACACCATTCTTTTAAGGTGGCTCAACCACTATCCACATCTTCCTCCTGTACAAGTTCATATGGGGTCCCCCACCCCAGGATTCTGTTTTGTCTTCTTCACCCTTTATTTGTAAGCCCCCTACACCCTTACTAATCTAGACCTTTGGCATTAACTCTTATTCTTATGCCAACGACTTTCTGTTAATACATTACACAGACTCCCTTCTCACTCAACCTTCACCCTCTTCAAACCAGTCTACAAGAGGTAGCCTTGTGGCTCAAGAAGCATTGCCTCATACTGAACCCTGAAAAGAAAGTAGCTAGTTGGATTACAGTTTCACTATCTCCACCACTAGGGAATCCTATTCTATTTGACAGGCAAATTGTCATAGTTGCCTCTTTCAGATATCTGCGGATTATTATAGACTCAGCACTATCTTTTGCCCCCCATGTCCCTAAGACAGATTTCTACTTTCTACGTCGGTTGTGGTCTGCAACATAGTTGATTCTACTTCATTCCTTGTGCTGTTTTATGCCTACATAAATGCACAATATGAATACTGGAATTGCATTAAATACAACTTGAAACGTCTCCAAACCCTTCAAAACACTGCGGCCCAGATCATCTGCAGAGCCACTCGTCATGACCGTATCACACCACTCTTACAACCCCTTCATTGGCTACTAATCAAGTTTAGAATTAAATTAAAGGTTCTTACCCTGGTGCATAAGGTTCTTTATCGTTCCACTCATTCATACTTGGTTTCACTGATCATTCCCTATTCACTAGCTCGTACCCTCTGCTCGTTAACTGATAATAGGTGAGATGGGAATCTATCTAATCGTCAGCATTATGGAATTTCCTCCCACAACACCATTGGCTAGAAAGTTCTTATTCTCTTTTCTTATGGCCTCTTTCTTCAAGTTCGCACATGAGTCTTCGTGTCATGTTTGGCTGGTTCCTGTAATGAGGGGAGGTTTTATTTGTTAGGTGTTATGGATGTGAAGGTGAGTTTTTTATGTGCTTGCTGTTGTATGGTTCTCTGGTATATTAACAATTAACAACCCTCTTGCCTCTAAAGGGAAGCTAACCAAAACAGAAGACTGAAAGAAAGCCTTTCTGGCAAAGGAAACACTCTTGACATTAGTATTAGTTTTTCTCTTTTATAACAATGCTAAAATGTATTAGAGTAAATAAATGGTTACAATAAAAAAAATTTTTACCCCAGTGTTACAGAAAATTGAATTCTTATTTATATCAGTCCAAATTTCAGTATAAGGAAAATAAAATCTCTCTGTGTGTGAGAGTTTCCTTTGGAAGCCTAACAAAACCTGACTCCCACAAATTGTGCTTGTCAGATTACTGAAGCCTAATTTTGTAAGAATCACTTAATGCCTTATATTTTCTCTCTTACTTAACTGGTATTCTTCAACTCTGACCTCTAAGGTCACCTTCACTTAATTCTATTTCTTCTTTGATATTTTTCCTCAAATTGTCCTTTGCAACCCCAAATCTCCCTGAATATCTTAACACTCATATTTCCTTCACTGAAAGTGCTTCTCTGTATTAGTTCAGAGTCTGTTTGAAACAAACAGAGGCTTTAAAGTTTATGGCCCATTATTTTAGGCCAAGCAAGCCTGTCTGTTAACTTGGCCCTGAGAAAGCCAAAAAGACACAAGCTATAGATCACAGATAAGAGAATAAGTTATATATACAAAGCTGATTTGAAAAACCAAACAGCTCTATACACTGGTATCATTTATGGAGTTCTTTTCTGGTTTTTATATAATTTTATAGGATTGTAAACCATTCTGGCTTGTTTAACAATGAGATGCGGTATAGTAAATAATTTACTGCATAAAAACAAATTGCAAGAGCTAGAGCTTCTCCCTAGAAAAGCAATTACAGTGGCCAAATAGATACTAACGAGTCTTCAACTCGACCTCAAGTGCTTCCCTGATGCACACAAGGCAAAACATACTGGCCACCTTGCTTGTGCGCCACAGTGCCAGCCAGCCTGCATACTGACAGCCTGAAGCTGCTGTGCTCTGATACAGCAGTAGGTGTATGGCCTTCCACCTGCCCCGATCCTAAATAAAGGCAGTTTGCTACCAGCCTGGGAAAGCTTGCAGTACCTCAGCCTGCTCAACTACCCATAAAACTACTTCTACTTACGCTTTTTAAATTTCTTCAGTATTGTAGTATTCCTTTTTCAGGTAAAAACAGTCCAAACCCCAAACTTTTTTTTTGCTTTCTCAAAGCCCCTAGGGGAAGGGGGAGACCTTTGCTGCTAGGCCTGCAGGTCTCTTTGCAGCTTGGCCCAAGATGCGAAGGTCCAGTCCATCAAGGAGAAAACCCTCCTCAGCCTCAACAACAGGTCAGGCCATGAGTCAGACCCTGGAAGGAAACCTCCCAGCCAGACATCAACCAAAAAACTGAGGGCTGTAGCCTGAGGAGTCTAGCCCAACATTAAAAAAAAAAAAAAAATCTACAATAAGAAAGATCTTGCTGTACCAATCTACCTGCTCCATCTGCTGCAGGCAAAGAAATACTGGAAGGTTCCTGACTGCATCACTTCCTTATATCAGTGATATAACTTGAAGCTTCAAGTTCTCTGCCTCCATCTGCTGAAAGGGGGTGGGGGCATATTTTTGGGCTTTATTATACAAGATTTCTTAGCTTGGTTGTCATTCAAATATCAAATTTTTTTTTTTTATTTTTTTTTTTTTTATAATTTTCAAATAATACAAACCATATATATACATACAAAGAATGTTAGAAAATGATATTACAGGATATCTCCAAAACTCTAACACAATTAGGTAATAGTTCTTCTTACTTTGACCACAATAAGTCAGACAAGATACTAGGAATTAAGCTAAGGAATTGTTTTCTTAATAATTAATTGAGAGGAAAAGACACATAAACCAACTAGCTGATATTACTAGCATATCAAACTGTGTGATGATTCAGGTCGATCCAATACCACCACTCTCCTCTTTGGCAACCACCCATGCCTGCAATTTCTCAAGGTCAAGAAACACATAGTTAACATCATTTAAAGAAACAAAACATCTACACAAATATTTCAGTACAAAAGATCCACCTAATGCGAGTATTCGTGGTTTTAGCGCCAGAAACTCTCGCCTTCTTTTCTGTGTTTCTTTATTCAGATCAGGAAAAACTTGTATCTTGGCCCCCAGGAATAATGCTTTCATATGTTTAAAATATAAACGAAAAATGTTATTCCTATCCGGCTCCAGTGCAAAGGTCACAAGGAGAGTGGTACGGTGAGTTATCACCTCTAGAGAACTTTCCAGAAATTCTGTAAGGTTAAGTCCAGGTTGAGAGCCTTGGGAGGGAATTCTGATTCCTGAGATATATTGAGCTCTGGTAATTGGTGGAAAACCCTCTACCGGAACTCCCAGAATTTCACCAAAGTACTTTTTTAACATGTCTATTGCTGGAATCAGTGGAGACTTTGGGAAATTTAGAAATCTTAAATTATTTCTCCTTCCTCGGTTATCAAGAAATTCTAGCTTCCTAGCTAGAATTTCCCTTTCTTTAACCATTACTCCTGTTAAGTTCTGCAGTTTTTGTGTCTCTTCTCCTAGTGTCTCAATTTTCCTCTCATTTTCTTGTAATCTCCCGGATAGGACACTTTGTTCTTGCTTTAAGTCTAGATATTCTGTTTTAATGGAGTTTGTTACCTGGGTTAGGGTGGTATTAATTCCCTGGATAGCGTCCCACAGTGTCTCCATCGTTATAACAGCTGGTCTTATTTCCACTCGACTTCTCTCAGAAGCGGCCTCCAGAATCAGGGGAGATATCAGGCTTTCAGCCCTTATACTACCAGCAGTGTTCCGTTCTGGGGTTGAGGTAGCGGCAGGGCCCCCTTCTGCAGCTCGAGATCTCACCACTTCGGAAGGGTCATCGAACTGCTTCCCTGCCGGCACTAAGCTGCTTCCGGGTCGAGGAGGAGCTGTAATCTGAGGCGGGCTTAGCGAGGCCGCCTCAATGCTTCGGTCCGTCTGACCAGCATTGGGTCCCGTCAGCGTTGGCGTCTGCAGCTTCAACGCCTGGACTCCGAACTGTTCCAGCGTCTTTTGCTGGGTAGCCGGATTCGCGGGGTCGGAGGAGGCTGAAGCCCCGGTCTTGCCCTTCCTCTTCCCCATAATATCAACGGGGAAGAGTGCTGCGTCCCAGGTATGTCCGCTGAGAAAATCAGGAGCTCCCAGACGTGCGTCCTCTCACAGCGCCATCTTGTCTCTAGCCAAATTTTTTTTTTTTTTTTTTTAAAGTTTATGCTCATTTATAAATAAGACTATCCTTATTAGAGATTTAATTGCAGAGGGGAAATTTCACACATCTATATCCTGCCAGACCAGTCTAGATCAGGAGTTCTCAACCCAGTCCTCAGGACACACCAAGCCAGCCAGGTTTTTGAGATAATATTCACAAGGTAAATTTGCATGCACTGCCTCCTCTGGTTCCACGCTTGCAAGTCAGGCGAGAAGGCACAAGTGCATGCATGATGGGAGCGCTGCCTAAAGCTCTAGAAATAGAATGCTGGGCAGCGTTTCTGCACCAGGCTCTGCAGATGACATCACCCACATGTGCGAACTACATGGCCTGCTTGTCCTCAGAGAAAACAATTTCAGGGAAGAAAACGTTTGATCTCTGGTCCTAAAATAAAGTTTTAACATCAAGTTTTACCATCCCGTCTCTTTCAAAAGTATTAATCAATGTCTTATGATCATGGGCAAACAAATGAGTGAACAGAAGGCTAAATCCTGTGAAGCCACTGCTAAACCCCAGGCTGGACCCAAAGTTGTTTAAGACTAGACACCAAACATAGGAGACTCTCTAGAAGATTCCAATGAGTCTGCTGAAATACACTTACAATTGAAACACCAAGCCTGAGCTTTCTTTCAAGAAGATAAGCATGAACCACTATTGACATATCTTCTCATAATAAAATTTCTATAAGATACTTTTTCAGCATAACTCTAAATGAGATATTCATTTTCCTTGGAAAGTTCAAAAATCTCAAATTTGTACATCCAATAATATTATCCAGATTCTCTATTTCTGAGCGAAGTCCACTCACATCAATTATTAGAGTAGCTTGTACTGCTTGAATTTGGGATAGAGACGTAGGACTTTCCCGAATGGAGCCTTTAATTTAACATCAACTTCTTGATGTTTCATTTTTGTCTCAAGAGATATTACTCATGGTCTCAGGTCATTCACAACTGGTAATAGAAATCTGCCCAAATCTGAGATTGCAACCCATAGTATCCAATGAAATATTTGAAGGTCTCCTTACAAGTATACTTAGTAGCTTAGAAGTAGACAATTCAGGCACATCCTCTTCTAAATGAGAAAATTCTTCAGCTCAATGAGGAGATACAATCCTGGAGACCCTGCGAAAGCAGCTGCTTAGCCAACACTGCAGCACAAAGTTGTTCCAAAAGGGGGGGGGGTGGGGGTGGTAGATTAAGGGGGTCCAAATAGCCTGACGTATGTGGCTGCACAGCAAGTGGCCTCAAATCCAGGCTCAAAAAGACAAATGGCCCATTCCAGCAGTCAGGACTTCCTCCATCTCAGTCTGGTCCCTGCAAGCATCGCTCTGGATCAAAACTCTGCTACACGCCACTGGAAACTAAGGCATCAATGGGTCCAACCTGGGGTTTAGCAGCAGCTTGGGGGGGTTTAGCTTTCTTTCCACCCTTTCATTTGCCTGAAAGAAATGAAATGCTAAAATGTGTCAACCAAACGAACATCCCACAGGGTCCTAATACAGGTCTGCCATCTTGGAATCCCCTGAGCATGCCAAACTTTCCACATGGCCTTGAATGTCCCTGAATTTTCCAAATGCAATTAATACCTAGACTTCTCCTCATTCCAACTGACTTCCAACCCTCACTAAATCAGAATATTAAGACCTATACCAAGATTCTAATAATTACATTCTAAGATCCAACCATATTTAAAACCAGAATCCTCCCTTTCCTCAAGCCCACCTCACCTCCCTCCTTAACAAAACAACAACTCAGGAACAAGGAAAAGCAAAAACAAAAGAGTATAATTAAAACTTAATCAAAACCCAAATTTAAACAACAAAATATCACTGCCCAATACAGCCCACAATAAGGGCCCTTTTGTGAGGCCAGCAAGCCCTCTTGTAGGGATGGCGTCAGCCCAAGTGGTGATATCTGCAAGTAAGGAGGCAGGGTATCTAGGGTTCACAGAAAGGTCTTCTCAGTGAAGGTAGATGTCAACAAGTTAACACATGGATGGGCAGTGGAGCAACTTACTGTTCTGGCGCTACATATCAGTCAGCCATCACCCCGATATTCCTGTGCTTCTTTGGATCTTGGTGTATCACCTCCATGGTCGGACCAAATCATACCAGAACCTGGATCCCCCATGATGTAATCAGCATTACAAATCTGATTCACAATGCTAATCTACACTTGGTAACATTTAATATAAATACGCAGAATTATCCATTACTAGAAGAACCTTTTGATCCTCATTTTCTACATTTCTAGGCCTATGATTATATCTCAGACTATCACAGATTTCTATACCATTTTTCAAGAAGCTAAATAGATCTTGATGTTCCTACTGCTACTTTCCTTATGTATTTCTTTTTTCCGCTTTATATATTGCAACTTTTTCTCTTTTCAAATAATGTTTTGTTAGTTTTAGTTGTTTTTCTTTTATTTGAATACTGGTTTTATTTCTTCACTTTTTTATGCTTTTAATTCTGTACACTGCCTAGCAATGTTCCTTCTGAACTGTGTAGGAGTCCTCCAAATGCATTCCTGCTTGGGGGGGGGGGGGGTGGAATCCTTCAATATCGTGTTTTCAATCACTAAGGACAGACAAGTCCTTTGGAGTTCTGCAGAACTTGCCTGCCCCTTGCTATTGAAAAATGTGATCTTCAACCACCACCATCAGCAGGAAAATAGGTGGAGGGACTCCTGCACAGCTTAGAGGAAACACTACCGCCTAGATATCCATATGGACAATGAAAGGTACATCAAGTTGTATAAAATCAATGAAGTACTGAGCTCACTTTGTTTGTCAAGTATTTTTAAAACTTAATAGTGATTGACAAAGCCATTTCAGAGTTTGAAGACCTTCCTGTAGGATCCTCCTTTCACATACATATCCATGATTTCTCTGCTTCTTGATTTCAAATTCACTGGGCAGAAACACAAAATATTGTATCAACAACCACCAATATATTAAAAACTTTGAGGGGTTGCCATTTTAGTCTGGTTTAACAAAAAATGACAAAGGCAGGTGGCACCTTACAGACCAACCAATTTAATGAGGCATGAGCTTTGAGGACCAGAGTCCACTTACAATGGTTAGGATCGTCTTGCATACACTAGTAACATATACAGCGAATGCTACATACCTGTAGAAGGTATTCTCCGAGGACAGCAGGCTGATTGTTCTCAGTGATGGGTGACGTCCACGGCAGCCCCTCCAATCGGAAACTTCACTAGCAAAGGCCTTTGCTAGTCCTCGCGCGCCCATGCGCACCACGCATGCGTGGCCGTCTTCCCGCCCGAACCGGCTCGTGTTCGTCAGTCCCATATGTAGCAAAACAAAGGCAAGGGAAGACAACTCCAAAGGGGAGGCGGGCGGGTTTGTGAGAACAATCAGCCTGCTGTCCTCGGAGAATACCTTCTACAGGTATGTAGCATTCGCTTTCTCCGAGGACAAGCAGGCTGCTTGTTCTCACTGATGGGGTATCCCTAGCCCCCAGGCTCACTCAAAACAACAAACATGGTCAATTGGGCCTCGCAACGGCGAGGACATAACTGAGATTGACCTAACTACTTATCCAACTAACTGAGAGTGTAGCCTGGAACAGAATAAAAATGGGCCTAGGGGGGTGGAGTTGGATTCTAAACCCTGAACAGATTCTGAAGCACTGACTGCCCGAACCGACTGTCGCGTCGGGTATCCTGCTGCAGGCAGTAATGAGATGTGAATGTGTGGACAGATGACCACGTCGCAGCTTTGCAAATCTCTTCAATAGTGGCTGACTTCAAGTGGGCTACCGACGCTGCCATGGCTCTAACATTATGAGCCGTGACATGACCCTCAAGAGCCAGCCCAGCCTGGGCATAAGTGAAGGAAATGCAATCTGCTAGCCAATTGGATATGGTGCGTTTCCCCACAGCCACTCCCCTCCTGTTGGGATCAAAAGAAACAAACAATTGGGCGGACTGTCTGTTGGGCTGTGTCTGCTCCAGATAGAAAGCCAATGCTCTCTTGCAGTCCAATGTGTGCAGCTGACGTTCAGCAGGGCAGGAAAGCAAATGGGGAAAGAATGTTGGCAAGACAATTGACTGGTTCAGATGGAACTCCGCCACCACCTTTGGCAAGAACTTAGGGTGAGTGCGGAGGACTACTCTGTTATGATGAAATTTGGTGTAAGGGGCCTGGGCTACCAGGGCCTGAAGCTCACTGACTCTACGAGCTGAAGTAACTGCCACCAAGAAAATGACCTTCCAGGTCAAGTACTTCAGATGGCAGGAGTTCAGTGGCTCAAAAGGAGGTTTCATCAGTTGGGTGCGAACGACATTGAGATCCCATGACACTGTAGGAGGCTTGACAGGGGGGCTTTGACAAAAGCAAACCTCTCATGAAGCGAACAACTAAAGGCTGTCCTGAGATCGGCTTACCTTCCACACGGTTAATGGTATGCACTAATCGCGCTAAGGTGAACCCTTACAGAGTTGGTCTTGAGACCAGACTCAGACAAGTGCAGAAGGTATTCAAGCAGGGTCTGTGTAGGACAAGAGCGAGGATCTAGGGCCTTGCTGTCACACCAGACGGCAAACCTCCTCCATAGAAAGAAGTAACTCCTCTTAGTGGAATCTTTCCTGGAAGCAAGCAAAATGCGGGAGACACCCTCTGACAGACCCAAAGAGGCAAAGTCTACGCTCTCAACATCCAGGCCGTGAGAGCCAGAGACTGGAGGTTAGGATGCAGAAGCGCCCCTTCGTCCTGTGTGATGAGGGTCGGAAAACACTCCAATCTCCACGATTCTTCGGAGGACAACTCCAGAAGAAGAGGGAACCAGATCTGACGCGGCCAAAAAGGAGCAATCAGAATCATGGTGCCTCGGTCTTGCTTGAGTTTCAACAAAGTCTTCCCCACCAGAGGTATGGGAGGATAAGCATACAGCAGACCCTCCCCCCAGTCCAGGAGGAAGGCATCTGATGCCAGTCTGCCGTGGGCCTGAAGCCTGGAACAGAACTGAGGAACTTTGTGGTTGGCTCGAGATGCAAAGAGATCTACCAAGGGGGTGCCCCACACCTGGAAGATCTGTCGCACTACACGGGAATTGAGCGACCACTCGTGAGGTTGCATAATCCTGCTCAACCTGTCGGCCAGACTGTTGTTTACGCCTGCCAGATAAGTGGCATGGAGCACCATGCCGTGACGGCGAGCCCAGAGCCACATGCTGACGGCTTCCTGACACAGGGGGCGAGATCCGGTGCCCCCCTGCTTGTTGATGTAATACATGGCAATCTGGTTGTCTGTCTGAATTTGGATAATTTGGTGGGACAGCCGATCTCTGAAAGCCTTCAGAGCGTTCCAGACCGCTCGTAACTCCAGGAGATTGATCTGCAGATCGCGTTCCTGGAGGGACCAGCTTCCTTGGGTGTGAAGCCCATCGACATGAGCTCCCCACCCCAGGAGAGACGCATCCGTAGTCAGCACCTTTTGTGGCTGAGAAATTTGGAAAGGGCATCCCAGAGTCAAATTGAACCAAATCGTCCACCAATACAAGGATTTGAGAAAACTCGTGGACAGGTGGATCACATCTTCTAGATCCCCAGCAGCCTGAAACCACTGGGAAGCTACGGTCCATTGAGCAGATCTCATGTGAAGGCGGGCCATGGGAGTCACATGAACTGTGGAGGCCATGTGGCCCAGCAATCTCAACATCTGCCGAGCTGTGATCTGCTGGGACGCTCGCACCCGCGAGACGAGGGACAACAAATTGTTGGCTCTCGCCTCTGGGAGATAGGCACGAGCTGTCCGAGAATCCAGCAGAGCTCCTATGAATTCTAGTCTCTGCACTGGGAGAAGATGGGACTTTGGATAATTTATCACAAACCCCAGTAGCTCCAGGAGGCGAATAGTCATCTGCATGGACTGTAGAGCTCCTGCCTCGGATGTGTTCTTCACCAGCCAATCGTCGAGATAAGGGAACACGTGTACTCCCAGCCTGCGAAGCGCCGCTGCTACTACAGCCAAGCACTTCGTGAACACTCTGGGCGCAGAGGCGAGCCCAAAGGGTAGCACACAGTACTGGAAGTGACATGTGCCCAGCTGAAATCGCAGATACTGTCTGTGAGCTGGCAGTATCGGGATGTGCGTGTAGGCGTCCTTCAAGTCCAGAGAACATAGCCAGTCGTTTTCCTGAATCATGGGAAGGAGGGTGCCCAGGGAAAGCATCCTGAACTTTTCCTTGACCAGATATTTGTTCAGGGCCCTTAGGTCTAGGATGGGACGCATCCCCCCTGTTTTCTTTTCCACAAGGAAGTACCTGGAATAGAATCCCAGACCTTCCTGCCCGGATGGCACGGGCTCGACCGCATTGGCGCTGAGAAGGGCGGAGAGTTCCTCTGCAAGTACCTGCTTGTGTTGGAAGCTGTAAGACTGAGCTCCCGGTGGACAATTTGGAGGGTTTGAGGCCAAATTGAGGGTGTATCCTTGCCGGACTATTTGAAGAACCCACTGATCGGAGGTTATGAGAGGCCACCTTTGGTGAAAAACTTTCAACCTCCCTCCGACCGGCAGATCGCCCGGCACTGACACTTGGATGTCGGCTATGCTCTGCTGGAGCCAGTCAAAAGCTCGTCCCTTGCTTTTGCTGGGGAGCCGAGGGGCCTTGCTGAGGCGCACGCTGCTGATGAGAGCGAGCGCGCTGGGGCTTAGCCTGGGCCGCAGGCTGTCGAGAAGGAGGATTGTACCTATGCTTGCCAGAAGAGTAGGGAACAGTCTTCCTTCCCCCATAAAAACGTCTACCTGTGGAGGTAGAAGCTGAAGGCTGCCGGCGGGAGAACTTGTCGAAAGCGGTATCCCGCTGCTGCAGCTGCTCTACCACCTGTTCGACCTTCTCTCCAAAAATATTATCTGCACGGCAAGGCGAGTCCGCAATCCGCTGCTGGATCCTATTCTCCAGGTCGGAGGCACGCAGCCATGAGAGTCTGCGCATCACCACACCTTGAGCAGCGGCCCTGGACGCAATATCAAAGGTGTCATACACCCCTCTGGCCAGGAATTTTGTGCACGCCTTCAGCTGCCTGACCACCTCCTGAAATGGCTTGGCTTGCTCAGGGGGGAGCTTGTGCACCAAGCCCGCCAACTGCCGCACATTGTTCCGCATGTGTATGCTCGTGTAGAGCTGGTAAGACTGAATTTTGGCCACGAGCATAGAGGAATGGTAGGCCTTCCTCCCAAAGGAGTCTAAGGTTCTAGAGTCTTTGCCCGGGGGCGCCGAAGCATGCTCTCTAGAACTCTTAGCCTTCTTTAGGGCCAAATCCACAACTCCAGAGTCGTGAGGCAACTGAGTGCGCATCAGCTCTGGGTCCCCATGGATCCGGTACTGGGACTCGATCTTCTTGGGAATGTGGGGATTACTTAAAGGCTTGGTCCAGTTCGCCAGCAATGTCTTTTTTAGGACATGATGCATGGGTACTGTGGACGCTTCCTTAGGTGGAGAAGGATAGTCGAGGAGCTCAAACATTTCAGCCCTGGGCTCGTCCTCCACAACCACCGGGAAGGGGATGGCCGTAGACATCTCCCGGACAAAGGCCGCGAAAGACAGACTCTCGGGAGGAGAAAGCTGCCTTTCAGGGGAGGGAGTGGGATCAGAAGGAAGGCCATCAGACTCCTCGTCAGAGAAATATCTGATGTCCTCCTCCTCCTCCTCCCACGAGGCCTCACCATCGGTATCAGACACAAGTTCACGAACCTGTGTCTGAAGCCGTGCCCGGCTCGACTCCGTGGAACCACGGCCACGGTAGGAGCGTCGAGAGGTAGACTCCCTCGCCCGCACCGGCGAAGCTCCCTCCGCCAACGTCGTCAGGGAGCTTTCCTGGGAGGCGACCGCAGTCGGTACCGATGTCGGAGACCTCACCCCGGGCAAGGGGCCAGCCGGCGCCTCACTCGACGGTACCGGTGGCGCAAGCACCCCCGGTACTGGAGGGGAAGGGCGCAACAGCTCTCCCAGGATCTCTGGGAGAACGGCCCGGAGACTCTCGTGCAGGGCGGCTGTGGAGAAAGACATGGAAGCCGATGCAGGAGTCGAAGTCAGAGTCTGTTCCGGGCGTGGAGGCTGTTCCGGGCTGTCCAAGGTGGAGCGCATCGACACCTCCTGAACAGAGGGTGAGCGGTCCTCCCGGTGCCGATGCCTGCTGGGTGCCGACTCCCTCAGCGACCCAGAGCTCTCGGTACCGACGCGGGAAGGAGACCGGTGTCGATGCTTCTTTGACTTTTTCAAACGAAGCATGTCACCGGAGCTTCCCGGTACCGACGAGGAGGATGTAGAATCCAGCCGTCGCTTCCTCGGGGCCGAGGCCGAAGAAGGTCAGTCTTGGGGGGGCTGTACCGCAGGAGCCCTCAGGGTAGGGGGAGACCCACCCGAAGGCTCACCGCCACCAGCAGGGGAATGGACAGCCCTCACCTGCACTCCAGACGAAGCACCACCGTCCAACGACATCAGCACTAGTGGAGGTCCCGGTACCACCGACGCAGCCTTCCGATGTCTCGGCCCCGACGATGCAGAGGGTCGATGCCTCGATACACTCGCGGCCGAGGGCGGAGGTCTTGACGCTGTCAACGTCGACGCACTCGATACTCCCGGTGCCGACCAAGAGCCCGAGAACAAAACGTTCCACTGGGCCAATCTCGCTACCTGAGTCCTTTTCTGTAAAAGGGCGCAAAGACTACAGGCCTGCGAGCGGTGCCCAGCCCCCAGACACTGAAGACACGACGCGTGCCTATCAGTGAGCGAGATTACCTGGGCGCACTGGGTGCACTTGTTGAAGCCGCTGGGAGACTTCGATGACATGGGCGGAAAAATCACGCCGGCGAAATCAAAACTCGTAATTGCGGTAAGGCACCAAAAAGAGGGGGAGAAAAAAACTCGACCCGAGGCCTCAAAGGGGCCTACCCCGAAAACGAAAGAAAACTTATCGGGGCCAAAAACTAGAAATACGGGGAAGGGAAAAAGACCGTAAGGTCCTTCTCCGAAATCCCTTTTTTTTTTTTTTTAAGAGCGAAAAAGTCAAAAGACGCGCGAGGGTCAACTTAAGGGGCGCGAACGGCGCAAACACGACCGTACCGAGCGCGGACAAAAGAAGACTGACGAACACGAGCCGGTTCGGGCGGGAAGACGGCCGCGCATGCGCGGAGCGCATGGGCGCGCGAGGACTAGCAAAGGCCTTTGCTAGTGAAGTTTCCGATTGGAGGGGCTGCCGTGGACGTCACCCATCAGTGAGAACAAGCAGCCTGCTTGTCCTCGGAGAAAGAATTGTTTAGACACATGTATACTAGGGCTATACCAGTTACTGGACAATGTGTTGTTTACCTTCACAAACAGCTCAGTAAGTCTTTCTTCTCCACTGTATACAGCTCCAGAAACCTTCCCATTATCCCACTGCACCTCTCCTGAAAACAAAACCAGGAGTTAGTAAAATTCTCCCAAGACTCTGCAAGCAAACAGCTGACTAAACAGTCAATGTTATGTAATTCAGGAATATTTAATGATCCTAACGAGTAGAGAAGGTTAGAAAACATATACAAAGCAATGGTTTCAATTGATAATAAATGCAGTGCCAGTTTCATTGAGTGGATAAAAAGCTTCTCTTTCTGCAAGCAAAACTGTGGTCAGAGAGGAAGTAGGAGTTGACAAGCAGGGGTAATGTTAGTGGGGGTCTTTTACTAAAGGTTAGCTCGAGTTATGTGCAGCAGGTCCCATTTTATTCCTATAGGCCCTGCTGCAGATAACTCGAGCTAATCTTTAGTAAAAGACACCCAGTATGTCTCTGTTTCCAATACTATTTTCTTCCTGCTGTAATTACTGCTATGGGCATCTGCAAGCAAACTATTTTATTATCACCAAAATAAATTTCTTAAGCTTAATTCACACAATTTTAGAAGTCAGAAAAAAACATTTCACTACAGCTTTGGCAAATTAGAATAACCACATCCTATGTAAGAAATAAAAAAAAAAACAGCTCAGAGGGTGTTCATGCATTGTGGGAAGCCATATAAAGCCCCTCTATGGGGCTGATGCAATAAATTCTGTGCTTCTGTGACCACCCAATGGTAAAAAAGTTATGCACATGAGCAAACTGAATGAACATTTATGCTAGCATCAGAGCACAGCTTATTTAAATGGTAATAAAGCTATTAAACCCATATGCAGCCTAAAAGCTAAGTGAATGCTTTTCTGTCAGGGATTTAATGCCAGGTCTAAGGAGAATTAAAGTTGGCTTGTGCTTTGGTGATTGGCATTAATGTTTTTTTTCTATTTTGTTTTTTTTCTATTTGTTCTTTATGAAAATATGAAAGATGTACAAGTTTTTTTCTTAGTTTGTGGAAATGCATGCATTAAAAAAATATTTAAAAAAACAACCACCAGGGGATGAGAAGTTGAGGGAGAGGTGCTGCAGGTAACAGTAAAAGAACTGGACTGCACATCTATGTGCAGAACAGCATTCCAGCTCATGTGCACTAATGGTTCTAGGTCTGTTCCCACCTAGCGAATGCTACATACCTGTAGAAGGTATTCTCCGAGGACAGCAGGCTGATTGTTCTCACTGATGGGTGACGTCCTCGGCAGCCCCTCCAATCGGAATCTTCCTAGCAAAGTCCTTTGCTAGCTCTCGCGCGGCCGTCTTCCCGCCCGAAACCGGCTCGAGCCGGCCAGTCCAGTATGTAGCAAGACAATACACTTCAAGGGAAGACACAACTCCAAAGGGGAGGCGGGCGGGTTTGTGAGAACAATCAGCCTGCTGTCCTCGGAGAATACCTTCTACAGGTATGTAGCATTCGCTTTCTCCGAGGACAAGCAGGCTGCTTGTTCTCACTGATGGGGTATCCCTAGCCCCCAGGCTCACTCAAAACAACAACCATGGTCAATAGGACCTCGCAACGGCGAGGACATAACTGAGATTGACCTAAAAAATTTACCAACTAACTGAGAGTGCAGCCTGGAACAGAACAAACAGGGCCCTCGGGGGGTGGAGTTGGATCCTAAAGCCCAAACAGGTTCTGAAGAACTGACTGCCCGAACCGACTGTCGCGTCGGGTATCCTGCTGCAGGCAGTAATGAGATGTGAATGTGTGGACAGATGACCACGTCGCAGCTTTGCAAATTTCTTCAATGGAGGCTGACTTCAAGTGGGCTACCGACGCAGCCATGGCTCTAACATTATGAGCCGTGACATGACCCTCAAAAGCCAGCCCCGCCTGGGCGTAAGTGAAGGAAATGCAATCTGCTAGCCAATTGGATATGGTGCGTTTCCCTACAGCCACTCCCCTCCTATTGGGATCAAAAGAAACAAACAATTGGGCGGACTGTCTGTGGGGCTGTGTCCGCTCCAGGTAGAAGGCCAATGCTCTCTTGCAGTCCAAAGTGTGCAGCTGACGTTCAGCAGGGCAGGAATGAGGACGGGGAAAGAATGTTGGCAAGACAATTGACTGGTTCAGATGGAACTCCGACACAACCTTTGGCAAGAACTTAGGGTGAGTGCGGAGGACTACTCTGTTGTGATGAAATTTGGTGTAAGGGGCCTGGGCTACCAGGGCCTGAAGCTCACTGACTCTACGAGCTGAAGTAACTGCCACCAAGAAAATGACCTTCCAGGTCAAGTACTTCAGATGGCAGGAGTTCAGTGGCTCAAAAGGAGGTTTCATCAGCTGGGTGAGAACGACATTGAGATCCCATGACACTGTAGGAGGCTTGACAGGGGGCTTTGACAAAAGCAAACCTCTCATGAATCGAACAACTAAAGGCTGTCCTGAGATCGGCTTACCTTCCACATGGTAATGGTAAGCACTGATTGCACTAAGGTGAACCCTTACAGAGTTGGTCTTGAGACCAGACTCAGACAAGTGCAGAAGGTATTCAAGCAGGGTCTGTGTAGGACAAGAGCGAGGAGCTAGGGCCTTGCTGTCACACCAGACGGCAAACCTCCTCCACAGAAAGAAGTAACTCCTCTTAGTGGAATCTTTCCTGGAAGCAAGCAAGACGCGGGAGACACCCTCTGACAGACCCAAAGAGGCAAAGTCTACGCTCTCAACATCCAGGCCGTGAGAGCCAGGGACCGGAGGCTGGGATGCAGAAGAGCCCCTTCGTTCTGCGTGATGAGGGTCGGAAAACACTCCAATCTCCACGGTTCTTCGGAGGATAACTCCAGAAGAAGAGGGAACCAGATCTGACGCGGCCAAAAAGGAGCAATCAGAATCATGGTGCCTCGGTCTTGTTTGAGTTTCAACAAAGTCTTCCCCACCAGAGGAATGGGAGGATAAGCATACAGCAGGCCTTCCCCCCAATCCAGGAGGAAGGCATCCGATGCCAGTCTGCCGTTGGCCTGAAGCCTGGAACAGAACTGAGGGACTTTGTGGTTCACTCGAGATGCGAAGAGATCCACCAAGGGGGTGCCCCACGCTTGGAAGATCTGGCGCATCACTCGGGAGTTGAGCGACCACTCGTGAGGTTGCATAATCCTGCTCAACCTGTCGGCCAGACTGTTGTTTACGCCTGCCAGATATGTGGCTTGGAGCACCATGCCTTGACGGCGAGCCCAGAGCCACATGCTGACGGCTTCCTGACACAGGGGGCGAGATCCGGTGCCCCCCTGCTTGTTGACATAGTACATGGCAACCTGGTTGTCTGTCTGAATTTGGATAATTTGGTGGGACAGCCGATCTCTGAAAGCCTTCAGAGCGTTCCAGATCGCTCGCAACTCCAGGAGATTGATCTGTAGACCGCGTTCCTGGAGGGACCAGCTTCCTTGGGTGTGAAGCCCATCGACATGAGCTCCCCATCCCAGGAGAGACGCATCCGTTGTCAGCACTTTTTGTGGCTGAGGAATTTGGAAAGGACGTCCCAGAGTCAAATTGGACCAGATTGTCCACCAATAGAGGGATTCGAGAAAACTCGTGGACAGGTGGATCACGTCTTCTAGACCCCCAGCAGCCTGATACCACTGGGAGGCTAGGGTCCATTGAGCAGATCTCATGTGAAGACGGTCCATGGGAGTCACATGAACTGTGGAGGCCATGTGGCCCAGCAATCTCAACATCTGCCGAGCTGTGATCTGCTGGGACGCTCGCACCCGCGAAACGAGGGACAACAAGTTGTTGGCCCTCGCCTCTGGGAGATAGGCGCGAGCCGTCCGAGAATCCAGCAGAGCTCCTATGAATTCGAGTTTCTGTACTGGGAGAAGATGGGACTTTGGGTAATTTATCACAAACCCCAGTAGCTCCAGGAGGCGAATAGTCATCTGCATGGACTGCAGGGCTCCTGCCTCGGATGTGTTCTTCACCAGCCAATCGTCGAGATATGGGAACACATGCACCCCCAGCCTGCGAAGTGCCGCTGCTACTACAGCTAGGCACTTTGTGAACACCCTGGGCGCAGAGGCGAGCCCAAAGGGTAGCACACAGTACTGGAAGTGGCGTGTGCCCAACTGAAATCGCAGATACTGTCTGTGAGCTGGCAGTATCGGGATGTGTGTGTAGGCATCCTTTAAGTCCAGAGAGCATAGCCAATCGTTTTGCTGAATCATGGGGAGAAGGGTGCCCAGGGAAAGCATCCTGAACTTTTCTTTTACGAGATATTTGTTCAGGGCCCTTAGGTCTAGGATGGGACGCATCCCCCCTGTTTTCTTTTCCACAAGGAAGTACCTGGAATAGAATCCCAGCCCTTCTTGCCCGCATTGGCGCTGAGAAGGGCGGAGAGTTCCTCTGCAAGTACCTGCTTGTGCTGGAAGCTGTAAGACTGAGCTCCCGGTGGACAATTTGGAGGTTTGGAGGCCAAATTGAGGGTGTATCCTTGCCGGACTATTTGCAAAACCCACTGATCGGAGGTTATGAGAGGCCACCTTTGGTGAAAAGCTTTCAACCTCCCTCCGACTGGCAGGTCGCCCGACACTGACACTTGGATGTCGGCTATGCTCTGCTGGAGCCAGTCAAAAGCTCGCCCCTTGCTTTTGCTGGGGAGCCGCGGGGCCTTGCTGAGGCGCACGCTGCTGACGAGAGCGAGCACGCTGGGGCTTAGCCTGGGCCGCAGGCTGTCGGGAAGGAGGATTGTACCTACGCTTACCAGAAGTATAGGGAACAGTCTTCCTTCCCCCGAAAAATCGTCTACCTGTAGAGGTAGAAGCTGAAGGCTGCCGGCGGGAGAACTTGTCGAATGCGGTGTCCCGCTGGTGGAGAGACTCTACCACCTGCTCGACTTTTTCTCCAAAAATGTTGTCCGCACGGCAAGGCGAGTCCGCAATCCGCTGCTGGATTCTATTCTCCAGGTCGGCGGCACGCAGCCATGAGAGCCTGCGCATCACCACACCTTGAGCAGCGGCCCTGGACGCAACATCAAAAGTGTCATAAACTCCTCTGGCCAGGAATTTTCTGCACGCCTTCAGCTGCCTGACCACCTCCTGAAAAGGCTTGGCTTGCTCAGGGGGAAGAGCATCAACCAAGCCCGCCAACTGCCGCACATTATTCCGCATGTGTATGCTCGTGTAGAGCTGGTAAGACTGAATTTTGGCCACGAGCATAGAGGAATGGTAGGCCTTCCTCCCAAAGGAGTCTAAGGTTCTAGAGTCTTTGCCCGGGGGCGCCGAAGCATGCTCCCTAGAACTCTTAGCCTTCTTTAGGGCCAGATCCAGAACTCCAGAGTCGTGAGGCAACTGAGTGCGCATCAGCTCTGGGTCCCCATGGATCCGGTACTGGGACTCAATCTTCTTGGGGATGTGGGGATTAGTTAAAGGCTTGGTCCAGTTCGCCAGCAATGTCTTTTTGAGGACATGATGCAGGGGAACAGTGGACGCTTCCTTAGGTGGAGAAGGATAGTCCAGGAGCTGAAACATTTCAGCCCTGGGCTCGTCCTCCACAACCACCGGGAAGGGGATGGCCATAGACATCTCCCGGACAAAGGAAGCAAAAGACAGACTCTCGGGAGGAGAAAGCTGTCTTTCAGGAGAGGGAGTGGGATCAGAAGGTAGACCCTCAGACTCCTCGTCAGAGAAATATCTGGGGTCTTCCTCTTCCTCCCACGAGGCCTCACCCTCGGTGTCAGACACAAGTTCACGGACCTGCGTCTGCAACCGTGCCCGGCTCGACTCCGCTGAGCCACGTCCACGATGGGGGCGTCGAGAGGTAGACTCCCTCGCCCGCATCGGCGAAGCTCCCTCCGCCGACGTAGTCGGGGAGCCCTCCTGGGAGGTGGCCGCAGTCGGCACCGCACGCGGTACCGACGTCGGGGACCTCACCCCGGGCGATGGGCCAGCCGGCGCCACGCTCGACGGTACCGGAGGCGCAAGCACCGCCGGTACCGGAGGGGTAGGGCGCAACAGCTCTCCCAGAATCTCTGGGAGAACGGCCCGGAGGCTCTCGTTCAGAGCGGCTGCAGAGAAAGGCATGGAGGTCGATGCAGGCGTCGACGTCGGAACCTGTTCCGGGCGTGGAGGCTGTTCCGGGCTGTCCAGAGTGGAGCGCATCGACACCTCCTGAACAGAGGGTGAGCGGTCCTCTCGGTGCCGATGCCTGCTGGGTGCCGACTCCCTCGGCGACCCAGAGCTCTCGGTGCCGACGCTTCTTCGACTTCTTCCGAAGCATGTCACCGGAGCTCCCCGGCACCGACGAGGAGGACGTAGAATCCAGCCGTCGCTTCCTCGGGGCCGAGGCCGAAGGAGGTCGGTCTCGGGGGGGCTGTACCGCAGGAGCCCTCAGGGTAGGAGGAGACCCACCCGAGGGCTCACCGCCACCAGCAGGGGAATGGACAGCCCTCACCTGCACTCCACTCGATGCACCACCGTCCGACGACATCAGGAGACGAGGTCCCGGTACCACCGACGTCGATGCAGCTATCCGATGTCTCGGCGCCGATGCAGAGGGCCGATGCCTCGATGCACTCGATGCACTGGCAGCCAAGGAAGAAGGTCTGGACGCTGATGACGTCGATGCACACGATGACCCCGGTGCCGACGAAGAGCCCGAGAACAAAACGTTCCACTGGGCCAATCTCGCTACTTGAGTCCGCCTTTGTAAAAGGGAACACAGACTACAGTTCTGGGGACGGTGCTCGGCCCCCAGACACTGAAGACACGAAGAGTGCCTATCAGTGAGCGAGATTACCCGGGCGCACTGGGTGCACTTCTTGAAGCCGCTGGAAGGCTTCGATGTCATGGGCGGAAAAATCACGCCGGCGAAGTCAAAATCCGAAATGACGAATTCGGAGCACCAAAACTTTAAGGGAGAAAAATCTCGACCGAGGCCGAAAAGAGGCCTACCCCGACAACGAAAGAAAACTTACCGGGGCAAAAACTGGAGATACGGGAAGGGGCAAACGAAACCCAAGGGGGTTTCCGGAGCACTTTCCGAATGAAAAGAAACTTTTTCTAAGCAAAAACACGTCGATTAAACACCGGACGCGCGAGGTCGACTCTCCGGGGCTCAACACGGCAAAAACACAGCCGTACCGAGTGCGGACGAAAGAAGACTGGCCGGCTCGAGCCGGTTTCGGGCGGGAAGACGGCCGCGCATGCGCGGTGCGCGCGGGCGCGCGAGAGCTAGCAAAGGACTTTGCTAGGAAGATTCCGATTGGAGGGGCTGCCGAGGACGTCATCCATCAGTGAGAACAAGCAGCCTGCTTGTCCTCGGAGAAAGGAGAATTACCACTGAACCAATTCCCACCCATAACTCAAAAAATGCAAAACACACTAGGACAATTAACCTCCTTCCATTTCCAGATCATTGCCCCCCCCCCCCCCCCCCCCACCACACACACATTACCTCTCAGACGCCATACCACACCAAAAAATTGTTTTTAAATAAACTTATACCACTCTCCATCACACCCAAAAAAAATTCACTAACTTTTTCAATTCCCCGACACATATCAAGTCCCACAAGAAACCAAACCTTCAAAACAAGCTTTTATAACACAATCCTGCTGCCTGTCAGTGATGTAAAGTATCATCACTGCCTGATTTTACCAGCAGCAACTCAAAGAGCTTTACTTCTTTTCCTCTTGATGTTGCACAATCCCACGCCACACAACGCAACATTGCTTATGGGAGTTCAGACAGAAAAAAAAAAAAAAAGTGACCCGTGTACTGCGTTTATGCTATTCACTTTGTACCAAAATAAAGAAAAATATCATAGAATAAGTTTAAAGGAATCAGAGAGTTAGAAGTGGTTTTTATTCTTACCAGCACAGCTTCAGATATCAGTTTGAAAGTCTTGGGAAAATATCACATGTACAGAATCTCAGTTAGAAAAATATCATCACATGAACAGAATCTAATATCAATAGCTTAGGTAATAATAATAAGCAATCAGACTAATTTGATAAGGAACAGTTGTAAGGAGAACAAAGAAAATGAGAGAGATAGATCAGCACATGTTAACTGAAAGTATGGAGAGAGAGAGAGAGAGAGAGAGAGAGAGAGAGAAACAGAGAGATCACAGGTGTTTCCTGAGACCAGGCTTTCTTAGAGAGAGAGATAGGTCACATGTTATCTGAAAACATGTAGAGATCAGCACAAGTTATCTGGAAGTATATAGAGAGAGAGAGAAACAGAGAGATCACAGGTGTTTCCTGAGACCAGGCTTTCTTAGAGAGAGAGAGATAGGTCACATGTTATCTGAAAACATGTAGGGATCAGCACATGTTATCTGAAAGAGAGAGAGAAATGGCAGGAAATATATCAGGGGTTCAAGCAGGAAAGGTTCAAGCAGGAAATATATCAGTGGTTCTGAAGTGAGATAAAATATAAAGAGAGGATAGTTCTGTTATAAAGAAATAGTTCTTACCAGAAGCAATGCAGAAATAAAGAAGGGAAAATATATTTCCTGGAGAATAGCCAATTAGCAAGGATGCCCTGAATCAGGACAGAGAAAAGTCTCCTGGAAAATATGGCTAATTCTGAAGATTTCTTTGTGTGCAGGTATTCTTATAGAAAAAGTGATGTCGTCACCTCTCCCCCCTCCTACACCAATCGAAGGTAGCTTAGGTGTCCTGCCAACACCCTATTGGTACATTTGACCTTGACCATCTTGTAACTGAAGAAAAGATGTGTATTCCAGATACTGGGCTGCCATAGTAACAAAAGCCAGGGATGTCTGCATTCCTGTCTATGGCTACCAGCAGTGACTAGCAGCCAGGTACAGAAAAGACAGAGGGGGGATGGGAGGCAGTACAGCATAGGTAAAGTAGAACATCTTTTTACACCCGTTACTACAACACTGATGAAAAAAAGAACTAGATCCCGGTAAGAAAAAAAAAAGCTTTGAGGGGAAATAGATGGGAAGGAATAGTTCCAGGGAGTGGAAATTGGTCAGACGGGAATAGCCCTAGGTGGGAATTGGTAGGTGGGAACTGTCTGGTGAGAACTCACCGGATACCGCATTAATATAGCTGCTGCCAACGCAGACTTATGTGCACATGCTTTTGGTGTGCATATTATGTGGTTACTGTATTGCCATGCAAAATAATTTTCTTTATGTATACACTAGGAAACTGTGTGCTGAGCTTTAGTGCACAGTTCTAATGCCAGGTTTTCTACATTGGTTCCTATGTGGGGTTTTAGAAAGGAACCAACTCTGAATCGCATAGTACATTATTAGTTTCTTTAACTATTGTGTAATGTTCATTATCTCCTTCCCAATGTGTAATCCCTCTTCTGATGCAACTGGCATCTGGAACTGTTTCACCAAAGGGCCACAAGTCAAAACCACTTGTTCATGCTTCAGTTGTCACACTGCCCAATTTAAATTTGGTCAAAGGTACATGCAAGGCCTACTCTTGTTGGTTTCAATGTCAGAAAAGAAACTAAAAATATTTGTGGTGGAAAGTACTTTAAATTTTTATATTGAGGCAGCTTGGGCAAAGAAGTCATATTTGTTAATTCTATTTTAACTTTTCAGTCCTGTAAAGTGGAGGAATGCCATCTGGTTTTAATTACTCAAATGTCTAACTTTTGCTAGACTAAGAGGTTAGAAAGGTCAGTGAGAAATGAAACTTTCTTTGTCTCTTTTTGAGTGATGGACTGTTCATAGGTATTATTTACCACATCTGGATAATCTCGAGGGGATCAGCAAGCAAGGCATATTGCAGGCAGTTTAAAAAGGATTAGATTGAACGTTGTTTAGAAGAAGATAGTTTAGATATTCTTGATGATTTAGATTTTGTCTTATAAGGAATTCTGATTTCTGCTTATTCTAGAATATGTTTTATTCTGTGTAATTAGTAAGTTCTATTTCTATGTAGAATATCTTTTAAATCCAGTGGCTGACTTTTCGAGGTCATCATCTGGTTTGAATTATCCACAGTCCTAGCGAGTTCTGTGTAGGAAGCTAATAGGTGAAAGAGGTCAGGGAAAGTCTTGATTAATTATAGCTAAGTGAAGGACTGGTTTTCTGAAAGTAATAATAAATGTAGGACTGACCCCTTAGCCCCTCAATGAACCTAAGTTATGAAGTTGATTGGGAAACTGATTATGTGAGAAATAATAAAATGCAAGAGATAGGTGCCACAATGTCTAGTGTGAGAGGCCCCAGGTCATAGGTCAGTTTGGGAAATATCTCAAACCTATGTAACTGATATTTTTAAGTAATGTGTAAGTAATAATTAGTTCAAGGCAGGGTAATCAATCTATTCTTTACCATCTGGTGAGAAGGGGGGGCTAGAGAGGTGTAGGACCCTATATAACTGAGAGCAGAGAAGAGAGACAACAGAAGGAGAGAAGGACAGACAGGAGACGCAGGGTCCAGAGAGCTGAGAAAGAGAAGAAGAGACCTAGAGCTGATGTCCTACTTTGTTTGCTGGCAAATAAAGAAGACTTCTCTCTCATTCTGGTGTGTGGTGTTTGACTCCTGAAGTACCACAGATTCTGCTAACAATAGTGGTAATTCCTGCAACAATATTAATGTATTCAGATCATTCAACCTCAAACTGTGAAGGCTCACATTTATCCTAACGCTTATCCTATTTATCCTACAGCATAAAATTGACAGTTGTGATCAATCAGTTATATCAGTGATCAGTTGTATCTCTCATTCTGGAATGGCGATTGCCATGACGGAACAATGTAAGCCACATTGAGCCTGCAAATAGGTGGGAAAATGTGGGGTACAAATGTAATAAATAAATAAATAAAAATATAATAAAACACACCTCCAACGTTCTGAAGCGGAGAAAGTGAAGCCTTCAAGCCTTGAAGCATTCCTGCAACGTTCCGGAACTACGTGTTGTCAATTGAGGAGATGGAGCCTTACAGAGCACATGAATGCTTCAAGGCTTGAAGGCTTCACTTTCTCGGCTTCAGAACGTTGGAGGTGCGTTTTATTATATAGGACTAGTATAAAAGGCCCGTTTCGGTAAGCAATGAAACGGGCGCTAGCAAGGTAATCCCCCCCCCCTGCAGCGTCCCTCCTGTCTCCCCTGCCCCCCCTGCAGCCACCCATCTGGTCTCAGGACCCCCTTCCCCACCAACCCTCCTCTGCCCCTGCAGCCACGCATGTGCAGCGGCCCTCCTCTCTCTCCTGCAGCCACCCATGTCCAGCGACTCTCCTCTCCCCCTGGCCCCCCCTGCAGACACCCATGTCCAACGACCCTCCTCTCCCCTGCCCCCCTGCAGCCACCCATGTCCAACGACCCTCCTCTCCTTTCCCCTTGCCCCCCTGCAGCCACCCATGTCCAACGACCCTCCTCTCCCCTTGCCCCCCCTGCAGCCACCCATGTCCAGTGACCCTCCTCTCCCCCTGCCCCCCCCCTGCAGTGTCCCTTCTGTCTCCCCTGCTCTACCCTGCAGCCACCCATCTGGTCTCAGGACCCCCTCCCCACCTCCCTCTTCCCTGTCCCCCCCCCGCAGCCATCCATGTCCAGCGACCCTCCTCTCCCCCTGCAGCCACCCATGTCCAGCGACCCTCCCCTCCCCCTGCCCCCCTCCAGCCACCCATGTCCAGCGACCCTCCCCTCCCCCCCTCAGCGCATCACCCAAACCCCTACCCCCCCCGGCACATCACCCAAGCCCCTCCCCCCCCCCCCCTCAGGCACATCAACCCCCTCGCCACCCGCAGCCGCCAATACTAACGCTGTCTGGCCGCTGCTGCCTCTCCTGTTGAGCAGCACCGGCCGGTACAAAAAGGAAAAAGCCAAAAAAAAAAGATTTTAAACCTGAAACACGGCTCCGTAGACAGCCATCTGGCATTGGCTGTCATCTCTGTAGACGCTCCTCCTCTCCCCTCTGAGGTCGCTGCACTCCTCCGGGGTCTTCCTGCAAGAGCAGTGATGTGGAGGGGAGAGGAGGAGTGGCTGCAGTGACGACAGCCAATGCCAGATGGCTGTCTACGGAGCCGCGTTTCAGGTTAAAAATCTTTTTTTGGCTTTTTTCTTTTTGTACCGGCCGCTGCTGCTCCACAGGAGAAGCAGCAGCGGCCGGACAGCATTAGTATTGGCGGCTGTGGGTGGCGAGGGAGTTGATGTGCCCGAGAGGGGGGTAGGGGCTTGGGTGCTGCGTCGAGGAGAATCGCTGGGTGGCTGGAGGGGGGGCAGGGGATAAAGTAGAATCGCTGGGTGGCTGAAGGGGGAGCAGAGGAGAGACACTCGCACCCAGCAGTCTCAATCTCTGTCACACACAAACACACTCGTACATTCACTCTCTCTCTCACACAGTCAATCTCACACATACTCTCTCAAACATACACACTCCGAGGAAAACCTTGCTAGCGCCCGTTTCATTTGTGTCAGAAACAGGCCTGTTTTACTAGTATACAAATAAAGTGGTGTGGTAGCCATATTAGACCACTTTTTAAGGGTAATAAGTAGAAATTTAATTCTGGCATTTATAACCTGTTTAATCAAGTTCAAGGTAGACGACAAATCTCATATTATACGCAGGTACTTTCTCCATCCCTAGAGGGCTCACAATCTTGGTTTTTGTACCCGAGGCAAGAGAGGATTAAGTGACTTGCCCAGGGTCACAAGGAACAGCAGTGGGAATTGAACCCAGGATGCCAGGATCAAAGCCCACTGCACTAACCGTTAGCTCACTTCTATCGTGAAATGTTCATTTTTTAAAACTTGTATATGGTAATAAATAGAAATAAAACAAAACAAAGAAAGTAAAAGGACACCTTTTTTATTGGACTAACAATATATTTTTCAATTAGTTTACAAAGGTAACCCTTCTTCAGATTTCTGAATTTCTGATCTGAAGAAGGGTTACCTTTGACAGGTAATCAAACAGTGGCCAATCCAGGACACAAGTACCTGGCAAGATACCAAAAGGAGTAAATTTTATGCTGCTTATTCCAGGTATAAACAATGGATTTTCCCCAAGCCCATCCCTAGCAGCTTATGGACTTTTCTTGTCAAAACCCTCCAATTTGTTTTAAAATTTACTAAGTAGTTTCATTGCACCTAGTCTTTTTATTTTTAGAAAGAGTAAATAAATGATTCACATCTACCTGTTTCACTCCACTAGGTATTTTATAAACCTCTATCATATCTCCCCCTCAGTCATCTCTTCCCCAAGATGGAGCCCTGTCCTATTCAGCCTTTCCTCATAGGAAGTCATCCCATCCCATTTATCATTTTCGTCACCCTTCTTGGTACCTTTTCTAATTCAGCTATATCTTTTTTTTTAGATGCAGTGATCAGAATTGCACACAATATTCGAGGTGCAGAGCGATACAGATCTACTATAACAAAACTCACCCTCAACGTTCTGAAGACAACGATCTGAAGTCACTCAGTCACTCCCTGAAGGGTTCATGGATTCATGGTGGTGAAGCCACAACACTGACCATGTCTCTCTGCCCCGCCCTCGCATGACGGACCAATCAGAAAAAACACTCTCAACATTCTGAAACACAAAGGACCATCACAACACCGTTCCCAGGCAACACTAGGCAATGTAAGACGAACCAATCAGAGGAAACTACTTGACAATAAGGGAGGAGCATTCCCCAGCAGAATGGCTCATTATCTGTGCAGCACGGAGAGCACAGAACCACCGCTGGAACGAGAGAAGAATATTCCTGCTGTGGGTATGTGCAAAAATAGACCGGGGGGGGGGGGGGGGGAATTTTTTAAATGCCTAATGCCAGTACTGAAGAGTGCCTGAGGGCCTATAGCACAGACTATATTTGGGATCGCTTGACATGGAGTCAGAGGAGCCAGAAAACAACGTGCCCGTCACCATCTGGGACGTTGGCGAACAGGACAAGCTGCGGCCCAGCTGGAAGGATTACCCGCGACCCAGCCAGCAGCAAACAGCGACCAAGGACAGCACAGCACATCCCCCAACCCCCAAGCAAAAAACAAAACAAGACACACAGCAACAACCTGCACACACACCGCACCCTCACACACTCACACAAAATAACTCTGTGACACATACACACACAAAAAAAAACCACATGCTAGCGCCCGTTTCATTGGTTTCGGAAACGGGCCTTTTTTACTAGTGTATAATATTTTCAGTTTTGTTCTCCATTCTTTCCTAATAATTCCTAACGTTCTATTTTCTTTCTTAGCTGCTGCTGCACACTGAGCAGAGGGTTTCAATATATCAACGATAACACCTAAATCAATTTCCTGGGTAGTGACTTCTAAATATGGAACCTTGCAGCATATAGCTATAATTTGGGTTCCTCTTCCCTACATGCATCACTTTGCACTTGCTCACATTAAATATCTGCCATTTGGATGCCCAGTTTCCCAGTGTCATAAGGTCCTCTTGCAACTTTTCACAATCCTCTTGTGATTTAACAACTTTGAATAACTTTGAGGTCTTTTAACTAAGGTGTGGTATAAAGTGGCCCCAGCATACCCTTACACAATTCTTTCCCACAAGGGACATACCCAAGAGGAAGCAGTACCACCCAGTTTAGATGCTGAAAAGGCATTTGACAAGGTGAATAAGGATTATATACTCTCGGCCATGGAGAAATCATGGGTTAGGGGAGACCTTTTTAAAATGGGTTAGGATGATAATCCCAAGGCTCAGTTAATGATCAATGGGCATCTCACAATAGTTTTCTCACTTCAGTGGTGCACAAGGCAGGGCTATCTTCTTTCCCTCCTACTTTTCATCTACACCTTAGAACCACTGATAATGAAAACATGGGAATAGCAGGATATTCATGGAATTAGACTGGGGAGATGCAGAGCAAAAAAAAAAAATCCCTTTGTTCACATATGACGTTACTCTTTCTGGGATGCCCTTTTCAAGACATTCTAGCTCTTATGAACTTAATACAAAATTTTGGGCATTATATAGACTGAAAATGAATTTTGACGAGACAGAGGCTCTGAGAATAGGTCGAGGTAATTTCCCACTCAAATGGGCCATCAAAAAGCCTAAAATACTTGGGAATTTATTTAAGCAGGGATGTGGCAACATTATATAAATTGAGTATCAACCATTGTACAGTATGAGAAAGAAAAAAAAACTTTGTGATTGGTGGAAAAACTTCTGTCACCCTTGGGAGCATAAAGCCCGCTCTCTCTCAACACCCTCCAATTCTGTACTGCCCTGTCTATTGTCTCCGTCTCTCCTCTATTCTGCACCTTTTGTTTCCTCCCTCCCGTTGTCACCTCTAGTGGCCCACAGGAATAAACAAACACCAAATATGTGCAGGACTGTTGCTCTCTGCACGTCACTGCTGCTGCTTCCTCTGCCTGCCATCTCCTCTGAACTTCCTCTTTCAGAGGAGGCAGGATCGGCAGAGAACATCAGTCCATGCGTCTCTGGTATTTATTTATTCCTGTGGGCCACTGGAGGTGGCAACGGGAGGGAGGAAATATAAGGTGCAGCATGGCAGCCAGCAGAGGAGAGATGGGGCGATGCTGAATGGTGCAAGTGGGAAGAGAGACACAGGCAATGCTAGATGGTATGGGTGGAGAGGAGATGCTGGATGGCAGGGAGGAAGAGAGGAAAGAATTAGTGAAAGACAGAAAAATAAGAATAAGGCAAATGAGAGGGCCACGATAAGGGAAAAAATATGGAGAGCTTCACGTAGACTAGATAATAACAATGAATTAAATTGGGATGGACAGACACAAGAAAAAATAGAAGAAAGCTGAAAAGAACAGATCAGTATTGGAGATGGATGTAGTGGAGGAGGTGAAAGAACAGAATAATAATAAAAAAAAATGGACAGTAGATCCTTGGATAGAGTTAAAATAAAACAGGAAAGTAGTAACCAGACTCTGGGACCAACAGTTAGAAAAGTTAGATGGCCAGACAACAAAATGTAGAAAAAAATAATTTTAATTTTAAAATTAGGATGAAGTAATGCAGTAGCTGTGTTAGTCCACTTTAAAAGTTAATAAAAATAAAAGAAAAAATGCTAAATAAGGTGATACCTTTTTATTAAACTAAATACATTTTTAACTAGTTTTCTAGCTTTTCCACCTCCTTCAGATCAGGACAGTATACTGCTTTTGTTGTATACTAACCTGACATAAGAAAGGAGGTCTGGCCTTCAAAAGCTTGTCAAAACATTTATTAAAAGTTAGTCCAATAAAAAGATAGCCTTACTGCTAAGTTGGAATGCAGTGATTGGAATATGTCAGTTTTTTTTTAATTATATAACAAAACAGTGGGTAAAAAACCAGGAGTTCCAGAGTAAAGATGAACCAAACTTTATTAATCAGTATATTGACTCGACACAACGTTGTGTTTCAGCCAAATGGCCTACATCAGGAGTCTAAATACTTGAGAACAATAATGATGATCCAGAATTAGCAATGTTGTAAAATACAGTCTGTATTGTAGTGGTCTTTAAAAAGACCTTTGTTCTGAAGCGTGAGCCAGATCTCTCGCATGAGTGTCTGGGCTCACGCTTCAGAACAAAGGTCTTTTTAAAGACCACTACAATACAGACTGTATTTTACAACATTGCTAATTCTGGATCATCATTATCGTTCTCAAGTATTTAGACTCCTGATGTAGGCCATTTGACCGAAACACAACATTGTGTCGAGTCAATATACTGATTAATAAAGTTTGGTTCATTTTTACTCTGGAACTCCTGGTTTTTTACCCACTGTTTTGTTATATTGTGACTATCCGTGGGATTTCGTTGAGTTCTCCACATTTGTGGATTCTCTACTAGTTTTTTTAAATTTACATCTGCTGTATTTGCCCTGTACAAGGAGACATGAATCACTGTTTCTATTTATTTGGTGTTACAGTGTATGCAGAGTTTAATTTATCTCTCTATATTTCTATTTTTAGCTAGTGGTTACTTATTCTATATTCGATGACGGTCTACCTCTGGTGTGTAGCCAGACCTCTGTTTTTTTTTTTTTTTTTTGAGGAGGGGACCCTGAGCAGGGCACAAAATTTTTCTCCACCTCCCCTGCCACCCCCCACATATCTGAGGTGAAAAGATCCTCAAACCCAGACAGCAGAAGCCCTGCTCTAGCCGAAGGCTGGCATTTGATGGTGCTTTTCCTGGGCTGCCATGCAAGGCCCCTCACCCCTGCGCATCAAGATTTCACAAAACTGAGCTTACACGGGAGAAGCCTGCTCCCTGTGCATGTTCAGTTTTCACAAATGTGCAGGGTAAGCCTCCCTCGCAAATGCTCAGTTTCTCAAAACACAAGCATGTGGGGGGGGGGGGGCGTGGTGTTGGTCCAGGAAAAGCGCCACCAACTGCCAGGCTTTGGCTGGATGAGAGCTTCCATTGGCAGGGCTTGGGGATTCCCACCAGCCAAAGTAGCAGTCAGCGCCTCAATTTGGGCAGGGGCAGGCCCCTCCCATGGCTATGCCACTGGTCAACCTGTGTTCATGTGTGAAAAAGGCCAGGAATGTCTGTGTAGGAATGATCTGAACTAATCCAGCAGTTTTCTCAACAGGCATACTGATTTTTTTTTTTTTTTTTTTACTGTCCTCTGTAATGTTTACAGTGCTGCCTTTCCTAGGTAGGCCCTTGTTAAGCAATTCTACCACAAGTCCTGAGTGACTTTTGTAGGGTTTTGTATTACTTCATAGTATGCCTGGGACTGGATTTTGGATTTGAATTTAACTCATGCCTTTTCCAATTTAGCTCAAGGTAAGTTACAATCAGCTACAATACATATGTTCTTATCTCTGGAGGGTTGATAAGCCCTCAAGGAGTAGCAGTGAAATTTGAACCCTGGCTTCCATGGCTTTCAGTCCACTATTCTAAGCATTAGGTACAGCTAGTACAGAAAAGCATATTCAAAATATGTTTGGTAATTCAACAATAAAACAAAGGCCAACAGATCTGAGGCCTGATGGTCATTTGGAAATCTACCAAAAAGCAGAAAGACAAATAATTTTATGATTGCCATTAAGCACAAGATTTCTGTTACAGAGTTGCTGAACACCACTGTACACCACTGTTCATACGGTTAACAGGAAGATGCTAGTTTGGAAGGCAGGTGTTGAAGTACCTGCGTATATTTCCAGAATAGTGCAAATATTGTTCTTTTAACATACTGTATTATTTTGGTGCATTATTTTGACTTTTTGGACATAATTCCTGGAGTGTATTCAGTGTGCATAATACAATCAGCAATAGAGGAGCTGGGCTGGAGTCAGCTTGTGCAGCTGCACCTTTAGCCACACAGTGAAGGAATCCTTCCTTGTTGTGTTAAACAGTGCCCCACTATCCCTCCACTGCCGAAACAAGTGTTGCCCCTCCACCGTAAGGGTTTTGTATTTTTAACTTACTTCATTCCATTCCACCTCTACCCTTTAAACTTACCCTAGACACACCCCACTTTGAGGGCCATAGGTGGCAGGTGACCAATGAATCTGTTGTTTGGAGAGGTTAAACTATTGAAGCGCATCATTTTGGCTAAAAAGTAAGTATTCTATGATGATTTCTATGGAAAAGGAAGAACGCCCATATAAGCCTGGCTCAACTATAGATATGGGCCATGAAAGGTTGCGCGTGTATGCATGATCTATTGCACATACAGCAAGGGGAATTTCCATCCTTTCAACAAGTGTAAGTGGTCATTGCCAAATGGACATTTATTGCACTATTTGAAAGTCTGAAAAAAACAACAAATCAGCCAATATGCAAAGGCTAAGGAGGAACTAGCAGAAAAACATGATGCCTAACAATGTGAGTCACAGAAAACAGCAAGTCTAACATTATTTCACTATATTACAACATAAAGAGAAAAACAGTTTGCATGTTAGAAAAAGAGATGAGATTTTGGCACACTCCTGCCAAAATCTAATAAGCTATCCATCTGGTATGGGGATGGGCAACAAGGCAGAGGGAAAGCACCATGATGGGCTAGCTGTCCAGTGTCCAAGGAAACAAAGGGGCAGACGATCTGCAAGCTCCAAGATGGAAAATATACAAAGCAGATCGTTGATGGATAAAAATGATTTTAATAATAAATTAGAATATGCATACAATAGCATTTTTATCCATCAACGATCTGCTTTGTATATTTTCCAACCTAGCTGTCCAGTGGACAGAGGACGTGTGCTAGAAGATGACAGTACAAGACTTAACCAACACTTGGAAGGAAGGGAAACGCCTACTTATGTATACTTGTAGTAAACATTGTTTATAATCTTGTATATTATCTATATTACTCGGGCCAAGGGGATACAAATAAGATCTTGGATAGATGATGAAACAAAAGCAACTGATGTAGGATGTGGATAGCAAAGAAGTTGTAGGCTAAATTTCGAAGATAGCACCCATCGGCTATAAATGAATGAAGCTTAGGGGTTTGAATGTACTCAACTGCTTGTCCCTATGGGTGTGTGTGTGGCGGGGGGGGGGGGGGGGGGGGAGTGTGTGATTGTTGGTGGTTAAGAGTGAAGTTTTTATGTGGGTAAGGAAAAATAAATTGATGGAAAAACACTACACACGGGGGTCACGTGATGGCTGGATCCTGAGCAGACGTGCCTTGGCTGCTCTCCTCGCCATAGCTAGAAAAACTGCTATATAACTGCTTCACACCCCGGTTCAGAAATCTGTGTGCCTACCTGAAACATCGAGGAACATCCCAGGTGTTGATTGCCCAGCTGCAGAGGTGTTTTAAGGGGATATTCTGGGCATGCCAGCTCGGACCCCGCGAACACAAAGAATCCGCGGAGCGCATCATGTTGCCAAAATGACGTCCGGAGTAACTTCTGCAGGGGAGAATCAGCAGCAGACCCCACCAGTGATTGCATTACAAGAAGCTGCAATTAAGGAAATAATGAAACATATGGCGGCAGTGCTGGATGACAACCTGTCAGCCCTTCACGCTTTTATGGACGATATGAAAGAAAATCTAGTAGCGCAGGGCAATCGTATACAGCACACAGAGGAACGAATATCCCGCCAGGAGGATTTGGTGAGTGGAGTGAATTCCCAGATGGCTGCGCTTGAGAAACGTTGTAAAATCTTAGAAGAGAAAGTAGAAGATCAAGAAAACCGGAGCAGAGGAAATAACATCAGGCTGGTAGGGGTCCCAGAAAGTGTAAAGGAAAAGGAACTGTGGGACCTAGTAGAGTAGTGGCTACCCAGAGAGTTGGGACTGGAGGTTGATGGCCAGAGGCTCCGGGCTGAGCGGGTGCTTCGCGTGGGTGTCTTTAAGGAGCAGAACAGCAAGCCACGACCGGTAATCGCCTGCATCTTTAACTACGCTGAGAAGGCTCAGCTAATGGCCAAGTATCGGCAGCAAAGGAATGTGGTCCATAACGGCACAAGCATCCTGATATTTCAGGATTTTTCACCGAGAGTGTCGGAGATGAGGAAACGACTCTCACCGTATTGTTCCCAGCTATTCAACAAAGGAGTCAAGTTTTCGCTGCAATACCCAGCACGGGTACGAGTGCAGCACGAGGGCAAGGTTTTGTTTATGGAGAGCCCTGAAGAGCTGCGAAGTTTCCTGGCTAATTTGTAATATGAGGAGGACTTGTGCTGCAGTTGGAGCAGAGAGCCTGGTTGGGGGCTGGGTGCTAACTTGAAACAGGCGAAGCCTTATTAGACGGACTAAGGAACTGTATGCTACCCCTGCACTCAATTGGGACACTGTTGGAGGTCGTGATGAGGGATTTGTGTTTTTTGTTGTTGTTTTTTTTCCTCCCTTCTTTCTTTTTCTTCAGACGAACAGGGTGTTCCTTGTACTGGACAGTATGACAGCAATTAAACAGCCCGTATGCAGCAAGAAGGAGGCAAACTGCTTGGCGGGAGTGTGTGATAGACTGGGTGTGACAGGAGAACTGGTGAGAAAGTAGGCGGATCTCACAACATCAGCCAGATGGAGGGTAATACTATTAACTGTTGCCTAGTAGCTTGAAAATGCGGATGGAAGCCAGCCGAGTTACTCAACAGAGCTGCCTGCATCACAATGATTTGTTTATATTGTTGTTAATTGCATTTTTCTGTGCTCTCTGGTGGGCGGGTAAAATGTAAAAGATATACACAGGGGCAGTGTGTTTATAGTGTGCTAAACTATAACATGTTATTGCAGATAAGTGCAAGTAGTGGGGGGTTTGAAAGGGAAGGAGCAACTGCTGAGGAATAATGTGAAGGTCCAGTGTTCAATGTTTTTTCTCATGCATTTGTGGGGTTGCAAATTCACTCACATGGATGGGGGTGGGGGCTGGATAGATGTACAATGCTGGTGTAATGTGACAGAGATGGAGCTCAGCTCGATGTTTAGTGCAGTAGGGGTTCAGATACATAATGTTCGAGGGAGGGCATATGGGTGGGGGGTACGGGGATTTTTCTTCATATGGCAATTGTAAGAGAGAAGTGGATACTTGAGAGGGAGAACCGGGTAGGGAGCAAAATAGCGAGGAGAGTAGCTTTCCAGGGGAGGGAATTGCAATGCTGGAGATTCTAGGGGGGTGGGAAGGACAAGGGTATAGAGGGTTTGGAGGGAGAGGGTGTGTGCTGTGGGAGGATGTTTGGGAGCTGTTGAAAGAGTATACTTGGTGCAGGATGGATGATGAGGTAGGAGGGGGGAGGGTTGGTAGAGGGAAGGTGGGGGGGAGGTTTCAGGCGGGGGGGGGGGGATGGGGATTGCACTCCTGGAGTCAGGTACAAGCCATTGGGAAGTGATGAACAGCTGGTCATACCATTGGGCTGGGATAGGAACGAGGTGGTGAGCTGGGACACTACCTTGGGACAGAGATGGGTCTGCTGGATGTCGAAGTCTACTTGGTTTTATGAGTAATTTAAGATTTGGATCATGGAATGTTGATGGGATACATTCGCCCATAAAACGTACTAAGATCCTGTCCCATTGTTCCAAGTTAAAAATAGACGTATTATTTCTGCAGGAAACGCACCTTTCCCAAGTGGAACACCAAAAACTAAAAAAAGGATGGGTGGGTGATCTGGTCTCTGCGTCCTTTAACAACAGGCAGAGAGGCGTTGCTATTCTGTTCCATAAAAAGCACCATGTATGCATGCATAAATTGATTCAGGATCCGGGGGGGTAGATTTATCATCTGGATGGGGGAAATTGCAGGCCAGAGGGTTGCTCTTTGTTCTGTGTACGCACCAAATGTATATTCTCACTCTTTTATCTCAAGTCTTATTGCGCAGTTGGTGACAGTAAGCGGGTATCAGCTGGTGCTAGGAGGGTATTTCAACATTACTGCGGATCCCTTGATAGATTGTAAGCCAGCTAAAGCTAGACCCCCGGCATTGAAGGATAAAGGGGTAAATTTGTTGATGAGTGAGTTAAGCCTGATAGATGTTTGGAGACTGCTGCACCCGGATTCGTATGATTACACCTATTTCTCCCAGGCGCACGGTGTACATGCCAGGTTGGATTATTTGCTCTTGGGTGCCTCTCTCTTTTCGCGGGTAGTGGCTGCGGATATTGTAGATGAGGCAATCTCAGACCATTGTTTGGTTTGGGTAGATATACGTGGGCAACAGCAAAGAGAGAAGCCAGTGTGGCGTATGAACCCCACATTGTATATGGACTCCGAGTTCCGAGCTTTCTTGCTTGAAAGGTGGGAGAATTATTTGAAGGAAAATGACCCAGATACGGTGGATCCTATCATCTATTGGGAGGCAGGAAAGGCAGTGATGAGGGGGCATATTTTGGGATATGTGGCCAGGACTCGTAGGGAAGGGGAGAGCCAACTTGTTGCCTTGGCGACCCAATTGCAGCAACTGAGGGGGAAACATATTTTCACCAAAGATGAGAGGGTGAAAAGAGAATATTATGCTATACGTAAGCAGATCAATGATCTTCGACTGCGAGGGCAGCACAGGACATTCAAATGTATAAGTATAATTTGTACCGATGGGGGAATAAAGCAGGGAAGCTGCTGGCCGCTCTTGTTAAGGGGAGAGCGGTGAGAAAAACCATCACTAGCATTCGGCAGTCAGGAGGTAAAGTGGTAACAACTGACACAGAGATACAACAAGAGTTTGTGAAATTTTATCAGGCCCTCTATGATAAGGGGGAAATAGACAGTGAGCAGAGAGAGTCTTTCTTTCAGGGTTTGGTTCTACCCCAGCTATCACAGGCACAAAGGGAAGCTCTGAATGCTCCGGTGACAGGAATGGAGATAGGACAGGCAATTAAGCGTATGAAACTGGCAAAGGCGCCGGGGCCTGATGGGCTTGGGCCAGAGTTTTATAAGATTCTGGGTATGAAAATCAGTCCTCCCTTTCAAGAGCTGTGCCATAATTTGTGCGATGTGGGAGAGGCAGGGAGGAATTTAACACATGCTCATATTGTGGTGCTCCCCAAACCTGGGAGGGATGAGGAGCTGTTAGGATCGTATCGGCCAATATCGCTTCTCAATCAGGACATAAAGCTCTTCGCGAATATTCAGGCTCACAGACTGGGAAAGGTCTTGCCTGCGCTGATACATGAAGACCAGGCGGGGTTCGTGCCGGGAAGATATGCGTCATCTAATGTCCTATGGGCTCTGACAGTCTTACAGAAATTGGGGGGCGTGCCAGGAGATGCTATCATCACTAGTCTGGATGCAGAGAAGGCATTCGATAAGATTTTGTGGGACTATTTGTTCTGGGTGCTACCTCAGTTTTTTTTGTTTTTTTTTTTTGTTACATTTGTACCCCAGGCTCAATGCGGCTTACATGGGGCAATGGAGAGTTAAGTGACTTGCCCAGAGTCACAAGGAGCTGCCTGTGCCGGGAATCGAACTCAGTTCCTCAGTTCCCCAGGACCAAAGTCCACCACCCTAACCACTAGGCCACTCCTAGTGGGCTCATTTCTGGGAGGTATAAGAGCTTTGTATAGTAATCCCACAGCTCAAATAATGATTAATGGGGCGCTGTCCCCAATTTTTGGGCTGGAGCGTGGTACCAGACAGGGATGCCCGCTTTCGCCCATGCTTTTTGTGTTATCGCTTGAGCCCTTTGCCGCAAAGATCAGGCAGTCCAGCCAAGTGCAAGGCATCCGGGTGGGGTCCCAGGAATTTAAAATAAATCTATTTGCTGATGATATGCTCATATATTTGGATCAGGCAACCAGGTCGCTCCCCAATCTGATAACGCTGCTAACACAATTTGGGTCCTTCTCTGGACTGCGAATTAATTTGGACAAATCAGAGGCTCTAGCGGTATCTTCCCCATGTGGATGCCAGCAGATGCCAACGTTCCCTCTGGCCTGGTCCTCGGGCACTTTAAAGTACTTAGGTGTGTATCTCCATAAAGACCTGAAAGAAATATACCGTAGAAATATACAGGATAAACTCAATAGTATCAAGGCACTGTGCCACCGATGGCGAGAGTTACCGCTCTCATTGTTTGGGAGGGTGGCCCTAGTTAAAATGGTGATGTTGCCGAAGATCCTCTATCCCCTACAGATGTTACCTCTCTGGATTACGAGGAGGGATGAACTTTGTTATAAAGGGTATATTGGGTCATTTTTATGGACAGGGCGAAGGGCCAGAATTGGATATATAAAGCTCACGCAGTCTAGAGCGAGGGGGGGTTTAAACTTGCCGGATCTTCAGTTATATAACGTGGCATCCTTGCTCAGATGGATACATGAAATGTATACGGGAGCTGCGAGGTTTGCGCCAAAATCTGTATGGGAGGCAGGATCTTTACCATCTGCAGCTCTTAATCTTTTACAGAGTGGGACGGGGGGGAGAGAGAGTTTGTATCCTTTGCTTCGGCCACTGCGACGGGCTTGGGAATGGTGGAGAAGAGGTATAGGGGGCGCAAGGGGCTCATCTCCTTTCCTAGCGGCAGTAGACAACCCTCAGTTTCCAGCGGGGCAGGGTGCGACTCGTTTCAAAGCCTGGGCGAGGAGGGGCTATCGTTACGTCGGGCAATTTACGGGGCTTGGAGGAGGACATCTACCCACTTTTGAACAGGTGCAGGAGGCTTGGAATTTGGTGCGTGCAGACTTTATGCCATTTTTGCAGTGGAGGCACTATTGTGCTACATTAGCTTCTGGGGATGAGGGGGGACCGGTTTTCACCCAGCTGGATAAGATTTTTTGTCAAGTACCCAAAGAGGCGAATAAGCTAGCGGTCTGGTATGCTATAGGGAGGGAGCAAAGGCAAGTGTCCTCACTCGATAACCTGGCCTAGTGGTGGGGGGAGCAATTGGGAGAAGAGATTACAGGGAAAAAGCTCTCAGCATATTTTACGGGCGCGTTCAAGGCAACAACCAGTGCCAATCTGCAGGAGATGCAATTTAGACTGCTGCATGCTGCTTTTATAACAAGGGCTAAGGGGAAGAAAATGGGGCTCTGGGAGGATAGCAACTGTGTTAGATGCAAGCAGAAGGAGGGCATTCTTGTGCATACTTTCTTGGAATGTTTGGCTTTGCGAGAATATTGGACGAATGTGTTGGGTGCTGTGGAGAAGATGATGGATGCTACTCTTGAATGGTCCTACAGGGTACTGCTTCTGGGAGATGAAAAGGATTTGGGGACACAGGGGTTGTCACCGTCCCAGGTGCGGTTTGTCTGTGTGGCGTTGATGATAGCAAGGAAAGTCATATTAGTGAATTGGATAGCAGAAGCACCATCAACAGTGCGCCAATGGTTGGTAAAGATGAAGCAGATGGCTGGTTGGGAAAAAGAAAGGGAAAAAACCTCTGGGCAAAGGGCTGGACAGGAGTATAGTTCCTTGTGGAAGCTTTTTGACGCACTACATAAAGAATCTCAATAGACTCCAGGAGTGGGGGGAAGGGATGGGGGGTAGTGGGGGGGGGAAGGAATGTTGGGAGGGATAAAACAAAAAAGAAGGTACAAAAGAGTGCACCCAGGAAGATGTTGACAGATATGTTCGTACAGAATGATGCAATATATTGGGATGTCATCAAAAGAGCGTGTACAGATGTTGTTTACTTGTTTGATATATGTTGGAAGTTTTGCATTTCTGAGGCAAGGAATGGTTTAAATGTGTCAAGTTATATTCTTATCTTGGCTGTATCCCGTGGCTTATTTACAAGTTGAATTGTTTTTTTAAGATGCACTGTGCAGCTTCTGTACTTCAATAAATATATGTTAAAAAAAAAAAAACACTACACACATACATGTACTTTGATTCCCCCAGATAAGGGCCAACCATAGAGGGAGCAAAATATACTTTGTTACTAGTTTTATTGTTGAATTACCATGGATGGAGTTTGTTAGGTTCACTTTATTAGGTTGCAGGTACATACTGTTTCTTTTATGTGAAGAATAAAGTGAAAAAAAGTGAATACTTGCAAACTGAAATCCATATTGCAGTCTTGCAAATCTCCTTGATGGAGGTAATCAACATTGCCATGGCCATAACTTTATGTACACTTAAATTAAAAACTGACTAGGCATAACAAAAGGTGATGCATTCTGCTATCCAACAAGAAATAGTAAATTTTGCTACCACGAGCCCAGGCCTATAACAGGTTATATGAAACAAAAGTTGGATGACCGTCTATGGGTTTATAGTCTGCTCATGGGAAATAACAGCTCCCTTGCAATGGAACAGGAAGCATGTCTGAGTGCGCTATATTGGAGATTCTGGATTTCAACTTTCTACCCAAAAGCCTAAATTTGGCTTCTAGAATTTCTCTCCTACATTTTCCTATGTCAATGGTAAACACATGTACCAAGACAGCTGGCTCCTCACCAGTACAGTCTAAGATGCTGGAATAAATCGGTGTGCCAGTTTGCCTGAAAATCACCTGCTGGAGTAGCCAGAAAAGAGAAAAAGCACTAGCTGCCCCTGACCAGATAAAGTACTGTTGGCCTGAGCTGAAGAGAGGGACTAGGGCAGAAAAAGCATCAGCAGCTGAAGCAGAATCATTAGCAGCGGTTACATATTGGAAAGGGCTTTGGTAGCCAGAGCAGGAACAAACTAAAGCCCAGGGAACAGAAAGAACAGCAATAGCAGAAGACTGGGGCAAGTTTTGAAGGGAATGCTCCTAGGCCAGGCAATATATGAGAAGCCGATGAACTGTAGAAGGTAGGCAGTAGAAGAAAAGTCCAGCAAAAGAGAAATAAGTAAAAACATTTTAAAAAGAAGGTGATACAGGGAGATCACATCCCAGCTCTTAAGAATTTTGGCCAGTGCCTAAGTTCTAAAATATGCCTCTTTTCCATATAAATTACTATATCTTCAGTGTACATTAGACCAGGCCTCAACAAGTCTGTTGAATCTAAGAGCCAAACCAAAAACTCTTATCACTCTCAGTGAAGTAGAGGTGGCAGAGAAGGCGTGAATCCCTCAGAGATTAGCAACAGCTCTTGTAGAAACTCATTACCAAAGCTCTGTCCTCATTCTACCTATGAGCAAATAAAGTTCAGTAGACTCAGGGGGGGGGATGCACTAAAGTCGTCAGAGCCGTTCCGTTCCGTACCGAATTCCATAGCGAATCGGTAGGGAACGGCTATGCATCAAGGAAAGGGAATGCAAATGAGCTGCTCGTTGTAGCTCACTTGCATTCTTTATTCCTTCTTAAAACAGTCGGAGAATCGGCTGATCAAGCATGCGCAGAGCAGCAAAGCGTTATGCTGGCTGCTCTGCGTATGCCACATACGCCTTTATAATACGTTTTTATTATTGCGGGGGGAGGACGCACAAAATGGACGTTTTTTTTTTAAGCGAAGTTTTATTTAAAAAATCACAGGCTCCGAAGCTGCTTCTACTAATGTATTGTGCAGTTTGGAAGTTGTTAGTCTTGAAAAGGTTCATGAATGGCAGAATAACAAATGTTTAAATAAATAAATACATACAGGGAGAAAATAATAAATGACTCCAATTTTAACAAAACTATTAGTGGGATTTGAACCCACCACCTCTGGATTACAAGACCAGTGCTCTAACCACTTGCCACAGCTCCATTTGCTTGGATGTCCCTCCCTTACTTCCAGGTCTCTCAACTGAGTGAAGCACGGGCAAAAAGGATGTTTTTATTATTGTGGGGGAGGACGCACAAAATGGCCATTTTTTTTAAGCGAAGCTTTATAAAAAAAAATCAAACAGGCTCCGATGCTGCAGGCTCTTTTTTGGACATCATTCAACCCCGGAATAATAAAAACGTCCTTTTTGCCCGTGCTTCACTCAGCTGAGAAGTCTCTGAGCCAATTACAGCGTGTTTAGCTGAGCTAAATGCGCTGGGATTGGCTCAGAGACTTCCAGGTTTGTTTGTTTTTTTTTACATTTTAATAATTTTTCCAATCTGGTACAGGTCTCTCGTTAGATTTTCCAGCGTTTTCCAGCGTTAAGGCAATCGGAAAAGGTTAGTGCATCTCATAGTGCTGGGCAGACTTATACGGTCTGTGCCAGAGCCGGTGGTTGGGAGGCGGGGCTGGTGGTTGGAAGGCGGGGATAGTGCTGGGCAGACTTATACGGTCTGTGCCCTGAAGAGCATAGGTACAAATCAAAGTGGGGTATACACAAAAAGTAGCACACGAGTTGTCTTGATGGGCAGACTGGATGGACCGTGCAGGTCTTTTTCTGCCGTCATCTATGTATGTTACTATTACAATAGGGTTTCTACACGATTTGCTCATCTGCATTCTGTTTTCGTTAGCTACTACAGGTGTTTAGTGCATGCCAGGGTTTACTGCTTGCTCGTTAATGGCTCGTTATTGGCTCGTAAAGTTTAGTGCATCTGGCCCTCAGTCCCTTAAGGTGCACTACTGCACATCACTGCCAGAAGCCAGCAGTCTCCCTTCTTGAAACATGCTGTCAGCTGCATGACAGACACCTTGAGAGGTGAAGCCCATCTGTCTCTCATACCTTCCTTCCTCGAAGCTCCTGTACTATTTTGCTGTAGCTTACAGAGAGCCAAATCACTGTGAGCAGGAATCCTGCTATATTTTTGGCAGCACCACATAAGAAAAATGTATAGGGGCATGAAATCCCGGGTGTCAGGTCAATCTGGCACCCAGGATCTGTTGAGCCCTACATTAGGTTGTTTGAACAAGGCCACACTTACCCATAGAGCTATATTCCTTTACCTTCTCCAAGACCTTAGCCTGCTCCAGGCCCTTTGCTGGAAGTACCTTCACATAGCTCATTCCATCTTTCAAGCTCAACATTGAATCAATCATGTCATCCACTGCCTTATTCAACTGCTTCTGGATCTAGTGGGAAGAAGATGAAAAGGAAGCATGAACATTCAAATTATCATCATGTCACATTGTTCAAAAAGAGAAAACCTGTGATTTGGAGCTGAGTATCTAACAATGCTACTTTTATCAGAACACAGTAACATAGTAAATGACGGCAGATAAAGACCTGTACGGTCCATCCAGTCTGCCTAACAAGATAAAGTATCACATACCATGTAAATGAGTTTATTTGTATACCAGAGTTTGATTTGTCCCTGCCTTTCTCAGGGCACAGACCATAAAAGTCTGCCCAGCACTGTTCTTGTATTAAGATCTGAAGCTAAAGACAAAGCCCCTTAAAATTTACACTCCAGTCCATCCTTATCTATTTAGTCACGATCAGGTATAAACCACAGAAGTCTGCCTAGCTCCCACCGTCTCTGTGAAAAAATACTTTCTGACATTAGTCCTGAGTCTGCCCCCCTTCAACCTCAATTCACGTCCTCTAGTTCTACCGCCTTCCCGTCTCCGAAAAAGGTTCATTTGCGGATTAACACCTTTCAAATATTTGAACACCTGTATCATTTCACCCCTGTTTCTCCTTTTCTCCAAGGTATACATACATGTTCAGGTCAGCAAGCCTCTCCTCATACGGTTTGCAACGCAAATCCCATACCATTTTTGAAGCTTTTCTTTGCACTGCTTCCAGTCTTTTTACATCTTTAGCAAGATATGGCCTCCAAAACTGAACACAATACTCCAAGTGGGGCCTCACCAACGACTTGTAGAGGGCATCAACACATCCTTTGTGTCAGGAAGTATTTTTTCAGAGAGAGTGGTGGATACTTGGAATGCCCTCCTGCAGGAGGTGATGGAGATGAAAACGGTAACGGAATTCAAAAATGCGTGGGATAAACATAAAGGAATCCTGTTCAGAAGGAATGGATCCTCAGAACCTTTGCGGAGATTGGGTGGCAGCACCGGTGGTTGGGAGGTGGGGCTAGTACTGGGCAGACTTCTATGGTCTGTGCCCTGAAAATGGTAGATACAAATCAAGGTCAAGTATACATATAAAGTAGTGCATATGAGTTTATCTTGTTGGACAGATTGGATGGACTGTACAGGTCTTTTTCTGCCGTCACCTACTATGTTACTAACAGGCTTATTTTCTAAAGAGATTGCCGGCAATCTTCCAACACAAATCGGGAGATCGTCAGCGATCTCCTGAAACCGGCCAAATCGGTATAATCGAAAGCCGATTTTGGCCGGCATCAACTGCTTTCCGTCGCAGAGCCGGCGAAATTTCAAAGGGGCCCCAACTGACCAAATGACCACCGGAGGGAATCGGGGATGACCTCCCCTTACTCCCCCAGTGGTCACCAATCCCCTCCCACCAAAAAAAAATCGAAGTGCTCGTCAGGGATGTCCTAAATCAAAAGTATTTTTGCTCAGCTTTTTCAGTAGTACCAGTGGGATTTGAACCAGCCACCTCTGGATTACAAGACCAGTGCTCTAACCACTTGGCCACAACTCCACTTACTTGGATGTCCCTCCCTTTTGATTATGCCCCTTCAGGTCTCTCTCAGCCAATCACAGCGTATTTAGCTGTCTGTGAGTGGCTAAGAGAGACCCCTGTCTGTGATTGGCTGAGAGAGACCTGAAGGGGCATAATCAAAAGGGAGGGACATCCAAGTAAGTGGAGCTGTGGCCAAGTGGTTAGAGCACCGGTCTTGTAATCCAGAGGTGGACGGTTCAAATCCCACTGGTACTACTGAAAAAACCGTCCCTGATGAGCACTTTTTTTTTCCCACTGTTTTTGAAGCCAGCCATCTGTAAACCCGGCGATCTCAACATTTGACCTAAATGTTGAGATTTAGCCGGCCCCAACCGTACTATCGAAAGAAAAGATGGCCAGCCATCTTTTTCAATAATACGGTTGGCACTGCCCCTTTGCGGAGCTGGCCATTTAGATGGCCGGCGCCGTTTGATTATGCCCCTCTAAGTTTCTCCTGCTGGTTATGCCCCTCTCTATGCAGCCTAGCATCCTTCTGGCCACGGCCATCGCCTTGTCACATTGTTTCTTCATCTTCAGATCCTCAGAGACACCAACAGCCCAAGGTCTCTCTCCTGAGTTGAGCTTACTAATCTCTCCCCTCCTATCCGGTATCTCTCTTTTGGGTTTCTGCACCCCAAGTGCATCACTCTATACTTCTTGGCATTACATTTTAACTGGGTATATCAGTTTCACTTCTATGTCAAATACTGTGTAGAGATCTATGCGTGTATAGTAGTGTATAATAGTGCTCAGATACTAGTGCTTGAGTTTTAAGCCATAGGACAGCTTATATCATCAAAACACCCATGCCACCATCATTGCACTATAAGCCCCTCCCTCACTCCTTGTAGGTATCTTATGCAGTGGTGTGCTGGAGCCGGCTCGCACCAGCTCGCAAGAGCCGGTTGTTAAATTTTTAAAGCTCTTGCGAGCCGTTTGTTGTGGCAGGCGAGCCGGTTCCCAGGGGCGGCGCAACCCGGCGGACATGGGCGCCCCATATAGGAGGCTAGCCCAACTGTGACCTTCCCCTGCTTCCCCCACAAGCGCAGGGCTCCGTCTTCCCTCCTGACTCAGCTCCGCCCCCTCGCGCCTTTTACCTTCCGTGGTGGCAGCGACATCAGTGAGGAAGAACGAAGGCGGCACTGCGGGCTCGCCTCCGGCTCCAGCTTCTCCCTTCCCTCTTCAGACAGTGTCCCGCCTTCGCAGAAACAGGAAATGCATCATCGGAGAAGGCGGGACACTGCCTGAAGAGGAAGGGAGAAGCTGAAGGCGAGCCTGCACTGTCTTCTTCTTTATTGATGTCGCTGACACGGATAGTACAAGTAGTGCTGCGGGTGCTTAAGGGTGGTGAAGTGTGTGCGGGAGAGGGGAGGTGAGAGAGCTATTTATTTATTTGTTACATTTGTACCACACGCTTTCCCACTCATGGCAGGCTCAATGCGGCTTTCATGGGGCAACGGAGGGTTACGTGACTTGCCCAGAGTCACAAGGAGCTGCCTATGCCTGAAGTGGGAATCGAACTCAGTTCCTCAGTTCCCCAGGACCAAAGTCCACCACCCTAACCACTAGGCCACTCCTCCACTCTATGGTGAAGACACCACCCCGCCCAGCGCCCAGAGCTCCCGTCTTTATGAATGAGAGTTGTACAGGAAAACCCACGCCCTGACTCCGCCCCCTCCTGCCGATTGGCCGAGTTACCTCTGCGCATTCCACCTGCTGCTGGAGGCAGGGCCAGCTACTGCCGCTCTCTGTGGTCTGTCTGAGAGTATGCGCTGGCCAGTGGGGCAAGTCTGTTCACTGCTTCACAAGCTACATGGCTCGCTAGCAAGTTCAGATGGGAGTTTCTCTGCGGTGAGTGAACAAGATTAAATGTTGTACTTGAGCAATAACTCTCCCCCCCACCCCATCCGAGTGATCCTGTAGGTCTGTTTTTGGAACCCTTGTCTTTTCCATCTCTGCTTTTTAGCCATCATCCACTGTTTTATTAAACGCTATTTTGGTTTAAGAAAGGGATTGGATTTCTCTCACGTCTTTTTCAGTAGTAGCTCCAGCCGAGGTACGTTCAGGTAATTTAGTTGTTTTCCTGCTCCTAGAGGGCTTACAATTAAATTTGTACCTAAAGCAGTGGAGAGAGTTAAGCAGGGGTGTGTAGCCTGGGAGGAAGGTGTGAGAAAGAGCTATGGATATCTCTATGAGGAGGGGATGAGGATGAGAGAGAGCTATGGTGGATGTTTATGCCCAGGGAAGGTGTTTGAGAGAAGGATGGAGTCCACCTGGAAAAGGGGCAACAAATACTGGGGACTGAACCTGCTGGGGCAAGGGGGGGAGATCAAGCTTAGGATGGGGTTCAAGTTAGCTGGTAAGTGAGAGGGCTGGGGAGAGGGTACTGAGCTTGAACTGGGAGAAAGCTTGGAGGGTGTCACTCAGGGGGAGAGAAGAGATCGCTGGAGAGGAGGGGAGGGGGAGAGAACAGATCACTGGACATGGAGAGAAGGGTAGGGCAGGGGGAGAGAAGGGGGAGAGAAAAGAGATCGCTGGAGAGGAGGGGAGGGCAGGGAAGAGAGGAGAATTGCTGGCGATGGATGGATGGAGGGGAGGGGGAGAGAAGAGATTGCTAGACATGGATGGATGGAGGGAAGGGCAGGGGAGAGAGGAGAGTTTCAGGACATGGATGGAGGGGAATGCTGGAGAAATTCTGGACATGGATGGAGGGGAGGGAAGACAGGAAGGAGATGCACATGGATGGAGGGGAAGAGAGAGAAGAAATGCTGGACATCGATGGAGCGGAGGGAAGAGAGAGGAAGTGAGATGAACATGAATGGAGGGGAGAAAGGAGAAATGCTGGACATGGATGGAGGAGAAGGAAGGGAGAGAGAAAAAATGCTGAACATGGAGAGGAGAGAGAGGATGGAGATGAGATGAGGGAAAGGAAGAGAGGAGAAAAACTGCACATGGATGGAGAAAATAGGAAGAAGCTAGATCCACTGGACAGTCAAGTCTGCGGAGGACCAGAAATGAAGAAGAAAGGAGGAAAGAAAAGAAATAAATGGAAAGGAAGCCCTGGAAACGGAGTCAAGGGAACAGACAGAGAGCAGCAGAATCAGATACTGGGCCACCATGATGAGAAAAAAAAAGGCACCAGACAACAAAGGTAGAAAAAAATTATTTTCATTTTAGTGTTTGGAATATGTCCACTTTGAGAATTTACATCTATCATCATATTTTGCAGTGTATAGCAACATGTTTCTTTCTGTTTTTCTGGTATTGTGCTTCTTAGGATTTCAGGTTAATTTTTGAAGAATTTGAATAGGGGCTATCTCTGTTCTGCATGTATGACTGCAAGGCCATATGTCTGAATAGGGATCTGTTTGTTAGGTTCTGAGATTTTGATAACACATTGTTTTTCAGAGTTGGCAAGACTGTCTGTTCTCCTAATTCCTGGTCTGTATGCTAATTTGGTTTGTGTCATTTTGGGTATACTGCAGAGATTTTTTTTTTCCTGGTAAAGGGCTTCTAAAAATCCTGGTAAAGGGCTTCTAAAACAGACATCATGTTATGAGAATCAGGTTCTCAGCATTATATTTGGGACTTCCGGTGACGTCATGACCGAGAGAGGTTGAAGGAGAAATCTCTCCGGCTCCTGTCTTCCCCCTAGAGCCTTAAAAAAGTAAACAACGTGGATTACAGCTCGCTAAAGATCATAAATTAACAAACCCAGGATCTGGTCAATAACTTTTTGCGGTTACGGACATTGATATGGCAGCGAAAACCGCCACAAAAGACAGACTCCGCGGCAGGGTGGGCGAAGAAAAAATGGCGCCGCCCGCAAGCCCGCCTGGGCCGTCGAGCACATCGACATGGATAGCCGAAATCACGGCTGAAATGCGAACAGTGATGGAAGATCTTCTAGATCGCCGGCTCACCCCGATAGATGCCAAGCTCGAACGAGTACAGACTCAGCTCGCAGAGCTGTCGAAAGACTGTGCAGCATTTCAAACGCGAGTCTCCGAAGTCGAGGATCGCGTCGAGGAGGTGGAAGTAACACAAAAACAGATGCGGGACCAGCTGAGGGCATTGGAGTATAAAGTAGAAGATCTGGAAAACAGATCTAGAAGAAATAATATTCGTCTGGTGGGTCTCCCGGAGAATATCCCGGAACGGGGCCTGGAGACCTTTTTGGCTGACTGGATAAAGAAAGAACTACAACTCCCAGAAGCATTGGGGCCACTCCGCATCGAGAGAGCCCATCGATTAGGACCGAAAGGCACAGGAACTGGTAGACCACGTGTAATCATTTTAAGATTTCTAGACTATGCTCAAAAACAAGAAATCTTGCAACGGCTTAGAGCAGGAAGCTCTTTAGTTTTTGAAGGAGAGACGATAAGGTGCTTTCAGGACTATTCCGCTGGTGTAGCAGCAAAAAGGCGCCAGTTTTCGGAGATCTGTTCAAAGCTGTTTCAGAAGAAAGTGCGGTTTGCGCTGCAGTACCCAGCAAAACTACGTGTCACCTATAAAGGAATCACTAAGACATACGAAACAGTAACTGCTGCCCAAGACATCTTAAAACAGCTGGAAGCGGATGCACCTGAAGATCGTTGAAAATGAAGCGGTGGTACCAGTCAAGATGACAGACCGGATCCTGGAGGGACTTTGAAAATGAGAGTTGGTATAGATATGTGCTCCCAGGGGCACACGTAGTGAGTCACAGAGGATGCACTATATGATTTATCTATGGGGAGCCTGGTTGCGGGCCATGTTTAAAGGTTAAATTAGCAGGATTTAAAAGATTTAAAGGCTTTGGTTAACAAAGAAAGGCTAAATAGAAGTTGTAATACATAGGGGATGTTCTTTAAGTTTTTTCTTTGGGTTCTATTTCAAGGAAAGGTTGGAGTTCGTAAAGGGGTTCTGGGGGGAAGAGGGAGGGACGTAGGAAGTAATGGTCCCAGTTAGTGGGTCCGGATACCAGGGTTTCAGGGGAAGGGGGGTAGGAGATTCTGGGATAGGGAGGAAGGGATTGGGCGGAAGGGGGAGGGGGGGAGTAGATTTGGGAATTGGCCTTTGGAGAAGGGGAGCGGCCGTGGAGAGACAAGTCTTACTATATGTCTGGCAGACTGGGAGATGGATATGCTGGCTGGAATTGGGGATGTTGGGAGATTGGTTGTGGATGCAGACTCAGAGGGTTAGACAATTAGTGATTGGAAGAGTCCGAAGTGGGAGGGGACAGTGGCTGGGATGCCCCCTCTCACAATTATCGCAGTTTTTTGTACTACATAGCATTTTATATATAGTGGAGGTATGGTAAACATTGTAACCTGGAATGTAGGTGGAATAAATTCACCTATGAAGCGTTCCAAGATTTTACAACAACTAAATAGACAACATATAGATATTGCATTACTACAGGAGACACATTTATCCCAGATAGAACATGCCAAACTCAACACATGGTGGGTAGATAAGTGTGTAGCGGCACATGCACAGGGGAAAAAAGGGGGAGTGGCTATTCTGGTCCGTAAAGGGGTAGCTACGGAGATACGCCCACTCTTAGTAGACACCATGGGAAGATATGTTATATTGGAGGCCTTGGTAGGTAAACAAAAAGTGCTTATTAGCAATATTTATGCTCCTAATAATTATGACAAAAAATTCTTCCAAACGATAATCAACTTTCTCCTTCGGCAACCACACGCAGAACTCATAGTAGGGGGAGATTTTAACGCAGTTTGGGACCCCTCTCTAGATAAATCAATACCAGGAAACACTATGGCCTACTATAATAATAGAGGTTTGTTGAAGTTAAGCCACTTGTTAGGCCTGACGGATGTCTGGAGGGTGTTACACCCGGGAATGAGAGATTACACACATTTGTCACGGGCTCACTCGACACAATCTCGTATTGACTATGTCCTTGTTTCCAGTCAGATGTTTGGGGAAATTATAAAAGCAGAGATAGGGCCCTACATGATATCTGATCATGCGTGGGTTCGTGTAGAGTGGAAACCACGAGGACAGATCCGAAAAGACAGTAGGTGGCAATTCCCCTTAGAGTTTTATGCAGATCCCATCTTAAAGGGGCGTTTACAGGCTAGCTGGGCGGATTACGTGGTTCAAAATCATGAACATCAAAAAGACCCAGTCTTGTTCTGGGAAGCTGCTAAGGCCATGCTTCGGGGGGAAATCATTAGCCATGTGCATTATGTTAGGATCACCAGAGACAGACAGATATTGCGGTTAAGTAAGCAACTTTGCCGTGCGAGGATGCGGTTTGGGGAAACGCATGTTGCTGCTGACAAACAACAGGTACTGGAGTTACAATCAGCCCTGAATGAACTCTTACATAGGCGGGCGCGTAAATCGTACATGTACTATCGGTACATGCTTTACAAACATGGGAATAAAGCAGGCAAATTGCTGGCCAAACTCCTCAAACAAAAAGGGGGATCTAAGCACATTTTGGCCCTTAGAGAGAAAGGGGGAGATCTTAAAACCACAGACCGGGAGATATGCAATATTTTTCAGACCTTTTATAAAAATCTTTATGCCCCCCCGGAGGAGGGAGGCCTGGCAAACCAGATGTATTTAAATAACCTCAATCTGCCTAGGCTTACCCAACGAGAGCGAGAACAACTTAATCAACCATTTACAGTAGATGAGGTGACCATGGTCATAGCTCAGAGCCCTTTGTTAAAGGCCCCAGGGCCGGATGGCCTAAGGGCCGAATTTTATAAAATGATGGGAGCCGATATTGTCTCAGATTTGTCCAATTTTTTAAACCAAATGGTTGACTTGAAAATAATGCCGCCTGATCTGAATAGGGCGCAGATAATAGTCTTACCTAAGCCAGGGAGAGATCTATTAGATCCGGCGGCATATCGCCCTATATCTTTGCTGAACTACGACACCAAGTTGATGGCAAAGATTTTGGCAAATAGATTGGCCAGACTACTGCCCCGATTGATACATGAGAGTCAGGTGGGCTTTGTGGGAGGCCGAGCCGTGAGTAAAAATCTGAGGGCAATCTTAGCATCGCTAGAACATGGGGAACGCAAGAGCTTGGAGTCTCTATTGATTAGCTTTGATGCCGAAAAGGCCTTTGATAAAGTACATTGGACATTTCTCTTTGATACTCTGGAAAGTTATGGCTTTTCAGGTAGATTTATAGAGGCAATTCAAACCTTATACGCCAACCCAAGTGCTGTGATATGGGTGAATGGGGTAACATCCTCAAGTTTTCCCATTCAGAGAGGAACCAGGCAAGGTTGCCCCCTATCTCCCCTCCTTTTTGTATTGGTGTTGGACCCTCTCATTCGAGACATTATGGAAAATCCCTTGATAAAGGGAATGAGAATGGGCACACAGACATTTAAAATAGCGGCCTTTGCGGACGACCTTCTGGTTCACTTGACATCACCAAAAGAGTCATTAGAGACGCTCTTGGAGACATTTCAGGAATACGGGGATTATTCGGGCTTTAGGATCAACTTGGATAAGTCTGAGGCGCTGGCATCCTCGGCAATGGGCGAGGTAGATTGGGGCGATGAATTTCCTTTACGCTGGGCTAACCGCTTTTTTAAATATCTTGGGATCCGACTTACAATGCATACAACCGAATTACATCGGTTAAATATTCGGGCCCTTCTCGATTATACTAGGAAAAAGCTGGATTCTTGGAGGGGTCTGCCATTGTCTCTGCTGGGTCGGGTCCACTTGATTCAGATGGTGATTTTCCCACGCTGGCTATACACTTTACAAACACTGCCTATCCGTTTAACAAAAATGGATCTGAAATGTATAAATCGCCTATGGAGCCAATTCTGTTGGGCTGGTAAGAAAGCAAAGTTACAACAGGGACTGCTGGTGGGGGGTTGGAAGCAGGGAGGTATGGGATTTCCAGACTTGTTCTTATATAATCAAGCCTGTTTGTTACGACACGTGAGAGACTGGCTTTACTCAACACATTATTACACTCCCACAGAGCTGGAACAGGCTTGTCTCGCACCGCATGATACGATTGCATTATTTCACTTACCCCGAAATAAAATACCCCCGCAGCTCAGGAAAAGTGTGTTGCTTCAACCCCTTCGCCTAGCGTGGCAGTGGTGGGTAGGACAATTAGGGGGACATCCAAACATCTCAGATCAGATTCCAATTGTAGGGAATGCAGCATTTGCAGTAGGAATGAGCAATTCGATATTTATGGGCTGGAAGCAGAGAGGCATCAAAATCCTAGAGCATCTCCTACAGGAGAAAGGAGGCTTCTTGTCATTTGATATGTTAAAAGAGAGGATAGGATCTGATTGGGGAACCCACTTTGCGTACATGCAAATCCGACATTATATGCAGACAATGCCACAGGAAGCATTAAGAGGTCGCTTAGGGGATAAGATACAGGACTTTTTTATGGATCTGGCGACCGAAAGACATGCAATATCCGACTTATATGGGGCTCTGGCCCGGAAGCGGTCGGTGCAACAATATGACAAAATTAAACTTAAATGGGAGCAAGACCTTGGGACTTCGCTGGCGTCCTGGGATGTAGTGGCCTCGCTGAAAGGGATTAAACAGTTAGTTACAGATGAAAGATTGAGAGAATGTGGATATAGAGTTATACTACGGGGATACATGACTAAAGTACAGTTAGCCCATATGCAGAGGTCGATGAGTCCCACCTGTTCTAAGTGCACGGAGGGACCAGGCACGTTTTATCATGCCCTTTGGCAATGCCCTAGGGTACGGACATTTTGGCACCGCGTTCGTGGATTTTTGATACGACTAGGTGTTAAAGTCCAGGGTACAGAGAAGCAATTTTTGATAGACCTACCTAGAGCTTTCGCCCCCAATAGAGCGCCAGCGACTCTTTTAGGTAGGAAGCTGTGTTTGGTGGCTCGCAAATGCATTCTGCAGTATTGGATTTCTCCGGAGGCGCCTGCCTACTGGCACTGGAGAAATCAGGTCCATCTCCTAGCCTCGTGGGAAGCACGAGAATCCAAAACATCAGTCAAACGTAGACGACTTTTTCTTCAAATTTGGTCCCCTTATTTACAATTGTTGAGCCCACATGGGAGAAGTCTGCTCGTTAATTCCAGTTAGCATATATAGAGTCTAAAACACTGCGGTCGCTCCCGTTTCAGTTAAGCCCGCCTGGGAATGGGTGGAGAGGGTGGGAGGTGGGGGGGAGAGGGAAGGGAGATTGGGAAGCACCAAGTTCAAAATTAGTAACCTATGAAGCGCAGAACCATGGCATATGGTGGTTGGTAGATAATAATTTCATTGTCTTGAGAAAGTGCTGTAAACTTGACCTGATGTAAATCTTAACAATATACTCCGGGGCACTATGGCGGAGAACGGGCATTTAACCTTGTATGACGGTTTGTCTTAAAGACTTGTGTTCAGCTGTTGCCCTGGTTACTGGAGTGTAACACTAACGATCAATATCATGGAATGCTCATAGCAGGTCCACAGAAGGTGGAGATGTAGGCACGGGGCCATCAGAGACAAGGCCCTTTGCCGTTATACAGTATTGCTTTAATTCAGATGGAAGAGTTTGCCGCGGAGTCTTTATATACTGTAAATGTCTAATTCCATGTTCACTTCACAGTTTACTTGGTAGAATTAAGAAACAGAGGTAAATAAATCTGCCTAAAGGAGGGGAGGGAGGAGGGAGGGAGGGAGGTTGTTCGGGGCTAAAAGAAGAAAATGTTTTGACGTATGTGGATTGATTGATAGGTATCAGTTGTATTTGAAAGGCTGTTCTTTGAACATTATGTATACATGTTTTATATAATACGTCAATAAACAGACTTAAACATAAAAGTTTATATTTATTTACTTATTTATGGCATTTTATCCCACATTAAACATGAATTAGATTGGAACCTGGGAGCATTTAATTTTTTTTTCCTGGAGAGAGTAATGCATTGCCGCTCCCCCCCCCCCCCCCCCCCAGGCTCTCTTCCCCAGCTATAGCCGGCTCTGCAATTTTTTTTTTTGGGGGGGGGGCGCAAAGGTGGACCGGGGAGAGAGCCTGTTGTTAAACATTTACCAGCACACCACTGATCTTATGTGAAAAATTCCTTATCATAAACAGTTCTTATTTAAGAGAAAACATTTCTTTTTCAAAGGAAAGATGTCACTTATCTCCTCAACGGGGGTGTTCGATATATTATTATTTTCCAGTGCTAGGTGTATCAGCGGGAAGAGAAATGCTGTCCATATATTGTTCTTATATCGGCTTTTTCTTTTTTATAAATATGCTGGTGTTAGTGTCCAGTGCTTCTGTGTGCTCAGCCCGTAGTGGCTAAGTTCACGCTCTCAACATGCATTGCACGTTTCACCCTTAGGTGTCATCAGGAGAACGAGATCTAAAAGCACAATAAATGACAATAAAGACAGTTGTTGCATTTAAAGTGCCCTTTGTCTCCCTGAGGAAAAAAATCACCTCCACAATATTTTAGCATTTCCCCAAGATTGCGTGATCTGGTATAGGCAAAACGAGGCATTGTAAGGATCCCATGCAAACACATAATGGGTCAGTGTTTTCTTATGTTTTTGATCTGAGAGGTTCTCGTGGAGAATGGCAGTACACACGTCACAGTTACATTATCAATGGTTCTATTTTCACCATGAGCTAGCAGCCATCGCCTGTGCGTATTAGCAGCCCTCTTATATGCTCTTCTAATGGTTTTAGCTGGATAGCAACGTTGAGCAAACCTACAGGACATCTCTCCTGCATGGTGGGCAAAACCCCTTCTGTCAGCACATAGTTTTCTTACACGCAAGAACTGTCCAAAAGGGATGGCCTCCTTTTGTGCTAGTGGGTGGAAACTAGAATAGTGTAGTACAGAATTAGTATCCGTGGGTTTCCGAAAAAGTTGAGTGTAGAAGGTTCCATTCTGTATTTCTATTTGAATATCTAGGAAATTCACTGGACTGATGCCAACGTTAATCTCAAATGTGATGTTACTGTCACAACTATTGAGATAATCACAAAAATCTCTCAATTGCTGCATATCTCCCTTCCATATGAGGAACACATCGTCGATATATCACTTCCAAGCAATAATATGGGGGCAAAGGTGGAGTTGTACACATGTTCTTCCTCATACTTTGCCATATACAGGCCCGCAATTGTGGGGGCAACTGAAAACGATACTGCCCAGCTCAAATCCGCACAAATCCGATGCATTTGGCTGGCACAAACCGTATTATCGGAAAAAAGATGGACGCCCAATTTTTTTTTTTTAAATACGGTTTGTCCCGCCCCTTCACGTACCGGTTCTCGGAGATAGATGCCCATGGAGATGGACATTCGCGTTCGATTATGCCCCTCCAGGTCTGTTACACATCCGGTGACCAATCGTACTATTATACTGCAGAATAGGACTGACTGTGATACAGCACAGGTCATTTATGGTATTAAATGTCCCTGTGGAAAATGGTATATTGGACAAACCAAGAGGAAAATTAAACAACGCATATGTGAGCACCTGAGTAATTTGCGCACCCACAAGAGGGAGGCCCCACTTGTGGGGCATTGGGACCTGGTAGGGCATCGTGAAGAAGACCTGTTATTTGTTGTATTATTCCATCTTAAACAACCATGAGGTGGTAATGTGGTGGCCAATTTACTGAGAAGGGAGGCGCAGTACATTTTCAAATGGCAGACCACTTTTCCCAAAGGACTTAACGAGGCGATTGATTGGTGGGCGGTGACCCACATGTGAAGAGTAAGCAGTTCGCATATTTAAGATCGTAGTGCTCATGCACCGGCGTTTCAGCCGCCAAGAGTCGAGATTGCTGACTGCTGTCACCCTGGTTTCTCCATGAAAAATAAGTAAACAAAACATTTGTATATGATTGTGGGAGCGATATTAAGTTAAAGGGAGTAATACAGGACCTCCCACCCAGAAATGCTAAACGATCCTCCTGAACCTTTCTCAACCTACACTTCCCCAGTTGCAAAGGGGTCAAATACAAATTAACACATACGTCCAGCTTCTCCTACATAAGCACGAAGATGTGGAATGCACTACCAATTCACTTGAAAACGATCAACGAACTAAATAGCTTCCGCAAAGCCTTGAAAACCTCTCTCTTTAACAAAGCCTACCACGAAAATCCTTAATGAATAGAACACAACCCTTACACTCCTTTATTCAGAATGTCTCACTGTATAACTGCATAAACTGACCCTCCTGTCTTTGATTACCCCTTTGTAACACCAATTGTATTTCTTCTCTGTTACGGCGATGCCATAACAGATGTCTGTAAGCCACATTGAGCCTGCAAATAGGTGGGAAAATGTGGGATACAAGTGCAATAAATAATAATAATATTCGTGTATTTTTAGCTACATTTCTTGTGTTTTTAGATCTCGTTCTCCTGATGACACCTAAGGGCGAAACGTGCAATGCATGTTGAGAGCGTGAAATTAGCCACTACGGGCTGAGCACACAGAAGCACTGGACACTAACACCAGCATATTTATAAAAAAGAAAAAAAGAAAAAGCCGATATAAGAACAATATATGGACAGCATTTTTCTTCCCGCTGATACACCTAGCACTTGGAAATAATATATCGAACACCTCCGTTGAGGAGATAAGTGACATCTTTCCTTTGAAAAAGAAATGTTTTCTCTTGAATAAGAACTGTGTTTATGATAAGGAATTTTTCACATAGGATACCTACAAGGAGTGAGAGAGGGGCTAATAGTGCAATGATTGTGACACAGGTGTTTTGATGATATAAGCTGTCCTATGGCTTAAAACTCAAGCACTAGTATCTGAGCACTATTATACACTACTATGCAAGCATTGATCACTACACAGTATTTGACATAGAAGTGAAACTGATATACCCAATTGTAAGGTTTTTAGTTTTTTTTTATATCTTTAAATATTAAGTGGAACCTTTTAAAGTGAACCCCAGATTTTTCTCTATTATATTTTAACTACCAGACCCTCGCCATTCTTCTAAGGTTCAGAGATCCCTTCTCATCATTTCTACTCCCTCCAGGGTATCTTCTCTATTGGCTATTTTCGTGTCATCCGCAAAAAGACACGTTTCCTTCCAAGCCTTCAGCAATATCTACCACAAATATATTAAACAGAATAGGCCCCAGCACCGACCCCTGAGGAACTCCACTGCTCACCTTTCTTTCCTCCAAGCGGATTCCATTTACCACCACCCTCTGCCACCTGTCGGTCAACCAGTTTCTTATCCAGTTCACCACTTTCGGTCCCAAGTTCAACCCTTTCAGCTTATTCACGAGTCTTCAGTGGGGGACCGGATCAAAGGCTTTGCTGAAGTCCAAGTAGTTTACATCAAGCGCACGTCCTTTAGTCACCCAGTCAAAGAACTCAATAAGATTTGTTTGGCAGGATTTTCCTGTGGTAAAGCCATCATGCCTCTGGTCCTGTAACCCGTCGGCTTCTAGAAAGTTAACTATCCTTTCTTTCAGCAGCGACCCCATTATTTTTCTTACCACCGACGTGAAACTTACCAGTCTGTAGTTTCCCACTTGTGAAGAGGGACCACATCCGCTCGTCTCCAATCCCGCGGAACCTCTCCCATCTCTAAAGATCTATTAAATAAATCTTTAAGAGATTCTGCCAGGATCTCCCTGAGCTCTCAGTATCCTGGGATGTATCCCATCCAGCCCCATAACTTTGTCCACCTTCAGATTCTCAAGCTGTTATAAACTCTTTCTTCCGTAAACGGCGCAGTATCCACTCCATTCCCGGACGTTCTCTTAGCAGCCAACCACGGTCCGTCACCAGGATTTTCCTCCGTGAACACAGAAGAAAAATAATTGTTAGCACGTTCACTTTACCTTCATCACTCTCCACATAGCCAGCCATTCTCATTATCTTTCAGTCTCGCAATTCCATTCCTATCTTTTCTTCTTTCTCTAATATATCTGAAAAAGGTCGTCACCTCTCTTTACATCTTTAGCCATTTTTTCTTCCACTCGCGCTTTCACTAGCCGTATTTCCCTCTTCGCTTCTTTCAGTTTAATCCGATAATCTTTTTCGTGACCCTTTCGTTGCGTTCTTTTTTTATTTCTTGAACAAAGCCTCTTTTGCTCTTATTTTTTCAGCTATTTGTTTGGAGAACCATATAGGCTTCCTGCTTCTCTTGTTTTTCTTTACTTTCCTCACAAAAGGATCAGTCACCATATTTAGAGCAGCCTTTAGCTTGGACCACTGTTTTTCCACATCTCCTGCGCCTTCCCATGCCAACAGCTCCTTCTTTTTTTTTTTTTTTTGTTACATTTGTACCCCGCGCTTTCCCATTCATGGCAGGCTCAATGCGGCTTACATATTGTATACAAGTACTTATTTGTACCTGGGGCAATGGAGGGTTAAGTGACTTGCCCAGTCACAAGGCGCTGCCTGTGCCTGAAGTGGGAATCGAACTCAGTTCCCCAGGACCAAAGTCCACCACCCTAACCACTAGGCCACTCCTCCACATTCTTCAGGTATTCCCCCATTTTGTCAAAATCAGTACATCTGAAATCCAGTACTTTGAGTTTTGTACGTCCACACGCCGCCTTCGCCCTTATTTCAAACCATACGGTGTGATGATCAATATTACATAGGTGGGCAACCACCTGGATATTGGAAACACTACCCCCATTCGTGAGAACTAGATCCAGCATTGACCCTTACCTCGTGTGTCCGTCACCATTTGTCTGAGCAAGGCATTTGACAGGCGTCCACAATTTCCCTACTTCTTTAAAATTCCGCAGACGGGACGATCCAATCCATGTCAGACAACTGAAATCTCCCAACAGTAGCACCTCCCCTTTCATACCAATCTTTTGAATATCTTCTATCAGATCCTTGTCTAACTTCTCCATTTGTGCAGGCAGTCTGTAGATAACCCCCGTGTGGAAACAGGTTCCATCTTCTCTTTCCAGGACGATCCATAAAGCTTCTTCCTTTCCCCAGGTTCCACACATTTTAGCCACTATGATACTGTCAATCACATACAGAGCCACTCCCCCACCTCTTCGGCCCTCTCTATCCTTCCTAAAAAGATTATAGCCCAGTACGTTCACTTCCCATTCAAGGGAATCGTTGAACCACGTCTACGTAATAGCAACAATATCCAAGTTTGATCAGGGCTTGCAAGTCTTGAACCTTTTTACTTAGACTATGAGCATTTGTGCACATAGCTTTCCAAGTGCTTAGTGAGTTCGGGTAGTTTACTATATTTACATTACCTTTCCCTCTGCCATCATGTTTATTCTGGGGGTGACTTTCTGAAATCTCTTGTTTCCTTTTGTCACCCCCTACCCCTCTAGTTTAAATGTCTAGAAACGTACTGTCTGAATTTCTCCCCAAGGATCCTTTTTCCCATCACAGAAAAATGTAGCCCATCATTACAGTACAGCCTGTTATTTTTCCACGTATTACCCCACGCTCCTATGTATCTAAAACCTTCTTCTTTACACCAAGACTCAAGCCACTTATTGAATTCCTCTGTTTTGCATAGCCTTTCCTCTCCCCTCCTCCACATAGGAATTACTTCAGAAAAAGCCAAAGTCTGATCCAAAGATTTCAGTCCCTCCCCAAGCTTCTGGAAAGCTCTCTGTGCTGTAAACTTGCAATTGTTGGCCAGGGAAATATGCTTACCAAACAGGTTTTAGAGCAAAAGGGAAAATTAGGTTCTTACCTTGGTAATTTTCTTTCCTTTAGTCATAGCAGATGAAGCCATTACATATGGGTTGTGTCCATCAACCAGCAGGGGGAGATAGAGAGCACTCAACTTTTCACAGTGCCTCATGGCCAGCCAGCTCCACTGCCTCTTCAGTATTTGAAGCTTCAAAAGCAGTATGGCAAACCGCAATGGGAATAACATGAACTTTCCTCACAGCGAACGATGGCCCCTTAACAAGGACATGAACTCAAAAGGAGGGAAAGAACACATCCTCCAAAACATAAACTGGAGGGAATGGACTCATCCTCCTATAAGTGAACATGAGTCCTGAAGACTGTTTTCCAACTTTCTCCCAAGGAAGGAACTTCAGGAAACAAGAACAGAACCTGAAACAGATTCACAGCATACAATCATAAAGGGAGGGCTCATGGCTTCATCTGCTATGACTAAAGGAAAGAAAATTACCAAGGTAAGAACCTAATTTTCCCTTCCTTGTCATCAAGCAGATGAAGCTATTACGTATGGGATGTAACAAAGCAATCCCTATATAGGGTGGGAACACGTCACACCACGCGCTAGCACTTGTGCTCCAAAACGCGAATCCCTCCTAGCAGCCACATCCAGCCTGTAATGTCGGGCAAAAGAGAGCTTATAAGCCCATGTTGCTGCACTGCATATCTCTTGACGAGAGTGCGCTCCAGTTTCAGCCCAAGAGGAAGAAATCGCACTGGTAGAATGCACCTTAAAGGCTACAGGTGGAGACCGGCCGGCAAGCAGATAAGCTGAAAAGATAGTTTCTTTGAGCCAGCGGGCAATAGTGGCTTTAGACGCTGGAGACCCTCTGCGAGGACCTGATAGCAAAACAGATGATCATAGATCCTGAAAGAGATAGTAACTCGCAGATACTGCAGCAGAGTCCTGCGCACATCCAACAGGTGCAACTGCCCAAAAGATTCTGGAAACTCCTCCTTATCAAAGGAGGGCAAGAAAATAGGCTGATTTAGGTGAAACACTGAAACCACCTTAGGCATGAAGGAAGGCATGGTCCGAACCGTGACCCCGGACTCTGAGAATTGCAGAAATGGGTCTCTACAGGACGGCGCCTCGAGCTCTGACACCCGTCTCGCCGAAGTAATGGCCACAAGAAAAACGACCTTTAGTGTCAAATCTTTCTCCAATGCTCACCGAAACGGCTCAAAAGGAGAAGCCTGCAGGGCCTTCAAAACTAGCCCCAGGTTCCAAGCTGGACAAGGTGCTCGTACGGAAAGCCGGAGCCGAAGCACCCCACTAAGAAACCGTGCCACATCTGGATGAGCAGCTAAAGACACGCCTTCAACCTTACCATGAAGGGAGGCCAACGCTGCCACTTGCACCTGCAGGGAATTATAGGCCAAGCCTATTTGTACACCATCCTGCAAAAAGTCCAGAATCGGCGAGACAGGAGCCCGCATGGGTGTGATCGCTTTTGAAGCACACCAAGACTCAAACTGGCACCAAATCCTGGCATAAGCCACGGAAGTGAAACGCTTGCGGGCCTGCAGGAGAGTGGAAATGACTGTGTTTAAATAGCCTTTGTCCCTCAATTGCGCCCTCTCAATCGCCATGCCATAAGACCAAAGCGGCAGGCGTCCTCCATGGATACCGGGCCCTGTGACAACAGGTTCGGTACCAGAGGTAAAGGAAGGGGAGCCTCCACTAGCATCTGTCGGAGGTCTGCATACCAAGGCCTCCTGGGCCAATCCGGGGCGATGAGGACCACTTCTCCTAGGTGCAGCCGAATCCGCAGGAGCATGCGCCCTATCAAGGGCCATGTAGGGAACACATATAGTAGGCCCGGAGGCCAGGGCTGAGTCAAGGCATCCAACCTTGCCGAGCAAGGATCTCTCCGTCTGCTGAAGAAGCACGGGACTTTGGCATTTGAACTTGTCGCCATAAGATCCATCACCGGCTTGCCCCATATGGCACATATCTGCAAAAATACTTCGTCTGCTAGTTCCCATTCTGCTGGATCGATCTGATGCCTGCATAGATAATCGGCTTGCATGTTGCTCTGACCTGCAATGTGAGCTGCCGACAGAAACTGAAGATGCAGCTCGGCCCAGTGGCAAATCTGTTCGGCCTGCGCGGCCAGTGCTCTGCACTGAGTGCCGCCTTGTCGATTTATGTAGGCCACTGCTGTCGTGTTGTCCGACATCACTCTGACAGCCAATCCTTCCAGGGTCACTTGAAAGGCCAGAAGCGCCTGAAATACCTCTTTCAACTCCAGGCGGTTGATGGACCACTCAGACTCCTCGGGTGTCCATAGACCCTGGGCATGCTTCCCCTTGCAATGTGTGCCCCAGCCCTTCACACGTCACTACTAGACACCAATCGGGGAGCGCCAGCGGCATTCCTCACCGCAGCATGCTGTCTGAGAGCCACCACTCCATGCTGAGTCGGGCCGCAGGGAGCCAAGAAAGTCTGCATTGATAATCCTGAGAAACTGGAGACCATCTTTGAAGTAGGGAATACTGTAGAAGTCTCAGGTGCGCTCTCGCCCAGGGCACCACTTCCAATGTGGCTGTCATCGATCCCAGCAGCTGGACAATGTCCCAAGCTCGCGGGCGGGGCATTCTCAGGAGCAGACGGACCTGATTCTGAAGCTTGCACCGCCTTATCTCGGGTAGGTATACATAGCCCGAGTCTGTGTCGAACCTGGCCCCCAAATATTCTAGAGATTGCGAGGGGGGTCAGGTGACTTTTGGCCATACTGACGACCCAGCCTAGAGATTGAAGTACTGAGACCACTCTGGCTGTAGCTCGATAGCTCTCTGTTACAGAGTCTGCTCTGATGAGCCAGTCGTCTAGGTACGGGTGAACCCTGATACCTTCTCGCCTGAGCAAAGCAGCTACTACCACCATTACCTTTGAAAAGGTTCGGGGAGCTGTGGCAAGGCCAAAAGGCAAGGCCCGGAACTGGAAATGTTTTCCCAACACCATAAACCTCCGAACCTTCTGGTGCGGGGGCCAAACTGGTAAGTGCAAGTAAGCTGCTTTCAGGTCTAGAGACGTGAGAAACTCTCCTGGCTGTACCGCAGCAATGACGGAGCGCAGGGTTTCCATGTGGAAATGTCACACTCTCAGGGACTTGTTTAATTCTTTTAAGTCCAGAATAGGGCGAAGAGACCCACCTTTTCGCGGCACCACAAAATAGATGGAGTATCGGCCGTAGCCGTGTTCGGCGGGAGGTACTGGGGACACGGCCCCTAACTGAATCAGGCCTTGTAAAGTCTCCTCTACCGCCACCCGTTTGGCAGCAGAACCGCATCGGGACTCCACAAACACGTCTCTTACTGGGGCGTTGAATTCTATTCTGTAGCCATCTCTGATCAGGTCCAGAACCCACTGATCTGAGGAAATATTGGCCCACTCCTCGGCAAAGAGAGAAAGACGTCCTCCGATGACAGGAAGCGAGGAGGGGGCCGGCGCACCATCATTGAGAGGGTCGCCCCTGAACTCCAGGCCTAGAGCCGGTGGCTGCGGAACGCTTGTCTGAGCGAAAGGAGTTCCTCTGCTGAAAAACGGGCACGAGAAGTGAACCCAGCAGAACGCCCTGGGCGGTACCTTCTAGCTTCAAGGAAGCGAGGTCTATAAGAGGAGTGGACCGCCTGGAGGAAGGCCTTGGCCTATCTTCGGGCAAGCACTGGGGTTTAGGATCTCCCAGGCCTTTTTTTCCAACTCCTCACCAAATAGGAGAAGGTCTTGAAAGGGCAACTTCACCAACCTTTGCTTAGAGGCCATGTCCGCTGCCCAATGTTGTAGCCAAATAAGACGGCGAGCCGCCACTGCTACTGCCATTTGTTTAGCCGAAGCTCTGACAATATCATAAAGGGAATCAGCCAAAAAGGACAAGGCCGACTCCAGCCGCGGAGCCACATCCGAGAAGGGCTCCGCTCCATCTCCGGGCTGTTCCACTGCCTGTTGCAACCATGCCAGGCAGGCTCTAGCAGCATAACAACTGCATGCAGACGCCCGAACAGTAAGGCCTGCAATTTCAAAGGGCCGTTTAAGTGCTGCTTCCAGCCTACAGTCTTGTATATCCTTCAGGGCAACTCCTCCTTCCACAGGGAGGGTAGTTCTCTTTGTCACCACAGTTACTAGGGCATCTACTTTAGGCATTGCAAAGCGAGCCAAATGCTCCTCACGCAGAGGGTATAATTGCCCCATAGCCCTGGAAACTTTCAAAGGTCCCTCGGGGTCAGCCCACTGAGTGGAAATAAGCTCTTGGATGGAGTCATGCAAAGGAAAGGCTCCAACAGGCTTTTTGGTACTAGCCATCCTAGGATTCACAGAGGAGGCCGTGCCACTGTCAGGCTCTTCAATAGAAAAGGACCTGTAGGGCATCTGAAATAAGCGCTGGCAGCTCATCATGGTGGAAAATCCTCACCGCGGAGGGATCATCCAGATCCTGTGGTAATTCTGCACCTGACTCTGGCTCCTCAGACCACGAAGGCCTGCCAGAACTCTCCAAATCCTCACAGCCCGACCACGGGGGGGGGAGGGAGGAGGTGCACCACAATCTGAAGGGGAATTAGCCCTTCTACGCTTTTCTTTATGCCAATTATCAGGGAACATAGCCTCAGCGGGCAGTCCCAGGCCAGAATCCACCGGGGGGGGGTGGGGGGACGGACAATAGAAGGGGCCTCAGACGACCCTTGAGGGAGAGCTCTTTTCAGCATGTATGCTTTATGCAATAACACCACAAAATCAGGGGAGAAAAACGTGCCTTGGGCACCCAGATCCCGTCCGGGGCTAGCCGCTCCCTGAATAGCCTCAATTCGAGGTGTTCCCCCCCCCCCCCCGGGCTCAGAGCTCTCCGTCTCTACGGAGGCCGCACCATGCGGAGAATTCAAAATGGCTTCCGCTGCCAGCTCTGAGCGGGAAGAATCATCACTCGCCATGCTCAGGCCGGCTCTTGCACCTGTACAGCATGATTTACAGAGCCCTGCTGCTAATTTGCGCTTGCCACACCGGGAACAGCGCTTTACATTCTCTGCAGCCATCGCCGAAAACGGCGGGAAAATTCAAAATGGCGGTTTTGCACCAAAAACGCCCCGATCGCGGGCCCACCCCGGAGGAGTTAGAAAACACTCTTACCTCACCGGACCGAGTATCACAGCTCCGGTCCCATAGAAGAATCAAAGGAAAACCTCTGTTCCATTTTTTTTTTTTTTTAACGCTGTGAGGAAAGCAGAGCTAATAAGAACTCCGGAGGCTTAGATGAGTGGGAAAGGCAGGGGAAAGGCGAACCAATGTGCCTGCATCCACTGAGTGGGAAAGGACAGGGAAAAGCAAGCTAATATGTCCACATCCACTGGGGCATGGGTAAGGCAGGGAAAGGGCTGACCTATGTGCCTTCAAAGTGAAGCTGCTATAGCCTCTAACACCCCAGCTAACAACTGGCAAGCCAGGAGCCACCCCCAGGCAGATTTTTGATGGAGCTCGAAGAAGCTGCAGCCACCCTGCTTGAGGAGATAGAGAATACTGAAGGAGGCAGTGGAGCTGGCTGGCCATGAGGCACTGTGAAAAGTTGAGTGCTCTCTATCTCCCCCTGCTGGTTGATGGACACAACCCATACGTAATGGCTTCATCTGCTTGATGACAATGGAAGGTGTCAATACTTTTTATTTTTATAAACCAAAGTCCTAAAACCTGATTTACAACCCAATGAGTAAGATTTTATATTTTATATATACAGTGTTTGCTTATGGTTCACCTCACAAAAAAACTCACTCAGTAGGGCAGATCACAGCTAATAAATAACTACATTCTGCAGCTATGTTATGGAATTGCTATGCATTTCTAAGAGAGAAATAAATGTTATTACAGAGTCTTACCGGAGTACATTCACACGGTGACCTTCGCTGTATATACTAGTAAAAAGGCCCGTTTCGAAACAAATGAACGGGCGCTAGCAGGTGTTAGTCTGTGCCACAGCGGGTTGAGTGGGAGACACGGGACGTTGCGAAAATATCGAAAGGAGTGAGAAGAAACCCCTCATCCCAAGCATCGTTATCCCAAGGTAAAACCCCGACCCCCTTTTACTTATGTAAAGTATCTTCACTCCCCCCATGTAATTTAAAGCCACAGGGGTGACGCGTGAACACACAACAGGCTCAGCAGGGCCCGATTAGACACCAAAACTGCGCTTGTCCGCCCAGGCCCTCTGTGCACTGTTCACCTGGCTGACGCGCCCCGCCTGCCCTCTGTTTCTCTGGCTGCGGCGATGGAGTAATTGGAGCACTGCTCGTCGGTGCCCTGGCTCACACTCTGTGTGCATCCTTCTGAGTATCTGTCCCTCCTTCGGCGATGTTGCTCTTATGCTTCTCCCACCCCATTTATTTAAATGCCACAGGGGCGAACTGCTGAACACACATTAGAATCAACAGGGACCAGAGGACAACAGCACAACTGCGCGAGGCCGCCCCGGGCCGTCTGTGCACTGCGCGCCTGCCGTCTGTTTCTCTACTGTAGCGATGGGCAATTGGAGCGCCCCTCTTCGGTGGGCCGGCTGCGCTCTCTTGAATGCGTCGTTGTGACCTGCTGGTTATTCCTCCCTTCTTTCATGCAGGTCATTCACCATAGGTCCGTTTTGCGTCTGACGTCACGGTTCGAACAGATGAGGCGTGCAACGGGATGAGTGGGGTGTGGGGGTTTAGGTGTGGCCTGGGGGGTGGAGCGTCGGAGGGTGGGGGAAAGCGGGAGGGGAGAGATGGAGTGCAGGCCACAATTCGCTGTGATAGCCCCGCCCTCGACGTAATCATGTTGTAACGTGAGGGCGGGGCACACACTCATGGGGAGAAATTTCGATCTCAGCCACCTCAAAAATGAAATTACGATCTCTGCCACTTCAAAACACCGGAAGTTGGAGCTGCATTAGAACGTTGGGGTTGCGAATTATGTGCGGAAGGGGCGTGGCTATGAGTGAGAGTGAGTGGTGCATGAGTGATAGTGAGCAGTGCTGACAGCCTAGCCTACCAACACTGCAGGGCTTCAGTGTTTCCCTGGCACAGAGTGAGCTTCATAATGTTTGAGGTAAGACTTGTTTATATAGATAATGCCTAGAACAAATCACAGCTAAGTGGCCACTATTATGGACATAAACGGAAGGAAAAAGAAAATTCATAATGGCTGCATGCTGCCCATAAAGGAGCCTCAGCACTACAGCTAATAATGGTGGCAGAGATGGTGCAGACACATTCTTGATGCAGTATTAGGCCATGCTCGACTGGTTCACGAACCCAATGTATCAAGAGACAGACCACAGAAGCTAATGAGAAATGTAAGAGAACCACAATTAGGTAATGTACTGCTACATTTACGGTACAAGCTCTACATTTAAAAACGAGACGGTTCAGAAAGCGCCTTCAAAAAAATGGATAAAAGGAATAATGGTTGAATAAAAAGCTGAAGAAGCAGCTAACTCTTAGTATCTCTAATTGTAAAAACAGAAAAGTTGGAAAGGATAACATCTTAAATGCTGAAAGTTAATGTAGAAAAAGCAATAGAGAGAGAAAGGGAGCATAAGAAAGCTCAATTCCAGAACTGCCAGAGGAATTAGAAGTAGTGAGAGGCAAGTTACTAACAGAAAATAAAGATGCCACACAGAACAGCGAGAATAATGTACAGCAGGGAAGAAAGTTGAATAGAGGGGGACACGATAAAGATCAGGAGGAAAAAGACCTGACAGTTGAGCTCATAGTCTATATGGAGACTGATATGTCTGCTGGGGTCCTCTCAGCAGCCATGCCTACCTCCACTCCCGGCATTAATGCATCCCTCGATGTTGATGCCGCCAACCTCGATTCCGATACCAAAGAAGCGAGCCCCAAAATATTTTTCTCTGTGGGCTTCTCGAGCCAGTTGAGTCCTTTTATTCATACAAAGACAAAGGGCACAATGAGCTGGGCTATGTTCGGGCCCAAGGCACTGGATACACCACGAATGGGTATTGGAGCCTGAGATGGTCCGGTTGCACAGAGTACATCATTTGAAGCCGCTGGAAGTCTTTGATCAGCTAAATCAAAAGTCTCGACTGTGCCAAGAAAAAGGGCACAAAAGGAGGGAAGGACCCAGCCGAGCAGCCTAAAAACAGCCGCAACAGAAAAGAAAGGGAAAAATCTTTTTTTTTTTTTTTTTTTAAACAAAATGAAACAGAGGAGGAGGAAAAAAAAAAAAAAAAATCAAAAAAAATTTGAAAAAACAAAAAAAACACGGTCAAGGCTCTTTCCCGGGCACATAAAAGAGCATCAGAAGCTCACTGTTGCTCCTCGCACGGCGGTCAGGAACACTCGGCGCATGTACAGTTCCACACACAGCACGTACAGAAGGCTCTTGCAAACTTTTCCCTATGTGAAATACCAACCCGATTGTGAGATTAATACAGCCTGCTTGACTCAACCCCCCCATTCTGCTGTGTATATTAGCACTCCCTTTCCAACCCACCCCCAACTAAAAAATTAAATAAATTATTATTATTACATTTGTACCCCGCGCTTTCCCGCTCAAAGCAGGTTCAATGCGGCTTACATAGTAATAGGGATTACAAGGTATAGATAGAGAAATTTGATAGAGTGAAGTAAGTATTGCAGAATAATAAAAGATATAGGTAATTAGAGATGGGCAAGTGTTGGGTAAGTGGGTTCATAGGATTAGTTTGGGTCATTTGGGTAGGCTTGCGTGAACAGATGGGTTTTTAGTGCTTTCCGGAAGGGTAGGTAGTTCGTGATTGATCGGATAGATCTGGGAAGGGCATTCCAGAGTTTGCTGCCTAAGAAGGAGAAGTTGGATCCATAATACGTTTTGCACTTGAGCCCTTTGCAGTTGGGGTAATGTAGATTGAGGTAAGTTTGCGAGGTTTCAGACATGTTTCTGGTGGGAAGGTCAAATTAATCCCAATCCCAACCCCACCCCCAGGTACCACAATCCCGCCTCATATCTTGGCAAGAGCGATGCCCACTCATGCCTGCCTCAAGCACCGTCATCTTGAAAAATGGTGGCGTGATGCACTGGGCAGGACCAGTCTAAGGGAAAAATTCCTTTATACGGAACCTGTCCAGTGCATCCCCAGGATGTACTACACAAAACAGGCACTGCCATTTTTCAAGAGTGAGTGGAGGAGGGGGCCACTAGACACCAGGGATAATATTTTGAAATGTGAGTAGGGGGTTCAGGGGAGGGGGAGCAATGCCAAAAGGTATATGGGGCAGGGTGGTCAGGTGGAGAGAGGGGATGCCGGTAGGCACCCAGTCCTCTCAACCAACCCTTCTACACTGCCCCAGACCTGGCAAAATGTTTCCCAGTTAGCTGCATATCCAAATCTTTTTTCTTCTTATTCTGCATGCCACAGAATGGCTAAATCACTGCATTTAAATGAATTTTAATGCAGTGTGCAGTATCTTTTCTGCACAATTTAACACCCACACTGAAACCTTTTCTGCATTGCTAACCTGTGGTAAAACAATGTTAAACCTGCAGTAATTGAATGGAAATTTTCTGCACTGACCCTAAAGTTTACTTGTGTTTCAATGTGTCTAACTGTTGCGCATTTTGTTTTGATCAGATTTCTTCATACTTTGAAATATACAGTCCATGGCATGAAGTCCCAAACTTAGCTCTCAATAAACCCTTGTGAAAAAACACATCTTTGAATTTTACCCTGAACTGAATAGATCACTTATTTTATCTAATCCAGATACTGAAATCTTATCAGCTGTATAAAGGCCGCTGGATACTTCAGATGCATGAAGAAACCAAGTATCAGTGTAAACCTGTGTCAAGCAAAGGTTCACTTGGAAACGTCTTCAATAATAAAAAGTATAAGACATCTGTGCAACATAAGAACATAAGCGTTGCCATATTGGGACGTACCGAAAGTCCATCAAGCCTAGCATCCTTGCTAAGGATGTTAAAAAAATGGAAGCGGTGCAAAGAAACGCTACGAGAATGGTATGGGATTTGCGTTACAAGACGTATGAGAAGAGACTTGCGGACCTGAACATGTATACCCTGGAGGAAAGGAGAAACAGGGGTGATATGATACAGACACTCAAATATTTGAAAGGTATTAATCCGCAAACGAACCTTTTCCGGAGATGGGAGGGTGGTAGAACGAGAGGACATGATATGAGAGTGAAGAGGGGCAGACTCAAGAAAAATGTCATTTTTTCACGGAGAGAGTGGCAGATACTTGGAATGCCCTCCTGTGGGAGGTGGTGGAGAGGAAAATGGTAGCGGAATTCAAGCATGCGTGGGATAAACATAAAGGGATCCTGTGCAGAAGGAATGGATCCTAAGAAGCTTAGTGGAGATTGGGAGGCGGGGCTAGTTCTAGGCAAGACTTCTGCGGTCTGTGTCCTGAAAATGGCAGATACAAATCAAGGTAAGGTATACACAAGAAGTAGCACATATGAGTTTATCTTGTTGGGCAGACTAGATGGACCGTGCAGGTCTTTTTCTGCCGTCATCTACTATGTTACATCCAGTTTCCAACAGTGGCCAATCCAGGTTACAAGTACCTGGCAAAATCCCAAAACAGTTCAATACATTTTATGCTGCTTATCCTAGAAATAAGCAGTGGATTTTCCTCAAGTCCATATTAATAATGGCTTAGGGACTTTTCTTTTAGGAAGATAGCTAAACCTTTTTTTAAACCCCGCTAAGCACCGAAATTGTGCTGGTCTCCCTACTAGCCAAATTCAAGAATGAAACAGCCTTAGGAAATAGCATACTCCTACTTCAATTCGACATGTCGAGTGCATTCGATTTATATTTTAGCCCTTTGCAGTTAGGGTAGCGGAGATTGAGGAATGTGCGTGCTGATCTTTTTGCGTTCCTAGTAGGCAAGTCTATGAGGTCAAACATGTATGTCGGGGCTTCCCCGTGAACGATTTTGTGGACCAGGGTGCAAACTATGAACGCAATTCGTTCTTTTAGTGGGAGCCAGTGTAGTTTTTCTCTTAGGGGTTTGGCGCTTTCATATTTCGCTTTCCCAAATATGAGTCTGGCTGATTGTTTTGAGCGGTTTGAAGCTTCTTAATGATTTGTTCTTTGCATCCAGCATAAATGGCATTGCAGTAGTCTAGATGGCTTAGCACCATTGATTGTACTAGGCTGCGGAATACTTCCCTTGGGAAGAAAGGTCTGATCCTTCTAAGTTTCCACCTTGAGTAGAACATTTTCTTTGCTGTGTTTTTCGCATGATCTTCGACTGTGCGATTTCGGTCAATTGTGACTCCCAGAATTTTCAAGCTGTCTGAGACCGGTAGGGTGTAGGTCTGGGGTATTTATAGTATTGGGTTTGTTTGTATTGTATTGTGAGAACAGGATGAGACATTGTGTTTTTTCTGTGTTTAGTTTTAGTTGGAATGCGTCCGCCCATGAGTTCATTATTTGGAGGCTGTGTGTGATTTCATTTGTGATTTCAGTTATATCTTGTTTGAACGGGATGTATATCATGACATCGTCTGCATAGATGTATGGGTTGAGTCCTTGGAGAGCAATTTGGCTAATGGTGTCATCATTAAGTTAAAAAGAGTTGGTGAGAGCGGTGATCTTTGTGGGACTCCGCATTCAGGTTTCCATGGAGTTGACGTTTTTGAGTTTGATATCACTTGATAGGTTCTTGCTGTAAGGAATCCTTCGAACCATCTAAGTACGTTTCTTCCAATCCCAAAGTAGTCCAGGATGTTTGAGAGTATTTGGTGGTTGACTATGTCAAATGCACTGGACATGTCGAATTGTAGAAGAAGCACATTGTTTCCAGTTGCAATTAGTTGTTTAAATTCGGTTATGAGAGTGGTTAGAACTGTTTCAGTGCTGTGGTTGGATCGAAATCCTGACTGTGATTCATGTAGTATAGTGAATTTGTTTAAGTAGTTGGTAAGTTGTTTGGTTACCATACTTTCCATTACTTTGACTACCAGGGGGGATTGATGCTACTGGTCAATAGTTGGTTGTATCGTTTAATTTTTTCTTTAAGTCTGGGTATAGGGGTAAAAAGTATATTTCCTTTGTCCTTGGGGAACAATCCATTTTGCAACATGTAGTTCATGTGTGATGTAAGGTCTGTTATGAAGCGTTGGGGGGCAAGTCTTATTAGGTTGCTGGGACAAATGTCCAGTTTGGAGTGGGTTTTGCAGAATTTGAGTGCTTGAGTGATAGTTTCTTCGGTTAACAGATCGAAGTTAGTCCAGGTTCGATCTGCTGGGTATTCACCGGGGGTTGGGTCCAGGCATTCCATGAATTTTTCGTGTGATCAGTGAAATTGAGTAGTAGCGGTGGATCGTAGTTTTATCATTTTCTCATTAAAGTATTTGGCAAGGTTGTCTGCCGATGGGATGTCTGTGGTGGTCACCGGTGTGGTATCTATTAACTTGTTCACGAGTTGGTAGAGTTCATGTGCGTCTTTGTAGTCTGGTCCTATTTTGGTTTTGTAGTATGTTCTTTTGGTTTGTCTTATTGAGTATTTGGTTTTCCTTTGTAGTTGTTTCCATGCATTGAGTGTGTATTCGTCTTTCATTTTTTTTCCATGCTCGTTCAAGTCTCCTAGTATGTGTTTTCAGTGATTTCAGTTGTTCGTTGAATCAAGGTATTAAATTTTGTCTATGTGTAGTTCTTGTTAGTAATGGTGCGATAACGTCTAAGGTTAAATTATGTATCATACCTGATAATTTTCTTTCCATTAATCATAGCTGATCAATCCATAGACTGGTGGGTTGTGTCCATCTACCAGCAGGTGGAGATAGAGAGCAATCCTTTTGCCTCCCTATATGTGGTCATGTGCTGCCGGAAACTCCTCAGTATGTCGATATCAAAGCTCCATCCGCAGGACTCAGAGAATTACACCCAGAAAGGGACACTCTGCCCAGCTCACCACCGCCGAAACGGGGGAGGGGAATCAACCCAGCTCATCCCCACACAAGTGGGGGAGAGGAATCCGTCCAGCTCATCCCCGCGGAGCGGGGGAGGGACACCACACCCGCCGATGCAGGGGGGATCTGGCTTATCCTGCGACCGCAACCGCGGGAGAAGCTGGCTGACCCTAACACTGCCGAAGAGGGAGGGATATAAGGCTGCCCTACTGCCGCATGAAGCAGGAGGGAGCGCCGGCAGAATTTAGGTCTCAATCCAGCCCCGTAAAACGGAGGGGAGAGGAATGCAGCAGCTCACTGTAACACAAAATCGTCTCAACTCCAGAAGAATTTCAATCGAAAAAACTTGACACGAAGACCTCCTGAAACAGGAACTGAAGACTAAACTTGAACCTGAAATGCAACCAGAATATAAACAGTACAGATATCTGGAAGGGGCTATGGATTGATCAGCTATGATTAATTGAAAGAAAATTATCAGGTATGATACATAATTTTACCTTCCATATCATCATGCTGATCAATCCATAGACTGGTGGGATGTACCGAAGCAGTACTCACACAGGCGGGACATAGCAATCCCTGACGCAACACTGAAGCTCCCAAACCGGGCCTCCGCCCGAGCAGCCACAGTCAAGCGGTAATAACTGGAGAAGGTATGAGCCGATGCCCAAGTTGCCGCCTTACAAATCTCTTCCAAGGAGACGGACCCGGCCTCTGCCATCGAGGCCGCCTGTGCACTAGTGGAGTGAGCCTTCAGCTGGATAGGCGACACCTTCCCCGCAGCCACATAAGCCGCTGCAATGGTTTCCTTGACCCATCGTGCCACTGTAGGCTTGGATGCCTGCAGACCCTTACGAGGACCTGCGAACAGCACAAACAGATGATCCAACTTCCGGAAATCATTGGTCACTTCCAAGTATCTGATGATGACTCGTCTCACATCTAGATATTTGAGTGCAGAGTACTCCTCTGGGTAGTCCTCCCTACGAAAGGAGGGAAGACAGAGCTGCTGATTCACATGGAAACAAGAAACAATCTTGGGCAGGAAGGAAGGCACCGTGCGAATAGACACTCCTGCCTCCGTGAACTGCAGGAAGGGCTCTCGACATGATAGCGCCTAGAGCTCGGAAACTCTTATCATTGCATGCTTACGTAGATTGTGGTGGGGGAATGGGGAGGGGAATTCTATAAACAGCACTCAAATTTTGGCAATGGAAAAAAATCGACGCTGGGCACAATTCTATAAAGAGCTCATGCCGTTTGTAGAATTGTGTTTAGCGCCAGACTTGCGCCTTCTGAAACCCTGGTGTGTATCCTGGTGCCCCATGTTAAGTGTGCTGAGACAGTAATCTGTAACAACGCGCATAACTTTGCAGAACACACCTGACACGCGCCTGCTCCTTCCATGTCCACACTCCCTTCTTAGTTATTCGCCATGCTTATAGCATAGCCTGCAACTAGATGCACGCAAATTGTAAGAATGCCAGTAATTGTTATTGAAGTTAAATGGCTTATTAGCCAATTAATTTCTGTTCACGTCTCGGGAGCACGGCCAAATTTTGAAGCACAAATCTATTATAAAGCAGAGCCACCGAGAAGGGGGAGGGGGGCAAGATTCCCCAGGCCTGGCCTCTTAAGGGGGGCCTGGTGCCAGGGTCTGTTTCTGTCCTGCTCCTGTGTTTTGGGACCCAGATGATTGCACTTGTGTGATAACTCAGGTCCCGGCACTCAGGAGCAGGAGAGTGACAGGCTGAGGGTGGAGCAAAGCAGGAAGGTAAGGGGGTGGGGTGGCGGTGGCCCAAGTGGGGGGAGACAGCAATGGCCCTGGTCCATGGCTGGCTCTGTGTCTTGGAGGCCCTATTATAAAGAAAATTCAATAAAACTAATTTGAACTAAAAAAGAATCTGGGGGGATACTGACCAGTCTATAAAGTACAGACATTTTAATTTGCTACTTTATGATGTAGCATACATGGGAAATTTACCCCGAGTATGTTGTAGGGTTATTGCTGATGTAACTGGATTTCTTTTCAGCTTCTAGTGCATTTGACTCTTTTAGACATAGAGCTTTATTTAGTGGTTGGCCGTTTATAAATAAAATCGGGCCATGTGGGCCTAAAGTATACATATGTAATTACATACGGACCAAGAAAGGGATCTGGGTGTCGTCGTCGATAATACGCTGAAACCTTCTGCTCAGTGTGCTGTTGCGACTAGGAAAGCGAATAGAATGTTGGGTATCATTAGGAAAGGTATGGAAAACAGGTGTGAGGATGTTATAATGCCGTTGTATCGCTCCATGGTGTGACCGCACCTTGAGTATTGTGTTCAATTCTGGTCGCCGCATCTCAAGAAAGATATAGTAGAATTGGAAAAGGTGCAGCGAAGGGCGACTAAAATGATAGTGGGGATGGGACGACTTCCCTATCAAGAAAGATTAAGGAGGCTAGGGCTATTCAGCTTGGATAAGAGACGGCTGAGGGGAGACATGATAGAGGTATATAAAATAATGAGTGGAGTGGAACAGGTGGATGTGAAGCGTCTTCACGCTTTCCAAAAATACTAGGACTAGGGGGCATGCGATGAAACTACAGCATAGTAAATTTAAAACAAATCGGAGAAATTTTTCTTCACCCAACGTATAATTAAACTCTGGAATTCGTTACCGGAGAAAGTGGTAAAGGCGGTTAGCTTAGCAGAGTTTAAAAAGGGGTTGGACGGTTTCCTAAAGGACAAGTCCATAAACCGCTACTAAATGGACTTGGGAAAATCCACAATTCCAGGAATAACATGTAATAGAATGTTTGTACGTTTGGGAAGCTTGCCAGGTGCCCTTGGCCTGGATTGGCCGCTGTCATGGACAGGATGCTGGGCTCGATGGACCCTTGGTCTTTTCTCAGTATGGCATTACTTATGTACTTATGGCTGAAGTGATATCCACCAAAAAGACTGCTTTCAACGTCAGGTCTTTCAGAGATGCCCTCGACAAGGGTTCAAAAGGCGGCTTCTGCAAGGCTCTTAGCACTAGATTGAGATTCTACGCAGGCACCACCGAGCGCAGAGGAGGGCGTAGGTGATTAACTCCCTTGAGAAAACGCACCACATCTGGCTGCGAGGCTAGGGAAGCACCCTTCAGGCGACCCCTGAAGCCAGCCAGAGCCGCTACCTGGACTAAGGGAACTGAGCGGACAGGCCTTTCTCCAGACCTTCTGCAGGAACGCCAACACTGAAGAAATTGGAGCAGTGAAGGAGAAAGAGAGCCTGACTCACACACGATGCAAGGTACGCCAAACCCTGGCGTAAGCAGTAGAAGTAGAGCGCTTCCTCGCTCTCAGCATAGTGGCGATTACCTTTGTCTGAGAAGCCCTTCTTCCTCAGACGCTGCCGCTCAATAGCCAGGCCGTAAGACCAAAGGGGGAGGGATCCTCCATCACCACGGGACCCCTGATGCAACAGGCCCGGCTCCGCTGGCAGCCGCAGAGGGCCGTCCACTGACAGCCTGATCAAGTCCGCATACCAGGGACGTCTGGGCCAGTCCGGACACACAGGTATTATCCGGCCCGGATGCTTTGCCACCCGGCCTAGTACCCTGCCCAACCTGGGCCAGGGCAGAACACATAGAGGCGCTCCTGTGTCGGCCACTGTTGGAGAAGAGCATCTACTCCCAGAGATCGAGGGTCCCGTCCTCTGCTGAAAAAGCGCGGGCACTTGGCAATTGGCCGATGACGCCATCAGATCTAGGCTCGGCTGGCCCCAGTGCTTCGTGATGTCCAAGAACGCCCTGAGCAGATAGCTGCCACTCTCTGGGATCCAAGGTATGGCGACTGAGAAAGTCCGCCTTGACATTCATGACTCCAGCAATGTGGGCCGCCGACAGCTGTTCCAGGTTCGCTTCCGCCCACTGGCATAAATTCATGGCCTCCTTGGCTAGAGGGGCGCTCTTGGTACCTCCCTGGCAGTTGACATAGACCACAGCCGTGGCATTGTCCGACAGAACCCGTACTGGCTTCAACGCCAGTACCGGGAGAAACTCCAAAAGCGCCAACCGAATGGCTCTGAGTTCCAGGAGGTTGATAGACCACTTTGCCTCTGCAGGAGACCAGAGCCCCCTGCGCTGTCCTTCCCAAGCAGTGGGCTCCCAGTCCGTCAAAGAGGCGTCCGTCGTGACGACAACCTACTCGGGTCAAAGAGGCATCCCTGCAGGACAACTTGTCTGTCCTCAGCCACCAGCTCAGCGGCCTTGCGCACAGCTGGGTCCAAGGGAAGGCGTACAGCGTAATCCTCCGACACTGGAGTCCAGCGCTGCAGCAGAGAGAGTTGTAGTAGTCTCATATGAGCCCTGGCCCAGGGCACTACTTCCATCGTGGCCGTCATAGAGCCCCAACAGCTGCAACATAGTCCCAAGCCCAAAGCGAGGCTTACTAGGAACTGGTCCACCTGAGCCTGAAGCTTGACAATCCGATTGTCCGGCAGGAAACACTCTGCCCACTTGGGTGTCGACAACGAACTCCCAGATTATTCCAGGGACTGAGTCGGGTGCAGCTGGCTTTTCTCCCAGTTGATGATCCACCCCAGGGAGCTCAAAAGAGCAATCACCCGGTCTACAGCTCTGCCGCACTCTGCATAAGAGGGGGCTCGGATCAACCAGTTGTCCAGATAAGGTTGGACTTGTACTCCTTCCTTTCGTAGGAAGGCCGCGATGACCCCCATACTTTGGAGAAGGTCGCGGAGCAGTAGCCAACACGAACAGGAGGGCTCTGAACTGGAAGTGTCGGCCCAGGACTGCAAAACGCAGAAAGCGTTGATGAGGAGGCCAGATGGGAATATGCAAGTAAGCTTCCTTGATGTCCAAGGATGCAGGAACTCCCCTGCCTTCACTGCCGCTATAACAGAGCGGAGAGTCTCCATTTGGAAGTGCCGAACTTTCAAGGCCCAATTGACCCCTTTGAGGGTCGAGGATAGGCCGTACAGAACCTCCTTTCTTTGGTACCACAAAGGTAAATGGAGTAACGTCCCTTGCCAAGCTGATCTTCTGGCACCGGAATATGACCGCACCCAGGCGGAATCAGATTGTCCAAAGACTGCTGCACTGCCACAGCTTTGACCGGAAACTTGCAGGGAGAAGTGCACAAAACCCGTCTCTTAAGGGTCGGCAGAACTCTAGCTTGTAGCCGTTCTCCGATGACTTCCAGCACCCAAGCGTCTGAGTTACCCTGGTCCACTCGCCCAGAAACGAGGATAGGCGTCCCCCAATTTGATCTGGGCCATGGACCAGGGCCCCCGTCATTGGGTACGAGACCCTGGGGGAGGGACCGGGGGCGTAACTCCGGGACGGCGGTTCTCTGCGAAAGGAAGGCTGCTTGGGGAGAAGTTCCTTTGAAGGAAGAGGGGCAGAGGAGCCGACTTGCCCGGGCGATACCGACGGGCTTCCTGAAACCGTCCTTTGGAGGAGCCCTGACCTCCGGTAACCTCTTGCCCTTAGTGCCGAGATCGGTCACAATCTTGTCCAGATCGACCCCAAAGAGCAGCTTGCCTTTAAAAGGCAACTTAGCCAGGCGAGACTTAGAGGCCTGGTCAGCAGACCAATGCTTCAGCCAAAGCCAGCACCGTGCAGAGACTGTCTGAGCCATACCTTTAGCCGAGGCTCTCAAGACATCATACAGCAAGTCTGCCAAGTAGGCCAAGCCCGATTCCAGGGCCGGCCAATCAGCCCTCAAGGAAGGATCCGAGGGGGAAGCCCGCTGCACAATCGTCAGGCACGCCCTGGCCACATAGGAGCCGCAAACTGAGGCCTGCAAACTTAAAGCAGCCGCCTCGAAGGACGACTTCAATGTCGCCTCCAATCTTCTGTCTTGGACGTCCTTTAGGGCCGTGCCACCTTCCACCGGCAATGCCGTTTTCTTAGTCACCGTAGTGATTAAAGAATCCACGGTAGGCCAAAGAAAAGCCTCCCGTTCACCTTCAGGCAGAGGATAGAGGCGGGACATAGCCCTAGCCACTTTAAGGCTCGCTTCTGGGACATCCCATTGAGCCGAAATCAAAGTGTGCATGGCTTCATGCACGTGGAAGGTTCTAGGCGGGCGCTTCGTCCCCAGCATAATGGCAGAGCCAGCAGAGGCTGAGGGAGAGACGTCCTCCGGAGAGGAAATCTTCAAAATGCTCATGGCCTGTACTAACAGGTTGGGCAAATCCTCTGAGCGAAAGATCCGCGCTGCAGAGGGGTCATCCGCTCCATCCGAGCGGGAATCCGTCTCCTCCAAGGAATCCCTAAAGGACCGTTGGGAGAACTCAGATACGCTGCCCTCAACTACATCAGAGGAGACAGAGTCCTCTAGGACCTGGAAATCCACCCGAGGGCGTTTGCTTCCGGAGGCCTCAACCCCTTTATCGGACAGGGGAGCAGGGGCAGCGTTTTGCATAAGAAAAGCCTGATGCAGCAGCAAAATGAACTCAGGGGAGAAACCCCCCAGACTTCAACCCCACTTCTGCAGCCTGGGCCACGGCCCTAGACGCACCCTCAACTGGCGCTCGCAAGAGCGGGGGAGAAACATGCTGCGCATCCAAAATGGCGTCCGGCGCGAAACTCCGAGGAGCCGCGCGGGAAAAACGGCGCTTAACTTTGGCCGCTTTCTTGCCGTCGCCCGAATCAAGGACGACCATAGAATTAACGTCTCCCACCTCGAGGACGGCCCAAGAAGAAGCCGTCCGAGCAGAGTGGCCGGCCAAAATGGGGGGGGGGGGGCCAGCAGCGGGGAATGGGCGTTTATGGTGGGAAAAACCGCCGCACCGGAGGAAGAACCGGGACACTGACCGGACTCCAAACTGACGCCCAAAAAAGGCGATTCAGGCTTTGAAAACCCCGCATCCCCGCTAGATGCGCACACGCGGTCCGGGGAGCGATTCTTCGCGCCCTCGCCCTCAGACGCCATAAGCCACGTGGAGACCGATCGAGGAACCCCCTGCCCGCTACAAAAGGTAAAAATTACCTGCTTCTCGCTCCGAGCTGTAACGAACTGTTGTCCCAGTGAGCAGCTGCAATAAACGCTGATATAAATGTTGAAATAAACACCCTTAAAGGACGTTAAAAAAAAATTTTTTTTTTTTTAAATGGAGCCAGTGGGAGGGGGGAGAAAAGGAGGGACCTGGCACCACCAGGTTTGCACTTGCTCAAGAAGAGCCCTCAACCCCAGGTAGTCAACAAAACCTAAGAATTAGGCTTGGAGACCTAGCCAGAGATGCTGCTGTGTGACACCACCACCTGCTGAGATAGAGAACATACTGAGGAATTTCCGGCAGCACATGACCACATATAGGGAGGCAAAAGGATTGCTCTCTATCTCCACCTGTTGGTAGATGGACACAACCCACCAGTCTATGGATTGATCAGCATGATGATATGGAATGTGTTCTTGCATCTATCATCCCAGTTTAGTAGGTAATGTTACACTTGAGTCCCAAGTCAACTCCACTGTAAAGAAAATGTTTCATTCAATGTGGAAACTCAAGCGTTTAAAACCTTTCTTCCCAAGAGATGTTTTCTGCAATTTAATTCAATCAATGCTATTAAGCCACGTTGATTACTGGAATGGAATCTACGCAGGATGTAAGGAACAACTCACAAGGAAACTCCAAATGGCACAAAACACAGCAGCCAGATTGATATTTGGTAAGACACGATTCCAAAGTGCCACACCACTCCGTGAACAATTGCATTGGCTTCCTATCAAAGAACGCATCTCTTTCAAAACCTACACCTTAGTCCATAAGATTATCTATGGAGTAGTCCCAGATAACATGATTGACCTAATCAATCTCCCAATTAGAAATAGTACCAGTTCATCACGGTCTTACCTGAATCTCCATTACCCAAATTGCAAAGGACTAAAATACAAGACAACCCATGCATCCAACTTCTCTTACATAGGCACACACCTGTGGAACGCGCATTGCCACAAGTGGTGAAAACAACTTATGATTACCTAAAATTCAGAAAGTCTAATTAAAGATTCACCTATTTGGAAGGGCATATCCAAATGACCCAACTTAAATGACTCAACCCGAGGAGATCTCGCGATGCTGTGAGCTGAGAGGAAGCCTTGTGCGGAAGCTCCATTACCCTCACCCCTGATTGCCCCAATATCACTTACCAACAAGACTGGACAAATCGCCTTATTGCTCGTGAGTAGGCACCAAATATATGGACAGATATTTAAGACGCTCACCTGGACCGATGGCGCACAAAACGGTAAAAAAAAGAGAAAAGCAAAACCAGGAGCGAAAACAAGATGGCGGACGAGATGGAACATGAAACGGGGTTTACAGAGGCGCAATTAGCCCAAATCACAGCGGCGATCACAAAAGTGCTAGCCCCCCGGTGAGACACCCTCTCACAAAAACTAGATAGTTATGCAGCAGGACTGAATGGACTGCAAGTGCGAATGGGAGATGTAGAAACCCAGGTAACAATGTTAGAAGATGATATGCGCTCACAAGCCACTGAGGTAACTCGCCTTGAGAAGCAAATAACTGAAATGTCTGACAAACTCAAAGACCTTGAAAATCGCTCTAGGCGAAACAACATAAGAATAGTTGGGCTAGCAGACAGTATTCCGGAGACTAACCTAACAGAATGGATCGAACAATGCTTGATAAAGAACTGGCACTGTCTGATTCGAGGGGACCATTGGTAGTAGAGAGGGACCATCGGGTAGGCCGGAAAATGGAGGACAGTATCAGGCCACGCGTGGTGATTGCATGGATATTTAACTACAAACACAAACAAGAGATTATGCAGGGATTTAAACTGAAGAGAGACTCTTTGACTCAAGACAAAAAGAGAATATTAATATTCCAAGATTTCTCCCAGTCAGTACAGGAACGGCAGAGACAGTTTCATCCTTTGTGCACAACAATGATCACAAAGAAGATAAAATTTATGCTAACATATCCTGCACGATTGTGAATATATCATCAAGAGAAATGGCATCAGTTTGACAAAGCGCAAGCAGCAAAAACATTTTTGAGCGCTCAATATTGGTGGGCGAATGAAGATCGGGCATCCAGAGAGTGGCACAAGTGCTCTGGTGATTAACTGGTAAAATCTTTAGCGGTGAGAAGAAGTTACATGTTTTGGGGGGGCAAAGGGGAGTGGGGGTCCCTGGCGTCATAAGAGATCTCAACTTCCGGGCAGCCTGGAAGGTCCAAGGGGGTTTCAGAGGAGGGTAAAGGGGGGAGGGAGGGTGGCCGGGAAAGGGAGGGTAAGGTCAACCAAAACAACTAGACGAGAAGCTTCTAGGAAAAAAAAGAAACAAGAACTAGGCGGGAAGGACAATTGGAGAGTAGTGGAAAAGAAATGCGCAGGAAGGGCAGGCAAGACACACAGAGGAAAGGCTAACACAAGTGCAATATCTATAGACTGGCTATGCCCATTAGAATAGCAACATGGAACGTGGGCGGAATAACATCCCCCATAAAAAGATCAAAAATTTTAACAGCTCTCAGAAGACATAACATAGATATCGCATGTATACAAGAAACGCGACTGACAGAACAAGAACACAAGAAACTAAAAAGGCAATGGGTAGAGGAGGTATATGCAGCAACGCCCACGGGAATGAGGGGAGGGGTAGCGGTGTTGGTGAGGAGAGGAGTACCATGCAAAATGACACTAATAGAAAGAGGGGGAAATGGCAACTATATTTTGCTCAAAGTGTGGTTACAAGGGGTAGAATTTCATCTGCTGGTCCTTTATGGACCTAATACACCAGATGTGAAGTTCTTCAAATATCTGATGAAAAGATGTATGGCAGTACAGGATAGTGGGCTGATAGTCCTGGGAGACTTTAATTTGATAGCAGACTGTAGTATTGACTGCTCACAGCAAACCTCATTGCATTATCAGGGATATAGATCTGACACATGGCAGATGTTCTCCTCAACACTAGGCTTGGTAGATGTGTGGAGATTACACACATCGTTCCCGGGCCCATGGCACACAAGCATGTCTAGACTATGTACTCACGGATCGGTCTTTGTTTGCACACATAAAAGCAGTGCACATTGGGCCTGAAGAAGTTTCAGACCATGCCCCGGTGTGGACTGACTTGGAGATGGTAAGGGATTTAGACAGGGGAGGCCCGGGTTGGCGATACCCAACATACTTAGCTAGAGAACCCCATTTCTTTCAATATATGCAATCTAAATGGAAAGAATACAAAGAGAATAATGCAGAACACATAGACCAGCCAAAACTGTTCTGGGCAACTTCGCAAGCAGTAATGAGGGGAGAAATTATCGCTTATGTGAGCAGAAGGAAGAAGCACTTGGCTAGTAGTATTTTACAACTAGAGGACCAAGTGAAAATAGCAAAAAAGGAGTATAGCCAGCAGCCCTCCAGGCAATCACTAGAGAAATTAAAAGCTGCCCAGGTGGCTCTCAACACCCTGATACATGAAAAAGAAACACATTCCATGACCTATCAGAAATACAGACTACAGAGATACGGGAATAGGTCGGGAAAGATGATGGCAAGACTGATCAAAGGATGGGGAGGGTCTAGAACCATAGACTCACTCAGGATCGCTAAGGGAGAGATAGTTACCGAAGAAAAAAAAAAAAATCATAGACTTGTTCACAGATTATTTCACCTCCCTATACAAAAATGAGGTGGGAAAGCAGAGTACACAGGAAGAAATAAGAATATATTTAGAACGGGCTGGGCTTCCTAAGTTGACTGAACAAGAATTGGAATCCCTGAATGCTCCAATACAGTTTGTAGAACTGCAAACAGCAATTAAAAAATTAAAATTACACTCAGCCCCGGGACCAGACGGGTACACGGGAGAATATTATAAGACCTTGTCAGAAGAAGCGATGGGAGCGTTGCTGGCCTATTATGAAGAGGTGGTAGAGACAGGCTCATTCCCACTGCATGCAAACATGGCGCTGATAACACTGATACCTAAGCCTGGGAAACCCACAGAATGGGTAACGTCAAACAGGCCTATCTCATTAATCAATGTGGAGGTCAAGCTGCTGGCTAAAATGTTAGCAGAGCGAATGGCCTTAACTCTAACTAGGTTGGTGACCCCAGAGCAGGTGGGATTTGTGCGAGGAAGGCAATCCTCATATAATGTCAGATGACTGCTGTTGGCGATGGCTCACTGCCAGGTGAAGAAGACACCTGCTCTGGTGGAGAGCCTAGACGCTGAAAAGGCCTTTGACAGAGTCGCCTGGCCATATCTTTTCCAAGTACTGGAGTACATGGGGTATCGAGGATGGAGTTTGGAAGTGGTAAGGACATTTTATAGACACCCCTTAGCAGCGCTGTTAGTGAACGGAATGAGAGGCCCCGTGTTCCAGATAGCAAAAGGCACAAGACAGGGCTGCCCACTGTCACCTATTCTATTCACCCTAGCCTTGGAGCCCCTACTACGCACCATAATGCTGAGTGAAGGGAGTGACAATGGGAGTGAAGGTGAAGGGAGTGACAATGGGAGCTGAACGGGTCAAAATTTTAGCATATGCAGATGATTTACTCTTGGTATTGCAAGACCCCGTCCGCTCTCTTCAAAACATGCTGAATTGCCTGGAAACTTATGGACAATTTTCAGGCTTTAAACTGAACTATAGCAAGTCGCAGGTGATGCCAGTGCAACCATCTATAAAGGAGACATGGCGAGGACCCTTCCCCCTTCAATGGGCAACAGACTCTCTCAAGTTCCTGGGGGTGCATATAACCGCAGATTTGGGGAAATTATATGAAAAGAATGTGAAGAACTTGATGTCGGATACAAAGATAAAATTGGAGGCCTGGGAGACATTACCGATATCATTGACGGGGAGAATAGTACTGTATAACATGTTTATCATACCCAAATGGCTATATATCTTCCAAACGATGCCTCTAAACCTAATTAAAGCAGATGAAACACAACAGAATAGACTGTTAAATGCGTTTCTATGGAAAGGGACAAAAGCTCGCCTGTCAATGTTGATGATGAACACCCCAGTAGAATACTGAGGACTAGGCTTACTGAGTTTACGTCATGTAACGGTGGCAAGTGGAATGAGACACATTAATGATTGGCACAGGCAAACCTCAGATTATTCCAATACAAATTTGGAGCTACAGATGTCGCCAAGAGTGAACCTTGGATGTCTGTTGCACCTGGCTAGTAGTTGGATCCCTAAGGAATTACAAATGACAAACATTGCTTGGAGAGAGCCCATCGACTTGGCAGGAAGCCCGCAGGGGGAAACAGGCCAAGGGCAGTCATAATTAAGGTCCACAACTTCTTACATAAAGATGAAATCTTGAGGGGCGCCCGGACCAAGTGGGACTCTCTGACTTTCGATGGTGTGGGAGTAAAAATCTTCCAGGACTACTCCGCAGCTCTACAAGAACGTAGAAAAGCGTTTGGTCCGGTGTGCCGGCATTTGGCTGCAAAGAACCAAAGGTTTATGTTGTTATACCCAGCCCAATTAAAAGTGCTTGCGGAGGGCGGGTGGAGGATGTATCAAACACCAGAAGAAGCCCAGTCCTTGCTGCAGGACGGTCCCCTATTGCCCTCTGGACAGAACGGATGATGAGATGGCGACTGGGCCTGAGGATGGTTATAGTGGACTCTGAGTGGGGGTGCATGGTAACATTTGGGATGTTGGTCAGGAGTACACACAGTTGGGTAAATATGTTAAGCAGTCCAGTCCAGGTCTGCGTGTTGGGGAACCAGTTGTTTGTCATGAAAGTTGCAAGTTGGTATGGTTGAGTGGATGTTGACTGGAGGGGGTAAAGGAGGTGAGGGGGGAGGGGGAAGACCCCGCCATTGTTAAACCAGCGTTCTCCTAGTAGCCGGAGCGAACGGAGATTGCGTGGGTGATGGGGGGGTAAGTACAGTAGAGGGAGGGTGGAGTAAGGGGCGGGGGGTTGGGTGAGAGAGATCGAACTGAAGGAGGATGAACACAGGGGGAAGTGCCACCAGATGTTAGGTAATAGAAGCGGGGGGCTCAGGTGGAGCTGAGCACTAGAGTCCCTCTCCCTTTTCTTCAGTTTAGCAGCTGAGGACGCGGTCTTATGTAAGGAAGAGGGGGGCTCAGGTTAGATTTATAACTTGGAATGTGGGGGGCATAACATCCCCTATTGAGGGCTAAGATCTTGCAAGCACTAAAGCGGCATCAGGCAGATGTGGCTTGTATTTAGGAGACGAGATTGTCCCAGGAGGAACTGCAAAAGCTGAAGAGAGCATGGGTGGGCGAAGTGTATGGGGCAGAGGCTGAGGATAGGCGGAGTGGGGTGGCAATCCTAATTCGGAAGGGAGTGATGGCCAAAACGCAGCTGGTAGGTAGTGATTCCCAGGGGATATATGTGGTAGTGCGTCTCTGGCTGCATCACACTGAGTACCTCGTGGTGGCAGTATATGGACCAAACATATATGAGAGACCCTTCTATGATCACATAACTCAAGTCTGTCTCCCTTTTAGATCACTGCCATTCCTAATAATGGGTGATTTCAATCTAGTGGCAGACCCGGCAATAGACTGCTCCTCCCCCAGACGGGCGGCTCGGGGAGGTCCAGGGGTACGGGCCCTCTCCCAGTTTATGCAGACGCTCGAAGTGATGGACGCTTGGCCGACTCTACATCTGGGGGAGCGAGAATTTACCCACCTCTCTAGAGCCCATGGGACTTTTTCCCGAATAGACTATATCCTGGTAGACCGTAGGGCATTCCCTTTGGTGGGTGAAGTGGAGATTGGACCAGAGGAAATTTCTGATCACTCAATGGTCTGGATGGATTTGGCAGATCAAGACCCGGGGTTGGGCGGGAGGGGGTGGCATTTCCCCTCGTATCTAGCTTCTGACCAGGAATTTAGACAACATCTAGTAGAAAGCTGGGATGAGTACACACGATTCAACAACAAACATAGGGATACTCCTGCATTGTTTTGGCAGGCGGCGAAAGCGGTTCTGCATGGAGTAGTGATAGTCTACACAGTAAAACGAGAATGCCGGATTACTGGGGTGATTCTCAATTTGGAACGTAGGCTGGGAAAAGCTAGACAGATTCATTGCCACACCATCGAGCTATAACCGAGAGCAGATGAAAATAGCCCAAATTGCCTTAAATTCACTGCTCCACGAGAGAGCCTCCAGAGCCTTAGTGTTCAGGAAATACAAATTTCAAAGATATGGGAACAGGGCAGGGGTAATGCTAACCAGGCGGAGTCAAAACTTGGGGCAGGTAGAGAGCAATCGTAGCGGTGAAGGACCAGGAAGGGAACATTCAGAATGGGAGAGAGGAAGTCTGAAAAGTGTTCCAACAATTTTATAGTGAGCTATATATGGCGCAGTCTTCCCCTTCCTTGCAGGCAGTGGAGGACTACTTGGGGAGGGCTGGGATGTTGGAGCTCACTACATTAGAGGTGGAGAAACTTAATAGTCCCATCACAAGGAAAGAGTTGCAGGACATAATTAGATCCCTTCCCACCCACTCAGCTCCAGGCCCTAATGGATTCACTAGCAAATTTTACAAAATGCTGAACCCACATATAGTAGGACCGTTACACTCGTACCTCGAGGAGGTGGTAGCAAAGGGCCAATTCCCAGCCTATGCGAACAAAGCATTAATTACTTTACTGCTTAAGCCAGGGAAGCCGGAAACTCAAGCTGGCTCCTATAGGCCTATATCCCTAATTACTGTAGGCGTTAAAATTCTGGCAAAATTGTTGGCAAACAGATTACAAGTGCATCTGCCTAGGCTTATTGGCCCGGAGCAAGTGGGGTTCGTCCGTAATAGACACTCAGGGGTCAATATACGGCGGCTGCTGTTGGCACTGGCCCATAGTCAGCATTCAGGCTGCGAAACGATGTTGGTCAGCCTGGACGCTGAAAAAGCTTTTCATAGAGTGGGCTGGGATTACATGTTCATGGTACTGCGGCATGTTGGTGTGCAGTGATGGGCATATGAGGCCATCCGAACGCTTTATACCAACCCCAAAGCAGCAGTGCTGGTCAATGGAGCCAGAACCCAGCAGTTCTCTATAGTGAGAGGGACTAGGCAGGGCTGCCCCCCGTCCCCACTCCTCTTTCTGCTTTCTAATGAGCCGTTGATCAGGAGTCTGCAGCGGGGAGAGGGGGTAGTTGGGGTGGAGGTGGGGGGGCAGGGTGAAGACTTTGGCCTTTGCTGATGATTTGCTAATAATATCCACATTCCTAGGGTCGGCTTTGCCGGCCCTGTTGGAGGAGATTAACTGCTTTAGTGCCCTTTCGGGATTTAAGATTAATCGGGAGAAGTCACAGGTTATGAGGTTGTATACCCACCCAGATGCCCCCCCCCCCCCCCCGGATGACAATTCTCTACAGAAGGTAGAGGCAGAGTTGAAATACCTAGGAGTACTCATTCGCCAAGAACTGAGTCGCCTGTATGATGCTAACATACAGAAAGTGTTGGTGGATACAGCGTTGAAGCTTGAGCGGTGGCAGGGCCTCCCTATCTCTCTTTTGGGGTGCATAGCGCTATATAATATGATGATCATTCCATGCTGGTCATATGTATTTCATGATGATCATTCCATGCTGGTCATATGTATTTCAAACACTGCCACTACACTTTACCAATAGGGATGTGAGATGACTGAATGCAATGCTGCGGAAGTTCTTGTGGCGGGGGAGGAAGCCGAGACTTCCCTTGGAAAAAATGTATGTTCCAAGGGAGTATGGTGGGCTTGGGTTACAGAGTGTACGGCACATAGCAGTTGCATGTGCCATGAGACATGTGAATGACTGGTTCCACAACACCACAGATTTCTCAGCAACGGCCATAGAACTGAGGTTGTTTGACCCTTATCATTTCAGCAGCTTTCTCCATGGGAGGGGGCCCTTCAGTGCTGAGCCTTTCCAACATTTTGCACAAGCTCAGAAGGCCTGGAATTGGGTGTGTAAATTACACCAGTTTTCACCAAGGGTCACTGCGATGCTGCCGCTGTGTGGGAATCCTGCATTTCAACCTGGTCTGTTGTATAAAATCTTTAAGAATTGGAGGGAACGGGGCATTGTCTACTTGCACCAGATCTTAACCCGGGAAGGGAAGCTACAATCGTTTTCAGAATTGCAGGAACGAGGACTTTTTACCTCAAAAGACTATATTCATTATTGGCAACTGCTCCATTACACAAGGAGCCTACCGTGGGAGGCACTGGCTGAAGATGTACAGGAAGAGTTGCCATCAGCCTATTCTCTGGGATTGCAGCAAAAAGTCCCGTTCAGGTATCATCTTCGACATATTAGAGACACAATTTCGGAACCTGACTTTGGAAAATACTCTGTAGACTGGGGCCATGACCTGTTGGTGGAAATATCCCCAAGCCTGTTTAAAGAACATGTGTTGGCCATATACAGCACATCCCCTCTAGCGGATCACTGGGAGGTACAGTATCGGTTTGCGTTCTGGATGCACCATGCCGGGCATTTTATGTGGGTGCCTCCTCAGATGGGGCATGCCCCAAGTGTAATGAAGATGGAGCAACTCTGGGGCATATGTATTGGTCTTGTCCAAAGGTGAGGTACTTTTGGAGAACCCTGATACAACAAGTTTCTGATATGTGGGCGACCGGATGGATTTACTCTCCACTTCTCCTGTTTGGACAACCTAGCTTGCGAGCCCAGAGGCCAAAGGGTCTCAAACTTTGTGAAACAGGCTATTTTAATAGCTAAAAAGACCATACTGGCCAATTGGATATCGCCAAAGGGCCCTTCCCTTCAGAACTGGCGAATGCAAATGGTGCAGCTGTTACGAACTGAGAGACTGGAACTCCCAGGAAATTCCTGGGAGTTTAGTAATTATTGCACGAGATGGGGCCCACTCTTGGATTCTCTGCCCTCGAGAGCTAAGAGTTCCCTGTTAAATATGTGACTTGTAAGATGGAGCTGGTGGAGCTTCTCCTCTGATAGCACTGTATTCGTAGGGGGGGGGGGGTTGAGGGGGAGGATTAATGTGCTGTATGGGGGGTGGATCATGGAGGGCTATCAGAGCAAGGGCCCTCGGGGACCACTCCACTGTGGCCGAAGCATTTGGGCTTTAAGGAACCAGTCAGGAGGGGATGGAATGTGGGGGAGGGGGGGGAGAATGGGGGAAAAATGTTGATGATACAAGATGACTCTGTAGATAGCCTTCAAATGATATTTCTTTAAGATCACACTTTTAGAATTAACAGTAATGTTTATGTTGTTGAATCATCAATAAAAATTATTGAAACATAAAAGAGTAACTCCTCTTCGTGGAATCTTTACTGGAAGCAAGCAAGACTCGGGAGACACTCTCAGAAAGACCCAAGGAGACGAAATCTATGCTCTCAACATCCAGGCCGTGAGAGCCAGAGACTGAAGGTTGGGATGCAGAAGCGCCCCCTCGTTCTGAGTGATGAGGCTTGGAAAACACTCCAATCTCTGCTGTTCACCACCGCTGCCTTCATTTTCTCTCCTCACATGCTATTCTTGACCCACTACAATCTGGTTTTCACCCTCTCCACACAACCGAAACTGCGCTTACTAAAGTCTCCAATTACCTATTACTGGCTAAATCCAGAGGTCAGTATTCCATCCTCACTCTTCTTGATCTTTCCGCTGCTTTTGACACTGTCGATCACAGCATACTTCTCGATACCCTGTCCTCACTTGGATTCCAGGGCTCTGTCCTTTCCTGGTTCTCTTCCTACCTCTCCCTCCGCACCTTTAGTGTTCACTCTGGTGGCTCCTCTTCTACTTCTATCCCTCTGTCTGTCGGCGTACCTCAGGGTTCTGCTCTTGTTCCCCTCCTCTTTTCTATCTACACTTCTTCCCTTGGTTCATTAATCTCATCCCATGGCTTTTCCTACCATCTCTATGCTGATGACTCCCAAATCTACCTTTCTACCCCTGATATCTCACCTTGCATCCAAACCAAAGTTTCAGCGTGCTTGTCTGACATTGCTGCCTGGATGTCTCAACGCCACCTGAAATTAAATATGACCAAAACCGAGCTTCTCATTTTCCCCCCCCAAACCCACCTCCCCGCTCCCCCCGTTTTCTATTTCTGTTGATGGCTCTCTCATTCTCCCTGTCTCCTCAGCTCGAAACCTTGGGGTCATCTTTGACTCTTCTCTCTCCTTCTCTGCTCATATCCAGCAGATTGCCAAGACCTGTTGTTTCTTTCTTTACAACATCCGTAAAATCCACCCCTTTCTTTCCGAGCACTCTACCAAAACCCTCATCCACACCCTTGTCACCTCTCGTTTAGACTACTGCAATCTGCTTCTTGCTGGCCTCCCACTTAGTCACCTCTCCCCTCTCCAGTCGGTTCAAAACTCTGCTGCCCGTCTCGTCTTCTGCCAGGGTCGCTTTACTCATACTACCCCTCTCCTCAAGACCCTTCACTGGCTCCATATCCGTTTTCGCATCCTGTTCAAACTTCTTCTACTAACCTATAAATGTACTCACTCTGCTGCTCCCCAGTATCTCTCCACACTCGTCCTTCCCTACACCCCTTCCCGTGCACTCCGCTCCATGGATAAACCCTTCTTATCTGTTCCCTTCTCCACTACTGCCAACTCCAGACTTCACTCCTTCTGTCTCGCTGCACCCTAAGCCTGGAATAAACTTCCTGAGCCACTACGTCTTGCCCCATCCATGGCCACCTTTAAATCTAGACTGAAAGCCCACCTCTTTAACATTGCTTTTGACTCGTAACCACTTGTAACCACTCGCCTCCACCTACCCTCCTCTCTTCCTTCCCGTTCACATTAATTGATTTGATTTGCTTACTTTATTTTTTTTTTTGTCTATTAGATTGTAAGCTCTTTGAGCAGGGACTGTCTTTCTTCTATGTTTGTGCAGCGCTGCGTACGCCTTGTAGCGCTATAGAAATGCTAAATAGTAGTAGTAGTAGTAGTCTTTGGAGGATAAGTCCAGAAGAAGAGGGAACCAAATCAGACACAGCCAAAAGGGCGCAATCAGAATCATGGTTCCGCGGTCTTGCAGGAGTTTCAGCAAAGTCTTCCCCACCAGAGGTATGGGAGGATACGCATACAGAAGGCCTGACCACCAATGCAGGAGAAAGGCATCTGAGGCTAGCCTGTCGTAGGCCTGAAGTCTGGAACATAACTGAGGGACCTTGTGATTGAGCTGAGTAGCAAGAAGATCCACCGAGGCGGTGCCCCACTCTTGGAAGATCTTGCGGACAACTGCCCTGTTGAGAAACCACTCGTGAGGTTGCATTAACCTGCTCAACCTGTCGGCCAGACTGTTGTTTATGCTTGCCAGATACGTGGCCTGGAGAAACATGCTGTGACAGCGGGCCCAAAGCCACATCTGTATGGCTTCCTGACACAGGGGGCAAGATCCGGTGCCCCCCTGCTTGTTGACATAGTACTTGGCAACCTGGTTGTCTGTCTGAATTTGGATAATTTGATTGGACAGCCGATCTCTGAAAGCCTTTAGTGTTCCAGATCGCTCGCAATTCCAGGAGATTGATCTGAAGACCTGATTCCTGAAGGGACCAAACTCCCTCCACACCCTAGGAGAGATGCATCCGTAGTCAGCACTTTGAGGCTGAGGAATTTGGAAGGGACATCCCAAGGTCAAATTGGATCGAATTGTCCACCATATCAGGGAGTTGTGAAAAGCAGTGGACAACAGGATTGCATCTTCTAGATCCCCTGCAGTTTGATACCACTGGGAAGCTAGGGTTCACTGAGCAGATCTCATGTGAAGGCATGCCATGGGAGTCACATGAACTGTGGAGCCCATATGGCCCAGAAGTCTCAACATCTGCCGAGCTGTGATCTGCTGAGACACTCTGGCCAAGGAAACCAGGGACAGAAGGTTGTCCACCCTCACCTCTGGAAGATAGGCCTGAGCTGTCTGACAGTCCAGCAGAGCTCCTATGAATTCTAGTTGTTGAACTGGAAGGAGATGGGACTTTGGGTAATTTATAACAAACCCGAGTAGCTCCAGGAGTTTGAGAGTCATCTGCATGGAATGTACAGCTCCTGCCTCCAAGGTGTTCTTCACCAGCCAATCGTCGAGATAAGGGAACACATGCACTCCCAGCCTGCGTAGCGACGCTGCAATAACTGCCAGGCATTTTGTGAACACCTGGGGCGCAGAGGCAAGACCAAAGGGTACACAATACTAAAAGTGCTGTGTTCCCAGACGGAATCAAAGATACTGCCTGTGAGCTGGCAATATCGGGATGTGTGTATAAGCATGCTTCAAGTCCAAGGAGCATAGCCAGTCATTTTTCTGAATCATGGGAAGAAGGGTGCCAAGGGAAACCATCCTGAACTTTTCTCGAATCAGATATTTGTTCAGGGCCCTTAGGTCTAGGATGGGATGCATCCCCCCCATTTTCTTTTGCACAAGGAAGTACCTGGAATAGAATCCCAGTCCTTCTTGCCCCGGTGGCACGGGCTCGACCGCATTGGCGCTGAAAAGAGCAGAGAGTTCCTCTGCAAGTACCTGCCTGTGCTGGAAGCTGAAGGACTGAGCTCCTGGTGGGCAATTTGGAGGCTTGGAGATCAAATTGAGGGAGTATCCCCGCCGGGCTATTTGAAGGACCCACCGATTGGAGGTTACAAGAGGTCACCTTTGGTGAAATAATTTTAACCTCCCACCGACCGGTAGATCATCCGGCACAGACGCTTTTATTGTGGCTATGCTCGCCTGGAGCCAGTCAAAAGCCCATCCCTTGCTTTTGCTGGGGAGCTGCCGGGGCCTGTCTAGGCACACACTGTTGACGTGAACGAGTGTGCTGGGGTTAAGCCTGAGCAGGCTGGCAGGAAGACGGATTGTACCTACGATTATTGTAAGCATAGGGAGCATTCCTCCTCCCCCCCGTAAAAACGTCTACCTGATGAGGTAGATGCTGAAGGCGCCCGGTGGGAGAGTTTGTCGAATGCGGTTTCCCGCTGGTGGAGCTGCTCTACCACCTGTTCGACTTTCTCGCCGAAAATATTATCCCCCCGGCAAGGAACATCCGCAAACCGCTGCTGGACCTGATTGTCGAGGTCAGAGGCGCACAGCCATGAGAACCTGCGCATCACTATACCCTGAGCAGCGGCTCTGGATGCCACATCAAAAGAATCGTAAGTACCCCTGGACAGGAATTTACGACACGCCTTCAGCTGCCTGACCACCTCCTGTCCGCCAGTTGCTTCACATTGTTCCGCAAGTGAATGCTCGTGTAGAGCTGGTAGGACTGGATTTTGGAGATGAGCATAGCTGACTGGTAGGCCTTCCTCCCAAAAGAGTCCAAAGTCCCAGCCTCCCGTCCGGGGGGCGCCGAGGCGAAATCTCTCGTACTTTTGGCTCTCTTGAGAGCGGAATCCACAACCCCCGAGTAATGAGGCAACTGGGCCTTCATCAACTCCAGGTCCCCATGAATCCGATACTGGGACTCAACCTTCTTTGGAATGGTGAGGTTAGATAATGGTTTCATCCAGTTCCTTAACAATGTCTGTTTGAGGACATTATGTAGAGGAACAGTGGATGACTCCTTAGGTGGCAAAAGATAGTCCAGGACCTCAAACATCTCGGCCCTGGGCTCCATCCTCAGTTACCACTAGGAAGGGAATGGCCGTAGACATTTCCCAGACAAAGGACGAGAAAGACAAACTCTCTGGGGGAGAAAGCTTTCTCTCTGGCGAAGGAGTAGGGTCAGAGGGAAGGCCACAAGACTCCTCAGAAGAGAAATATCTTGGATCTTCTTCTGCCTCCCACGAGGTCTCTCCTTCGGTATCGGACAGGAGTTCTCTGACTGCAGTCCGAAGCCGAGCCCGTCTCGATGCCGAGGAGCTATGTCCTCGATGGCGATTCAGCTCCCTCCATCGATGTCGACGGAGAGTCAACTCGGGTGGCAGCCAAAGCCAAGGCCAATGCTGCAAGCCGCACCGACGTCGAAGGCCTCACCACAGGTGGGGAGCCAGCCGCTGCATCTATCGACGGTACCGACGGCGCAAGCATCCCCAGTACCGGAACAGACGGGTGGAGCCCTTCCAGGATCCCTGGAAAAATGTCTCGGAGGCGCTCATCAAGAGTGTCTATCGAGAAAAGCTGTGGAGTCGGTGCAGGGGTTGAGGCCAGAATCTGCCGAGGAGGAGGAGGCGGTACCAAGCTGTCCGGAGATTGGCGCATCGACACTTCTTGTATGGAGGGTGAGCGGTCCTCCCGGCGTCGACGCCTCACGGGTGCTAATTCCTTCAATGCCCTGGAGCTCCCGGTACCGTGACGAGAAGTGGACCTATGACGGTGCTTCTTTGCCTTCGCTTGAGGCACGTCATCGGTACCCCTCGGTACCGACAAGGAGGACGTGGAATCCACACGCCTCCTCGGGGTCGGATCCGAAAGGGGTCGGTCCCCATGGGCCTGTACTGCAGGAGCCCTCGAGGCAGGTGGAGACCCTCTCGATGGTTCACTGCTGCCAACGTGTGATGGTCTCTGGACAGCCATTACCTGCACTCCTGAGGTCGATGCACTCTCCGGTGCCGACATCGACACCACTGACAACGTCGAAGTACCGGGCAAAGCTCCAAACAGGCGTTCCTGTTGAGCTTGTCTCGACGCTTGTGTCCGCTTTTTAAGGCTAAGACACAACTTACATGCGTCTGGGCTATTGTCGGCCCCAAGGCACTGGATACACCACGCGTGAGGGTCGGTACCTGAGAATGTCCGGTTGCACCAAGTGCACTTCTTGAAGCCGCTGGCGAGCATCGATGTCATCGACGGAAAAATAGCGGCAGCGAAATCAAAGTTCACGATGGTGCCAAAGGAAGAGCACAAAAAAGGGAGAAAACCTGTACGGGCGGCCAAAATGGCTGCACACGAAAACGAAAGGAAACATACTTGAGGGCTAAACTAAAGAAAAAACTAAGGAACTTTTTTTTTTTTTTTTAAGAAAAACGAACAGCTCGTTCATGAGCACCAAAACGGAGAAGAAAAACGTCAAAAAGCCGGCTAAAATTCGAAGGTTCTTCTTTTCTGGGGCACAGAACCGCCGTAAACAGCCACTCTTGACCGCGGGGAAAAAAGAAGACTGAAGCGGGACTCTCGCGCGACAGGTGGGAAGATGGCCGCGCGCTCGAAGGCTTTAGCAACTTTTGTTGCTAGGAAGATTTTCCGGACCTGGGGCTGCCGTGGACGTCACCCATATGTGAGAACAAGTAGCCTGCTTGTCCTCGAAGAAAGCAAAGATTGCATTTAGAAAAGGTGTTCTCTGAAGACAGCAGCTCACCAGTCAAATGTGGGTCCTGTCAGTATACGTAGCAGTGGCATAGACAGACAGTGAATTTTGGGTGGGCATGAAGTTTTCTCCACCCCACCCTCTTCCTGCTCTCTGCTACATCACTGCTGCCCCCCCTTCAAATCTTAGCACGAAAACTGTGCATGAATGAGGTACTAGCACTAGCAGCAGGAACACTGCCACCAACTACCAAGCTTGGTAACAAGGGAGTTCTGGCCACTTTTGGAGCACTCCTCAGCTGCAGGGGGGGATCTCTGCCAGTTACAGCAAGGGTCAGGGCCAGTGTTAGTTATGCTGGGACCTGGGGCAGAAATTAAGGAGGAAGCCTGCCAATCCTCCCTGCCCCTCCGCAGTCCCCCTATGTGCCATCACTACCACACGCTGACAGATCTTCACCACAAACTAGAAACGAAAATATGTAGATAAAAACTGAACTGGGAACCCCAGGAAGTTAAACTCAGCATATGATGTAACACTGGAGAAATAAAAACAGAAACGTATTTCCTTTTGTACTGAACGTAGTACAAAGATATCTGCCATGCACATTTCCCAAAGCTAATACATTCCAGTTAAGAAATCCAATATAAAACACTTTTATACGTTTGTTATCTGGACATTTTATTTTCTGCTCTCCTGTTTGCCTTCTGCTAATTCTCCTTTCAGTGGCTGCTCTCTATTTGTCTTTTCTCCTCATTTTATTTATTTATTATATTTGTACCCCGAGCTTTCCCACTCAAAGCAGGTTCAATGCGGTTTACATAGTAATTGGGATTACAAAGTATTGGTGGAGAGAAATAAGTTGAGTATTATCGGAGTAATAAAAGAAATAAGAATGAAGAAATGCAAGGATGAGGGGAGTAAGAGAAGTATGAGCAAGGGTAAATGAGCAGTTAGAGGGGTTGATGAGGCATAGTGAGATGGGCAAGAGTGAAGGGAGTAGGAGAGGTGTAAGTGAGGGTAGGTGAGCATTGGGGGAGGGGTCGATGAGGCGAAAGGGGATAGAACAAGGGATAAGCAGGGAAAAATGTGGCGGGAGATGTAGTCTAGGTCGTTGTCATTGTCTCCTGGATATGTGATGAATAGATGGGTTTGTGGGAATTAATCTGGATCGTTTGGGTAGGCTTGCCTGAACAGATGGGTTTTTAGTGATTTCCAAAAGGGCAGATGGTCACGGAGTGATCGAATTGGTCTGGGGAGGACATTCCAGAGTTGGCTGCCTAAGAAGGAGAAGTTGGATCCATAATAGGTTTTGTATTGAGTCCTTTGCAATTGGGGTAGTGTAGGTTGAGGTAAGTTCATGAGGTTGTAGACATGTTCCTGGTGGGGAGGTCGATCAGGTCGAGCATATAGCCTGGAGATTCACCGTGGATAATCTTGTGGATTAGTGTGTGGACTTTGAAATTGATTCGGTCTTTGATAGGGAGCCAATGAAGTTTTTTTCAAAGAGGTGTTGCACTTTCAAATCGTGGTTTGCCAAAAATGAGTCTAGCTGCTGTATTTTGGGCAGTCTGAAGTTTTTTCAGGATGTGGTTCTTGCAGTCTAAGAAAATACTGTTGCAGTAGTCGGCGTGGGTAAGTACTGTGGATTGCACCAAGTTCCAGAATGTTTTCAGGGGGAGATATGGTTTTACGCGTTTCAGTATCCACATCATGTTGAACATTTTCTTTGTAGTAGATTTTGCGTGATCTTCGAGCAAGAGATGGTTATCTAATGTCACTCCAAGGATTTTTAAGTTGTCAGATATGGGGATTGTGGTGCCGGAGATGTTAAGGTTGGTAGGGAGGGCGCGGAGTGCTGGGATGAGAGGATTAGGCATTGCGTTTTTTCTTTGTTCATTTTCATCATAAAGGCGTTGGCCCAAGCGGTTAAGATGTGCATGCCCAAGGATATTTTGTCGGAAATTTCAGTTAGATTAGATTTGAAGGGAATAAATATGGTGACGTCATCAGCATATATGAAAGGGTTGAGACCATGTCTGAATAGAGATTTTGCTAGTGGTATCATCATAAGATTGAAAAGGATCGAGGATAGAGGGGAACCTTGAGGTACACCGCAGTTTGGTGACCAGGGAGATGAGATAGTTGAGGTTGATTTGACTTGGTAAGGTCTTGAGGTGATGAAGCCTTTTATCCAATTAATGATGTTTCCGCCGATTGCAAGTTTATCCAGTAGTTTGGTTAGGATATTGTGATTTATCATATCGAATGCACTGGATAAATTGCATTGTAAGAGGAGGATGTTGCTTCCAAGTGAAATTTCCCATTTGAATTTGGATATTAGAGTGAGCAGGACAGTTTCTGTACTGTGGGCTGAACGGAAACCCGATTGTGATTCATGTAGAATGGAGAATTTTTGTATAAAGTCGTTTAGTTGGGAGGTCACCCTGTTTTCCAGTATCCATTTGGATACAGAAAGTGAAAGTGCCTTGGTGCTTTGTAGCTTTTACTATATGAGACGTGGGGTAAGGAATAATATATTGTAGAGGAATATATTCGAGTTATTCCCCAAGTTTTCCACGTCATCACTGTGACCCCTGACGCAGGTGCTAGTCACCGAAACACGGCCCGTGTCGGGTCTTTTTGTCAAGGCTCATTCATTAAAGAACTGTGTTCCATTTTTAAAGGCCCATGGTGCTGTTTTTTTTGTTTAGACTCTAGTTTGTACTTCGTTCCCTCTCTTTAGTTACATGTAAGTAGTATATTGCCATGTTCTGTAGGGAATGAGCCTTGTTGGAGTAGGAAGTTTAGGTGGGAGGTAAGATCTGTGATAAAGCGTTCTGGGGCATCTTTCATTAGGTAGTTGGGACATGGGTCGAGATGGCAGTGAGATTTGGAGAGATTGGAGATTGCAGTAGAAATTTCTTTAGTGGTGATGAGGGTGAAATTTGTCCATGAGCGGTCAGCTAGGATTTCATCTATGTATGGGTCCAATTCGTCAAGAAAGGTATCGATATTTGCACAATCTTGGGGTATCGTGCTGCAAATATTGGTAATTTTATCATTGAAGTATTTGGCTAGTTGGTTTGCAGATGGGGTAGTTTGAGGGTGATGATGTGATTGGGTTGGTGTTGAGTAGATTTTTTATATGAGTTGATATTGTTTTTTCATGTCTGTGCCACTGGTTATAATTGTTTGTGTGTAGTAGGATCTTTTAGCTCGTTTAATGGCATTTTTGTAATTTGTGTGTGACTGCTTCCATGCATTGTAGGTGAGGTTGTTTTTTTATTTACTCCATGTTTTTTCTAGTTTCCTGGTTTGTGATTTCAGGTTTTTCAGTAGGTCGTTAAACCATGGTGATGGGTTGCGCCTACATACAGTTTTAGTGCGTAGTGGGGCTATTTCGTCCAGTATAAGTTTGCATCTGTTGTCCCATTCTGTTAGGAAGTGATTTGAATCTGGTTGGGTAGACCAGTTATCGTAAATTTGTTCCCAGAACCTTTCCTTGTTGATCTGTCCTCTAGTGATGATTTTTGCAAGGTCTTGTGTTTTAGGCTGGCCATTTTTTCGCCAGTGTAAGAGTAGTGTCAATTTAAGGTGATCCGACCAGGGGGTGCAGACCAGTTGATATCGGATATGTAGATGTTTTGGTCTGTAGAGAATTTGTAAGAGATGATGTCGAGCGAGTGGCCTTTGCAATGGGTAGGTTGAATAGGAGGGAGGTTGAGGTTACAGAGGTGGAGGGGATCTTTACATTCACGGGTGCAGGTGGAGTTGGGAGTCTTCTAAATGTATGTTTAAGTCTCCGATTAGTAGTACATTGGAATTATTGATGCAGGCGTTTGATATAAAGTCCATGAAGGTGGATTGGTTGTTGTTCCAGTTAATGGGAGGTCTGTAAAATAGGATACATGTTAGATGATCAAATAATGCGGGACTATGAAGTTTGATTAACGCAATTTCAAGTTGTGGTGTAATGGTTTCAGAAATGGTCTCAGCGGAGAAGGTTGATTTGTAGATGAGCGCTATGCCTCCACCTCTTTTTTCTTTTCTGGCCCAGTGTGAGATTTTATAGCCAGGGGGGCATAGATCGAGAATGATGGGATCATTTGGGTCACGGACCCAAGTTTCTATGATGAATAAGAGGTCAAGATTGTCTGACCTAATCCAGTCTGTAAGGATTTCAGTTTTATTAACTGCTGATCTTGCATTGATGTATCCCACGCGGATGGTTAGGTATGGCTCGTCAGTCAGGGTTGATGGGTGGATATTAATGAGTTGTCTTTTTATAGATGTTTTGGGTTTGGGTGAGGTTGTTTCTGTTTTAGGTGAAGGTTGTCTGCGTGGAGATTGGTTTCTCGGGTTGTTGTCGGTACGTGAGGATATGGTTAGCTTGGTTGTTCTTTTGTAGTGGTGGAGCACTGGAACAACATTAAATTCAGTGGGGGGGGCAGTAAATGTTGCAAGGATGATTGTGAATGAGTAGATGAGTATTTTTAGGTAGAACATTTTGGTGAGATGTGTTGGTTGCTTGGGGAATTAATGATAATAGATTAAGTGGTACAGTTATGTAATTGGGAAAAAGAGCTAGAAACTGTTTCAACATGTAGTACAGTATGTAGCATCAAATATACAAACAGTACCAAAAATATTCAAACCTACAAACAGTATGTAGCATCAAATATACACAGTTATCAGAACTAGGATTTAGGGCTAGGGGCCGTGTCAAGATGTAAACATCAAGCAGTAAATATATTACAAGTGGATATATTACTTAATGTAGTTTAGCATCATATAGAAGTTGAGTGGACAATGTGTTCAGGCAGTGTACAGTGGATTCAGGTGCAGAAACAGATTAGGCAGGGATAGTGCAAGGAGGGGAAGTGTACTGGAGCCATGAGTTGTAACTGAGATATGTATGAGCAGTGGCTGGGATATAATGTGATGATGAATGGTTTACTTTCAGAAACAGTTGTAATTTGGGTGGAATAAATTTGTGATAATTAGTGTAGTTGGGAAGGCTATTTAAGAAGTGTAAATCATGGGGTGGGTGGGCCTAAACTTAAAACTTGTTGACTGTTTCCTGCTAAATCTATCTGTAGAATCTATGCAAATAATGGCCAAAAACCAAGCAAAGCCAGGCAGACTTATTTGTGGTCTTTCAGTACTGGAGGCTGGTTTCAAAAGAATGTCTTGTTGCATTCCCTCATTACACCCGTCTCCAACATATTCCATGTAGCTCTTTCCTCCTTTTCTTTTCTGCCTTGGTCCACTCAAAGTTTATTCTTTCATCCTATTTCTCACCTTTCTCTCCTTTTTATGTTTCACCTATCGACTTTTCCATCTCCTCCTATTAACCCCCCCCCCTCGCTCCCCCAGCCTCTTATTCTCTTCATCTTTCATCTACTTCCCATTATCACATTTCTACCCTCTGTACTAACTATTCTGCACTTATCTGCTTGCCAGCCTCCTTTGCCTCTCCCACATGGTTCCACCATTTACAGCATGTCCCTCCATCCATGTAGCCCAGGATCTCTTCCTTCTTTCTCCCCCATCACCCTTGTAAGTCTGTCATCTCCGTCCCTTCCATTGCACCCCCAGCATAATCTGTTCCACACCTCTTCCCTGCCCCCTTCCCAGCACGGTCCAGCATCTCTTCTTCTCTCCCTCTATGAAGTCTCTCAGATGCCTACTATTTATTTATTGAGAACATTTATATCTCACATAATCCCAACATAGCAGGCTGTATGTGGCTAACAACAGTTAGAGAAATTACATCATACCAATGCAAAGATGGGACAGAGAATATACTCTAGTTCCACATCTTATTTTTTAGTTTAAAAGCTGTTTCATCTCCTTTTTAAATGTTAGTGCCAGAAGCCTGATTCCATCCAGGTTAAGGTGGAGTCCATCATTTTGAAACAGACTCCCCCTTTCACAGAAGGTTGTGCACTATATCCATCATCCTTGTACTATTGGTCTCAACCATGTATTGAGACTCTGGAGCTCTGCCTAAGTATTGAATCCTGCACATGGAACTGAAAGTAATTCTAAAAATGCTTCCAAACAAACTAAAATTTAAAAAAGGCCTAGAAGCAGTTGAGATCCAGAGAAGGAGAAAGAGAAGCATGATGTTGAGAGTGAAAAAGAACAGATAGCAGAAAGGAAGATAATAATTGGAATAACAATTTTTTTTTTAAAGAAAGGAAGTTGGAGGTCAGTGGAGGAGCAGTCTAATTGTTAATGCAGTGGCCTGAGAACCAAGGGAACCAAGGTCCATTCCCACTGCTGCTCCTTGTGACTCTGGGCAAGTCACTTAACCCTCCATTGCCCCAGGAACAAAATAAGCATCTGTATATAATATGTAAGCGGCTTTGACTGTAACCACAGAAAGGTGGTGAATTAAATCCCATTCCCTTTCCTTTCCCTTTGCTTGGGAGGAGAGGAGAAAAGGTGAGAGACAAATCAAAGATGAGGGAGAGGAGAAAGTGACATCATCATTCAGAATGGAAGCATAAGTCCAACGTGCTGTTGCAGTAAGGGTTACCATATGGCTCCAGAAAAAGGAGGACAGATTGAGCCAGTCAGGGTTTTACTTCCATTGCTTTCAATGGAAGCAAAACATGGACTGGATCAATGTGTCCTTTTTCTGGAGCCATATGGCAACCCTAGTTGTGGTATAAACAGTATAGATTCCCCTGGTAGACCTCTTGAAAATTTAGCCCTGAATACATGCATTGATACTAGAATACGATGGCAACCCTTAAGCATCTTATTTGTCCCGTTTGTCTGTCCTAAAAGTTCTGTCGAACAGGGACTGTCTTTTCATGTTCAAGTGTACAGTGTTACGTACAGTGGTGTGCTGGAGCCAGCTCGCACGAGCCTGTTAAATTTTACTGGTTTTTGCGAGCTGGTTGTTGGAGTCAGGCAGCCAGCACACAAGCACCTGTTTTTTTTCTCCTCCTCTCTCCCTCCTCCCTGACAGGGGCGAAGTGACGCCCCCCCCCCCCCCCCATTCTTGGCTCAGGCCCCCCAGCAGTGTCCGTGCCTATGATTATCTGGCATCCCCCCACCTCACATCCTGTGCGGTCTGGTGTCTTGCAAGTTGCACCCTTCTCTCCTCCCTGCAGTTTGACGTCTATTTCACTTCCCTCTCCACCTTGCACTGTGCCACCACTGAAGTCCTCCGAACTTCCGGCAGCCTCACCCTCGGCTCTTGCTTGCTCTGGAAGCTTTCTGCAGCATCCCGCCTACGCGGGAACAGGAAGTTGTACTGTGCAGTGAGAAAGCTTTTGGGGCCGGCAAAGAGCGAGGCTGCCTTGAGAGGAGAGTTAATGCTGTTTTGTTTGTTTGTTTTTTTTACATTTGTACCCCGCGCTTTCCCACTCATGGCAGGCTCAATGCGGCTTACATTGGGCAATGGAGGGTTAAGTGACTTGCCCAGAGTCACAAGGAGCTGCCTGTGCCTGAAGTGAGAATTGAACTCAGTTCCTCAGTTCCCCAGGACCAAAGTCCACCACCCTAACCACTAGGCCACTCCTCCACTGGTAGAAGATCTGAGAACTGCAGCAGAAGGAGGGGGCAGGGAGTGAAGTGAAAAGCAAGGAAAATGACATCGGACTGCGAGCAGAAGGGAAGGGAGAGAGAAACCGGACTGAGGAGGTGGAGGTGGGAAAAAATGCTAGATTGCCGCGGAGATGAGAAATGCCAGATTGCCAGTTCTCGTGGACTGTGTTTTAAGAGCATGGATTTACGACACTCTTCTAATGCATGCCCTACCAGCTGTGAATTGACTACAGCAAACCCTAGACACTATTTTGGAAACTTGTCCTCCGTACTGAAGATTTAGCACTCGATTCCTGGAATACAGATAAGTCTTTTTCTAGGATTTGTTTTTCAACGTTATTAAGTGGACTTGTTTCAATCTGGCGTTTACCATTTTTTGATGTTGTGATATGATGTGATATTTTGATTTTTGTTTTAGTTTTTTGAATCTACTATCATTATACTTATTTTAAGTTTAAAACTGCTTCATTGTATTTTAGTACTTGTTTGACTTTTGGGGAGGTTTTTTTGATACTTGATTCCCACTGCTTGTATTTTTTGAAAAACATGATAAGAAAGAAACAAAACAACCAGACAGCAAAGGTAGAAAAGAATTTTATTTTGAATTTAGTAAATGGAAAATGTCAGCATTAAAAGAAATTTACACTGATTTCTTAATATTTTATAGAATGTAGGGTGCTGTTTGCATTTCTCTAGTGTTGCTCTGTGTGCAGAGTGTGTGGCTTCTTAGGGGTTATATTTAATTTTTGTATACATGTCCATATTTAAACGTTGTGGTCACTTATTCCGCACTTGGAAAGGGTCTATTTGTGTTCAATATTTTTGACCGAGGACAGGTACTGCATGGAGTTGCTATTTAAGCATCCGTAATATTTCAGCTTGTTCAGTTCCACAATAGGCATATTGATGTTCTAGGTTCCACTGCAATATTTACTATGTTGAGCGTTCCTAGGTAGAGTCTTTGTGCTACTTCTGTTAATTAGTGGTGTTATGCTAAAATAAATTAGCTCTATAGGTCCTGGGTAATTTTTGTAGGTTTTATATTACAGGTACTTCACAATAACCTTGGAACGGGAGAGGGTTTATGGTTTACTGAGAAGACACCAAAATCAAAATTTTTGTTTTTTTGTATGGTGAGTTCCTGGTGAAATGCTCTTTTTCTGCTTTACATAAGAAAAGCCATACTGGGGCAGACAGTCCATCTAGCCCAGTATCCTGTCTCCAACATGGGCCAATTCTGGTCACGAGTACCTAGAAGAATCCCAACTAGTAACAAGATTCCTTCTTGCCAACCCCAGGGATAAGTAATGGCTTTAATGTTCAATGTGGAACCACAGTTTCTGTTTTTGGTTATAAGTAGTGTCCAGCTTACTAGCACTTTATGGACTTTTCCTCCAGGAATTTGTCAAAATCTTTTTTAAACCCAGGTACTCTAACTGCTTCTAAAACAGACATCATGTTATGGGAATCAGGTTCTCAATGTTCAGAGTTTCTATCTATTTATTTACTTATGGTATTTTATCCCACATTATACTTGAATTAGATTGGAACCTAGAAGCATTAAAAAAAATTAATTCCCGGAGAGAGTAATGCATGACCCCCCCCCCCCCCCACTCTCTCCCTGGGTATAGCCAGCTCTGCAATTTGGGGGGGGGGGCACAGAGGTGGACGGGGGGGGGTGCAGAGTTGGACCGGGGAGAGAGCCTGTTAAAAATTTAGCAGCACACCACTGGTTACGTATGTCTAGAAGCGCTATAGAAATGATTAGTAAAAGTTCAAACACAAGTGGAAGACAATGATTGTAAGTTCTTACAGGGGGGAGTGTTTCTAAACCAAATAAAGCAGCCCACTCGCACCTGTGAAGTAAACAAAAGAGGAGTAACACATCGGTTTAAAGAAATAATAAATGAAATGGCAAGTCATGCTGATGGAATTACAAAACAAGGTACGAGGTACAGGGTACAACACAGAGCAGACACTTTGGACAAAAAGCTCAAAAAATAGGAATGGAAAGAAAAGCATCCCCCAAATATTCATAAGAGGTTTATCTTCTATACATTTTATAAGTATTGCCATACTGGGACAGACCAACGGTCCATCAAGCCCAGCACCCTGTTTCCAACAGTGGCCAATCCAGGTCACAAATACCTGGCAAGATCCCAAAAAAGTACAAAACATTTTATACCGCTTATCCCAGAAACAAGCAGTGGAGCTTCCCCAAGCCCATTTTTTTTTTTTTTGAAACAATGTTTATTGATGACAATTCCGAAATCAACTCGAGAGGTCTCAGCCGAAATCTTTGCATGCCGCCATCCATCTCAGTGCTTTTAAGGTGGGGGTGGAGGGTGAGGTCCGGAGCTGCTCGGAAGGTGGGGGGAGGGAGAGAGGAGAAGCTGCATCTGAGTTGCAGTTTCAACTGAAAATACACTTGGCTAAAACAAAAATAAGTACCTAAATAATTAGGATTCAGCTCCATTTCAGCACCAAAACCTCTTGGGACAGATGCTTAACAGATGCTTAACACAAGATTCAATTTACATAGACATCACATGAACAATACTGGTGCCAGTAGGGCTCCCACCCCTGTTGGTCAGCATTTTACAGGACCAGGACACTGTACCAGTGACTTCACAGTAAGAATCCTGAAAGGTAACTTTAAAACCATACAAGAAGAAGACTCGGAAATTTTGGATGTTTTCTTGAAATACTATAAACAGTTATATGCAACTTCAGAGGGGGAGTTATTGGAGGGTGATACCTACTTGCATAGTGTAGATCTTCCTTGTGTGCATGATAAAGACCGTAGAATGCTTGATGCAGACATAACAGAGAACGAGGTGGCGTTAGCCATACAGCAGAGCACTGTGGGTAAGGCACCGGGGCCAGATGGCCTGAGAGCTGAATTTTATAAGCTCCTTTCATCATCTCTTGTACCACTACTACATGGTAAAATTATGTATCATACCTGATAATTTTCTTTCCATTAATCATAGCTGATCAATACATAGACTGGTGGGTTGTGTCCATCTACCAGCAGGTGGAGATAGAGAGCAATCCTTTTACCTCCCTATATGTGGTCATGTGCTGCCGGAAACTCCTCAGTGTGTCGATATCAAAGCACCATCCGCAGTACTCAGCACTTAGAGAATTACACCCACAAAGGGACACTCTGCCCAGCTCACCACCGCCGAAAAGGGGGAGGGGAATTAACCCAGCTCATCCCCACACAAGTGGGGGAGGGGAATCCGTCCAGCTCATCCCCGCGGAGCGGGGGAGGGACACCACCCCGCCGATGCGGGGGGATCTGGCTTATCCTGCAACCGCAACCGCGGAAGGAGCTGACTGACCCTAACACCGCCGAAGCGGGAGGGGTACAAAGCTGCCCTACAGCCGCACGAAGCGGGAGGGAGCGCCGGCAGAATTTAGGTCTCAATCCAGCCCCGTAAAACGGAGGGGAGAGGAATGCAGCAGCTCACTGTAACACAAACTCGTCAACTCTTGAAGAATCCAATTGAAAAAACTTGAACACGAAGTCCTCCTGAACAGGAACTGAAGACTAAACTTGAACCTGAAATGCAACCAGAATAAAAACAGTACAGATATCTGGGAGGGGCTATGGATTGATCAGCTATGATTAATGGAAAGAAAATTATCAGGTATAATACATAATTTTACCTTCCATATCATCATGCTGATCAATCCATAGACTGGTGGGATGTACCGAAGCAGTACTCACCCAGGGCGGGACATTGAAATCCCTGACCGCAACACTGAAGCTCCAAACCGAGCCTCCGCCCGAGCAGCCACAGTCAAGCGGTAATGCCTGGAGAAGGTATGGGCCGATGCCCAAGTTGCCGCCTTGCAAATCTCTTCCAATGAGACGGACCCGGCCTCTGCCATCGAGGCCGCCTGAGCTCTAGTGGAGTGAGCCTTCAGCTGGATAGGCGGCACCTTCCCCGCAGCCACATAAGCCGCTGCAATGGCTTCCTTGACCCATCTTGCCACTGTAGGCTTAGCAGCCTGCAGACCCTTACGAGGACCTGCAAACAGGACAAACAGATGATCCGACTTCCGGAAATCATTGATCACTTCCAAGTATCTGATGATGACTCGTCTCACATCTAGATATTTGAGAGCAGAGTACTCCTCTGGGTAGTCCTCCCTACGAAAGGATGGGAGACAGAACTGCTGATTCACATGGAAGCGAGAAACTATCTTGGGCAGGAAGGAAGGCACTGTGCGAATAGACACTCCTGCCTCAGTGAACTGCAGAAAAGGCTCTCGACATGATAGCGCCTGGAGCTCGGAAACTCTTCTGGCTGAAGTGATAGCCACCAAAAAGACTGCTTTCAACGTCAGGTCTTTCAGAGATGCCCTTGACAAGGGTTCAAAAGGCGGCTTCTGCAAGGCTCTTAGCACCAGGTTGAGATTCCACGCAGGCACCACTGAGTGCAGAGGAGGGCGCAGGTGATTAACTCCCTTGAGAAAACGCACCACATCTGGCTGCGAAGCCAGGGAATCACCCTTCAGGCGGCCCCTGAAGCAAGCCAGAGCCGCTACCTGGACTTTAAGGGAACTGAGCGACAGGCCTTTCTCCAGACCTTCCTGCAGGAACGCCAACACTGAAGAAATTGGAGCAGTAAAGGGAGAAAGTGAGCCCGCTTCACACCACGCTGCAAAGGTACGCCAAACCCTAGCGTAAGCAGTAGAAGTAGAGCGCTTCCTCGCTCTCAGCATAGTGGCGATTACCTTTGTCTGAGAAGCCCTTCTTCCTCAGACGCTGCCGCTCAATAGCCAGGCCGTAAGACCAAAGGGGGAGGGATCCTCCATCACCACGGGACCCTGATGCAACAGGCCTTGCTCCACTGGCAGTCGCAGAGGGTCGTCCACTGAGAGCCTGATCAAGTCCGCATACCAGGGACGTCTGGGCCAGTCCGGACCCACCAGGATTATCCGGCCCGGATGCTTTGCCACCCAGTCTAGTACCCTGCCCAACATGGGCCATGGCGGGAACACATAGAGAAGCTCCTGTGTCGGCCACTGTTGGAGAAGAGCATCTACTCCCAGAGATCGAGGGTCCCGTCCTCTGCTGAAAAAGCGCGGCACTTGGCAAATGGCCGATGACGCCATCAGATCTAGGCTCGGCTGGCCCCAGCGCTTCGTGATTTCCAAGAACGTCTGAGCCAATAACTGCCACTCTCCAGGATCCAAGGTATGGCGACTGAGAAAGTCCGCCTTGACATTCATGACTCCAGCAATGTGGGCCGTCGACAGCTGTTCCAGGTTCGATTCCGCCCACTGGCATAGATTCATGGCCTCCTTGGCTAGAGGGGCGCTCTTGGTACCTCCCTGGCGGTTGACATAGGCCTAAGCCGTGGCATTGTCCGACAGGACCCGTACTGGCTTCAACGCCAGTACCGGGAGGAACTCCAAAAGCGCCAACCGAATGGCTCTGAGTTCCAGGAGGTTGATAGACCACTTTGCCTCTGCAGGAGACCAGAGCCCCTGCGCTGTCCTTCCCAATCAGTGGGCTCCCGTCGTGACGACAACCTACTCCGGGGTCACCAGAGGCATTCCTGCAGACAACCTGTCTGTCTTCAGCCACCAGCTCAGCGCCTTGCGCACTGCTGGGTCCAAGGGAAGGCGCACAGCATAATCCTCCGACACTGGAGTCCAGCGCTGCAGCAGAGAGTGTTGTAGTGGTCTCATATGAGCCCTGGCCCAGGGCACTACTTCCATCGTGGCCGTCATAGAGCCCAACAGCTGCACATAGTCCCAAGCCCGAAGCGGAGAGGCTACTAGGAACTAGTCCACCTGAGCCTGAAGTTTGACAATCCGATTGTCCGGCAGGAACACTCTGCCCACTTGGGTGTCGAATCGAACTCCCAGATACTCCAGGGACTGAGTCGGGCACAGCTGGCTTTTCTCCCAGTTGATGATCCACCCCAGGGAGCTCAAAAGAGCAATCACCCGGTCCACAGCTTTGCCGCACTCTGCATAAGAGGGGGCTCGGATCAACCAGTCGTCCAGATAAGGATGGACTTGTACTCCTTCCTTTCGCAGGAAGGCCGCAATGACCACCATTACTTTGGAGAAGGTCCGCGGAGCAGTAGCCAACCCGAACGGGAGGGCTTTGAACTGGAAGTGTCGGCCCAGGACTGCAAAACGCAGAAAGCGTTGATGAGGAAGCCAGATGGGAATATGCAAGTACGCTTCCTTGATGTCCAAGGATGCCAGAAACTCCCCTGCCTTCACTGCCGCTATAACAGAGCGGAGAGTCTCCATGCGAAAGTGCCGAACTTTCAAGGCCCGATTGACCCCTTTGAGGTCGAGGACAGGCCGTACAGAACCTCCTTTCTTTGGTACCACAAAGTAAATGGAGTAGCATCACTTGCCAAGCTGATTTTGTGGCACCGGAATGACCGCACCCAGGCGGATCAGATTGTCCAAAGTCTGCTGCACTGCCACAGCATTTTACCGGAGACTTGCAGGGAGAGAGTACAAACCCGTCTCTTAAGGGTCGGCAGAACTCTAGCTTGTAGCCGTCTCTGATGACTTCCAGCACCCAAGCGTCTGAAGTTACCCTGGTCCACTTGCCCAGAAACGAGGACAGGCGTCCTCCAATCTGCACTGGGCCATGGACCAGGGCCCCGTCATTGGGTACGAGACCCTGGGGGAGGACCGGAGGGCGCACCTCCGGGACGGCGGTCTCTGTGAAAGGAATGCTGCTTGGGGGAGAAGTTCCTTTTGAAGGAAGAGGGGGCAGAGGAGCCCGACTTGCCCGGGCGGTACCAACGGGCTTCCTGAAACCGTCCTCTGGAGTTACCGGGGCGAGCACTGGCCCGAGCCCTGACCTCTGGTAACCTCTTGCCCTTAGACGTGCCGAGATCGGTCACAATTTAGTCCAGCTCGACCCCAAAGAGCAGCTTGCCTTTAAAAGGCAACTTAGCCAGGTGGGACTTAGAGGCGTGGTCAGCAGACCAATGCTTCAGCCAAAGCCACCGCCGCTCAGAGACTGTCTGAGCCATACCTTTAGCCGAGGCTCTCAAGACATCATACAGCAAGTCTACCAAATAAGCCAAGCCCGATTCCAGGGCCGGCCAATCAGCCCTCAAGGAAGGATCCGAGAGGGAAGCCCGCTGCACAATCGTCAGGCACGCCCTGGCCACATAGGAGCCGCAAACTGAGGCCTGTAAACTTAAAGCAGCCGCCTCGAAGGACAACCTTAAGGCCGCCTCCAATCTTCTGTCTTGGGTGTCCTTTAGGGCCGTGCCAACTTCCACCAGCAACGCCATTTTCTTAGTCACCGCAGTGATTAAAGAATCCACGGTAGGCCAAAGAAAGGCCTCCCGTTCACTTTCAGGCAGAGGATAGAGGCGGGAAATAGCCCTAGCCACTTTGAGGCTCGCTTCCGGGACATCCCATTGAGCCGAAATCAAGGTGTGCATGGCATCATGCACGTGGAAGGTTCTAGGCGGGCGCTTCATCCCCAGCATAATGGCGGAGCCAACAGGGGCTTAGGGAGAGACGTCCTCCGGAGAGGAAATCTTCAAAATGCTCATGGCCTGCACTAACAGGTTGGGCAAGTCCTCTGAGCGAAAGATCCGCGCTGCAGAGGGGTCATCCGCTCCATCCGAGCGGGAATCCGTCTCCTCCAAGGAATCCCCAAAGGACCATTGGGAGAACTCAGATACGCTGCCCTCATCTACATCAGAGGAGACAGAGTCCTCTAAGGCCTGGAAATCCACCCGAGGGCGTTTACTTCCGGGGGCCTCAACCCCTTTATCGGACAAGGGAGCAGGGGCAGCGTTTTGCATAAGGAAAGCCTGATGCAGCAGCAAAATGAACTCAGGGGAGAAACCCCCCAGACTGTGCACTTCAGCAGCCTGGGCCACAGCCCTAGACGCACCCTCAACCGGCGCTCGCAAGAGCGGGGGAGAAACATGCTGTGCATCCAAAATGGCGTCCGGCGCGACACTCCGTGAAGGAGCCGCACGGGAAGAACGGCGCTTAACTTTGGCCGCTTTTTTGCCATCGCCCAAATCAAGGGCGGCCATAGCATTAACGTCTCCCACCTCAAGGGCGGCCCAAGAAGAAGCCGTCCGAGCAGAGTGGCCGGCCAAGATGGCGGAGGCGAGCAGCGGGGGATGGGCGTTTATGGCGGGAAAAACCGCCACACCGGAGGAAGAACCGGGACACTGACCGGCCTCCAAACTGACACCCAAAAAGGGCGAATCAGACTTTAAGACCCCCACATCCCCGCTAGAAGCGCACACGCGGTCCGGGGAACGATTCTTTGTGCCCTCGCCCTCCGACGCCATAGGCCACGTGGAGACCGATCGGGGAACCCCCTGCCCGCTGCAAAAAGGTAAAAATTACCTGCTTCTCGCTCCGAGCTGTAACGAACTGGTGTCCCAGTGAGTAGCTGCAATAAACGTTGAAATAAACACCTTTAAGGACATCCAAAATTTTTTTTTTTTTTTTTAACGGAGCCAGCGGGAGGGGGGAGAAAAGGAGGGACCTGGCACCACCAGGTTTGCACTTGCTCAAGAAGAGCCCTCAACCCCAGGTACTCAACAAAACCTAATAATTAGGCTTGGAGACCTAGCCAGAGCTGCTGCTGTGTGTGACCACCACCTGCTGAGATAGAGAACATACTGAGGAGTTTCCGGCAGCACATGACCACATATAGGGAGGCAAAAGGATTGCTCTCTATCTCCACCTGCTGGTAGATGGACACAACCCACCAGTCTATGGATTGATCAGCATGATGATATGGAATCGGTGTTTACGCAATTTATTTGTGATGGGGCTCTCCCTTCATCACTCCAGGTGGCTCAGATTAGTCTGCTGCTGAAGCCTGGGAAGGATCCTACGAAACCGTCTTCATATAGACCCATATCCTTATTAAATACTGAAGCTAAGTTGTTTGCCAAGGTGTTGGCGAATAGGCTGTCACGGGTTCGGTGATAGCCGATCCACAGGCGGGATTTGTCAGGGGTAGAACCATCGTGAAAAATGTAAGGAAGATCATATCATCTCTGGAACAAGTAGAACGCACACAGACACCATCCCTTGTGGTTAGCTTCGATGCTGAAAAAGCGTTCGACCGGGTGAGTTGGGGATTTATGTTTGCGGTCCTGCGGAAATATGGAGTGGGAGAGTCTTTTCTTCAGGCTGTACAAGTACTTTATACGTCTCCATTAGCCATGATTGGCTTGAACGGGGGTTCACGCCCCCCCCCTTTGCGATTCACAGGGGTACACGTCAGGGGTGTCCTCTTTCTCCCTTGCTTTTTGTTCTTTCACTTGACCCTCTGGTGAGGGAAGTGGTGAGTAATCCAGAAATAAAAGGGGTGCAGGTTGGGAGTCAAGAATTCAAACTGTCTGCATTTGCAGATGACCTGCTGATTCATATTGTTGAGCCCCAAGGTTCGTTAACAACTTTAATGGAGAGCTTTCGGGAGTATGGGGAATTTTCAGGTTTTAAGCTCAATCTGGACAAGTCTTTGGCACTACCTACATGCGAGTCTGTACGACGAAAATGGGTGGGTGGATTTCCTTTAAAATGGGGGACTAATTCGTTTAGATATTTAGGTATTCAACTCTGTACGAGAACATCACGAATGTATAGGTGTAATGTTGAGAGGTTGCTGAATTCCACGAGAGACTGGCTGCAGAAGTGGATACATTTACCACTCTCACTTCATGGCCGAATACAGCTCTTCAATATGGTTCTTTTTGAAAGATGGTTGTATGTACTCCAGGTCTTACCGCTGTGGTTATTGAAGCGGGATCTGGGTGTGATGAGAGGATTGTTATCTAAATTTTGTTGGGCGGGGAAAAAGCCCAAAATGGCCTTTAGATACCTCTTAGGAGCTTGGAAGCATGGTGGTTTTGGATTGCCAGATCTGAGAGCGTATAATCACGCATGTATAATGCGGCATCTAGGAGACTGGTATTTGAATGAACAGACTTTTACACCAGTAGAGCTTGAAAGAGAATACTATGCACCTTGGGATATTAACTATTTGATGCAGGAGGTAGGTAAACAGCTGCCCAAAGAGTTGGTAAGTAGCATAGTATTGCAATCGGTGCGAGAGGCCTGGAGATATTTAGTCCCGCTATTGCGGGGGGGGGACCCTGTGGTATCGGACCAATTACCCATTCGGGGTAACAAACAGTTTCCCCCAGGACAAGATAATGCTAGTTTTCAACGATGGGCTAATGGGGGGTTAACTCTTTTTAGGCATGTATTAGATGAGGAGGGTAGACTATTTAGTTGGGCGCAATTTCAAAGTCAGTTGGGAGTAGAACAGAGAGATGTGCTAGCCTATTTACAATTACAGCATTATTATAAATCTTTGGATAGGAGAGCATTAGGGACCCGGATGGGAACCTGTTTAGATGAATTTTTTGGGTAGTTTTCTGAGAGGGGACTGTCGATTTCGTCTCTCCATAAGGAGGTGCAAAAACGGTAGTGAGTCGGTCCAGAGCGGCGATTTTACGTCGTTGGAATCAGGATTTAGGGGAACATCTGACTGAGATCGATCTCTCAGTTTTGGTTCGGAAGATCCCCGAGGTGTCTACTAGTGCAGAGTTGAGAGAGTGCCAATATAGGGTCTTACGCCAAGCATATATGGCACAGGAGCAGTTATTTAGATTTGAAGGAGTGGAGACACCGGTATGCCCCAAATGTAAACAAGGAAATAATTCATTTTATCATGCTTTTTGGGACTGTCCAGAGGTTAAATTGTTTTGGGCAGAAATCTTGAACTATGTGGGGGGTCTCTGGAAATGCCCTCTGCCGATGGTGCCTGCTGGAGTGTTGCTAGATAAATATGAGAAGTTTGGGGTAACTAAACGGGAAATAATATTGTTTATACGGAAAGCAATAGTGGTAGGGAAGCGGATTATCTTGAGAGAATAGATTGGAACTGAGAGCCCCTCGTTTTGGGCTTGGAGGAATCGTTTGCATATATTGTTGTTATTGGAGAAACGAGAGATGTGGGGTACAACAAAGAGGAAAAAACAATTCTTGTTGATTTGGGACCCATATTTGCAAACACTCCCGCATAGAGCGAGGAGCCTCATTCTAAATACGATTTAAGATTGACCTTTTGTTCAGGGTAATAGACTATGAGTAAATAGGATAAAGGAGTTCTTGTCAGGGTGCCTGTGCTGAACCACGGGGGAAAGGGGGGGGAGCACCGAGTGGAATAAGGAAAGGAGACAGAAGCACGGAGTGAAGGTAGGAGGGGGGACCAAAAAGAGGGTTTTTTTTTTTTGTTTTTTTTTTAAGGGTGGGTTAAGTGTGTGAGAGGTGCCATAGGGAGGGGGTTGGGGATAATGGGGATTGTTTGTTCTTTCTCACCGCCTTTGGGGGCTATCAGATTACAAGCTCCCAAGGGTATTGCTGAGGGGAATTCTTCTTTTTCTTCTGTGTATGGGAGGGAGGGAGGGAGTTGGGAGTTGTAGGGTTTCAATGGTAGGCATTTATTGGTAGACATCGAGACTGTATTATCTCTAGATATGTGATGTGAAATGATATTCCTGTGTATATAATTGTTGTTCTATGAGTTGGATGAAGGGGGTGGTTTGGGGGAAGGAGGAGGGGTTAGGGGAGGGGATGGAAGGGAAAGGGGGAGGGGGGAAGGGAGTTTGAAGAATGTAGTAGATTGGTCTGGAATAGATTTGGGTTGTTACGTCACAATGCTGTTATTTGTGCACAAAACTGTATTGTTTTGATTTGTGTGAAAACTCAATAAACCGTTTAAACATAAAACCATACAAGAACGTAAGACCTTTGAAGTCAGAATGATTGAATATTTTAACACCCAACAAAAAGGAATTAACAAGGATCTGGGGTTCCTAGCCCATTATAAACCATAAAGCTGAATTTCTCTGTTGATCACCCCACCCCTCACCTATCCACACCCATCCTGTCAGAATATCAATGATATGCTTTGATGTCTCCATGCATACCTCCTACCCACCCACAAACTCCCACCCTGTCAGACTGTCATAGTAATGCTTGAATGTTTTCACTTATATACACTGTCAGCTAGCACATTTGCTTATTTCCGATCTGACGAAGAAGGGCAACCTTCAAAAGCTAATCAAGAAATGTATTAAGTTATGTCCAATAAAAAAGGTATCATCTTATTTTCTTTTCCATGTTTTATTTTGTTTGATTTCTATTGATAACCTTAAGAGTGAACTAACACAGCTACCACACTCCTCTACTTAGCACCAAAACCGAAACTCAGTCAGCCTTTACAGCCAGAGAGCTCCTCTTTCCACTGCCATATCAAAAGGCATACATATACTGGAACGTTTGACAGAGTACCACCATTCTGAAGCAGCTATATTTTATAACAAGTGTTTTTCATCCCGTTTCTTACCTGGGCACCAACAAAGGGTAATTTTCTTAGTATTTTAAAACACTGTTTTTTAAATCTTGAGCTTAAACCTAAGAGAAAAAGATAAGAAAATGAATAGGATAGTAATTCTTCATATTTTTCTAGCCTTGCAGCATATCAGACATTGTAAGTGCTCTAACCTAAATAGATCTGATTGGGGAAGTGATATCTGGCAATTTTACACACTTACAGAATAATTTACATTTGCAAAAATACTTAATGCTGTATACAGTCTCAAGCACATCCCTGTGATATTAAAAGTAAAGATGTTTGTGCACTACACAGTAGATGTGATTAGTTCAGTCAAATGATGAATACATAAAAATATACTAAAATTCAGGAGGAAGTGACGTCACGGAGGTGAATGGCTGCCTAGTCTGTTAGCTCCTGCACATCCCCACCGTTAAGCAGCACCAAAAGAGCCATTGGAAAAAAAAAATTAGACCAGCACCACATTTGGCGACGAGCTATACACCGGGCTCCACAAAATGAGTAAAACCGCGGCGGCGGCACAGCGGGGAAGCGATAAAGCGCCGAAGAAACAAGCCGGGAAGAACCTCTCGCGCCCAGCTTCACCCGGCATGGCGGACTCGGAAGCGCCGGCTAAACACGTGGCGCCGAGTCCCGCTGTTACAAGGGAGCACTCCCCAGCGGACTTGGCGAAATGCCTGGAAGCGATTAGAGAGGAAATAAAGGCTTCCCGGGTTGAAATACTGGAGCACGTCGACGCTATCAGCTTGGATCTCAGAGAGCTGGGTGGCAGAGTAGAAACCATAGAGGAAAGGCTCGATGAGCAGGAAGAGCAGCAAAGCCTGTTGAGCTCACGCATTTTAAAGCAGCAAGAACAATATGAGGAACTTAAGTATAAAATGGATGACCTTGAGAATAGAGGAAGAAGACACAACTTGAGGTTCCGTGGAGTCCCTGAAAGCGGAGGTATGGAAGATATCCAAACGCTGGTGAGGAACCTATGTGAAAAAATTATGGGAGAGGCCTGGGACCCGAGTGCTGCGGGTATGGACAGAGCACATAGAGTGCAGGGCCAGAGACTTGAAAATAGACCCAGAGACATACTTGTGAGATTCTCCTCTTATACATTTAAAGAGATGGTGTTGCAAAAAGCCCGGCAGCTTCCAACCCTGGAATATAATGAAGCCAGGATCTCAGTATTTCAAGACCTTTCGGTGTTTACACTGATGCAGAGACGGGCTATGCGACCAGTGATTGAAGTATTGATTAAAGAAAAGATCGCTTACAGATGGGCCTTTCCATTTGCTATTTGTTTTGTGATCAAGGGGCAACAGTGCAGGACAAGGAAGGTGACTGATGCCTGGAAAAGCCTACACGAGGCCGGGTTGACTACGTCGGAGACGGTGCCCACGGAGCTGGCGGTGACAACAAAAGCACGCATGCAAAAGTGGAAGAGAGTTACAGCGAATGCGAAGACATCGAGGCTTCAGACTTGAAAGCCCAAAGAGGACTCTGGTTAAGAATGGACTGTTCATAAGGTTTAAATTGAGGTGGAACTGAAGAGTGAGTGAATGAGAATGACTGTTGCCTAGTGTGAGGTGAGCTGGTAGGATGGAAGAGGAGGTGTTCAAATGCTGTATAATTGAATAGGGGGATACGTGTGAAATAGGGGGACAGAACTGGGTGGGGTGTTGGCCTTCGGGGCCGCTTTCCTCTGGTTACCCATGCAATGCCGGAGGGTATTGTCTGGTGAGTGGATGTTAAAGGGGGGGGGAGGGAGGGAGGACGAAAGTCAGCGGGGAGCGTGGGGAGGGGGGGATGGCTATACATCTTTCTTAGAACATGCTGACAGAACAGAATTGGTAAATGGTGGGCTATAAGTTTTTCACTTATAATATAAAGGGCTTAAACTCTCCTTATAAACGGCATGCCCTTTGGCGTGAGTTGCGTCTTGCGCAACCACAAGTGGTGTTTTTACAAGAAACACATCTCTTAAAAAAGCATGAGAAACTACTGTATTCCAAATGCTATCCACAGGTGGTGTGTGCTTCAGATGTCTTAGGAGTTAAAAAAAGAGGGGTGGCCATAATGTTTCATAAAAATGTCACAGTCCAGATCTTGCACACTAGAAGAGATAGGGAGGGAAGATTCCTCTTTTTGCATATCAGGTTGGAGCAGGAGGAGTATACACTTGTTAGTGTATATGCGCCCAATGAAAGACAGGAGCGTTTTTTCCGGCACCTTCAGAAGGAGCTGCAGGCCTTTGCCAGAGGGAAGCTGATAGTGGCCGGGGATTTTAATGCGACCATGAAACCTGGCCTGGACAGGTCGACTCCTCCTGCCCAGGCAGACTGTAGAATTGCTAGAGCATTAAATAATTTTGTTGAGGGGATGGGGCTGTGTGATGGGTGGCGTTTGAGAAATCCTAGAGGGAGAGACTTTACCTTTTTTTCCCAAGTGCATCACACTTACTCCAGATTGGATTACATTTTTCTTGATAAAACGTTATTGGAAGGGGGGGAAGAAGCCGATATAGGTCATATCACAATATCGGATCATGCCCCGGTCTGGCTTGCTGTTCCTTCCCTGAGGGAGGAGGAGCGAGATAAAAGATGGACATTTAATAACAGTTTGCTGCAGGATCCTGAAACAGTAGCCAGTTTTATTCCCTTACTTAGAGAGTACTTTGTCATTAATCTGGACTCGGGGCCTACATTGGGTACCGTGTGGGATGCATTCAAGGCAGTCTCAAGAGGACATTTTATTAAATGTGCCAGTCAGAAGGCCAGAGTACATCGGCAGAGGCTGGGACATTGCATGGATAGACTGGCTACATTGGAAGATAAATACAAAATTTCAGGTTCAGTAGCTGATTATCGAAAATTGCAAGAGGTGAGATTGGAGATAGCGGGGCTACATGAGGAAAGCTTGAAGTTTGTGAGTGCAAGGATGAAACAGGTTCACTACGCTTGCACTGACAAACCGGGACGCTTGCTAGCTAACAAATTGAGACAACTGAGAGCAGATCGACACATATTAAGAATTAGAGATGCTGGGGGGGTCATCACGCACAAATCAGCACAGATAAGGGATTGCTTTGCCCAATACTATGAGAACCTCTATAGAGAGGATGCCACAGTACAGACTGGGGAAATAGAGGGATACTTACAGGCAAGGGGCCTACCGGCGCTCTCTGATACACAAAAGAGAGAGTTGGAGGACCCAGTGATGGTAAAGGAGGTGATAGAAGTGGTGAAAGCATTACCAAGGGGGAAGGTGCCGGGATTAGATGGCTTCACGAATGAGTTCTTTAAGGCATATGTGATGGAGCTAGCGCCTTACCTGACGATGATAATCAATGCTGTCAGGGAGGGGGCACCGTTCCCTAGGTCTATGATGGAAGCATGGGTGGCGGTAATACCAAAACCAGGCAAGGATCATATTGAATGTGCCTCATACAGACCCATTTCGATATTGAACACTGATGTCAAAATTCTGGCCAAGGTGTTGGCTAACCGTTTGGGGAGGGTGCTCCCCTGTTTGATCCATCCGGACCAAGTGGGATTCATTGCCAGGAGACAGGCCATGGATAACATACGCCGCACAATAGATCTTATATACACAACACAGAAAAAAACAAGGCCCGCAGTGCTACTCGGTCTGGATGCAGAGAAGGCGTTTGACCGGGTGCACTGGGGGTATTTAGATAAGGTCTTGCATAGAGTGGGAATTGGACAGCATTTTAGAGCCTGGATCCAGGCCTTATACTCTTTGCCGAGGGCTTGTGTGAGAGTTAACGGGGGGAACTCAGGGACATTTGCATTGGGGCGCGGAACCAGACAGGGATGCCCGCTGTCTCCATTACTGTTCGCTCTGGCGATGGAACCTCTGGCAGCAGCTATACGTGAGAATAATGACATTACTGGAGTGCAGGTTAGGGGGCAGGAGTATAAAATTGCGCTATTTGCAGACGATGTGATGCTGTCACTAACGAACCCACTGGTTTCCTTGCCTAACTTAATGAAAGAAATAGGGGACTACACACGGGTCTCAGGCTATAAATTGAATGCCAGCAAGTCTATGGGCTTGGCAGTGGGGGTCCCACGGGGTTTGATGGAGACATTGAAGACAGCCTTTGCATTTAAATGGGAGAGGCGTGCAATATGCTATTTAGGAGTCAAGATCACGAACGACCTAGCTGAGCTTTTTGAAGCTAATTACCCAGCTCTGAAGAGGGAGGTGCAAACAGATTTAGACAGATGGGCTAATATGGGATTATCGTGGTTCGGGAGGATCGCAGCGATTAAGATGAACATCTTGCCCCGTCTTTTATATTTATTTCAGGTTCTTCCATTACAAGTACCCCGAACATTTTTCTCGGGCCTCCAAGATAAGTTGATCCGCTTTATCTGGAATCAGAAAAGACCAAGGTTATCACGGGCTCTTCTTTATAAAAGTAGAAGGCTGGGAGGGCTGGGAGTGCCAAATTTGTTCTGGTACTATTGTGCAGCACAGACCAGAGCGGCGGTGGACTGGTTTAGGAAAGATAGTTATAAGTTGTGGATTGACATTGAACAGGATTTAGTGGGATCGCGGAAATTAGCCCATTTAATGTGGCTTCCTAACAAATATAGGGGAAGAGTGGACATGTTCCCGCCCACAGTACAGGCCACGTTTTACTACTGGGATCTTATGTTCTCAGAACGTCAACCGCCGGTATCGGGCTTAGCTCCCATAGCAGAAAACCCAATGTTTGAGCCAGGTATAGGCAATAACACATTTAGGAGATGGGCAGACTCGGGGCTGGAGTTGCTGGGACAGATGCATCAAGAGGAGAAACTAGTGCCTTTTGCACAGCTGGTGGATGACTTTGGGCTCAGGGATAAGGATCACTATGCCTACACACAGGTACAACACTTTTTGACAGGCCAGGCTTACAAAGGAAGTCTGAAGCGGGATACGCATCCATTGGAGGAAATATGCGTAGACTCTAAGATTGAGCGAGGACTGATATCCTTCCTATACGCACAGCTGATGGCTACTGCCAGACCATACGTACAACATAGGAGGAGGTGGGAGCAAGAACTACACTTCACATTACCGGAGGCGGACTGGGTTACATTGGAGAAAAGGATTTTGAAATCAGCTCGAGCAGTGAGTATGCAAGAGAATGCTATTAAAGTATTTTACAGATGGTATCTGACCCCGGTTAGACTGCACCACATGTTTGCTAGGGTGCCAAAGGAATGTTGGAGAAATTGCGGGGGTGAGGGGACAATGGGGCACATTTGGTGGTCTTGTCCTAAAGCAAAGGCTTACTGGAAGGGGATACAAGCTCGTATTCAGAACTGGGTTGGCAAATCTGTGAGGTGGCATCCTCTAACCTTCTTATTTGGGCAGAGACCAATAGGCCTCACCTCAGACCAGTGGCTTCTGTTGAGAGGATCCCTGCATGCAGCCCGTTTGAATTTAGCACAACACTGGAAGTCACCTTTGGTACCCTCAATGGTGCGGTGGAACACCAAGGTGCGATACATATGTGAAATGGAGAGATTGACTGCCCAGAAAGCTAAAACTTTGCCTGCATGGGAAAGGGTGTGGGAACCCTTTCTACAAAATTGTTCTGACTAATGAGTATGATGACAGAGCATTCGGAAAGGTGAGGGGGGAGGGGGAAGGGGGAGTAGAATAAGGGAAGTTAAAAGTTTAAAAAATTAAAAAACTTGAAGTAGAATTGGTGTTTATACTAACATTGTCATGGAATGGATGGTATTATTGTAACACACTCATGTAAAGCTTGCTGGATAATGTACCACAGTATGGTGTTGTGCATAGAGTGATTATTGTACTGTTTTGGCAATGTTCAATAAAGACTTCTATAAAATTAAAAAAAAAAAAATATACTAAAATTCATCAGATATACTTCAGAGGCAAGAACAGATACACAGCAACAAAAACCAAGCAAGCACAAGCTTTTTTTTTTTTTTTTTTAAGGCACATTTGGTTTTCTCTCTGGCCAAGTTATGCATAATGAATTTATTTAATTTAGTCCACACTTGATAAGCTATATAACTTCAGTCTTCTCTAGACTGGCAAAGGACTTTAACAAGAGGAGAACATCCAACATTACAGAATGCCAGTTGCTACTCCTGGGGGTACTCTGTGCAAATGTGCAACACAGAATTTGTGCAAAATTCTCTACCCCCTCATAATATGCAGCACTCTATACTAGCTATGCAGAATTCTGCAAAGGGAACGGCAAAGGGTTTCTCCTCCCACTGAGCACAGAGATCACGTGGCAAGAGGGGCAGGAAAAGAAACCCCGGCACATAAGGTCTCTTCCTCCTCCTCCTCTGTTGGCTTAGAGTTGATTGCTAATGTGAACCACAGGGCTCTAAAGAGGTCCGTGTGGTTCACATGAGCAGTTGGGTCTAAGCTGCCAGAGGAGGAGGAGAAGAAAGAAGTGACCCAATGTGCAGCAGTACACTTGCTGCTCCTCTCTACACATAACTTCTACGGTCGGGGGGGGGGGGGGGGGGGGAAGATAGCTGAAGAGACCCAATGCCAGCTTTGTACATGCCTGGGGGGTAGAGAAAGGACAGAGAATGCCACGGAGACTGAAGGAGCCAAGAAACCTGAGAATGCCTAGGGGTGGGAGAGGCAGCATAGAAAGTTGAGATTGTGCAGGGGGCAGAACATTCTGAGAGTGTGCCATTGATGTGGGAGGAGATCAAGTTTCAATATGTGCCATGGAAGAGAGAGTGGAAGAGATACTATAATAGATGGCGAGGTGAGGAGAAAAAAAAAATTAGAGATATGGTGTGTGCCTAGGTGAAGAGAGAATGAGAGATGGGAGAGTCAGAAACCCCTACCTGAGTGACCAATCAAGCCCTCAGGAACACTAAATTGCTCTTTATACAATCTATTATCCAACTGAGGGCCTCCAGCTACTATTTACTACTACTACTATTTAGCATTTCTATAGCGCTACAAGGCGTACGCAGCGCTGCACAAACATAGAAGAAAGACAGTCCCTGCTCAAAGAGCTTACAGTCTAATAGACAAAAAATAAAGTAAGCAAATCAAATCAACTAATGTGTACAGGAAGGAGGAGAGGAGGGTAGGTGGAGGCGAGTGGTTACAAGTGGTTACGAGTCAAAAGCAATGTTAAAGAGGTGGGCTTTCAGTCTAGATTTAAAGGTGGCCAAGGATGGGGAAAGATGTATGGGCTCAGGAAGTTTATTCCAGGCGTAGGGTGCAGCGAGACAGAAGGAGCGAAGTCTGGAGTTGGCAGTAGTGGAGAAGGGAACAGATAAGAAGGATTTATCCATGGAGCGGAGTGCACGGGAAGTGGTGTAGGGAAGGACGAGTGTGAAGAGATACTGGGGAGCAGCAGAGTGAGTACATTTATAGGTTAGTAAAAGAAGTTTAAACAGGATGCGAAAACAGATAGGGAGCCAGTGAAGCGACTTGAGGAGAGGGGTAGTATGAGTAAAGCGACCCTGGCGGAAGACGAGACGGGCAGCAGAGTTTTGAACCGATTGGAGAGGGGAGAGGTGACTAAGTGGGAGGCCTCCAGCACCTGGGGAACCCAGCAAATGGTCACCCTGGCATTCATCTTTGAATTGGCCCAGCTCAGCCAGGCGTCCAATAAGAATATACTCGGATACTTTCCCTGTACCACAATGCCACCATGCCTAACCTGATTCATGAGAAGTTCCTGGAAGCTGGGGCCAAACCATAGGTAGGGCTCTGCACCCAGAAAGCGAGGTTACTTACCTATAGCAGGTATTCTCCGAGGACAGCAGGCCGATTGTTCTCACTGATGGGCTGACGTCTGACAGCAGCCCCAGGATTGGAAATCTTCCTAGCAACAAAGCTTTCTAGCCCTCGCGCGCATATGTGCACACCGTGCATGCGCGACCGTCTTCCTGCCCACAGCGCGAGCGTGTCCCTCAGTCAAGTAGAAAGCAAAGACAAGGGAAGACACAACTCCAAAAGGGAGGTGGGCGGGTTGGTAAGAACAATCAGCCTGCTGTCCTCGGAGAATACCTGCTACAGGTAAGTAACCTCGCTTTCTCCTAGGACAAGCAGGCTGCTTGTTCGCACTGATGGGGAATCCCTAGCCCCCAGGCTCACTCAAAACAACAACATTGGTCAATTGGGCCTCGCAACGGCGAGGACATAACTGAGATTGACCTAAAAACAGAAACAACTAACAAAGTGTAGCCTGGAACAGAATAAAAATGGGCCTAGGGGGGTGGAGTTGGAGTCTAAATCTCAAACAGATTCTGCAGCACCAACTGCCCGAACCAACTGTCGCGTCGGTAGATCGTCCGGCATGGACACTTTTATAGCGGCTATGCTCGTCTGGAGCAAGTCAAAAGTCCGTCCCTTGCTTTTGCTGGGGAGCTGCAGGGGCCTGTTGAGGCGCACACTGTTGACGTGAATGAGCACGCTGGGGCTTAGCCTGAGCAGGCTGTCAGGAAGGTGGATTGTAGCTATGCCTATTAGAAGTATAGGGGGCATTCCTCCTTCCCCCATAAAACGTCTACCTGATGAGGTAGATGCTGAAGGCGTCCAGTGGGAGAGTTTGTCGAAGGCGGTGTCCCGCAGGTGGAGCTGCTCTATCACCTGTTTGACCTTCTAGCCAAAAACATTATCCCCCCCGGCAAGGGGCATCCGCAATCCGCTGCTGGACTCTATTCTCCAGGTCAGAGGCACGCAGCCATGAGAGTCTGCGCATCACTATACCCTGAGCAGTGGCCCTGGACACAACATCAAAAGTGTCGTAAGCACCCCTGGACAGGAATTTGCGACACGCCTTCAGCTGCCTGACCACCTCCTGAAAAGGTTTGGCCTGCTGCGACGGGAGCTTATCGACCAAGTCCGCCAGCTGTCACACATTGTTCCGCAAGTGGATGCTCGTTTAGAGCTGGTACGACTGTATCCTGGACACGAGCATAGCGGAATGGTAGGCCTTTCTCCCAAAAGAGTCCAGAGTTCGAGACACCCGCCCCGGGGGCATCGAGGTGTAGTCCCGAGAACTGCGGGCTCTCTTGAGAGCAGAATCCACAACGCCAGAGTCATGAGGCAACTGGGTCTTCATTAACTCTGGGTCCCCGTGGATCCGATACTGGGACTCAATCTTTTTGGGGATGGAGGAGTTAGTTAATGGTTTCGTCCAGTTCGTCAGTAATGTCTGTTTCAGGACATTATGCAGAGGAACAGTGGACAATTCCTTAGGTGGCGAAGGATAGTCCAGGACCTCGAACATCTCGGCCCTGGGCTCATCCTCAGTAACCACAGGGAAGGGAATGGCCGTAGACATTTCCTGGACAAAGGAAGAGAAAGACAAACTCTCGGGAGGAGAAAGCTTTCTCTCTGGCGAAGGAGTGGGATGAGAAGGAAGACCACAAGACTCCTCATCCGAGAAATATCTTGGGTCTTCCTCTGCCTCACACGAGGCCTCCCCTTCGGTATCAGATACGAGTTCTCTGACTTTAGTCCGAAGCCGAGGAACCATGTCCACGATGGCGATGCCGAGAAGACTCCCACACCGCCGGCGACGAAGCTCCCTCCGACGACGTTGATGGGGAGTCCACTTGGGTAGCAGTCGAAGCCAATACTGCAAGCGGTACCGGCGTCACAGTCTGCACCACTGGCGGGGAACCAACCGCCGCATCTCTGGAGCCCCACCAGTCTGCTGTATGGCCCAATCCATGACCAAACCTGGAACGTTGCCCAAGCCATCTCAAACCATTTTGAATACTTTAAAAATTAGCTGCTGCCACCAAAAGGACCCCATAGAGCTTCCATGTCCAGGCTTGAAGGTATCCCTACCCCCAAAGCAGCAGCACTAAGGAAAGCCTCCCTGACAGGCCACAAGGGAAGCCCAAAGCAAACAAGGCCACCATTCCTACTGGTGGAAAAACTGAGGATAGCACCCCACTGTGATCTCAAGCAGCTCCAGGCCTTCCAACAGGTGGGAGCTGCTCAAACACTGTTTAAAAACAGCTCCATTGCTTCTCACTCCCCTAGTGGGTCAAAAGTAGCCAGCCACACCAACCATGCAGCATCAAGTTCTACCGTGCCTACAGCCCAACACTGCAAGCCCCAGCACTTACCCAAACACTGTGAAACTCCCATACACCATTGCAGAGATCAGAGAATCCCTTTCAGAAGCTACCCAATGTTTACACTCAAACCTTACACCAACTGTTTTCCCCTGCTGGTGCTGGTTCTTTAGTTTTACTTTGTCGTTTTTAACTTTGACTTGAGAAGGGATGCAAGGAACAAAAATAAAAAGAGAAAAAAAAGAATAGTTAGGTCACAAGTACCTTGCAGAAACCCAAGTAGCAGCAACATTCCATGCTACCAAAACCATGGCAAGCAGTGGCTTCCCCTATGTCCATATAGCAGGCTATGGACTTTTCTTCCAGGAACATCCAAACCTTTTTTAAACCCAGATACGCTAGCCGCTGTTACCACATCCTCCGGTAAAGAGTTCCACAGCCTAACTATTCTTTGAGTGAAAAAATATTTCCTCCTATTTGTTTTAAAAGTATATCCATGTAATTTCATTAAGTGTCTCCTAGTCTCTGTACTTTTAGAAAAATAGTGAAAAATGCTGTTGTACAGCATTCAGGATTTTACAGACCTCAATCATATCCTCCCTCAGCCGTCTCTTTTCCAGGCTGAAGAGCCCAAACATCTTTAGCCTTTCCTCATCATTTTGGTCGCTCTTCTTTGAACCTTTTCCAATTCCGCTATATCCTTTTTGAGATATGGCTCCCAGAATTGAATGCTATACTCAAGGTGAGGTTGCACCATGGAGTGATACAGAGGCATTATAATATTCTTGGTCTTACTTTCAAAGAGGTTAGGTTAGTTTCCTGCAAAAAGGCAATAAAGGCATGTTGTCTTAAGGGTGTCATTGTACATAATATGCTGAAATCTTCTGCTCAGTGTGCGGCGGAGGCCAAAAAAGCAAACAGGATGCTAGGAATTATTAGGAAAGGGATGGTGAATAAGACCGAAAATATTATAATGCCTTTGTATTGCTCCATGGTGTGTCCGCACCTTGAATATTGCATTCATTTCTGGTCAACGTATCTCAAAAAAGATATAGTGGAATTAGAAAAGGTTCAAAGAAGAGCGACTAAAACGATAAAGGGGATGGAACTCCTCTCGTATGAGGAAAGGCTAAAGAGGTTAGGGTTCTTCAGCTTGGAAACAGACGGCTGAAGGGAGATACGATAGAGGTCTAGAAAAATCTGAGTGGTGTAGAATGAGTAGAAGTAAATTCATCTTTTACTCATTCCAAAGGTACAAAAATTAAGGGACACGTGAGGAAGTTACATGGAGATACATTTTTTTTTTTAAACAAATAGGAGGAAATATTTTTTCATTCAACGAATAGTTAAACTCTGGAACTCTTTGCCGGAGGAGGTGGTAACAGCTGTTAGCGTACCTGGATTTAAACATGGTTTGTACAAATTCCTGGAGGAAAAGTGAATAGTCTGCTATTAGTACATAAGTACATAAGTAGTGCCATACTGGGAAAGACCAAAGGTCCATCTAGCCCAGCATCCTGTCACCGACAGTGGCCAATCCAGGTCAAGGGCACCTGGCACGCTCCCCAAACGTAAAAACATTCCAGACAAGTTATACCTAAAAATGCGGAATTTTTCCAAGTCCATTTAATAGCGGTCTATGGACTTGTCCTTTAGAAATCTATCTAACCCCTTTTTAAACTCCGTCAAGCTAACCGCCCGTACCACGTTCTCCGGCAACGAATTCCAGAGTCTAATTACACGTTGGGTGAAGAAAAATTTTCTCCGATTCGTTTTAAATTTACCACACTGTAGCTTCAACTCATGCCCTCTAGTCCTAGTATTTTTGGATAGCGTGAACAGTCGCTTCACATCCACCCGATCCATTCCACTCATTATTTTATACACTTCTATCATATCTCCCCTCAGCCGTCTCTTCTCCAAGCTGAAAAGCCCTAGCCTTCTCAGCCTCTCTTCATAGGAAAGTCGTCCCATCCCCACTATCATTTTCGTCGCCCTTCGCTGTACCTTTTCCAATTCTACTATATCTTTTTTGAGATACGGAGACCAGTACTGAACACAATACTCCAGGTGCGGTCGCACCATGGAGCGATACAACGGCATTATAACATCCGCACACCTGGACTCCATACCCTTCCTAATAACACCCAACATTCTATTCGCTTTCCTAGCCGCAGCAGCACACTGAGCAGAAGGTTTCAGCGTATCATCGACGACGACACCCAGATCCCTTTCTTGATCCGTAACTCCTAACGCGGAACCTTGCAAGACGCAGCTATAATTCGGGTTCCTCTTACCCACATGCATCACTTTGCACTTGTCAACATTGAACTTCATCTGCCACTTGCACGCCCATTCTCCCAGTCTCGCAAGGTCCTCCTGTAATCGTTCACATTCCTCCTGCGACTTGACGACCCTGAATAATTTTGTGTCATCGGCGAATTTAATTACCTCACTAGTTATTCCCATCTCTAGGTCATTTATAAATACATTAAAAAGCAACGGACCCAGCACAGACCCCTGCGGGACCCCACTAACTACCCTCCTCCACTGAGAATACTGGCCACGCAATCCTACTCTCTGCTTCCTATCTTTCAACCAGTTCTTAATCCATAATAATACCCTACCTCCGATTCCATGACTCTGCAATTTCTTCAGGAGTCTTTCGTGCGGCACTTTGTCAAACGCCTTCTGAAAATCCAGATATACAATATCAACCGGCTCCCCATTGTCCACATGTTTGCTTACCCCCTCAAAAAAATGCATTAGATTGGTGAGGCAACTGCTTGTCCTGGGATTTGTAGTATGGTGTGTTGCCATGATTTGGGTTTCTGCCAAGTACTTGTGACCTGGCTTGGACACTGTTTGGAAAACAGGATACTGGACTAGATAGACCATTGGTCTGACCCAGTATGGATACTCTTATGTTCTTATGGCATGTAGAATTTTTTGTCTCTTGATTGGAGATGAAATGCCCCCACCTACATTCCATAAAATTACCTTAAGATCTTTAAGTAATGCTTTCCATTCTCCTAGACCAATATAGGAACCACCATCTGAAATAGCAAGCACCATCCTCCCCAACTAATATCATACCAAAGCATAACATAGTATGTATCACATTTCAGAGGTTCCCCCCTCCTTATAATTATGCTGAAATCATTTGTATTAGGTTATACAAACATACAAACAACAGATCAAGCAATAAGTACAATACATAACTTATCCCCAACTCCTCCCTTCCCCCTCTATGTTCCCCCCATCCCTCCCTACTTTCCCTTTAGGTAACCATACGATCCAATCAGTGTATGGAATGTAGCACAGAATCTAAATGACAAACAGGTGCAGAAAGGAGAAATACTAAAACCTCAATATCCAGCTACAAGCTTTGTAGGGGTATTTCCCTGTGATCTAGCCTGAGCTGGTCTTGGCCTATACAAGCCTATGAGATCTTGGTACAATAAGATGGCTGCTGCAACCCTCTGACCTGAACATCTCTGTGTCAGCAAGATGTAGCTTCAGCTTGTGGAAAATCACTGACAGGCTTGCTGAAGCCAAGGACATTCTGTGTTCCAACCATCCCCCTTCTATCTCTGAGACGCTGGGAAGGGAGTCATACTCATGGCACCAGGAGTTACCATCTCCAAGGTCACAAAACAAAGAACTCTTCTTGCCCATGGACTGGACTGTACGTGATCAGAATTGGTCCAGACTATCACCCGACAGAGAGGTCTGGAAGAAGCAGGGAGAGTGAGAGAAGTAAGTTATTCAGAGACCCTCGGAGGAGGAGTACCTGTGAAGACCTGAGAAATCCAGCAAGGCTCGGGGTGAGCTAGAGACTGTATGATACCAACCTTGTGACCTGCATAACTGGTGCAAATACCTGTGGCAGAGATTTTGGCTCTGATAACCAACGGAGAGACGGGAACCTGCCTGTTTGCTGAGAAAGACCTGCACTACATAAGACACAGACAGCTGAGATAGCGTCTGGGGAGATTCTGCTCCGGTCTTATCTAAAGCCATCATCAGGACAGCGTGGTAAGATCACAGTGATATAGTTCCTAGTCTGGGGTTAGGCAGTGGTTTTATCTAAGTACGACTGGTTTATGTCAGCTCTTGGTCAGGGAAAGCTGCTAATGTGTATTTTGCATAAGATGTGATAAGTTTTCATAAGGATCATTAGGATATCATTTGCACTGTTCTAATCATTACTGTACGTAGTCTCAGGGTAATCAGAGTGTAGTTAGACAATATATTTTATTAGTGTGCATATCAGTAAGAGATATTATATTGCATAAAAGCTATTGCAGAGTGTCTATTTTTCTACCTGTAATAAATAATAATCATCATCATCTGTGACGTGGCTGTGGTTCTTTGGCGGGGAACAAAACACTGGCAGGGTGCCAGCAACAAGGTTCCTATATAATTTTCCCCTAGACTGAGCGGGAACCTTGTAATAAGTATTATCCGGGAATAATTATTGCCCTAATTACTTATTTTCATCCTACAGCTTACGGTGGCAAAGTTAACCAAAAAGGTTCCCAAGTATTATATTTCTCCGCACTATCAACACCCTTTCTCCCCTATTCATCCTCACCCTCAATGTAATTTCCTTGTAATTACTACTACTACTACTATTTAGCATTTCTATAGTGCTACAAGGCGTACGCAGCGCTGCACAAACATAGAAGAAAGACAGTCCCTGCTCAAAGAGCTTACAATCTAATAGACAAAAAATAAAGTAAGCAAATCAAATCAATTAACGTGTACAGGAAGGAGGAGAGGAGGGTAGGTGGAGGCGAGTGGTTACAAGTGGTTACGAGTCAAAAGCAATGTTAAAGAGGTGGGCTTTCAGTCTAGATTTAAAGGTGGCCAAGGATGGGGCAAGACGTAGGGGCTCAGGAAGTTTATTCCTGGTGTAGCGAGACAGAAGGCGCGAAGTCTGGAGTTGGCAGTAGTGGAGAAGGGAACAGATAAGAAGGATTTATCCATGGAGCAGAGTGCACGGGAAGGGGTGTAAGGAAGGACAAGTGTGGAGAGATACTGGGGAGCAGCAGAGTGAGTACATTTATAGGTTAGTAGAAGAAGTTTGAACAGGATGCGAAAACGGATAGGGAGCCAGTGAAGTGACTTGAGGAGAGGGGTAGTATGAATAAAGCGACCCTGGCGGAAGACGAGATGGGCAGCAGAGTTTTGAACCGACTGGAGAGGGGAGAGGTGACTAAGTGGGAGGCCAGCAAGAAGCAGATTGCAGTAGTCTAAACGAGAGGTGACAAGGGTGTGGATGAGGGTTTTGGTAGAGTGCTCGGAAAGAAAGGGGCGGCTTTTACGGATGTTGTAAAGAAAGAAATGACAGGTCTTGGCGATCTGCTGGATATGAGCAGAGAAGGAGAGAGAAGAGTCAAAGATGACCCCAAGGTTTCGAGCTGAGGAGACAGGGAGAATGAGACAGCCATCAACAGAAATAGAAAACGGGGGGAGTGGGGAGGTGGGTTTGGGGGGAAAAATGAGAAGCTCGGTTTTGGTCATGTTTAATTTCAGGTGGCGTTGAGACATCCAGGCAGCAATGTCAGACAAACACGCTGAAACTTTGGTTTGGATGCAAGGTGAGATATCAGGGGTAGAAAGGTAGATTTGGGAGTCATCAGCATAGAGATGGTAGGAAAAGCCATGGGATGAGATTAATGAACCAAGGCAAGAAGTGTAGATAGAAAAGAGGAGGGGACCAAGAACAGAAACCTGAGGTACGCCGACAGGCAGAGGGATAGAAGTAGAAGAGGATCCACCAGAGCGAACACTAAAGGTGCGGAGGGAGAGGTAGGAAGAGAACCAGGAAAGGACAGAGCCCTGGAATCCAAGTGAGAACAGGGTATCGAGAAGTATGCTGTGATCGACAGTGTCAAAAGCTGCGGAAAAATCAAGAAGAATGAGGATGGAATATTGACCTCTGGATTTAGCCAGTAATAGGTCATTGGAGACTTTAGTAAGCGCAGTTTTGGTTGAGTGGAGAGGGCGAAAACCAGATTGTAGTGGGTCAAGAATAACATGTGAGGAGAGAAAATCAAGGCAGTGGTGGTGAACAGCACGCTCAAGTAATTTGGAGAGAAAAGGAAGGAGGGAGATGGGTCGGTAATTAGAGGGACAAGTAGGGTCGAGTGAAGGCTTCTTAAGGAGAGGTGTGACCACAGCATGTTTAAAGGCAGTAGGGACAGTTGCAGTGGAAAGTGAGAGGTTGAGAATGTGACAGATAAAAGGAATAAGAGCAGGTGAGATGGCATTAAGAAGGTGGGTGGGAATGGGATCAGAGGAACAGGTGTACATTTTGAGAAAGAAAAGAGAAGTGTAGTTTCCTCTATAGTAACTTCAGGAAAGGAGGAAAAGGAATGAGGGGAAGGATAGAGAGGGGAACGGACTAGTGGAGGGAGAGGTGGCGAGGTAGAAAGTACTTCCCTCCCTATCATCCTCCCACCCTTTAATCCCTTCCAAAATTCCCACTATACTCCTACAAAGGAGCAAATCACACATTTCCTTGCCAAACCCCACCTTAATATATCACACCCTCCCAACTTTACATACACACACATTCCTCCACTTCCCACCAAAATCCCTAGAACTACATTCAGGGACACATCCAATCAAAACAAAAACATGTTAGTGACGAAAAGAGATTTTGAAATTCCTATTACGACTCAAATTCTCCCAGCCCATATCCATGAAAAGAATGGGCTGAGGAAGCATTTCCTCCTCTACTTCTTGTCTCATCATTTCAGATTATGGAAAAGAGAAAAACTGGTACGCAACTTCAGCAACACTGAACCAGTTCTGCAGCAAAATACTGTAGACATTAACACCTCATACTTGCTCAACTGTTAACAGCATTCTGTCCTGCTCAAAGGCAGTGTTCCATGCCTAAAAGGTCTGATGACCTCAACTCAGGTGAATCAAGCTTAGAAGGAAATTCTAAATTAGGCATCTGACATAGTAGTCAGGAAAGCCTGAGCCTTAGACACTGTATCTAAGAATCTAGTTTCTCCTCCATGGGTGACTTGCAGTCTAGCAGGAAACAAAGAGTTCAAATTTAATTTTCTTTTCAAAGGAGCTGTAAGAATATCGGACAGAATAATCATGGAAACAAAATCTTTTAAGAAAGACTAAGGAGGCTAGGGCTTTTCAGCTTGGAGAAGAGACGGCTGAGGGGAGACATGATAGAGGTATATAAAATAATGAGTGGAGTGAAACAGGTGGATGTGAAGTGTCTGTTCACGCTTTCCAAAAATATTAGGACTAGGGGGCATGCGATGAAACTATAGTGTAGTAAATCTAAAAGAAATCTGAGAAAATTTTTCTCCACTCAACGTGTAATTAAACTCTGGAATTCGTTGCTGGAGAACGTGGTGAAGGCGGTTAGCTTGGCACAGTTTAAAAAGGGGTTAGACAGTTTCGTAAAGGACAAGTCCATAAACCACTACTAAATGGACTTGGGAAAAATCCACAATTCCAGGAATAATATGTATAGAATGTTTGTACCTTTGGGAAGCTTGCCAGGTGCCCTTGGCCTGGATTGGCCACTGTCGTGGACAGGATGCTGGGCTCGATGGACCCTTGGTCCTTTCCCAGTGTGGCATTACTTATGTACTTTCATAAATTAAAGTGTAGCCTGCTCTCAAAGCTTGCAGAATTGCTTGTTTATGTACAAAATTTAGTACACTGAAGATCACCACTCATGGTCTTGTCGTCCAGGGCTGTGGAGTCGGTACAAAAATCCTTCGACCCCGACTCCTCAGTTTATGGTACCTCCGACTCTGACTCAGACTCCTCAGTTTTTAATATGTATTTTTTTTGCATGTTGACTGAAAGAGTGCAGCATGCAAGGCTGCATGTTAATGTTTGGGTTTAAAATCTATGTCATTGTGACTTTTTATTTTATTTATTAAAGAAACTATAAATATTCATTAATCCTAAAGTTTAAACAAAAAAAAACACACAAAAAAACAAGGTTATGTTTATTGTTTTTTTTTATCAAGTATAAAGTCATCATAGCATTAGCAAGTATAAAAATCTGGAACAACTTCATCCTTTGGAAATTCTAGAACATCCTCCTTTGGAAATTAGAACAAAATCAACGTTAACCTACATAAACCAAAAACATTTGGAAAACCTAAAACAACTTATATATTATTTAAACTTGGCATATATAGCTGTAGAATAGCTGTTACACATAATCCAAAATTAACTAATATATTGTTCTTAGAAACAGAATTGCTTCTGCCAGATCCTCCTTCATAGAAGCCCTTAAATCTGATTTGATTATTTTCAGTGCTGAAAACAGTCTTTCAACACTGACTTGGGCGGGTGGCATTGCTGTTACGGTTCTAGCTGCATCACTGACAATCTCTGGATAAACAATGATGGCTTCTTCTATAGTCAGTTTTGATGAGCGGTCAAACTTTTCCATTTCTTTTAATCCTTTAAAAAACTCTTGCATGAATTTCTTTATATGGACATTTACAGGTTGCTTTTCCATGCTTAACCGACATCGCTTTGCTTTTGAAGCTTCCATTTTGTCCAAATAGGCTTGAAAATTCTCTTCTTCATTTGAAGAGGATGAACCTGAGTTACCATTACCACCAGTATTTATAGCTTTAGCTTCATCCAGTGGTTTATGAGTTTCAGGTAGCAACCCTTTCATGCTGTGTCATAGAGTGCCTGTTTTCCTGTAGCAATTTGGTCACTGCTCAACAAAATTCGGCTCATTGGATCAACATAAATAGCAGCTAAGAGAATTTGATTATCCAGCAAGAGCTCCTCTCTTTTCCTCATTGAAGATACAATGCCATCAGCAATTAACCCCCCACTTTTGTTAAGGTTATATATCAAGCCCTTCCATTCCAAGAAGAATTTACCTGGTGTTAAATCTTCATATTGCAGCTTCTTGGTAACAGCAAAAGGGTAAAAAAGTAGCCTAATTTTGTAACTTGAGCCCACTGGTTTTCTTTTAATGAAACATTTACATTGTCCAGTTCTTCAAGAAAGTCTTTTAGTTCAAGCAAACACTTTATCATCAAGTAAGTGCTTCCCCAGCGCGTTGCTTGATCCAAAATGGCTCCTTTTCCAGCACGTCTCTTCAGAATAGCATCTGTTTTATGGATCCTGGCTGCAACAGCTACTTGCCTCAACTTACTAATTAGTGTAGCCGCATGACGATCCTTCAATCCATCTCTTATTGCTAGTTGCAGAGTATGAACAGCACAACGCATATGTTGAATGGTAATAAGCTTAGATGCTTCTTCAGCAATATCATCCAAACTTTCACAGCTTTCTTGATTTGCATTACTGTCATCTTCTGATATTTGTATGCTGCTTTCTTCATCAACTTCCTTCATTTTTTCAATTGTGCTTAACATATTTGAAGCATTATCAGTTACAATACATAGAATGTGTTCCTTTTTAATTTCAAAATCTTCTAAAACACCTTCCACTAACTTCTGCAGATACTCACTGGTATGATGTGCCTGAGTGTCCTTTACTCCTAATGTCCAGGTTATTTTTTTTTTGTTTTCATCAGCAAATCTAACATTAATTGCAAAATAATTGACTCTGTGATGTGTGCATGCATCCATTTTAATAAAGACAAAACGTCCCTTCAGACTTTTTCTTAGTTCTTCCTTCTTACATTTGGCCTCTTCAAGTACAAGTTTCCTTATACTTTCTCATTCCAGAGAAACTCCAAGCTTTTTAGCCATTTCTCCATTTAAGCCTAAAAAGGCTGGTTGTGAAAAAAAAAAAAAAGATAGTGGTATACTATTTTTTACTGCCATTTCAATGATGTGGTTTTTGAATTTTTCTGGTGTCATTGTTATAGTAACTTTGTCAGCTGTAAAAAATTTTGATAGTTGTGTCTGGCCTCCAGTAGATTTCTGATCTTTTATTGACCCTGAAGTAGATGGGATGTTTTCATTGCTATCTTTCTCATTCACAGCTTCTAACACTTTAGGATGGAAACGCTGCAAGTGTCTTTTTAAATTTGATGCTCTTGTAGGTGCATTTTTTTCATAACCACTGAAACTGCTAATTTTTGCATCACATGCTTTTTCACCATCATCATCTTCTATAATACATTGACATACATAATTGTTTCCCATCTGTTGATATTGTAAAGTGTTCATAAACAGCAGACTTTGTCATGTTTCCTGACATTCTTTTTGCCATTGTGAATGGTGTGCCACTTCCACTAAAATATAAAGCTCTTCTTGCAGAGAGAGAGGAAGTTGGGTGGAGTCTCTCTGCTGCCTTATCTGTGTGTGCTGAATGATCTTCTCTTGGAGCTTAAGTTCACTGTGAGGTCAGAGAGGAGGTGCTCTACAGCAGGTCAGTAAATGCAAAGGGAGACTGAGCAGAGGGAAGCTCTCCAGCAAAACAGTTCAGCTGGACTTCACACTAGTGAAACAACTAGGTACTAAGCTTTATTCACAGCAGAGAAGTACTTTATTCAAATGTAGGAGGAGTCGGAGTCGGTACATTTTTGCCGACTCCAACTCAGACTCAATGTAACCAAAATTGCTGCCGACTCTGACTCCACGACTCCGACTGCACGACTCCACAGCCCTGTTGCCGTCTCCAGCCTTTTCAGGCCTAGCCAATGAGCCCTCTCCACCCTCAAAGGGCCCGTGTGATTATCAAGCTATAAAAAGATTGTGTCAGCCAAGTTTCCAGAAAGCCAATTTGCGATCTGTGACAGATTCAGGCAAGCCAATTAGCCGCAAATTATTCAGTCTGTATTTGTTATCTAAGTCATCTAATTTGTCCTCCAATTGCTGTATCTGCTTTTGCTGCTGCACAGTTGCTACTGTCTACAAAGAGGCTTCAAAGTTGCTGACCCTTTGCCGCGAGGCATTAAAATCGCAAGTGAGCCCATCCAGCCTTTCATCCACTGATTCAAGCTTGGTGCACAGCATTTGCAGTTCTTTGTCTATCGCCGGCTCTACCACTGTTGTCACCTCAGCCACTATCTCTCCGCTACCCATGCAGAACTCACTGATGCTCCAGCCGGGATACAGAACTCTGCCATCTTTGTTTGGCATGCCCTCAGTCTGTCTCATTTTTGTGGAATTTTGCAGCCATCCACAGTAAGTAACTGTATGTTGGCGATCTAATTCAAATGCTGAGCTAGTCTCCTCATGTTTTATGTAAAATTCAAATAAAAGGATTGTCTTGGCAAAGGAGCGTTGGAGCTACTCTTTTCTATGTCCTCTCTCTGGTGCATGGAGTCACCAGGATGGTGTCCTGTTTAGATGAAAGATCTGAACGTACGAACACACTAGTGAGTGCCTATGGTCACAGAGTCCTTTAGCTGATTGTCCCTTCCCATACCACACAGCCCTTGAGAGGAAGATTCTGAGCCACAGACACACACCCCTCCCATCCACAGATATGGAGGATATTACTGTATTGCTCAAAATACTTAATAAAGTCTATTTTAAAAGATTAGAATTTTAGGGCCCAATATTTAAACCAAATTAAACAGCCAGGAGACGCTCCTGGCCGTTCAAACTGCCTGTCTGGGGTTAACTGGACAAATTCAGTGGCACTTAACAAGATAGTGCCGCCACTGAAAATGTCCGGTTAGTGCCCAAGCCGAATCCGGCTATTTGGGGGGGGGGGGGGGGGGGGGGGGGGGGGATGTTCCAGTGGCAGAGTCAGCACTTGGCCGATTAAATGCCAATATTTACAACAATTTACAATTTAATATTTCTAACCCGCGATTAGCCCAGAAGGGTTCAATGAGGTTTACAAAAGAGAAAACTAAGCATAGCTAGGAAAATACATTGTCAAAGAAAAGGCAATCATAAACATTCTAGCAACAAAAAGAATTTCTCTGTATAATTTACCAAATAAAAAAAAATCTAACATTTTTCTAAATCGATAATTCTGCACAGATCTTAAAATCAAACATATTGAATTCCACCAGAAAGTAACTTGATATGAGAAACATGATGCCAAGGTAGCCACATAAATAGGACCCCATAAAAGTCAGTCTTATCTTTATGCGATTCACCATAGCTGGTTAAGTGCTGAATATCACACTTAACCAGCTGTGTTTTCACCACCTCCATATACCGGGAAATTCAATGCCAGAACCTGGACATGACTGAGCACTGAATTTCCAGTGATAATTCTAGCAGCGGTCAGCAAACAAAATGCCAAGCGCCACCAGCTGAATATCTACCCCCTTAGCTTATTATTATTTCTACTGCTGGAAAAGAAATCCCATGTTTCTATCCTAGATATGAAGGCCAGTGTTATTAGCTATACTTACTCTCAGGATGGAAGAGGAATTGATAAAGCCATACTGTCAGCAGCGTGGTTACAAAGGTAATTATGATAAGTTGCCATGGCTCCATTCCACTGCAAAGACCATTCACATAGACCCTTGTTTCATACAGATTTCAGGCCGATCTCTTGTAGATCTCCAAGGTTTTTCTGTCAAACGAAAAAACAACTTCAAAATGCCATCAAATATAGCAATTTGCCAATGAGAACAAAACATGTCACCCCTCCCCCACACACCTTCCTGATGGAACACTGGCTGCCAGTACTATTTAGAACTTAACAAATCTTAACTATAACCCACCAAGATTTTACTCAAGGTTGTCAGTCTAACCAACTATGGATATATTCACCTAGTGAGCACTCCATTCCACACAACATATTCAGCTAATAAATCCCTCCCACCATTAAATTTGTCCAGAACTTACTAAAGTGATGTGAAAGTTCCTTCCCCCTCCTGATTTCCCCTATTACTGTACATACTGTATGTTATATTGAATAGTTTCTGATCTGTAAACATGAAATAATTTAAAAACTTATGTTCTTGCTCTGGTTCCCTTTGTCTAATATTAGATTTATTTAAGGAACAAAGTTTCCCATCCTGTTTTGGTCAAAAGAAACAAAAATCTGGGTGACCTTAATTTGCTCCAGCTAGAAGGCCAAGGCTCTCCCCGCAGTCTAAAGGATTCCCTCGCACATGATTTACAGTCTAATAGTGCTAAACTTTCAGCTCTTGAAGCTGACCTTCAGCACGAGCGGCAGCGGGTGGCTTCTCTCAAAAGCGAGCTTGCCGATTTATGTCAGTCTTTGGAAAGTCACCCTATTCCAGCTTCTGCTGAAGGGGGGGGGGAGGGGGGAATATTCACTATTGATCAAAACCATCTCCCAATCACTCAAAAGATACGCCGTCCCAATGCAAACTAGACATTTGTCCTAGTAATCTTATAAGAACTGCCCCTCAACAATTCATAACAGATCTCACGAGACACCTGAACTACATGCTACAACAGGGTCTCTTCCCAAAGGACAAAGGAAACATTTTACTTACTCCTTTACCTAAAGACGCAAAGAAAAGTACAAGTGACTTAACCAACTATCGCCCAGTAGCATCTATCCCGCTGATAACCAAACTTATGGAAGGCGTAGTAACGAAACAACTCACTACCCACCTAAATGAACACTCAATCCTGCATGAATCTCAATCAGGATTTCGATCGAACTACAGCACAGAAACAGTACTAGTAACTTTAATGAATAAATTTAAACAAACAATTGCAACTGGCAATAACATACTTCTCCTACAATTTCACATGTCCAGTGCCTTCGACATGGTCAACCATGGAATATTATTACACATCCTGGAATACTTTGGAGTTGGAGGCAACGTTCTTAACTGGTTTAAAGGATTCCTGACAACAAGATCATACCAAGTAACAACTAACACGGCGATATCAACTCCATGGACACCTGAATGCGGAGTTCCCCAAGGATCCCCCCTCTCACCAACCCTCTTCAATTTAATGATGATACCCCTAGCCAAGCTATTGGACAACCAAATCTTACCCATACATATGTGCAGACAATGTCACGATCTACATCCCGTTCAAACAGGACCTAAAGGATATCTCCAATGAAATCAACCAAAAGCTTCCAAATCATGACTCCTGGGCGGAAAATTCTGGAGTCACCATTGATCGAAATCTCACACTTGAAAATCACGTGAAGAATACAATTAAGAAAATGTTCCACTCCATGTGGAAACTCAAAAGAGCAAAACCTTTCTTCCCAAGGGCCATCTTTTGGAACCTGATACAGTCAATGGTATTAAGTCACCTGGACTACTGCAATGCACTCTATGCTAGCTGTAAAGAACAGATCATTAAGAAACTTCAAACGCCCAGAATACCGCTGCTAGACTCATATTTGGAAAAACAAATATGAAAGTGCAAAACCCCTAAGAAAGAAACTACACTGGCTCCCACTTAAAGAACGTTTTGCGTTCAAGATCTGCATGATTGTGCATAAAATCATTTACGGTGAGGTCCCGACCTACATGCTAGACCTCGTGGACCTCACACCCAGAAATACTAAAAGAACTTCCCGCACCTTTCTTAACCTACAGTTCCCCAGTTGTAAAGGAGTAAACTACAAACTAACACATGCGACCAACTTTCCCTACATGAGTACGCAGTTATGGAATGCACTATCAACTCACTTGAAAAAGATTAACTAACTTCCGTAAATCTCTGAAACCTCTCTCTTTAACAAGGCCTACCATGAGAACCCATAACTAACTATAACACAACACCTATCCACCTTTATTCTGAATATCTCACTCTAACTGCTTGACCAGATCATCTTGTTTTCCTTGATTTCTTTGTAACACCAATTGTATTCTTTACCCTGGTATGGCGACGCCATAACGGGTCTTTGTAAGCCACACTGACCTGCAAATAGGTGGGAAAAGGGAAAATTAGGGTTCTTTCCTTTAGTCATAGCAGATAAAGCCATTACGTATGGGTGTGTCCATTAACCAGTAGGGGAGATAGAGAGCACTCAACTTTTCACAGTGCCTCATGGCCAGCCAGCTCCACTGCTCTTCAGTATTTGAAGCTTCCAAAGCAGTATGGCAAACCGCAATGGAATAACATGAACTTTCCTCACAGCGAACGATGGCCCCTTAACAAGGGCATGAACTCAAAAGGAGGGAATGAACATCCTCCTGGAGGGAATAAACTCAGTCCTCCTTATTTGTAGAACTGGAGGGGATACACGCAACCTCCGGGAGGGCAAATAAACTCATCCTCCCAAAACATGAACTGGAGGGAATGAACTCATCCTCCTATACTTGAACATGAATCCTGAAGACTGTTTTCAACTTTCTCCCAAGTAAGGAACTTCAGGAAACAAGACAGAACCTGAAACAGACTCACAGCATACAGACAATCATACAGGGAGGGCTCATGGCTTCATCTGCTAGACTAAAGGAAAGAAAAATTACCCAAGGTAAGAACAGAGTAGTTACTTACCTGTAACAAGGTGTTCTCCTCCGAGGACAGCAGGCTATATATTCTCACATATGGGTGACGTCACGTCGGCCCGGAGGACTTTCTAGCAAGTCTTCTTGAAAATTGAAAATGTCACTCGCCGCGCGGGCGGATGCACTGCGCATGCGTGCGTCCCTTTTCCCGCCCGCCGCGAGGACACATTCCTCAGTTAGATCCAAAAGAATAGAGGAATACAACTCCAAAGGGGAGGTGGGAGGGTTGTGAGAATATATAGCCTGCTGTCCTCGGAGAACACCTGTTACAGGTAAGTAACTACTCTTTCTCCGAAGACAAGGAGGCTAATATTCTCACATATGGGTATCCCTAGCCCCCAGGCTCACTCAACATAACAAAGAGTGGTCAACTGGGCCTCGCAACGGCGAGGACATAACTGAAATTGACCTGAAACAAAACACAACTAACTGAGAGTGCAGCCTGGAACAGAATAAAAATGGGCCTAGGGGGGTGGAGTTAGATTCTAAACCCCAAAAGACTCTGCAGCACCGACTGCCCAAAACCGACTGTCGCGTCAGCTATGTTTCTGAAGGCAGTAATGAGATGTAAATGTGTGGATTGAAGACCCACGTCACAGCCTTGCAAATCTCTTCATGGTGGCTGACTTAGATGAGCCAGTGACGCAGCCATGGCTCTAACATTATGAGCCGTGACATGACCGTCCAAAGTCAGCCCAGCTTGGGCGCAAGAGAAGGAAATGCAATCTGCTAACCAATTAGAAATGGTGCGCTTTCCGACAGCAACTCCCCTCTTTTTGGGATTAAAAGAAATAAACAACTGGGCGGACTGTCTGAAGGGGCGTGTCCGCTCCACGTAACAGGCTAGTGCCTTTTACAGTCCAAAGTGTGCAACTTGCTTTCGCCCGGACTCATGTGAGGAGGGGGAAAAAATGTTGGCAAGACAATTGACTAGTTCAGATGGAACTCCGACACCACCTTCGGTAAAAACTTGGGTGCGTGTGGAGAACTACCTTGTCATGATGAAGACAAGGAAAGGTGCATGAACTACCAGGGCCTGAAGCTCACTGACCCTACGAGCTGAAGTAACCGCCACCAAGAAAATGACCTTCAAGGTCAAGTACTTCAGATGGCAGGAATCCAGTGGCTCGAAAGGAGTTGTCATCAGCTGGGTGAGAACGACGTTGAGATCCCATGGCACTGGAGGAGGTTTGAAAGGGGGTTTTGTCAAAAACAAACCTCTCATGAAACGAACCACCAAAGGCTGTCCAGAGATAGGCAGACAGTCTACACGTGAATGATAAGCACTGATTGCGCTAAGATGAACCTTGACCGAGTTGGTTTTAAGACCGGACTCAGATAAGTGTAGAAGGTACTCAAGCAAGGTCTGTGCAGGACAAGAAAAAGGATCTAGGGCCTTGCTGTCACACCAGATGGCAAACCTCTTCCATTTAAAGAATAACACCTATGTGTGGAATCTTTCCTGGAAGCAAACAGGACTCGGGAGACACCCTCAGGGAAACCAAAAGAGGCAACCTCTACGCTCGCAACATCCAGCCGTGAGAGCCAGAGACCGGAGGTTGGGATGCAGAAAGTGCCCCCTCGTTCTGAGTAATGAGGGTCGGAAAACAGTCCAATCTCCATGGCTCTTCTGAACATAGTTCCAGAAGAAGGGGGAACCAGATCTGACGGGGCCAAAAGGGCGCTATCAGAATCATGGTTCCTTGGTCTTGCTTGAGTTTCAGCAAAGTCTTCCCCACCAAGGGAATGGGAGGATACGCATACAGGAGTCCTGTCCCCCAATAAGGAGGAAGGCATCCGATGCTAGCCTGCCGTGGGCCTGAAGTCTGGAACAGAATTGAGGGACCTTATGAGTGTCCTGGGAAGCAAAAAGATCTATCGAGGGAGTGCCCCATACTCGAAAAATCTTTTTGGCAATAGTCATGTTCAAGGGACCACTCGTGAGGCTGCATAATCCTGCTCAACCTGTCGGCCAGACTGTTGTTTACACCAGCTAGATAAGTGGCTTGGAGAAACATCCCGTGTTGGCAGGCCCATAGCCACATCTGCACGGCCTCCTGACACAGAGGGCGAGATCCGGTACCCCCTTGCTTGTTGGTGTAATACATTGCAACCTGATTGTCTGTCTGAATTAGAACAATTTTGTTGGATAGCCGATCTCTGAAAGCCTATAGAGCGTTCCAGATCGCTCGCAATTCCAGGAGATTGATCTGGAGATGCTTCTCCTGAAAAGACCAAGCTCCTTGAGTATGAAGCCCATCTACATGTGCTCCCCACCCGAGAAGGGATGCATCCGTCGTCAGCACTTTTTGTGGCTGAAGAATTTGGAATGGGCGTCCCAAGACCAGATTGGAGCGAATGGTCCACCACTTGAGGGAGTTGCGAAAATTGATGGACAGCTGGATGACATCCTCTAGATTCCCTGTAGCCTGAAACCACTGGGAAGCTAGGGTCCATTGAGCAGATCTCATGTGTAAACGTGCCATAGGCGTCACATGAACTGTGGAGGCCATGTGCCCCAGTAGTCTCAACATCTGCCGAGCTGTGATCTGCTGAGACGCTTGCACTCTGGAAGCCAGAGACAGAAGGTTGTCCGCTCTGGGTCCTGGAAGATAAGCACAAGCTGTCTTTGTGCACAACAGAGCTCCTATGAATTCCAATTTCTGGGCGGGAACGAGATGGGACTTGGGATAATTGATGACAAACCCCAGCATCTCTAGCACCTGAATAGTCATCCGCATGGACTGCAAAGTTTCCTGCGGGGAAGTGTTCTTCACCAGCCAATCGTCCAGGTAAGGAAACACATGCACTCCCAGTCTGCGTAGTGACGCTGCAACAACTGCCAGGCACTTTGTAAATACCCTGGGAGCATACGCCAAGCCAAAAGGCAAAACACAGTACTGAATGTGCTGTGATCCCAGCCAAAATCGAAGATACTTCCTGTGAGCTGGAAGTATCGATATGTGGGTGTAGGCGTCCTTCAAGTCCAGAGAGCATAGCCAATCGTTTTCCTGAATCATGGGTAAAAGGGTGCCCAGGGAAAGCATCCTGAACTTTTCTCGGACCAGATATTTGTTCAGGGCCCTTAGGTCTAGGATGGGACGCATCCCCCCTGTTTTCTTTTCCACAAGGAAGTACCTGGAATAGAATCCCAGCCCTTCTTGCCCTGGTGGAACGGGCTCGACCGCATTGGCGCTGAGAAGGGCGGAGAGTTCCTCTGCAAGTACCTGCTTGTGGTAGGAGCTGAAGGACTGAGCTCCTGGTGGGCAATTTGGAGGTTCGGTCTATTTGAAGAACCCACCGATCGGAGGTTAAGAGAGGCCACCTTTGGTGAAAAAATCTTAACCTCCCCCCGACCGGTAGATCGTCCAGCACAGGCACTTTGATGTCGGCTATGCTCTGCTGGAGCAAGTCAAAAACCCGTCCCTGGTTTTTGCTGGGGAGTTGTAGGGGCCTGCTTCGGTGCACGCTGCTGACGAGAGCGAGCGGGCTGAAGTCGAGCCTGAACCGGCTGACGGGAATAAGAAGTGTTCTTACGGCCCCTAGAAACGTAAGGAGCACTTCTCTTTCCCTTAAAAAACTTCCTAGAGGTGGAAGTGGATGCAGAAGGCGCCCGGCGGGAGAGAGAATCCATAGCGTTATCACGCTGGTAGAGGTGATCAATCATCTCCTCAACCTTCTCTCCAAAAAGGTGATCCCCCCGGCACGGGATATCTGCTATTTTCTGCTGAGTTCGTTCCTCCAGGTTAGAGGCACGCAGCCATGAGAGTCTGCGCATCGCTATACCTTGGGCAGAAAATCGGGATACCACATCACAAGTGTCAAAAACGCCCCTGGACAGGAACTTGCGACACGCCTTCTGCTGCCTGACCACTTGGCGAAAGGGTTCGGCTTTCTCCTGTGGGAGTGCGTCTACCAAACTCTCAAGTTGCCTCACAGAGTTCCGTAAATGAATACTCGTAAAGAGCTGGTATGATTGGATTTGGCCGCGAGCAGACCAGCCTGATACGCCTTCCCTCCCAAAAGAGTCCAGAGTTCTATACTCCCGCCCCGGGGGCGCCGAGAAGTTCCTAGAACTTCTGGCTCTTCTGAGAGCGGAATCCACCACCGCTGAATCATGGGGCAACTGAGCCCGCATGAGACTGGGTTCCCCGTGAATCCGGTACTGAGATTCAACTTCCTTTGGAACGGTTGGGCAAGAAAAAGGCTTCTCCCAGTTCCTCAACATCACCTCCTTGAGTGTCTCATGGAAAGGAACTGTGGCAGAAGATGTAGGTAGAGATGGATAGTCCAAAACCTCAAGCATCTTGGCTCTGGGCTCATCCACAATTTCCACAGGGAAGGGGATGGCCTCAGACATCTCCCGAACAAAAGAGGAGAAAGAAACTCTCGGGAGGAGAAAGCTGTCTTTGGGGCGATGGGGTAGAATCAGATGGGATGCCTTGAGAATCCTCACCAGAGAACTCCCCACGCATTTCATCATCATCTGATGAGGTATTATCAGATGGGGCTAAAAGCTCAGAAAGAGCTGCCCGAATCTGAGCCCGCCTCGACGAAGAGGCCTGACGACCTCGATGATGATGTCGAGAAGTCGACGGTCCCTGAGATTCCGGTGAAGCTTCCTGCACCGATGTCTCCGGAGAGCCGACCCGGGATGTCAACGACACCGGCACCGGAGGCAGCACCGGTGAAACAGACCTCACCACGGGCTGAAAGCCTGACGCATGAGCTTCCGGCACCGGCGACATCGATACCGCCTCAATGTCAAGTAGATTACCAGAGGGCTGCCCAATCAAGAGGGATCCAATGTGCCTTACATCACAAGAAGGCCCAGTGGTACTCAAACTGCCAACCCCAGGATGCCAGACCGCATCACACCCCAAACCATTATACCATGCCTCCAGTATCTAGAAAAAAGGTGATAGGGAATGTATAATGGGCTGCCACTGCCAGCAATAAATAGCCTTTGAACCTAAGTTGTCCACTCCAGCACCTGACACAGGTGTAAGATTTTTTTGGGGGGTTGGAAGAGCACATGACTGCACTCTCCCTTTCCACTCATTTCTCCCAGATCGTGGCTGTAAGCCTTCTGTGAGTGGGGCCTTAGCCAAGACCTTGGGACAGTTCCTAGAAACAATGCCTGCACACCTCTCTCACACAGATTCCTTGGGCATCTCCTCACCACCTGAGGGGCCAGGATACCACCAGGAACTGGCAGGGGGATATCTGGCACAAGATCATATCTAAGGAAAGGCCCCATCCATAGATGCCCTACAGTCAGAGCTCAGCCAGTGTCCCTCTGGGGATTTGGGGAAGGGTGGCCAGCTGAACTGAACAATGCCAATCTCGCCGCACGTAGCTACAGTAACCTGGACAGACAAAGCAGTTCAGAGAAAGCATTGTGGATCACATGATAGGGCCAACTGCCCATCTACATCACCATTGCGCTCAGTAGCCATCCGTCCTTCAGGGGTTCACTATCTGTGCATAATTCTATGCTACCTAGAGATTGTCTGGGGACAACTGGGGTTAATGAGGCTGGATGGTACATGACATATGCATTTGTGAAAACCAGCATGATGGGCCCCAGTCTAGCTCCATGCTGAAGTCTGGAACAAAGTTACCATCACAGGTGTCCCTTGACAAAGAGGATAGTTAGACCTTTGCCCTTCCGCCCCAAGGAAGGGGGCAGCAGTTACTGGTGTCAGCCACATCTGACCCACCCCAAGCATTACCATGTCTGTGCCAACCAGCTTGCAGCAAGAGTCCAACCCCACACCAGAACACAGTCCTCACACAAATAGCAGCAATACAAAGCACAGTGACAAACTGGGAGTGGACAGAGGAACAATGAGAGGACAGAAGACAAGCAGGTAGGGGGTTTGGTGGGGGAAGAGGGTGAGATATAGAGCAAGGGATGGGTGTGGCTGGGAGGTGTGGGTAAGGACTTCTGGAGGTGAGACGAGGAGGCAAGGCAGGAAATATGAGGGTCAAAATGTTCAGACAGGGGCAAAGAAAAAGGTAAACCACTCAGCAACTCTCCTCTTTTTCTCACAAACCAACAATTCCACCTTTCCACTCTCCAAATCAGCAAAAGCACAAATAGGTCCAAAGACAAGTTTGATTTTGAGCTAGTGGCTTTTAAAGCAGATCTAATTCATGACGTTTTTCTTTCCAGCAAAAGGAAATCATTTTGCTAACCATTAATCGCAAAAAATACATCCATCCATCACGTAACACTGCCCCAAAACGCCGACTCTCAAAACGCTTTTCTCTGGGCGAGTATCAGACTTATACTTTTTTTGTTGTTTGATTGTTTGTGTGAGAAACACATTCATCTTGTGACATTTTTCACGTTTTTTTTTTTCTTTTGAAAATGAGCCCCATAGCCTCTTCTGCCAAATCAAGAATGTTGCATTTGTTTAAGTTCCTGTGAACAGTTGTTTGTATTTAATAACAGGGAACAACTTGTCTTTCAAAGTAGGTCACTCAATCAGTTGTTTGTACTGCTCAGAGGAGGATCCAGTTTCACCTGTCCCATGTTATTTATCTGGCATGAGACAAACCATAGAGTGTTTTTAAAACTCTGATGTGTTTATGCCACCAGCAGGAAAATAATAAAAGCAATGGATGTTTAAGTTTAAACAAGTTTCCTTTCCCCAGCACAAAGTATAACAATACTGTTATTCTAGCTTTTCCTCACTCGGTATGCTGTGTAGTCTACCCACAAAGCCCAAATAACCAACTCAAACTGAAGTTACATTTTTGAAATTTAAGGAAGCATCAACTTGGAACTTAGCATGTCATTTTAACCAAGGAAGATCAGAGCTTTAGTACTAATGCCTGAATCAGCTACCAACACCTGTGCACCTGGACTCAGAGGTTCAAGCACCCAAATCTCCTACTGGATATAAAATGGGTAATTTTATAAGAGGATGTCTATGTGAGAAGTCCAAAAAGGCAACACAGGCACCTATATGACTTTATGAAACATACTCCCCGATTCAGCCCCAGCACCACACAAATGCTAATGCACAAATTTATACCTGCTCCAACAAAGGGAGTAAATGTGTCTATGTAACATAGTAACATAGTAGATGACGGCAGAAAAAGACCTGCACGGTCCATCCAGTCTGCCCAAGAAGATAAATTCATATGTGCTACTTTTTTATTTATTCTACAGAGATGCCCATGTATTTTTTTATAAAAGATGTGTATATATCAGAAATCTGCTCCTTCTCTGCCCAAACTATGCCCCCAGAATGCCTAGACCAGTGCTTATCAAGCTTGTTGTGGCCATGATCCCATGACATGGCCAAATAAAACTGTCTGACCGCTGAGAGATACAGAATAACGATGCACCTACAGAGAGCCCACCCAGCTCGCAACCCTCAATTGTGGCACTCGTGACCCCATTTGGGGTTCCGACTCAGTTTGGGAAGCTCTGGTTTAGACAATTTTAAGCTCTACAACTCCAGAGATAAGTAATGCCATACTGGGAAAGACCATGGGTCCACTGAGCCCAGCATCCTGTCCACGACAGCGGCCAATCCAGGCCAAGGACACCTGGCAAGCTTCCCAAACGTACAAACATTCTATACATGTTATTCCTGGAATTGTGGATTTTTCCCGTCCATTTAGTAGTGGTTTATGGACTTGTCCTTTAGGAAACAGTCTAACCCCTTTTTAAACTCTGCTAAGCTAACCGCCTTCACCACGTTCTCCGGCAACGAATTCCAGAGTTTAATTATGCGTTGGGTGAAGAAATATTTTCTCCGATTTGTTTTAGATTTACTACACTGTAGTTTCATCGCATGCCCCCTAGTCCTAGTATTTTTGGAAAGCGTGAACAGACGCTTCACATCCACCTGTTCCACTCCACTCATTATTTTATATACCTCCACTCATTATTTTATATACCTCTATCATGTCTCACCTCAGCCGTCTCTTCTCCAAGCTGAAAAGCCCTAGCCTGCTTAGTCTTTCTTCATAGGGAAGTCGTCCCATTCCCGCTATCATTTTAGTCGCCCTTCACTGCACCTTTTCCAATTCTACTATATCTTTCTTGAGATGCGGCGACCAGAATTGAACACAATACTCAAGGTGCGGTCGCACCGTGGAGCGATACAACAGAATTATAACATCCTCACACCTGTTTTCCATTCCTTTCCTAATAATACCCAACATTCTATTTGCTTTCCCAGCCGCAGCAGCACACTGCGCAGAAGGTTTCAGTGTATTATCGACGATGACACCCAGATCCCTTTCTTGGTCCGTAACTCCTAAAGTGGAACCTTGCATTAGGTAGCTATAATTTGGGTTCTTTTTTCCCACATGCATCACCTTGCACTTGCTCACATTAAACGTCATCTGCCATCTAGCCGCTCAGTCTCCCAGTCTCGTAAGGTCCTCTTATAATTTTTCACAATCCTGTCGCGAGTTAATGACTTTGAATAACTTTGTGTCATCAGCAAATTTAATTACCTCACTAGTTATTCCCATCTCTAAATCATTTATAAATATGTTAAAAAGCAGCGGCCCTAGCACAGACCCCTGAGGAACCCCACTAACTACCCTTTCTCTATTGTGAATACTGCCCATTTAGCCCACTCTGTTTCCTACCCTTCAACCAGTTTTTAATCCACAATAGTACATTTCCTCCTATCCCATGACCCTCCAATTTCCTCTGTAGCCTTTTATGAGGTACCTTGTCAAACGCCTTTTGAAAATCTAGATACACAATATCAACCGGCTCCCCTTTGTCCACATGTATGTTTACTCCTTCAAAGAATTGAAGTAAATTGGTCAGGCAAGATTTCCCCACACAAAAGCCATGCTGACTTGGTCTCAGTAATCCATGTCCTTGGATGTGCTCTGTAATTTTGTTTTTAATAATAGCCTCTACCATTTCTCCGGCACCGACATCAGACTCACCGGTCTATAATTTCCTGGATCTCCCCTGGAACCTTTTTTGAAAATTGGCATTACATTGGCCACCCTCCAATCTTCCGGTACCACGCTCGATTTTAAGGATAAATTGCATATCACTAACAACAGCTCCGCAAGCCCATTTTTCAGTTCTATCAGTACTCTAGGATGAATACCATCCGGTCCAGGAGATTTGCTACTCTTCAGTTTGCTGAACTGCCCCATTACGTCCTCCAGGGTTACCATGAAGTCAGTAAGTTTCTCCGATTCGTCTGCTTGAAATACCATTTCTGACACCGGTATCCCACCCAAATGTTCCTCGGTGAAGACCGAAGCAAAGAATTCATTCAATCTCTCCGCTATGTCTTTGTCTTCCTTGATTGCCCCTTTTACCCCTCGGTCATCCAGCGGCCCAACCGATTCTTTTGCCGGCTTCCTGTTTTAAATATACCGAAAAAATGTTTTACTATGTTTTTTTGCCTCTAATGCTATTTTTTTTTGTAATCCCTCTTGGCCTTCTTTATCTGCGCCTTGCATTTGCTTTGACACTCCTTATGCTTCTTCTTGTTATTTTCAGACGGTTCCTTCTTCCATTTTCTGAAGGCGTTTCTTTTAGCCCTAATAGCTTCCTTCACCTCACTTTTCTACCATGCCGGCTGTCTTTTGGACTTCCATCTTTCTTTTCTAATTCGTGGAATATGTTTGGCCTTGGCCTCCAGGATGGTATTTTTGAACAGCGTCCACACCTGCTGTACAGTTTTTACCCTCTCAGTTGCCCCCATATGTTTTTTTTTTCACCGTACTCCTCATTTTATCATAGTCTCCTTTTTTAAAGTTAAACGCTAACTAACATATTTGACTTCCTGTGTTTAGTTACTTCAAGGTTGATATCAAAACTGATCATATTATGATCACTGTTATCAAGCGGCCCCAGTACCATAACGTCCCTCACTAGATCATGCGCTCCACTAAGGACCAAGTCTAGAATTTTTCCTTCTCTCGTCGGCTCCTGCACCAGCTGCTCCATAAAGCTGTCCTTGATTTCATCAAGGAATTGTACCTCTCTAGCATGTCCCAATGTTACATTTACTAAGTCTATATTTGGATAATTAAAGTCACCCATTATTATCACATTGCCCATTTTGTTTGCGCCTCTGATTTCTTTTATCATTTCTGCATCTACCTGCTCATCCTGGCGAGGCGGACGGTAGTACACTCCTATCACCGTCCTTTTCTCTTTTATGCATGGAATTTCAACCTACAATGATTCAAGGGTGTGATTTGTGTCCTGCTGAATTAGTAATCTGAGTCAAGGCTCTCGTTAATATACAATGCTACCCCTCCACCAGACCGGCCCACCCTATCACTTAGATATACTTTGTACCCCGGTATGACAGTGTCCCACTGGTTATCCTCCAACTCTCCCATCTTATTTCTTAGACTCCTAGCATTTGCATATAGACATTTCAGAGTATGTTTGTTGTTACTATTTGCATGATGCATAGTACTTGACACTATTGATTGGCCATCTTTTGTCTGATCTTTAGTTGTATTTAAGGGCACCTGACCTACCACGTTCTGTTGTGCAACCTCACTATCCAGAAACCCTACCTTCCCTGTTTGTGAGGTATCCTTGCAAGATACCTTATCCCGAACCATGCGCTTTTGAGCGACTGTGGGCCTTCCCCCCATTTCTAGTTTAAAAGCTGCTCTATCTCCTTTTTAAATGCCGACGCCAGCAGCTACCCTAGAGGATCTGGATTTGAGCTTTCTACCTAAGAGCCTAAATTTGGCTTCCAGAGCCTCTCTCCCACATTTTGCTATATCATTGGTACCCACATGTACCAAGACAGCTGACTCCTCCCCAGCACTATCTAAAATCCTATCTAGGTGACATGTGAGGTCCGCCACCTTCACACCAGGCAGGCAAGTCACCAGGCGATCCTCACGTCCACCAGCCACCCAGATATCTATATGCCTAATGATCGAATCACCAACTACAACAGCTGCCCTAACCTTTCCCTCCCGGGCAACACTCGGAGACATATCCTCGGTACTAGAGGATAGTACATCCCCTGGTGGGCAGGTCCTGGCTACAGGAGTACTTCCTACTTCACCAGGGTGATACTCTCCTTCTAGGAGACCTCCATTCTCCAAGGTAGTACAAGGGCTACCAGACTGGAGGTGGGACTTCTCTACAACATCCCTGTAGGTCTCCTCTATGTACCTCTCTGTCTCCCTCAACTCCACCAAGTCTGCTACTCTAGCCTCAAGAGAACAGACATGTTCTCTAAGAGCTAGGAGCTCTTTGCATCGGGCACACACATATGACAGCTCACCAACTGGGAGATAATCATACATGTAATACTCAATGCAAAAGACTGGATAGCGCCCCTCTCGCTGCTGGACTGCTGACTCCTGTAGGGGTATTTCCCTATGATCTAGCCTGAGCTGGTTTTGGCCTATACAAGCCTATGACATCTTGGTATAATAAGATGGCTGCTGCAACATCTCTGTGTCAGCAAGATCCAGCTTCAGCTTGTGGAAAATCACTGACAGGCTTGCCGAAGCCAAGGACATTCTGTGTTCCAACCATCCCCCTTCTATCTCTGAGACGCTGGGAAGGGAGTCATACTCATGGCAGCAGAAGTTACCATCTCCAAGGTCACAAAACAAAGAACTCTTCTTACCCATGTACTGGACTGTAGGAGAAGAATTGGTCCAGGCTATCACCCAACAGAGAGGTCTGGAAGAACGTGGGGAGAGTGGAAGAGAGAGTTAGTCGGAGACCCTCGGAGGAGGGGTACCTGTGAAGGACCTGAGAAATCCAGCAAGGCTCGGGGTGAGCTAGAGAATGTATGATACCAACCTTGTGACCTGCATAACTGATGCAAATACCTGTGGCATTGATATTGGCTCTGATAACCAAAGGAGAGACGGGAACCTGCTTGTTTGCTGAAAAAGACCCGCACTACATAAGACACAGCTGAGATAGCGTCTGGGGAGATTCTGATCCGGTCTTATCTGAAGCCATCATCAGGACAGCGTGGTAAGATCAGTGATATATTTCCTGGTCTGGGGTTAGGCAGTGGTTTTATCTAAGTACGACTGGTTTATTTCAGCTCTTGGTCAGGGACAGCTGCTAATGTGTATTTTGCATAAGATGTGATAAGTTTTCATAAGGATCATTAGGATATCATTTGTACTGTTCTAATCATTACTGTACATAGTCTCAGGATAATCAGAGTGTAGTTATACAATATATTTTGTTAGTGTGCATATCAGTAAGAGATATTATATTGCATATAAGCTATTGCAGAGTGTCTATTTTTCTACCTGTAATAAATAATAACAATTATCATCTGTGACGTGGCTTTGGTTCTTTGGCGAAGAACAAAACACTGGCAGGGTGCCAGCACAAGGTTCCTTTATAAAGCGAATGCTACATACCTGTAGAAGGTATTCTCCGAGGACAGCAGGCTGATTGTTCTCACTGATGGGTGACGTCCACGGCAGCCCCTCCAATCGGAAACTTCACTAGCAAAAGCCTTTGCTAGTCCTCGCGCGGCCGTCTTCCCGCCCGAATCGGCTCGTGTTCGTCAGTCCCGTATGTAGCAAGACAAAGACAAGGGAAGACACAACTCCAAAGGGGAGGCGGGCGGGTTTGTGAGAACAATCAGCCTGCTGTCCTCGGAGAATACCTTCTACAGGTATGTAGCATTCGCTTTCTCCGAGGACAAGCAGGCTGCTTGTTCTCACTGATGGGGTATCCCTAGCCCCCAGGCTCACTCAAAACAACAACCATGGTCAATTGGGCCTCGCAACGGCGAGGACATAACTGAGATTGACCTAAAAAATTTACCAACTAACTGAGACTGCAGCCTGGAACAGAACAAACAGGGCCCTCGGGGGGTGGAGTTGGATCCTAAAGCCCAAACAGGTTCTGAAGAACTGACTGCCCGAACCGACTGTCGCGTCGGGTATCCTGCTGCAGGCAGTAATGAGATGTGAATATGTGGACAGATGACCACGTCGCAGCTTTGCAAATTTCTTCAATAGAGGCTGACTTCAAGTGGGCTACCGACGCTGCCATGGCTCTAACATTATGAGCCGTGACATGACCCTCAAGAGTCAGCCCAGCCTGGGCGTAAGTGAAGGAAATGCAATCTGCTAGCCAATTGGATATGGTGCGTTTCCCCACAGCCACTCCCCTCCTATTGGGATCAAAAGAAACAAACAATTGGGCGGACTGTCTGTTGGGCTGTGTCCGCTCCAGATAGAAGGCCAATGCTCTCTTGCAGTCCAATGTGTGCAGCTGACGTTCAGCAGGGCAGGAATGAGGACGGGGAAAGAATGTTGGCAAGACAATTGACTGGTTCAGATGGAACTCCGACACAACCTTTGGCAAGAACTTAGGGTGAGTGCGGAGGACTACTCTGTTGTGATGAAATTTGGTGTAAGGGGCCTGGGCTACCAGGGCCTGAAGCTCACTGACTCTACGAGCTGAAGTAACTGCCACCAAGAAAATGACCTTCCAGGTCAAGTACTTCAGATGGCAGGAGTTCAGTGGCTCAAAAGGAGGTTTCATCAGCTGGGTGAGAACGACATTGAGATCCCACGACACTGTAGGAGGTTTGACAGGGGGCTTTGACAAAAGCAAACCTCTCATGAAGCGAACAACTAAAGGCTGTCCTGAGATCGGCTTACCTTCCACACGGTAATGGTATGCACTGATTGCACTAAGATGAACCCTTACAGAGTTGGTCTTGAGACCGGACTCAGACAGGTGCAGAAGGTATTCAAGCAGGGTCTGTGTAGGACAAGAGCGAGGATCTAGGGCCTTGCTGTCACACCAGACGGCAAACCTCCTCCACAGAAAGAAGTAACTCCTCTTAGTGGAATCTTTCCTGGAAGCAAGCAAGACGCGGGAGACACCCTCTGACAGACCCAAAGAGGCAAAGTCTACGCTCTCAACATCCAGGCCGTGAGAGCCAGGGACCGGAGGTTGGGATGCAGAAGCGCCCCTTCGTCCTGCGTGATGAGGGTCGGAAAACACTCCAATCTCCACGGTTCTTCGGAGGACAACTCCAGAAGAAGAGGGAACCAGATCTGACGCGGCCAAAAAGGAGCAATCAGAATCATGGTGCCTCGGTCTTGCTTGAGTTTCAACAAAGTCTTCCCCACCAGAGGTATGGGAGGATAAGCATACAGCAGGCCCTCACCCCAATCCAGGAGGAAGGCATCCGATGCCAGTCTGCCGTGGGCCTGAAGCCTGGAACAGAACTGAGGGACTTTGTGGTTGGCTCGAGATGCGAAGAGGTCTACCAAGGGGGTGCCCCACACCTGGAAGATCTGTCGCACTACCCTGGAATTGAGCGACCACTCGTGAGGTTGCATAATCCTGCTCAACCTGTCGGCCAGACTGTTGTTTACGCCTGCCAGATATGTGGCTTGGAGCACCATGCCGTGACGGCGAGCCCAGAGCCACATGCTGACGGCTTCCTGACACAGGGGGCGAGATCCGGTGCCCCCCTGCTTGTTGACGTAGTACATGGCAACCTGGTTGTCTGTCTGAATTTGAATAATTTGGTGGGACAGCCGATCTCTGAAAGCCTTCAGAGCGTTCCAGATCGCTCGTAACTCCAGAAGATTGATCTGCAGATCGCGTTTCTGGAGGGACCAGCTTCCTTGGGTGTGAAGCCCATCGACATGAGCTCCCCATCCCAGGAGAGACGCATCCGTGGTCAGCACTTTTTGTGGCTGAGGAATTTGGAAAGGACGTCCCAGAGTCAAATTGGACCAAATTGTCCACCAATACAGGGATTTGAAAAAACTCGTGGACAGGTGGATCACGTCTTCTAGATCCCCAGCAGCCTGAAACCACTGGGAAGCTAGGGTCCATTGAGCAGATCTCATGTGAAGGCGGGCCATGGGAGTCACATGGACTGTGGAGGCCATGTAGCCCAGCAATCTCAACATCTGCCGAGCTGTGATCTGCTGTGACGCTCGCACCCGCGAGACGAGGGACAACAAGCTGTTGGCTCTCGCCTCTGGGAGATAGGCGCGAGCCGTCCGAGAATCCAGCAGAGCTCCTATGAATTCGAGTTTCTGCACTGGGAGAAGATGGGACTTTGGATAATTTATCACAAACCCCAGTAGCTCCAGGAGGCGAATAGTCATCTGCATGGACTGCAGGGCTCCTGCCTCGGATGTGTTCTTCACCAGCCAATCGTCGAGATATGGGAACACGTGCACCCCCAGCCTGCGAAGTGCCGCTGCTACTACAGCCAAGCACTTTGTGAACACCCTGGGCGCAGTGGCGAGCCCAAAGGGTAGCACACAGTACTGGAAGTGACGTGTGCCCAGCTGAAATCGGAGATTCTGCTTGTGAGCTGGCAGTACCAGGATGTGTGTGTAGGCATCCTTCAAGTCCAGAGAGCATAGCCAATCGTTTTCCTTAATCATGGGAAGGAGGGTGCCCAGGGAAAGCATCCTGAACTTTTCTTTGACCAGATATTTGTTCAGGGCCCTTAGGTCTAGGATGGGACGCATCCCCCCTGTTTTCTTTTCCACAAGGAAGTACCTGGAATAGAATCCCAGCCCTTCTTGCCCGGATGGCACGGGCTCGACCGCATTGGCACTGAAAAGGGCGGAGAGTTCCTCTGCAAGTACCTGCTTGTGCTGGAAGCTGTAAGACTGAGCTCCCGGTGGACAATTCGGAGGTTTTGAGGCCAAATTGAGGGTGTATCCTTGCCGGACTATTTGAAGAACCCACTGATCGGAGGTTATGAGAGGCCACCTTTGGTGAAAAGCTTTCAACCTCCCTCCGACTGGCAGGTCGCCCGGCACTGACACTTGGATGTCGGCTATGCTCTGCTGGAGCCAGTCAAAAGCTCGTCACTTGCTTTTGCTGGGGAGCCGAGGGGCCTTGCTGAGGCGCACGCTGCTGACGAGAGCGAGCGCGCTGGGGCTTAGAGAAGGAGGATTGTACCTATGCTTACCAGAAGAGTAGGGAACAGTCTTCCTTCCCCCAAAAAATCTTCTACCTGTAGCGGTAGAGGCTGAAGGCTGCCGGCGGGAGAACTTGTCGAATGCGGTGTCCCGCTGGTGGAGCTGCTCTACCACTTGTTCGACTTTCTCTCCAAAAATATTATCCGCACGGCAAGGCGAGTCCGCAATCCGCTGCTGGATTCTATTCTCCAGGTCGGCGGCACGCAGCCATGAGAGTCTGCATCACCACACCTTGAGCAGCGGCCCTGGACGCAACATCAAAGGTGTCATACACCCCTCTGGCCAGGAATTTTCTGCACGCCTTCAGCTGCCTGACCACCTCCTGAAAAGGCTTGGCTTGCTCAGGGGGGAGCACATCCACCAAGCCCGCCAACTGCCGCACATTGTTCCGCATGTGTATGCTCATGTAGAGCTGGTAGGACTGAATTTTGGCCACGAGCATAGAAGAATGGTAGGCCTTCCTCCCAAAGGAGTCCAAGGTTCTAGAGTCCTTGCCCGGGGGCGCCGAAGCATGCTCCCTAGAACTCTTGGCCTTCTTTAGCGCCAAATCCACAACTCCAGAGTCGTGAAGCAATTGAGTGCGCATCAGCTCTGGGTCCCCATGGATCCGGTACTGGGACTCAATCTTCTTGGGAATGTGGGGGTTAGTTAATGGCTTGGTCCAGTTCGCCAGCAATGTCTTTTTTAGGACATGATGCATGGGTACTGTGGACGCTTCCTTAGGTGGAGAAGGATAGTCCAGGAGCTCAAACATTTCAGCCCTGGGCTCGTCCTCCACAACCACCGGGAAGGGGATGGCCGTAGACATCTCCTGGACAAAGGAAGCGAAAGACAGACTCTCGGGAGGAGAAAGCTGTCTCTCAGGAGAGGGAGTGGGATCAGAAGGAAGACCCTCAGACTCCTCGTCAGAGAAATATCTGATGTCTTCCTCTTCTTCCCACGAGGCCTCACCCTCGGTGTCAGACACAAGTTCACGAACCTGTGTCTGCAACCGTGCCCGGCTCGACTCCGTGGAACCACGGCCATGGTGGGAGCGTCGAGAGGTAGACTCCCTCGCCCGCTCCGGCGAAGCTCCCTCCGCCGACGTAGTCGGGGAGCCTTCCTGGGAGGTGACCGCAGTCGGTACCGCACGCGGCACCGACGCTGTAGACCTCACCCCGGGCGATGGACCAGCCGGCGCCTCGCTCGACGGTACCGGTGGCGCAAGCACCCCCGGTACCGGAGTAGGGCGCAACAGCTCTCCCAGGATCTCTGGAAGAACGGCCCGGAGGCTCTCGTTCACAGCAGCTGCAGAAAAAGGCATGGAGGTCGATGCAGGCGTCGATGTCACGACACCGGCGCTTCCCGGCACCGACGAGGAGGACGTAGAATCCAACCGTCTCTTCCTCGGGGCCGAGACCGAAGAGGGTCGGTCTCGGGGGGGGCTGTACCGCAGGAGCCCTCAGGGTAGGGGGAGACCCACCCGAAGGCTCACCGCCACCAGCAGGGGAATGGACAGCCCTCACCTGCACTCCAGACGAAGCACCACCGTCCGACGACATCAGCAGATGAGGTCCCGGTACCACCGACGTCGACACAGTCGTCCGATGTCTCAGCGCCGATGCAGAGGGTCGATGCCTCGATACACTCGATGCACTGGCGGCCGAGGATGAAGGTCTGGACGCTGAAGACGTCGATGCACTCGATACCCCCGGTGCCGACGAAGAGCCAGAGAACAAAATGTTCCACTGGGCTAACCTCGCTACCTGAGTCCGCTTTTGTAAAAGGGAACACAGACTACAGGCCTGAGGGCGGTGCCCAGCCCCCAGACACTGAAGACACGACGCGTGCCTGTCAGTGAGCGAGATTACCCGGGCGCACTGGGTGCACTTCTTGAAGCCGCTGGAAGGCTTCGATGTCATGGGCGGAAAAATCACGCCGGCGAGATCAAAACTCGAAATGGCGAAAATTGGCACCACAAAACAGGGAGAAGAAAATTTCGACCGAGGCCAAACTAAGGCCTACCCCGACGACGAAAGAAAACTTAACGGGGCGAAAAGCTCGAAATACGGGAAGGGAAAACCCAAAAGTATCTTCCCGAAACACTTCTCAAACTTTCTTAGAAAGAACGAGTCGAAAATGACGCGCGAGGTCAACTTTCCGGGGCACGAACGGCAAAACACGACCGTACCGAGCGTGGACAAAAGAAGACTGGCCGGCACGAGCCGGTTTCGGGCGGGAAGACGGCCGCGCATGCGCGGTGCTCATCAGCGCGCGAGGGCTAGCAAAGGCTTTTGCTAGTGAAGTTTCCGATTGGAGGGGCTGCCGTGGACGTCACCCATCAGTGAGAACAAGCAGCCTGCTTGTCCTCGGAGAATGCTAGAATGGCAAAGCTAGCACTACCCCTTTGAAGTGTGCATAAGTTTTTTTTTCCAGCGCTTTCACAGGTGCCCTTGGCCTGGATTGGCCGCTGTCATGGACAGGATGCTGGGCTCGATGGACCCTTGGTCTTTTCCCAGTGTGGCACTACTTATGTACATTATGACAAGGAAAACATTCTAAGGTATTTTGCAAACTGCAAATCAGTGCAAAATAAGCAGCATGGATCTAGGAATGTTACCGACAAGAAGACAGAACCAAAAAAAGTCCTTGACAGAGAAGATACAGGAGGGAACACAGTAAAAACATTCGGAGGGGGGGGGGGGGGGGGGACACAGTACAAGCAGACTACATGACAGAAAGCAGAGGAATACCAGAGGAAAAGGTTATCACAAAAGTGTGATCTGATGATACTTAAGCAATAAAATTCAACAAGGAACAAAGGTTATACAGAAAGCACAGAGTAAGTGACACCACTATAGGCAATAAACTTGATTCAGGCTGGGGAGACTCATATATATAAGCCACCACTCAACAAGAACATAAAAAGGGTTTGGCTTTAAACTGCAAGGTCATGGGCTCCTTCCTCCAGGGGCTCAGGTTCCAACTGGTTTAAAACAACATATGCAGATTCAAAGGCACATAATGCAAATCTAATCCAGGTCAGGTTACCTATTAACAAAACAGTTCCAACACTTGCCTCTACAGGCACAAATGTATTTTCTTCTAAACTACAAGATCCTGAGAAGATCGTGTGTCCCTCTGGGCTGGAGTTACGCCTGACGAGTGAGAAGGTATTGCACTATGGGTTCTTGGTACTGCATATTTGACAGGTCTCTGCAATAACCTTTTAGAAATGCATTAAACATGTTTAGCAGGAGGGATTGTGGCTGATCCAGGAGAAGAAGAATTATTGATGGTGAAGACTCATCTGCAACCATGACCAATAACCATGGTTGATGAATTAGGCTACTGAACAGGAATAGTACTACATTTGTGACTTTGCACTCAACATGTATCAGAGCTACTGTACTAGTGGTGCTTGGCCTCAAGAGTTACACTGCTTACGTGTTTATGTTTTTCAAGCACTCTGGAAGGGATTGACAAAGTCACCTTCCCTTCAGGACTGTGCAATTGCACCGAGGACAGTGGTGCTGAAGTTTGGAAACCTTTGAGGAAGTACACCCCAGTTTTAGTGAGTACCAGGAGGATGAGGGTTTTCCACAGAAGATTCTTGACTCATATGCACAGAGCTGGCATCTCATACAAAGAGAAGACCCTCTTCATCTTTCTGCATGTTCAGCTTCATAGCTGTCACAGAAGTGATTAAGATAATCGGACATCCAAGCGTAATACTTGCATCTGATCTGCACCCAAGCAGGCTATAAGCACTCAGAGTGGGCATCGAAGTTCTGGATTTTTCCGACTCATTTTGGGTCTGGACAGAATCCAGATTTCAGAGCCATATCGAACTTGTAACTATCCGACCAAAAATGTCACAAGACATTTTAAATTGAAAACCAAAACTTTGTTGAGAGAATTTTGTTTAGCAATCGTTTGGATGAGCACAAGAAGCAAAACTGAGGACTTGTGGAGACCAGTGTGTGGGAAGAACCAGCATACTCAGAATTTTACACTAAGGTCGGATGATATCACCCACTTGTGTTCTTGACTTATCCCTGTTTGTTGACAGAAAGTTTTCTAAATAATTTTACATCAACTTATACCAAAGTGGTTAAATGACATTAAAAAAAAAAAGTTACAGTGAACCATTACATCAGACCACTCTTAAAAATCTCAGACCCCAGGAGCAATATAAAAAGGTCAATAACAATCTTCAGTGAAAGAATAGATGAGAAATATTGACTAATCTGCTTGGAATGCTGCCTGTAGAGGCACCATCCCACACCATAAGAACAAGAAATAAAGTTAAACCCAACAAAGATATACAAAGGGAAAGAGAAGAAATGTATCTTCAAGACATCACTAATGTTAAAATGGCAGAAAGCTAAATCCAGGGGATATCAAAAGTGTTATGGGAAAAGGATATATAAAGTTAATAGCCAACACACTAACATACCAATGACACTCAGACTTCAATGAAGAAACCAGAAAACAGACAGTGCAGTGCGCATGTGAGAAGTGATGGAATGCTTCTTGCTATACCTTCCCTTCAACCATGTCACGACAAACTGCTAACAAAGTCCAAAATCCAATTCTAAATCACAGTGGCCATTATGAATATTCTCAAAATCCTTTCAAAATAAAGGTAGCATTACAAATATTCCCTGTGTACATAAGATATAAAGGCAACAAGAATTTGAAAAGAGCTGCATACAACAAAAAAAAAAAAAAGTCTTTCAAGCATCAGTTGTCTTAATGGGTCCCACACACTGTACCCATTTATGTTTGCATTCAACATGCCAACCTGCAGAACAAAAGGCCAACAAGAAAGTGTCTGTGCACCAAAGGAGTGCAACACTTCCAACTAAATATATCTCTGTGAGCCTTCAAGTTTACCCTTTAAAAAAACTTTAAAAGACGTAGCAGTGATTCTCAACCAGTGTGCTAGAAAACAGTGGTGTGTCACCAAGAGCCAGGATTTCTGTTGTCAAAAATGTAAGAGACAACAAGCCCATCCTTTCCTTAGCCATGTGTGCCTGCAAACTAGGAAGAACACATAGCCAGGAAAAGGTATTTTACCTGTAGCAGGTATTCTCCGAGGACAGCAGGCTATGTATTCTCACATATTCTCCCACCTCCCCTTGGAGTTGTCTCCTATGCTTTTTGGACTATACTGTGGGACCCGTACTCCCGCAATGGGTGGGAAGGCACTCACATATGTGCGATGGGGGCACAAAGTGTGCGCAAAAACCTTTTAAGCTGTCTATAATCCCTGGACAAGGTATCGCAATATCCAACATGCAAGAAAATTATAGCCTGCTTGTCCTTGGAAAATTGATCCCTATAGCGGCTCTTTCTATGCTTCTCCCACCCTTGCCCATTACTACCACTGTGTCTTGCCCCTACCAGCACTGCAATCAGCCTGGGCTAGAAATGCTGCATTCTGCACTCTCCCTTTGGCTACAATCACCTCTGCCAGCCTGGTCCCTCTTGCACCCTTCACTACAGCCATGATCACACCCATTTCTAGCTAGAGAGAAGACCTAAGAAATGCCCTTATTCTTTCTCCTTCTCCACTAACTGGGTGGACAGGGCGAGTTTTAAAAGGAGGACACCGTGGGGGAGGGCTATTAAAAAAAAAAAAAGAGGTAAGCCTAGGGGTGTGGAGCCTGGATCAAAAAAGCCTTTCAAGAGTGAGATTAAAGCTGGGATTTGGGAATGAGAGAGAATGGGGACTCCAAGTTTATGCAAGTGATTGGGTGGGAGTGTATTTAGCAAGCAAGTTTTAATAACATTTTATCATTTTTCATAACAAATATTTAGACTTCTTTTGTTCAGCCAAGAATGTAATATTCAAATGTTTCAAAAATACCATCCTGGAGGCCCAGGCCATACATATTCCGCGAATTAGAAAAGAAAGACGGAAGTCCAAAAGACACCCGGCGTGGTTGAAAAGTGAGGTGAAGGAAGCTATTAGGGCTAAAAGAAACGCCTTCAGAAAATGGAAGAAGGAAACGTCTGAAAATAACAAGAAACAGCATAAGGAGTGTCAAAGCAAATGCAAGGCGCAGATAAAGAAGGCAAAGAGGGAGTATGAAAAAAAGATAGCATTAGAGGCAAAAAAACATAGTAAAAAAATTTTTCGGTATATTAAAAGCAGGAAGCCGGCAAAAGAATCGGTTGGGCCGCTGGATGACCGAGGGGTAAAAGGGGCGATCAAGGAAGACAAAGACGTAGCGGAGAGACTGAATGAATTCTTTGCTTCGGTCTTCACCGAGGAAGATTTGGGTGGGATACCGGTGTCGGAAATGGTATTTCAAGCGGTCGAGTCGGAGAAACTTACTGACTTCACGGTAAACCTGGAGGACGTAATGGGGCAGTTCGGCAAACTGAAGAGTAGCAAATCTCCTGGACCGGATGGTATTCATCCTAGAGTACTGACAGAACTGAAAAACGAGCTTGCGGAGCTACTGCTAGTGATATGCAACTTATCCTTAAAATCGAGCGTGGTACCGGAAGATTGGAAGGTGGCCAATGTAACGCCCATTTTTTAAAAAGGCTCCAGGGGAGATCCGGGAAATTATAGACCGGTGAGTCTGACGTCGGTGCCGGGGAAAATGGTAGAGGCTATTATTAAAAACAAAATTACAGAGCACATCCGAGGACATGGATTACTGAGACCAAGTCAGCATGGCTTTTGTGTGGGGAAATCTTGCCTGACCAATTTACTTCAATTCTTTGAAGGAGTGAACAAACATGTGGACAAAGGGGAGTCGGTTGATATTGTGTATCTGGATTTTCAAAAGGCGTTTGACAAGGTACCTCATGAAAGGCTACAGAGGAAATTGGAGGGTCATGGGATAGGAGGAAATGTCCTATTGTGGATTAAAAACTGGTTGAAGGATAGGAAACAGAGAGTGGGGTTAAATGGGCAGTATTCACAATGGAGAAGGGTAGTTAGTGGGGTTCCTCAGGGGTCCGTGCTAGGACCGCTGCTTTTTAATATATTTATAAATGATTTAGAGATGGGAGTAACTAGCGAGGTAATTCAATTTGCTGATGACACAAAGTTATTCAAAGTCGTTAAATCGCGACAGGATTGTGAAAAATTACAAGAGGACCTTACGAGACTGGGCGGCTAAATGGCAGATGATGTTTAATGTGAGCAAGTGCAAGGTGATGCATGTGGGAAAAAAGAACCCAAATTATAGCTACGTCATGCAAGGTTCCACGTTAGGAGTTACGGACAAAGAAAGGGATCTGGGTGTCGTCGTCGATAACACACTGAAACCTTCTGCTCAGTGTGCTGCTGCGGCTAAGAAAGCGAATAGAATGTTGGGTATTATTAGGAAAGGTATGGAAAACAGGTGTGAGGATGTTATAATGCCGTTGTATCGCTCCATGGTGCGACCGCACCTTGAGTATTGTGTTCAATTCTGGTCGCCGCATCTCAAGAAAGATATAGTAGAACTGGAAAAGGTGCAGCGAAGGGCGACTAAAATGATAGCGGGGATGGGACGACTTCCCTATGAAGAAAGACTAAGGAGGCTAGGGCTATACAGCTTGGAGAAGAGACGGCTGAGGGGAGACATGATAGAGGTATATAAAATAATGAGTGGAGTGGAACAGGTGGATGTGAAGCGTCTGTTCACGCTTTCCAAAAATACTAGGACTAGGGGGCATGCGATGAAACTACAGTGTAGTAAATTTAAAACAAATCGGAGAAATTTTTCTTCACCCAACGTGTAATTAAACTCTGGAATTCGTTGCCGGAGAAAGTGGTGAAGGCGGTTAGCTTAGCAGAGTTTAAAAAGGGGTTGGACAGATTCCTAAAGGACAAGTCCATAAACCGCTACTAAATGGACTTGGAAAAATCCAAAATCCCAGGAATAACATGTATAGAATGTTTGTACGTTTGGGAAGCTTGCCAGGTGCCCTTGGCCTGGATTGGCCGCTGTCGTGGACAGGATGCTGGGCTCGATGGACCCTTGGTCTTTTCCCAGTATGGTATTACTTATGTACTTATGTACACATGAACACTATTTGTTAGGTGTATCACAACAGAAGACAAAAAAACTGAGAACCACCAATTCCTCTTGTTTCTTCTGCGATATTTTTTCCTCACTGGAAAAAAAAAACCATATCGGAAATCCGCAATGTATGGGTCTTATAGTGGTTACTGTCCTATTATCTGAAATCAGAAAGTCAACTAATGTTCACTTGAGATCCGATTTACTCGAGCTCCCCCCCAACTCGGGAAAAGGCTCAAACTGACCCCTTGATAGCGCTACTGTTATAATCTTCTCTTTACACTTTTTTACCCCTTAAACTCTATAGTAGCCATACATTATAATGTTATGCTACATTTACAGAGCACTTTCTCTGAACAAAGTTCAATCCGAAGTGCTTTACACCAAATAATTCACAGCAACTGCATATACGTAATGCAATCTTTCACTTGTAATAAACCAGCTTTTCATTAATATCTCATGAAGTCATACAGAAAGAACAGAAAAAGCAGCAGTAGCATGTGAACTCCGTAAAAAAAAAACAAAAGAAGCAGATGGTAAAGGGAACTGTGTTTTATCGGTCCGCCTATGAAGGCAAGGAAACTACTTCAACCCCGTCCTTTTGTAAAGCAAGCTCTTGATCGCTGGTGCAGTTTCGATGCAGGTCCCTGATCAGATGATCCCGGGGCCGGATTCTTCCACGGCGGAAGTGTATTCAATATAGCAGGTTCATCATCCCACTACCCATCGGCGTCAGATACATCCCCAAGGCAGCCGCTTCGCTTCACCGCGCCACAGAGAGGAAGAGCGGCTCCCCTCACCAGCCCCGTCGAAATTTTGCCGGCGCTACTACCCCACTTTCCTCTCGAGTAGTTTCTGGGCACATGACTGGGGCACACCATGGCCACCCCCCCTCAATCCCAACTCATCTCTCCAGGGACACGGGCGCCCTCCCCAAACGGTCAGTGGGAAGCGGTGTGTAACTTAACACTCACCCATGGATCCATTTTGGAGAGAGAGAGCCTCTGAAAGTTCGAGCGATAGACAGTAGCCCTTACTGCAGCTCTCGCACTCTCTGCCCGATTGATTTTTGTTGCTTGTCTGTCTGTGTCTGAACTAGTAGTCAGTGCTCGAGCAATCACATCACTCCCGGAAGCGCCGCGTTATCTCCCTCCCCCAGGCGGCTATCTGTCGGGCGCACGCTCGTTTCGCCCCGCCCCTCCCCTCCCCCCTCCCTTAGAAACGGCGCGTGGGTGGAGAAATGCGTGGCCGCGGCTACTGGACCGTGCAGGAGGGAGAGAGAAAGCGTGTGTCACTGTCACTGTGGTAGAGACTAGAGGGACTCATTGTGGCTCTCTCCCTTCCCTCTAGAAGCCAAAAATCTGAGGGGAAATCCAAGATTTCAGGAGTAAGAAAAGCTCTGTGTGATCCTGGGGGGGAAATAGGAAAGCTACCTAGCTCCAGGAGAGAGACGTCAATAGACATTTTTCGTCATTTACGTAAATTTTTGTTTTGTTGGGATTCTGTATGCTTTTTTTTTTTTCCTTTTACGGGAGCATTCTCATTAGTAGTGCCCCAGGCACCTCTGAAATTGCAGCTCGTTACTATGGCTGACAGGGGTCTCCGAACCCGTTGGCAAAAGAGGTCCGTCAGCCAGAAACTCCTCCCCAACACTTGTGGTCGACGGTTCTTTCCATATGGGGAAACTGAGTGTGGGGGGGGGGGGGGGCGCAGTGACTGCCCCCCCCCCCCCCAATCATGTAAAGAGTACGGTGGACGAATAGGACGGTAGAAACTGCACTGAACGTAAGAATTAGCAATTTGTATTGTAATCTATACTTACTAGGAGGCAGATGCACTAAAGCTTAATGAGCCTTTAATGACCCTCCAACGAGGAAAATTTGATCCGTTGCATGCATCAAAGGGCTTTTACCGAGGAAGCTAGCAGCTAACGAAAACGGAATGGAGATGAGCAATTAGTGTGAAAACCCCATTGAAACGAGATGCATCAACCTTTTCCGATTGCCTTTACGCAGGAAAAAGGCAGGAAATGTAATGAGAGGTCTGGACCTCTCGTTAGGACCGCTCTGTGCCAGGAAAAATCGTAAAGTGAATAAGCAAACAAACTGTGAGCCAATCCCAGCGCATTAGCACAGCTAAAAGCGCTGTGATTGGTCGAAAGCCCTTTGCATAACATATGTACAAAAAGTATGGGAGCAATTTTTTTTTTTAAATAAAGCTTTAAGAAAACGTGTCATAACCACGTCAATATAGTGTGTGCGTATTACCGTGCTATATAGGCGTCATTATGGCTGCAAGAGGGAGAAAACCTAATTTCTCGGACCTCGATGTCCTGTGGCTTGCCCAACTGTTTACAGTGAACGAAAAGCGCCTTTTCCCTCGTGCAGGGAAAAGGAGGGACATTATGAGGATGGACCAGGGCTGGAGGACACTGCAGCGTTTATTTATGTTTAAATCTTTTTTATTGAGAACAACGAAACATGTAC